>NC_092017.1:17980681-19208806 GCF_042242105.1 Pempheris klunzingeri | reverse complement strand
TGCCCTAAGCCACGGTGACACCCCCCCCCCTGCCCAGAGGTGCAACAGGCAAACATGCACAATGTCCACTATTATTATAAATTAAAGTGATCAAAAATAAAGAAAGCAAATTGTTAATCAAAGTTACAATTTCTACATTTGGGGCTTTCATATTTTCATACCTAAATAACTTCATCAACAATATTCTAGTTTACAACTCAGCATCACATCATCAAATGATGCACTCTGTCTCTGCTGAACCTGACTTGAACTGTGCAGGTGCTGCCAGCTGCTGTCATTTTCAAACTGCAGGTGTCACAGGTGAGCTGGCCACTGCAGGTCAGCTGCAATTTTGTATGTGGTGCAGCGTGAGGGCTGGTTTATATATAAATGAAGTCGGGAGCCATTTTGGTGCCTTATAAATAGTTTTTTTTCCTCCGTCCTCTTTATAACTCCACCTGCCTACACACTAGACCTCCTCAGATGAAACTCTCAAACTCCCTCAAACTCTCTGTCGAGGTGGGTGTTAATGGAATGATGTCCTTGCATATTGATGTCCTACTTTTATTTTGTATTCTTTTGTTGTGGTTGTGACACAAACTAAGTGAAGTAGAAAGATGCAGCACAGACAAGACCAAAAGAGTATTCCGCTGATATAACTCATATAACATAGGCAGACTCATGATGCACAGTTTTTATTTTAAAGGATCAAAACGGATGCAGAAGAACCAGAGATATCATCTATCTCTCACTAGGATTTTGGTTTCATGTAACACTTAAGAGAATCTGTCTTTTTACTTTAGTTTTACTCTGAAAATAGCAGTTTAAAAGCAATCTGTAGTGAAATTTAAAAAACAAGCAATTCAATCTAAACCCTCCAGATCTGCTCACAGACTCATTGGGGCTTTCCCGATAATTTCAAACATGTTTGATATCTAGAAATCAAAATCTGGATAGAGTGCCAAGAGCAACAGGAGTCCCGTGGTATCACCAAGCAACTGTTAACATCTTAGCTCTTGAAGCTAATGTTAGCATGCTACTGTTAACCGAGTTAAAATCTCACTACAAAGCACCAAGTTAGTCTCCATTTTTCTTCTGCTTTTTTGCGAGATTGCGTGAGGTTGCCTATTGTTCCCTCCGGCACGATAATCTTCATCATATCCTGTACTTAGTGATGCACCATTATTTTCAGATATTGCAGCGTGTGCATGTCTGAAATTAGAGAGAACAGCTGTGGAAATGCTCCTTAAGTGTGTGATGTAAACTGATTTCAGAGTTGGTCAGGATTTTAAACCTCCTGCAGTGTGAGCCTGGCATTAGATATATCTTTCTGTTTTTGTAGTGTGGCAGAAATGAAAATGGATAAAATGTTTCTCATCTTTACATCCATGTGAGGACAGTAAGGCAGGCAGACATCTGGGCTTTATGAGAAAATAAAAGGGCGCGCACACTTTTGCGCACACACACACACACACACACACACACAAAAATATTCAGAGGCAGTTGAGGACATTTCACCCGCGGGATGAGAAACACAAAGACATAACAAGCAAACACCATTAATGGTTTCCTCAGCTGCTGTGGCCTGATGTCAGCATCATCCTCATTTTACCTGGTGCTAAATGTGTCCATGTCACAACAGGTTTGTTCTCATCTCTGTCTGCTAGCGACAGTAGCAACAACCAGCTTTTTTTTTTTTGCCCTCTTAAAACATCTTGGCAGTAAGAGCATCGTTTGTGCTCCACTGGTTTAGAAAAGGGGCTGAGGATGATCTGATGGTGCCACACTGGGCCCTGTTCAGACCAGGGCCGATGCTGTAAAAAACAGTTTCTTTTCATGCAGAATAATTTAGCATTAATGAAAGCTTGACTTATTTTGGGAAAATGAAGTGCCCCTGCCCCCTCTCCCCCACCGGTTCCCATCAACTTGCCCTTGAGGAGGGCGTCTCCAATGACTCGAGCGAAGCCTCTGAAGGCTGGGACACTGTCTGCTCCATCTGCACAGAAGCTGTTGTGCACAGGTGTTGTTCAGAGACGTTAACGCGGAATAATTCTCTGTTCCTGATCAACAATAAACCATTTATTTTGCCAGTATTGCAATAGAGTGGGCACCTAGAGTACCTAATTAGTGATACCTTGATCTTAGACTTCTCTACTTCCAGTACATTCAACTGAAAGCATTAAAAACAGACAGTAGGTATCAGCAACATCAGAAGTCAAACCCAACTGTATCTCTTCTAATAGACAAATGGGCAGCTGACTAATTGGCAAAGCATAAGCATTAACATATTTTACACGACCTGTAACCCAAAAACTAGTACAGTATAAGGTCCTGCATAGGGTTCTTATCACAAGATTGTCCAAACTCAACCGTGTTCTTCCCCGGCTTCAGCGTCCGTCTTTGACCATCTATTTGTCTTCTGGTGATCTCTCTGCATTTCGAACCATGCAAGACTACATTACTGCCCCAGTTGTTCTATCTCCAATGTCAGATATAATGACCTCAACATTTTCACTGTCCTCTTAATGAAAAAATAAAAACAACATCTGTCAACATCATTAGCATTTGAGAAATTTAGTTTTTAAACATCAAGGTTGCTGACTGAACTCATGTTTTTAAGTATTTCCTATTAAACTTAATTAATAACAATAATTAATCTGCAAGTGACTTTCTTAAATAGGCATTATTGAAGTGAATTATTCAGAGGACTTGAGACTTGACTTGACTTGTATCTCGTTTAACAAATTACAACTGTCTTGTGCAGCTCCAATTTGTAATTTTAAACCCAATAAAAGTCTCTCTTAACACATTGTTAAATCACTTAATTAGCAGATTAATGAATCCATTCATTGCTTCATGTTGAAACAAACAGTTTTTACCGTGTTTAAAAGTGTTGGGGAAGAGGAGCATATCGACAGCCTGGAGGCTGTGGTATCGATGTGATCACTCTCACTTACTGAGAGGAGCTGGTGAAGTGTGACTGTGAATAATCAGCCACCACATTTTCCACCAGCGGAGCTTTTAGACGTCCTGCGGGATGGTTGTAAACAAAACAGGAAACAGTAATGTTTTATCTGCTGGACACAGCGGCTGGTCGACTCCAGAGGTCAAGCTTAAAATCATAGCAGGGAAACAGAAAAATACGATTGTGTTTGGCTCACTTGTGATCATCCAATGTACTTTGTACAGTTTTAAGTTTTGAATTCAAATCTGTGGAGAGACGGAGCATGCATCCTGTCAATACCTCTAAATGTGATATTATGTATCACCATAAAAAATGCAAATTCATAATGTTTTAAAATTAAAAAATATTATTTAAATACATTAATCATCACACTTTAAAAAATTTATTCCCCGACTGTTTTGTTTGTGGATTCCAAACAATCTTCTTACTGTAATTAGCGCACACCATGAACAATACTTCACTAAGATGTTTGGACTCCTTGCAGTGTATGTGTGTCTGTGAATCTGATTTCTGAGCCAGATTTGGGGGATTGCTTCTGCCACTTGAGTGTTTTTATGTGATTTTTTATTTTTTTTTTACCGTCCAGTTGAGTCACATTTCTGGAAGAGCCCTGATTGAGAGGTGCCAAGAAAGAAGCATTGCTCATCTGCTCTCATGTATTCACTCTCACATACACACACACACACACACACACACACTGGCTCCCTGACTAGATATGCTTAGAGATCCTCCGAGATTGAGGAAAACTTTGTTTTCATAAAATGCATTTTTAATTTCCTTCAGGGGTTGAATTTTCTCTTTAGTTTCCTCCTTGTTTCCTGTTCTGTTTAGGACATTATGTGTTGTTAATTACATTTTCAACAACCTTAGTTTGGAGAAACACAATCTGATATTCCATTTTGTATTGCTGAAAAGGTAAAGATGAAAAGCACTGCAATTAAATAAATAAACACAATCTTAAATTCATGCATCACAGTATATTTCATTGCTTTCACTCATATTATTCTTATGTATTATTATGGCTAATTATTTGTCACTTTTTTTAATCTTTAATAATCTTTGTGGTTGTTGTGAAAAAAATTACAACTGCAGAAATTTTATTCAGATTTTTGTCTACATTGATTTTTACTTCTATGCCTTGCTAGCTGCCCCATTGTCACGTATAATGAGAAAATTACAAAACTCAATAAACCATTAAATCTCTTGTAACTCAAATATTATTGCTGTTGGCTAAATAAAGAGAACACCACTGGAGTGAATTCATATTTCAAGTGTCTCTCCTGTTGTGAGGGGAGAGCTGTAGTGTAGTGGAAAGCGAGAGCTTGATCAGCTCGTACTTGTGATACTGAGCTGTAATTCTCCTCTTAGTGCGGATCTCTTTTTACTCTTTGGATCATTATTTTCCTCACAAGTGTTTGCGTTATGCTGATCCCTGCCTCGACTGTACTCAATTTCAGATGTCAAGTGAGAATTCGCTCAGCGACGGCAAACACGGGGAAATGGTTGGAAATGTTTTCATAAAAGTTTACCGCAATGCATTGCTGAAGGACTGACATCCCTCAGGGCACGATTACGTCTCTGTGTCCGTCAAGGATGCAGGAATGATTTTTTAATCTAATGCCCCACTTGACATTCACGCAGTTCATCCTCAGTCCTCCACTGTTTTGAGTGTTGAGTGCTTTTTGAGAGTTAATTATTAGGCTGTTATCAGTGCTCTGTCCACTTCAGACGTCAAATTAGACACGTGTTCTTTTTTAAATGCCTGACATCCTGGTGGGAATGCTCTCTCTTCCCTTATGATTATATTTCAGAAATCTGAATGAATAGGCTTGTGTCCTCAATCCGTTGTAAGGGCACTGAAAGCTTATTGGTACAGCCGCTGCTTCGAGCACAATGAGAACAAAGCATTAGCTTATTAGTGCTAAACACAATGTAGAAAAACAAAGCTGAAGTTAATGGTGTGTCGTTAGTTTTGCAGGTATTTGATTGTAAATCGAAGTATTGGTAAAACTGACCCAATGGTTGCACTAGATGAAAAATCAGGATTAATAAAATTAATGTGTATGGATACAGACTGCCTGTACCAAATTTCATGGCAATCAATCGAGTAGCTGTTGTGACATTTCACTCAAAACCACAAAAAGGAAAAGTCAGAATTTCCCAACAATCATGAAGATACATCATCTGGTAACCATGAATGTCTGCACAAACATTTATGCCAATCCACCTTGTAGATGTTGAGATGTTTCACTGGTGAAGTAAAAACTCTGACCTGCTGATGGAGCTGGATAAAAAGTCGAGGTATAACCAAAGTCGCTAGTATTAATCCTCTGGGGACCACAGTTTACTGCACCAACCTTTATGGCAATCCATCAGATACTTGTGGAGATATTTCACTGCAATCCAAAAAATGTCAACCCTATGAATGTGGTGGAGGAAAAGTCAGGGGAGCCCCAGAGTGAGTAGGATTCATTCTCTAGGGACAATGTAATGTAAAGTGGTTCTATCATCAACGGTTCACTTTATGTGGCTTCACGTCTCTTGTTTAAACATCAAATAACTTACTTTACATATCAGTAAGCTGACTAAGATAAAGGGTTCTTCTTCTGATTTTATCATTTTGTTCCCTGTATTGTTGATCTCTCTACTATTCCTGTCCCTTAACTCAACTCCCCCTCTGACGACCAAGCTTCAGTCATATCTCCAGTGGGTATAGTGAGGAAGTAGCAACGCAGCAGCAATTCCTTCTTCCCCCAGTTTTTGCAGAGATGGGGGGGGGGTCACTTCTGTTTGTTCCCTTGGTTAGCTGTTCCCATAGTTGTAGACATTAACATTAGTGCCACCTCCCATGACACATTTGTCTGCTTCAGACGCAATTGCTGTGACAGACAAGTTGCACTCGCTATAAAGCATTCTGTGCGAAGAACTGGAGGGCAGGAGTCTGGGAGTTAGAGCAGTAGGGAAGGAAGGAAAACAGGAACTTCTCAGAGGACTGATTTGCTGATTTTACCCCTCACTTTTCTTTCCACCACTGCTCAGAGAAGTAGCCAGTCAGAAGAAAGTTAGCCGAGGGATCATTTTGTGGCAGTGTAAGTAATGTGAGTAAAAAATGGGGAGCAACATGTCAGCCGTCACATTTCTGCTCTTTCGTTGTGGTGACAGATAGAAGCTATGGGACCTTTATCTGTTGACCAGTATAGGAACATATGATTACACTCAATGCACTTACAGTAAGACACAGGTTCACATGTGCCAAAACTATATGTACACATTGTGGACACACACTTGCGCCTCCCTGTAAGTAGAAGGCGATTGATTCTACCCTCTTGTTATTTCAAAAGGATTTGGGGAAAATTTGTTTTTTCTCCAAACTACAGCTACACCACCAAAAAAAAGGAAAAAAATGCAATTAAAACTCGTTTTGATGGAGGCCGTGGCCTTGCATTATTCAAAGCTCATCCTTAAGGATGCTGTCCGTGTTTTACTGACGAGCTCCTCTTTTCATGCTTTCCAGGGCATTAATTGCTTTGAAGGATTTTCTTGGAAGATGAGACGTTTGCAGCTGACCAGTTAGTCCACCACAAAATAAATGCCGCTGACCTGCAAACAAAATAAAACTCATGGCATCTATTTTTAGCTGTTTTAATTCTTACAAAGCCCATTAACATGAAAGTCACTCGTCATACAGGATCTGACCTGAGGGTGAATGCCATTGAGAGTGTGTGCCTACCAATGTTAAAGACACTGAATATTAACAGTTTTCCTTTTAAGTAACAAAAATACTTGAGTGAGGGTGAAAATGCTGTGTGGCTGCAAGATTTGTTGAATATTCAATCCAAATGCTGGTTCATATTGACTATGCTGGATTAATTCTACCACACAATATTCTAAAAATATGAAAATGTATAAATATAGATTACTGAAATATAAGTATTGTCAAAATAAGTATTGTTTCATACTAACAAAAGGAATTTGCCAGAAAGGTTTGTGCTGTGGCTGAGCTAATTCAATAGATTAAATTAAGTACCTGGTTGAAAACACTAAAAAACAAATATTAGTAATGTTTAAGATGACATTTAAAATGCTGACAACGCCTCCCAGGAGTGAGTGAAGAAGCGCCCCAGGCCTCTGAGCAGGTTCTTTTTAAAACCAAGGTTAACATTTATTTAAAAGGTTTCTTACCATAAAACAACATATAAAGGGCAATTACAAACTGTATAAGAGTCCTATTGTGTGTATTTTCGGCGTCCATGTTAACAGGTTAGAGCAGCCACATGCGGCTCATCTAGAGACTGGGAGTCTCACCTATTTTTCCTGTGATGCGCGGTTCACAGCAGAAACACAGTGAAACTAATATGTTTTGACATCAAATTAGCAAGATCATTGTCCATATCTGTACAATATGTCACATACATGGAAAAAAATAAACACTTCCTGTTCCCCTCTCAAAGTAAAAGCCCTGTAGCATTTCTGTAGACAGAATCCCTTCCTTTATTGTTATTATCATTATTATTATTAAAGATAGGCAGGCTGGCAGACAGTGCTGCAGCAGACAAGCTGTCTGTGTGGACAACACATGCATGCAAGCCACAGCAGTTCAGTGTGGCAGCTGCCACGCAGACGTGAGGCAGGTTGTGTGTTCCCGGCGTGTGTTACTCTGAGTGTCTCTCAGTTGCTGGAACCTTAAATCCAACTCAAATGACAACAGCTGCATCGTCCTTGGCTCCTCTCACCCTGAGGCCACCGCAGCCCTCTCTTCAGTGCTCCGCTCATTCAAGGGAAACAGACAACAACCATCAGTGTCCCGTCACTACACCAGCTCAGATTTGCCACCCTTTGCCCGGCCCTGCAGCTAGCTCCCCTGGCACCCTCTGCAGAACAGTGGTGGTAAATACTCACGGTTCTCCTGGGCGGTAAAAACAGACAGCTGACTCAGGCTGCAGTATTCACGCTAAATAGACATACCTGCTGTGCTTCAGGCCCCCGTGGTAGCTCATCTTTTGGTCTAAAGGTTCAGCAGAGGATGGCGTGCAGTTCTGATTCAAATTAACATTCTGCAAAGAGAGCTGACATCCAACATTATTGCTTTTCCTTTAATAGACAGTTGGGATTCTTTGGCTGGTCCAAAACACAACTATCAAGCTATGTGGCTTCGCAGTGACCAAAAGTTGCAACATGGTGGCATTAAATAATATTACACAGACACACTCGTTTTTAGTTTGTATGTGACTTAGGTAAGTGTATGCACCCCTTTTCTTTTACTTTACTTTTCCCTCAAATGTACAAGGAGGTTGTACCCCTTCCTGAGTTGTAGGTGAGCCCAAAAGAGAAGACCACAAAGCTGACAAAGAGCGGCTGGCAAACCAGCAGCTGAGTTACATGAAATCGACTCCTTGGAAAAATCCCAGTAAAATGGCATCAAACACTGCGATTGGTTAGATAAAACAACCCAGCATTTCTTTGTGTGCAGTTTTGCAATGAAATTCAGAAATGCAATACAAGATCTGGTTTTATAACAGTAAGCCAAACTCATACGAGAGAAAAATAAAAGCAAGTATGATCTAATTTCAGTTTACAGAGATATTGGATGTGTAATAAGGCTGTCGTTAAGGTGAATTAGCTCCAGAAACTATGAACTGAAAGACCCCTCCCAACACACACACACACACACACACACACACACACACTGGCTTCACACCAACACATAAACTGCACCTCCGAATAGCAGTTATGCTGAGCTAAATGTTTACGACCAACATTACCTTTGTCTTGTTTGCAAAATTTATAAAAGCTTACAATTTGCAGTGGTTGTAAAAAGCCATTTTCTCCACTGATGATGTTTTGTTTGTGAGCCTAGTCAGTGAAATTGATTTCTCCACCGTTGACTGTCGCCCGTTCTGCCGCCTCAGCAAGTGTAAGAAAACATTGTTTCAGAGTGTCACAGTGATACACATGAAGTCCTACATTTGAGTTTAATGTCACAGGAAATCTCAACAAATAATCGTTAAAGCACCACTAAGCAATCAATGTGACCTAATGCTGCTTTATTTACTGCAGCTTATCTTTGAGAAAAGAAATGTAGAGGGTGCTTGCGTTGGTGCCTTGATTCTAATTTTGATGTTTTTCTCTAAAATGTAGATAAGATTATTGTTCAGTACATACTGAAAACTGGAAATTTAAGCATCTGTTTCTTTTTTGTTCTTTTGTCATCCACTTTTCTCTGCTGTTAAGCCGACAAACCATTGTGTGTAATGTATGTGGTAATGTTGGGTAGATTGATACCTTGTGTTTTGATAATGGTGAACTCATACTGAGTCTTGTGTTGAGTAACTGTAGCTTACAGGATGGATATCAAAAATATCTTCAGAGTTAACTTGTTAACGTGTATAAAACTAATTTGCTTTTCTTTTCTAACAAAATCGCTACCTGGATTATGTTCACCTATGTTTCTTTGAGTGAATGAATCACTACATTAATGCACCGCGGCAGAGTCACAGGGAATAGGGCAGTTAACCATTTTCTGGGCTGTATTCAAGTTCAGGCAGTAAAAGCACTTTGGGAAAGATTGTTGTTTTGGCTGAAAACAAATGAAATAAATATGAAAGATAATACAGAAAACAAATGAAATACATTGTCAGTGAACATTTTACTGATACATTTAGTAGCAACATTGTCCAACTTGCCAGGTACATTTATTTCCAACAATTCCTCATCATGTTAATCGAAAATCTGCATTATGTTTCCCTCAAAGCATACTTGCTGTTGCAAATTAGTTGTTTATTAATGTAATTTCTAGGAGACAAGGTTGGAATGGATCGTTTATGAAAGTCATTCAGCTCAATTCGTTAATCCAAAAGATTTGCTATATTCATTCTTTTTAATGATTTGTTTGTGAATGATACTCCATAAATGCAAAGGGTGACTTTCGCACATTTCATATTTGAATATTTTAATCTGTGTTCATAAACTTTGTTCTCTTGAAAGCACATGGTCCCACAGTGATTAGAAGAGCTTCATGAATACATTTGTCAAAGGCTGAGTCAGACTAACTATTAGAACATCTACACAAATGGTCACTGACACTTCTATATTCCCTTTTATGAGCCTTCATAAATAGTGGATACTGAGTTGCCTGACATACAGACCTGTTACATCACTCTGACATACGGCCAAGGCCCAAGGAAAATGTCTTAGACGTGAGCCTGCATATTATGCATCTCAGTTTCACGCTAGAGGAAATATTCATCTGCACAAATAATTTAATCTTGTTTTGAATTGTTGAACAAGGTAGAAAAAAGTTTCCCAGTAGGATTTATTAATGTGTCAGGATAAATCATATCATTTTATTTTTTTCAAATGGTGAAATATGGTAGAATACTTCAATAGGATTAAACTTATTCTAATCAATTCATAAAGAGTGTTAAATTATAAAAACATCAAATTCAGTTTAAAGATTAAACATAATGATTTAGGAACCAGTATCTGATTAAATCACTTCTGGCCAGCTCTGTAATGTGGATTTTGTTTCACAGTTGTTTTGGTCAGCTCCAGTCCCATGGGCTCAATTAAATTGAAATGATGTGATTGTTTATTGATCACCGTGAAGTAATAATCCCATACACCAACATTCCCACCGTCTATTGTGCCTCCTCCAAAGACAGGTATTTAGTCATAATCCAAAGTAGTGGACAAATTAAAATTTTGTTTTTCTGTTGATGATGTTTAATGAAAAGTTAAGATTATTAAAGCTTTAACCATTTATCCTCTGGAGAACATGAACGTCTGTGACAAATTTCACAGTGATGGATGTAATTGTTTGTGAGACATTTCACTCAAAACCGCAAATGTCAAACTCACGGTAGCACTACGTGAAAAGTCAGGAATCGTCAAAGTCATTAGGATACATCCTCTGGGAACCATGAATGTCAAAATGCCAAATTTTGTGCTAATCATCTGAGATATATACAGTGGGGCAAAAAAGTATTTAGTCAGCCACCAATTGTGCAAGTTCTCCCACTTAAAAAGATGAGAGAGGCCTGTAATTTTCATCATAGGTATACCTCAACTATGAGACAAAATGAGAAAAATCACATTGTCTGATTTTTAAAGAATTTATTTGCAAATTATGGTGGAAAATAAGTATTTGGTCAATAACAAAAGTTCATCTCTATACTTTGTTATATACCCTTTGTTGGCAATGACAGAGGTCAAACGTTTTCTGTAAGTCTTCACAAGGTTTTCACACACTGTTGCTGGTATTTTGGCCCATTCCTCCATGCAGATCTCCTCTAGAGCAGTGATGTTTTGGGGCTGTCGCTGGGCAACACGGACTTTCAACTCCCTCCAAAGATTTTCCATGGGGTTGAGATCTGGAGACTGGCTAGGCCACTCCAGGACCTTGAAATGCTTCTTACAAAGCCACTCCTTCGTTGCCCGGGCGGTGTCTTTGGGATCATTGTCATGCTGAAAGACCCAGCCACGTTTCATCTTCAATGCCCTTGCTGATGGAAGGAGGTTTTCCCTCAAAATCTCACGATACATGGCCCCATTCATTCTTTCCTTTACACGGATCAGTCGTCCTGGTCCCTTTGCAGAAAAACAACCCCAAAGCATAATGTTTCCACCCCCATGCTTCACAGTAGGTATGGTGTTCTTTGGATGCAACTCAGCATTCTTTCTCCTCCAAACACGACAAGTTGAGTTTTTACCAAATAGTTCTATTTTGGTTTCATCTGACCATATGACATTCTCCCAATCCTCTTCTGGATCATACAAATGCTCTCTAGCAAACTTCAGACGGGCCTGGACATGTACTGGCTTAAGCAGGGGGACACGTCTGGCACTGCAGGATTTGAGTCCCTGGCGGTGTAGTGTGTTACTGATGGTAGCCTTTGTTATTTTGGTCCCAGCTCTCTGCAGGTCATTCACTAGGTCCCCCCGTGTGGTTCTGGGATTTTTGCTCACCGTTCTTGTGATCATTTTGACCCCACGGGGTGAGATCTTGCGTGGAGCCCCAGATCGAGGGAGATTATCAGTGGTCTTGTATGTCTTCCATTTTCTAATAATTGCTCCCACAGTTGATTTCTTCACACCAAGCTGCGTACCTATTGCAGATTCTTCCCAGTCTTCCCAGCCTGGTGCAGGTCTACAATTTTGTTTCTGGTGTCCTTTGACAGCTCTTTGGTCTTGGCCAAAGTGGAGTTTGGAGTGTGACTGTTTGAGGTTGTGGACAGGTGTCTTTTATACTGATAACGAGTTCAAACAGGTGCCATTAATACAGGTAACGAGTGGAGGACAGAGGAGCCTCTTAAAGAAGACGTTACAGGTCTGGGAGAGCCAGAAATCTTGCTTGTTTGTAGGTGACCAAATACTTATTTTACCAAGGAATTTACCAATTAATTAATTAAAAATCCTACAATGTGATTTCCTGGATTCTTTCCCCCCCATTCTGTCTCTCATAGTTGAAGTTTACCTATGATGAAAATTACAGGCCTCTCTCATCTTTTTAAGTGGGAGCACAATTGGTGGCTGACTAAATACTTTTTTGCCCCACTGTAAGTGGTAAACCGACCAAACGGTACTGTCATCCCTGAAACCCCACTGCTAATGTGGCTTAAAATATTCTTATTCATTATATAAATAATGTATCTTTCTATCAGTCTGTTTCTTTTTCTCAAACCATGTAAAACTGTTACACTTTCATTTAATCTTCAGTCAATTCAATTCAATTTTCAATTCAATTCAATTCAATTCAATTTTATTTGTATAGCCCAATATCACAACAGAGTGTCTCATAGTGCTTTACAAAGTTCACTGAAATAAACAAGTGTAAGCGAACAAACAATCTAATAAAGAGTCCAGCAGTCGATGAGGCCAAAGGATCAGTCCGGTGGATCTGTCCGAGGCATCACCTGCCCTTTATGACCCTCCTTCTTCGGGAAGGAAAAACTCAAAAAACCCAGTGGGAAAAGAGAAACCTCCGGGAGCACCACAGTGAAGGAGAGATCCAGCTCCCAAGAACGGACAGGCTGTAGCCTTGGACAGACGCAGATCCATTGGCAGATGGAGAACCACATCAGCGGGACCAGGACCAGGATCCATAGGAACCAGGGAACCACATCAGCAGAACCAGGACCAGGATCCACAGGAACCAGAGAACCACATCAGCGGGACCGGGTCCAGGACCCACAGGAACCAGAGAACCACATCAGCAGGGCCAGGACCAGGATCCACAGGATCAACAGGAACCTGAGAGATGAGAAAGCACAGAAACGCTCCGGGGAAGATAGCAAGTTAGAGGCAGACATTTGGCTGACATGAGACATAACGATGGAGAGGAACAGGAGGATAGAGAATAGAGGAGCTCAGTGCACCATAGGAGTCCCCCGGCAGTCTAAGCCTATAGCAGCATAACTAGGGGCTGGTCTAAGGCCTGATCCAGCCCTTAAATATATGCTTTGTCAAAAAGGAAGGTTTTTAGTCTACTCTTAAATGTAGAGAGGGTGTCTGCCCCCCGAACCCAAACTGGAAGGAGGTTCCACAGGAGAGGAGCCTGATAGCTGAAGGCTCTGCCTCCTGCACTACTTTTGGCGACTTTGGGAACCACCAGTAGACCCGCATTCTGGGAGCGCAGTGTTCTAGTAGGGTAGTAGGGTACTATAAGCTCTTTAAGATATGATGGGGCCTGACCCTTAAGAGCCTTGTAGGTGAGGAGAAGGATTTTAAACTCTATTCTAGATTTTACTGGAAGGCAATGAAGAGAAGCCAGTACAGGAGAAATGTGGTCTCTTCTTTTAGTTCTCGTCAGAACACGAGCAGCAGCGTTCTGGACCAGCTGGAGAGTCTTTAACGACGAAATGCATGGACCAATTTTTCTGCATCATCAGTGGATATGATGGGCCTGATTTTGGCAATATTACGTAGATGGAAAAAGGCAGTTCTAGAAATCTGTTTAATGTGGGAGTTAAAGGACAAATCCTGATCAAATAAGACTCCCAGATTCCTCACAGTGGAGCTGGAGGCCAGATTAATGCCGTCCAGAGCAGTTATGGTAGTAGAAAAGCTGTCTCTGAGGTGTCTGGGGCCAAGCAAAATAACTTCAGTTTTATCTGAATTTAGCAGCAGAAAGTTGCTGCTCATCCAGGACTTTATGTCCTTAAGGCAGATTTGAAGTTTAGCCAACTGATTGGGTTCATCTGGCTTTATTGATAAATATAATTGTGTATCGTCTGCATAACAGTGGAAATTAATGGAGTGCTTCCTGATAATATTACCCAGAGGAAGCATATATAAGATAAAGAGTATTGGTCCAAGCACTGAACCTTGTGGAACTCCATGTCTAACCTTAGTGTGGACAGAGGATTCATTGTTAATATGTACAAACTGAAATCGATCTAATAAATAGGACTTAAACCAGCTTAATGCAGTTCCTTTTATACCAATGAACTGTTCCAGTCTCTGTAACAGGATGTGATGGTCAATGGTGTCGAAAGCAGCACTCAGGTCTAACAAGACCAGGACAGAGAGAAGTCCTCTGTCTGATGCCATAAGGAGGTCGTTTGTAACCTTCACCAGTGCTGTCTCTGTGCTGTGGTTCGCTCTAAAACCTGACTGAAAATCCTCAAATAGACTATGAGAGTTTAGAAAATTCCACAGCTGATTAGCTACAACTTTCTCCAGGATCTTGGAGAGAAAGGGAAGGTTGGATATAGGTCTATAGTTATCTAACACACCTGAATCAAGAGTAGGCTTTTTCAGGAGAGGTTTAATTACTGCTACTTTATAGGACTGTGGTACATAGCCTGTTAGTAAAGACTGATTTGTCATATCCAGTAAGGACGTGTTAATTAGGGACAGGACCTCTTTAAGTAGTCCAGTAGGAATGGGGTCTAGGAGACATGTTGACGATCTAGATGAGGAGATTATTGAGGTCAATTCGGCAAGATCAATTGGAGAAAAACAGTCCAAGTACACATCAGGTGTAACTGCCGGTGTAGTCACACAAATTTCTAAGATCAAAACAGCTACATTTAAGAACTAGAAAGTTGTGTTCAAAACTGGCCTCACAGTATGTCTTTGGAAAAAACAACAGAGGCTGCATCAAGTATTTTCTACATATATTAGTGGTGTGGACCAGGATTGCCTATTCCTATTAGTTCCATTCATTACCCACTGGGGGGAGGCCTAATGTATCTTCTCCCCTGCCACCGTCATAAGCCTCAGATTGGTTCTGGGTGGTCGGTGGACTGCAGCCCACTGCAGAGGAAACATATTGAGCTTTTCCACAACTTTACTTGGGGTCATTTCATCAAAGGAGGGGCCTTCTGATTAACTTTCTCTCAGCCTCATTGCTTTGAGTGCCAAACAGATAGTTTCCATGGGGGCTCTACTGTCCCCTGATTCTGTACATTAACATTACTCTGCTTGATGAGACGTTCAGAGAAAAGTTCCAGTCAAAGCAAATTATGTAAACAGTTATCATGGGCGAATTTTCTAAAAGTAGCCTCACAGAAAAGCATCACAAAGTGAAAGTCAAAAAGTCGATACAGGACATGCATACAAAGTAGAATACATACATTTACATTGTGTTTACCTTTTATCTAAGTATCAAAGACTCACATGGGACACAATGATTTATGTACATAGTTATGCGTCACATACTTTGTATTGGCTAAAAACCGCTAAAACCTCCACACAGTTCTCTCTAAGCAGATAATAATGGGCCTAATGTGTCAATATTTTCCTCAACTTTCTTTTATATTTGTTTTTGCTTAAAGTAATAAGAGGCAAATAAGAAAATCCAATGTGGGATTCATGAAACATGCACTGACACCCACCTGAGTATGTTGATGAATTGCGTTAGGTCTTAAATTTGGTGCACGTGCCAGGCAGTTCTCAATCAGCATACGAAAGTGCCCCAATAAATCCATGTAAGGGCAGCAGACTTAAGTGGCGTGCGCCACCCATTTAACCAACATGGCACTTTAATGTTTAACTCAGACAAGAGAAGAAAATAAAGGAAAAAGGAATGGAAATTCCACTTAAGGGCAGCAAAAAGAAAAAAAATGGAGTGGAATTAAATTGTTTGTCTCTGGTCTAAGTTGAGACTCCAAAACGGCACACAGATATTGATGATCTGCCTCATGAGCTACGGGTCACTCAGTTGGCCGCCACTTCGTTCTACTTTATACACCATGAAAAGTCCTAATTAATGACATGTGCTGTCATAATTAATTAGTGACTGGGTGTATGTGTGTGTGTGTGTGTGTGTGTGTGTGTGTGTGTGTGAGAACATATTGGTACAATTTTGTTGTAATTTAGGCTAGACCTAACCATCTTAAGCAAGTGTAAACATTTAAAATGATTCAATAAATAAATAATAGCACAAAATGCAAGTTGGCCTTTCTGCGTAGCGGCTTACGTGTGGTCTAGGACACTCTTAACTTCTGATCTTACCTAAGAACAGATAAGAACTGAGCAAGTTTTAATACATGCCAAAAAAGTTCTTAAGTCATGATTCATGCACAAGGCCCATTGTCTTGAAATGTGTAAGTTAAGATGAAATTTAAAGAAAATCAACCTTTAGTTTGATTGCTTGCCACTGATTATTAATCATCCACAGTTGTGTTGTTTGAAGGATTTTCATATTAAATTATTTTTTAATTAAATCTTTTCTTTTTTCAATTAAATTTCACATCTCACATCACAAAATGGCTTTATTAGCCTCATTTTATAGAACTTGATATTAATCTTCATTGTGTCTTGTGAATAGGAAGCCATTGAGGGATCAGTGCAACTGATATTTTTGCCATTTCAGATTGGGAGAAAAAAATCGTTTTTTGGAGATTGTGAGATTTCTAGCTTTGAGTACATTCATCATTTCCCCCTTGATAAGTCAGTTCATTCGAGTGGTTCATTTTCTTGATGTTGACATTTATTTTAGGATGAAATAAATTTCAATAAAACAGTTCAGCATACAAAAGTATCACCAATTTGACCCTGAGTTACACACATTATCTCTGCCGGGGGTAATGTGCACTTTTCTAGTTTTAAAGTTGCAATTCTTTTTTGCGATGTTCGGAGGCTTCCAAATTATCAGTTTCTCATTTTGATCTGAAACATTTGTGAGCACATATGCTAAGCACACATTTTTCCACAGGGAGAACTTTGGAGGTCTAACCTTTATATCGCCATCTGACATTATAGATCTTCTTGTAACAACACAATATACATCTAGAAACACTTAAACCCCCTGGGCAGCGGGGGTAGCAGGGCTGGGTTACCTTTCTGCAGGGTATCACCATGCTCTTGACAGCAAATGGTGTCAGCTTTAATTGGAACAAGCACAATGTAATGGAGCGTGTCAGATGGCTTCCACTGTGCCTGTGAGGTATGGCTTCCAGGTTTCTCCATGGTTGGAAGGTCAGAACGTGGGGGAGGGTGGGGGGGAGACGGATGCAAAAGTAAGATGCAAACAGACAGAAATGGAAAGAAGGAAAAATAAAGTGATAAAACTAAAGCACTTTATTTTGCCTTATCAAGGCAAATCAAAGATGACATGGAAACCAATACATTGTCCTACACAGAGAGGATCATGGGACATTGAACAACCTGCTACAGTTTCAGGCTATTATACTTTTAACCCTTGATTCTATATGGTAAAGGTGTTTATGGCATAGGACCACAGTTATCTGCATTTTAAGACATCCTGGTCATGTCCCAATGTTGAAAGAGCAGTATAATCAAATTAAAGACTATAGAATACAAAACAACCTTTTGCAAAGGCTTATTGTAATGTTACACTCTAAGTCTGGATACTACTACTACCACTTACTACTAATACTACTTAAATACCCACAAAATGAAATAAATGTGAGGAAGATAAACACATATACTGAGCAGGTGAGACAGACGGAAAGAGCTGAAAAAGTTTATGGTGTTACAAGTTGATAAAAGGGAAACAAGCTTGTTTTCGATGCACAAAATCAATCTGGATGGAAAAACGCAAGGTGAAAAGTGAGGTAAAAGCAAACTGGGATAACTTAATAAAGAGAGGAGATGTGCAAAGACAGATATTTCCAATAGATTTTTCTTCAAACTAGTGTATCATATTAATTTATTTAAATATGTTGATAGCAAAAAGACAGGAGAATACCAAGCACTCTCAAAAGGTACTCGCATCATGCCGATGCAAAACAGCTGTGCTCCAGGCAACACTTTGGGGTAAACAAGTGAAACTGTACTTGTTTTCTTAAGAATGAATTTTGTATTGTTTACTTAACTTCAGTTCATGAATATCTTACAAATTATTGGAGGAATCGTTGATGCATTGTACATGCGACACCCGTCTGTTGGGAATGTAATGATACAGTATAAACAAGGATCACGATGTTTGAAGCAGAATCTGTCTTTTAATATGTGGTGGACGCCACGAAGACAAATGAAACAAAATTTCTGTTTCACAAACTGTAAGACCTCACTGATGCTAATTAAAACCACAACCACTTAAAGTTTACAGATATGAAACATGCACTGCAAAGAGAAATAGCTGCAATGCAAATATTCCTGATATTTGATTTACTCTGAAGCAAGTTTCTCTTGCAAGTTTCTCTTTATCTTGTCAGCTGTCTTGTTGCTGGTTTCTTCCCTTACGGAAAAAACCAAAATGCTGCCACACAAAAAGTGGAAATCCAGATTGTCCTTGTCTTGTTTTGAGCAGCACAGTTTTTGTGATGTCAAATTATTTGTCATAAACCTGTATTAAAGTCTCAGTCTCTACTGTCAGAAGACTATTAAAAACTTGAAACAGACAAGATGCACTGAACTGTGCTTTTCCCCTTCTGTTTGAACAGCTGTGTAACTATTATTCCAAGGTCATTTACATTTATGGATACAAAAAGTCTGGCAGCCAGAGCTTCTACATACCACATGTACTTTAAGCCCAATAAGTTAAGATTCTCCTCACATGCAACATGCATAAATGATCTTAAGTAATGTGAGCTCAACTTAAGGTTAGAAATAATAGATCAAAGCGAGGAATTCGACCGCATCCATTTCAATTCATGTGTTACTTCTGATGGTAATAACTGACGAGATGGATGCTGTGCTGTTGCGTCAGAGGGGTAGTGATGAAAATAGCTGGCAAACGAAGGAACGTGCAAAAAAAAGATTCAAGTAGATGACTAAATCATGAATGACATGAGGACACGGTCGGTTTGCAAGGGCCAGCGCTAGTATGATCAGACTCTGTAACTAACCTCTCTCTACATTTATGCATCTTTTAACTATCATTCTGGCCTGACAGATGGGATTGTACCCTGTGATTGGGCCATCAGGTACACTGCTGTAAAAATTCACAGTTCCCTGTGAAGCTGTGGTGGGGCAGAAACTTTTACAGGTGGCCACTGGGTGTCACTCTTCAGTCTTTGCTTTGAGATACACAAACATTAACACCCTTCCTAATCATGGAGGGATTGCACATTACTGTAAATACAAGCATAAAAGACTCTTTATTTACAGTAACAATTCTGTGGCATTGTTAAACCCAAACTAACAATTTGTACTGTTTCTACTCACAGCTATGATTTATATTGGAAATACTTCACTGCTACAATTACACACGCAGAGACTGATGTGGGAGACCCAGTTATTGTTATTATTGTTTTTACCAAACTAGAACAATAATGCACTTTGGCTCGATCAAAGAGAAGTGGAGAGGAATGATTTTTCTTAGCAGGAAAAGAAGCTACTGAAGCATTAGTGAAGAGTTGTTTAAAGACAAATACAATGAAGATGGAGCTTTGCAATGGCTCTGCACAGTAGAGACAAAACAGAGATAAGATGAATGGAGGAATGTGAGGCTTGTACAGTAGCTACCTCTTCAGCCCTTCGTAAAGCAAAGGGTTGTATAAATCCTTCTTTTCCTGCAACTTAAATGGAGGCAGTGATGTGCCGTTTGCTCCCCTCCATCGTTTTTCTCCTCCGCTTCCTTGTTCCCTTGGCAGGAACAGGCGTTTAGCCTCTGTGCCTCCTGTTTGCTGAGCCAGTGACAGCTCGCTCTGCGGCTCTGCTGTGGGAATAACTCCCTGCGTGGACCTTAACACCCTGGAGACCTTCCACTGCGGGGCACAGCCAGTAAAATCAAAAAGGGAGAGGAGGCGGATGCTTTATATACAGTAGATATATATTCTGCAGGTCCTGCAGACAAATCTAACAGGTGGACGGATAATGTACGTTTTTTGTTCTGCTAATAGGTTGCTGCTTGCAGAGGTGTGGGTGTTTGTGAGGGGGGGAGTGTGAGTTTGGGGTAAGAGCGGGGGAAAGCAGGAAAAAAATAGATGGAAGTGGGAGTTTTCTGTTGTCCCATGCTGTGATGTGCTGTGATGAGTGTCTAAGATCTCAGACTTGGGATCAGTTGCTCAGCTCAGACACAGGATGATAACAACAGAAGAGGCCGTAAATCCAAAAGATCGTGATCATAACAAACCTCCACTCCTCATATGTGATGTGAAACATTGTTAGTCTGTTGTGTAATTGCTCTAAAATATGCCTGGCACTGCAAGATGCTTCTATTAACCAGAGAATGAAGAGGTTGAAGGTGTGAGGCCCGACATGTTTAAGTGTACTGAAGGAAACTACTTGAATTGCCAGGAAACTTGCCAGGGAACCGGAGCAAATGTGCTCCTTTTCTTTTGAAGGTAGACACACTCATTTAGATTCATCAAGGTTGTCGGGTAACAGTGCTGATGACTGTAATGTGGGCACTGGTGGCTAAACAGCTGTGTGCTTTGGCTGCCTTCTAGTTTAGCCACAAAACCGATTTTTTTTTTCTCTGTGTCTGTTTTTGCTGATTTGATTTTTGATTTGATTTAGTGTGCCATTTCACTTTGATGCGCTGATGTACGGGTGTACTCCAAGTCGCTGTGACATAACTGATGGGTGTGGTTACAGGTGCAACCAAGCACACTTCTGACCACACCCAACGTCAGAGGCAAAACAGGCATCCAGGAATACTCCACTACTTAAGAAAATAGAAAGTGATGGAAGGATTTTTCATGTCTAGAGGTTGTACATCTCATCGAGGAGCATGTAATTCTCCAGATAAACCTCAAACATTAAAAATCAGTAGCATCGTTGCCTTATCCAAGCCACTTTAGTTAAACTATTTCAATCAATTTTAGGTGGTAATAGTGCTTCTAATATCATCTCCAGATATGATTTTTCTTTTGGGTACACCTCAGGTATTGGGACCCAGCAACAAGACCCAGATTACCTAACTCAAATCAGTGGTCGCTCAACAGGCTTACAGTACAGGAACTAGAGGGCTATGGAGAAGTCAACAAGTTCAAAGTGACTCAAGGGGTGCTTGTCATTATGCTAATTTGTCTCCTCGCTTCCCTCGCTGCCTCACTGAGCAAAGACACGTGTTAGACACGGATTATTATATATTATTATTATATATTAAGATATTTTCCTTGTATTTATTCTTATGGCTATTTATTATCGCATCTTTGACGATCTCTGGATCTTTGAAGGCAGTCCAATTAGCCGGACAAATATTTAGAGGCAGGAAGGCAGGCTGCTGACAGGCAGCAGGTGTTCGCATGAGCAATAGAGAAGGATTTTCTAGAACTAAAACAGGAAGAAGAGGAGGAACTGGAGCAGGTTACAGGCAGGAGCGGCTGAAACCCAACGGCAGCTAAGCAACACTGACAATCTGGAAAATGAGAGGGGGAAAGTGGGCGGTGTTCACACTGGAAGTTGATGAGGGACAGGTGGCTTCTTGCAGGGATGACCTACAGGTGTGCAGGGAGGGGGCAGGGTCAGGTGACTCTGAAGGCATCTAGGGGGTAGGTAATGAAAGAGAGTGGAAGAGAGGAGGACAGGCCTCATCATGACAATACATTGATATGTGAGAACAATACCTTACTGTGCAAACAAATGCATGCTTTAAACAAAACTGTTTTTGGCTGATTCAATCTTATCTATTAGACTACATTTCAGCAGTACACAGAGATTGGACTTGGTTGATACCCCAACACGTCATACCTTTTACACATACCATCGGGAGTGGAGTCTCATATTGTAAACATTCAAGGCTTAGCCCAAATCTAGTTGGGTCCATGGACATGTGACCCTGGGGAGTTTTTTATTTCCAGTTTACGGCATCTATGTGCAGTATTTTCGAAGCCCGACATCCTAAAAACCTTCACACCATTTGGAAAAAACATGACAGTTACCCAAGAAAAAACATCCTGTTCCTGATTGCTCTCTAATTGTCTTTATCTCTCTAAACCCATGACAAAACAAATGTTGAAGATGATAATTTAATTTTCACTCTTATTTTCACTTCTGCTGCTTAAAAAGAGGCATTAATTACCTGCTATTTATTATTTGCAAATTAAGGATCCCCAACAATGCTAAGTAAATGTTGCCTTCAAGCCCCAGGAATTTAGTTTAAAATTTGAAAGCACTTACAGATGACAAGTCTAGTCAATTACTTGCCAACCTCTTGACATCGTAGCCTAATTCAGAAGACTTAACTCAATCAGAAAATGCTGATTTCATTTGAACACTTTATTCTAGTGAAATTATAAAGTAATTGTCCAGAGAACAAAGCTGGGCCTAGAAATAGAAGAGAAAGAAAATATTATGAACTATTTTGTTAGGATTTGTCTTTTTTTTTTCTTACTGATTATGTCAGAAGTGCTTTTACACATATTTGCTGATAAGAGAGCACAAAGGCAATTCATCTTCCGACACCTTGGCAGCTAGATTTAGCTATTAACCCGTGGCACTGTATGATAAATAAGAACTAGGATAAATACCGATTCATGATGCACCATTGCAGCATGATGCATTGATTAAATGATGGCCTGTCTTGCCTGTCTGCCTGACTTTAACCAGCCTAAATGATTTGTTGCAGAGTCAAACTGTCAGAGCTATCCATCAAATCAGGGCAAGATAATATATTGTCCTTAAATGTTGAGAGGTGTATATGCAGAGAATATCAACACAGAGTTTCGTCTTCCCCTCCTGGCATTGGTCAATCACAATTATTAGATTACAATTCAGAAATAAAATCAACAGATTGTTGATTTGAGCTGAATAGAACATATTGTACATTACACAAACACTACATCAGCAGAATCAATACAACAGGATGAGATACATTTCTCTGAGTGAGAGAACAGAGTGAGAAACAGATGAATATTTATATTCAAAGCAGACCATTTTGAAATGTTGAAATTATGCACAGTACTGAACTGTATGAGCTGTGTGGTATTATTCTGTGAATCCCATTTGCGTTACAGGGTTTAAATGTGTGTATAGATCTCTCTCAATAGAATATCTCTCCTTATGTATGAGGCTTTGCTTTGACTCTCACTCTTTTGTTACAGCTTGTAGCACACACTGATAGTGTATGGACAGACCCGCGGTGCATCAGACAGACAGACAGACAGACATCACGATCGCACTGCATTATCGCGGTCAGCCCTGCTGCTAGCCTGGTGTTACAGTCACAAACTTAAAATAACACCTGTCTGCTGGCTGATAAAGTTGACCCCTCATGAAAACTTCCTTATGTCAATAGTTCACAAACAAGCTAGCAATCGTGTTCCCTGAGGTGACGCATCTAAATTTAACACAACACACACAAGATAACACATTGCAATGCAAGGGCAGACCTATGGATGGTCATAAATCCCCAGTAATGGAACTTTTGCTCCATTGACATGCCAATCTAGTCAGACACTTGGGGGGGGGGGGGATAACATAAAGTTGAAAAAAGATTAAGGGAGTTTGAGAAAACATTCCAGGCCAACCTATCACTTGGCATACATATACATGTTCAATAAACACTGAAGACTAAGATAAACATGTGGGTAGGTTGATTTATTTCAATTTTTCTATTTTTGTATCGAAATATGTTGACCACCTTCTTAAAAGTGCCATGACAGCTAGTGCAGGCATTGTATTTTTTTTTATTATGTAAATGCCACCAAATGTGCCATAATTATGCCCAAAAATAATTTTGTAGAACCACACAGACCAAACAAGAAAATTGACCAGGAAGTGCAAAGAACATCTCCCGTAGCTGTTTATCCTGTAGTGTTTTAGGATGCATTTTTAATTCTCTTTGTGTGGGTAGCACACATGCGTACAGACACACAGCAGCCGATGAGCAGCTTCCACTGAAGCTGCTGGAAATTAAAAGCCTTACAAAGGCGGTGTGCTGCAGGTGGGCAGAGTATTTCATCCCTGTAGGAAAGGCAAAGATTTGAACTGGAAACCCTCTGGTTACAAGTCTGTGGTCTCTATGGCTACCACACTGCACACAAACTACACTGATAAATGTGTGTGTGTGTGTGTGTGTACCAGTGTATGTAGTACACGTGTTTAAACCAGCACGGACAAGTCCTTCTGCTCTTGTGTCAGATTGGTACTCACCATGTGCTCTATGCGATTTAAGTGGGAGCTGTCAGGAGTCAGCCTACACTGTTCTAACGCTATGAGATCCGTCTTTCTTGTTCCTCTCGCTTCTTCCGTTTCCTTTTCCGCACTTTTCCTCTCTTCACCTGCATTTGCACTGTCCACCCTCTCTTCCGTGTTTATCTGTCCTAGCTCTTTACCATTTTCTCCTATCTCCTGTTGTAACTTCATTTTCCTTTCCTCACCTCAACTCTGTCACCCAGGTTCCAGCAACTCCAGTGCTGCCACGCACACACATCACACCAGTTTTATACACATGTAGAAACAAAAAACAAGGCATCGTGGTTCAGCAGGCAGCTAGCTTACAGTTCGGAAGTATTTACAGGCCTGATGACTACACACAGCTCTTCAGAAGTCCTGAGCTTGGCCGTAACATCCAATAGGGACAGAGGGACATATCGACTCCCATCTCTGAAATCCTGATTTTGTTCCCCCTACTTTACTTTTCCCCCCTACTGTGGGAGCTCTCGAGTGTTCGACGTTCTAACATTGGATGCACCTGATTAGTCTACTTCCCTGGGGTATGCTGCCAGCTTACCGATGTGCTTATTTCACATTAATTTGATGGCAAACTCTGCCTGGCTGACGCGACCCCGGTTTATGCTGGGATTGTAATCAAGTCGGGCTACGCTTTGCTTTGTTTTGTTTTGAGTTCGTTATAATGTGTTTGAAGGGAGAGACTGGGAAGAAGAAGGAAATGTTCTTTACAGGAGAGGTTTGATGAATTGATCTTTGTTACTGAATAATTGATGCCTTTTACCATCTTAAAAAGTTAAAGTTAAGTATTGATACATGAAGCTATGAAGTATTATGTCTCTATATAAGCTTTTAAATGTAAGACAATAAGATCTGGCTATATATATATATTTTTTTATTATTATTTTTATATTTTCTTTTAAGAAAGGAGTAAAAATGTTAAAGGTAAAAGCAAGGAAAATACTCCTCTACAGTGGGCCCTACAGTCTGCCTGTCCCCGAATGATGTGGATGATTGTAAAAAGTACACAAAATGTAAATATGAAAACTTAGATAAGACGACTTAAGAAGTTACAGGAAGGTGTATTCCTCCATTTTAGTAGAAGTTATTATTACCACCCCCTGCAAGACAGCAAAAAGGCTGACCTTCAAAATTCCAAAAGTAACCGAGCATTTCTGTGATATACCGACTTTCAAACTGACCTGTATCACATACACTTCATACAGAGAGTCAATGAATTATTATAGCATGTTACTCAGCGATGCTTTACTATCCCACACTGCCTTGTTATTTCTATTTCACTCTCTTCCTCACAGTGCGGGCTGCCCCCTCTCTCCTTTTCTCCTCCCACTCTTCACTTCTGTCTCTGTCACTTCTTCCGCACATTGTCACCATCTCCGTCTCTCGTTCTCACTGTCACCCCTTCACTCCATCTGCCACCCCCCCTCCCTTTCGGCCCATGTTGTTTCTCTACTTGTCGCTGTCTGTCCTCACCTCTTTTCTGGTCTTCCTCTCTCTACCTTCGTCTGGAAAACAGTCCTCATTAGCAGCAGCGGCCGTTTTTTGCTCCATGCCAATGGGCCATTAGTCTGTTGTGTGCAGGGCAATAAATCGCATCAGGCAGCAACCCAAGCGCCCTGACTTCCTCTCCATGTCGGCCAATCAGGACAATTTGCTATGGTTTGGTGAGCAGTGTGGATTCAGGAACAGTAGGCCCGGTGCCCAATCCAGTAAGGGTGGAGGCAGTGATAGTATAGCCTCAATAATTTGTGTTAAGACAATGCTTATACTGCATCTATTTTATCACATCAGAGATGGGATGGAAGTTTATTTTTTGTATGTAAAATACAGATGTCCTGTCAGTTAAAAATATTGCAGTGGACACAAGCATCATTACTAACTTCTCTGCATGCAGAGTGAAAAAGAAAAGAAAAAAACAAATACACAAAATACTAAGTGTCTTCAAATAGCAATGTGGAAATGAAAAGTGCGATTTTTTTTTACACATACATTTGGTATACTTTGGTGCAACTCTGTCTCATAGAAATTACATTTGTATATTACTAAGCTGTTTTCATAATAATGTTTTGCTGACAATGATGATTGATTCCTGGATTATGTTCACATGGTGGTGGGTGAACACAGTGCAGGGCTGTCATACCAGAGTCAAGCTTTCACATCCAGACTCCAGTCTGTGATTAACTTTAGGCAGTGAAAGCACTTTGGTTAAGGCCAAGGAGAAAATAATAAATAGAAAAATAACTGAAATACATATGAAATGAAATACAGTAAACAAATTAAATACATTGTCTGTGAACGTTTCACTGATATGTTCCGTATCAACACTTTTCCAATGTGCCTGCTGGATTAATCAAAAACATTTCTCCATTATGTTAATAGAAAAGGTAAATTGGTCAGCATTATGCTCTCCTTAAAATGTATTTGCGTTAAATTTAAATTAATTGTATATATACATAATTTCTAGGAGACAGAGCTGTTTGGTGCAAGGCTGCACAGACAAACTGGTTCTGGGCTTAAACAAAACACAACCAGATCATATATGTACAGGATTCAGGCTTGGTCCACTGTGGTATATAATGCTTCATGTAAATCAACTGCTCACTGAGTCTGACAACAGCTTTCCCTGGCTCTGCATCCTCATAAAACACAAACCACACACTGCCAATGATTGCAAAGGAAGCAAATCGGCCTTAATTCAGTGTTGCAAACTCAGTCTACACTGTCTGAGTTACTGTGACAAACTGTAGCTTACTTTTCACAGTGTGGGTGGTGACACATGTTCTTCCCTTGGGACTTACCATGGCCATGAAAGCTCACTGCAGTGTGCTTGGACAGTTTGATATAACTGGCAGACCTGAATAGCGGACACTTCTCGACTTGCATGCTGGGTCATGTGAGGTGAATTTCTCGGCACTTGCTGGTTGCCATGACTGTCCTGTGTGCAGTTTACTTACAGTATATCACGTTACAAGATATGTCAGTACTGAAGTAAAAACTTTTCAAACATTTTCCCTTTCATTACTATTTAGGGTTGCCAGTGTGTGAAGTTATGCAGCTTTAATGATCCCTGTGGGGAAACTGCTGTTGCAGTAGCAAGCAGTGGCAAGATAGAAGAAGAGCATGAGATAAGAAAAGAGAAAATGGATGTTATGAATACAACCCTTTTGACATTTCCAACAGCCTTACATATTAAGTAGAAAATATGTAAATGAATAACGTCAAAATTGGGCTCACATGAGTGTTCACATGAATGGTACAATAACAACAGCAGACAAGAACGTGTTAAAACAAACATTACACAATATTTCTGCCACATCAGTGCGGACAATTATAAAAAGTCTAAAAAATATCAATTGTATATGCAATTGTATTAATATATCAACATGGAAAATGTGATTAATTTACACTATTTATGTTTAATTCAACATTTAAGCAGAAACTTAACATGCAGACATACTCCGTGCATCCCAGGGGAGATAATTAGGTTTCCTTAGCAGGACAAGTTGCTGCACTGAATGCTTACAATGCACACGAAATATGAAAACATTACAGAGAGGATGAAGGATTGATGCACTGATTCACGTATTGACCCGTCATGGGTATTCTACAAGCTTATTTCATGTCTGCGGTGTGTTGCATGCCTTAACCTTTTCCAGTTCTGTGTATTAGAACATTATCATAATGAATGTACAATGATCCAGGCAGTTACATTGTCTAGCAGCAGAGAACATGTCTGGAATACAAGGCAGTCTTTTTAAAGTATTAGAACAAGCATGCATGTATTTTTGCTTCTCTGATCGTACCGTGAGAAGGACTGAGCTGACCTTTAGGGTTTGGGTAAGACACCAATTTGAATGTTTGCCGAGACACAGCAACAGCGACGGGTTTATTTCAATTTAGACTCAGTTACTCATGAAATGATGAATGATAGCATAATTATAACTGCAGTGGTACAGATTGCAGGCAATGATTAATTAATGGAGTGTGTACAGCATGTGTATATAAATGTGTACAGTGCAGCGGCATGTGGTAGAAATCCCACATGCTTATGTAAGTATGCAGGGAAATTCATTTTAGAGGGTTTGTTTGGGTGGTGCATAGCTGCGCAAATGTGTGAAGTGTGTGATTAGTATATCTATGTTTGAGTGTCTGTGTGTTTGTACATGGTCTTGAGTGTGTGATGCGCATGAGCTGTGAGGGAGCTGTGAAGCTGTAGTCACGCATCTGCAGTGAAATACTGAAGCAGAATCACCGCAAGCAACGATCACACGACACACCCACCGCTGATGGGAAAAAAAAAAATTAAAGGGATGCACCACACATGAAGAAGGGGGGTTTGCTGGGCAACGACATATTGAAGAAGAGGAACTTAGACACACACAATTCATCCATGACTGTAATGTAGATGAATGCAGTATTCGCAGTATCACCCTGCGGTATAATGTATTGTTTGATACTGTTTCACACTGGCATTACATCAAAAAACGAGATAATGAGAACTTGTAGCAGCTCAGAAACTAAATGGTGACTAATCTCCCATTAAAATGGCATTGTAACTCCTTAATTTGATTTATTTCCTACTGAAACAGGATGTCAGGGAAGGACATAACCTTGTAAGCAGTGGGAAATTAGTTAGGTTGAGAGGGAGAGTTTTATTTGAAGGGCAGGACAGAGAGGGCAGCATGGCTCAAAAATCTGTAGTTTTACTGATATTGCTCTTTTTAAATTGAAAGTCTGCCAGCTGTGTGTACCACATTGTGAATGTCATGCAAAATCCAAATGAAATATAAACACAAAACATGCTGTTTAGCACCAGAAAGGGTTAGCGACAGTAGCTTCATAATGTGTGCACATATCTTTTATTTGCCTCTATATTCATGTTATGTTTCACTTAAACAGCACAAGGTGGGGAGAAGCAGAGAGTGAGATATAAAGTACGAGAGATTCTGAGGTTTTGCATTTGCTCCCTGTGCCTTGTAAAAGGTTATGTGCTTCCCAGTCGCCCATTGTTAAAAAAAAAAACAACAAGCTTTTGTGTAAAGCCATCATACTGTTTACAAGTAGGTGTATGTACAAAGAATGGAGAGGAGAGAACAGAAATGTCAGAGAAATGTCAAATGCCTGCTGGCTCTGTCCGTTGTATTTCTCCTGAAATGTTCTCTCCAGGGAAGAGGGTCCTGGGCAGGGTGACTGTGGTGGTCCAAGGTCACACTTGTTGGTGACTTTGAACAAAACCAGCGCTGATGTGGTACAGTACGAAGGGATCAAGTGAGAAATAAATGGACAGGTGAGTGTAGGGCTTAAGGGAGGAATTCATTAATTACTGACTGACGAAAGGACGGAGGAAAACTGTAGATGGTTCAAAACAGTGCTGGGACTGATAGATGAATGGGCAAATGATTGATGGACAGATGAAAGGATGGTTTATAGAACAGTGAAAGAATGAATCAGTGACTGGCAGATGGGTACAGTAGATAAAGGGAAGACTATATGTGGCTGGGCAGATAGATGGATGAATAACTAAGTAGTGGAAGGATAGGGTCGCACAAATGGACAAAGGGTAGATTTCTAATGAATGATGTAGTGAATGGATGCATGGCTGGATGAATATAAGCAATGCAGACATGAACAAGTGAAGGGATAAATTACTTGAAAAGTTCATGGATTGATTAGTGGGGGATAAATGGATGAGTTGATGGATAAATGACAGTTTGTGCATAAATGATGGGCAGCTGCGTGCTTTTTTAAAACATGAAAGGATATATGAAGGAAAGAAGAATAACCCATGAAACATTTATTGATAATGCAAAATGCAGAAGTTGCTAATTGATGGATAGATGATGGACAGGATGTGAGTGAATAAACTGATGGAGGGTTGATGGAAGGACGCTAAAATTGATGGACAGATGGAAATGAGCAAGTCTATGCAACTGCGTGTTAGATAATGGAAATTATTTTTACTGCACACACACGGTATCACAAATCAAGTGCCTCTCCATACACCCTTCCCATTGCCTCCTCCCCTTCCATTGGCGACATCCGGCGCCAGTGAGAAATTGCCTGTCTTCACTCTTTTGATTTGCTTGTTTGTGGGGTGTTAATTTATGGCTTAATCAATTATCCATTAAAGCCTCTTTCACATAAAGACTAGTGATGGTAGTTGCCAGCAATACTGTTGTGCTTAATATGCATTAGCGTGCCTATCATCCCCCACTTCCCCCTTTATCGTTAATGGGGTGAGGCACTGTTCCAGCTTTTATTATGTGTCATGCATCTGTGCATTTTTCTCCCCTTCTTCTTTCTTAATGGCTTAAGTGAAGCACAGTACTGCACTAAATACTACGTATGAGATCTCCATTGTAAAGTGACATATCATTTATTGCTGTACAATCACAAGCACTTAATCCGCAGACTGCAACTTCAGTTGCTCTGTAACTGAAGATTGGTAGGTCTGTGACTGAGCTGGGAAGAGGGCTCCACCAGGTCTTGTTACAGGCCAAATTATCAACTACACCACCTACGTCACCCAGAGAATACACTCATTAGGTAGACTGAGTTCAATTTCTATCTTAATTTCTCAGCCTCAAAACAAGAGGGTTCCCATCAGCACACGTGAGTCCACAAATAGAGACTGAGATATGAGCTGTGAAGCACTGAAATGCAATGAGTTTCATACAAAATAACCTCAACAAAAAAGAAATAATATTGCAGCTGATTGCAGCAGAGGGTTTGTTTGGGAAAAAGGTCTCCTGATTCCATATGCAAAACACAAACAAGTACTACAATAAATGAAACGGACACACTTGAGATGAATGCATGCTGGCATGCATGCAAAAAAGGGAAGTCACATGTCACACAGCACGCTCCTGTGCTTGTACAGCTGTGACCACACACTGCAAAGGTACACTTACAGCTTGTGCAAACAACAACTTGAAGTTAGTAGTCATTCTAAAACAATGTCAGTGACCTAAAAGAGAATGAAAGCAGTCTAAAAGACACTTAAGATTCAATACCAAGTCAACAGAATTAAAATACTATCCAGTCAAAGGGACAAAAGCAGTAATAGCTAAAAATGAGGGCGTTCAAACAGAGCATAATGGAGATAAAAGCAAAGCAGTAACAATAGAGAGAATGAGCTAATGTGGACAAAGCATACCAACAGTGGTCATTTCTATCGATGACTGGCCGAAACACCACCACAGTCAGTAGTTTGGCAGGGAATATCTCAGCCCCTCACTGCAAGCCTTTTAACACAGAGGCAGCACACAGGAACATCAGCCTCGCCTTGGGATTGAACTGGGATGCTGCAGCAGTAGAGGAAGAGGGAGATCAGAGCTTTCCTGAGTTATTTATTTCCTGTCCTGACGAGCCAATTAATTAAATTGGCTTCACTGCACACGTGAGGCACTGAAGTGGGTGTGTATATTTAACCTGTCGGCTACACAAATATTACAGGATCATTTTGCCATGTTGCTGGGTAACGTGCCAGCTGATGCTTTCTGAATTTATTTGAAAACATTTGTGGGGCATATCAGTGACCGTCAGAATACCTACACAAGTCTTAGCAAGCTGTTCCGCCTTAAGGGAAGACCACTTTAATCAACAACGATCGGGTCCAATTCATCAACACCTTTAGGCAGAGTGATGGCATCTCAGAGAGGCACAGAAGAGTCCAGGGTGGTCGTGCAATTTGGCACAAGCCCAAAAGGGTCTGAGGGTATTAGTTGGGCAAAGTTTTGGCCCATTGTCCCAGGTAAGCTGTAGGATTGGGTTGGTAATGGGCCTTCGGTATCAGTAAATTACCCGTAGGTGTGAGAGGGAGTATTTGTTTGTCTCTATATGTTGGCCCTGTGATTGGCTGGCGACCTCTCGCCCAAAGTCAGCTGGGATTGGCTCCAGCTCCCCGTGACCCTGGCGGATAAGCGGTATAGACAGTTGATGGACATAAGTTTGATTGAGGATTAAAGAAATTGTCAGAATTATCTTGAGCTCAGTTTTGGATTTGTAGTCATGAGATAAAATATTGTGCAAATATGGTAAATGGATTGTATTTGTGTCGTGTTTCTGATCACTTGAAGCACTTTAACACCACATTCACTTACTAATGGCAGATTGCCAATCTTCCACCAGAGAGAAGCTAATTTATTCACACACACAATGACACACACAGCTTTGGGGTTCAGTGCCTTGTCCAAGGACACTTCAACATACGGACTGGAGGAGCCAGGGATCAAACCGCTGATCTTCTGATGGGTGCACAACCCGCTCCGTCTCTGAGCCACAGCTGCCATGTCTGGCATGTTGAAGGCAACTCTCACACAGCCCTGCTGCTTTGTGTTCCCATCTGATCAAGGAATTAATTGGTCCAGGTGAATGCTAATAGCTAAATGGTAAGATAGAAAAACCAGCAGCCAAAAATGATGATATATACGATACTATAATGAACACATTAGGCTTTAAAATAAGTAAGAGATAATGTACAACATTACTGCAAAACAAACCTTGAATCGTCATGAAGCTTGCTATACAATGTCCTGCTTATTACTTAGTTTTGTACTGAAGAATAATTTCACATTTTATTGATTTCATTTTTCTTCTTCTTATTTTATTGTTGATTGTATTGCTTCCACTATCAGAACTACATCCATAATAACGATTTGCTACACAGAAATAACCACAGAATGTTGTGTTTTACTCCATAATGGATGCAATTTGACATGTAGTGAAGTACAATGCTTGTACCTGAGTAAAAGTAAAATTCTAATTTTAAAACTTAAACCATAACAAGGGCAAACATAACTCGTTACTTCCCAATGACAATAAGCTTATATAATGCTACATTAAAATTGCCCGTGAGATACGCATACCAAGATTTCTATTTAGATTATGAACAAACTTGTCCTTTTGTACAAAGGAACCATTTGAATGAGTAAGATTACTGAAAAAGGAAGTTCAACAAGTCTGAATTCATGCTTCATATGTGCAAGGTTACAATCAACCACAGGCATACATTGGCACGAAGCTGTCAGCAGTGTTTACACTCTTATGGGGATGGATTTAGCACGACAACGTGCCCTTTGTTGACTGCCGCTGTGTACATACAGAAGCATTCAATCATGATTTTGCAAGTGCAGACATCCTCTTTAATATCAATGAGTCTGCACCTTTTTTCATATTCATTAGGTTTATAGTTGAGTGCTTGTCTTTTGTGTGACATGTCAATGAGAAAATCTTTTCCTTCTGACTCACGCAGCTTTGTCAGTTAGCATTTCACTACCTGAGCTGAGGGGCTGTTTGGGTTCAGGTAAACCAGAATTTTCAGCGGTTAAACACGAGTTCATGATTAGTTCAGGGAAAGCTTTGCTAACACAGCTATACTGCTGCCCTATAAGGATGGCTAATGTGCGGATTCAGAGAAATGCCATCTTATAGTCTCTTTAAAGCCGTGCGGACAGATTTCTGTTTCCCCTGGCAGATGACAAAATGTAATTCAGTTTTTTTAAACAAACTGTGATATTGGTTGGTTTCTCGATCTGTGTGCTGGTATTGGTTGAAGATTTTGGACCAGAGTGACACAGAGGTAAATATTTTGACAGCTGTTGGATGAAAAATGACATTAAATTTGATATAGGCAGTCCTGGAAAGCGAATGAATCCAAATAACTCAAAATTTTCACATTAAAGATGATCCTCAAAACTTTGCTTTCATAGGGACTATTCCCCGAGTAGAAGGGTACTTTGATTATATGCCAATAATGGCGATCATACATATGTATATGAATAAATTACCACCTCAGACATCTGTTGCATTTTTTAATACGCTGGGGGGAGGGTTCTAGCAGAACTTGAGGGTGTAGTTATTTCTTAACCCTATGGATCCTTACATGCAGTGATGCCGTATCAGAATAAAAATAATTCTGACGGTAGGTCAATATCAGTCTTTACCCCGCACCTCTCTTCCCCCCCATCTATTTGTCACATTTGTCATAGATGACCAGGTATTCACAGCATCGCCACTCAGTATGTCTGGCAGACAGAGACGGTGTTAGGACACTGGGCTCACTGTGAGAAAGACACAGCAGACATGACATGACAGCCTTCCCAAAACTCCAAATGGGATGTGAAGAGGCATTGTCATAGCTGTTGACTCTCAGATAAACTTCGTAATAATCTGTGCTGCGGTAATACTAGCTCATGAAATATATTTGTATCATGTAACTGGGAAGTTTGGTGGAAGAGCAGCAACAACACTATTGACACTTCCATATACAAACGTAAACATACACAAAGACAGAAAGATAAATCCCACACTCTTAATGTCAGCTGTGTCTTACATACTGTATTTGTACCGACTGTCTGACCAAAAAAAACTAAGAAATGAAATTGGAAATTGAGATATAAAATACAATGGAAACAGTGTAAATTAGGATCTGAAAGATTTTACAGTATTTAAATCAGAACAGCGGAGAGTGAACTCGAATCCAATGCAGGATGTGAAGAAAACACTACTCATGTACTTAACACACACACAGACCATGCACCACCACCACTCACACACAAACAGCCATCACCACTTCACACAATTTGATATCCCGAGCATCTTCCATCTATCATCCGAGGTGAGGCAGAGAGGCTGCTGTCTCCTCCCCAGTGCCAGTGTTTTCACCAGCCATTAAGATCCAGTGGCAGGTTCAGGGAGAACAGGGGGAGAAAGGGTGAGAAGGTTTTAAGAGTGGGTGTACTCGTTAGATGGATGGGTTGCTACTATGGGGGGTCCCGAGATCCCCACATTTTCAGCACTTTTCATGGGTGATAAGACTCAGGTGATAAATAAAAGAAGGGCTGGCCAAGCCTCTGCCTATTTAATATTGCTGATGTGGTTCTGGCTGATGGAGGCTGGGGAATGACCTGTGTAACCTTATGTATCAGCTGGTGTGGGATGACAAGCTTGGGAACATAAACTGTTATTTATCCAGGTGCAGCAGGATGTCATGGTGCACTGAGTCCCAACCATGTGTCACAGAGGCTCAAAAGTCTGCAGGTTTTTTACTGGTATTAAATACTGCAGTCAGGAGCACATAACCAGTAAAATCAACCCTCGAAGTGCAGAATGATACACGTGGAACATGAATAGGATCTGCTGCTGGTGTGGAGGGTGAGACGCCCTCAAATGCAAAGGCTCAGGTTCACCCTCCTGTAGTTGCAGGACACTGAAACCCTTTCTTCTTGCTACAGTATATATGTTATTTGCTAAGGTACTATAATGGCTCTAAAGATGGCAATTCTGGTCTGTCTGTTGGCCAGTCAGTCGGTAGGTCCACCACTTCAGTCTAGACATAATTTTCAACAACTATTTGATGGTTTAGCACCATATTTTGTTTTTTTCATTCATTTCCTTACTTTCTACACTGAGCTTCATGATATAGGCTTTGAGTGAAATATCCTGTATTATATACAGTACAATACAATACATTTAGTATTGGATTGCATTTACATTTTGATATGCATATTCATGTCCCTTCAGAATGAATTCTAATCACTTTGCTGATACCTTTCTAGCACAATGGTCACCAACCAGCAACAGAGAAAGGCTAAATCTACCTACTCAAACTGACAAACTGACAAAAAACCATAACACTTAATTGTCAAGTGATGTAATGTCGTTTTACCTGTATAGACTTCAACCTGTCAAAGTCATAAAAGGGAAAGAATGAAACACATGATAGTAGGATTGCATTTTAATCCTAGTCTTTTTAAAGGTTTATAATTGCATGTTGATACAAAGTTAAGAACAACTTCTGAACGGCTGCTGTCATCGGAAAACATTTATTACCAACATATTCTGGTCACGGCTAGTGCAAGTGAACTACACTGTGCCGTGCTCAAGATTCAAGATTCCTTTATATAAATACATACATTTGAGATTAGAATAAATAAAAGACATTACTTAGATAAAAGATATTGCACTGTTTAAAAAGTAAACTGTCCTGCGGTGTGCTACAGCCTGTCACTGTTGCTGCTGTTGCTGTTATAGGCCTACCTATTTCTAGGATTATTAGGCTTGTACCGGGATCAATGCCCACATCCTGAAAGTAATAGCCCAGAGGAAGTTCATGCAGTGACTGGCAGAAGAGTTTAGAATGGAGCTCACGGGAGGAAAAAGAGCAGTGCGGCTTTCGCACAAGGTCCCAGTCAGAAGCAGAAACATCCACTGCAGTATACATCAAAACGGAGTCAGTGCCAGGCTCACAGTGGATACAAGCAGAACAAAAAAACATGATACCTGCTGCAAGAGTCACAAAGCTGTGTGTGGAAATTGGGCAAGGAGAGCAGAGCTCACTTGTATTGACTGTGAAACTGAAATATAACCCCAACCATGCTATTAGTTAGTTATTTTACAATTAAGTATATTGTATATAATGTATATGATATTATGTTATTATAGATATTACATTGTTTTTTTACGCTTCTACATCCTGGTTTGTTTTCCAGCCTTGTCACATAGGCCATGATTCATTTTTGTGATGTTAACAGAAAATGTGTTAAAGCAAAATCAATTTATAATCTAACAAGATGCATTTAATTGATATTTTCTTATTCTCAGTAATGCTGGATTACTCTAAAATGCGAATGGGATCTCTGATGGTTATTACCCCAGAGAGAAATATTGCTTTGAATACATGCAATACTTTGATGAATGCATAATTAAACCAAATGTGGATTTGGGTGTTATTTCGTTTTCCTAAAACATATCCAACAGAATACATGGTTAATCCTTTAATTGGGCAGGCTATTTATCAAGAGAGATTATAGATTATAGATAGAATTTAAATGGTCAAAATGGCAGGTCTAGTATTAAAGATCTACTTACTTGTCTCAAAGATGAATCGTGTGGTCGATCCTGATCTAGTGCTTCGTAGTACTTTGGTATATGACCAAATACCTGCAAAACATTCCCATTAGCCTCAACTGTATTATTTATAGCTAATTAGCAAATGTGAGTATGACAACAAGCTAAGCTATGATTGTAAGCATGATTAACACATACTTGCTTAGCATCAGTGTGTTAGCATATTATTGTAAGCATGCTATGATGCTGATATTTGCATTTGTTTTGAAGCACTGCTTCATGGAACTGCTAGAGGTGCTGTAGTTTCTTAGTTTTGTTGTTTTAATTTTAGGCTTCTTATGACACTTACATAAATTGGATTCAGTCATAGTCTAAGAAGCTGTACCGGAAAAACAAGTCAGCACAAAAGCCTATAATGAATACAAAGGTATCAAAGGCTGTGCACCTGCACAGAGCCAAGTTTTAATTTTGTTTGAAGTCTACAGACCAGACAGCGGTCCATGTATTATTGTTTTTGAATGAATAACTGTTATCGAGAAAGTTGTATGTCCTTGTGTATCTGCAAGTGTGCCTGCAGCTTACGTGTGTGTTAAACAGTGGGGGGAGAATGCTGCTGAGGCCTTCACACAACAGGGCAAAATGGCTCCTATTATCCTCACTGTGACTGCCCCACTCGTGTGTGTATGTGCATCACCGCTGGATGCCTTTCGCCAAGAAATCCTCCTCACGTTGGAGACAAAGAGCCCCACCAAGCCACAGCAAGGTCTGATGATCACGTTGAATGATGCAGGAGCTTATCTTCTTCTTGTTTCAGAGCCAAGGACCAGAATAACACTGCCATTTCCTTTTATTTGGTTCATTTCTCATGCATTTAACTCCCATAAGAAACAGGATAATTACAGACTCACTGAAAAGCCATTATGGCAAATGGCTTGCTGTACTGTAGCATTTTCTCCTGTACCTCCCTTCAATTTGAGTTGGGCTTCATCTCATTGGTTCTAATGATGATGTAAGGGGAAAACGAAGGAGACGCAGCAAGTTATTTGGTCGTGTGTGTGTGTGTGTGTGTGTACTGGGCTAACAGAGCACATCTTGTCTTTTCAAAATGGTGGGAAAAACTTTTATGGCAGTGTGGGAGTTAAGTGATTACATTTATAATAATGTATGTTTTCTTCATAAGGATTTTGTTTTGTTTTACCTATATTTCTTTAGGATTTTTGAAGTGTATGTTAATTTGAACCCTTTCAAAGTGCACATTTTAACCCATGTTCTTTGGGGGGGGCGCAGTGGGACTTAATTCTTCTAATTTTAAGTAATAAGTAAGTTTAATAAGTACGTTTAAGTAAGTTGTTTTATATTTGTCTCCAAAATTCATATTGCTTTGTCCTGTACATGGGATAAATAACATTGCAGAGAAAAACACTTTGTAATATGTTTCTTACATCCCAATTGCTTGAATTATGCTTTACAAAAATCTAAATTTTAAATATTTTAGTCTTTTGGGTTTTAAAAGGATATGGAAACCTACGGAATCTTTGTCCACCATGGCACATGCATTAGCATTAATAGATCAAATTGGCACATCTGGGAACTTTCCCTTGCAACACATCCCCACCCCTTTCTGAGGGAAAACAAATGATACTTGGATAGACTTGGAAAATAGTGGTGCCAAACAAAACCAAAAGAAAACCACCTGAAATAAATTACTTTATAAATGACCTGAAGACACCATGTCAGGCAAATATACGTCCACTCTGCCTGACCTAGAAAGCACAAGATACATGAAAAAGATTAATTTGATTCACCTTCACCTTCATGCCCCTTCATCCTCCAGCATCAAGCTGGCCGTTAGTAACCCCACTCAGTGGCCTGAGGTGTCATATTGAATCTCCAGATTAGCAAATCACAAGTGAAATGTTTTACTTTTCAGTCCTGCTCTGATAATAGTATGCTAGCGAGCAACGGCACTGTGCTCTGACAACTGACCCAGCTAATGTTATGGCGTAGCCTATAAGGTGTAGTCCGAGCTCTAACCAGTAACTGTTAGTAGCCCATAAAGAACTCAGGCCCACATCCTATTCTCTATTAGGCTCTTAATTTTTCTACAATTATTAGTGGCGTTGATTCTCTACAGAAGAAGAGCGTTCACAGGCTCTCTGCCGCTGTCCTGCTCCCGCATGTGCTATGGCTGAAAGCATCTGTGCTGCTAACATTAGTCTACAACTGTTAATATTAAATTCATGCAAGTAAAATTGGTTTGGCTTTGCATCCCTAAAATAAGCTAAGCTGACACAGGGTCAACAAACACGGGTGACTCATTTCACACACTGACAGATGAGCAGCGTAGCCGCCAACATACCAGCATGTAGCATTAGCATGTATCTTTGAATCATAAAGGACACGGCGGGGGCACTAATTGGAGATCAGCGATGTGGGAAGTAATAGTGCCAACCAACTACACAGCATCTCTTCGGCATAGCGTTATTAATTTAAGTGCTGTTGCTGTCTACGTGGGACAAGGGATGGCTTCCCTTAAAAAGGGGCGTGTTCCCTATCGATCTGATCTATGGCGATCATTGTAAAGCGCGTGTCATAATTACAGAGAAAATGTAACCAGTGTGTGCATGTACAGAAAAACAGACACGAGGGAGAGGTGATGCAGCTCTACTTAAACTGCTGACAACAGAAAGAGGAGCAAAATGAAGAAGCAGAGGGAAGAAAAGAGCGAGAGGGAATGAAAGAAAGACTGTCAGGCAAAGATAAATCTAGTCCTCCTCCCCGACACGTAGTTGCGGCCACTGAGAAGTTATTACTCAGTGAGGTCAGATGCAATCTTTTAATACCTCTCCTTCCTGTGCCCCACAGGTGGACCCTCACACACACTCACACACACACACACACACACACACACTCTCATACACACATTTCTGCACACAGAAAAGAAGGGCAAGAAAGGTTACAGGTACAAGCCTTTACATGCAACAATACTCAGTCCCCTCGGCCTTTGGTCAATGACTCTGAAAACAACTACAGTGCAGGAAAACACAATGAACACACACTAGTAGCATTTGCCAGTTATTCCACACACACACACACACACACACACACACACACACACACACACACACACACACAGACACAAACCTCAGCATAAGAGAAGGTTAGTGAAATGAGCTGTGATCAGATGCTCTTTCACAGCACAACAGCTCCTCATGGCTCATTTTTAATTAATGCTTTAAAAAGTCCAGGTACACTGACGACACACCAGACCTGTTTAAAAGTTGATGCTCTCGCGGTGCTCCTTTTCTCCCTTTCCTCCGTCTTGGTTCGCACCAGGCAACGCCCCAGTCAAAGAACCCTTTTTTTTTTTTTTTTTTTCGCGTGTGTTGCCATGGAAACTGTATGGGCATCTCTATCAAACAAGATAACAGGAGCAAAAATAAGAATGTGAAAGAGAGGGGTGTGTGCGGTCGAGAGACAGGTGTATGTTTGCATGAGAGGGTGAGGGAGCACGTTGTGTAAGTAGAACTTATCTGCAAACATTGAAACACGATTGACTCACTGGCTATGCTGCCATCCAACTGTCAAGTAAGCGTTATGTAATCGTTTCAAATGTTGCAGCATTTGAAACACTATGTTTTTTTTTCCTTTAAGCTTTCTTTTTGAGGATATACAGCCTTTTTCTACAATGCAGTAATATCACTTCTTATTTGGTCTACAAGCACAAGCAGAGGATACTAATTCTGCCAACATGCTGCTCCTTGAATTGCAAGCTTTTGGGTAAACTGGTGTACTGGGTGTATACTGGGTCAGTGTATGAGGCCCCATTATACAGCCTGGGGAGAAATATACTTGTGGTGTGTTCATTTTTGACTGCCCATTACACTGAAATATTTTTATACTGCCCTGCAGGCATATAGTCACGTTACAGTAATAGCGTTGTAACTCTTTGAATAAAATAAAATCAAAAATGTAAAACTTAAAAATTACAAAAAATGTTATTGATATTTTCATGTTAATGATGTTTCAAAAAATACAGAAATATCTCTAAAATAAACAGAACGAAATGTGTAACATTACAGTTTGTTACATAAATAGAACAATTTCTCTGTATTCAAAAATGACTGCATCATAATTCTACAAAAAAATGCTAAAATTAGATTTTATTTATTTATTTTTTCAACGATGAAAATAGTATTAACTTGCTAATATTTATTCATGCTAAAAGATAAAGTGTGGAACACACAAAACTCAGACACAGCACATATTTTCACAGATTTTCCCAGTTCAGGACTTGGATTAAGGCTTTGAGAAAATTAAGCGTATGACAGCTGCAAGTTTTATAATCAAAAAGCGTTAAAGTATTAAATACATGAATAAATACACTGTCTAGCTCTTGATGAGCTTAAAGAATGAGCAGTTGTATAAAAGGTTATAATAAAAGTAGTCTTGTGGTCTGTGAATGCAGGGTGGCCTGTGGGAGCTTCAGTCTCAGCCTGAATGATTTCCCCAATGGAAGCCGTGCTCCTAACTCACTGGCAGAAGTCAATATGTGGTAGGTGCCCAGAAACACTAGTGGCTATTGGATTGCAGAGAAATGAGGACGTTGCTCATGCACACCATAACATTAGTTGATGAAGGAGCCATTACTCCGCCTTGGAAAAAGGACTAAACTACTAAGAACACGATAATATAAGAACACAGGTTCCCCCACTGCTTTGGGACATCTTTGGTTGAACATAGCCATTGCAAGCCATCCCATCAGGTCACAAAAGATAATTGTCAAAGGTTACCGACTCCTGTCAGGGACCGTGGGCTTTGAAATCACAAGAGTGAGGAGAAAGGTCATGTGATGGGATGACAGCATCACGCTCTCTTCAAGTGCCTTGTGATGGGCGTCTCCGAGGTTTGATGTACAAGAAAACAAGTTTTTTTTTAATTATATCAGCACAGAACATTAGTAAAATGTCATCTCACTAATCTCACTTTCTAAGTTATTAATCAAACAGTGCCAATTGAGTGTGCTGCTGCTCTAGAGTCACATTCCCTCCTGAAATAATAATATAACAACAATAACGATCATTTTTTTGTACATTTTAACATCAGATGGAGAGTGGCTTGTTACTCATGTCATTACGTAGGCACTGACTTGGCACACAGGGTCCCTTTTCTGCTCCACCAAGTCGCCAAACATGTTCCTCTTGTGCTCTGCAGGTAAACTGGCATGCATGGGAATGTGGAGTCAAGGTGGAGTTAAGTTGGACGGAGAGAAAAACAATCCCTTAAAGGGAAGATATGAATATTTGACAGACAGAGCAAGTTTGTAAAGTGACTACCTTGTTGGCACGTTACTTTGTGCTCTGCAAAGTGATGCTGGATGACTGTCAGGTCGTTTAGGCTCTGAGAACCATTCTTAGTTAACCTTCGCATTAGGTAATATTCATTTTAGGAAGTTAACCATTCTTGTTGCTCTGAAACTGTTTCATTTAGCAATAGGCTATGTAGCAACATAAAACATTTCATGAAACAACATAGAAAGATTCTCATCCTTATTTGGGGTAAGGAAGACTGTGACTGCTGAATGGAGAATAGTTTTATTTAAATATATTTAAAGTTAGAGCAAAAGGATGCCTTCTCGTAGCATCCGGTTTGATTGCATATCACTGTGAGCACAAATGAAACCCAAGTACGTGAATACAGATGAGCTGTGCGTGCAACTCTAACAGATGTGCACAAATATAATGATTTATATTTGCGAGCACTGCCCCGAGTGAACAACCACTGTCTTTACCCAATGGTTTTTCTCTTTGGTAGTAAGTGGATGGACCATAGATATGGAATCCTAATTAGCAGCTACCATAGTGTGTGATATTATAGCCTGCCTATCCGCCTGAGACATTCTGCGCTACTCGACATCGGCACGCGTGGGTCTCATTGGCGGCAAGAGATTTTGGCAGTGATGTGCCGTCATAACCCAGCTACTGTGTAGAAGCCATCTCAGCTGCACAGAAGCTATAAATAAACCAGTGTACCATGCTGACACCTGAATGTCACACAGAGAGTGCACAATATAGGATTTTTATCATCCAGGCTACAGAAAAGGCTGTGTATTTGTTTAATCTCATCTGGATTTGGGGGCTTTGCCACAATTTGTATTTGTGCTGGTTTTTACAATATCATGTGAGCTCCCCATCTTTGATGCCTGTGCTGCAAAAGACACAAAATCATTATGCGTAGTGATGCAGATTGTTATTTTACCACAAACTGGAAAACCACATCTTCTCTCATCTTGTCTTTCTCTACTGTTTTGTAGACAAGTTGATAAATTAGTTGGTAAACAACGTAAGCATGCAAAGTTTGAGTTATCATGTATGTTTGTGGTTGACGAAGATTTGTCATTGTGTCCATTAAGGGAGGTTGAAGTGAGTTATCTGGTTGACCTGCAATGACCGTGCTGGTTTAGCAGTTTCAGTGATTAATTTACTTTAAGTAGAGAGCTTATAGTTGGATAATTAGCCACACAATTTAATACATGTTATAAGCTCAGGATGTTTTCAACTGAAAATACCCTGAAAAACGTCCAGTGGAATAACGAGATGCCTGCAGATCTGGCACATTTGTCTTAAATCTCAACTCATCTCCATTTGAACCTAAACACAAACGTGTGAGTTGAGCATTTTCTCATAACCCTGTTTAGGATCTGTATTTTCGCTGTGTTTTAGGACAGTAAGGAAGGTTCACAGAGAAGAGAGATTAAATCCCAGCTGTCAGCAAGGCAGAGTGTTAGAGAGAGAAGAGAAAGAGATTCAGAAAGAGGGACTGTTACAGTTAGGTGCTGTAACCACATCAAGTGTCCAGAAAATAGAACAGTTTGTCCCAGATTTGGAGTGAACAGCAGAGCCTAAAAAGTGTGACAAAAACATCTTTATGACATTTTGTTATTCCAGTACATCTTTCCTAGATCTAAATTATATTTTGTTGTCTAGACAGCTATTTGAGAAACATTTTGAAGGGTTGAGAATAGTACTTTTTGTTTTTATTTTGGCTCAAAGTACTTGAATCTTCAATCAGATCTTGCTCACAACCTTTCCAATGAACTAATTGATTGACTTGTTCACATTTTTTCAAGTTGTGTCCATATACCCATACTTTTAATCATAATATTACATGATATTATGTATATATTTACATTTATAAAGTAGGTTTGCTCACAGTCATAATCTAATGGTCTGATTAGTTAATAGGTAGACTGATGGATATAATGCGTTTGCCTTTGACACCAGAGGCCGCTCTTTCCATTAAGTCTCATAGCTACAGTCTTTTATTAATTAAGCGGTGATGATAATTGTTATTAACTGTTATTAGTAGTGATCTTCAGCCTAATGTTTACAAAGCCATTTTAGTTACCCCAACATAACCATAACTTACAATGGGAAAGTTGGGCAATTAGCAACTCAAATTCACACAACACAGATACAAAATGATGTAGCACTGGCTAATTACCTTACAGCATCTGCAAGCAGCCAGAAAAACACTATTTTATTTGGATGAGATTCTTAAATTAATGTCTTGTCTTTATCTTTAATTAATTAAATTGGAAAATATCAAATTGTGACAAATTTTTCCATGCTGTTTAAAGAATAAGTCCAGGCTTTAGCATCACATCTTTAGTAATTTTGTATGGAACTACTAAAAGAACCTTAATGAAGTTGTCACGTTTGCAAAATGAGGAGCTGTGATATTTTAGGGCACACCATGTCTCCCTCCAGCACAAAGGCTGGGGTATTACCTGAGAAACAATGGACCTTTTAGCTTTGATTAAATTAGTTCTAAAGACCATGAGCTTTGGCTAATTGGTTAATTGCTCTTTTTAAGTTCTGAATGAACTTGAAATTAACCTCTAAAGCTCCAAGGGGGAGCTCACTGCAGATTTGGATATACTGTCTAGTAAGGAGGAAAATCCATAACTTTACATTTTCACATTAAGGAATGAGTTTCCTTGATCACATCCGAGGTGAGTGATGTTAATAAATAGGTCAACCTGTGACACAAATGTAGTTATGTTTGAGTCTGTGACTTATCAGTTACTAGGAGGCTGCTTTGTGTAGTGAGCCAGACAGCATTCATGCTACATCGAGGCTTGCTTTTCCCACACTGATATCAAAAGGAAATATTCAAGAAAGTATTCTCACAGGGGTGTCCTCAGTTAGCATTTCCTCTCAGAGAAGACAAACAATTCTCAGGATGGTGCCTGCTCTTTCTCCTACTCGCTCCTCTTCTGTCTCTGAGTCTCTTCTTCTCCAGTCTGAGTGCCTGTGTTTTCACCTTTTGTTTTCTTCTTAGACCCTGTCATGCCACACATTTGTGTTCCTACTTACCTTTTATTCTGATTGTTAGTGTAATAGCAATAAAAACACAATGTTTTGTGCCTGCCTGTGAAACAAGCCCTTACTTGACATTTTAATAAAAAGCCATTTGACTTTAGTTGGCCTGCATTTAGAGTCTCCATTCGGTAATGTTTCACCTGAACACACTTTTCACAACTCTTTTGTGCTTTTTATGTAGGTGTGCTGTCCACATCCTGCAAGGTTTTGGTTACACAATGCATAGGGATGGCCCTCAATGACTGATTAGAGAGCCCATATTGATGAACTTGAAGTTGTGTATGGTTAAACAGAAAACTGACACACATACCTGAATGGACAATACTCTCTAAATCAGAAATATTAAAGTTTACTTCACAGGTCACATTTATGTTTTGGTTTACAATTGCATCAGCTGTTCCACACAACTGGGGAAACTCATGGAAACAAGTTTTAAATAGTGTGAATTTGAACACTTTCAAATCATCAGCAAAAAGCCTGTATATCACACTTGTGGGATTAGTTTTGCAAAGGCTGTTTTAAATCAACATCAGACTTCCCAGCTAATTTGTTATGACAAAGCCATTGCTACAATAATTCAATTCAATTCAATTTATTTGTATAGCCCAATATCACAACAGAGTTGTCTCACAGTGCTTTACAAAGTTCACTGAAATAAACAAGTGTAAGCGAACAAACAATCTAATAAAGAGTCCAGCAGTCGATGAGGCCAAAGGATCAGTCCGGTGGATCAGTCCGAGGCATCACCTGCCCTTTATGACCCTCCTTCTTCGGGAAGGAAAAACTCAAAAAACCCCAGTGGGAAAAGAGAAACCTCCGGGAGCACCACAGTGAAGGAGAGATCCAGCTCCCAAGGATGGACAGGCTGTAGCCTTGGACAGACGCACATCCATTGGCTGGTGAAGAACCACATCAGCGGGACCAGGACCAGGATCCATAGGAACCAGGGAACCACATCAGCAGAACCAGGACCAGGACCCACAGGAACCAGAGAACCACATCAGCAGGGCCAGGACCAGGATCCACAGGATCAACAGGAACCTGAGATAGTTCAACCATGTTTTCACTTACCTCTCTCCACTACAGAGAGCAGCACGAGTGAATGCCTCTTGTAGTAAAAACCCATCTGAAACAATTTTAGTGTAATTTCCAATGGAAAACTGTATTTACATCACCACAGATCATCATCGAGCGCTGGTTAAAGGATGAAGGTGGGGACGCGTCTTGTCTCCGTCAACCAGAGCCTGTATGTCCATAAAGATTAAAGCAAATGGCTGCACGGAAATAAAGAAAAGTTATATTAGAAGTTATATCAAATACTGGAAGCATAGTGAATATTAGAGAGTCAAATAATAGAAAAATAGTAAAAGAGGGTTTCCAGAGGACACCAGTGCTGAACATGGCCTGGAAATGCTTGTTGTAGCGACGGTTTAGTTAAAGTTAGTTAAAATTATTGAAGCCAGGTCTGTTTATCCTTCTTTTATGTTGATGTTGTGGACTGACTTCTGCTACTGCTCTTCACATGCGTGGAAAAGTGACCGCTGCATGCACCTTGCAGGGTCTTTACAGAGCCAAAGTGAAAGTCATTTTAATGATTTCTGAGATTTAGTGTTTATGATAGACATTAACCTTTACTATCTGGTTCACCAGTGTTTACAGACAACCTGTAACCTGCATAATAATCATATTGGCATTATTAGACCAGAAATATCCTGAAGCATAGGTCAAGCATTACAAAGATAAAGAGATTACCTCAGCTTTGATGTTAAATAAGTTACACGTCACACTATCACATTTTTTAAGGGGGGGGGGGATATTTACTTGTATGCATGTTGTCTGTTTTCAAAGTAGAAGAAGGCATGATTTGCAGGGAATTTCAGACCTTGAAATAATGGAGAAAGTTTCCAAAAGAGTAACTCGGAGATGTGTTGCATGTATGCTGTGAGCTCAGTGTGTTTCACATTGCAGGCTTGAGTGTTATATTTCACCAGCTTGCCGGTTGTCACATCTCTCATCTAGTCTTGAACTGATATCATGACTTCCTTTTAGTGGCTTGTGACACATAATAAATTGAAGTGAAACATGTCATGTTGAAAGGCCTCCACCATGTCGGTCTAGTTTTGTTCTTTATCTGAACAGCAGACGGCGGACTGGGAGCTGCTCTGTGGCATCACTGTGACAAACAGTCTTGCCAATGAGCTAGTGCCATCCAGACTCATTATCCCACACCCCCCAACCTGCTTTGCTGCTTTGACAAATGTGTCTGTCTCGTGTTTTCCATTTCAGAGGGAGCCCCTGAGTTGTCTAACTCATCAGCCAATAAACACACAAGCCAGTTGTGAGGCACTCTGTTGTAGATGGACTGTCACTGTATTGCTGATGGATTGGCAAGTGTTCTCAAGTCTCCTCATTCCTGTGGTATTATTAAATAATTTATCATCATTATTAGAGAAAGAAGTTACTGAAAATTACAGTTGTTACATCATGAAAAACAAAACCAGATCAAAGTCAAGGTAGCAGTTAGTAGCGCATTTAGGTTCATTACATCTTGTAAACAGCACATTTTATCTCTGAACATGGGACTCTTGTTTCAAGGAGTAGACACGAATGGTTAAACAGATCTCTCCAATGTTTTTTGTTTTTTTTTAAAATCCTGGCAGTTCTTGACATTCCTGCATAGTCGATTTATTTGCTAATGTCATGATGTGATATCTGTTTTGTGCCACACAAGGTAGGCCAGGTATCCCATTTCCATGACAACAGCTTAAGGGGCCGTAGAATTCTCATTCTTGATAAAGATAACTGAGAGGAGCATGTTGGATATCTGAAGCATCGCAATTACTTTCCTTCACACAATACGTATCATTTGTCTCAACCCAAGAAATCATTTCAGTCTTTAGTGTTTCCCTCCATTCATCCAGTTGTATGTAATAAACAAACCATGTGCTAATTTGCAGGAAATGGCCATATTTCATCAATGTATTGGCAAGCATGTAATGTTTCATGTGTGAGATTTTTGTCAGAATTCCTTTCACATTTCAGGAAATATTCAGAAACATATGCAAGTCATCACAGATGCTGTTTTCAATCAATGTATTTCTTTAAAGGACGTAAAAAAGACATGAAGTTAACTGCTCTTCCTTTCTGCTATCACAGCTCCAGGTTCACAAATTAAGTTGGTGGGATGGATATGTGACTCTCAACCGGTTGGCTGTGAATTGAATTGAAACGGGACCAACAAGATATGGCATAATAGGAAGTAAACTGACTAAAAAATGGATTAAAAGTGATTAAAAATAGATACTAGTTAAAACTTTTTTACCATCGAATGGTGTTGACACTAAATGTTGTGAAACTAGATTCAATCAGAAACTGAAAATTGGTTGCATGTCAAGAAAACATGTTTGCACACCCATTTCCCACAGTTTGGGCTCAGGTGACTGTTCATAGCACTCGTGTGAAATGTACTTTCCATAATAGAGCAGGCAGCATTTTTTTTTTGTTCCAGCAAAAACCTCAAACAGCAACTGTGGATCCCGGTGGAAGAGCTTTGCTCTTAGTGCTTCACACAAAAACTTTGCCTCATTTCCTGCACAGTCAGTTTTACTGCCACTATTTCAAGTCCAATCCGATCGAATGGGCTCTTTCCTCCTTTTCTCCTTCTCTTCTCTTTTCTTCTACTTTCTTCTGAGGTGAAGGTTGGTAGTTACTGCCTATTTTTAGCCTGAGCTGCATTGCCTTTTAGCTTTAGACTCTTTCGCTCAGATGCATTTTTTTTTTTTTTTTTGCTCATGCACAATGATCCTTTAGCTCTTTCTTGTTCACTGGCATTCCTCAGGGGATGAAGATACAGCAGTTGGAGGAGTTTGTCAAAAAACTTTTCTTAACTGCAACTAAGGCATGTGTTCGGAAAGTTACAGCAAAGGATAAGAACTTTGTGCTGGGATATCATCTCACGAGGGTGTCTGTCACGTATGCAGGAATTGGTGTTAGATACTTGCTGAGTCGCTCAATGTGTCTGCATGCCATGTGCTGTGTGTTATGCTTGAGAGGGTTTGAGAACATGCCCAGATGGCACCGTCTTCCCTTTCTCTCTGCAGGCAACTGGTGGCTTCGGGATGGCTTCAAGTGATCCAGTACTGACCACAATTGCTTTTAAGATGAACCTGTGACTGGCAGCAGTGTGGCTTCGGAGATTATGTTGACACTTTCACATCAGAATGGGTACTCTGGATAAGAAGAGCAACTAAAATATCCGAAACATATTGAACCACACCAGGTAACTAAAAAGAGACAAATGTAGGAAGAGGAATGCAGCTTCACTTTTCATGCTGGACAAACTGAGACAAATATGTCGATAAATCCTCCATCTTGGGCAACAAATGTGTCAAAGGAATGGCTGGCCTGATAGAGGACCAATATTATGTCTACAATAAATGTTTCAGCAGTGTTCTAACAGGGAAGACATCGGTCAATTCGGACTTGCGTCGATCAAATCGATTAGATTCAGACCAAAGTGTAGAACACATAGGTTTTCATTTCAAGGGATCTGATTGGTCAGGCACGATTAGTTTTGCTCACACCAACATTACTGTACCAACAGCACTGTACATTAAACAGTGACTGTCAAAAGATGTGACCAGAAATGTGATTGGAAAAAAAAAGGTTATTACTTCAGGTTCTGTCTGCACCATCTATATTCACCAATTTTGAAGGTTGTGGTAGGTAAAATTCCTGCTGAGCTTTGAAAATTGTACCTTCATGTACAGGAACGCCTCTCGCCTCGCCTCTCTCGTAAGCTGAAGTTATGAGAAAACAAGCATCAGATAAAATGTGTGTATTCATGCGTTCATGTTCAGTCCTTTGTCATATGTCACCTTCAAAACCTGTGCTTTTTTTTTTTTTTTTTTTACATTTCCCTCCCAGCTTGCATAGCTTTCTCTCTTGTTCACTCTCTAATAAAAAAGTAGCCCTCTGAGCTACATTACTGAAGGCTGCATCAACAAGTGGCCATTGAGGGACAGGATGAGAAGAAGACACTCATGGATCCTTTTCTTCTGGCAACAGCTTCATTAATCACACCCTCGATCGATGACTGCACAGGAAGCTGGCCTGCCCAATGCTACCCACAGACAAACAACACAATAGATTTTTCCCTATTCCATCTTTCACTTATTGTATCTTTGACCCCGTTTGTCACTAAATGTGATTTTACTCTCTGCTGAACACCCAAGTATGACTGCCCCAATGCTTCACAGGAAATACTGAAGGCAATAATCCACAATGTGGCCAAGAAAAGCCAACAGCCAGACACCAGAAGTGCGTAGTATATATTTCACAATACTTTACTGAGGGTTCTTGATCTTGCCCCCCACCTACATGTGTTTAAAATGCTACAACTGTTAGTGTCCTTGTTGAAGATGCTTTGAGTCCGGGTATCAAACTAAGGCTTAAATTGCACAATAGCACATTTTGTGAAGTACAATGATATCACAAATATCGTGAATGAACTTGACGAAGCTTGTAAACAAATTTACACTCGCAAATACAGTGCCATTGTTTTATAGTTTCAATTTCATAACTCTTATAATAGCTCCATTGTACCATAACACTGATAGTAGTGCATCTTTTCTGCTGATTGTATCTTATCCTTTGTTGGTTGGTTGTGGATTGTCTCACTTCCCTTCAACTCAGATAAATGTTATGAGTCCCAGAGCAGGCCAATGAGCCATGAAGCCTTGCCTGATTAATTGAAAAATCTGAAGAGATAAAGACACTGCTGCTAAACCGGGGAGCTCAAAATGTAATGAAGAGATACAGGAAGCAGTGCTGCAAACCTAAGAGGTGAAGACAGGTAGACAAAGCACCAATGAAACTGAGGGTAGAAGTGAGATGTTTCTGAAACGTCTGGATGATTCTTAATAGATTATACACAACATTTCCTCTAACATACTTAATACTGTTGAATCGCTGCCCTTAACTAAAAGGGCAGATCTTAAACACAGATGTGGAGGGAGGAGTAAACAAAACATTAACACAAACAAGTTGCTGCTTACTTTGTTGAGACCATGACAGACGATGAATATTAGCCTTCAACCCCTGATTGATTTAGTTTTGGTCTGCATATATGTTCACTGTGGGAGACAATTCAGAATCTTCCGGGCTCACTTCATCTCTTGGTTGTTGGTAAACGTCTGCAGCAAATATTTATGTTGCGCCCTGTAAGTATCTCGTATAGTTGCACCTATTAATTCAGCCCCCTAGAAACATCAACAGTCTATATCTGCAGTATTCCATGTGTAAATTATAAATTTTGGTTACCAGCTTTTCTGCTTTTGTTTGCGTTCTTGCTGCTCACCACCCAGTTAAGTCCACTATATTCCTCATTACAGTGGCTAATTTCCCGCTGCGTATTCAAACTTACATTAGTTCTGCTCAAGCAGGCTAAGCTATCGACGTTCTCACTAATTCCAGTTGTTTACACAGTTCTCAGATCGGCTAATGATTACTGTAGCTCAGCAGTTAGCAATAGCATTTCTCTCTTCCTCTGTCACTCTCTCTTGCTTAGTGTTTCCTGTTCAGCTATTTCCCTCTTGTGTGTTAATACTTCTTCTCTTTGGTGATAAGCTGCTTGTTAATTGTTGTTAGCTTGTGGGTTAGCTGTTAATATTTATGTAACATTAGCATTGCACATATATCGCGCCACTATAGATGTCTAGCATGATGACGGAGACATGGGAAACGATTATGCTTATTTCCTGCGTTGCTGGTGGTCTTAAATGAGGAAATCCAGAACCTTCTTTTAAGGGCATGCCACCTGGCCGTGTGGGTAGTTCATTTTAGAGGGGGTATTACAGCCACGCTCCACGGCGTCCATGGTAGCGGCTGTTTGGCTGTGGTACAATTCCTGCCCCATATTAATAAAGACCAGAGGAACTTAGAAGCTAGCAAAAACATAGCAAATATGCTACACAGTGGCGACATACAGGCGCTCCAAAAGTTTTAAGTAAGAACCACCACGTTTGTTTGTTTTTTCTTGCTTTCCTCCACTCTAGCAGCCTACAATGTGCTTGTTGTTAGATTGGTCCCCAGCACCCACTGTGGTGTCAGAGATCAGTTGCAGCTATCGGATGGACGAGGGCTCAGCTTGTGCGAATATGTACACATAAATTGTTGTGGACAGCGTGTGCCCACCGGCAACAAGCATGCTGGAGCCCTAACCTAATTATTTGGTTTAGATAATAGATAATGATTTAGATGGTGTGGTTAAATGTTAATAATAGGCAAACAGCAGGCAACGACTGTTGGGGGTGTTAACTCAAGGGTCCAGTGTTAAAGACAAAAACGATATGAGCTCATCCACCATCCTGACCTCAACACCCTTTGCAGCATAATATACTGCGCTGTGTACATGAGCATCAGACGAAAGATGGAGGATTTGATGAGCCTTCCTCCTCCCTTAGTTCAGATTTTTTCCAGCAGTAGGTACCCCACTGTGCAGCAGCTCATCTCTGACATGGATTTAAAGGCAGATAACTTGTGAAAACCCTGGTGCCCTCACGCTCACTTCCCTCCCCTCATCTCCCTGTATTTTACCACCTCATTAGCACACAGCCTTGGAGGATACTTCAAGGTGTCGTAGGTGTAACGCATCCAGATGGATGCTTCTAACACAGACACTTTATGTGTCCTGTGCTGTTTACAGATGATTCCAACGTCCTCCATGCGTTGTTGTGGTACTAATGGAGCTACGGCCATATGAGACATAGTATGACTTACATTAAGTTGCTTCAGTACGCCTTGGAAGATTTTGAACACAGGTTGTGTAGGAAGAAAAGCCAAAAGGTTTAAAACTTGTGTCCCTTCTATTTATATTTGAACACAGCAAAACACCGGGGGACCAGAGTTAAGAAGATGTGTACAGAGCAGTGTTACGACAGCAGGAACTGTCAGATGCCATCTTTATTATGTTCCATGAAGAGTCCTGGAGGACCACACAAGCATCTGTTTCCCCTATTTGCTGCCACTACAGTCATATAACCGACTGATCTCACCCATATGACAGAAGAGGACATTACTTGGAGGAACAGCGCATCTCAGACAAATGTATGCAGGGGGAGGAAATGGAGGGAAGTGGATGTTAAGTGTGTTAAGTGTGTCGGAGCACTGAGATTCATGTATTTGGCTTTACAGTTGCTTCACCAATCTCCAAGCAAGTACAACCACAATCAGTGATGTAATAATCTAAGTACCTTTGCTCAAATACTGTTCCACTTTAAGGTAATTGTACTTTATTATAAGCTATATTCGATTTACATGAGATCACTACGTACTAATAAGAAGGATAAAGTTGCAGTTTGCTGCACAACAAGAATCTTCATAATAGGTCATAATAGGTAATTTAACACTCTGAAATGAGAATTTCTGTATTTTTTTTAAATATTTTAAATTGATTTAGCTGGCAATACTTTTGTTAACTTACTAAGGTAAAAATTTGAATAAAATTGTTGTATTTTTACTTATCCTTGCATAAAGGATCTGAGTGCTTCATCAGTCCATGAGAGATCTGGCTGTGCAAAAATAAGAGAAAAGAATTAAATTATCAAAGAAGACTTTAATATAGTATTTAATGATTAAACAAGATCAATCAATCAAGATTTGATTATGTAGACGAGATGGGGAAATTGCTTTGGTTTGCATGTACTTTTGGAGATGTGTGTGTGTGTGTGTGTGTGTGTGTGTGTAAAGACACAAAGATGCCTCACTATTTCCATTTTTGCTTATGAGTCAGAATCTAAGTTAAAATGCTTCAACCTAAGCTCTCTCGGTATTACCAAATGTACAAGTGAAAAAGTGAACGCAAAATATTTTAGGATAATTCTTGTATTTCATTCATTAACACTAAGATTCTGTGATGGCTGCAAGTAAACCCAAGTAATTTTTACACCTACACCGGTAAAAGTGCTCCATACATCTGTCCATTGGCTTGCACTTGCATTGAATGGACACTTCAAATATTTTAATGTTATAGCTAACTCTTTTGAAAATAAATTCTGGGTCTGGGTCCTGCTAATCTACTTTTCTGCACTGCATGCAATTTCCTATTTTTCTGAATGTTTGTAGGGTATAAATTGTGAAGTTCCCATCTATATTCAGGTATACACCCTTAAATTTATCTCAAAGGTTCACATCACACATCTCTTTCTTTGAGTCTCTCAGAGGAGTCTCAAAATGCAGGTTTGGTGTAGGAGGACATGTGGGCTCGTAGGGTTCCAAATTGAATTGAAATAATATCCATACATGTGACTCATAAAGGGCACCTGCACTCGAGCTCCCGCTGAGAGTGTTTTCCTAGTAGATGGTTGAAGATCAGCGTTAAAAAACGGAGCAGGAACGCGGTAGGGGTCCACATCTGGAGTTTGTGAACACGAAGACCAAGAACAGAGGCTTCAGGGCCTAATTTAGCCACTGTGGGAGGAAAAACTGTGAGCAAGGAGACCAAAGCACCACCAGGTTTGATTCACTCAGTTATAAAGAATTTCATTTCACCAACACCATATATCCATTGAAACACCCATAAGTGGTTCATTATATGAAAGATTATCAGTTTATTTGAGCAAATTAACTTTGACAACTTTAACTCTGATAAACAAATGTTATCGTGTTGGAGCCTTGATTTCATACCAGTGAAACTAGTCACACTGTTGACCTTGGTAGTCGCCACTACTTTGCATGTAGCTGCAATTGTTTTGTAGCACACTAAACTCATGGAGCACACATATGCACAAAATTCCTGTGAACAAAACTACACCAAAAAGGAAAATTGCATGTGTTTACTGAGGATGTGAAGATTGACACACTCAACCACTCACTTATATATGGTGCTCAACTGAAGTATAATAATGTTGTCCCTCTTAAACATTTCGACCATACTTTCTTGGAAGTAGATTTGTACGGCAACAGAAAAAGAACGTCCATATCGCCACGTTAGATTGCTACTTTTTGTACTTTAGGAAATTCCTTTTGTACTTCGAAAGAAATTGCCAAGGTAGCCGTCTGAAACTCAATTCTTTTCTTTTTTTTCCTGAGTGTTGTGACTTGCCTTCTCTGCAGGGGAAAAAAAGTTATAGATTTTTCTCATATTGCGTTTATGGACAAATAGTGACAACATCAAAACAAACAAATATAACTTGGAGGCTCTACTGGCAGACAACTATTTCAGAATTGATTTGATGTTCTGTGCGCTATAAAAGACTCAGCTGAACAATATGAATTTTAGCGTTTATGTTTTGGAAAGTTCAACAAAAAGAAAATGTACAAGAAGCACTTGTCTCTTTGTTGGTTAAAGCTGTACCTCTCTCTGGTATAGGTTCATACTTTAGACTGTTGTTTGTATTCAGGCTAACATAGAATGAGTGTGGGAGAGATATGGAGTTTGGTACTTACTTTTGGCCACTCAGCCCCCAGTTAGTGTGCAACTGTTAGGATAAGCAGATAATGAATGGACTTCTTCTTGTTAACACTGAATAATGTTGTCTAACTACATAAATTACGTCTTTATGTGGTTTAGAATGATGAACAATTCTGTAGCTAAACAATTATTTTCTGGAGAAAAAAAATCTTGTGTGTTCAATAGCATTCTAATCACACAGATGCTTCCATATGTCTTTGCAGCCTTAGTAAAACTCGTTTTTTGATTCTGTCATTAAAACATTTATGCAGTTATTCAGGTGTTGAGGAGCCATCCAACTCAAATCAATTTTCAATTTTTAAGTTTTCAGTTTTTAAGCTTTAGGACAAAAACACAAAACAAAACAGCAGTCAGTTGAATTTACCTTGACAAGAAGAAAAACAGACCACTTACATCTTGTTGCAAATGTTTTGAGTTCTGCCTGTGTAGGATGATGATGTTTATAGCCAGCTGTGTGTAACTGTACTGTAACAGCAAGATGCAGTATTTCACAGCTGCAATGTCCCAATCGTCTGCATCTAACCCAAGAAGATATTATTTACCTTAAGCATCTCTTCTTAATCCACTTCCACCCTTTCTCCAATATTTCCAAAGCTACTTTAAGAAGAAGACTAACGATATTCAAAACTTTTGTTCCTGCTGCACCAACTCCAACTTATCTCTTGATTTAACCTCTTTGTCTCCTCACTCCCCCCGATGAAGTCTTGAAAGTTGCATCTTCTAGAAGAGGGCCCAAGCGGACTCTTGAACACCTGAACCCTGTGTCCGTCTTTCAGACTAGTGCTGCAGACCTGCTCCCCTTTTTTTGCATCCATCATCAGCTCCTCGGTTTCATCTAGCTGTGTGCCAGCTGTGTTAGTGTAAGCATGAGTAATTTAATAATAACTTGAGGAAGAATAACTCCTCAAGAAGCCACCTTTTAACACTACTAATGTCAAAAAGTTTACACTACAGACAAGTTTCATTGTCTTAATCCCTTTCCAAGCACAGGTCAGAAATGTACAACCTACTTGACCTGTCGGCACCAACTAACCCATCTATTCTCAACACATATTCAGGTCCTCCAGGGCTCAATCCTTGGCTGACCTGCTATTTCCATCCAGCTATGGGTGCATGCAGGGTCTTCAATGGCTATCCTTCCACTATCAACTCATTCTCTTGGACACCTTGTACACTAAACATTTGTTCTTTAATACCTGATTAACACCAATTTGGCCCCAATGTGGCTCCGTGACGCTGTACTTTGAACTTTGAGCTCACCGTGACACTAACACTAACTGGGATAATGTTCACAACGTAGACCATCTCAGTATTAGCATGCTAACATTTGCTACTTAAAGTATTGGATAAATTAAAATGATTCTTTTAGATGAAAAGTTATAAGGCTTTATCCTCAGGGAACCATTAATGCCTATACAAAACCTCTTCATTTGCACTTCAAACCTTTATTGCTACGACCTTTACTTTTGCTGCTGCTACTGCTGTTGCATCTATTAATGCCCCTGCTGCCACTCTAATTGTTCTCTGGTCCTACTATGTGGAACTCAAGTAAACTGGATCCTGTTTATCATTACACGATTTAAGTGGTCACAGCTGATTTGCAGTGTTGTCTTGTGTATACTGTTACTAATCCTAGTCGGATTCATCCCTCATGAGAACTCCGTTACCTTGATTATAAAGCCTTAGCAACTAAAAAGTTGCTTGGAGCGCTTGTTGCTAAGCTTCTACTTCAAGTCTTGATATTGCTTTCTCTATAAATAGGTTTATCTCTGCTGAGGTCAAACTGCTTCATTCAGTTTAGTGAATACAAAGTCAGAACCTTGTTTATTGTCAGAAGAGCAGTACATTTATACATTTAGAAGATTTACATTTTAGTCATTTAGCTGGCACTCTTATCCACAGTGACTTAATATTAGTGAGCCATTTGGCTTCTCTGTTTTTCCAAAGGATACATGGACAGATGTCAAAGAGAGTCAGTTGGTTAGTAGAGCTGTCAAGTGCCTCAAAGTCTCTGTCTTATTGTACTTGGGAAAACATGTCATTGACTACATTCAGGTATATGAGGTCTACTAATCCTTTTTGTCCTTTATACCCAGATCACAAGCCCAAGTCCAATGCTACTCAAATCTAAACTCTAATCCTCCTCTAATCCTATGTCATAATATTTTTAAACTGTAGGTCTCAAACGCAACTTGATCTTGATAGAATACAAGAGCACAAACCCTGCATTATTGTCCATTTAAATGAACATGGTGTATTCGTTGTGGTTCAACTTGTAGTTTAAGCTTAATGATAGTCTGAATCCAAATTTTTCATCTATGACAAAATGACACGGTATTTCTCCTCGTGAATACAAGGTAATCTTCACAGTGTTGTTGTGGGCAACTTGTTTGTTTTCACCAGTCAGTTACACCACCAGGTTTCTCCTTCACCTTGACTTGTGAGCCCTTCATCTATAAATAGATTTATATCCTCCGCGGTCAAGCTGCTGCGTTCCCTTTTGTGCGAGAAGTATTTTGTTTTATAATTGGATGTCTCTCCATTCTTTTTCCTTCTCACATGAAAGCGGCTTTATATCATGCAGTGTGTAACACTTGCAGCGTCACACCAGTGGACCTTACACTGGTTGTGATTGGCTCTGCTTTTGATCAAACAACCATCTGGAAGCTTCCTAATTGGCTTAATGAGCATTGGCTTGCATTGCTCCAGCATTCGTGCGCTAATGAGTGAAAGCGTACGCAGGTGCACATATACATAGATACAATCATGCACACACAGATGTATACACACTGTTCTTTGTGTCCAGCTGCGCGCCATTATAAAAATCCATGCATTGTGAATAATATCATCTCTTAGTGTAATAACTGTAACCACATATCGTAATCATTTCATATCCCATGGTTGAATGCTAAGCATAATATCTTTTCACACATAAAAGATATTACAATATAATAATAACTTGAACGATAAACGGAGCTTCTGTTGCTTCACTTTGAAAATGAGTATCACACAGAATTAAACTGCAGCGCTATTTAATCCTCACAACTTGACTCAGATGTCGCATGGCGTCCATATCGGCTCCTGTCCTTCAGAGGCTGCAGCCACTAAAGAGGACATGCCTTTTTCACCATCCAAACTCCAGGGGTCTGAGGAGGAGCACAGAAATAATCGTCTCAGTGGCCTTTTGTGCACTCAGCAAGGCAAGATGGGGAGTTCATTTGCCGTGAAAATTTATATCTCCCTTTTCCTTGGCTGCTGGTGTTCTCCTTTCCCCACCACACACACACAGCAGTATGGGCATTCTTCTTTCTGTGGGCAGCAGCCGCCATCCCTGATAAGTCACATGTTTTATTGCCCACTAAAGCATAATGCTCCACTCGTTTTTGATATTGAATTATTTATTTATTTTCCTGTGCTGCCTGTGAGCCCCTATGAACGATTGGGTGCCTCGGGCCTGCTGCGACATGATCTCGGGGGGTATTAAATATATTGCTGGTATTTGTTTCCCACCTCTAAGTGGATCGGACGACAGTGCAGACAAATACCCATTTTCCAAAGTAGAAGAGCCTCCACAGCAAAACAAGTATGTCCTGTACTCCATAATCCTTATTGCATCCAGTTGTCTGGTGTGGGTAGAATGCAAGGATTGAAGACTGTTATTATCAGACTTAGATTGTTTTGTGTTTGCCCAACATGAATTTTGCACTCAAGAACTGTGACTTTTCAGAACTGCAGAGACCCATAAAACAGCATTATTTATGATACTGCTTGTCTATTTGAGTGCATCCTTTTTAATTATTATTTTCAAACGAAATTTTTACTTTTAGATATTTCATTTTACACTCATCAAAGCAACACACAGTGAATGAAAAGGGCTGTAGGTTTATTTTTTGTTTGAAGACACTGGCTCTTTGATGACAATAAAATCTACAATCATGCAAACCAGATATGTCAAGAAATAATTTTCTTAACAAATCTCAATTTTGAAATTGGGGGTATATGATTGTATAACATACTACTGCTGAATTAAAGAATACCAGCCATAGAATGAATTGTCTTAATGTTAATCCAACAAAAGTGGACCGAGAAGAGGAAAAATTAAACAAAAATAGCAATGATGAATAAAAAGTCTAAGGACACAGAGGTGGGTGAAACAATATTAGGCTACAAAAAGGAAATAACTGCCACTTAAAGAGCTGCATAAAATATCACCAAGGCAACCGACAAAGAGGTGTATAAACAACATAGACTCCACAGCAGCTGCAGTCACAAATACACATGTCAAAGCAAAGAGCTGCATAGTTTTTACACAGTGGGTAGCGTGCATACACAACGCTACAGTGCTCAGCATTGCAGTGGTTGTTGATGTCCATCTCTGTACGGTGAGGTAGATACATCCATCACAGTGAGTGTTCAGTGCTGACCAGTCTGAACATCATTCTGTGAGTCCTGAGCACCATGTGGGGTCCACAACAGTCAAGTTCAACCTCTTGGCTTGTTCATTTTTAAAGCATATTATAACCTGGCCCATTTGAACTTTCTGTCCCACTATAACCAGTTCCAGCTCCATGCTCCTCAGAGTCCTCTGACATTTTGAGCTGAAAGATCCTCTGCAGCCATAACGTGACAGAAATGGTCACAAACAGCAGAAAAGTGTCTCACGGCTCAGTGAAGATGTTGAAAAGTTCCTCAGTGAACGTCACCTGGAGGATCCACTTTGAGCATTTCGGCATTTATCATGTTAGTCAGACCCAGCATGCACTTGCTGGTCATGCAATATCTTGGCTGTGTGTGACTTGGGTCACATAGAGTGCTCGCCACGTGGTGCATTGAGTCAGTGATTGATAAAGGTAGATGCCACTTGCAGCTTCTTCTCTGCTGTAGCTGCTGATTTTGCTGCAGCTGAAGTAGCCTACAAAATTTGGGATAAAAGAGTAACAAAAATTACTGATATTTGAAAATACTCAAAATAACGCAAGTACATATTAAGATCTTTACAGTAAAAAGGATACGTATGTATCAATCAATCAATCAATCATGATGATTGATGTATGTATGTACTGTATGAGAGTAATGTCATTGTTACTTCCACCCATCGCTGTTCTCTGTTGATTTGATTTTGCCTGAATTAGTCTGCATCAGCCAGCACACAGTTACAGCAAAGCGAGTTTATAGATAACAGCAGTCAATATTAAGAATATGTGCTGCTCATGCAAAGAAATCTCGCTGGTTAAATAAGTGATAATGCACATTAATGTATCCTATTAAGGGGTACATTTGCTTCACAGTGTCTGCTTTTTTGCTGCATGATAATGCCTCATAAGGCCTTATTATTGTTATTACAGCATTTGAGAAAGACTGATGAAAAAGAAACCCTGTTTGGCTGAGGCTAGTGGAACAGAGGCTATAGCTTAAACACAGGACAGGACTTTGGCTCTCTGCTCAGCAACACCAGACCCATTAACTTTCCCACAAAATTTGAGATGTGGGTGTTCCTTCAGAGGACTGGAACCAGCCTCAGTAATAAATTTAATGCTTTATTAATGGAGTTTGGGCAGAGAAGGTGGACTGGTAGTGAGAACAGGAGAGTTCTGTCAAATTCAAGAAATTCAACACTTAATGCTGTTTAATGCAAACAGCAATAATATGAAAATGTAAAGTAATCTTATCTTATGGGTTACTGTGACTTCAAATGACATGGTAGATAAGAAATGTCAGGACAAAGTTTGTTTCCATCTGCTGATGAAGACTGAGGATGCTAAAGGTGGAGTTGAAAAATCCACGAAAAGATGATAAGGGGACCTTGTAAAATGGATTATTTGAGAATGTGTTTCATGCTCAAATTTGGGTTAAAATCAGTATGATTCCCAATGTTACTGAGCAACTTATCTAAGAATAGTTGTAGTATTAATTGTTGGAGATTCTCATGGATTAATGCAGCACACAAGTAGAAGAATTCATACTTAATTTGTGATTCAAAGCCTTGACGTCTTGACAATATTGTAGGACTTTGTTGGAAATCATGACTGACAAAATCCTACACCCAGTGCTGATGGGGAACAGAAGAGAAGTACTGGACGACTGCAGTATCTCTCACACGCTAACAGCATCTCCATATCTCCGACTTTTTTATTACTAACCCCCCTTCTTTCTCTTTCATTCACTCTTTGAAGCTGTAACAAAAGAGAAAAATTGAGAGAGTTATCACAGTTTTTGCATAACCAGCCCATCAGTCTCGTACAAAATCATGTTTATTCATTTTGCCCTCAGGGGAGAGGGGGTAAAAGGGAGATGATTAAATTCTAATTTGACCTCTATCATAATTTAGCTGAGCCTATTATGGTGTCAATCATTTGAACTCAATACTGCAGTGAGGAGAGAGCGAGTGTGTGGCAAAGGGAAAGGGGATTATAGACAGTTTGGGGACCACACAGTCACTGTATCAAATTGGTTTTATCCAGCCACATGTAAGTTTTTCCCTGGAGAGAACATAGATGTGTGTTGTGAACAAGGGGCATCAAAGGAATGATGGACTTGACTTAAGGTTGCTTTTCACTATGAACAATTGTGCCAAATTGGGGGAAATTATCTGCTTATTACACGGTTGAGCCGAAGATGTGACGATTCCACGAGATGGAAGTCTTAGGAATGAAAAGAAGTATTGTAGTGTTCTCTAGCTCTCTGTTATTTCTGTGTGTGCATATACTTGGAATGTGTGTGTAAGGGCCTGAACCCCATTAGGCATTTTTGGTACATTTTCTGTAATGAATGTTATCGTATTTTTCAGCAATACATGTAAGAACACTGGTCTCTGAACATCTCCTGAGTGCTTTTTTCAACCCCTGGATTTTGACAGGGCGGGAACAGTAGCATGTATATGCAAGGTAGCAAATGCATTACCAAGACAGCTGAAAGTACATGCCTCTGCTCTTTCCATTAGGAGTGTAATCCAAAACAAGATGCTATGCCAAAAAGAAAGAAACTGTAGAGTGGTCTAATGCTAATTCTGAAAGAGTTCTTCGGTGACGTTGGTGATTCAGTACAATCAGTTTAAACCCGTCCAGTTTCAGGGATTGGAATCAGATATATTTTGACCCCTCACCGTCTTACGTCACTGTTTGAGGCGTCAGGTCAGCAAAACTAGGAAATAAAGGTCTTCAGTACAGTATCTCCAGATGGTCAGCAGTCTAAATAAGTACACTTTTTATGTATCTATCCTCTGAGTCTGTTGTTGTCTGAAAGCTACACTCACTTGAACGTTTTTAGGCCCACCGAGCTAAAGCTAACGCAATCTAATGCAACAGTCCTGCAAAAGTGTAACACAGTGTGACTGAGTGTATATGTTTGTCTAACATGTGCAGTATTGATCCAAGTTAGTCTCCCTCTTATCTCACCTCTGCTGATCTGCACAGAACAGCAGGTCTCTTTTGATGCCGCTTATCGATGGCTGAGGATCCTCAGTGCTGCTAACATGGTTATGTTACGCTGCCTGACAAATCTCTCTCTCTCTCTGTTTTCTGTGTTCGCTGTGCTGTAGGATGGGCTGTTGTTGGTCTGTGCAGTGGGCAGTATAATGCTGATGTTGTTGACTGCATGTGATTGTCCTGATGTTTCTGATGGGATGGTTTGTCCCAAGTGTGTGTCTAAGATACAGGATGCTGACTTAAATGCAGCTTAAATATTCTATACTGGATGTGTTTTATGTAAATGCATATATACATATTATACACACACACACACACACACACACACACAGGCGGTACAGTATATGTGTGGTGTGTTTGTTCTGTGGTGTGTTTGGCCCAGCTGCACGTATTTCTTTTCATCAGAGGCTCAAAGGCTAGCGGACCACAGGGGTCCACTCAGCAGGCGAAATCACTCCAAAGAGGGAGGGGGAGGTCTCCTTGGGGTTATCTCCTGGGGAGACCGGAGCATGCTATGGGGATAATGCCACAGTGCATGTGATTTAATTCCTGTATCTGAGAGGAGGAAGATATACAGTGTATGTGTGTATATACAGTATATGTATATGAAATCAAGCTTTTCATAAAGCCTGGTTTGGAAAAGGGGGTGATATATATCCTTAGCGGTATATTTATCTTTTCTATTATGTTGTGACAATTGTTGCAAAGCTGCATATGTGCATTATGTTTTTTCCCTTTTTGTTTGAGTGCTAAGTTATTAAACCTTAATTGAATGCATTTCTGATAATGTGATACTTTGTGCTTTCTGTTTCTCACAGCGTTTTCCCGTTGCACCAGTACCGCACTGTGCTCATCTGTATCATTCGTCACTTGTACTAGTTCTTCTGTGATTATAAACAGCACTGGACATTTTCGACTTGCCTTTACAATACCGATCAAGTGGGGACATTACCAAAACCCATGAATTTAGTCCCGCCAGCAGTGTTTAGTAGTTTTAGTCACACTAAAATGTAAAACAGACACAAAAGTAATTAAAAAAAAAAACCAGGTGCTGCAGATACAGAATTATGCAGAAACATAAACGACAACAAATCTTCCCTGATTGCTTCGTCTGCCATCTCACTACTCTTCATCACCAGGTTGACGGCGCAGTGAGGGAGAAGACATAATCACATTTATCTAGGTACACTTGGCCTCTTTGCTTGTGGGATTGCTCAGTGATGATTTTAGCAAAATGAAATTTAGAAGATGAACTCATTTGTTTTTGCCAATTTATATTGCACAATGATTTTACAGCAAGAAATGACTTTCCTTAATAACTTAATAGATCAGAGGACACTGCCCACTTTTGATTTGACAACAAAACATGTAACATAAAACAGCAGAAAACTCTTTTGCCCCACAAAATAGGACAAATAGGAAAATACTAGTAATAGTATTTCAAAATATAAGTGAAGAAATTTGAAATATGGTGGATAATTTCACCTATAGAAACATGTTTTGTCAGTTTTCTTTTTTTGCCAGTCGCTATAAGAGTAGTGGCCACTAGGCATGTAGTGTAAGGTTGGCCTTTGTGATTTGTGAGCACCTTCAGTAATTCAACTTAACCACTAAATTAGGGTGGAAAAAGAAATCACACTGTTTGATTGATTGTTGATCAGAAACACCACCACCGCAACAACAGTTGAATAGACGGAAAAACAAGAGAAACAAGGATTCCCACTTTGAGGGGTGCATGATTTTACACACTCACTGCAGGATTAAATCACTTGTTAAAACAGATTATTGCTAAGTATTATGAGAGAGGGAGGGTATTTGTGAAGCTGTCAGCAGGAGGTTGGAAAAAACCTAATGGCTGATCATCACTCATTGATCCCTCAGCTTTCCAGCAGCCTCATCCCTTAGGCTCATTTCTGACCTCCCCGTTTTTCTTTTTCCTTTCCTCCCCCTCCATCCACAGCGCCTCCCAACATCCCACAAGAACACATTGATCGCCGTCCTTCAAGGGCACAGTGGTCGTGTGGTTGGAGGCATCCTGCAGTATGTGGACTCTTAGGCGGTCGAACAAGTTAAGATGATTGTTGTGGATCACTTACTGTAGAGAGTGAGCAGGGGCAATGATCAGGGGACCAAAGCGTAGGACAGTTCAAAGATTGAGGGTTTACCCATATCGCCACCTCATTACCCTGTTATTCTAATTTGTAGAATTGTCGCCCTGAATCACAAAAGGACATCTTCCCTTCCGCCCATAACCTGGAAAGATGGAAGGAAAAAAACACACATATAGAAAATATGGAAAGAAAGAAAGCAATTTCCCCACATACAGAGCGAGTCATCCGTCTGCCCTGCTTTAGTGATGGTGATTTTGATCAAATGCAATGTATTTGTACTAGATATGAATACCTGCTTCACCAGTCCACCTACCTAATTAATTCTACCACAGCACTATAAATCATGCCTGGCGGTTGTATGTGACTCGTGAAGACAGCTCTTACTAAAGTAGTTGTTTGAAAGGCTGTTCCCAGTGGTGGAATATAACCAAGTGATTTTTTTCAATTACAGTATTTATATACAAATTTGAAGTACGTGTACTTTAAAAGAGTATTTCCATTTTTTTTTTTTTGTATTTTATACCTATACTCCACTCTATGTTGGAGGTATATATTCAACTTTTTATTCCATCATGGTTATGCATGACAGCTTTACTTACTTTGCAGATTTGGCTTTTAACACAAAATATAAATTGAATTGTTGCTACAATATGAAATATTATCATATCTTGCAGTATATAAAGCTATTAAAATCAGTACCAGCTGTAACATAAAAGTGACGTACACATTTATGCCTCAATAATCTTAATCCAGTGAAATGTAATGTAAATGTAATAATGATTTATTTCACTTTTGTTACTTTAAGTATATTTTGATGCCAATCATTGTTTCTGACTACTGTGAGCCGTAATCTGAATGAAGATCATTCACAGGCACAAGGATCAAACATGGTAACTTCAAGTTGCATCATGGTCCTTCTGACTATTAGGTCAGTGAGGTCTACGGTATGAGGAGTAGGAGTAGGAGTATGCGGGTGTCCAAGGGTTCATAAGAGATGTTTTTGAATTCAAGCTGCTTGTCTTTGATCCTCTGAATTTCACACTTTTCATGCCCAAAACAGAAAGAAATTCCATAATGTGAATTATTTAAATTGTTGTCAGGATGGAATCATATAAAAATGGAAAAAAGGCCCAATTAAATGTAAAGCAAAATTCTTGCCTTAGGGTTGTAGCCTTATCAATTATTATATTATGTTTTATAATGCTCTTAAAGCTTTTTTCTTTACATGAACAATGTGTAAAAAGACAGATGTAAACAAAGCAGTAAAATGAGGCTATATTTTAGATTGTGGTCATTCTTAATTTCTACGACAAAATCTTCAACTATATGTTAGAACGGTTATGTAATTTATTTGGTCAAAGAACTAAAGATTGAGTCTGTAAATTAGAATAATCCGCTCACCTTTTCAACTGAAAAGTATTGAAAATTCAAAGGTCCTGCACACTCTCACAGGTGTTACTTATTCTGGCCCATCAGACCTCTGGTCAGGTGGGCGGGGCCACAGTGGTAATCAGGTCACTGAATCAATAAAGGTGGGGACGCACATCGCGCAGGTTGCCTTTGGTTTGTTTCAGTCTGGGTCAGTCGGTGTTGACAGACAGCACATAAAATCATACTGTGTGCGATATGTCTTCAGATCCAGTTGCTGCCAGTTACTCTCAAAGATTTTGTTTGATATTTGCGACTGACTGGCGGACCCTCGCTTATCGTGAATTACATGCATGCACACAGTCACCAGTCTGTCACATGTGAGCGCGCATGCCTCTCGCTCTACATCATGTTGTTTCTCTGAGAAAAACAGAAGCATGGAATTAACTTTGCTGATAGTAATCAGCAGACACATTACTCAGAAGCCGGCGCTGCGTGTTTCACCACTGTCCTTTCTCCTCTCCATCATGTTCTCCTCCTCAGTCCTGCTTTGCATATTGCTCTACATCTCATTGTAACTTTCTCCCATGTATTTCTCCCCTCCCCTCTCATCCATCTCCTGTTACATCACTGATTTTTCTGAGGCAACCATCGGTGATGCAGCTATGTAAGTCTCTGATTAAATTACATTCCTTGTCTTTTAAGAAGAAGGAGATTTATGCCTTTTCATTATTAAGGAGAAAGCATTTAATCAATAATTATTGGGGGGGGATTTATGGCAGGCACAGCCGGTTAAAAATCTTTGGGGCCAATGTTATTAACTGTGACAAGGCCTGTGGCTGCTGAGGGCTTGGATCTGGGCCCACTGTGTGAAGACAGGCAGTGGCAAAGCAATCACTCTGACTGCCTGTGTGGATGGAGGCCGGCAATCTCTGCCAGCTGCTGTCAAGAAAGACACTTGTGCCACCTTAAGTCTCAAACAGCATTCAAGCCTTTGTGTTTTATAAAAAGGAAGACAAACACATGCAGATATGCACACGAACACACACACACACACACACACACATACACACACACGCCTCTTCTTACATGTCTGCCTGCTTGTTGCTTCACTTAACAGCAGAAAGCTGTGATACTGCCAAGTGTGAGCTGTTTACTTGTCCCTGAAATGATCACAGGCAACCAGAAACTCCCTGAAGAAACAACTTGGTAAAATTCAAGGCGAACAAGTTCACTCATCACTGCAATTCCCCATCCGTTACCTTGTGTGTATTTGTCTGAGCAGCGCAGCTCGCTTGTTTGATGTTTATTTTTTATTTCTCACATACAATTATGTTTGGGCATACCCAAGGGCCTCTCTTACACTCCCTCCTCTACCTCTGTAAAGTTTTATTTGATTGATTTTCAGCTATTCCGTCTTGTAAATCCACCATCTCTATCATGCTTGGCTTACTGCGCTGATGTCCGCCCTTGCTGTCGACACTGTCTCAGCTAAGAGATGGATGAATGAAGGAGGGGTTGAAGGGACAGAGAGAGAAAGAAAAAATAGAAACTCTGATAGGGAAGGAAGGAAGCCAGTCCTGTAAGAGGCTTAAGAGCCTCCTGGAAGCTGTCGTTTGGCTTGGGACTGAGTGCTGTTGTGGAATTGAGTTGCTCCTTTATCTGCTTTTGGCTTTGTGATTCCAGGCAAAAGTCTGACCACCGCTGCTCTGCTTGGTTGGCTGTGGCACACACAACGTACGCACATACACACAACCACAGGCTTAAGACACTCTCACACACGACTAACTCCATCTTTAATTTCTCAGTTTGAACTTTTTAGTTGTTGTTCAGAGACAACAACAACAGTGGGGAGCATCAAACAGACCGAGTTTGTTCATTTCTCTGTGTTGCACATCGCTGACCAGTTTTCTACAAGTTTTTCGAACCAATGTTCATCCTCATGGCTTAGATTACGGCTGTCACTGATGTGGCAGGTCCAATACTCAACATCCAACCTTCTCCACAGCTGTAAGGTCGCAGGTTTGATGTGTACAAAAGCCAACATGTTCAGCACATTTTAAAGCTTTTGTCAGAGAAAAAGGAAGATTTCTAAATTTACGTATATGATTGTTTTTTGTTTTTAGTCATACTTACAATCATACAAAGAATTCAAATGCAAAGTTGGAATATTATTAAAATATTAAAAAATATTATACTGTACCACCAGCCAGTAGAATGCTGTTTTGCACTGTAAAAAAAGAGAAAAATCAATCAATATTAAATGGACATCCTGTTACAACACAAAAATACTATAGGAATAAGTATTAAAATAAAATGAGCAGAGAGGAGGTGGATTTTGCGGCATAGGCACTGAAAATAAAATTAGAGTTAAGTGACTGTATTTTATTTCACAAGGCCAGTTCAAGTATTTTCACCTTAACAATGGACCGATTTGCCTTATTTTACCATGTTTAAAGATTTTAACACCCATTCGTAAATAAATTCGTAAAAACCGCAGTTAAAGTCAGATGAACTGTTTTTAAACGAAAAAATACAATAGTGAGATGCAACTGATAATAAATGACTTGTACAGATGGACAGTTTTTGCGGTGCAGGGCTGATACAAAATAGCAGGTAATAGAAAATCTTGAGATAAAAGAGACTGTGAAATCACATCATTTAATGTTTTATGAATCGAACAGATGAATAATTGTGCATGTGATTCAGACAGCCTGAATATTACTCAGGTACCCAGCAGACAGACCTGCCTGTGTTTTCAGAGTGAGAATCAGTGTAGATTTATAATCTGGTCATGAATAGAATGATAATTTTACCCAAATGTGCAGAAATACTTGATGACATTGAGTCAAACTATGTACTGAATGTATTTTCCTAGCCTTCCAGTTTCGAAGCCTCTGCTTACTGATTGACTTTGAATGACGAAATATAGCTGCTGCACATCAATGAGACCTGGCATTATAACGGGGAAGAAGAGGAAGATGAAAAATAAGGGGTGGAAGACGAATGAAAAATACTGGAGGGTCCATCAGCAGAACTTTCGGCAGAAATTATCATTCAACCTTTTGCGTGTGTTTCTAATCCACACAGCACAAAGCCTGAGTAAGTAGCCTGCAGCACCTTACTTTCATCCAGTTTTTGAGATACAATTCTGAGATGTACCCCAGTACATCTACCATAACATCAACATTTTATCACGCATTTTTATGAACACTGAAGATTTTTTTGGTGAGAAATTGCAGTAGTTACTTTCAGTGCTGTTTACAGTAAAATATTTTGATGCACTGTGGGCCCAATTTTTGATAAATGTTTAAAAATCCGGCTGGATAGCTCGGGCAGTGAAGACACAGTGTAGCCAGTGGCAATTGAACAGCGAATGTGGGAGAAGACTCGTTAAATTAGTTTTACAGTTGCCACACAAAGTGGTGGCCACTGCCTGTGTGAGAGAACACACACCGTGAGCTGGTCAGTCGGGCACAAAAGACAATTATTTTCTCTTACAAGTCATGCGAACATTCGTGTTTAATCAAGCAGCAACAGAACACAGACGCCCCAGCTTAAGTTCAAAGCTCTGCTTCTTCTTCAGATCCTTACTGATAAAACCAGGTCCACTTTTCATGGTGTCAGGCTCTGTTTATATAGTTTTTCTGGATAAATGTCAACCCATGACCTTTTTTGAAGTAATTTACTCTCCACAGAAGGCCAACGCAGCTCCTGCCTCCATACGGATGTGTTCACTGGTGAGGTGGTCTTTTACCGCAATGATTCTTCACATTTACCACCAGAACATGCATGGAAGTGTGTCACAAGTCACACAAGCACATACATGCTTACTTAAAAAAATATGTATAACTTTGAACTTACATGAGACAAACAGTATTGAGGAGCAGGGAAAAAAAATTTTAACTTCATACTCTGTATTTTGTACATTTTAAAAGAACTTATGCTCTATAAATTCCCTTTCCAAATATAAGCTATATATATAGCTATATATATATATATATATATATATATAGCTATAGCTATTTATTGTCAGGGCACAACTGATTTCAACATGAACAGATTGAGTTTGTGTTTAGAGATCTGTTAAAAAGTGTATTAAAAAAGTAAAAAAATACAATAAAATAAAAGAAATCTATTTTGCTTCTTTCCCTTAATTTCGATTTCTCTCCAAATTTTCAGTGTGTTTCTTAGATTTTTTTTAGAATGTGCAATTGGAAAAACACATGAAGGCACATGATTTGAAATGTTTTTCCCCATTATTACTTCTTCTGGCAACTCCTCTATTGTTTTTTTCATTCTGCTCCCCACAGTCACCTACAGTCTAAAGACATTAGTTAATAAGCCTCACTTCAAACACAGACCACATGCAGTGGGTTTGGAGTGAAGGGGCTATGATTAAACTTGGATTTAGTCGTCCAGATACACCAACAATAGCCAGCATGTGTTTGGTTTTTAATAATTCCCCTGATTACCTTGTAGACGGAAAGACTGACTGCCCCACTTTAGTGATAGCAGCTGCACTATACAGTAATCCAGAGATAGAAAGAGTACTAAAATGTTGTACTCAAGTAAAAATACTTTTGGCCTACTTTAATAAAACTTTACTCAAGCAAAAGTAAAAATGCTTGAGTACAAATATACTTCAATAAAAGTCAAAGGTAAATCAATTCAAATGTACTCTGAGTAAACTTTACTACATTGGTATTTTCAAATGGTGGGTGGCGTGTCTTGGGGGGAGGAGGGGTTGTAGTTTAGAGACAAGTTGCAACTACCTTCAGTAATCACTGACTTATTGCACCACCTGGCGAGCACGCCATGTGACACGTGAGGATGTTGCGTGACCAACAGGTGCATGCTGGGTCTGACTAATGTGCTAAATGTTGAAATGCTCTCAGCGGATTCTTCAGGTCACTTTTACGTTCAGTGAGCTGTGCGAGGCCTTCCTGCTGTTTTGCGACAATTTCTGTCACATTGTGGCTGCAGAGGATCTTCCATTTCAAAATGCTCAAAACTGTAAGGAGCATGGAAAGGCTGAGTGGACCGGTTATAGTGGGACAGAGATGACTGAGTGGACTGGTTATAATATGCTTTGAAAGTGATTGAGCAGAGAAACTGAACCTGTTGTAGATTGTTGAGGACTTTGACTCACAAATTGCCAGGCTGGCAGGTGAGTACTGAGTGCAGCACTCATTGTGATGAATGTAGTTAACTCACTCTACAGAGAGGGACCACTGCTTTGGCGAACAAAGTAGCCATGTGTATGCACGGTCCCCCTCTGTGTAAAAGCTGTGCAGCTCTTTGCTTTAATTTTGAGTTTGTGGCCGCAGCTGCTGCAGAGTTTGTGTTGTTCAAACACCTCTGTGTTGGTTGCCTTGGTGATACTTTTAAATTGGCAGTTATTTAATCTATGTTGCCTGATATTGACGCACTGGAAGTGGTGTCCGTAGACTTTATTTATTGTTGGTCCAAGGGCTCAGTGGAGCGATGTTGTTCCACTAGCGTATACGTTGACATTTAATACAATTTATTTTGTAGCCTGAAGGTTGTCTTTAACAGTAGCATCACTGTCATCACACCTTTTTGGAAAACTTTTACTTGTAGACCTACTTGAGTAAAACTTGAAAGTAAGTGGCACTTTTACTTCAGCAAACTCCACAACAGTCGTGGAATTATTACAGTTTCCACTGGCAAATGTCAAAACAGCTGTTCAAATTGATTTCGATTACCACGGTAACTTACAGTTACTGATTGTAGGATATCTAGGCTTGATAATTTTTCAGTTTTAATATTAAAAACAAAGTTATAATTGGCATTAACCTTTTGGAATTCGAAAAACACTAAGAAAATGTGTGCAATGAGGCAACATTTGGGTAATGTAGACCCCTGAAAGAATGCACCAATCTGGATAATGTGCAGACAAAAGAGGGTAATTTGAATGAGGTGTGAATAAAGAGAACTATGTTATTCCCAGCCTGGGCACACACTCAAACACACTCTTCAAATCGTATCTCATTTTGAAAGTGCTGATAAGCCTGCTTTTCTAATGTCCAGGCTACCACATGGCATTGTAGTACAGCATATCTTCCATGTGCCTCTGTAGAAGCATGGCGGGAGGCCTGTGGTGGGTTACACGGTTGCTTTGGCTCTTGATGTTGCCACCTGTTTAGGCAGCCAAGAGCTCAGTCAAATGAGGCTCTGAGTGAGCCGAGCGTCAGGAATGAGCAGCATTTGACCGAAGCACCCTTCACGCTAAAATCACATCGCAGGTGAGAGGTACTCAGGCGCATACTCACTTGTGCAGACACTCATGGTCGAATGTGCTTAAAGCATGATTGCCTCTTTACCGATGTGGTTTCTCTAATTGACGGAAAGAAGCCCTCTATGTTGTGTTCATCATGTTTTCTGTCACGTTTTCCATGCATTTGAATTTGTTGCTCTTATTCAGAGTAGTGTACGCTTAATGAGTTTGTGGAGGTTGCTGCATTGCTGAAGAACACTTCATTAACCGACATTGAGATTGATCAACATGGTCACACCTGTGTCCCTCTTTTTTACCTGTTGGCCCTGAAAGTTTGATAAATGTTAAACCAGGCTGTTAGCCAAGCTATCATTTGAACTGACAAGACACTAAAGGACAATTTGCCTTCATCAGGGTTACTGACATGAAATCAAAGCTTATAGAGACTGTGTTCAACCAATCATTCATTTATTTAGCTGATCTCAGTCGGGTGTGGGTTATACTTGGTCATATCCACCTAGTGACTCAGTGCACATCAAAGAAACATTTTACACACTGTGCATGATATGATACTGTTTGTTGGATATGTATTGATTTACGTACCTTGATGCTTCACTCTCCTCCTCCATGTCTGCCCAAATCACCGGATTCGCGAGATCACGCATGGTTGTGTAAGAAATCTCTACCGGTGGACACATTTCTACCATTGTGCATTATATATCGTCATATCTCCCAGCCCTAGACAGGAGAGTGCCTCTGCTGTCCTGTTTCCTCACCTTTAACCTATGAGACACTTTACCTGTTTGTTCATAACTACCTCCATGCTGTCCAAAATGTCTTATTATGCACTGTTTTTCACATTGGTTTTAAAACATTGCACATTTGAAGAATAAGTGAAAAAATTGAGTTTTACAAAATGTAAAACTAAAATTTCACTCCAGGGTGTGGGAAGCCAGCGTTTATTTATTTATCTTTTTTTTTGGACGCGTCCTATATTCCACTGCCGGCTTTGTTGTTCAGATCAATTTCTGTAGCGGATACTGTAACTCCCCACCCTCCTCTTATGGGCTTCTAAGGTTGCCACTTATATACAAGACAAGTAATTGAATGACTCTGACATTGAAATATGCCGTATCTGTCCTCAGCTGAACCTGTACTTTCATGACCTTCCCATTGATTGAGGCTGATCTCTTCACCTTGCTTACAGAAGGCAATCACAATCACAATTTATGGCCTCTTGGCTCCGCCTCTGCTTCTGAGTGACCCCCAGTAAATCGAGAAGGTCAAGGGCCAAGAGGTTATCGAATGTCCTGCTGCTCCAAGGGTAGCATCAATAGGGAGGAACTCCTCAACAACTATTTTCCCTTTAGCTGATTTAAAAACGACACCATACCTTTCATCATGAGCAGCTCTTCTAAGAGAGAGGGATTTGATTACAAGATCTTTACATATTATTGTTCAGTTAATATGACATGAAAGGGAAAATCAGCTAGAGGAAGATGAATGAAAAACCTTCAATCGCAAATGAATTAAATGCCGTTTGAAAAATGTATCAGCTGCTAAAATGACTGCAGGAATGAAAAGCAAAACTTTATTTATTTCCTCAGGGCCTCTCTCTCTAAAACAAAAAGATGCAGTGTGTATGGTGAAAAGATTCAGCTGTGAATACGATGAAGCGATATATCATTCAATGTGGATATAAAGTGTCATTATGAAATGAGATAATCTGCTATTTGAGAGAAAATGATTGGCTGCGACGGACTGGTGTGATGTATGTTAACCTTAAAGCTACAAGAAGACAGGAATTTGCTGTGGTTTCCATGCCTGGTAGTTTTTTCACTGAGGAAATACTGCAGCACACAAGAACTACTTTTGTTTGACATAAGGAGATGAAGCGCTGATTAATGAGCATGAGCTTAGATATCCACCATGGTGGAATGAACAAAGGATGCTGCCTAGAATACATCAAACTTTAGCAACAAGAGAAAGGAAAAGAGCTTGTGATTGGCAGGTGATTAGCAGATGGTGTCTTCAGTGTGTCGTGCAATCATCACAGCAACATGGATGGTGGAAAAAAAGAAACACTGTGTGCTTGAAAAAAAATATTTTCAAATATTGACTGATTCAAGCAGGCAGTTCTCAATAATGTTGCATGTGCTTAATATATTTTGTGATATTCAACCTCTAAAATGCAATGGCAGACACAAATGCTCAAAATGGTGAAAAAAAGAAGATGGGGGGTGGGGGGGTGCAGAGATAATTCTATGATGACTTTACTGTCAGTCATCAGTAGAGGGCACTGTGAGCTTTTTGGTCAGTTCGCTCCACCCACCCTGCCTCCCCCCCCAACACAGTCCTGCCAGTGGACCAGCCCACTGCCTGGCCTGCTCTCTTTTGGTGTAGGAGATTTAAACAAAGAGGGTTAATATCAATCAGTGTGTGTGTGTGTGTGTGTGTAAACACACTCATAACTCACTTGAGTAATGAAGCAGCAGTGAGTCAGCCTTTTTCCTGTACGGGGATAATGGTGTGTGTGTGTGTGTGTGTGTGTGTGTGTGTGTGTGTGTGTGTGTGTGTGTGTGTGTGAGAGAGAAAGAGAGAGAGAAGGGGGAGGAATGTGAGAGACGAGGGTACCCTACGATAATAGTGTAGGCATGCTGTGTGCTGTACAAAGAATGAAAAAGGCGATTGGCAAATGACCTCACGCAGATTTGCAAACAGAGATGCTGGATCTGAGTTCTGCTTAGTACTTACGCCGTCCCTCTATAAATACATCTACAGGACTGTGATACTTCATTAACAGTCAAACGCTGTCTCATTTTTTTTGGACCTTGAAGAAAAAAAGCTTGCGTTTTCAATCGAAGTGTAGCTCAAACGTTTGGTTGGGGAAATGTTTCTCATCAGGACACTTTTTAAACATTTTTTTTTAATCATTGCAAGATTTTAGAGGCCATAGTGTAGGAATTAATTAAGCAGGCATTGGAAAATAGCATTCAACATATTCTAGAGATTTTTACTTAATAACGAAAAGATATAAAATAATTAACATTACACCTCTTGTACATAATAGTCTTCTCTCTCAGCAGGTGTGCCTCATTTGAATTGGAGAAACCGATGAGGTCAACCAATCAGCATCCGCCATTGTGACGAGCATAACTTAATTAATGTGTGCTCATTTAACTCACAGCACTGTCATAGGGGATAATTGTCAAATACGGCTAGAAAATATTAATGTAGTGAGTAACATCAAGGACTGTGTGGATAGTTCATTATCATGGTTATACTCGCCGCTTTCTAACACAGTTGAGGCAAGGGACAAACATGGAAGGTGGAGAAGAGAGATTGTAAAAAGAAAATATCATTTATATGACTCACTAATGAGTGAGACTACAGCCGCCAAGGCAGAACTGGCAGGGTGGAACAGAGTGAGTGATCACTGCACTTAATCATTTCTCTGTCTTCCTACTTACTGTCACTTAGGTGTAAATGTGGAACAAATTATCTGTTTTTCACAGAGAACTGTCGAGAGTTTTGAGATACCAAGACTATATAGAGTAAGCTTAGGCTTTTAAATTAATGCCATAAATACCTATCCGACTAAATTACCTGCTTCTGCAAAACATTTTGAAGACCATTTGCATCATCCTGAGCTCCGACATACATGAAAATAAAACCATTAAACCTTAATGATACAGGACCATTAGCAACGGCAGACTTGTGCTATCAGCTTGTGCAACAACTACACACTGTATGCTCCTGTAGATGCCATTAGTCAATCTGATTCCAATTTGTTGTGTCTTATTTATGAGATTGCTTGTGAAACACTACACTACCCACAAGCTTTAGTGATTACCCATTGGAGATACTGTTGTTGCTATAGAAACATCTAAGTTGGCAGCCAGACCGCGATAAAGCAACATCATTGAGCTAGCAACCTTTGCTGGGGATTGGCACCACTCCACCGTCGTTTTATTGTCAGACATGATGCCTTTTTCAGAGAAGAAAGTGAAGAAGAAAATAATTAAAAATCAGTAATTAATGTATGCGAGTAATAGTTTGTTCCACCCAGTATTTATAATTAAATTCTGCAACCAGGGATTAAGAGAGTGGGCATGTTTCAGCTCTATTGGAGACTCATGTGAGTTTGAATTCATCTCCTTAAAGATGTGATCCTATGGGGGAGTCGATTTTCAACTGGAACAGATTACTTACAGTACAGCCTATGTACATATGTAATCCATCATCCAGCTCGTCACCAGCAAGATCATCCCACTGAACATTAGTCTCACCTTATTACATAAGTTAAATGGCATAAACATATTTGTCTATAAAGTCAACCATATCATAAAGGAATCTCAATCACCACAAAGCAAACCTACCAGCATGAAGACAGCATTTGGAATGAAAAAAAAAAAAAAATCTCAAAATGGGTGAAGGAATGAGAGGGATATCAGATTTGCGCACAAAGACAGAGCTGCATTTTGTAATTCACTGTGTAATCACACAACTGATTAGGGAAATGCACATTAGACACACACATCCAGCACACACACACACACACCATCATATCTAACTCCTAGCTTGTGTGGGAAGATGGATCTGCTGGGCATCCTGTTCATCTCACTGTACATTCAATTACAATCGCACATAAATTACATCAAGAATTCCAGCCAGCATGAGCCGCCTGCCTCCTGCTGCCTCCGCATGCGAACACACTCCTCCTTCTTCTCATGCCCCCATCTCGCATTCATTCCTTTCCTCTCCTCTGTCTCTTCTTTGGCATTTCCGCTTTCAAATGCTGGACTACTTCTTGTCTGAGGGCAACTTGCGTTCGGTTTCCTCACAGATACTACTTTTTGAGGTGGAAAACACATAAGCGGTGGAAACACCCTCAATCAAGTGGCCTTGCGTCTTCAGACATCCCTTGTTGACACGTGCTGATAAATCGTGTTCTCTTCTACCGAGTGCTATAAACACGCTTGGGCAGCACACATGCATGCATACACACACTGATGCATACATTCACACGTATACATTCACCCCTGATGAATGCGTGTATGCACACACTTAATGCACAAATTTACCCACTCTGCTCATACGTAAATGTGCTTGTCAAACACGCGCACACACACACACACACACACACACACGACACACAAAGAGGTTGTTCTCAGCATGTGTTCACTCCATCGTTCTTGCTCTTTAGGTCTCTCTCCAGGGTATGCATGATAGCGACTGATGTAGCCAGCAATTTATATCGCTGAAGGAGGCGTATGAAAAATACAGATGATATCCCGCAAAGGGGGTTTCAAGAGTGGAGGAGCGGTGGTTGTAAAGAGGATGCGGAAGAGTGGGTAGGGGGTCCTGAGAGCTCAATATAAGACTATAGTGTCAAGAGACATTTGCAGTCCACTTTAAAGTGCTTTAAACGGAAGTTGTTTTCTCTGCATTTTCCCAACCTCTTTTTGTAAGGGCTCAGCCTGACACTGCATTATATTGTATTCAGTTAAAGTTAGCCATGCAGTGATTAGAGATGGGGAATTCTCTGTTCATAAGCGTTTGTCTCTAATGAGCAAGTAACTGAATCCCCATCAGCTCCAGGGGCCCAGATCTGTTACTGACCTCTGACTTCCCTGTGGAGTGTGAGCAGAGAAAACAGTTTATATGTTTACATTTACAAGAGGAACAGAGGGAATGAGACTGTCAGCCTCTGATGGTCTCACATAGTACACAAGGCTAAGTAGGGATGACTTGATTGGGGAAACTCCAGGGCATTTGTGTCACAACGGATTTGTAATTTGACTAATGACAAAATGTCTTCAGTTAAAACTCCTTAATTTCAACTGATTCAACTTTATCTTTGTTCTGTCTTGATGGATGGAATTAACATTCACTCACAGGAAGGGTTAGCAACCTCCTCTAGCAACCACAATTTTCACAGCAACACAAGAACACTCTCAGTGGATGCAGCAGAGATTGACATTTTTGGTCTTGCCTCTAGAGATTGTGCAATTATACTTGAGTAATGTCTCAGAGCCACAGAAGAAATTATACAAGTGTTTTTTTCACAGGTTCTGTTGTACTCCCTGTGACTAGTAAATTGACTTTGATATATAAGATTAGTGGAATAGTCCTTTAATTGACTCAAATACTTGTCAGTTTGGTAATGTGGTGATGAGCTACTTATTCAAAGCAGAGATCCAAAAGAACCATCTAGTAAAGAGATGCTGTGATAATACTGTACATCTACATGCTGTATAAACAGTGCCTTTTAATGAGCAGCATTTAATTGTATGCAACTAAAAGCTCTGTCAATGCCAGTAATTTGCTCCTGCTGCTGTCCTGTGTGTGTGTGTGTGTGTGTGTGTAGGTGGTGTTGGAAAATGCCAGTATATTGATTGTAATGAATCTCACTGTAGGTGGTGATTTACTTTTAAAGAAGAAAAATAACAGAATAATCTAGCGATACAGACTTCTTCTCAGAAGTTCAATTATTAAACAAATTGTGATAATGATAATGTGATACTGACTAAAACATAAAGGCATACTTAAGTCTCCTGACTCTGTCCTTTCAATTGATCCAGAGCTGCTTCTCCTCGCACATGAATCTTTCAGAGCCCTTAAATTCTCTCCATTTATCCCCAATTGGGTTGGGAAGAGCACCAGGTGGGGAGAGGCCTTTTAATGAAGCACACTAAGGTTAAATAAGAGCCAAGTTAGGCGAACTGCTTTTCTTTATGTATAAAGTTTTGTTAATTCCACAAAGATTTAGTTCAAAGGTTTTTGCTTAAAAGGTATAATCATTATGATTTTCTGGAAATAAAACCCCATTTATGGTCGACATTGCTATTCAATGTATTTTCGTTCAGCGATAATGTTATGGAATCAGATTTGTTTCAAAAGTTTCAAGCAAAATTTATTAAAAGTCAATCAAAATAAATGGATTTGAGAGAGAAAAAAATGAACTCAAGCAAAAAATTATAACCTTCAAAATAAAAAATGTCTCTTGAAAACAAACAACTCTGTCTTTTATTTAGTTCAAGGATGTAGTTTTGCTCTCGCCCTCTCTCTTTTTTGGTTACGCTTCTGGCTTTTTCGTTTGTGCTGCCAGATTCTTTGTTTGAGTTTTGCCACAAACCTATCGCGTGGGCGGGCTCTTTCAAGGGCGCGTTCCTATTGGCTGTTGAGTTTTTGAGCGACACGGCTGTGACCCGGAGGTTGTTCCCCTGTTTGCTTGAATTGACTCCTGGGGATCTATAAAGTTTTTTGAACTTTTTCTAATCACCAAGCGGGAGAAAGAATCTTTCATTCGCCATGCAAGGCATGCATGAAGAGGAAACATAGGGGGGCATACAAGCAACTGCTTCGAGATTAAAGTGATCCCCAGGAGTCAATACATTACGTTTTTTCCTAATATCTTAATAGTGTATAATCTCAGGATACCTTTTAACATTACTTTATCACATTGCATGTTAGTTAGCATGCTTTTGTCAACTTTAGAGTATAGAAGTGCTGTATATGTTCTTCTTTCACTCCATACTGCTGAGGTACATCCAGTACAGAGGAAAAATGCTGCAGTACACTCTTCATTATAATCTACAACGAAGCCATTCTGTTATTTACAATCAATATACAATTATCCCACAGGCTGGGGGAATATCTTGTTTATGTCCAATATTTTTTTCTGTAATGGTTCCGGTTGACCTGTGGCAGGGCTGCGGAGAGAAGAAGGTGATGGAGATTGTCAAGGGTTGATAGACTCAGTCACAACTGGCTTGGTGGCACCGCAATGGAGACGAGAGGTGGAAGATTTTGTGGGCTTAATTTAGTAAACAGGATAGCTTTGACAGCAGGAGTCTTGATTGATGTAAAATACCCACTTTACACAGTTAAAATAGTGCAATAATGGTCAAAAGAGACAAGACAAAATTTAGACACTGACAGAAAAATTTGAAATTAAAAATCTAGAACTAACAAACAAACTGAACCATCAGTTAATATGGAATAATTAATGTGAGTGTTCAATCATTTTTTTTTTAACATGTATTCAGCTTTGGAATGATCTGTGAGAGAGGACTCCCAATCAATCCATATGACAAACATTTCCTTAGCCAGCAAGAAACAAAGGTCGCCCTCATGATTACACTGTGTTGGATTGCGACATTTCAAGTCCAAGTGGATCAGTGTTTCCTTTCCCTCTGGTTAGTGCAGTGGTAAGATATCCAATATTCCCATAAGGCCCAAGCTCTTCCAACGGTGGCTTCCAGTATGGGAGAAAAGGCCCCCCTGGCTCTTTAACCCCCCCCCACTACTCTCTTCTCTGATTGGCCCCTGGTCTAAAAAAAGTCGTCTCCCATTGCTTTATTGATTGGGATACCCTGGGGGGGGGGCTGTAACACTGGATACCAGGGATCTGTTTGTGGATTGTGTCTGCCTGTCAACACTTTAAATTGCAGCTGGGGCCAAACTAGCAACATTCGAGCTATTCAATATGTCAGATGCAGTTAAAGGCAGCAGGTGGGATTATCAGTGAGAGGGTGAGTAACCAAAGTGGCACCCCATTTTGGGGCAGGAAGGGGGGGCCACAAACAGGAAGTGGAGCAATTTGATTTCCATATTGATAGTTTCTGAAATGAGAAACAGGGCATGGAAATTGATGCTGTGCACCATGTTGAGCTCTGGCTTGTGGCATCTTTTCGAAGAATCACTCTGATTTTTATTTTAATCCATAGTATACCAGTAGTCCTTTTACTAGCCTCAGGCATTCACCATGTTCCACATCTCCTTGGTGCAAAACTGACTAGGAGAAGAAGAAGGGGGAAAAAAATGCTTCCCTGATCATGTCATTTGACATTGGAATAATGACACATTGTTACAAGCGCTGCAACATTACCATTTCTCTGCTGTTAAGTGACTAAGTCTATGGTCTGAGACAAAGCGAGGGCAGAGTCATACAAATGTAACCAGGAACCAATATAACAGGGGGCTGACGGGAAAGAAAATTATGAAATGAGATTACATTATTCCAATGTGAGCAGACAAAAGGGTAAGGGACAAGAATAAATGGAAATTCAGCTGAGTCAGAGGAAAGCAGATAAATGCCAATGAGCCAATGCAAAGACTTTTACTTTAATGAGATATGGAAGGGGTGATAGGATGAAATGAGAGATCAATGTGACCAGGGAGTGAATGATTACACACCAAATCAAACATTGTGAAAAAGCACATTTTTAAAGTTTTACTGTAGTTTTCACTGCTCACACGTCGAATATGCGCTCAATGTCCAACATCCATTTCTGAAGACGTTTTTTAAAGATAAAGATAAAGACGGCTAGAGCAGCAGGCCAAAAATGTAGAAAGGTTTAACTGGATTAGAGAAACTCAGATTAAAAAAGTTAATGAAAAAGAAATAATGGCTGTCTTTTGAAATATCACAACAAAGGGATTACATTTTTAGATGGAAAGCCCTTCATGAACCCAGACAGTTAGTAACTTAGTAACTAATTTATCTTAAGAAAATTAGAGAAAGTTAATTACAAGCCTTCTTCCTGAAATACTACTGAACAAAGCAGTGTGTTTCAGTTCTGTGCCAATCAAAGGAAAGAATACAAACTCAATAATTTCTTGTGGACTGTTTTTATATGAAATCCTCCTCACAAATAATCCTCATTATCCGTCTGTGGAGTATCATGCTTCTTAACTGTCTATTCCTCACACTATAAAAACACGACTCACACTTTACACTAAACATAATGACAAATATTTACCAACAGTTTACATTTTGTAATTTGTTACTATTTAAAAAATAGACACACATACCCATTTTACACAAACATTAAATAAAACTAAACATGTAAGATAGAAATGCATGCGCACACAACATTTACGGCTACTTTGGTATGTGATTCATCGGCGGACTTTCATCTAAACATTAAATATCATGTGAACATATGTTAGTGTCTACTGTAAGTATCCAGGTGAGTGAAAGTAAAATAAAGGCCATCCATACTTGTATACATCACTAATATTGCGAGGTGGTCTCAATGGATTGACCACATGCTGTTTGATAAATGTGAGCTTCAGTTAAGAGAAGTTAGATCCTTTGTGCTGCAGGCTGTAGAGAAACACAGGAGATTTATTTCCGTGGCTCTCTCCCTGGACCAAGAGTCCAAGCTCCTGGAGCTTTCTGTCTCTGACCCTCACAAGTCAGCGTAAGTCCTCTCATCTGGAATTATTCATGTTTCCACAAACAGAGCTGAAGCTTTAATCAAATGCCCGCTACCCTTCATGCTGTCGACCTCTCTCACACAGAGCCGTCACAGCAGGGTAGGTAGGTCAATCGCTTCTGCCACCACTGTTTCCTCTGAGGAGCATTGCCACCGTATGGGATGGCCATTAAAGCGATTTGAATCAGTGCTGGCAGAGTGGATGTTGCTTGCCGCTTGCCTTGATAACCCACAATGTAATGATTAATGTGTGAGGGTAGCAGTGGTCTTAAGATTGGGACAAAACACAAGTGACTAGAAGGCCAGTCGTTCAATTCCTCAGAGAGACTGGGAAAGTCTGGTCAGGGAACAAATGAGTAGCAGTCACCCCTCTTTGCACAAAAATTGGAGATGGCCCAAAGTAGACCACTCAGGCCACATCTGCTTGAGTGGAGCAGCTCAATGGCCAAAGGTATAGGACCATGGCTGCACTAAACACCATCCAGCATGATTGTGTTGTTGTATGAATTAAACAGCACCATGCTGAAACTGAGCATGTGTTTCCACATTGGATAATTATTAACACTGGATGAATTGTTACAAGTCTATTGGAACAGCTGAACTCATGCTGCATGACTTTGATCTAACAGCTTTGAAAACTGGTTTAAACAAAGACTAATTTTACAAAATCCTTCCTGAGTCCCTGCAGCTCTAATGAATGGATGATTGATGACTAGAGATTGGTATTGTAGAGAGGCTGAAAATGCATCAACATAAAGGGTTGTTAATGTTTTACTTGTACATATATCACTGTTGTTTAAGCTAGGTGAATGGTAAAAGTGCTGATTTAATTAACAAGGTGCTTTTATCATGTGATCCAATGTGAGCCAATTGCTTTGTCACCAGTGAAAGTGTGCGTCTTTGTACAAAGTTTGGCCACAAGTTATGCGTCTTTTTGTTACAGGTCACTTTCACTGCCACATTTCCACTTTTTGCCCATTGGAATAAACAGTCAATCATCTGTCCTTGAGCCATTAACCAACGTTTTCACATCTTGTGCAAGTCTGTGACCCCACTTGGACGTTGGACGGATATTTTTGCGATTGATTATGCCCACTGCCATGCCCCCTTTTAGCCAACTGGCATGAACACACTTCACACACAACCACAATTGACCACCAGGGCAAAGTTCAGACTCCTAGGGTGAAAAATGTTGCTGCCAATGGGTGGATACTTTTCTGTCAAACAACTGACCAGCGAAACAACCAACCAGACAGCCTACCAATCAAACAATCAACTGATTGAGTGAGCTATAGAGCCTCTGGGTGCAGCTAAAGAATAATTCTAAATGAAAGACTGAATTCACATTTAGTGAGCTGAGGGAATTTTTAAGGTGCACTTGAACATGGAAACACCAGTTGCAGAAATGTTCTTCAGGCACACTTAGGCAGAGCAAGGAGAGAAGGCATATCAGTAAAAGCATTTATTTAATCAGGCATACAATTTCTAATTGCTGTCCCTGCATAGTCATGAAAATTGGGGACCATTCATTCATTCAGACATATTCTGAAGACTTGAATGGTGTGAAAACGTCTGTAGATATTAAATGTCTGGATTGGACGGATTTTAGAGTAAGAGTTAGGGAGTGAGGGATATTGGTAAGGCTCAGGTCAGTCATACATGCTTTTTACTATGAGTAGTGGTTATTATTAAGTAGTCATTTACCTTATAGTTGATAGACCTTCCAGTATCAGAGTAAAACAGGTAATGGCAATTAGGGGGAATGAATCCTTAGTAGAGATGTCACAGAATGAGTAAGTGTGGGTCCTCTTCCTCTGAATCTGTTCATCTGTGCTTTCACCACTCTTCCTTTCTGTTCCTTTTAGTTTTCATGTAGAGAATGGGGCCTTTTGTATTGTGATGTGAATACTCGGATAACCCTCCTGGTTCTACAGATTGATTTGCAAATCTCTAATCTTATTATTCCACTATTCCATCTCAGTTTGAAAGGTATAGTGATTAGTCTGCAGAGTTGATGAGCACAAAAGCTAAAAAAGAGTTGAATCACAAAATGTCCCAATCTGCTTATCAATTCCTCGCTTCACTCATTCTCTCATCACCTGTCTCCAGCTGCTCACTTCTCCCAGGCCATGCATTTTCCTCCAACTCCCCAGCCTTACCATCCTCAAGTCATCCACCAGATACGCTTGACTTTTACTCCTTTCTTCACCACCTGGCTGCCCCACCCATTCACACACCAGTTCTCACTCATTCCCTAATTAGCCGTCACTATATATATACACACACCATATTGTTGAGAGTGTCACCAAGTGCTTCATGGGCTTGTTTTTGAGCCTCGATGTTCTATAATCTGTAAAACCAGAAACCTGCCTGCATTTGACATTTAGCCTGATTTTTGGACTGTGGAATTCCTGTCTGACCTCCTTTTAATTTGTTTGCCTGTTTGGGCTGCTCTCTCTGGTTTTGACCCTCACCTGCGTCACTATCCTTTGCTCACATATTTTTGATCATTAAATCATTGAATGCTATCTCAGTCTGCCTCAGTTGTGTACATCCTAAATGTAATGGCTGGAGGAAGTCAGAGGTCAGGCTACAATCCCGTGGGTGTAAGGCAGAAACAAGGTCAGAAAACAAACAGGGATCAAACAAACCAGGGAAACCATACACAAGAGAAAAAAAACCAGCTGGAGCACTTGTCTTGTTCAATGATGATGAACTGACACTGAAGGGAAGACAAAGAATAAACTAAATACATTGGGGCAGGCAGGTAATGAGACACAGGTGGAACTAATAGGAGCGGAGACATCAAGAGGGGTGGGAAAAACATAATGGGAAGACTCAAACAGGAGGAGAGGTAAAGTAACTAAATTTAACAGAAAATGATGAAAACATGAAAGGATAACATGGACTAGGGACAGAGCAGGACATGACACTATCCCTTGTACTCCTGCCTCCCAGCTAGTACCACCTGTGACAAAAGCCCCTCATTCATGCTTCAAAATCCATAAATAATGTAATGATTTAATCTAAAATTTACTCTTAGGCAAAAATGGCTGCCAACATGAGCCCATTTTTATCCAGATAAGATTCTGTACCATGGAAAGAATTTCTATTGATGCTTTATTTTAAGTAGACATTAAAACTTCATGTTGCGGCCAAATAAGAGCAATTTACTTTTAATCAGTGTTCTTTTCATTTCAAGCATCACATGGTCTTGTGAAGTTTTCCTGTGATTGTTGCTTTGTACGGGGATGAGTTGTGCTCATATTTGTTCTTCTTAGCATGGATGAACATAGAAGCTCCCTTGCTATTTCAAGTAAATCTTTGGTAATGCCCTTTAATCTAATGAGAAGGCCTTACTGTAGCTCGATAAACCAGAGGACATGGGAGTGTATTATCAAATTTGTTCGGCTAAAGCCATCGTTATGACTGACCCAATGGCAGGGCGTCCCTCTGTCTGCCTTTTATTACTCGTTACAGTTCAAATGTGACTTTGTCCACCGTAATGAACAGGAAAAAAAATTGTGGGAGTTTGATTTACAGTAATTGCAGCCAATATAAGTGATCTGCCCACCTGCGTTTATCTCCCTTTTACATGTGCACATAAAGGGTAACAACATTTTTTGTGTCGCACTCAGTTTCATACCTCACTTTTGATCGTTACCTGATCTGCTAATAAATGCTTCCAAGATTCTATAACACGGATGTTAATTGTCTTCACATCAGAGTTGTTCATAATATCTGTTAATTACTATTGTTTGAGCATGAAAGTCTGTTGAAGAGCGACATAATTGAATCTTTCCAGTGTGAAAATCATTATTTATTGAAAATAAGAAGCAAAATAATAGGAGCCAGCAATAGTTTTTTTTTTTGTTTAACTTGTTTTCAAAAAGTTTTTATACTCTCTTTTGTTTCATCTGAGTCTGAGAAAAAGTCTACAGCAACTGTTCAAGTCAGCAGCAGCTGCCATAACTAAAATTGTTATGAGCTTGATGGGCAAGTAGTTTTTGGTTTGTTTGCATGTAGTTTTTATTCTGTTATTTTGTATCTGAGAATATATAAGCCCAACAGACAAGCAGCACATTACACATGTAATGTGTGCAGAATGTTCATTGAGCGCTTGATGACAACACTGCGCTTCCACTATAATCACTGAAAGTGGCTACATGAGACGTCAGAGTACAGCAGGATGTGTATGTGCCAGTTGCTGTTCCAGGCTATTCATATATTTCACAGGGCGAGTATGTGGCCCCCTTGTACACAGAAATTAGTCAAAGTTTTTAAACTACAAATATCTGGGAAATGTGCTCAGAAACTCTGTAGTCTGTAGATGTTAACTTTCCCATATTACAAAAACTCTGTGTTGAAAAGATGCCATTTCTGAGCACTGTTCTGGTAATACATGAACCTAGTTCACCATCTTATTCTGCTTGCACAACCCCACGTCACATGTGTGCTGCTGTAACCATTCCACAGCACATCCGCCCACATTTCAGTAAAACATATCATAAATCCACATGCAGTGATTGTCATTCTTTTCATAGCCTGCCTATTAATTATTTTTCAGCTCAATAAATACTGATATTTGAGTAGAATTTTCCCCTTTTGTCCGAGTCATTGAAATCTTAGGACATGGACCCGGACCAAAAAAAGCTCCACGTCTGTAACAATAATGGCAACAGCACATCTGCTTTTTGACTCTGCGACTGTTTTAAGGGATGTTGGAACGACAGTAATGACCTCCTTTTAAACTAGTAAAAACAGACGATCAGATTTTCAGAGGGCATTATCTTCCAATAACACCTCAACTCTTCCATTTTCTCTATCATATTTAGATAGAAATATGAAACAAAAGTGAATCTAGTATCTCGATTGCCAAGATGGATTTATCTAGCTTTTCGGGAGTCAAAATGGATATTTTTAGACCTTTTATACAACGTCTCTGTGCTATTCTCAAGTGTGACAGAGATCACTCTTCTCCTCGGTATCTTTATAGGACTTTTTTATATAGTGTTTTATAGGAAACAAGGAAACACCAGCGTCATTTCATTTCACGACTGAACAGATGCTGATACTGACTCCTAAGCTGGCACAAAATAGTAGTGTTGATCTAGATAAGACTTTGCCACATGATGCAGTGCAGTATTATCCCACACCGATGCTTGCTAATCCCACCTGTCACTGTTAAGGTTCCATTTATTATCATACCTTCCAGCTCCTCTTTTCTCCCCTGCCGAAGTGAAGGATCTAACTCTTATTCATGTCTTTTCACACTTAATTAATTCATGGAGGCAGAACGTGCCCTGTTGACCATGCTATGCTACCCTGAGATATTTCCTACCTCACTGCTGCATGACAAGAATAGAACTGTTGCCAACTGCAGTTACCCTGGCAATCCTTGCCAAGACACAGTAAACACTGACGCTACTTTCTATGCAGAGTACATCCCCAACAATGCAATCATATAATTCATATCGTCTTTCTTTTCCAAGGCACATTACTGCAAATGCACACCAAACATCACATTATTAGTAATATGCACCAAGTAATGTACCACATTATTCCACTGCACTCTAAACTTTATATTACATTTTAATACAGCATCTGTGCAGCCAGTTCTGTCAAAATTCAAACATGTATCCATCAAGTGTCATGTAACTGGATGAAAAAAACTGGTCCATAATTTAACATTTACTATAGCTTCTGTATTTTCCATAGAGCAAACATACAGTACACCACTGGTTTACTGTGTTTATAATCCTTTGTCTTCCTACCACATATTGCAAACATAACATGCACCCGTAAACATTGACGGTACATCTGTGCATAATCCCACCCTGACAATGCAAGCATGCTCATCCACCCTTCTATAACATGGTTATCTTAGAAAGTGCAATCACAAAGTTGATCACAATAAACATGTTTGCATTCATATCGATTTAACAGAAATACACACACCATAACTGACCTACAGTTAATATTGTATTTGCGTTTGTGCAGACTTTCATAACAACATATACACACACACACACACACACACACACACACATAAACACACTATGAGGGTGAAAAGGGTCACGGAGGACAAGACACATACATACGCTTGTGTAATTAGTTGCTAAAAATCTCACTTACACACACACACACACACACACACACACACACACAAACATTTAACACGCTCCTCCTCCTCTGTCATTTCACATTATTAGATCCCATACAGTGGCATATTTCAGACAGATGGGGTTGACTTCTTATATCTGGGTTGCTAAGCCCTTCTTAATTTATCTTAATACAGATGACGTCTGTATTGTACCTGTAGTATTTGCTGTGTGGGGGAGGTGGTGTCAATGGGTCTTCCAGGACTACTGGTGCCAGGTAAATATGATTTACAAGACATACTACACAGAGAAGACAGAGCCATCTGTATTCCCAATGTGCCTCACATACAGTATGAGTGAGCTATGCACAGAGCAGGAATGTAATGCCTTTTCCACTGCCTTTTGCTCGTTCAGCTGTTTTCATGTGTGGACAATCGAAGCAGATGAATAAAGGCTGGTTTTCATTATTTTTATGTGTGTGTGTTTGTGTGGTTATAAGTGGACAGCCATTTCATCAATGGAGATGATAAATACAAAAAAATCATATGGTAGAGAGAGGGAGTAGACCGCAGCACACTGATACTTCTTCAGGGCGACTACAGTTTGTTGGTCATTTTATTTTGATATACTTGATTAAAATTGTTTTGAAAGTTCAACCAATTTGGCAATAATCCACAAGCAGTGAACAAAATGGAACATATAAATGTACAGAAAGCATTTAACTGTAATGCCATCAATAAAACCCATTGGAAAAACAAATGTCCCAATGAACTGACTCCCCAGTTTTCTTTTTTTGCATGCTTCTGTTTAAGATTACAATTTTTACAGTTATGTGTACAGTAGTGTAAGGTTTAAGACCCTTAGCTGCTTGAAACCTGTTAAATAAGGCGTAGTCAATGTGGGATTTCGTGCAAGCAAAGAGATGTGCTCGGAGGCAGATGAAAGCTTTAAAGGTTAAAGGAAACTCTTGTTTGTTGCATATCACAAGCAGAAAAATAGATATAAAACACCTTGTTTCAATTTAAGTGAAAAAGACATACAATACATATAGTAGCTTTCAGTTCAATATGAAACAAGTGGTACAGGGGCATCAGCATTTCCTCTAATTTCATCCTGTCATTAGAAAGCTCAGCAATGATTTCAACCAGAGATCTAACCTTTTCCTCAATGGAACTGGACAAAAAGCTAAGGTCGAGACTAAATTTGTATGTCCAAACTGTAACTGCTTGAAAGAAAGGGACTCACCTTCTCTCTATTATCAAGCCGAGGATGAATTACCACTCAACTTTTTGCTGATAATTTGAAATGGCACCTTCTTGATTTTTTTAGTTCCCCTAGGCGTTTATCTGACTATCCTCATCTTCCAGTTCAGTGGCCTTACATCTGGAGGCAGTCAATTTGTTTCTCCTGTGGAGTGCATTTCTATGCATGACTTAAAGGATTCATGCACATGCAGTACGTGTGTGCAAACATAATTTCATTTAATACAATTTTTTCTAGGTGTGTGGTAGCATTGTATTAACGCGTTTCCCCCACGTGTAAATTAAATGAGCAGACAGGCATGAATTGAGCATAATCTGCTTTTGAATTAATAGTTTTATACATTCTGACACAATATCTCCGCTTGCCAGTCTTGTGAATCCCATTCTCAAACAACCCAGTCCTGGAAATCAATGACTACTCTACAAATTGTTTTGTGTAGCTCTTGAAATGATGAACACTGCCAAATGTATTTGCACCAAAACAAACAATTGAAAATTTCATTTATTCATATTAGAGTTATGACCAGGTCTTAATGACAGTTTCAATGTTTGTCTAATGCCACTGCTGGGTTTAATAGAACTGATTACATTATTGGACATTTGTTTATCAAGACACCCCTTTGCTGCCATTCCGAGTCACAAATGCATCTGTAATGCAGATAGTTCAGTGTGAGAACTTGCATCCACTGATACAATAGCACTTAATAATGGGGTAATTAAATGAGCAGGAAACAGAGTGGCCTCTTGGAGCAGTACTCCTGGTGACAGTGACCATTCAGCTTCATTAGGCAGTATTGACACATTTGTTCCGAACTTAATCTCCTAGCAACAGCAGCGCTCCTTGGCCTTTTAGACACCGTTGATGGGATTTCATGCCTGGTCACTTTCAGCAATGGCATGGCAAACCACAAAGAATTAACACCTTGTACACCAAGTACCTCAGTCAGTGATTTTTCAAGTGTAGTATCTCCCCATTGTCTCTGACAACCTGGACAGCAGAAGACAAAAAGCTGCGCCATAGCACATCTTTGCAGCAGTGAAATGGCCTTTTTCTCCGGCACAGTGAGCGTTTTTGTACCAATGTGGAGTTTTGGTGATCAAACCTAACCATCAACATGTATGTCTGTAGTCTGTAATTTGAGTAATACCAATTTGAGTAATACCAATTGTCATACTGCAGACCACAAGTTGGCCTCGAAATCAGCATCACCATCTGTCACATCCCTTACGTTATTTCAGGCGCCACTGACTTTGGAAGCAATAGTCATGTTTATTTTCTGTGTAGATTGGATTTGATTAGATTTGATTTACTGGCTCACTACAAGTACTGAGTCAATGCAGTTTAGCATTTGACCAGAAGTACAAAAAGCAGTACAGATAATTTGAAATAAACAGGAGGTGACAACTAGGGGGAAGAAGCTATTCCTGAGCCTGCTGGTCCTAGAACAGCGATGCCTGTAGTGTCTCCTAGAGAGGAGGAGTAAAAATGGCCTGTGGCTGGGGTGTGAGGTGTCCCTGACAATGCTGTGCACCTTCTGCAGACATCACTTGAGTGGAGTATCGCTGAAGTGTTTTCAGTTTTCAGAACTTTCCAAAGAATGTTCCAGTCCGAGACGGAGCAGCTGACTGTCAGTTGGAGCACTTCTAAGGCTTGTGTCCTCAGTACCAAAGAATATATCTAGTTTTCTGCTAAGAAGTAAAATGGACAAGCCTGTGTAAATAAAAGCATAGAATGAATTTAGCAACTCTATGTTTTTTTTCTTGATGACAATGCCTCCAAGGCCCATGGGTATAGTGGCCGTATGTCGATCCAAACTTGTAAGCGTGTTTTCCTCCCAAAGAAAGAGAAATAACTGAAATTGTATCATGGCATGCAACGTGGAGACTCACATGTTTCTCTGTTGAAAAATACAGAGAATATTATTGAAAAAATAAAACTGAAATGGGGAATAAGATTGGAGAAACTCAGTGGCCCCTCTTACGATGCATCTCTATGGTTTTATTGTTACAAAGCAAAACTTGATAAGTCCATAGAAGACTCGACATTCCGAGATGATTGCTGTAGATGCGATACAAAGAGGGGGTATTTGAACGGAGAAAAAACAAAAAACAACCAAACAAAATAACACAATATGCATTGCTGTAAACCTTAGCTGAGTTTTTAGGATTAGTTATATGTTGACCCGTATATTGAAGTTTACCTGCTCAATGCCATGAAACCATAAAAATGTCAATAAATTCAAAAATGATTCAGAAAATGGTGACCATGTGCAATGGCCTTTAGAGCACTGCACTGGATAGTAATTGGCCAAGTGCGCCAATTTACCACCTTCAAACTCGAAACCTCAGAATTCATGGCAGACTGATCAAAGCCACCACATTCTCCAGTGTTTCCTCCGCGTACAGCTTTTCCACACAGCTTTTCGACTTTCATCTTTCAATTCAGGTTTTCATCCTCTCTCTGCTTTCAGCTGTCTGCTCCTCTGCTCATGGATCAAACAAGAATGAAAATCATAACACTGTATATCAGAGGAGCCTTCGTTGCATAAATAACGATGTTACCGTGGCAATAATTAATACTGTTCGCACCTTATGATCTGCAGTACATCTGCAGCCGAAAGTGATTGCTCTAGTATTTGTTGATTGATGGGCCTGTGTGCAGGAATGTACTCATAAAAGATGCAAAGCGCAGCACTGTACTCACTAATAACACAAACAGATTTTAAGTAGTGAATTGAAGTCACATTTCTGAATAGTAGAGACACTCTTTTCTTCACAGGGCAGACACAACAGCACCTTACCAGCTGCATTCACCAGATGTTTAAGTAACATGCATAAAAAGTCCCATTTGCAAGCTATACTAACTGACTTTCACTTTGCAAACTTTACAAGGGGTCCTCCGAAATGCTCAGTGTTGTAAAGGGACAGATGGCTTTAGCCACCAATGGTTGACAGCAAACCCTTTGTGACTTCTTGAAAAACTGGGGCAAAAAATGCTTTGCATCAACGTTTGTGGGTTTTTGGTTACACAGTATGATGTTCTTCAGGTAGTAACGCACCTCAGAAGTTAACAGCAACACCAGCTCTCTGTTGTCAGCCACTGAAACCAGTTACTCAGTCGCTCGAGGCGTAGACACTTTTTAAATGCCTGTCATAAACAGGGTTTTGTTGTTTGTGGTTGTGTCTTATCTGCCAAATCACTTCTCCACCTTTACAAGAAACTGATCACCATATATGATATAATAAGTATATACAGTATAAAACCATAACTTCTAGTAATTGAATTGATTTTATTATTTATTTATTTTACATTCGGCATCCTGCTGTGATTTCATTTTTGCAAAGACTACAGTAACTAAGTACTGTGATGTATTCTGCAGGCATTTGTTAATAGCAGCGTAATTACACATTTGGCTCTGCTCCTGTGATACTCAATGTGTGAACACAATATTCTTCCCTTCAAGTCATGGTTTTAAGGATGGAAAGGTATATGGAACTTGTAATTTAAAGTTATATTTGCGCTTAAACGCCTGTGACATTCAATTTATGATCCAATATAAGCCTCAGATGCAACTGCAATTAGCCTGCTGACACAGTTAATTTAATCTAATCTTTAGTCTCTTAATCTCTAATTTTGTTGGAGGCTTTGCTGGGTTTCAATTCATACTTAAGATATAATTTAGATAAGATGCTTTGTGCAAAGCTATAAATAAATCCATATTCACATGATATAAAGGTGTTATTCACACCATGGTACTGCAGTAGAAAATCATATAAAGTGATGATTATTGTCTCCACGCATGTTCTGTTGATTTTGAATGTTAATTTTCCAGATTAAGTAACCGCATTTACGTGGCTCATGATTAACAAAGTGATTTATGATGGATAACCTCATATTAACCTGGATTAGTTAAGTGACAAATCAGTTATTGGGATCCCTATTCCACATGCATATATATAGGTACACAAACTGTAGGCTACACTAAAAAGAGGTCATGCATTACTGTCTTCCTATCTCCTTTCCCCCTCTTCACCCTCTCTCTGACATCCATCTCCTCCCCAGACTGAGAGACCCACCAAGCAGAGCGAAAACCCATTATCACCAGCTTTTCTTCATCGTAACTATGATGCTTAGGCAAGCATCAGCATTAATCAGGGAGAGAGTGAAGAGAGCAAAGCAACAAAGAGATCAGACCTGAGAATACACAGAAGAGGCCACAAAGTGGACCACAAATCACCCTCTTATCTTCACAAGATGAAAGACTTGTTTTCCCTCAGCCAGTAAACACAATTATGCATCTGAACATACCCTCAGAAGACCATTCAACAAAAATCTTCTCTATCTCTAATTATGCCTAATATAAGCAGATAAGAGCTATGCCCAGGCAGTCTGGTAATCTGTTTCCTTCGCAGCAATGGCATACACCACTCAAAATCTGAATCATCTTATTTAACAAGCAGCCTACAATCAATATGCAAAAATTTCTTTTGATAACACTGGTACAGACAGAAACAGTAACAACAAAGATGGTGTACACTGACTCATATGCTGCAGGGACTAATATTGTTACCATAACTAATTTTTTTATATGACTTCAGTACATAATTTCATTAGTGTCTGACATTCATGCAAACTGAGATTCCATTTTAGCATCACCAGCAGAGCGTATGAGTGCAGTTTGTACATTAGTTGTAATAGACAAAGGTAGAATTAGGAGAGACCGAGCTGCTGTTGGATTGCAGCAGTAGTTCCAATGAATTAAATACAGCAATAGTAAATTACATGATTAACTGGAACCTGGCCCACTTACTGTGACTGGTTGGTAATTTATCCTAATTGTTCTCTTAGCCATGGCCCATATGAAAACACTTAAGGTTGACATTTTATACTGATATTGGATTGAGAGTGCCTCCTATGATGCTTTTTGGTTTAAAAAGGGGAGTATAGTTAGTTCTAGCAGAGCACTGAAGTCGCACTTGCATTAGCTGATTGGTATCAGATGGATAATTCATGCTTCATAATCACTGGCTCATTCTTCAGCTCCTTGGCTACCATTTGACTGCTAACTTCCAATCGCACTCATGCAGGTGTACACCACATGCACTTTTCTCTATTACATTTCCAATAGACTCATGACAACAATGAGGACTGTAAAATCTCATATACAGTCAGTACAATGAGCCAAGTTACTGTGAGATAAACCAAGTGGGATGAAATGCAACAGGGCTACAGGTGAAGATATGGTTATGGCCGGTTTAGTTAAACATACTACAGATTTTTACAAGGGCAAAGATGGAAGTGAAGTGTTTTCTCACACTCTGTCTGAAAGGTACTTGTGAGATTGGAGTGGAATGAGATCATTTCTGCACACTTCACTGTCTCTCTCGGGCAAACTCAATTGTGTTTGGTTGGGGCAGATTCTCACCTCAGCGTTAAGCATCCCTCCCATCTGAGTCTCTCTCACTGGGTGACTCACCCACCTATGCTCCTACAGATCCAGCATGGTCTGAGCCCACCATTTGAGCTTCCATTAACACCAAACTGTGAAGAATCTGGGGGCTGCCTAGGACTCCAGGGCATCTATTTCATCCTCTCTGCATGTACCATTGAGAAACGAAGCCTCTGGGGAGAGCAGACGGCTCCTGTTTCATAGTGTAATCTCTGCTCATATGTGAGGGCAAGCAAACAACCCACTTCTCCATCCCCCCTCGAATGAACAGGCTGAAATGTAGGAGGCATGCTTGGCTCGCAGCATGTACTTTGAAAAACGTTCCTTGATACTCAAGTGGTCAATGGACTGAGTCAGGGAGGACAGACAGAGAGACAGAAAAATTGTGCTCCTGGTGCAGGTCTAATGCAAAGCACTGATGTACTGACAAATGCACACACCTTAAAACAATAACTGGATGAATTCTCACATTGCAAAAAGCCTCACTAAGATCTCACTGCTGCCCTCGAGCAACTCTCTGTCTTAGTTAGTCACAGTAATTTCTTCCCTTCACATAGCTTTTATTTCTGTGATTGACACTGTGGTAAACTGTATCTGTAGGACATGAAGATATCTGTCTGCCACAGATGCAGTAGACTATTGACAATGGTCTTGATGATAATCTGTGCATGTGTGCATCTGAAGAAATGTGTACAGCACCATTGGCTAAAGTGAAGGTTAGGTAACTCATTTGGATGAAAGTGGAATGATTGAAGGCCGCCAAGGGTTTCAAAATAACAGTTGATTACACTTACGTAGACATGTGAATGCCTCTAAATGACCCATTGCCCATACTGTGTACTTGTGCACTAACATTTTGCGCACTGGTGCCTCATAATCTTCCATTTGTTAAATAGGTTATTCACATCTCCTGTTTGCTGCCTCTCCTGGGGTTTGCATTGACCTGCAGTCCATGAACTTCCAGGGAAATGGCCTCTTTTTATGTACAGTAACATGGTGCTTCCATATCCTTAGCCTTTCTCTCTTCTGTGTCCTCTGAGATTTAATGAGGTTTGCTGTGCAAGGCAGCTGGACTGAGGCTTCAATCTTCTTAACTTTGTCCACCATTCAGTGTTCTATAGAATAGGTTACTGCTGAAAATCAATGAGTCAGCCTTACAACTCAACACTGTGATTTAATGCGTTCCATACCTGTATTGATCTTCTCTCCCTTCTCTGTGCTCCCCTACTTTCTCTCTTTCACATACATGCAGATTGCTCCAATGCAAAAGACATGGACCAGATGTGAAGATCCATTCTCAAGTCATGAGTTTCATTCTGCCTCTAACAGCATGTGTTGTTTCCTTGGTGCAGCCTCATCGTACACTGTGAATCAGTGGCGAGCAAACATAAAAAAAATGACCTGTTGAATCGATATATCACTTCAATGCTGACAGTTTCCAGTGGTGAGGTGTATAAATAGAGGTTATGGAGCTGACGGTGTACATGGGGCAAAGGGCACGGGGAACATTTGGTCCCCTGTTTGAATCTGTCCTCCTGCTTCTCCATCATTACTCAGTGTGTCACCCACCTCCTCGTACATTGACATTCAAACATGTGCATCAGTTTTTTTCACAGCAGACTTCTTTCAACTGATGACAAACACACTCATAATGAGGCGTTGTGAAAATTCATGGACATAACATAAATGTCATTTTATGTGCAATGTAATTCACAGCACTGTGCAGCGCCACGAGTGAGTACACTTTAATCATCCGAGCGCCCACCCTGTGGAAGTGTGAGTGTCACACTTTACTCATTGAGTAACAGATGTTCAGTACACAGCAGCACTCTTTTCAGGTGCTAATTAAAACAGGAAAGGTCTTTATAAAAATGATGAAACACAGAGCTTTCAGGTGATAACACATTCACTGGTATCTATTTCGGAAGTTGTTGCTTTTTTGGGAAACAGCTGGTAACAGGATGGATTATTTCTGAATACTTCGTTTTGCTTCTTTGTTGTTACTGACTGGGAACAACTTATTCAGACAGTTTGTGCCAAAAAGGCCAAGGCTAAACACAAGACTGTTTCTTGTGTAACAGTAAACTATATCTCTGAAAAAACAAGGAATCCTGCTTTCTCAAAAATCCAAGTTAAACTGAATTGCGGTAGACAGGTTTCTACAACAGCACTTTGCTGCTTCTTTGTCACTACGCTGCCCAAAGTTCTATGCATACTTTGGACTTCCTTACTAGATGTATAATGCAGACAAAAAATACACACCAAATATAAATTACAGATGTCACGCAGCTCATGCTTATTTACTCTTACATTAGACAAACTGCTGGCCAACGTTAATAGTTTTAAAATGTGTTTGACTATCAACTAATGTATGAAAGCAACCATTGAAAGTACTCCCTTACAGCCAGGGATATAGGTGCGTGTGTGTGTGTGTGTGTTTATGTATTATATACTGGTGGGATTGGGGGTCTTAGCTGATGCAAGTTGGCGTCAGCATTTCAGGACCTTTTTTCATGGGAACTGGAGACAGAGGAGCTCCCTCAGCTCCTCTTTTTCCATTAATCCCCCACTCTTCCTGAAGGAGTGAAACAGGTGAATATTTCACGGTGGCTGCCCAGAGAGAGGGATGAGGCATACGGGTGACGCTGGACTCCATTTATAATGAATGGGTAGAGAGAGCTGAGCTTGTCTCATGGAGTGTAAAGAATGTTCTCAAGGGGATTCCTCCTCATACTTACATTCATCCTCCACCATCTTTGCCTTGATGGTCACTCTTGACACTTCTTGTTTGTGGGACAGCCACGGTGCCAGCCCTGCCCCACCCTCTGCTGTAAGTCATTAGGTGAAACAGTTATTGCTGGATTGGGAAATCAACACCAGCCACAAGCTGGTTGTTAGAAGCTGGTCAGTATTTTTTGTTGTTTGTCTGTTTGCCACTTGCTAACCATACCACTTTTTCCCCAGCAGTTTTAAAGTGTAACAGCTTGACTAATAATGCAGATAATTTTATAATATTCTTGACCCTTTAACGATGGCACAATTTTAGACCATTTTAAGTTTTATAAAGGCAGAAGAACTTCCCCAATTTTATCTTATTTTGAATCATTATTTACTATATTTTGCGGATCACCACTAGAGGATTCCCCCCATCTATCCTTTCTTTGGTGTGCTCTTAAAACACTGAAGTCTCATTGAAAGGACTGCAGGACTGCAGTGGTTATGGCTTCACACTGAGCCCTTTTTGTTTTGTGTATCTGTGTGTTTTTGCATCTCAGTGTGATGTGTGTGTGTGCATGAATGCTTGGGTGTGTGTGTGTGTTCGTTGGGTCTGGATGCGCGTATGTGCGAGTAGGGGTTGTGGTGGGAGGTGGTGTCTTTCACTGGTGGAAGTTTAAATAAATTCAGGCTTTGGTCTAAGAGCCAACATGCCAGTGCACAATGTCACAAAGGAGTTTTTGATGGAAAGGAAAGGGAGAAGAGAAAGAAACGAGTGGTTTTGGGTCAAAGCATTGGATATCCTTTCAGGCCTGAACACTCCACTGGGCGTTTCAGCAAATGTCAAAGTCACTTCTGGCTGTGGACAGACAGCCTAATGGACCACAGCACAGTGAGTGGGAGGGCGATGGAGGAGGAGGAGGAGAAGACGAAACTAAAGGCAAACATAAAGGAAAAATGGTATGCACAACTGTTTTTTTTTTGCCACGTCCAAAGCATCCACAGCTGAAGAAGACTAAAGAAATTCATGAGCTTGCCAAGACACTTCTCACCACCTTTCACTCTGTGCTTTGGCAGCTCCTGTGGTTTATTTTCTTTTTTTTTATGCTCTGCTTTGTTGTTGAGACACGGGAGAAACAGCTCATGAATAGGAGTACAGCCCCAGCCGTCTCTGCTCTCACTGACAAACATTGGAGGCACTCGGAAATGCACAAAAGCTTGAAGGATGACGGTGATGAGCTGAATGCCTCCTTTTGGCTCATATTTCCAGCCACACAATGTTTTGACATGAGAAAAAACAAGCCAGAAATTAAAGCATGATGAGGATGCAAGGCATGAGAGTGCTGGAGAGGAAATTGTTGATGAATACTTTTCTTTACAAACATCTGACAGTTGCACTATAGGACTATTTTCTCACTTGTCAAATTTAATCCCCATATAATGCTGCTACATGTGTATGCCAGCTATCTTTGTTAACAAATGGTATTCTATCCCACAGTGTCCATGTATGCATGTGGACTGCATGACAAACATACATATTGGTGAAATTATTTGTTTATTCTCAGATTGCCAGCAGTTACAGTGGATCCAATGTCAACGCAGTCCATAGAAACTCCATAGAAACTTCCCAAGCCACTCCTCCAGCATAATCCCCTTCTCTGCCATTGGTCTACACATTCTGTATATTCACAATCCTCATACTTTTATAGTATATCTAGCTGTATTGTTCTCACTAACACCTGTATATGTAACGGCAACCTCAACATGAACCCTGCAGCATGGAGCCAAAAGCAGATAAAACCTACTTCAACTTATCTGCTTAAGGGGGGAACTTGCCAAAAGAAAGGAGAGAGACTGTTTGCACAACTTCCAATTACCTCAGTCTGTCTAATCTGTAATTATATATTCACTCAACAAAGAGGTGTAGCAGCCATAAACAGCGCCCATCTGTTTATGAAAAGCAGTCGCTTGAAGAGCACTGTTCCACCTGGCCGCTGTTTACAGTGCTGTCAACAACACTCTGCGTACATCGTCTCAATTTACCCTGACGTCACTGCTGTTGCCCTCCAACTCCCCTCAACAGTCACACACTCACCGGCACTTGGCTCCCGTTAATTGTGATATACCACTGGTTACGCTGTGAGGGGCTGTTAGGCATTGTGCTGACTGTGTATATCTGCAAAGGAATATCTTCCTTTTTCTGTCTGTGAGGTAAATGGCAAAGCAGGAGCTCCCAGAACCCCTTTATAGTTTCTACAGAAGAAAAAAAGTCAAGCTTAGACTGCACTCAAGTTACTGTATTAATGAACACCAATGCAACACACTGTACTTAATCATATATTTTGCTTCTCATCCTAACAAAGTCAGTTCATTTTATACATTTTTTTCAAATGTGTTGACCCCTACTTTAACCCCACAGATAGTTATTGCAAACATTTTTTGTTTATTCTAAACTTATATGGAAATCCCAAAATGTCAGGCTAGATGCAAAAAAAAAATTAACATTTGATAGATTGAAGCAGCCATGAAAAACTTCAATTCTATGGTTAGAATATATACAAGATATGTAATTTGGACAATGACAATGTGGATTACAAAGTGTTTTCCAACCTTAAAGCTACACAAGTGGGTAATCAACCCATAATGGAAAAGCTATTTGATACAATTTATGTAATTTACGGCATAATCAACGATGGTAAATATATTTGCTGCATGGATGTACATTTTATGGACTGAATTTAAGAATATAGAGTCTGAGGAACCACAAACAAGCACAAAAAGAACTTTTTTTGATATTAGATATGAGAAAAAAAGAGGCACTAATAAAAATGTCCTTCTAAAACACTACTATTTTAAAACACTTCTATCAACACCATTCAGGAGATTTATGCCACACACACACACACACACACACACACACGTCGACGTACATTAAGCCCGATGTCAACCACAATATTTGCGCAGTTCATTTTTGGATGACTTAAGGTGTGAGCCATCACACCTTAAGTGAGATGAACCATAGTCAAGCCAGTTTGTAGATAAGGCATCTATCCTTCAGATACACGGCGATGACTTTGTCTGCCTGTCTGATTGTTGTGCAGGGGCCCTGGCTTTGATGGCTTTGGCTGGAGGGATAAGAAAAGGCCAAAGTGATGGAAATCTGGATTCTGTTTTTGCCAACACTGTCTCTGAGTATTGATTTTGTCTGGAAACCTTCAAACAGGAAGCATTTATGTCTGAAGCACAAGACAGTAGAGAGGTGCGGAGAGGCTATTGAGACAGTTGGAGTGCTACTAATATAGATTTGGCTCAGTCAAAAGACTTGTCATTGGAGGAGTGAGTTGCCAGTTCGGGAAACCTTGTTATGGACGAGGAAGGTGATGGTTATATTTATTGATCTGGTGCACTTACATAAACCACCAACACTTGTCACAACTTATTAACAAAATTCACCCTTTACTGTGATCTTGAATACGAGGCAGCAATGTTGTTTGTATTGTGAGTATTAATACATCTTGTGTCCAGTGTAATATACAGCAAATCGCACTTAACTTTCTCATGGCCTGTCAACAAAAGTATGATAAGTGTTTGAGCTATCTAGTGTGCAGACGGATTGCTTTTGCTACATGCAACACACACATTTCCTCAATACCAACGTGAGAGGGTTCACATGTTTACAGGAAGTTTATCTGAGAATAGGTTTTTACTGCCAAATTGTTCAACATGATCTGAATTCTTCTGACTGGGTAAAGCCTTCCCATCTGGCCGAAAACAAAGACTAAGAATGATTTGCATGCGCAGTCAATCGCCTTTCAAAATGATGCTGGCAGGAATGACACCCCCACAACGACAGGATCATGCTTTAAGACTTCGTACAGATTCTGTGAGAAAAGATGAAAGTCAGGGCCATTTATCATGTCTTTGAGTGGGTCTGTCTTTGCGGGGGACAGGAAATGTGTCCTGTGACATTTGGCCACATCATCTTGAATTATTAGCGCCTTCTGAGAGGACACAGGATTTATCACCGCTTCTGTCCCAACACCCTCTGATGCCACACCAAGCAGGACTTGTGAGTCTCCTCCAGGCGAGCTGTGACGGGCAGCCTGTGCAGGGCAGAAAAACTAATAATTAACATTTTACCATGGGTTACATGATGTTAAAAACTGAATTAAACATTAAATATTACATATTCACCTGTAATCAACATTTAAAATCTCTTCAGTTCCATCACTTCTATCTTCTATCAATTTTGGAAGCTGTTTATGCTCAGATTTGAATAGTAGAAAACTACTCAGTCTGGCTCTTAGCAGTAGACAGCAGCAAATTCAACAGCTGGAAACATGGCGACAGCGTCACACAGTTCACCACAGTATCGCAGTCACTCCAAATATGTTGACAACGCTGCTGCTAGATACCAAAGTGGAACAATTTCACATGTACAATACAGCCTACGGGCAGCTCCCTAGCACATCAAAATGCCTGTGAAACTTGTTACATCTTGTGTGATACCACTTTAAATTCTCTTTGTGTGCTGCGGTTTTGAAGGAGAATCAAATTTTCTTATATATATACTGCAGATTCTGCTGTTACAAAGTCAGTTTTCTGGTATGCTGGCTACACTGGTTATGCTACACTGGTTACACTGGCTACACTACTAATCCATGTGGCTATTTTAGTTTCTAAAAAAGGTTGGAGGGTTATTTTTGATCATGAGCAAAAAATGGCTCATAAAGAAGACTCCAACGAAAGATATTGTTTGGCCGTTGACTGGGATTAATAAAAGAAAGTAAGAAGTCCAGGTGTGTGCAGGTTACACCACCTGTATTGGCCTACGTGGCCCAAATGTGTGTAATTGCCTCATTCTCCCCCTCTTTCCAGGGGAGCCTTACTGGTCAAGATGCTGAACTGGCAGCAGCAGCGCAGGTAGTTTTGTATTGCTTGTCCAGGAAGCTTAGCCCCTGTGGGTGCAGATTAGTGTGGCGCTACATGGGTCCTGAAGAAAATAAGCTTTGTCCCTCGCGTCACTGTGAAACTCCTGATAATGATGAAGTGTTTTGCTCAAGGACACTTTGACAAAAACAAATGGCTGTTGATGGAAACTGGGATCAAATTGTCAAACACCTAAGTTGTCAATCATATCACCATTACAAATTCCTGCATTGTTTCTGTTGTTTTCGGAGGCGGTTCATACCACCTTTAGTAATCGGCCCCAGCTAAATCAACAAGGAAATCGAAGCCTTTCAAACAGGGACTTCACTCCCCTGGATGTAATCTGCTCAGATAAACCTGCAGATGCCATTTTACAGTTACAGTCTGAGGAGAGATAATCCTGCCTGGTGTCACATCAGAGGAGGCGAAGGCTGCTGGGGTTATCTGTGCAGTAATGATCACCCCTAGGACTCCTGGCACCTGAGACACTGTAGCCTGATAGCCTGGTCAACTGTACCCTGTCACTGTAGTCAAACACCAACCTCTGCTCTCTTCCATTTTTCTCTCATTCTAGCCAGTGTGTGTACTGCTGTTTCTCACATAGCTACTTACCGCCTGAATTAATTGCTACCGCTTCTTGCTGTTTGTCCTGTTTTAGAGTATTTCTTGTGAATGTGTGGTGGATGGAGGGGAAGATGGACCACTCTGCAGGAAAAGGTCACAGATGACAGGAGACAACAAACTACAGTCAGAGGCAGAGTCACTCTGGGTGTCAAGAAAATTGCATAAACTGACTTAGACCTTTTATTCAAGGTTGTAACACTGAATGACAAAGAAGAAAGCAAGTAGAAGCAAATAAGTCAATGTAAGTATGTGATATTTGATTCATTCATTCTTTATCCATAACACTTATCCTTCAGGTTTGCACATATGTGATAATGACATTTTTTAGATAATGTTGATATTTAGAGTAATATACCTGTTACAGTTATAGTAAGTCAACTAACACTTAACAAGAAAACTCAATGTAATTGAAATATCATATTTCCCTCACAAGGTTTTCTACCATTTAAGGTTTGACTGGTGCTCTGTAATTCATCTTGTTGTGCCATCTTATTCTGCAATTGTTTAATGCCACCCAACTGGAAAATTAGTGCCACCAGCTGTTGTATCTTGATACGCTCAACTCTTAATATTCACATAATCATATTGGATGGAAACACACATTCATTTGCATTTTCCTTTGCCAATGTTTTGTAAATTCTGTTGAAATGTGCACTTGATTTTGATGGAAACCTGACAAGTAATGAGTGTAACAGGAGATTACATTATGGCCTCAGTAAAAACACTGGGCTCACATGGTGCCAGTCATTTGCCAGCAGGTTACTGCTTATGTTATGTCCACACTGTAATGTATATGCACATACACAGTACAACCTACTTATAAAATCCACTTGAAACCAAAACACTCATCACAGGTTAATAACAATGGTGTGCTTGAGAGGACACACAATTATTTCAGAATTTGAGACAGTTAGAGTCGTTCTCCACATGCAGTCTCTGTCTGTTGCTGTGTGCTTTCCCACATCGGGAGGCTGAAGCTCTGCATCGGACTCCTCGCTGTAAGTTTCCATGCTAGTAGCTTGGCTGGCATCACCTGTACTGCTGCTGGCATACTGATGCAAGGTAGATTCGGAGGCGCAAACTGGGTCGCTGTTGCCAACAGGTGCATCTTGTGCATCTAGTCTCTCTGGACTAGGCATTAATTCATTTAACTGCTTGTCTAAATAGTGTACCAGCAAGTGAAATTCTCATGAGGGAGCCATAAATATGCTACCTGTAGCTATCTTTTCTCATTGTTTTGCTGAAAACTAGAGAGTACACATGAGTGTATTTTCAGCAATGCAACTGGGTTATTCAGACTATTTAAGGCTGCATGTCTATTTATAGGTCAGTTGGAAAATATAATTGGACAGTTTGACATTGAAAATGCAAATCACATTTTGTTTTCCACGTACCTCCTATGTCATTTTGTGCACTAGTGGGGGTACGTGTCCCCCAGTTTGGGAAATAGTGCTCTAGTTTCATGCACAGGCTTAAACAGGCTAAGGTCTAATACGCTGCTTTTGTTATCTGCCCTGCTCTCCTTGGCTGCCCTTCCACTTCCTCTGCTCCATGGTGTGGTGACAAGTTGGGCCAGGGTGCCGGGTGAAGCTGGGAGAAGTAATGAAAACAAATGGTTGTCATTATGAGCACTTCACATCATATTGCACATGCTCCATAACAAAGCTCGAAAAAGAGTTTTCATCATGGCCGACATGGTAAAGGGGGGAGACTCTCCATCACTGCTTCTACTTTTTCATATTACAGGACTGTGATGCTGTGACTCATGGTGCAACTGTTCCCACAGGGAAACTGTGTCAGATATGGTACTATATAGCTCAGTGGGTACAACATTCTTGTATCATTGCCAGGCTTAGAAAGTTATTTCCCACTGGACCCACCAATTCTAAATGAATGTGGTCTGGTTAGTGGGCTTTCTTAGATAAAGGATTTCATCAAATGTAATCGGGTATGTAATTGCCTTCATTTTCAGCCACAAAGATCAACACGCATACCTGACCCTATTGATAACAGTTAAACAGTGTAGCGACGAAATAACACAAACACAGTAAAATACTGTACAATGTCCCAGTAAATAGTTGGTGTATTGGAAGTTGGTGTAAAAGACTTCTAAGTAAAAAAAGAGTATTACTGCAACACATATAACTCCACTGCAAATCAAATGCAATGATGCCAGTTCTACACAAGTTGAAATCTCAAAGCCTTTCAGTTAAATAAATGTCACTGAATGAGCCCATGGTCCACTGTTGAAAGGCCTTGCAGTGTGCTGTTTTTTCATTCTCTGCTAGCATTACAAGTAAGTGTTTACTATGGCTGAACAAAGAAGAAAAATACAATATAGGTGCTTTATATATATATTTATATATATATATATATATATATATGTGCAGATCCATAAAGAAACAAATACAAAAAGAAACATAAACAACATTCAAATGACGAATAAGTCAAACTCATTGGTGAGGATGCTGTTTGTATCTGTTATTGACGTCCAAAAACACCCCCCCAATTACCTCTTACTGCCACACATGCTGCCAAAGAGATCAAAATTGAGGTCTTCAAGACTGCTACAATGCATTTTAAAAGACTAGTTTATAGTTCAGATGGGAACCCTTCACCGCCTTTACAGTGTTGAAATTCAATGACAGTAATTACAAATCAGTGAGAGAAGAGACACCGTAAACAGTAGTCAGATTTAATGGTAATGTAACAATGAATTAGTGCAGTCACATGGAAACTGGACCCACAAAAGTCTGCTGTCACATGAGTTACAAGTCCCCACTGGAAGTACAAAACACTAATGAATCCAGTAAACGTACACGTAGAGCCCATGACAAGTAACAGGTAGAGAGTAGAAAAAAGATTACTGTCAACATCTGATGGTCACACAGCTGACAAAAGGCTGAATATAACAATGTCGGTTAAACAGCTATAGACCTGTTTCAGTGTGGGTTGCTACTAGCAACAGGACACCCAACTGAAAGCGACAGCTGGCGGCAGAATAGGTGCTGCAACTTTATGCAAGCTTTTCCTAACGTCACCTTAAAAACATGCTAAAAGCAACCAGACACTTTTGGTTGCCAAACCTCAACGCCACCGCTAATAGATCCACTTTCTAGTTACCATTTATGAAAATGACAGTTTGAGCTATATGAGCAATATTTTTGTGGTGGCAAATTTCACATTATTCATGCCCTCAATATTTAAGCCGCGTGTCTGTACAGTTTGGAGAGGTCACTACACACTACAGCCGTTCTGCAAGATGTACACACACAAGTTCTCCAGTGTGTGTGTGTGTGTGTGTGTGTGAGTGTGTGTGTTTTTTGTTTTTTCTTGAGTGTTAGCATCTTAAAGATATGCAGTTGTTCTTCTCCTGGAGCTTGGCTGTCACTTCCTACACAGAACAAGTCATACTTGTTCACCCTTTGATGTGGGAGTGCTGACTCATGTTCCACCTCCTCCTCCACTGGTGTATATCTGTAACATCAAGTTTTCGCATGTACTGTACTTTGACTATAGGGTTTACATCCTTACCCTCGTCTCACGCCCCACCTTGGACAAGATGCTGTGTCTATCGCTCTGCGGTTCATTAGGAGCCATCATTTTTTTTTCCTAACACAAACAGCGAGCAGATAAAGAGGAAGATCAAACTTAATTGGGTCGGTTTAGCTGGCAGTGACAGCAGAGAGTGCCTTGCATACAAGGAGGAGAAATACCAGATATCTCTCTGTCAACTTTGCTTAAGGACAACAGTATCTAAATCCTATCCTACTTTCGAGGGGCTTTGTGAGCAGCACTGTTATAGCATGCAGGATGCAGCAGGAAGAGAGGAAGATTATAAGAAACAGCAAGGTAAACTACTTACTAATTAGGATGGATTGCCCACCGCCCTCTCTTTTCCCGCACACTCCCGGCCTTTTTTTTCTCCAATTTCCTGTCCTGGAATGATACAGGGAAGAATCTAATGGCTGTGCTTGCTTTTCATGTGGTTTCAGGAAGGAATTTGGAGGCATTTTTTCTCTCCGTCTGTCTGAGAGACTGACAGCATCGGGCGAATGTTGGTACCCACAACCAGTAGTTTTATTTCAACGGATTGTGTGCACATGGTGAACTCGAGCTAAATTTAAACACACAGTCCCTGACAGCTCCTCACAGCCGTCGCATTATCCATGATATGCTCAGGCACTGAGGGAGGAACCGACCACCCCACCCCACCCACATGTACTTCCTCAATTTGTTGTTTACATTGACACACTCCTGGCTCACCCATCTCTGCCCCAAAAAATAGACCTAAAGCTGTTAGTGGTCCTCACCATTAACCTTGTTATTTCTCACCCTCTCCTTTCTCTCTCTGTCTCTCTCACATACACACATATACAGATGCTTTTTTACCACCGGGCTGCTGAGGGAAATAGAAATGTTCCTCTTTATTGAGCTGTGGCTTTGTCGGATGTCTGAGGATGGGAATGTATGATAAGAGGAAGAAAGAGGCTCCACCGTGGAGGCTCTGGGGAGCACAAGCCACTCTCACTTTCACAGGAAATGGCACTTTCAGATCTCCTCCGAGCTGCAGTGCAGAGCTGTTTGCCTGGAAAAAGTGACCCTGTTGTAAGTGTTTGTACTCAATGCTACATCAAGATGGGCTGTAATGTCACCGTCAACTGATTTGAAGAGTCACAATGAAGCCAATGAAATACGCACCAAGAAGTCAGGCCACAGAAATAAGCAAATCATAGCTCACCACTTAGAAGTTTTGCAGAATAGCTTAGCAACTACAGCAACTTGATCACCGTTACTATAGCAGCAGAAAGTCATAAGATGGATTCCTTCCGCAAAGCTGAATAGCATCAGTGACTAATAGCCTGAGCAGTGAATGTTTGCTGCTTTAAAAGGTAGAGTGAACACATATGTTGCCCCCAAGATCATTATAAAAAAAAAAATCAATAATGAACATCATAAAACCAAAGCAGAAACACAATCCTTTTAGGTCCCCCATTGAAAATACTCAGAATAGTGTGCCTAATGGGGTGAACATGTTATAATATTCAAATGTATTTCTGCAGAGGAAATGCTGCTTTTGATCATGGACACAGACTCATGAAGGCAGCGGTGCCATTACAGAGGGGAAGGGAATGGCTCAAGGGAGCTCTAGGCTCCTTTATTACAGGGAAATTAGACTGAGAGGAACTAATTATACACAATGAATGTAAAATTGCATACACTTTTAAGAACTACCCAGTTGATGTTCACAATTAATAACCTGTGTTTTACAATTGAACTGTATGCTTCATCTAAAGGCATAACTTTTCCAACTTTCTTTTTTTTTTTAAATCACTTACCTCTGACCTTTAACTCACCACCCATAACACTGTTATGCTCAGTGTTCCGACAGATCTTATTTTTTTGTGTTTTCCCCCCGATTAGGCAAACAGTTGACCAATCAGAGCTTAGTAGGTGGGTTTAAGATTGAAATCATCTTTTTGCATAGCTAACTGGCTTTCTAGGTATATTACTGAAAAATAGTAAATGAGTGTGGATGGCATTGATGCATCCATGCAAATTGTTGTAAGGTCACTATCAGAGATAATAACTCCAAATAACAACTCTTAAATCAGCATATATATTTGATCCATGCTAAGTTAACTGCTACCAGTAACCTCTAATGCAACATCCGTCTTTCCTGCATGCGAATGATGCTGGCATGATGGAAGCATCAGTCACTGCTGCTTAATTTGGGGAAAACAAAACAATATAATCCCATCTCCCAACATGAACACAATGTCAGGCTAGAGTAAAACAAAATGGCATTCATTCTGATTATAGGGCTATCACACACTTGCAGTTTGCTGGAAAAATACATATGAAAGTGATTAATTTTTTCCCTTAAATTTCACAAGTGTCTAGACTCTGCTGTCAAGAGAACCAACATGTTTAGTGTCCAGCTAAGATCCCTGAGGATTTGATATAACACTTTTGCAAACTCTTTTCAAGCTGGTCTCATAGACATATTGAAGTCACAAAACAATGCAGGTAGTAAAAAGGCTGTCACATATTACACACTTTACATCTAAACACTATGTTTACACAGCCTTTCATTGTTGGCGCAGAGTGATGAGTCAAATGTTTTCTGGGTTTTCATCTATCCAATGCTTAGACGGTCATGGTCACATGGCGAGTGCAGCTCTCACTTAGTAGAATAATTTTGTTGAACACATTTCAGGTGGATCCATTACTGAAGATAAATTTAACTTGAATTACAGTTGACCGAGCACTCACAATGACACTTGGAGCCGCCCAGAGCTACTACAGCCTTGACTACTGCCACGCTGAAGGGGCCCATAATACAGATGATGTACAGAATATCAGTCACACACCTACGTGCTTTTCTGTCGCAGGCCTGCATCTCTAACCTGCACTTTGCCCCCACCCAACTGAAGAAATATATTATTGTTGCTTACATTGTATCTGGGAGCCAATACCATCCTGCTGCAATGAAGTAAAATAAAGCAAAGAAAGCAATTTCAGGTTGGTGAAGCTCCACCTGCAGAGGACCATTACTTTACTGTCACAGCTGTGTGGTGGAAAGCAGGCATTTTGTGTTAGAGAAGAGTATTTACTTTGGTGAGGAAAGCTTGCTTTCCCTTGTGCAACCTGTACCCTAGAACCCGACTCTCTTGCCTCTATATTGCGAGACAAGTCAAATTTTTAGTGATAAAGTGCTTGTTACAAGGAGTTTCACCACAAAGTGTTTTCCAGAGAACAAAACACATAAATATAGATACAGAAAGGAGATAAAAAAGAACAAAAGCTTTACAAAGTACAGAATGTGTGGTTGAGCTGATTTGAGACGAAAGGGCAACAGCAGAGCAGTTTGCATCAGAAGCACAATCAATAACGGCACTGCAACAAAGGACTGTATGGGAGAATTATTCCTTTGCAAGTTGATAGTTATAGCTGCACTATGCAAATTCTTGTCATATTATAATCCAGCTGTCTGATCAGCCTAAATAGAAAGTTTAGCATAAACAGTAAGCAAGCACTACTCTATCCAGAGAAAAGTGGCATTACTCAAGAAGGCCCTCTACCACACCTGCTCGCACTACATAGGATGGCTGAGACTTTTAGTTTACTTACTATACGTGATGTGATTGTCTTTAGGTCATCATGTGATCCACCTCAAGAAGCCAACTTTATTGTATATCCACATATTCCAAATGTATGTGTTACAGTCACTCTTGTTTTCTACTGCTGCACCGCTCTATATCAAATTGTGTGAAATGCTGGCCTTGCTACAGTGTTAAAATTAGGGAGACACACCTTTCTCTGTTATATTACAGTCTGGTTGACAATATTGCGCATTCTCATATAAGACCTCACTAACAAAAGGGGTTTTGAAAAAGATTTTGCAATTGTTTTTGGGCAACAGCTTCCCTTGTGGATAATAAACACCCAACTGCCTCAGATGTAAGTATTTTTGTTATAGAAATAGGTTTAATTATTCAATTTATTTGCACATGGTGTACTTTGCATTCGAGCTGAATGAGGTATTTAATCTTCTGCCAATGCAAGGGCCCGCATTGCTTTTTAAATAAAAATTATTTTGATTATCATTATTATTGTTTTTATGAGTCCCAGCATCTTTTTTTCAATGGTTCCCTATTGAACCATCAATGGCTGCCCAGAGAAGAAACGCTCCACCCTGTGTCTTTTTTCAGTGCTCTGGCATTTTTGTGTGGCCGCTCTGAGCTTCTAGTTAAAAGTCTATGAATTTTTTAGAAAGACGCTGGCCTCGTCAAGAGCGACATTTCATACACCCATATTCCTCTACGTCTGTCTGATTTAGCAGTGACATCACCTTATCAAGCTCATCCGTACAAAGTACGAGGGCAAGCATCCTCCAGTTGGTGCTCACAGGGAAAAAACAACAATGTCAAACAAATAGCTTCCGCTCAGTGCTGCCCAGTGCCCTGCCAGCACTTTTCTGCCAGAAAAAAAAAAAAAAAAAAAAAACATTTTGTGGACAAGCGACCCTTAGACAGGCTCAGGGGGTTATCACTATTTTTGCAAGTAATATTGTCTCAACAGAGAGTGTCGGATTCACCGGCAGTGGCTAAGTTTTCACTCAGAGAGGTAAAATGCAACACCAGCGTGGCATTTACTGTTTTCCAAGACCAACCACTACTAAAAACAACTAGCTGCCTTATATACCCCCCCAGCTGCAGGTAATTAGGCAGGCAAAACAACTTAGGTGGAACCAAAACCATATACCACATTAAATATTTACATAACACTATACAATAGAATATAAAGAATGATAAATATCTACATAAATAAACATTCCTCTCATTGACCAATAATGCATACACTACAAATAATCACATGTACCAGTCCTGTTTGGCTCTACCCTCCCCCCCTGAATCATAATGGTTTGGTCCTCGAGCTCTTAAGCAGGTGCTTAGACACACCTTAGCCTTTTGCCTCCGCCCCCCTGCCAAGGAGACAACCAGGAAGAGGTGAGTACTCATTGTTTGACATGGCTGTTTGAGTTCAGCAGAATGGTCAATCTCCCTGTGTGTCCCCTCTGGAGCTTCCCCAGCAAAGACTGTTACCAAGCGTTTTCCTAACTAAACAAAGAATCAAAATCACTATGTGCGTGACTATCGATCAAATATCACATAAATCCCACGACCCACAGGAGGTAACGGAACCAGTTGTCTCAATGAAAGAGTAATGGCTCTCAGAGTAGCTTTATAGGGCACAGCATGTTTCTGACAGAGTGTCACTATCCACAGTCTGTTCAGTAAGCAGTGATACTGACATTATGGTTCTCTGCCCTCACAACATCTGTTGTAATGAAGGTGCTGGTGTCAACAAACACCTGACTGCTGCATTTGTAATTTAAACAATACAAAAAGCCTTATTCTATCCTTTTTCAGAATATTATTCCAGTTTGTGAGAACATTTCTTTGATATGTGACCCGTCTGTATGTGTACAATTATGCATTACTTCTAGACTTCGCCTTGATTCCACGCCGATGTGTTTAACCCTGCACTCGGTCTTAATATTTCACGCCAGCTCTTGCAGGCTCAGTCTGTCACCGACCACTGCACCTGACCTTACAAATGGGCAACTTGTGGTCAACTATTTGCTCTCCCTTTTATCAGCCCCCCCCCTCTCTTCCTGTGTGCTGATGTTGCAGCAAGAAAATGAGAATTTATGCTCAGTGTGTATTTTATTTTTGCTGAAGAATTGCTCTTAAAGTCTTTTTGTTTACATGCTTTCAGACATCTGACATCATGGTACTCTGAAAGTATATTCCCAGAAGATCTGCCACTGAGAATTCAGAAATGCTTTTCAAGACATGCCTTGTGAGTACAGTGGAGGGGAGGGGAATTTTCTCTCTGCTATGGGAGCACCGTACATGGATGTTATGTCCATGCTATGTGCTCTCTTTGGCGCTTATGTAGCATGTTTTGCAATTTGTGTGATTGACTTTAAGAGTTTGAGTTTGACTTTAAAATTAGACGATTGCCCAGAAATTACGAGTTTTCTCATCTTTATTTCTTTATTAATTCAAATGCAGCAGGAAAACACACTGTTGCGTTTAGAAATTTCCAATTCCCCACAGAGCACTAAACATTACCCTGTCATAACTATTCAAAGTGCTTTGCCCAGTCACCGTAAAAGCACAAATTCATCTGCCTCACTCCTACTGATATTGCTACGTACTGTTTAAAAAACACTCTGCACAACTTCTCTTTTCGTTGTGATTACATCGCTCTAAAAGTAATGCGTGCATCACTTGCTGACAACTCAAGTGTGGTTTGACATTTGAAAGGAATGCTTTGGATCTTAGTTGGATGTGTTGTGATGTCTGTGCCGTTTGTAGCCTCTGACTGATCGCTCCCTTAATCAAGGCTCTTCCCTCCTCAGATCCCTGTCAAGCTTTTCTTTCTCTCCTTTCATCTCTCGCTGCCCTCTTCTCTCCTTACTTCCCTTTCTTCACCTCCCTCCCTGTCCTCTCTGCTCCGTTCTTGCCTCACTTCCTCCCCGTCTTCCTCCACCCTTCAGTCACCTTGCTTCCTGTCTCCTGTCCTCAATTATTCTGTTTTCCCTCCATTTCTTCCACTCTGTCTACCTTGTCTTCACACCCTCCTGTCCTCCGCTTTCCCTCCCACACTGCCGGTGGAGCTTATTTCAGGGGAAAATCACCCAGCCCCGTGGAGATCCAATGCTTGGTGTCTAGAATTGTAAATCAAGGAACCCAGAAGACAGATTCCTCTCTAACCTCTGCCACTTTTAAACAACTGACTGAAAGTGATGCAGTGTACAAACAGGAGGTTACAAGTTAAACAAAACTGAGTTACACACAGGTTAGAGAATATCGGTGATGATCGGTTGTCATAAGGAACTGTGTAAATGTTGGTGACCTCAGAGTTAAGCATGACGAGTTGCTTCTTGTAAAACTGGTTTGCTATCTTCTCTGATTTTCGGTACCCAGCTGAAGACTGAGCACATCACACAACTTCATATGCAGGGCAGAGCATATATGTGTGTATATATATTACCAGGCAATAGATAAAAACTGGAGGAATGGAGAATGTAGAGACGACCTACTAAATGATATGTGAATTTGCATGTTATCACACACTCTTTTCTCTCCTTACTTTCTGTTGTGTTGCACTATTGCATTGCTCTATACTCTAATGTGATGGTACATTGAATGACTCGGTGAGAGTGATTTGGTCAAACTTTATTTGGATAAAAAAAAAACTGCAGGGCAGTCTTATACTCACTCACTTATTTTTTTACTTATGTGGATTGAAGTCATGAATTGCTTTCTCATCTCCTTGTGCAGTTTGAAGATATGTTGAGCATTAATCTTGGACTGGTTTAGCAGTCCATTGATGTCTATGGGATCAAGGAAACACTCATCTCTAAAGTTGGGTAATGCATCTGCTCACTCACTGAGGGATGAGTATCCTTTTTGCCTGGCAAGAAATGTTTGATTATTTTCACATATAATAAGATATGCAAGGCATCATGCTTGTGTGCAGCATGGACTCCATTGGGCTACAGTGAGTCTCCTTGTGTCTGGTGAAACTGGCTGATGGCTATCAAGCTTGCGTCTGATTCTGATTTTTAAGCTGCATGACTTTCTTTAGGGGACAAAAGTACGCTGCAGTAATTTCATTATGTGTTACTATAGTAAAATTGCTGACTTCATCAATACATAAATACCATGTAGTTTTGTAGTCTTTGATGTTTAATTTTCTAGTCTAGTCATCCAGACTCTGGGTAAGTAGGAAAATCAATAAAACATTCCTGTGTATAAATGAGCTTTTCCCTTTTGATCTTGGGTTGAGAAAAAGGATCATTTGAGTTTTAGCTTTTGCACCAAATTGGGAGGTAACACCATAGTGAAGCGGAGGCCACCCACAGCAATTACTGTAGTTGTGATGCATGATCTAGAATAGTGACATTTAACATGGCTATCAGCCTTCCTCTGTATCTGTCGGTGAAACCTTGGGTGGGTAAGGATGTGTCACTTGACTTGAGCGGTTAGCAATAGAAATCCCTCCATGGTGTGTGACAATAGACACCGTAAAGTGTCATGATTTGAAAACATTGCACTAAATATTGCCCATTTCATGTGGCGGGACCAGGAGCTAAAATTCGTTCGTTGTCACTACTGTACTTCAGCATGATGGTATGTCCCTCATAAACACGGGTAACCACTTTCTAAACATTCTGTCAGTGCCATTGGCATTTACTCAGATCAAGGGGGCTGCTGTCAGATCACTTAGTCAGGAGTGGGTCCTCAGCAGATGTGACGTGGGCCTAGGTCGAAAGCAAGCAGCTCCCACCATGTGAAAATATTCGAATGGCAGGTCCTGATCGTGCGCCAGAATCTCCTGCCAGTCGATCGCTAAGCTTCTCTCACTCACAGGATTGAAATGTGCCTGTCATTTTTTGGGTGGGAGGGGAGGGGGCGTTTGGGCTCGAACATGCTGTTCTTTTCTTTACTCAGTGTTTGGATCCAAAGCCGCTTAGACACCAAAGTGAGTTTGTGCTACACAGTAAGGTAGAAGAAATGGACTTTTACATTTTCCCTCTAAGCTTGTTTGGAGCAGTTTACTCATATTTGTAAAGGGAATGAAATTACACCTGATCAGACAAGAGGCGTAAAAAGCCATTTTTATGGGTATCAATGGACTAAAGGTGTGGAGAAACACAAGCTCATGCTGTTTAGAAAGACTTGCTTAATAATATAAATGGAGGGCATGTCTGGACTGATGCTTTTTAATAAGCAGCTTCTGCAGTTTACAGTGTAGTCCCAGACATTCAAGAATGAATCATGCAACAGATACTCAAACATAATCCACATCATCTTCATGGAACAATATTTCAAAATTGCTGCCAAGACAAAGTTTAAGTTGCGATTGAGGGTCTGTCATCCTACGGTAAACATTTGAGGTGCTTCTTTACATCCAATACGTAAAGATGTATTGCTCTCGGGTCACTTTTGTTGTACTGTGCGACTGGTGCATATTTCCATCGTTTGGAATCTAATCAAGCAACTTATGGAATATCTTATGAAGAACTGGTGTAGTATCTAAGAGGTGATGAGTTGCCGAAGTGAGGAGCGTATCAAGACGAGACAAGACTATTAGGCCTTTGACAGTCATAAAATGCAGAACACACACAAAAAATCCTTCATTCAAAAAAAAAGGAAAGTCATCACCATGATCTCAGAGGGCACATCCTGTCCAAACACAGATATTTTAGGCAGCAGTAACACATTATTTGATGGGTGTGTAATTTCAGAATAATTTCCAAGGACGTCCGGTTCGGTAGGTCAGCTGAACATGGCTAACAAGCATAAAAGTCAACTTGCATAGGGTTTCTATTAATAAATTATGAAATAATATTTACTTGAGATTAAATTGAGCTTTTTCATCAAGGGCATTTCAATTTTTCTCTTTTTATTAGAACCCAATTTTCAAGAAAGAGGGTGTTGTCAACATTTCATGAATACAGACATGATCTTCAAACAGAATTACTCCATAAACGGTAGCTGAAATAGGCCCGACACTCTAAAATAAATGTTGGAGAAATTGTAGTACACAAATTAGTAGCCATACTGCATATTTTTGGACGTGCCCTAAATCAAGAATATGTTTGTAAACGGTATTAGAGGCACTTAAAGAAGTATTCCACCAAAATTTCCCAAAAGAAAGGTGACGCACAGGCATTTAATGTAGGAGCTCGAGAATATCTCTTCCAAATATTGCAAACATCTGCAATTATTGTACCACACTTAGGTGGTTAAAACTTGATCCAAGACATACGCTGTATAGACTGAGAAGGAAAGGGAAAGCTAACAGATCTTCTTTTTACAGATTAAGTCATATCTCTGTTTGCATAAGCACTCACCCATACTGCTACATACACTCGCACACAAATCTCTCCCTGACCTCCTTTTAACTCATTATATTTTGTTAAATTATCTGTAAGATATACAGCTGAAAAAGATATAAACAGCAGGCAAAGCTGTGAATAGTATAAGGTTTTAAAACTGAAATAAACAAAATGAGAAAAAATAAAGGATAGATCGTAAAGTGATTTTAATAATTTCAATAGCAGCGATAGGTATCCTCTACTTTCAGGCCAGCAGTTAATTTGTAACACAAGGCATCTCCTCTGAATATTTCACTTAGAAAAATGAAACGGTTACTGTGTGGCAACACTCACTTTTCTGTGGCCTGCTCAAGCTCCATGATTCCATATTGAGGGAGCTGTGTCAGTGTCAGCGAGAGAGGCGGCTGTGAATTGTATGTGATGATTAACGGTGTATTCAAGGGAGTATTCAGCCTGTCTTATCTCGGCCCTGAGCTAAATTGCTCTTTTTTCCTGCCCTGTGAATGCTCAAGTGCCGGCGTATTATGAGGTGTCCGCCTAACGGGTGAGGGAGCGTTTGAATATTTATTCGTGCACTTAGTGTTTTATTTCTTTTGTGAGAAAATGTAAGTTGTTTTTATTCCTCGTTTGTTTTCCACACAATAGCAAAACAATGGCAATATCATGAAGTACATCTAGAAGCCTCTGGGAACACTGGCAGTTAACGTTTAATAGGTCTGAGGCAAAGGACAGAAGGGGTTGATCCTGAGCTTTCTCTTGAGTAGGCTTTGTGCTAATTGTCGCCATTATTTCGCAAAACAGTTTGCTTTTTTTTTTAACCCTAATTTATCCAGAAAATCTGTACTTGTTTTCCTGTCTCACATTTATACCTGCAAGCTTCTAAGTAACAACCATGATCTACCAATGTTAGCTGAAATGGTACCATTAAAGCTTATTTGCATGACTTGAGTGATTTTTTTTTAAAGGATGAAAGACATTTCAATCTCCCAGTTTTCCCTCACATGCCAAGGTTAAGCTTCTAGAGTTGGTCCAACATTCAAACCAGCAACTCACAAATCATAAGTAAGCTCCAGTAACCACAAGGCTTTCCAGTCTGCGCTTTCTTTTTAAGGATTTAATGACATTAAAAAAAAAAAAAAAAAAAAAAGCACTTCAGAGATTTCTCATTAGTCAAATCAGTGGAATTGTGATGTGTTTTAGTTACTTGGTTCACTGACATCATTTTATTTCAAACTAACCAACGATCACATAGAGGTAGAAAAAACTTGAAAGTACTTCTAAGTACCCAAGTCATAATTTCCGAATGGTCACATTACGTTAAATGACAAAGACCAGTTTGATCTCAACCGACAAACGCACTGGCCACATATTTAACAACACATTCATGTCCTCTCCCTCATCACTGTCATAGATGAGCCTGTAGCAACACATACAGAACATACTGCGCACATATATTTGCATGTCTGAATCAATACTCTGAACTCTATACTTTGCTTTGACAGCCTAAGCATCAGGAGCATCCTTGCCCTTCGGCTCTCACTTCCACTGAGGTGGGTTGCAGCTTCCTTGCACTCTGCCGCGCCATACTGCTGCACTCCACGGGGGGGGGGGGGATGGCAGAGGGGCTGGGGAGAGAGAGTTTGACTTATAGCATATTTTTCTAAGAGCTGTCGCCCTCCTCCTGTCTTTTTATCCTCCCTGTCTGTGTCACTTTGTCTCTTACCACTTTCACTCGCTCTGCTGTTGAATCTCAACCCGTCTGATGAAACTTAAATGTCCTTTCACCACTGCGGAGCTGACATCTGGTTACACAAATGAATGAATGCAATGTGCTTTTCAGGGACGTTAAACCAGTTAAAGACAACATACTGTATGATGCAAAATTCAACCCGGGAAATAAAGTGAACAATAGTGGTGTTGGAAAAAGGAAAAAACACAGGAAAAGTTAATTAGCGATCCATCTACAATAACATCTCTTCAAATCAGAATCTGCTTTACTGGCCAAGTATGCTGCTGACACATACAAGAAATTTGATCACGATGGTCAAGTAATACGTGTATACACATACACTACAAACTTAAGTATGTCTACACAGATTAATAACAATAATTGCTGCTAGAATGTATACATGGGGGTTGAGGTCTGGTTGATAGTTTGCAGAAGGAGGGTGGGTTATGTGTATAGTTAAATCTAAGTGTGCTGTACATGACCTACTTCGTAATGTGTATGTTATACTGTACTATGATACATGTGTCATGTATGTACAGTACAGTAGTACTAGTGTAGTGTGATGTCGTGTGGAAAGACATTTTTGTGTTTGGTTGTTCTGGTGTTCTGCAGCATCTACCAGAGGGGAGATGCCCGTGTCAATGTTGTGTCCAGAGTGTGATGAGTCTGCAGCGGTTTTCCCTGCAAGTTTCCTGACTAAGGAGATGTGCAAGTCCTGGAGAATCTTTTCTGCAGTCCTCACTGTTCATTGCAGCGTGCTCTTGCTCTGTTACAGTTGCTGTGATACTGACTAAAATACATTTTTTTTTTTTTTTATGTAAAGGTTCCTTGGCCCAGCCCCAATTTCCTTTTTCATAATCATTTTCCTTTTTCAGCGAGAATAATTTATCTAGAGGGTGGCTCTCCACCACCTCAAAAGAAATAAAGGAGTGCTAATAGAAATTACAGTTAAGTCCCACCATCCTTAAACCGCCAGCATTAAGCAGCAGACATTATTCTGAACACAGTTGTTGACAAATGGTAATTAAAAGATTTGTTAATGTCGAGTGATTAAAAACACTGCAGGCATTTCACAGGGAAATTCAGCATGCAAATTGCTTTCTTTGCAACTGCTGGTGCTGGGGCTTGGTTTGCTGAATGAAAAGCCTTTTTTTTTTTTTTTTTTTTTTCCCTGCTGTTATCATAATATTAAAGAGCTGTCACTTCCCCTGTAATGGAATGCACAATGTGAAGAATTAGCATTTTTCAACAGCTATCTTGTTTGTGCCAGAATGAGCAATTATTGGCTAGATGCTTCTTTTTCTCAGAATGGTAAGATAATTCTCTTTCCTCCAAGGAAGATGTGGTCAGTCACAGCCGGAGATTGGTTCCTTCCGGTGTGTGTGTGTCTGTGTGCATGCACATTATTTCTCTGTTTGTTTGTTAGATGCGTGGGATAAAAGTATGCACTGTGATTCTTGTGACAGGCCTGAATTGTTGATTCTGCCCATACTTCCATCAGAGGCTGCAGCATGCTGTTCACCAAAGGAAGGTATATGAAGGATGATAACCATAAATGTGGAGTTGCGCTGCAAAGTGAAACGGTATAGAATTAATCAGCCAGGGGTAAAGCATCAGTGTGATGAAGTATTACACACCTAAATCCTCATTGGTGTTGTCTTCACTGAGCACTTCAGGATTAATTCACTACCCAATACAGGTTAATACCTTAAGCGTGCCATGTTATCAAATGCTGATATTCCAAGAAAAGACTTTTCCTTAATAACTACATTACAAGCTCTCTGTTGACTTGGATGGATTAACATAAAAATGTGTAATTATTGAAGACATTAGTCAACTCATACTGTTGCATCTCTTTAAGAGGTTTCTTCATACAGACATGGCTGCCAATTGGCAAAAGGTGACGTCTTTGTGTGTTATGTTCTTAAAAGTGTAAACAAAATGAGTGTTTTGATATGAAGTCAGCTCAGATGTTGGCTGGTGGCCTCGTACCTGTTTTTACATATACGCACGCAGGTGCTGTGTGAAAAATCACTATTGTTCACTCTTCTAAACCCTCTAAAATAGAGTATAGTTAACTCTCTCTATAGTGAGAAGTAAATTGGGATTTCAAACATGTGAATCATCGTTATTCAGTATCTCCGCTGACTGGTGAAGGCTGGCAATTCTCTCATATTTAAAATGCTGTGGATTGCATTGTGGGATTGTTGGCAGAAAGTAGTGCACTAGTTTGTTTGATTCATTGATTGGACTACTTGGTGTATAAATTAGGGGTGGTATAAAAATAAGATTTAAACTTAAAGAATCTTGATTCTTATCTCCTACGATTCGGAATTTGAAACTCCAAAATTGTTCTTTGAAAAGTTAGTAACTTAATGTTGACGGAATGAAACAAGCGAAACTCAACCATGAGGGCGGTGCCACACTAAACTACACTATCTTGTAATTCATCAGTTTAATTACTACTGTACCTCTGTAGTTTTAGCTAGGTGTACCTAATGAAGTGAGTATGACACAAACCACTCTCTGTGGGAACGTAGTGAATGGAACTAACTGCTGTCCACTGTTATTTGTAGATATAATGAAAGTAGTGGTACATGGATTAGAGACGGGTTGAATTGACTGATTTAACATAGATTTAAGTTTTATGGTTACCTAACAGACCTTGAATAAACTTGAAATTTAAAACTGTATGAGGGCTGCGGTGGTGGTCATAAATTCAGGGTGCAATAAAACAGCCATACACCAGGGTGGGAACTACTCACAAGTAACAAAACATGAGATAAATACAGGAGCTTCAGCTCGTCTGCTCTAAATGTGGGGATTGAGTGTGCGGTGGGAGGAGGATGTGAGGAGCGCCTCTACTGCAGATGCCAAGTTGTCAGCTGACTGGAAGAAAAATGAGCTCCACCTGTCTTTTGACCACACTGCGATGATGACGGAGCAAAACCGAGAACAAGAGGCAGCTTCCAGTAACAACCCCCGGCCACATCTGGCTACACTATATAACTTAATGTGATTTATTAACCAGGTACTTTTTACTTATGCTTTATAAAGTTCTCAAATTATGCTTTTGACTTAAACTTCATAAAGTTAATTTTTTTTTTTAATGAGTAAATATACTTTTACTTGAGTATAGATTTTCTATTCACCTCTGGCCACACAGCAATTCATAATTAGAAATATCATTAAATGTGATATGCATACACCATCCTATCATTTCAATGTGTGTGGTTTTGTTGCTCGTGGAGTCCAGGAAATGATCAGTTCCTCTCCAGTCTTTGATGCACACTGTGATGTCCTATAAAAATTTTGTTAAGTGATTCATCTATTAACTGAAATCCTATTATACTTTATAGGGGGTAACAGTGTTAATGTGTGCAGTCCTGTCCTGTAATACGAGCTGATAGCATAACAGTTTATAATGCCAATAATATATTGTGATGTAAATGGGATAAGATAAGCTCAATTAAATGGGAGGGCTTCCTGAAAAGGCCGTTGAAGTTCAGCCGCTTAGCCTTGATAGCAAAGTCTTCCTCCATTATTGCATATTTATTATTTTTTACTTGTGCTGCTTCAAGTGCAAACATAGTGAGGGGTGCAGTGATGTCCCATCTCCATCCTCTCTTCCGCCTGCTTTATTATCTAAAAAGAAAACGGTCTGTCTGCTGAACCAAGATGTCCAGAATGGAACCATCAGTCCCATATGGTGCCTCATGTTAAAAGGACACTGATCGCAGGAAATAGAAAGAGCCAGCTTGCCTGCAGAGCTGTTCGGTTCCATAAGCAGACTATAGTGTTTGCAGGCTCTCTGACAGACAGATGCCATCTTGATGTGTTTAAGTGGATTTTTATTCAGTGAAGTTATGTTCATCTTGCCTCTTTATGGGTGAGAAGAGCAGTACTTGGCTGTCTACTTAGAAGGACAGAGCTTACTAACCATGTTAAGGGAGAGGAAAGGATTCTGGATATTTCTATTCGATAGGTTTTCTCGTCATTTGAGGCTGTGAGTGATCTTAAACTACATTGTTTGTTACAAAAGTTGTTTAACTCATGTTTAACCCATAAAATGGATATTTTATTTAATAAAAGCTAAAAAATGGACACTGGGATAATTATGCAAACTGTAAATCAGTCCAACATTTTTCTTTTGATCAACTAGTTTAAACACAAGTAGAATATTTCGTAATTCATCTCATTAAGAAAAACTTGCTGCTTGTCTTAAGTAGGCTTGGTTGAGAGAAGTTTCATGCTGAATTTATTTCTGAAGAGATGATGTCACCTCCCCTTGACAGTAAACGTGTGAGTGACAACTTATCATCTAATTACTCCTAATTACTTTCACACACACACACACATTTCAACTCAGAGTAAAAACATGCACATAGATATCTTGCTTTTTTTAATTTTTTTTTTTATTGTTGACTGAAATGTTGTACTGTCACTCTCATTACTGCCTAGACTGGGCTGCTGAAGTACTCAGATTGGAAGCCAGTGAGGGATTGCATCCTCCTACTGTTTCACCACAATGGGTGTGGGGGGGTCTGAGGAGGATACCATGAACTTCACTGTGTGATATGCCCTCCCTGTTTTCTGTTAGGTGAACAGAACCAGCTGACATCTCCACGTATACCTCAGGAAACTTATGGTGTCAACATCAAATATTACTGAGTTTTGGCCACTCCGTAACATAAGGAAAGGGGGGAAATGCATATCTCATAGCCTGATCTTGCAAAGTAAAGCTGGGCAGACGCTGTGTTGTACTTTCATTGATTTTGTACGTTGTGGTAACTCATACATGTTTTTTTTCAGCCTTTCTGTGCGGCCAGAACCTGCAACTTTTATGCTAACGGTGTTCAGATCAGCTGACTGTCCGTGACGTGGAGCTCCCCCTGGTGGTTGGGTCCTGTGACAATTCCTTTAAAGTTTATTCAGATACGTTGGCTGTGGCCTCGGAGACAGGCAACATTGCTTTGTGCAATTCTATCATGAAGAAAATGGGAGAAGAAAAAAAGATTAGGGAGCAGCAGATGTCTTAAAGATTCATACAATCTGATCTTCCCGTTCAGCAGCAAAATTCAGTTTTACACCACAGCAGTCTTAAGACTACTGTTTAAGCCACAGCATGTAAAATACTACTTTAATAATAAAAACAGGCTCGCTGCAGTAAATAACGGGCTTGTGGCACAAATTTGAGAAAGTGCTTCTTTCATTTCAATTTACTTTTATTTTATTTTTTTTTTTTTTATACCATACGCTGCTGCAAACAGTCTTTTTTTTCTGTCTTTTTTTCTTCTCATCTTGTTTAATCCTCTAAACAATAAAAGCCCAACATATTATTGTGGGCATACTGTCGGTTGGAATTGAATGACATGTCAGTCCTAGTTTCAATGAGGCACTGAGGGGGGGAAATGAAACGGAGCAAAAAATGCCATATGACAGGACAGCTGTCAGGGAAGATGCTCTCTTCCTCTTGCTCTTTGGTTCCTTTTTAAGTGTAGCAGGAGGCCTCTTGGAGTTTGGCAACAGCGTGCTGAAGCAAAAAAGTTAGTATTTGGCCTAGAAAGTCAATTAAATTCATTCACGTGTGAATAATTATGACAACAAACTAATGGTAAAACAAAATAGCCAAGCTGCCTCACCATGTTGCCACTGGCACTTTTTGGTCTCTTGTCAAGACTTCAGAATGATGAGGAACTAGTTTGTTGATCTGCCAATTAAAAAACAGGCTGTACTTGTTCACTCTGCCCATTAATGCAGAATATGACTGAAAAAAGTCATATACACACTAAAGCTGCTCTATTTAAGTCTGAATGGGGACTTTTTTTTTTACAATTCCAATTCCCACCTGTCTCTCTGCTGTTCAGCCCTGCTTCCAAAAGCCACTACCTGTCCCCAAAGAGCGCCTACTACAATGTGCTGGCAGCTAAATTAATATGGAGCAGCTAGAAGATTTGGACAAGAGGATCTGGAATAATATTTGGGTTTGGGTTTAACTTGCTGGCCTTCCATATGCAGAGGATAATGGTTATATTTGATACTTTTGATACTTGATCTACACTGATAATAGGGAAACTGTACTCAAGTACTGGTACTAGTGCAAGATACCTGCCTCATACTAAACCTCAGAGGCAACAATTGTGCTTTCTATTCCACTACATCTGTCTGACAGCGGTATTTGACATAGGTATTTTTCAGATTATAATTTTTCATACTTGTCCACTGAAAACTGCATCAAAGTTTGGTGATTTTGAATCTGTATTCTCTTGATAAACCTTTGAAGGATTAAGTCTTTCTGCTTTTCATTTTCTTATGAAAATTATGTATTACTGCAGATTAAACTACCCAACAGTAGAGCTTGAAATTAATTAACAAATACTTCTGCCTGTGATACTTTTATTATATTTTGTTCTTTAATCTGGCTAGGGTTTTGAATGCAGGACTTTTTTTTGTAGTAGAATATTTTCATCATGTGGTATACCTATATCTACTTTTACTACTTCCACCATTGCCTATTAGTACATTGCATACATTTTTCCAGCAAGCTGGAATTTGTCCAAAAAAAAGGCTGGTCAAACCAGAGCATGGCAGGGCAAAATTATATATTTTTGTGAAATATTTTGTGCTAGAAATGTATGTAATAACCACTCACAAGGCTAGTTGGTGTATTACTGTAGCTAGTGAGTTAAGCCAAGAACATGCTGGCACTACTGTCATAATAGCTGTTCATGGCAATTCCACTGGAATAAACTTGCTTCAACTAAACCAAACTTAACTTTGTTAACTCTGTAGACTAGTGGGAACATCTTTAACAAGCTGAAATGAGCTGACAAAAACCATTAAATTAACATTTAAGGTCTCTAGCTCATTTGGAAAAAAAAAAAAAAAATACTTCCTGTAAGAAAATGGCCTAAAATTTCAGCTGCAGATGAGAGTGAAGAAGCAAAGAAGTCAAACAGCCGTGGCCTTTCCCAGCCTTTTTAATTGTTGCTTTTGGTTATTTTCAAGCCATCTGAAAACAATTAATGGTGATTGGATCGGTTCGGAGAAGTCTGAAGTGGCACTCTGGGGCCATGTTAGCCGGGGCAATCTCCGATTAAGAGATTAACAGTCTCATTACCTCCTGGGTTGTGGATGCAAGGACGGTAGGAGATGAACCAGCAGACAGTTACAATGAATGTGAGAGGATTGCTGCTGAGACATTTTAGGATTAGCGCTCCACTCTTTGTTTTTGCTAGTTTTTTCCACTTTTGGGCTTCAGCTTAGGTGTCCCAGTAGGTTCAGTCGCACTGACTTTTACAGACAGCACCTCCGTTAAAACTGCACAGCTGCTCCCGGCTCACATTAGACGACCTGACTTTAATAAATGTGTGGATTATCCAAAAAATTAAACATCTAGCTTATTTTTCATATTGTTTTTGCCTCATTAATTTAAGGCGTTTCTTCTCACTTATTATATTTAAATCTTGTATATGCAGCCAAGTAAGTAAATGCACAGTTCAAATTATTGATTGCAGAAAAGGTTACTGGCTATTGATATGCGCTGTGCACCTCATGGCCACAGTAGAGTAGCTAATTATATAGTTTAGGTATGATTGAAGATTACAAGCATGCACAGTGCAGACCAAAAAAGTACAATAACTTTGTAGTTTGGTCAACAAAGCCAGGAAAACTGCCTGGCAAGCTGATTCCTGACTGCAGAAGTTAAAACATAAACTGTGTTATCACAGTAAAATTGTCAGTAAATTTTCTGTAAGGGTTGGAAATGGGGAAAAACAAAAGAAAGCAAACAAAACAGAACAAAGAGTGATAAAAAAGCTGTGACTCGGGGCAGGTCCAAAATATGCTGGGGATTCAGGGAGAAAAAATAAAGAACTAACATACCATCAATGAATGTTAAGGACTCCAGTATCTGCGGTGATCAGATATGATAGGGTAACAGGTGAGATGAAATTAGTCTGTCATGGAAACAATGAAGCAATAATTTACTTTATTTTCTATTGTGCCCCATTATTTGTCGTCATAATACATGCTCAGGCACTGAACGCACACAGATGTGCTGCGACAACAATCTACACATATTGAAAGGTAAACCTCATATCAGTTGTCGGTTGTCAGCTGAGAACTGACATATATGATGAATTCACGTTTGTCTTCATGCCATATTTTTAATAGTCATCTATTCTAGCGCTGATCTTCTTGTCTACTTCTGAATCATCAAACAAATACAATGAGAGGTTCAGTTTGCTGAAGTGCATCGGGGTGGACAGGTATCATTTCACATACATCTCAACTTCTCTTTTACTGTCAGGTTTCATCTGACAAAACCAAACAACAACAAAAAAAAAAAAAAAAAACCCATACACAAACACTGTGCAAATATTAAAACAGGTGCATTAAATGTCATTTTACATGACAGTGAAATCATCCATTATGATTTTGGGTGAAAGCGGGTGGAGGGGATTGTTGTATGGCTTCATAAACCATATGTTCGGATGGTTTTTAGATCCTTGACTGATTGGGTCGCAAGGATCCTCAAGCATGGCATGCACGTTCAGCCAACTGTTGGTAGAAGCCTACGCCATCTGTGGCACTCTTCTGTGGTGACACCGCAGCACCCTGAAGCTTCAACAGTGACGATGCTCAGCACATGTCGACCACAGGTGCAATCACACCTTCTGTAAAAGATGAGGTGAAGATGTTTTCCGTGCTGCGTGTGATTAAGCACTCAGTCACAAGTGAACCAAGACTTGTAGTCAAATCTGGACTTCTTGTGACTTCTTATCCAGTTACAGCTGCTGTCTCATTGAGTTTTAAGAGCAGTGTTAGTGCAGTGCTAAATGAGGGGTTTACACAACCAGTTCCTTTAGAAAAAGAGGTTATTTGCATAGAAGTCTAGCGTCTCCTTTGTTTTTCTCTCTCATTTTTACTTTTTGAACCCTCTTCTCCGGACATGTTTTTCTGTTTGGAGGTGACAGTGACTCAGGCATTACAATAATAATTGTCTCACTAATGCCACAAGACTGCAGGAAGCTGACTTGGAAGACTGCAGTCCCGTAATTGTCTTTCACTCTTGTTTGGCTCCACTGTTCCTTGGAGCGTTTGTTAATTACAGCATCTCCCCGATTCAATTTCAGGTACCTACGTGTCACCACCAGGACAAGTGAAGACAGGCAAATGTCTTTGTGCTACCTGGTCAGCACGTTTACAGTTGGATAGACAGAACATTTTCAAATCGCTTATCTCTTTTTTTAGAAGTACAGTTTTGCACACAAACTTAGATTGTATTAAAATAAAGTGCTAGTAAAAGAAGTAAAATAAAGTGGAAACATTTTGCCAGTGTCTCAAACTCCTGAGCTGTATGAATATTAAACTCACTACCAGCAGCAGTGATGCAAAATAAGGTTTGTATGTCTAATATCATCTGGGAGAACATAGTTTAGAGCATAGGCTGAACAAAGGCTTTCCCCCAGTCCTGTTTTCTCTCCACCTCTGTATCATCCATAATTTGAGGGAAGACCGTGATATTGTTTATTATGTTCAGAAACTTTTCACAGTGCAACTCACAAGGCTCGTGTGGTGCCCAGGATTATTGGCTTCCAATATCACAACTCCTAAAACACAATATATGGCAAGTATAGTTTATAATCACCAGCAAAGACGGTAAAAGGTCAAAACCACAACGCACTGACACTCAAACTCAAAGAAAAACTCAAACTGACAGCGGCTCAAAACAGAACTTTCTCTTCTGATGAGAGCAAATTTGATTTGTAAGAAACATTTCTAGAAAAACCAGCACACATCCCAGCCCAGTTGACTCAGCATGTTCCTTCGCTCTATCTCTAAGAGTCAAGCGCACTATTATGCATATTTCCATAATAATCATCTCTATTAACTGAATTGCAAGTAGTTTCTGCTGAAGTCCAATTAGATTTGATGTTTGAGGGGAATATAAAGGGCACTGAGGACTTTGTCTGATGTATTATTGAATGGAAATGAATGGCAGCTTGTTTTGTCAGCTGTTACTGGCTATCTCGCCTACCATCTGTTGTCTTTTACAGAAAGTAGAAGGACTTCTATTTCTCTCAGTCCCTCAAAAGAGCACATTGAGATTGAGAGTCTTTGTGCAAGGCTTATGGATTCCCATCCTTTAAAAATGCTCCATGTGAATTATGAAATGTCATCAGAAGTATCAGGAGGGGGTATTTTAACATAATAACCCACAGCCTTTTTTCTTTCTAAGAAAAGGTAGGTGTCGTTATCTTCTAACAACAAAGGTTCTCATAACAACAACAGTGATTCAAGAACGTGAAAGACGTCCATCATTGCAAGCAAAGCTCCTCTGTGGCAGAGGCAGATACATGTTGTATGATTACAGAAGCAATATCTTTTGTTTATTTGGAGTAAATATGACTGAAGAAATGCAACAAGCCAGACTGCAACATGATTTTTCAACCATTTCTCTACAGAATTACTTTCTCATGCAGTATAATATCCAATAGAATAATATGCAATACACAAAATCCATTTTCAGATGGAGCAATCATTTTTTTCAGAGCCGATGATAGTTGTAACTAACCAGTAAACCATTTTGCTTCTTTCTCATCTCTGAGAGATGCATATTTGCACTGCCAACCATGCAGGAAGTATGGATAAAGAAGACAGAGTGACAAGCACAGGAGTAGTTTACTGTGACTTATTTTTCTCCTGGAACAAACACAGCTCATATCCTATCCCATTTTAGAAAAACAATAGTACCAAGTAGTGTGAAGAGTCTGAGAAATGTTGTGGAGTTAAAAGTACAATAATTGTTTTAAAATGTAGCAAAGTAAAAGTCATTAGTTTCCAAAAAAAAAAAAAAAACTTGACCCCTGCATTTACCCAAAACCACAGTCTTTCCCTTACCGTAACTAAAGTGCTTTTGTAGCCTACACCTAACCACAGACGGGGCTCTGGATGCCAACCCCAATCTCTACTGTGACAGTGCTGTTCATTTTTACAGCGAAGAAAGGCTCTGATTTAATGGCTGTTATTGCTTTTGATAGACATGCCAAAGCGGCTAGCTGCTAGCTAGCCAACTTAATCTGCCAAAAATAGTGACAGAAAGATGAAAGAAAGAAGACAAAATTTGTCACCAAGTAACAGAGATGGGTGCTGTAAGTGGACTGACAGAAATAATTACTTGTATAGTTATTTGATCATCTCAACACTACACTTTATATCAGGCTACTGTGGCCTTTCTTTTTCAGAACAGTCTGAACAATATGAGCCATTGCTCCCTGAGCTTCAAAACAGGTGACCTTGATATTTCTTTCATGTTCTCTTTAAACTCTTAAATGTCACCTCTCTCATCCACCTGCTTTGACTAAAAACACTATTCACAGTAGCTAACTTGTAAAAATTCTCCACCACAGTTCATGAAAGCTACCTCAAACCATAGACCATGGTGACGGGAATTGATTTTTCACTGGTCTCTAGCCCCAGCAGCCATGCCATTGTTCCACAAAAAAGGACCTGCTGGGAATTGGTGAGAAGCAAAGAGTAGAGAGAAAATACCATGGATTTGAATTCTTGATAATCAAATTAAGTTTCCCAGAATGCCATGAAACACCTGCACTGTGCTGATAAGATAAAGAACAGAGGGGGAACAGCAGAAAGAGTAATAACAAGAGAAAGGGAACCCATAAAAGCCCAAACAAGGTGGGGGATAAGCAATGAATAATGTAATGAACTTGTTACAGCTCAGAAATGATCTTTCTCTTTCTCTTTTAGTATCTCTAGTATCTTTCCTCCATTTCTCTTTTTTCTTTTCTTGCTTTCAATATTTCTTTAAAAATTTCTCCTGAACTCATTATATGTAGCATCACAGGAGGTCAGTCTTCAAAAGGATTTAACGCCGAAAAAAAAATTAATGCTACCTCCTCAATACGCAGCCACTACCAGGTCACTAAGTAGGAGTGAAACCTATGATTGGCAAATTGAACTTCACTTTTAAGTATTTCCTGACAAAGCCACCGTTCATAATTGCAACTCATAAGAAATTGTCCCTGTCTGCAGTTCTCAAAACACCAATCTGTGTCTCTCATCTCTACACCAGTGGGGTGACGGTACCTTAAGGGTTAGCAAGCAACTTCCTTGATCCTATCAAACTCCTTTTTAAATGAAAATTGAGAGATGAAAGTGACAACCGGTTATGCTCTTCCATGCCTCTGAAATCTTTATCAGGTCGATGGAGGATAACTTTGCTTGTGACCATACAGCTGCCAATGCATACGCCACATGTAAACATGCATTCAGGGCAAAACTGGTGCTGAGGTGTCCCTTAACCAAGAGTTGCTCAGAATGTCTGAATATGGGCTGAATAGCTCTCGCACATGACAGAAAAAGTGTGAAGAATGGATTGTTGGATAATAAGCACAGAGATTGCCAAACCGATTTCATTTGATTACAGGGATGCCCAGTGTCATATTGAAGCCCAGTCTGCTGTGATTGGTCAGCTCCCACCCAGATGCCTGAGCAGGCACCACCCATCATGTTTCTCTCATCGTTTCCAAAGCGGAACCACATTAGTCAACCAACATGCTAACTAAACAGCCTGCCAAATAAACGGCAAAACAACATAAATCACAGCTTCTTGATATGAAGTTGGGTCCCAGACAGCAGATGTCAATCCATACTTGGGCATTATGGAGACCTTTCCATCACGTCCCCATCCAAAATAAAATAAATCCTCTGCTCCTTCACTTCCTCAGATGGTGGGAGGACATGCACTACAGTGTTGGTTTTCGCAGCTAACAGCAGAACAATCTGAATGCTTTACTCATACATTCCACATCTTATTACTACAGCCGGCATTAGCGAGGGAGTAACGCTGGCGAACATCGTTGTGGATTCAGATTTTTAGTGGGTGCGACAGACGGCCTGCAAAAGGGCTGAAGGAGGTTACATGTTCAACAGGCCCTGCACATGACATCATAAGAAGGGCCAAGTCTAATCGGAGCGTTTTGACACACTTTTACTGCAGCAACATGTGTCCACACCGGGGACACACGTTAATGTTGGAAAAAAAACATTAACCCTAACGTGCATTTTGCATAATATGTTCACTTTAAACATTAGAGTCTCCTACTCACGCCACGCAGATCTGATGTCTCATCTGCCGCTATATTTAATCTCTTCAGTGGAACAGACGCTTGAGTGACAAATAAATCACACTTCATGTACATCGTGATTTATTAGCAGAGTTTTTCTTGCATCAAACATTCCACCTCCAGTCAAATGTTAAAACCTTTTTGCAATATTTGTTAGTTTCCCATATTTCCACTCAATTTTTTTTGATGACCAATCTGAAAAATGGGTGGAAAAATAGGGGAGATAGAAAAGCCCTCTGGATCATTCAGAATCAGCCAGTATGGACATCATTCCTGGGGATACTGAGCTGCTAGTGGTGATAAACCTACTGAACTGAACTGAACTTTTTTTTTTCTTTTGAGCAGCAGCTACATGTCCAAACCACACACACTCACATTGAATTTCTTTCATTTCATTGAAATGGCTCCTGTTAGTGAAACAGTTTTCAAAACTGTGGCTCTTTGGTAGCTTGACTGAGCAGTTGTAGATGAAGTCAGATACAACAATAGAGAGATAACAATATATCGGTGAGGTAAGTTGAGGTAAGTCAAGAGGTAGTTGGATCCCTCAAATTTAGCCTAATTTTAGAGGCACACATAGACCAAACAGAAGTATAGCTACAAAACTGTACGTGGCATTTTCTTTTACTATTGGTGTTGTTACTCTGTGCATGTATCAGTTTGAGTTCACTACTTCAACAGTTATCCAAAACACAAATCAGCAGCAATTAAGAACTAAGAGCGTGTCATTGAGCGTACAATACATGAGTATAAACCTGAATACATTTAGTTTCTCCCAAATGATGCATTGCTGTCTATTGCACTTCTCCCTTGAACATTCTCCTGTGATATTAAACCACAGCACTGCAGGCACTACGGCTACAGCCATCTGGTCAGCCTGTCTGCTCCTCTCCTCCGCTGTCACTCACTCCTGCCCCCTCAAGTGTCACTCAGCAGCCTGGTGGGCGCTGTGGTTGCAAAGCAGCGAGAGAACATTAGCATCATAAACTCTAATTACTGAGGTTAATAGTTGACAGTTGCAGAGCAAATACTTCAAGGGTTCTCTCTTCTTCAGCGAGGCGGTCTCACTGAATCTAAAACTGCTCCAGGAAACTGTGTCCACTGGCAGTGTCATATTGGAAAGAGAGAGGCTCTTCAGAATGAATTTCACTTTTCGGACATTATAAAACCACGCACGCGTTTTACCAGCCCAGCGTGTCAGCCTCCAAAGAGGTGGTGGAAATGAAATTTGGACCTCACATTGGTTAATTCCAAATTTCTTATGGAGAACTGAGAAAGTACTGTTTAGCAGAGAAATTGCTTTAAATGAAGGTCATAAAAAGACCAAAGAAAAACCAAGATTATGTAAATCAGAAGGTACCCGTAATGAACATACATTTCAACTACTTTTAGTTTCAATTGAGGCATTTCCAGTTCTGTTTGTGCATATTAAGTAGTATATCCTGAAGCATCCGTGACCTGACAAACAGCTGTTAAAATTATAGACCAATCTGGCAAATTCAAGAGGGGGACATCAGTGTTATATATTTAAGAGGTATTGCACAGTGAGGTACCTCAGAAGTCATGATGAAGAGCAGAGACGCAATCCCCCCACAGAGTACTTATTTTTGAGCATTTTATTGCACCTAGACCATATTGAAGAAAGGAGAAGCTATGATTAAACTGTACTTCAGGTTTAAGGTTTCCCTCTGCTCAGTGTATTATTATGCACTTTTTTGCCAAGCCCATGTTAACGTTTAATATAACCTGCTTGCCAGTCTGAAACAATGGTCGAACTAAGTTTGAGGTATCTCGGTGTACTATTTAACCGACCCTTACCAGTAATTTACAGGCAAATATTAAATGTAGCCATTGTAGAATATGTATTTGCTACACATAATAATAATAATACATTTGCTAGATGTATGAATCAATCAGTCAATCAATCTTTATCTATAGCACCAATTCACAACAAGTGCTATCTCAAGGTGCTCTCCATAAAGAACAGGTCTAGTCCAAACTCTTTGATGAAGAGAGAGACCCAACAATTCAAGAATTCAGTCGTTGGGTGGGGTTGGGGGCTTGACAAATAACGAGCAAGATGGTAACAGTGAATAACATGACAATGAGGAGAAGAATTTTAAATTCTATTCTGTTTTACGAGAAGCCAGTGAAGAGAAACCAGTACGGGAGAAATATGATCTCTCGTAGTTCTCGTCAGTACACAAGGAGCAGCATTCTGGACCAGCTGGAGAGTCTTTAAGGACTTTTTGGGGCAGCCTGATAATAAGGAGTTGCAATAATCCAACCTGGAGGATTAGTTTTTCTGCATCATTCATAGACTCCCATCCTCCTTCACCAGTGCTCTCTCTGTACTAAGGTGCGCTCTAAAACCTGAAATCCTCAAATAGACTATTTGGTATTTAGAAAATTACAACGTTGATTGACTACTGCTTTCTCAAGGATCTTGGAGAGAAAGGGAAGGTTGGCTAATACACCTGAATCAAGAGTGGGTTTTTTTTTTTTTTTTTCAGAAGAGGTTTAATTACTGCTACTTTCAAGGACTGTGGTACGTAGCCTAATAGTAAAGACTGATTGATCATATCCAGTAAGGATGTGTTGATTAAGGGTAGGACCTTAAGTAGCCTAGTAGGAATGGGGTCCAGGAGACATGTTGACAGTTTGAATGAGGAAATCATTGAAGCCAATTCAGGAAGATAAATTGGAGAAAACCAGTCCAAATGCACATCAAACCAAACAACTGTTTCCATGGTTCCAAGGTTTGAGGTTGAATTGGAGCCTGTTGAGGGCAGTGGGTGATGGTTATGTTATATTTCAGTCTTGGATATTAAAACTTAGACCAGACTGACTTATTAACAGCTTGGCTATTTATTTGTTCCACATCCCTGCCAAACCTGTCAGGATAGTAATGCGTATTGGAACAAACCCTCCCTGCTCATTGGGATTTCAAGACATTCCCAGCGCTCTGTTTCTCCACCTACTTACACATGCAACTGTAAACTTTGATGGAGCTTTGAGTAAGCCAGAACATTTCACTTGCAAAATTGCAAAATACAGCTGCAACTGGAAAATAAGACAATCCCGGTTCAAAGTGGTGGTGTCCATGCATGCTTTCAGCCCTTTCTGTCAGTGTCATTGCATCAGCTCCATGGGGGAGTAGTGGCATGGGAGGCCAAAAATCAGAGACTGCTTTTCATGATAATTCTTTATAAAAAAAAAACATCAATAACTCACTGAATACTCCAATGAAATCTCTAATTACTCAACTTACTATGACAATGTCCTAAATTTTTGAAAAGCCATTAGGTTCCAGATGCCTTTCACTGCTGCAATAAAAAAATAAAATAAATCGAGCTAGCAGTTCCAGTCCAGTTCATTGGCAGAGGAAGCAGAGGCTTCAGGCCGCACGGCTCTGCAACACAAGTGTTGAGAACGGTCTGATATATGACTGTTACCTCCTTAAGGCAGCTGTTCAGTGCTCCCTTCAGAGCTCCTAACCAGAATGAAATCCATCCACTAACAACATGAGTGTGACTGTTTACACACTGAACTTGTTAAGACTCCCAAGTCATTTCACACCATCTCACTCTGGTGCGTATATACGAATTACGCTACTTAATGTAGCAAACTGTGGAGCACAGGTCTGTACATGCAGTCACGTGTATCTTTACACATGTGCAGACACTCTGAAGTGCTGGAAACCATCTGTACTGCATACGCACGCAAACCCTCACAGAGATTCAAGTACATTAACTCTGTAAAACACAATCATCTTATTCATCTGTCCTCTTTATCTGCTGATTTCTCGCCTCAATTTTTCTCCCAGATTTCATCTCCCCACCATCTTCCTCTTTATGTCCTCTATCTCGTCCATCTCGGTGCTTTCACATCCTAGATCACCTTTCTTTATCTATGCTGTCTTTTCAGTTTCATGAGTAACTTATACAGAAAGCAAGAGAGAATGAGACCTAATAGTTCGCTCTGTTTACTCTAATGGTTGTGCTTTTCGTTGGAATACTGAAGTCCGCATGTATGATAGACAAGAAAAGAGATGACGGGGACAGTGCAAAAGAGGGAGAGGTGTGCGTGTCCTCGGTGTGAAAGCATGCATGTGTGTTTGTGTATGCGTGCCCATCTGTGTGCAGTTCCCTATGTGTGTGTGTATGTGTGTCCTGTTTCCACTTCCCCCATCTGTCCCTTCTGCCTTGACGTCCAACCCCTCTTCTAATGTGCTGTCCAATAAGCCAATGATTATCATATCGGTGCAATATTAGCTTCTATCACCGCCTGGCTGAGGATCAGTAATTGCTGTCCGTGCAGAGGAAATGGGAAAGGAAATTACATCTGCCTATACAAAGAGATCGTTTCCTTGTTAGTCCTAAGGGACTGTGATGACCCCCCGGGTGTGTGCGTGCACTTGTGAACTTGAAAGTGTGTGTGTTTGTGTGCATGTCCATGTGTCTGTGTTTTTATTTATAATGGACCTTCTCAGTATGCAGATGAATCTGGCACTAATATCACAGTTGTATTAGGGAGAAGATTTGGACAAGGACAGCACGCACTGATGTATAGGTGTCTTCTGCTGTCTGTGAGCGAGGTCTTTCATTTCCATCAGAAAAAAATACTGGCTTGATGTTGTTTCATAAAAAACAGGCTGCTGGGCAGGTGTAGAAGAGCTTGAATAGACTGTAGACGTACACCTGTAATCACTACCTTTTATCACCTCACAACTGAGGGATTTTATTCTAATGCATTTTCTTTGCCTTGACAAAAGGCAGTAGGCTGTGCGGATTTTTTTTCTCACTGTTCAATGATACTTTATCTTCAAAAGAACATAGATTGCAGAAAAACAGGCTGTCCCAACTCAGGCATCTGAAACTGGTGGATCTGCAACAAAACTTTGACATACTGAGCATCCGTTTATGTTTTTAAACTTTAAACCCAAAGTGACTCCTCATCTCAAGCTAAGATGAGGAGTCTCTTCTCTTCTTCTAGTTTGAAGGTGTTGCTGTTAAAGTCTTTTGGGTCTACGACTCTTTGTAGGCAGCCAAACATTGGGATATCCGAGCCCTAATGTTATTTGCAACACCAAATGATTGGCTTTATTTATTACTTCTGGGGATGGGACTGAGGTTAAATCCTTGTTTTTTATTATGTCAGTCTTGAGAGAAAAAATCTCCATCATTTAAACAAGATTCCAAATTTCTCAAATATCCTTATGCATCTTACCAGCACTCTTCATTACATGAACTCTACAAAACATAAAGAATACTACACTATGCCAGTATAAGATACATTGTTTGGAAAAATGCATCCTCAGTCAAATCTGGCATTGGAAATTGCCCCAACATGCATCGTTTCCAATGAATAAAATATGTATACGTCATAAAAACATGTGCACTATGTAAATCTGATGTTTATATATTCACGCACATATTCAGCTGTCTGCCTGACCTAAACAAGACATAGATCACATGTTAACATTGAAAAGACACTCCTCTTATGATAAGAGACGTAGACCGTGGCACTGCATATTGTATATCATTCTCTGCAAGCTGTGGGAACATCTGCTGCACACAACAAGTAATCTAATGTGGTGCCGAGTCTGAAAGTTGAGTCTTTTATTTTTCTTTCTACCAATACAAAATCTATCACCGAAGTGATAGTTTCATTTTTTTCGCACTGATGCACTTTCATTTTCAAAACAAGTTGTTGAATGTGTTACTGCAACGAAGAAAAAAGGGATTTTAGAAAAACTATACAGCTGATCATGAATCGGATGAATGAAACAGGTTGAAACTGGCTGATTTTCACTGGAACTGCTCAAGTAAAGAAAAGACTCAGTTCCATATCAAATAACTTGTTTCTACTTTTCCAGCGGTTACAATCTTTGCATTACGAGGTCTTATATGACTTTGAATTATTCGTACTGCACTTACAAGGCACAAACCACAAACAAAAACTAAACACTTATAGATGCGATCTATGTAGGCAGACATGTAGGTAGTCAGAGTGATGGATAGATGGATGATTTGAATAAAATTAAAGCAGTTTGGGGTATTATTGCCACCATAAGAGTACGTGGGTGTTATACTGACACTGATCATACCCGAGTAGGATGAGACAGAGAGCTGACTGGACCTCTCCATTAGGAAACCATTCCAGCTCCTCCAACTCCCTATGTATATCTAAGTGCATACAAGACCAGGCCTTCAACTCCCACTGGGTAAAATGAAGCTGCATGTACAACAATCAATTTTTAAATATGCTGCCATCGTTCGTTTAACTCTCCCATATGTTCGTCTTTGAAATGCTGCTTTTATGTTTTCCCTGAAAGTTATCATAAAACACGACTCCAACTTTTCTTACTGGTTCTAGGAATTTTATTCTAAAACATGAGTCTTTGTTCATCTCACAGTCAGAGCAGACTGACAGTAATTCTACTTGAGCGTGAGCTATTTTTTACTCCCACTGCTGTGGCAGGCATGTGACACCCATATAGGGTATTTGTTATAAATATATCCACTGCCATTAACAAGTTTACATTTTCCTTTCAGTTCTACTCAAACGTCTTTGATTTTCCCTCCACCTTATAACCACACACCTAACACCTCACTGGTGTTGTTTTACTCCAAATCATTATGTCTCTTGTTACTGTTGCAATAAAGTGTTGTAGTTACGGCACATTCAGTCAGTGTTGAAGCTTCTTCCTCCACTGGTTTTCACATGAGATACACCATTAAAGAATTAAGGCATGCAATCAAATACATTTATATTGCATTCAGATGCAATTATATTATTGACATGTTGTGCAATAATGCAATCTTAAACTAACATACAATTTACACAATATGAATGCTGCTATGATCTTCAAAGCAACCGATTACAACACAGCATAAAATGACACAGAATATTTTGGCTAATGCGACACTGAAAGCGCCATTCTTGAACAAACTCTCAAAATTGATGCAATACACTGATTGATTGCAACTGAGATTATATTATTCCCATCTCGCACAGTGTGACATATTTTTCTCCCTCCTCTTCGTTCCCAGTCAAACCAGAACATGTCCGAGTGGACATTCTTCACTAGTGATAATTTCACTGCGGTACCAGAAACTAGTTATCGAACAATCACATCAACATAACAAGGGGGTTTGCATTGTAATGTTTATTTGACCAGGTGTGTGGTCTAAAATACTAGCATTAACTAAAAAAGATAAAATAGATATATATTTAGGACATTGTTAAGATGTTAATGGACCAACATTTTCCTTGTCAAAGTTGACCAAACTGTGGATTTATTTCATCTACAGGATTGCATCCACTAATTGCTTTTACTGCAAATGGGTTACTGCAAGATTTTGCTGTCCGACAGTAAATGCTGCGGTGACCTTTCCTCCCATCTGCATCCCCTCTCCTCCCTCTCTCCTGTACTCCTCAGTGAGGAGATCCAACAGCACAGTGGCAGCTCGTATAACCTGAGGAGCAGAGAGCGGATAGAGGAGGCGGGAAGAGGAGCAGAGAAGCAGGGGGAGAGGAGATTGAGCCACAGTAGTCCTGCTGGCAGGTAAACATACAGTGTATCCACAACATCACCCTCCGTCTTCCTCTTGTATACCCCTCTCTGTCTCAGTTCCTGTCTGTCTTTTGTCTACTGCTTCAGTTTCCCCTCCCCTGCTGTTTGCACCACAGCCAATATTTGGGTCACTGCAGATATCACGTTGTGTCACGACACCAAAGCGTTCACATCAGATTGTTCTCACTTTCTGGGGGAACACACACAGAGATTTATGCGCTTGTGTGCAGACATGTACACACACACACACACACACACACAGACTGTAATGGGAACTACTTATACAGCTTTTTCCTCTGTTTTTCTGGCTTTGCTGAGGAATTGTGTGCGATTGGTGAAGGACAGAGGGAAAGGGGAAGAGTGGGAAGCATTATTCTGTGAGTGTGTCTGTAGAGCTCAAACACAAAGGAGACTGAAGGAGACAGAACTGACCATTGAAGTTCCCCCGAGAGCAGCTCTCCCTACAAATACTGGTCCCTGCCTAAGTTGACCATTTGAATTAGTAAAGCTGGGAGCACACTAACATTAAAACCTGCAAAGACAAAACATGAAGATTATTTTAACCAAAAATCTAATAGATATTTGTGTGCAATATTAGTATGCAATGAATACTTGTCAAAACATTGTTTGTGCTGCTAATTTATGATGCAGTTAATGCAGAATTTGCAAAGAAACATGAAAAAGGATACATTTGGATGAGATCCATGCCGGAAACACATGGGGAACAATACTGTAGTGTCTGACTAGTTTAAACGCAGCTCTCTTAAAGTTGACTTTCCCTCACCTGAAGTGCTTTTTGCAGTCAGCCAACAACATCATACACACATACAGTAAACTTTTTATCTCCTGACTGTCCTGACTAACACACAGTGGAAATGGCTCGGTTAACCCTAGCGTGACCAGTCCTGACACCAAATCTGAGCTATAATCGGTTCAACAATTGCAACACCTTAAGGTAAAATCACCATGACGCACTGTTTCTGTGGGATTGACTGGAAATGTGGGAATGACTCAGCTGTCTTGTCCAGGTATGGAATTTTGTTTTTTTTTTCCTGTTTTCTCTGGAACAGGGTAAGGTTCAATTTGTTCAGCTCTGTCTGATACTCCAAGGTCTGTGATTCACTTTCCTCTGGATGGCTGTAAGCGCCTCTCTAGTGAGGTAGAGCCTGTGCAGTAAGAAAGCACACAATAAGCATGACTGAAGGAAAGAAAATGCTGAATCTATTAACAGCTTTAGAATAAGGAAGGAGAAACTGTATGAACACAGAAATGATAAAACAATGGATTATTGATTATTGCTAACTTGCCCATCTATGTGTCTGTGGTTAACCTTTGACCATATTCCATTTGATGCTTGTGTGGTGGGAGCTTATTCTACATTTATTTTTATTTTGAAACACTTGCAGGCTGTGAAAGTGCCAGTAAATATTTATATCCAGTTTTGCTAATGGGGATGTGGTATATACTTTGTGACACAATGACTCCTTTGACTTTCCATGTCCTTTATATACCTGAGGATCCTTTTCCTTGGCTTTACCCACCACATACCCATAAACACTTCCTGACATCTCTTATTCTTGCCCTACAAATACCACTCACTGTCACTCCTTCAGAGAGCTCTATCGAACCACTATTGACTGGCTGGTGGGGCTAATCGAAGGCCCCAGCGGCCTTCTTGTCCTTTTGGTTAATGGTGACCCAGCTACCTTGCTCTCCCAATCGACACTGCCAACACCCTCCCTGTTCTATCTCTCCATCTCACCCCTCCCCTCCTCTCATGCTCTGGGTTGATTCGATGGCATTGATCCCCTCCACCTCTTGACCTCCATCTAGAAGAAGATTTACTGATGTAGCTGTCTCACGTTGAAAGCATGCTGGCTCTTTCAAGCTACATCTTTAAGTATTTACATTTCTCATGTTTTCTTTATTCATTATTCAATTATACTCCCATTTCATTCGGTAAATTGTGTTTCTCCACATTATTGAGTGATACCAGGTGTTTGGTCATTTTGGTGGAAAAACATTCCTTTAACATTACTTTTTTTTCCGTAAAAAATTAATAAATAAAATAGATATATATCAAATTTAGAATAAAATATCGTAATTAGTCTAAAAAAACAACATGCATAGTATTTGAGTGACGATAAAATATATACTCGTCTTGCTCTTCTTATAAACCCACCAGAGGACATAATCTTGGTGTCTTTGTGGTAGCTATGGCCCTGACAACTACACACTATAGAAATATACAGAAAAGACATGCTATGCAAGACTGTAGCCTTTTTTCTACAGTGTGTGCACTGTATGTACAGCATTTATACAATATGGTCTTTATTATTGGTCGCTTATCCAACCCTCAATTGATTTGACCAATGATTTGGTCCATCACTTACTACTGTAACGTGTACCTTCATGTTCACTCTAAGGACATGGCCAAGTAGTAGACCAACAATAGAGTGCGTTTGATTTCTTTTTATTTATTCTGTGTTATGATTGGAAACAAACCAACAGAGGAGACTGTAAAAGACCATTTGTTCATTAATTCATAGTACACGTCGTTTTCTGAATCCTATTTATGTCATTCCTTGGATGGATCTACCATGTTTTTTTGCTTCCAAGCCTTGGAACAATTGCATGAGCTGGGAGCCAAGCAATCTGTTGGTATTCTTCAGTTATGGATGGCTGCATAACGACACTCCTCCTGCAACCGAAACAACTTTTTAATCAAGTAAACATCTAAAACAAATCATCTTTTTGTTCATCTTCTGTTCTCTCCCTTCTTCAGCCTTCTTCCCCTCTGTTGCCTCACATGCATACACATGCCCCAGCTCTCATCTTTTTTTAGTATAATACCCAGGCAGTTCCCGCTAGAATAGCTCAATTGTTTTAGTTGAAGACAGGGCCCATAAAGTGCCATTAAAGATGTATCACCACAGCAGCTAATGTTTTCTTATCCATTGTTGAAGCACCTCCAGGACAAGGAGACTAACAGATTCATTTCCAGGCCATTTGCAGTCCTCTCTTCTAACCCTCTGCCTCCCTGTATGCCACCTCCTTTTCCTTCAACTGACTCTTCTGCCTTGTAGGCCTTTTGATCCTGTTTTTTCTCTCCAATAAGTTACAGCTCATCAGTACTCTGAACTGCTGATTATGTATATTAAGACTCCTCAAACCTGGGCTGAATCCATTCAAGCGTTAGCAGCCGTATTCTTTTATCATTTAGGATTTCTTTTCCTTCAACATGTGATTCTTGGCTGTGCTGTATATGAAGTCTCGAGATTTACGGTATAAGTCCTGTTCAATTTGTGGAGAGCAGAGAAGATAAAGATATAGAAGCTGAGGGAAAGAAAGGGAAAGTAAAGGGTTGTGGAGGAGAATGTGGCAGGACGGGCTCACTACTGCCATGAGTCCCTGACTCTTCTATGGGCTTGCGAAAATGGGAGATACTCCCAAACATACTGTGCTTTATCTCTAGGACACACATGACTGATGCACTGAATCATTTCTCATCCTATCTTGTTCGCCTCAATGAGCTTTGCAGTTTGTGGGCTGCGCACTTCATCCTCAATTATATTTAACAGCTCAAAATGAAATCAGGGATCGAAGAAAGAGTACAGCAGGCGAAGTTCACTGCTTACCTACAGTATGTTGAAATCATTCTACCAGCACTTGTTAATGACTTTAGATAGAGACCAAAATGTACACATTTAGAAATTCCAGTGTCTGGCCATCATTTCCGATCGGATTCATTTTGGAAAATAAATGGGCTTTATGGTTCACATTCACGTCATGTGGAAACCAGATTGTTGCTTGACAGATTTTTCAGAAATATGCAATGAAGCAACATTTATTTTAACCCAATGATATTTTCTGAATATGTTCTCCTGAATATGTTCTCCTGAATCTGTTGCCATTCACAAAATATGTATCGAAGCAAATTAGGCAAATATTTTTTTCACCACATGTACAGCACATACATTGCAAACAGATGTATTCGTTTAATATGTGTGTAGCAACGACACTAAATAACAGGTGAAATATTCAAAATTGTGCAAGTGATCACCGAGAAATACAAGATATGTATATAATGGATGTGAAAATTAATTAAGGTTCACAATATCAATATCCATGTGTATTATAGCCTGTATGGCCCTAAATTTATATAGGGCACAAAGTATTTTGCCTTTTTTTAAAGGCCTTGATTCTTTCAACAGTAACTAGCCTTGGAAAAATCCTTTTAGCTCTGAGCTCACCATGTGTATAACGGTAGTACTAGCAGTAGTGTGTGACTCATTTGGGATGACTCATTTTATTTCAATTTCATTGACATTGAGAAAATTAAATAAGTGTGCATGTTTCTTTCAGCACATTCAAACAGCTGCTTAGCAAATCAGCGCTGTGCTCTACTTCTGATCACAGTAGAATACCCATTCAAAATGAAGCTGACTGTTTAGGTTCACAGGCTGTACATGTTGCTCAAGAGCACCTGACCTGGATGGATGGTCATTTCCAAGGGAAGACCCACCTGTTTAACGTCTATGTAATGTTTCTGGTCGCACCTCTGAGCCTATAATCTTTTAGATCAGTGGACAGCTAGGGATTTCTAGGGATTGCTAGGGATGTGCTCTGGCCTTGTCAGAGGAGAGCATGTCTGGCTCTGAAAACTGCAGCGGCCTTGAACTTCTGATGCCAGCATGAAACCAGTAAGCAATATGTATTGATCACCAGTGATCAATTCTGCACAGGCCTAACTCATCTGAAATGAACCTTATATCTATATGATTTGTGGCCACATTTTTGGCTGCTGATAGTCTCCCTTTAATAAGCCTTTAGCCAAAAGCAACAGCACATATCAGTTGGAAAGCTGGTCTGTAGCCTTCTGAGATAAAGCAGTGCTTTAGAAAACATGACTCTTGTGTATTGCGATGTTGAGCTAATAGCTTTTGAAGTATAGCCTTCCACTGTGTCACTATGACATGGGACTTGCTGAAGGACACTTTAGCAGCGCAGATGCTTGAAGCTTTCCAGCTGAAGGAGATCCCCACACACACACACACACACACACGCCATGTGTCTCTATCCTAGTGGGGACTTGGACAAAATGCATACTGTAACCTAACACTGCTAACCCATCCCCGACCCTGGCCTTGAACCTAACCATCACTAAATACATTTTTTAAGAATTTACACTACTCTCAAAAAGTTAGGGATATTCGGCTTTCAGGTGAAATTTCAAGATGAACCTAAAATGCATTCTAACCTTTCCAGGTGAACTTAATGTGACCTTCTCTAAACCTTTGAATGCACATGTCCAACTGTTCAGTGTTTCAGTACTTTTTGCACAAGTTGCTGTTCTCTAACAAGAAGCTTAACAGCAACATTCACAACAGGTTTGATCCATGAATCCACCAATACATTTCCTGCTTCAGTTAGAATTGGTATTTAAACAGTCCTCCTCATCCTGCTGTTCACATTCTGACATCATGAGACCAAGACGACACCTAACAATTGATCAACAGCACCTCGCCATTGCGAGGCTTCAAACAGGAAGTCCTCAGACGGAGGTGTTCACTGAGCTTAGAGGGTCACAGAGTGTCATCAGGAGGTTGTAACAGTGATACAGAGAGACTGGAAGAGTCACAGAAAGGAGAGGAGTGGACGTCCTTTGGCCACATCCCAATTTATTGAGACACCGAAAATTTTTTGTTGTGGTATACCTACCACTGTTGTTAGATTTTCTTTCAATAAATTGTTTAAGATGAAGAAATTACCATTGCATGCTTCTCCTTAAATGCCCTACTTTCATGATATAATATCACTGTAGCATTAACTTTTTACATTTTCCATATATTTCACCTGAAAGTCGAATATCCCTAACTTTTTGTGAGTAGTGTATGTTGTTGTTATTAATTAATTAAACATAGTCTAGAAAAACATTGTTCTCCTAGTGGAGTCCAGCAAAATGTCCCTACAAGATACTGTGGACACTAAATAACAGATGTAAGAACACACACACACACACACCAGTTGTGCTTGGAAACAAAGAACAGAAAATATAGCTCCTAATGTAGACAGGCGTAGAGGGAACCTGTCAACAAAAAGATCATAAGCTTGATCCATGCCATACCTCATACTGCATGACAGCATATATTTTCAAAAAACAGAGGTGGTCCGTTTGTGTGTATTTAAATGTGATCCTCCCATGACAATTTCATATTTGTCCCCGTGGGATTTCCCTGAAGCCCACTGTAATGGCTTTATTCTCGACAAAATTGGAGCTAAATTACAAAGGCTCAGTGCACAAAACCCTGACAAGATGCAGAGAACTAGTCAAATCAACACCTCAATCCAGCCACCCCGAGTGATATCTGATGTGTGACAACTCTATAAACCCACTGAGAGTCTTGTCTTCCAAGGATAGAAGTGTAGTTTGCACAAGGATCAGTAACTGAGGTCTCTCAGGATGCTTTTCTCAGTGTCATGTCTGTCCTAGCCCTGTCTATCTGATGGTGTTATTCCCTACAGCATATACTGCTGCTTTCACTTTTCACTATCCCTCCCGTTGTCTTGTTGTGACTCTTTTCTACTCCTCTTTTTTTCCCCATGTCTTCTCACTCTGCTGTCTGAAATGGTACCATAAGTGTGTATTTCCTCTAACCATATACATTTTATTTCTGCTTCGAACGCATCTAAACTATCTGGAAGATTTAGACCTTGTTTAAGAATGCATGACTTATAATCTCCTGATGGCAAACAGATCACTTCTACCGAGTTTAGACATGGGCTTTTGACTCACTCTGTTACCTTTTTCTCCCTACTGTCAGTTTCTTTCATTGTCTCATATATGTATCTTGAAAAATATGCCACTAGAATAAGTGCCTGCATCAGAATTCCCATCACTGTACAATCCCAGGAAAGCAAGGCACCTTACAGAACATCATATTTCAGATAACATACCGGGAGGCAAGCAAGCTCACATGTACATCAGTTCTTCAAGACATCTGAGCTATGTTCTCTAATCTTAACAGAGATGAGACAAGGCACGGTTTGGTGCGGTTAATGGGTCAGTGGCCGTCTGTACAAACAAGCCAATAGATAAACAAGCCGCGAGGACAGGATGAAGGAGGGGAGAGATGAAAGCTGAGGGAGTCAAGAGAGAGAGGTCGAGGGGCGGAGAGGCCGCAAGACGGGAGATGATGAACCACTACAAAGGCAAAGAGAAATCAAAATGGAAATGAGACGCCACCAAAGAGCACTCCGGTCTCCCACTAGACGAGTTTGAAAGCCAGGCAAGAGTGACAGGGGGGGGGGGGGGTTACTGAAATTCATTATGACCGTATATGGCGATTGCATTAATGAATAGATGAAAAGATTCTGATTACCTGCATTTTTATCCTAAGATACCTTGAAACCATTTTACATCTCAAGAGTTCAGAGAAAAACCTACATTACTTACAAGAAAAACCTGACTACTTTTTTCAGTAACAATTATTTACATCTTTTTTTACATTTTGATAATGAGATAAGATTTGATAATAAGATTTAGTGTTTTTTTTTTTGTTTTTGTTTTTTTTCCTGGTGTTTATTTAGGATTGGAGGAGTAAACAAGTTATTACTATTCAACTTTGGAGAGTAAAATAATATTCTTCAAATCTTTGTGGTGGTACATCCCCTACAACGACACTTAAACAAGACATGTGGGGCATTAATCTATGTACGCTTGTTGTAACGGTCAGATCTGTTATGTTTCGATGAAATTGTCAGATGGGACAAAAGGTCTAGAACTTAAATTAAAAAAGTTTGACTACTGGGAGACTGAATGAGGGAGTACGAGGCACGAGGGAGAGAGAAGGCATGTGAGAAAATATATGGAAGTTCCTTCCTAAAATTGCTGAGCCGTTGAGATTTTATGCTTTCCTCTGCCAACTTTGTGAGTAAAATGAACTCAGTCTGACTGAGCAGGAGTTGCAGCCTCAACTGATCACCTGGCAGTTAACTACAGTAGCTGGATTCTTAAACTGCATCACAGTTTTGCTAATTAGACTTCTTTTCAGTCTGGTTGGACTTTACAGGGTGTTTTGCAGAGGTCACCAATCTTCATATACTTAAAAGAGTTATAAAAGTTGTAGTTGTTCTGCTCCATTAACTACAATAAAACTAAGAGGTTATGAAGATGTCAGATGATCTGTAAATGCTCATTTAGTCCTAAGAAGAAATGTAATTAATTAAGCTAAACCTCCACCTGTATGGGTGTACCATGGCTGTGTTAAATATTGCCTCGGGGGATAATAGGAGGAAAATGCAGCTAAATGCTACAGTGTTGCACATCATAATATCATAACTACCCAAGTAAATAAATGGCACCAACAAAATAGAAGTTTCTCCAATTTCTCAGAGCTTTCTGAGCACAACAGTCACTGTGTCTGGAGTCTGTTGTGAACGTGTAGAGATTAGCTCCACTATTCCATTAGCTAGATGTTAGATTCCCAGCTTGAATTACTGGGATAACCTTGTCTGGCCCTGATTTGTAGTATGTAATTTTGCATACTTGAAGCAATGAAAGGAAAACCTCAATCTGAAATACCCAGGTGATACTGTTATAGTGTTGACTAAGCTTGTCTGTACAGGAGACTGACTCTTTCTTGACAAAGTGCTCTTCAGCTGATTTCAAGACAATCACTGTGCTGCAGTTCCTTTTTCCCCCTGAAAGTTTGCTGCTCTTTAGCAGGTATTTAGCAGATATGTTTTTATCACAGCTGATCATATCGCATCAAAATTATGATACTCACCTATGCATTAATGTTTAAACTAATGAAGAGAGGATGATGTTGATCCTTGCCAAAGGGGCAAAAAACTTTTGTGTGGCATCATATTGCAAAGTAAGATGTCAGATAAAGTTTTGAAATGCAAAAGAAAGAAAAAAGTTTTAGACAGTGGAAAAGTGACAGAAGTAGTTAGAAAGCAAGTGCAAGTGATATGACACATGATGAAATGTGATTTAGAAGAGTGGAACAGCAGGAGATGCAATAAAGAAGAGGAGGAGAGAGGAAGCAGATCAAGAAGAGAGTTTTAGGTCCAACTCAACTAACATTAAAAAAAATGTGTAAATTAGGGCAAGAGGGAGGAAGGTGATGCATGAGATGCATGTGTAGAGAAATAGGATGGAAGAGGTTGGCGGCAAAACAACGAGGAATAAAACAAAAACAGACAAAGCAAGAAATAACAAAGGAGAGTGTCAGTGTGTGGAAGAGGAAGAGAGAAAGAGAGGAAATGAGACACTGATGGAGACAGACAGGAGGGAGAGCTGTTGGAAGACGCAGAGGCAGGATGCCAATATGATGTCTACATCTTTCTGTTAACGTCATGTCAAGCGTATGGCAGCGGATGACCAGGACAGGCAGGGGGCAGGTGAGAAACCTCACACAGGGAGTATCAATCTCCGCCTCTGCCCCCTCATTCACTTCTTTAAAACTCAATTGCTATTTTCACCTTTATCATCCTACACCTGTTCTTCCCAGCTCCTGTCTTCTTTCCTTGTTCTTCACTTTGATTGTTCTCCTATGCTCCTCTACCTCTAAATTATTTTATCAGGCTCATACATTTGCCATGACAGGATAACTGGAAGTTAAAATCATTCCTCTATGTTGGGTTTTGGCCAATTTTTTTTTTTTTTTAGCATTTCTGCCTGATTGGGTTGTTGACACTGCAGAAAGGTCAGACTTCAGTCCAGAAACATTATGCACCAGCTGAGTCCAGAGGGACATGCATCAATAGTCATAAATAAAATGAAGTTATGTTCTAATATTTTTTCCCTATGAATATTTTCTAAAGTTTAAAAATAGTTATACCCAATTAGAGGGGCACTCTACCAATTTTACACACATAGGTGAGCTTGTTCTGACTCAACCTGTCTCTGGAAGGAGCCAATCAAAGTTTGAGAAAATCATGTGATGATGTCACAGTCATCAGGCGATATGACTGTTACTGTTCAAATTAGAAGAAGAAAAGTTAAAATTAATGATTGCTCAGTTGTCCTGAGTCTGGTGCCACTACACTCTTGTTCATGCTGTCATTATTTTTCACTCATGTGCAGCTGAGTCACATGGGATACCCAGTGGTCACGTTCTACGTTATTGGTCTGGTCCAGTTTGAGGTGTTGCATCAATATGAAAGTTTTTATATTGGCCCAAGCCAACTGTGGTGGTGGTGGTGAGTGATGTATAACGTGGACTTTTGTGAGTTACCTCCCTCCTGCTTTTGAAGTGTATTTATTGCTGTTGTTTGTTTTAGGTTCTAACTTAGGTGGATGTTCATTTTGCTCTCCTGATATTGTCCTTCTGACTGACCGCTTTTGGCAAAATTTATTACATCTATCTCCTGCACCCAAAAAGCCTTTAATGAAACAGCAGTGTTTTTTTTAAGTCCTCTTACAAAGAGAGATATTTAACATATCCGTGACATAATACATTGATGTGATGTACATTGTATTTGCACTATGCCATTGCTTGTGTCATTAACTACTGATTTTCATCGGAAAATATTTTATTTTATAAGGCAGATATTTAAAGTACTTGCAGTGTATTTTATTGGGTTATATAATCTTATATATAATCAGTATATAATACAATATATAATATAATCAGTAAAGTATTTTCAGTTAAGATGTTATTCATTTTGTGCAACTAATATGCTTTTTAATGTTAATCCAACAGAACTCTTTTTCTTCCCAGTCTAGTAATTTATGATAAAGTTCAGGCTGAAAATGATTTGTACTAAATGCTTGCTGACTGCATTCCTCTTACATTAAGGCATTGAAGTCAGCTCAAATACAAGAATTTCACAGGTTATGAGGTCACACTGAAATTTAGGTCTATGTACCATTGACAGGAAAGAATTGTGGCAATTCATTCAATCTGAAATGGTTTACTACTCTCCACTGACCTCATGGACCTCTTTTCCTCAATTCATGATACAGATTGTCTGTTTCAATTTAAATATTTGACCCCAGCTGTACATTATCCATCAGTAATATTGTTGGTATTACAAGAATTCAGAAATGATCAGCAATGAAACCAAAATGCTCTGCGGATCTGTAGCCAGTATCCTTTTTTTCACTTTGATTTTGAAAGCCTACTGTACAATTTGTTGTACCTGTAAAACCCCTCCAAACAAAATAAATTGGATCCAAATATTTTTTTATGTGTGTCAAGGGACCTTTGAGTGAATTTGCCTGCTTTCAGCTGCTGATGTAGAGAGACGAGAAAAAAAACCCAAAACAACTTAATGTCGGTGGTGACAGTGGATCTCTAGGGCAGCAAATGATAGAGATTGACTGCCCCTGAACTTAAATGGAGGTGTGTGTGTGTTCAAGACTGACAATGTGTGAAGCATCTTAGTACACCCATGAACCCTGTGATTGTTTGTGTATGTGAGTCTATGAGGACATCATAAATTCTTTTCTTTCCACATGTCAAAGACGACACCTAAAAGTGATACAGGGGATGGATAAACTGACAGAGGTGGGAAGGGTATGTGTGTACGTGGAGGAGGGCATTGGGCTGAAAGCTCATTTACCAAAGACTATAATGAGGTAGTTTCATTTGTGCACACTTGTGCCCGTTATCTCTCAACTCATTAGACACTGGGACATGGAGATGGAGATGCCCCATCCCAAAGTAAAGCAGAGAGTCATCAGGTATGGGCTGAGCCAGCCTGGTTCATCTGAGGTTGTTGTCAGAGCTGACAGTATGAAATCAAAGTGCCAAGCACGTATAAAATGTGAGGATACTGAGCGCATATGAAATAGGCAGGGGTATTAAGTGCAATGACTGTAGTGAGAATTTGTCGTGGTGACACTGGTGACAACTTGTCAGTGCATTCAATGTACGTGGTGGCAGTCACACTCTCACATCACAGTCAAGTCTCTCACCCATGAGTAAAGTTGCATGTTTGCTTTCCTACAAACAGTGAACTGCTGAACTGTGTTCTGTGGGGAGAAAACAGAATTTTACCTTTGTGGTATTCCAATGCCTTTGAACAGAAAAGTGTGGATGAATAATAATTGTAACGGGTGTTTGCAGGACCCAATTAGCAGCACAGTACAGGGCAGAGACGAGGAACTGTAGTCAGGGGCAAACAGGGTCGAAACCAGGAAATCAGTCTGAATAGGAGTGCTGGAAGGTCAGGCATGGAGCGAAGACAATCTGGCACTGAGTGAGTCTACTGCTGAGCCTAAATAGGCAGGTGAGTGCAGCTGGGGAACCAGGTGAGGGTGATTGCCACTGATCAGGAGGCGTGGCCAGGTAAGTAGGTCAGAGAGTGTGGAAAAATACCAGGAGCAGCAGACCAGCACAGCAGATTGTGACAGAACCCCCCCTTCAAGGGACGGCTCCTGACGTCCCAAAAACAGGCAATAATAGGTTGGACAGGTCGATGGGGTCGGAGGTGGAGTTAATACTCCTGGGAGGTCACAGTGTCCTCATCCAGGTGGGTGGAGGGGTCAGGGTGGTGGGAATCCTCACCATCAGGCAAGCCCGCCAAGGGAAGACCAGACCCCTCCTGTTCCTGTGAAGGGGCAGACTCAGATTCCCTTGGTTTGTCAGCTGTAGTGCCAGGCTGATCAGGATGGCGGCGGTGAAAATCAGCAATGAGGTCTGGATCCAGGATGTGACGAGCTGGAACCCAGAACCTCTCCTCTGGACCATAGCCCTCCCAGTCCACCAAATACTGGATACCCCTCCCCCTGCGACGAGACCGGACCAGGCGATGGACGGTGAAGGCAGGACCACCATTGATGAGGCGAGGAGGAGGAGGAGTTGCTGGTGCTAAAGGGCTCTCATGGACAGGTTTGACTCTGGAGACATGGAACGTAGGATGAATTCTCATAGAGTGAGGAAGTCTCAACCTCACCGCAGTAGGACTGATTACCCGCTTGATGGTGAATGGACCAACAAACTTGGGGGCCAACTTCTTGGACTCCACCCGGAGGGGAAGCCACACCTTCTGGCCAACTAGGTATACTGGAGCTGGGGAACGGTGCTGGTTGGTGGATTTAGTGTAGCGATCCACAGAATGTTGAATGTTAGAGCAAGCCTTAGTCCAAGTCCGTTGGCAATGCCGGATAAAGGCCTCCCCGGATGTAACGGGTGTTTGCAGGACCCAATAGCAGCACAGTACAGGGCAGAGATGAGGAACTATAGTCAGGGGCAAACAGGGTCGAAACCAGGAAATCAGTCCGAACAGGAGTGCTGGAAGGTCAGGCATGGAGCAAAGACAATCTGGCACTGAGTGAGTCTACTGCTGAGCCTAAATAGGCAGGTGAGTGCAATTGAGTGCAGCTGGGGAACCAGGTGAGGGTGATTGCCACTGATCAGGAGGCGTGGCCAGGTAAGTAGGTCAGAGAGTGTGGAAAAATACCAGGAGCAGCAGACCAGCACAGCAGACTGTGACAATAATTATTATTGGTCACAATGTCGCACAGTTTAAACAACAAGAGCGCTGCTGAATCATGCTTGAGTGACTGGAGGCTTCAATGACATGTCAATGACAATGTCATTTTAACTGCAAAAAATATCGAGGAAACTTCTTATGCGAAGTCCCCCAAATTCTAAACACCACAACACACAATTGTCGTCTGATGTGACACATATAAGCCTTTTCTAACTGAACATCTTTAGTACATCATTTGTCTGGTCTTTTGGATCTGATTTAAAATTGGCAAGTTTAAGCACAAAGATTATGTCAACACTTTGCTAAGATTAGGGGATCTTTGTTGTTATGGTCAAAAGAACTGTGATTCTCGTTGTGAAACAGTCGTATTCATGGTTACATGAAATCAGCGTTGTTGGGAAACAAAAGTGAACAGCAGTCTACTATGTCAAAATCCAACATCTAGATGTTCTCCATCCATTTAATTTGTGGCTCTAACAACATGACAAACTACTTCCTTTTTTGCAACCAGTGGCCAGGACTCATACTATCATCAGGACGATCTCATAGTACCTGACACCCAGAAATCCCCTGTTCCCAATTTAGACATTATTCACTAGCCAGGAACTACAAGCGCAGAGTTGCAGCATTGACTATCATTAACTTCTTAAACACAGGCAGTTGAAAGACAGCTGACTTTTTGAACAAAACAAAGCCCTGAGGGAGAGCTAGATGATGGCCAAACTTCTGCAACACCTCAAGACATTTATCCCCAAGGAGTGTGCAATTCACTGACAGATCAGCCACACACCCTGAGCAACAATTAAGTATCTTGTCAGATAGTCAGCTCAGGGGACCTCAAGGGCAGCTGGCCAGACATGGACAACGAAATCTGTATTGGCTGTGGGACTCAAAAAAGGAGCAGGCTTACCTCAATAGGTCAACACAGAAGAAACCAGTCTTGAACACCTGAATCTTTTTAAAGCTAAGTTTATCAAGCACAGTTCTCCATGCTGACAGACAAGGAGACAAGTTCAATTGGTTAATGATCCCCAACTGCTTCATTAAAGACATTTAAATGCACATATATTAAGAATAATGAGTAAATCTGAGTATCCACAACAACAAATGGTAATACAAAATGTATTTTCCAGTGGTGGAAAATAAGTTAAGTAAAGTTTTAAGTAAAAGCAGTTATTCAAAATGTAAATACAATATCAGAAGTAAAAGTACTCGATTGTAGTATTAGTATTATTGTGTTGGATAATTGCGTTGATGCATCAACACTTCAGCTGGTGTAGTTGGTTGAGTTGGTTCTAATTTTAACTACGTAATATACTTTTGGATGGTTTATAACAAGAAAATCAATTATTGCACATTTAATTAATGGAGAGGACCATACCTGTTCACTGTCAAATAAAGCCGTTTCCCAACATTAGTGCATTCACAGGACTTCTCGGGTATTAAGTCCTCATCATTTAACACCTTCATTGCTTACTTTCACAAAAGCCTAATACACAAAAATTGAGTGGCAGAAATCTGAGGTCACCATCAAACACAATCCGAAACAATTCTGGATATTTTGTAAGGCTATAATGTCATTTTATTTTCAACATATTCAACACTGTTAAGTTATCATGTAAGAAAACCTTTCTGAGCTATTATTCACTCAGCAGGGAGTGGGGAAAAATAAGTCTTGGTCAAAGGGACCCTTTTACTTACATGTTTGCCCTAATCTCATATTTCTCAGCATAGCAGTGTCTGGAGGCAATGATGAGAATGATGGGCTTTTTTATATTTACACAAATCCCTCAGCACCAGCAGGAATTCTGTGATGTTGGTATGCGGTGAACATTTATGCCATCAAAGTGCCGCAATAGATACCCATTTCCCCCCAATATGAGCAGAAAACCCATTAATACGTTGCAGCTTTTCAAGAAAAAAAAAGAACCCATAAAACCATGTATGCAAAAATACATCATTTGGTGTTTCATGCATATCCTATGTTCGTGGGAATATCCGTGTGTGTGTAGCTTGGTTCATGTCTATGAGTTGACAGCAATTACAGTCCATTCCACTATATGTAGTGATGTGATCACACGTCCCCCATAGTATCGCACGACATACACATATACAGCACACGCTGTATATACCAGATGAATGGGAGATATTTACTATACCAGCACTAATATTAGCGTGCTGGCTGAGCGACTCAGATGCCCTTAAGGAAGTGTTACATCTCACTCTCCAAGCCTCTTCTACAAAAAGATGGCAAGGATATGAATGCCTCGCTCAAGTACACATTTGCATAGTGATCCTAATAATCTGATTTTCCTCTGGCTGCTATTGTGTTCCCTTTTATAAAAGTGGTTATAAAATCCAAATGTTTATCCCAGCAGTCCCTTGGGCCAGCTTTAGTCTTCTCAGGATTCTAACAGGCCCACTTGAACCAATAGCTTGTGTTTTTTATTCCAGAAACTCTTTCTAGTATTGTGGCAATATGGGGAGGTGCAGTAGAGAGGCAGGTTTTTACAGAATTAGACATATCTATTATATGTATTCTCATCTATCTCTTTGTCGCCATGACTGCTGTTTTTCCTGTTTGTCACAATAGGGAAAAAAGAGTTTCAAAACTGTTTTGATTTATAATTGGGAAGTACTGTCTATATCTACTTTTGTAAAACAGCTTCAATTGAATAAGATGTAATGGTTGTAGTTATGTTATATTCAGTATGCGTTTCATCTGACTTTATTGGTTTAAATTTGAGTAGTGTTGCAAGAAGAATTTAATTATGCTCGTGTAAGTGACAATATAAAGTGATGTGTTATGGTATCCATTGGCAACCAGACTGTAGAGTGCTTCGCTTTGAAGTGGGTGGCTATAGTAACAAGGTGGATGAAGATATCAAAAAGTGACACATCAAAGAAAAATCCACACACTCAGTTGTGAGTTATCATTGCATGCATGCACACAAAAACACTCAAATTCTTCACATTGCTGCACACACACACATGCACCTGTAGGTTGTTGTACTGCCCACAAATGTACTTATGAACTGACTGTGTTTTTGGTGGTATTGAAATGTTCTAGCTAAAATAGGACAATATTTCCTAAATTGGAAATACAACTTCTATACTCTATACTTTTTTTTTTTTTTTTTTTTAAGTAATGATGTGGAAAAACTTCAATTATAATGCTTGCCTGGTTGAATAAATACTGTGAGCTTGGCACAGCTAATGCTGTGCAATTAGATAGTTGTGAAAAAGGGCTACTGTGTGTGGACACTTTACAGTTTTTAGAAGTCTGCAGTGAGAAGACACAAAATATCAGTTACATCTAACCACGTACTAATTAGTTTGTGAAATATTTCAGTTTTCAGAACCAAGCATACTTTATTTTTTGCAGTATGTCATAAGATTGGGTAGACTTTCCACAACAGTAAATTGTTTGTCACACACGTGCAGACATTGTCCTTAACCTCACTGTATTCAGTCCAAGGTCACCCAATTGGCTGCGTCCCAACACTGTGAGACTCCTGTTCAAATCAGGATTGTCTCACAGTACATCTGTCTATGTGCATGTCGACCTGTGAGCATGCAAGTTTCCTGTCATTCCAAATCTGAATACATAGTGTTAAGTGGGGCAGCACAGACCAAGAGTCCCACTCTTGTGCATATTGGGTTTCAGGTTAAGGCAGGAAGAGTGCTCAATTAGGAACACTAGATCATCAATAAGGAATGGAAGCTAAACTGTCACACATACACAGGGGAGGGTGTGTGTTTGTGTGTGAGGTGGATGCACATGCTACATACTTCCACTCCTACCTGCAGACAATCTTGTCTTGTGAATTTACTTCTGCTTTTGCTACTACTACTATCTTTTATGTTCTTAGTAATATTGGATATTTTATTCTTTTGGGGAGTTATATACTATATCTAATACGCAATATTCAGTTTTTATCAGATGCACCCTTTCTTTTTCAGAGGATGCACTTTTTATGCATTACCATCTGTTTACACGAATTTCTGAAATACTCACAAAAAACATATTCTCCAACATCTGAACTCACACACCATGCATAGCACCCAGCAACACACTCGTACACTACAAAGCAACCATTTTTACCATTTTCTATTGGAATCCACTTGAGTTACAGGTAGAGACGGAGTGCCCATAATTTAGTGAACAACTGAATTTACCACCTACAAGCTTATCATAGCAATATTATAAAAGGGCTATAAATGTGCCTTATTTGACAATAAAATGTGAAATAGTGCTAACTGATGGAGCTCAGGAATTATCTGGAACACGGTGGTTTTACTCCAAACTATTTCACTTAATCAACCTGGACTGCTTGTGTGACCTTTTTGGATATGCATAAGAACATTTATGCACATTAGATCCTGTTTGCATGTCTGGAGATTAAAATAAATATATAATCAATCAATCTCTATAGTTCATAAAAAGTCTTTTCATAAAGCATACCGAACTAAAGATACCCAGAATCAAGAATTCAGAACTAAGGATTCAAGAATCTCCTCAATTAATTAAGCTACACTGCTGTGCCTCGTGCGTAAAATTCGCAGAGCGAATGTATTGTATGTATTACTCTGTAATGCAATTGTAGATTCCAACATGCAGTATTATATTCACAACAGTGACATTGCATATGTATTTTTTCTGTTATTGTTAAATTTACCTATCTTTCCTTTAGTTTTTCTTTGTTATCTTCAGGATTTTTGCTTTAAGCAACCCCTTTACCTATTATTTTTATTTGGCTGGTCACCAATTGACATTCACATATAGCTCTTTTGCTGGCAGGTGTGAGTTTTTTTTGTTGATGAATATATTTTCATGCAGCAGCTGGCACTGTTCTGTCATTTCACTGTTAGTATACCGTTATCTGTCTGTTGTCCCTTGGCAGCTCAGTCGCTGTGACATATCTTCAGCTGCACAAGGGATTTTTGGGTTATAATATCCAAAAAGGTATGCTGGATTCCATACTGCTAAATGTACCTGGATGTAGCAGGACATCCTGGTATTTTTGGAATACCGCATTTGACATAACTGTATTGGGATACTAAATGTTTCTCTGGTATACTAAATAACATGGAAAAATGGGTATTTCAATGCACTAATCTAATTGAAATCACTAATCTCTTGTCTAGTCTCCCTCTTAGTTTGAAAATCAAGCTGTTCCACTCATCACTCCCCCTAAAGGCCTGGAGTACTGTTTGGGTTCATTGTAACACATTTGCCCTTTTTGGCCACAATAATCCTCCCCACATTAGAGCATCATGCTATCTGCACCACCTATCAACATCAAGTTACGGTCACCCTTATAGAGAAAGTAGCAGCATTAGCTTATCTTTGCCAATTTTCAGGATCTGATAATCATATTTAAAGTAGTATTTAAAGTATTGAACCAAAATGCCCAAACATATGTTGCTGTCCCAAAACTGTATATTTGGTGCTCATGAAAGATGTTCTTGGTGTGTGTGATCTTGTATTACTTACTTAATGCGGCCCGATAACTGGGAGCATGCTCACATTATGGGCCTATAGTGTCTTGTGGGCACATTAATCCTGGCTACACTAGGAGAGCAACTTTTTTCTAAACTATGTTGTTGTTATTGTTAAAACAAAGTGTCAAAACATTAGTTTGGTGATGGTTAGGGATAAGTTAGTATTCTTAAGTTACAGTATTGTGAAAAAGTGTAAACAGGTCCCCACTAAGATAGACTCATGGTGTGTGTGCAGCTCCAGCAAAGCTAACGTACAGTATTTGCTCACGCACACATATTCCTATTTATGCATATGCATGACACCACCACCTGGCTATGTGTGTGTGCACGCGTGTGTGTCTGTGTTTTGTGTGTGCCTCACAGTCGTGTAGCGCCATTCTTCTGGACAACACATATGCCAGTGTGTTCAGTCCAGTGGCCAGAGTGGCAGCCCCGAGGTTTGGGCTGAGCAGCGGGCATTGTGCCCTTCATGGTCATGACAGATGGAGCCAGTAGAGACGCAAGGCTATTACAGAGGACAGGAACGGAGGGCTGGGGAGAATGGGGAGAGAAGAAATTGGTGGGTGAGAGGGAGAAACATGAGTAAGAGGAAAACTGTAAAAAGAGTATGATTGAAAGGGGGAGAGAAAAATTGAGACGAGGGAGAGGACAAATTAGTGCAGGATTGAGAGGACGAGCAAAAGATAAACAAGGAAGTCAAACAATCTGGCATCTGAGAAACAAAGGATAAAGAAATCCTAAGAGGGAAATAGTCAAGTAAAAACAAGTGGGAGTCAGTAAGGGAGTGAAAGAGCTGCTGCACAAAAGGGAATTAAAGATGGCTTTTAAAAATGACCCAGTGGGGCTCTTCCTCGTGACATGCATGTTGCATTGGCATGTTGAATTCTGGACATTCACACACGTGTTTGTAGTACCAAGCATCTCTGCTTTGAGCTGAGTCGTCTACAGAAGTGGTTTGCCTCCAGTCTGTTTTCCATTACCAAGCAAATGGATGACTGAAAAATAATTACTTTCTGCTTAGTCTAATAAGCAAAAAAGCAGTACAGTTGGAGGCATAGGAAAGGTGAGAAATGTGGGCCTCGAGTCAAGGGCACAGGCATACGGGCCAAATAAATCTGGATTTAAATTCTATTATGAACAATAGCTAGTTGAGCCCATTGCCAAGATGGCATACCATCATGACAGCTGCCTGTAAAGAACTGCCAATTCACTGTTGGTGACAACACAGTAGTAGTGCAACTTGTAAAGAAAATTACATCTCAGTGAGGAAAATTCCAGAAAATCTGATTTTAAATTGGGAGCTGGGAAACTCTTGTAGATGCATCAAATTACTTGTTTACTTGGTGTATATTGTCACCATTAGCTTACCTTTTTAACTTGTCACGGTGCTGGCCTGGCAGCTTAAGTTCTAGATGTTTGGCTTCTGCTTCATGTCTAATTTTTTGTGATATTGTCACTTTTTTGTTTTTCTTCCATGAACCTGTAACATTAGCTAATATTACCGGCAGAGAAATGTAGTTACTGAATTGTGAGATGCTGCTTATTAGTGGCCAATCAGCTAATACCTCTTTTACATTATCATTTGATTATCATTTGTTGATGGACAAAATTATGTAATTACATTAAAACCTTTCCCTTTTGCTGTTTTTATGATGCTGAATGATTTTTCAATTGTTGATTTGCCTATTGGTGTTTTATGCAGCACTTTGAGATTTGCTAATGTAAAGTGCACTACAAATAAAAATCCATTAATTAGTCTTATTTTCCCTCCTTGGAAAGAGGACCTTTGGTATATATCATTATAGTTTTTGTTCAAGAAATTAACACTAGTATAGAGATATAAGGTAAACTCATCAATTGTTCTTGAATGATACATTTTGCACGTAATCTGCATTACAAAACACAATTCATCAGTATACTTAATCATACAAAACCATGACTCAGTCAGGAAAGATATTGAGATATATTTTGGCCATATTGCCTGACCCTAACATTCGTAGATTAAAATAAGTCACAGCAGTATCAGTGAAGACTCTAATCAACTGAATGAAGGACAGCTGTATAGGATTTTATTGTCTGATAGAATCAGCACACACACATATAGACAAACTATCTTTTAACCTCTTACAACCACGTTAGGGTGCCTTTAGATATCTCCACTGTTCTTTTCCTGCCCGTTTGCTCACAAAACCCCCTAAGCTTTCTTTCTTCTGTGGCCTTTGTCCTTCCTTTGCAAATGCAGCACACACAACCTTATCCTCTCTCCTCACTGCTTCTAACCAGATCAGTGTTTTCATGCCATGACCTATTTACCCTCAATGCCTCTCAACCCTACTAACGGCTCACCTACTCAAGGTGGAAAGCTACTGAACCCTTTTGCCCAGAGCTTTGGTTATCACCTGGCATTTCAGCTAGGATTAATGTCACAGTCAAAGCAGTGGCCACAATTCCTAAACCCAAGAAACAATATAAATACCAGGAGGTTAAAATTTGAAAGCTTAAAACCTCACTTTGGGAAACATCTGCCGTGCTGTTGTGTCTCTTTCCATTTAGTTTCCAAGGCTATTGTGCACCAGCCACAGCATTAAACACCTTTCATGACATTTACTGTCAAATACAATCAATTCCATGTTATGTTTACAAAGGCGCATGTTGCACCAGAACCTTTTGACCCAATGCTATTTCGGCTACTGAACGTGCCAGCTCCTGAATATCCTAGTAAAAAGAGAGAGCATCAATAAGCAGATAAGGAAATGTGTCACAGAAGCAGTGATTTGGAGCAGTAATTTATCTCTGGTGAATTGTCATGACATATCATTGTCTCATTTGAAGTCAGTTTTGTTATGGAAAACAATTGAGATGAAATACGTAGTTGATAATCAGTTTATCTCATTGTACAACAGCCTCTGTTCAGGACTGGCAATCAGAGTGAACACCGAAATTCAGTCAGTCAACCATTTATATTGTTTGTTATGGGAAGAACATTGAAATTAGAAACTCACTAAGGTAACAAAAAACATGATTTGCTCCAGCAGAGAGGGTAACTTCCATTAAAGTCAATACAAAGCAAATAAAATCAAAGATTCTTCCTCACCCACTGACTGTCTCTACTAAAGTGCCCAGAAAATATAAATGAAAGTGCTGTTTTAATTAGTATTGTTACAATACAGCTTCTGGCCACCTGCAGCAATTTTCCCTCTGCCAAAAACTGTGTGTCACTATTAGATTGCTTTTGCATTCAGCATGTTTGTATTTTCTATTTTTTTTTTCCTGTAATGCTATTTGTCCATGCCTTCCAGCCATGCAGAATGCTTGAACTGTGTCTCTGCTTTCAGTTAATGTCAAATTTATTTCATATTACTAGACTGATTGGACTGACATTTCATAGTTAATAGTAAATGTGCTGGATATCTTCTTAATTGTGTATCATAAATATGACATCTCACAACCTATTTTGAGACAGTAAGTTTTATCTGATTAGACTATACTGTATTTTTTGCAGTGTTGTATAAAAATGAGTTTTCAAATTGCCTTGTTTTTTTTTATTTATGTAATGACAATTAAATTATGGCTGTGCTGTATGCAGACTGCCTCCTTGCTGAAAATGATGATCCCAAAGCCCACATAAAAGAAATAGATGTATAATTTTGGTGATGGTTAAATTTTGGTTGAAATAATCCTTTTTCCCTCTAGAATGACCTTCCAAAAGGCCCTGTTATGTTCAACTGCTGGGAAATTTCCATATTCTTTCTGGGTCTGTCAACATTGTTGTGCTTTAACAAGTGGTAATGTTCAATTTGGCTATCAGAAATAATTAATAATTATCAAAGATAATTAATGATTATTAAAATAAATGAACTTTGAATAAAGTCCACCTCGATTGGGGCACCACCTCGAAAAACGAGGAAAAGATAGCCGTTCTAATTGATTTAGTCTCATAGAAATACTAAACTATCAATTTGGAATTATGTTTTATAATTAATTTAATAATTACTACCAAAATTACCACACTGATAGCTAGCTGAAGGATTTTGGAGTTCTTGACAGTGTAGAGGGTGGCAGTGTTCACCCTTGTACAACATTAAAGGAGACAGCAGGTATTAAAACATTTATGAAAACAGAACAAAATGCAGGGACATCATTTGTTATGCATTAAGGTGAAGGACTTGTACTTTGGTTGCAAGTACAGCTGAAACAGAGTAGATATTAAAGACATCTGCTGTTACAGAAACAAAATCAATCAAACAATCTAACTAAGTCTCTATGACTAAACTAACAAATAATAGTGTGTGTGTGTGTGTGTGTGATAAGGCTGAGGAATGTGAAATGGGTGCGGGGGTGATTTCACACCTATCTGTGAAACTGGGGAACACTGTGGAATGGAGTCCGTAGTTCCACAGACAAAGAAACATGCGGTTTCACCATGTGCTATTCACCGTATAGTGAAGCACAACAACATGTCAGCCACAGCACAAGGCTTCCTGTCAATGTGGCATAATGACTCTTATCTGTTCATCTTTTCATTTATTTATGATGATGACAGTATACTGGCACATACTCAGCATGCACGGAAATTGTAAGGGGACTAATTAGTTGACGTTTTCTTAGGGGGCTGAGACCATTACAGTTTGGTTTAAATTCAGGTAATGACTACAAGAGTGTGTGTGTGTGTGTGTGTGTGTGTGTGTGTGTGTGTGTGTGTGTGTGTGTGTGTGTGTGTGTGTCTGCCGCTGGTGAGGGCTGAGTGCTGCCACCCTTCTGCCAGGCACTGCTGTGTTGGGGGCATGTTTAAAACCTGGCAAACTAGTCTCGTCACCTGGCACCCTGGTCCCTCACCGGCCTCAAGGTCATCAAGCTTGGCATGCTTTGTCGAAAAGCTGGAGGGGAGACTGTGAGAGGCATCCCTGAACAGTCGTGATGGGCTGCCATGTTGAAGCAGGGGTCCCTCTTCGCCTGCAGCAATCTAATCCTACCGTTTATACACACACACACAGCTTCAACATCCTCCTTGAACAGGCTGACGTCACACCCTTTCCTAGAGTCAAAGAGAGAGCCATTCAAAATAAGTGGTGCAATGTGATTTGATGTACATTGACTATGAATCCTCCCTATTGATGTCGTTTGTCAGGCACTGCTGTTTGAGCTGAACCAATCCATGCCCTCCTTTCATTCTCCTCTAAATGGCATTGTCTGATAAGTTTAGCCTATCTGGAATTTAGATCTACATGGGGTTAATGAAATGGATGCACGCACGAACCACCACCACCTCACCTCTCTCTCACGTCTGGGGTTTTGTCATAATTGTGTGGATTAGATCTCAAGGGTTTGTTCTGCTTATAACCTCTGGTTATAGATCTGAGATTGTTTTGATGCAAGTATGCATGCATGTATCTGAGGTTATAGAGAAAAAAGCTTAGAATGAGCTGCCACGATCCTGGATGTCATTCATATCCAAAATCTCATATTATTCTGATCATTAAGAGGTCTTTGAAATCTGCACTCAGTGACAGAAAGAGGCAAATATTGTGATGGGTTGTCATTAACTCCTGCGAGTTAAAGGCACACGGTTGACAGTCTTCAAGATGGCAGCATTGTATAATGATTTGCAACATGATGATATTGTGTGATCATCTCCACATGAAGGTGAGAAGAACTTCAAATTGAGGGGATATTTCATTTTCAACAGATCATATTCACCACATATGCTCCACTTCCATTAGAGATCAGGATCAGTCAATATAATATCCACTACATTACAATTTCAGCTGTTGTGCTCTTGCAGCAATATTCATAATTTTAGGGAATCAAGTTTTGAGAACAGGGTTTTATGATACTACAATAACAGCTGTGCTTATAATGTGACTGTCTTAGGGGTGTAGTGGTAAAAGATAACTGTCAAACATGATACATAAATTGTTATTTTATCATTTTTCTTGATATTCAATTATTTTGGTGCAATGTGTTAATGATACGCATATGATAACTTGAGTTCCAAGTTGGTACATGCAGATGAGAGATGTTTATTTTAAAAAAATCTGTTGTGCCAAAATGTTGTGCTGCTCTCTTCTTAACCAGAGGTGACAGCTTCGGATGGCATTGTATTCACCTTATGAGACTGTTTTATATGGCTGTATGAGGACAGATGTTACCACTGCAATTGTGTCACGACCAAGCAAGACGTAGCTACGAAACTTTACAGTTTGTGTGTGTAGTTGAGATCAAAATGTATGTAAAATGTATTCAACTTTTATTTGGTCAGGCAATTTCTTTGAGATTAAGATCTCTTTTCCAAGAGAGACCCTATAACAAGCAACATTCACAGAAACACACAGAACAAGAAATTTACACTAAACACAAGGATTAAGGAGGCAGTTACATGAAATGGTTACAAGAATCAACACAGACATCAGGTAATAAGGTTTTTAGAGTCTCTAAGGGTAATGAATGACTCCAATTTGAGGTCACTTTGCACTTCATTCCATGTAAAAGGTGCATGAGACCTGAGACCAGTTCTGCAACGTCAGTGCAGAAGAAAATGAAGGTCAAGTTTGAAAATCTGTGCGGTCTGAACAAGTTTATCTGAGCTTTTTCTCTGTAAAATAACTGACTGCTGCTGCAAGTTGATAAGAATGAATCAAATGAGAAAATCTGTTGGCTTTGAAACCAAAATAATGAGGCTGAAAGATGCTAAAATGCTCTATAGATTTTGAGAAACTGCTGATAATTGTTTGTGGGGTTGTTACTGTGAGTGACACCTTTTAACCTTGTGTTAATATGAAAATATTGAAGAGGGCATCTTTAACTTTTTGTTGAAAAACAAGATGTTTAGATAAAAAATCACCACTACAGTGATACAACAGTGATTTTCGAAAAACCTGATGAAAGAATTGTCAAGTGTGTTTCCAGCATGTATTTTGGGGGCAGAACCACAGGGACATTGTGTGACTTGTCAGCCTGACACATGCAGTGTAAGGCCAACAGGACCTCTCAGTGGGCACAATCTGCTAAGATATACAGTAGATAAAAAGATGGAAATAAAAGACTTGGCTCCTGAGAGTGAAGTGATAAAGATTCACTTTTTTTTCTCATTCAGAGTGGACATTAGTGGTCCTTGAAGACTTCAGATCAATTTGATCACAGGGTTAATTTGCTTCAATCATCTAGTGCTTGTAGGATCAACTAGCAATTAGGAGTTAATGCCAGCTGAAAGAATAAAGCAGGAGGACTTTGCAGAAGGGAATTCGCTTGAGATGAACCTTTGAAATTGCAATTTGTTCCTCATATTTGAATTGTATGGTTTTATGTTTTGTTTAACCATCGCCTTGTGTCTCTTGTCTCAGCATGTAATGGAAATTTCATTTTCCACATCAGAAGATTAAAAACATAATGGTTATGATGTTGTCAGCTGGGAGATGTCCAGAAACCCAATAATTTCTGCAATAATTTAGCCATCCTATTTATCTTTTTTTCTTCTCTTTGAGAAACAATCTTAATGTTTATTGGGTTGGAATTAAACCCTTCCTCAAAATCACAATGGATGTTTTGTTTGCTCGACTCTTTAATTTATTGTTTTGCTGGTGACGGAGACTTGAACGATTAAACGTCTGAAAGAGCTTATATTCCTAAACACAGACCTAGTGAGGTAGAAAAGAGAATAATAAAAGATGGTTAAATTATTGATTGGGACATGACAGTCCTACTACCCCTCTGGGTACACTTCATCAATATTTTCCATGCAATTTAACCCAGTGCTGTCAGGACGTGCCTATACATAAGCAGTCTCTGAATGATGCACTATGTCATTCACTCATGCCCATACTCGCACACATGCAGTTCACCCCCCTCACTGCAATGCATTATTGAAGACTGTTGTGTTGTTGTGTTCCTTCCGGCTTTTCTGTCACGACTCCTTCCATTGTAATATCACTGTTGCCCCTCCTAAAATGCAAATGTTGCAGAGCAGGACTAAATTACAAGTGGTATCTGGACCTGGATGAAACAAAAGTCTCTGTTCAAGGTAAAGCACAAGCTGGACTGACACCTCCATCACCGCTGGCGAGTGTAAAGGCAAAGGGACAAAGCAGTTTCGTCAGGTCCAGGGAGGCTGTCAGTGAGTCTTCCAGCATGTCTGCATGTATTCCTTCCATTAGCTGCACTGCCAGCTGAACCAGAATAAGAAGGCAAATCCCAACAGTAATCAGTCAACAACAAAGGGGATGCTATATTGTTTGGAGTTGTGTGGTGCTGGGGCCTCTGTGCTTGCTATGTGAATTGTGGTTATGAGGTTGTCCCCCCAGGTGCCTTCTCCAGCCAGATTTTGCCTTGTGCTCGCTGGTTGAAATATTGGACAGGCTCCTGGATTTGTTTTATGTCTCCACAGGCATATATGCAGAGCTTAGCACCATGTAATGTCTTTCAATCCATCAAAAGCAGGAAGGGGGGCTTTTTTTTTAGCACATGCTCCCTGTTTGTTTTACAACAGTAGCCATTGTGACAATCCCTCCATCCTGCATTAGTAGCACAACACCCACTGTGTTGTTCCCAGTGCCTTTCAGTGGAGATCATTCATTAGACTGGCCCCAATAAAGCCCCTGCTTTTAAATGATGGTTGCAAGAACAAGGTGGTTACCTGATGCCAGATGAAAAGACAAATGCACCTACATTTGGAAGTCTAAATAATTTTTCATTTTAAATAATTCATTGCATCAAGTAGAATCACATGGTCTCGGTAGTGGGATAACAAGTAGGATTCACATATGTATGTTGCCACAAACATTTGTTTAGCCCTTGTGTTTTCTTTACATACACTTCATTGTAGTTTGGGGGTACTACTGAAATAAATTAAAAATTCAGTTTAGGAAAACATTGTGTTAAAACTTCTCTCACCTCAAATGGCAATGGCAAAAAAAAATCTTGGATACAAACATAATCTATGAGTGGTCCAGACCTATCGTGGGAGTCATGTACAATTATTATATAATCCTATATAGCTTAAACTTAAAATAATTAACATTATCCTGTTTTATTCTGGGGCAGCATGGTGGTGCTGTGGTTAGCACTGTTGCCTCACAGCAAGAAGGTCCCGGGTTCGAATCCCGGTTTGAACTCGGGGTCTTTCTGTGTGCATGTTTCTGCATGTTCTCTCCGGGTACTCCGGCTTCCTCCCACAATCCAAAGACATGCACATTAGGTTAATTGGTAACTCTAAATTGCCCGTAGGTGTGACTGTGAGAGTGAGTGGTTGTCTGTCTGTCTTTCTGTATGTGGCCCTGTGATTGGCTGGCGACCAGTCCAGGGTGTACCCCGCCTCTCGCCCGAAGTCAGCTGGGATAGGCTCCCCCCGCGACCCTGACGGATAAGCGGTATAGAAAATGGATGGATGGATGTTTTATTCTGCAGTTTGAATTTTTTAATACAATTAGTATTCATATAGCCCGATATCATCATATTGATATGGTAGTGTTGTGCAATGACATCAATAGCCTATCATCATCAATAATCCTAAATTGCAAACATTATCACTCCATTAACATTCAAATTATATTAGATGCAAAATACAACCTGCTAAATGTTTTTTTTCAATGGGGGGAGTGCACAACTGACATGTTAATTGTCACTATGCAAGCTAATTGCATTTCATTTCACTAGAATTCACCATTGTTTTCAGATCAAGGTTCTGCTGTCGCTTCCTGCCATCTATAGTCAACCCACAGAATACTAATATGGATGCAAAAAAGAGCTTTTAAATTCTGTCTGCTGTGTCATTTCACTGTGTTGAAAAGAGCTCTAGTTTATTGGCTGAAGTTTAGTTCTTGGAACTGTGGATAGAGAGGTTTTTGATCAGGATCTGGGGCATTATGATGGCACAGCAGTGTGTGAAGTATGCCGTGTGGTCATCCCCAGTTTATTTCTGGCCAGTAATGTTTGTCGCATGTTGTCCCCTTTTCTCTCTCTCTCTCCCCCCATGTTAACTGTCACTCTCATTCCTCAACTGTCATGTGGGGGCAAAATGATTTTTAAAAAAAGGCTATTTTTCTTCTCTAAGAGATTACTCAAGGCTGGAGGGAGCATCTCCAGACTTCAATTTATGCTTCACATGATGCAAATACATACTGATGCTGCCATGAAATAATGATGGACTACATTAGCACACTCGGTAATGCACAAAGCTAATATTGGTAAAATGCAGTGCTTGTGGTATGTGTTCCCTGAGGGTAGAATATTTAACAGAACCCACCCAGACAGTCACCCTGAGGGGTGGGGTGACCTCAATACAATGATGGAGAGACATGTAGGCAGTTATAGCGCTGTCCAAGGACCTTTAACAATTTAACATCTCAAAACACACAGTATGGTACACTTGAGTTGGACAAAAGAGCAGACATGATGCGCATCACAAGTTATTTGTTTTTCTGGAAAAATCACAGGTTTAATCTTAACTACAATAGATGTGTCCATCAAAGATCCTGTTCTGTCAGTGTCCTTGAGCCAAACATTAAACGCCTACTTGCTAGTGGTAAAATCACTGTTAAAATACAATATTACCACATTCATATGAAATGCACTGACAGACCACTGATGTAAGGACCTTATTTTTGTGTTAGAAGGATAACTGTTCAAAACCAAGGTAATCCCACACTTGAATCGGACGTCTCACTCCATTAAAACACACAGTTGTACACAGGCATAATACAGATGGTTATGGTCTTTGTTTACTCATTCTCTGCAAAGAACCAGCACTGTGAAACCACCAACTGTATTACAATGCTGTTTGTTTCAAGGCTACTTAACTGATAAATTACTGTATATTGCATTTTCAGCAGGGTAGTCATTACACCCACTGCTGTCCACTGCTGCGTCTCCTAACTTCTTTTATTTTTTCTTTAAAAAAAAAACACACGCATCCAAATTAGTGCTAAAATAAAAATTCTGTCTTTGCTTTGCGTTACAATACCTGTTTGTATATTTATTTTCACTGGGCTCATGTCAGTTTTCCCAGTCTCTGGTCACTCCTTGTAAATATGGGTGTTATCTGATAAATTCAGATTAGTTTTTCATGAATGACCCCACCTCACTAGTTGATAAAAGTGTGCAGATGTTGATTAGGGTTCATCCACATACAGTATGTGTCTCTCAGCTTGGGATATTTACATTCCCCTTTACGTTTTTCATCAAGTCATGTCATATATGAACATTTTGAAAAGCTGCTATATTTTGTAACCTTCCAGTGTCCATGGAATTGTTTCAACACTATCTGACTCTGAAATCAACTGCAAATATGGAGAACTGATGCTGTTTTAGTAGAACCCTCTCTACCCTCGTGCATGCACTCTGGATTCAGTATTGTAGTGACACATTAAAGGGCTAAGCTTTGCTAAAAGGTCACAGAGACACCAAGCACATCAGGCTGAATGTCAGGGGAATATGTATAAAATCATGCATAAAACATTATTTGTTTTACCTGGTGGTTCATGGGTTAGGGTTAGGGTCATGGTGAGGGTCATGGTGGGATTTGAGCACGTTGGTTCAACATTCTCAGTCAATGTGTATGTATAATATGTATTTACAGGATCTTTAATTATGGGGGAAACCCGTCAGATGCAGACTATGGAATCAATGTGACGACGTTAAGTGCAAAAATTAGTTAAGGAAATCGAGGCTGAAGGTTTGTTAAGCAATCTAAAGTTACAAACAGCTTTGAGTTTTAAAAAGTTTTAAAATTAGTCTTGTGGGATAATGATGACATCCTTGTCAGCATCCCTGAAGCTTAGAACATTGGAAATATATTGAGGAGGATTTATAGCACGTGAAACAGTACCAAACAAAGCAAACTGTATAAGTGCAGCACAATGCAGTGGAAAAAGGTATTTGGTCAAAACTGTAGAGCTCTCATAACAACCCAGCAGGTGTGTGACTCTGTCAAGTTGACGCTAATTACGGAGAATGGTTGGGAACTTAAGCAATGGTTGTTATACACCCCCTCTTGCCTTCCTTTTTACCAATATCCTTTATTTATAAGTGCATAATTACAGGCTTTCTTTGGATAGTTAATAGGTAACTTATTCAGATCTCATTTATTTTCTAACACCTTCTATCATGGTATTTTTTCCATGGTAGAAGAGGTTTTAATGGCAAGTGGAAGTGCTTCGCTTTGATCAAGGGATGTGTATGTGCTTGAGGGAAGGTAGATTGGGTGAGGAGAGTCTGCAGTGCTCATTCCCTATTTTAACGCCACCCCAGGTCTAGATTATACCTTGGGGGGGCACCAATGATGTTATGATCATGAGGAATCTTTCCTCTCCATGCTATAAGCCATTGGAGGATTTATCTGAAATCATGCTTTTTTCAAATACATCGATGTGTATACATCTTCAGCCATGTGCTAAACATTTTTAACTGGCAAAAAAAGACAAATTGCTTCTGTTTTTTAGATATTTTTTTTTTAAGTTAATATTCTGTGGTAGATTTGCTCCTTTTATATGCAAATTAAATCAAGAGGTTCACGTCAACTATGCAAATTACCAGAAGACATCAAACACACATGCACACTCAGAAAAAAGCAACAAAAAAACAAACAAACAAGTGCACATGGTTGTCGTTGCTAGGTGACAGTAGCTGGTAAGCTAAGGTGCACATACATCTACACTGTGGGCCTGAACACTTCAGCAAATGGCGTTTTTGTTCAGTAGGTTTTGTTCAGTGTGGGTGACGCTGATGGGGCATGAATGCACATTAGAAACGGAACCAGCTTTACATTAGAATGTGGTAAATTGATTCAATGCAACAGCCTGTTCAAGAATAGAATAACTAGGCCTGCATTTGTTTGGGTTTTTGCATGCATATGCGTGCTTTTAAGGCCGGGAGGGCAAAATAGACATGTTACTTCATCAAGTCAGCCACACTTCTTAATGTCACATGGACACCTAATGCTACAGCTGTAACAGTAAAGTGTATATGTTGATTGAAGTGTAGTGTAGTGTTGTGTAAAAATCTGTAGTAAGAAGAAGATATCTCACCGATCAAATGCTCAGCAGTACAGCAGTGACGGCAAGTCAGTATTTGAACTAGCTTATTAATAAACCTATCAACCATAGAGAAGAAGGGAGGAGCAATATAATTTGAAACCTCCCCCTATCTGTGACATTATGATTCATGGCTACTGAGATCTTGACATAAAGATAAAAAAGTAAGGTGAAAGAATAGCAGGGAACTTCTAAGGGCATTTCCGTGAGTGTTGGGAAGCCCAGCGAAAAAGAAAAGTCAAGCTATCAGTTTCTTACAGCTTTTACATTGGCTGTGAATTACAGTTAACAACAGTGTAATGGCAATGTACATTTTCTCCTCTCTCCACATGATAATGCATTTTAAAATGTCATTTCCATGAAGAAAATGCTTCATGTTACACCTGTAGGCGATTAATACATGTTAATGAATAGATTAATCAATTCAGTACAATTTAATGGTGACTTTATCAAACTAAAAATTCTTCCTCACCTGGTTTCCTGAAATCTTTTCTACCAGAAATCCCTGATGGTAAACTTCTTCATGTTCAGTGATTGAAAGCCAAACTACACAGATATTCAGGGTGCAGTATCTTAAGTTAGTTATCGTCTCTTACGTAGTTCTCTGTTGGTGGTGTTGCTGTTAGTTCTGACTGGGTCTGGGTCTTGTGTGCTACATGTGTGAAAGGCTGACTCCGGATGTCCAGACCTGATTTTCTGGGAATTGTCTGGAGTTGATATGAGAAAATGTTTTCGCTACGGACGGGGAATATCATTTTTGATTCACATACCACATATGATACAGCCAGATAAAAAATAATTTTGATCCAGAATAGCTCATTTGTTGAAAAATAGCAAAGTTGTCTGATCAAAAAGTGGGGGCGCAAAAACACAAGTTTGCTCCCCCAGGTCTAAAAGTGGGGGTGCAGCTGCTCCACCTGCTCCATTGCTCAGGTGCCTGTTGATATTACCATGAAGCTGAGACTTTCCTCTTTACGGAGATGCCGAAAACTCAAAATGTGTTCCTGAGTCAGAGTGACTCAAAATGATGGAGCAGGTCACATTTATTCTGATTTTGTTTTTCTGCCTCAAGAATTTCCCTGCTCCTTAGAAATGTGTATTCAATTAAAACTTCAATCTGCATGGCAGACAGCTGACACGAACCTCATCATCCAGTCGATAAAAAGAGTGGCTGTCACTGAAACTGGAGTCACGGTTAGGGGTGTTATGTTCATATTTTAGGTATTTAGTTGATCCAGTGCGCCTTATTAGAGAGTAATTAGTGATTCTATGACTTGCTGTCTGACATTATGACAGAATGCATTTCTCTCCATTTAATGTATTTTTTTCTCTATTTAGTTTTGTTTGTACATATTTTAATTTCTCCCTCTGTTTATATCACTATCCACCAGTTTATTATTTGTTTGTATTGTACTGAACACTATTTCTTATCTTGTCTTATCTTATGACTAAAATTAAGAATTTATCCATCAATTCAGTATATTTTCAAATTACATTATTCAAGCCATGTTCAAATTTTTATCTGAGAAAGAAGAACAATTCCTCTTTCCTCCATGCTGTTGTATCTACACTTCAGTCCTGTACCACTAGATAGCTGTATTGCTGAGGAGGTTACTTTGAAAGCCTACTTTTACAAGCTACCACTTATGTCACTTTGATTGAGGTTCAACCACAGCAATGAAACTACGAGGAGGATTATGGTTTGTGAAAAATACATCTACACTATCAAACGTAAATCCCATGACTGCAAAATGTTTCACTGATTAGGATTTATGTGAAAGCTGTTTCATTTGAAACAATGTGCATAACAATATTCATTGTTTATGATGACAATCCAGCAGCTGCCTGAAAGAAATTAGGAACCTGTCCAAATAACCCCATATGGGATTCATACATGTGAGGAATGTTAACTTTTCACATGATACGTGACTATTACATTTTCAGTTATAAACAAAATGGGACATGAAGAGGTTAAAAGGCATACACTGTTTCCGTGCCAGCCAAAAATTGGTTGTTGCAGCTGTCGAATGCTGATGTAAAAATTACATAGGATATCAATACAATACCAATGGTATTGGTATCTGGATTTAGTCATGATCAATCAAGTGAAAGCTTCTCTAGTGCTGCCAGTTCCACTGAGAATCAACACTTCAAGGCTTAGCTTTGAGCAGGAATCATGAATTAATAGTGTTTGAAAATATTTTTGGGTAGTTCTATGCACTAGCCTGTAAAGTTAGTTGGATTGCATGAAAAATTATAAGTTAAAGTATGGATCCTTGGAAAAACCACTGGTCAAATTTTTTTCCACAAACTGAGGCTCCAGATGCTTCAGTCCTGTTCCTCCCTTTCATCCTTCACAAGAGATGAGCTAAAGAAGTTTTCTTTTTCTTTTTTTGCTGCAGACACACTGGCGTCCCACACACACAGCCTCCACTGTAATTACTGAGGCTTTTCACAGAGCTGCTTTTGAACATCATGCGCCAACAAAGTATGATCACACCTCACCATACTAACTCCCTGGGATATGAGATTGCGGTCACAGCAGCCGCCAACCTAGTGCCTGTTGCTGCCTGTTATGTTACTTCCTTGGCATGGTGTTCCAATGCATCAGCAGTTACATGGCACTGACCCTGTAAATGCAGCATGACTAAACAGCGAGTAATGAAAGCCCTGTCTGGTGTGTGCGCAAACAGCTTATTCCTCAACCTGGGCTTACACTGTAACATGTCGACAACCTCACTTTCCCTCCCTCACTCGCTTTCTACATGTGCCAGAGTGATAGGAATCTCCCCAGGCACCATCATCCCCTTCGCTGGCAATCCAGGATTCACGTTGTCCGCTTTTGTCTGCTATTCTCTCCAGATATTTAGGTATTCATCGCTCCATTCGTAATTCCGTTGGGCCTTGTAGCCGAGGCCTGCCTCCAGACAGTACCCTAGAGAAGAGACAGAAGAGAAGAAAGGGGGGTTAGAGAAACGAGCCACAGACGGTACAGGGCTTATCTGCTCTGAACACCCGAGTGTCGGCAGCTCCCCAAATGCTATGAATATCTGTGCCTCTATGTGTGTTTATTAAGCAGCAGGAAATGCTTTTTTGCAAGGCAGGCAAAGGGACTGTGTGTGTGTGTGTGTGTGTGTGTGTGTGTGTGTGTGTGTGTGTAGATGCCATGTTGTGTACACTTCATTTCAGCATAGATGGTTTTTTTCTTACTGCAATACAAGGAAGGTATTAACGTTGTACTGGTGTCATGGAGAGGGTACCAAGCCAGACTGCCTCCGATGAAAAGAGAAGGATATCTGTTATTAAAGAGTGCCCAACACTGAAGGGAGAGCACATTGCTGATATATTGAATGTAATGAAGGATTTATATTTGGCCATTATCACTGAAACACCACCTATATTCAAAGCATCAAATGATTACCAGGCAATGTCAAGTAAATGGCTTCTTAGTAATGGTAAAGTGTTTCACTCCGTCAACAAAACAAGTCATATCTGCCCAATAGCAGATGATGTTTTCACATGGCTGCAAAGCATGATAGGCAACTAAACTCACAAATGGGAAATAATTAGGATAATTAAAGCCCAAAACAATTTCATCTCTGTTTACTTATGTTGCGTTGTAATGCCGTTGCTCTGACAGGCAAAACTGATAGTTTGAAGCTGCCTCCTGGAGTCACCCAGTTTACATGCAGGTAAATTCAGTATCTACTTAAATATTTATGTGTCTGAATCAAACAAAACAGTGGTTATTTCCCTATTCTGCATGCAGGGCGTCTACCACAGGAGCCGCAGTCACGAATGGAAGCCAGATGGAGAGTCAATGACATGTTTCTGGAGATAAATAATGCAAGTGCATCGGTCTGCATTTTGCATCTTAGGGTCCAGAGTGTCTGGAGTTAAAATCCGTCATGTGATTTCATGCAGGTGGGTGGTTGTCTTGGGTAAACGCACCTATCACCATCTGTGTGCTGGTTAGTGTGCTTGCATGTCTCACCACACGCCACTGTATCTGGCTGCTAAGAGGCTGCCAACTCGCATTGCTGTCTGAAGGTTTTCAGAGTAAAATCTGGCAGCTAGCTGTCGTAGGGGGGAAATAATGACTTAGGGAGAGCTGGATGTGATGTCTCTGAGATTAACAAGAAGGGTGCTACAGTGCTTTTGTGTTTAGCACTACTCATTTGAGGAGCTTCAAACCGCATTGAAAGTTAAAGGGAGCTTTTTAATTATATTGAGTAGGTATAGCAGCCATCAGCTTAAATTGGAACTGAATTCAAAACAAGAAAGAGAAAGGAGTGGTCAGACATCTTGACTGGTTTTAGACAAAGTGAGCTTATTTGTACAGTATAGCACTTTTAAACATCGAGGCAATTCTAAGTACTTTACATCAGACACAAAAACAGGCATTGAGACGCCATATACAAGAAACATGAGGTCATATACTATTTTAAATCTTTTAATCTTAAACAAACATGTAACATGTTAGCCAAATGTAACTGTAAGAGAAAACACACAGAAATAGTAAACCTTACCTTTTGAAATGAATGGATGGATAATGGATTATTATTATTTTTATGTCTGAGGTCAACATGTTAGTTACTTTCATCTGGCATGTTTGCTTGTGTACAACCTGTCTGATCATCTGACCGCTTTGGTTTATTCCCCCCTTGGATTTCATAACTACATCAACGGGATTACCTTGGTAACCACTATTATGGTAATGGCGACCAAAACTATGAAAATACGACACACGTTGCGATAAACTGGAATTATCCAATTAGTACCCCACCCAGTTTGACCATTGGGTGTGGTCAGAAATGTGTTGTGTAACTACAAGCTAACTATAAGTGAGTGGTGTATTAGCACACCCTATAGTACACTCTTACATCACTGGGGCAAGGAGAGAAACTACTGGAGGTTAGCCAAAATCAAGATTTCAAATGCTGTTAAGTTGCTCATTTAAGTAACACATACTGGATTGCTGCTCTAAGCCCAAGTAATGACCTTAAGTGTCTTATCTGTTCAAGTTTTCTATTGATCATATTCACCCACACAGCAATTAAGGCCTTTCCCGTATTACATCTGTAATGACAACAAACCAAATCATTGTTCCTTAGACTCCCATCATTGCTCCTCTGTAAATCTGAGTTAATTGCAACAAGCATGAAAAAGCTAGGCTCAGCTGGTGGGAACATGCTGTCTAAATCTCTTTTGTGTGTCAAAATCAAGAGGGGAAGTAAGGCAGCAGCCAGGCCCCGTTGCCAAGTGATTTACCTTGACATCCACATGTGTCATTAATCCTGCAACAACACCCCAAACTATCTTGATTCATCCCTCTTCTCTAGCATCCATAACTTGTAGCTGGAAATTTCCTCAATCAATCTGTTGGATTACGTTGCTGCATTGTGCAGAACTGAGAGAGACAAACAAGACACAATGCTATTCTATCACCTGCATTTAAATTGGGTCCTGTGAGATTCATCCCCTTCTAAAATTCTAATGACACCTCGCTTTTGACTACACCTGAGCTGCTTCTGCTTATGAATTACACAGAAGCCTGTAATGCAGATTGAATTATACAAGGTACCTTTGGGATATTGCCCATGTCTCTTGGTCTTTTTATATTACTAAGCAGGTTTGTTAATATAATTTGGAAAAGCCTTTGTCACAGGTCCTGCAGTGTGATTCCACTGACACAAAGGCAGAGGGATTTTTCATAAAGAGATATTGTTTTTTCTGCCTGTTTAGTTTGAGGCATTATGGGTTTATGGATGGAGGGAGATGCAGAGGCGGGCAGCAGAAGCAGAAGGAGGAGCTTGTTTGGATGAGGTCCAGGATTGCGATATCCTATTATGTAGGCTGTCACTTTGGGTAACCCTGGGAGCGTGACTGCCGAAAGCATCAGACACGCTATATGCTTTTACAGGAACAATAAGAACCGCTATCCTTTCTGAACAAGGGTCAGTAGATGGATAAAACATGTTAATTTGGGTTCATTTTGCTCCCTTTTCGCAATGTGTTTTGTTGCTGCATGAAGCCATTTGTATTAGCTTGTGAAATTACTCAAATTTCCAGGTGATATATTACCTACACTTTTAAGCTGCAAGCTGCAATGATATTTTGCGCAACCAAATACAATTGGCATGCTTTATATCTGTGAGACTGTGTTAGAAACCTACATGTTGGCACTAATTTGAGCAAGTCACCAATCTCTGTCTTTCCCCAGTGAAACTTTTGAGTTGAACATTGTTTTTGTAACAGGTAGCACACAAGTGTAAATTTCTTCATTGATATGTAAGTTTTTAATTCCAAACTCTGGAATGGCATGGCTTTGATTAAAAATCAGCATGAAATGTGAACACAAACATTGCTTAAAATTAACCCGCATGGTACATTAGGTTAAACATAGCTCAGTGTGGGTTGTTAATAAACACATTTTTTACTATTAGGGTCACTTGAATTCTTGAACTCTTTCACATGTATTTGCTGGATAATAAGAAATTTAGCTTTGTACCTGAATTGAAATTTTTTTTTGTTTTTTTATCTTTGTATTTCTTTTTGGCAACACATACCTTTGATCCCTCAAAGCCCAGACTAGACAGACCATTCTTTGTAATCACAGTGTTTGAAGGAGATGCCATTGCTGCAAGCGCTGTGAACTCCAAGTGGATTATCTTCACTAATGACTAAAAGGCCTGGCTCTTAAGCCATTCCACCTGCAATCCTCCAACACAAACTCTGTGACTCAGCTCTCTTTCTGCCCTGTCCCCTCCTGTCTCTCATTATTGGAGGACAGAAAGTCTTACAGTATGTCATCCTTTGGATGTTGGCCAAAAGAATAAAACTGCTTCACCTCTCTGCTGCGCACCCAAAACTGGAGCAGAGAAGAGAAAGAGGTAATGCTTAGCATTTTCAGACCAGACTGTACAGTTGTGAACAGATAAATAGTGCTCCCTGTCTGACCTGGCCCACTCAAACTGACCTCCTGTTGGATCACAGCCATAGAGATGTACTTGGTATTAACAGTGCAGTGTGGGTCAGACTGTCTACCTTAAAAAGGCACATTGCCAGAATTTTAGTATAATGCCTTTGCTATCCTATAGAAGAAAACTGTAGCACTTTACGTTATAAGACGTTAGGTAAACAATAGTGTTTAGAACAGTGTTTATGTTCACAGATGGCAACAACATTAAGATGTTACACACTGCAATGAAATGTAATTGATGCTACATGGCAACATCTTTAAAAGACAAAATATTACACTGTATTATACTTCTGTATTTTGTAATTCAAATGGTATTTTCTTAGTACATTACCGTACAGAAGGTACACCTCATAGAAGGCAGGAAGAAAACACTAATCAAAACCGACAAGATGAGTAAGAAATTAAACTCTTTGGTTGCGGCTCTTCCACATCACAAGCTCAAAGTGCTGACAAGGTGTCTTTCTGAAGCTGATACAGCCTCTCCATTTGTAGAGAGGATCAGGTACGGGTCTCTGAGTTCACCATAGTGTAATCATTAGAGTACAGACATTTCTGATTTGCACTCGCACGCACCTACACACAAACATGCATACACACGTCCACCTCCCTTCATCATCTTTCTCTTCCTGCCCCTTTCTCTTCATTTTTCCTCCCTACACTCGTTCCATCTCTCCTTTGCAATTTCCATCTGTTCAAATGAAATATATTTGGCATCCAGAGAATGGCCCTTAGCAATGAGGGACAATATATCTTACAAATATCAGCCGTCCAGCGGTGGTTCATGTAATATTTATTAAGGGAATGTGGCAGTGGGTGATGTCAACAATGTTTACCGTGAACGGGTTGAGCATCCCTCCATGGTGCATCAGCACCTGCCAATTTTTTGACAGGCTAGGTGCTCGGCCAATCCAGTGGCTCATTTACATGTTACACAGCAATCACGACTGACCTGATCACATCTGGCATGTTTGTCCAATTATTTAATCATGCGTAAGTGAGGCCAACCTCAGGCTTTGATTAAGACTGCCATATTGTTTTAAAGAGAAGTTGTGTGTGTGGTGGAAGGCTGGCGGACAAGTGGCCAGATGGACAGCGCTGATTTTTGAAGAAACAACAATTCATGATGTATCTAATGCAGGTGTTAGTGGGAGGATTGCACACAGCATACCATTTATATATATATATATATTGAGGTTTTATGGTATAACAAAGCCTTTAAGATACAAAACAAGAACAGGAGGACAACAACGTGATGATTACACAAGCGGTTCGGCACATTCTCTCCTAATGATTAAACAAAATTAGAAAAATAAACGAGGCTAAGAGTCTTCAGCCATTGTAGCGGCTCTAATGTTTGTTAATTAGCACTAAACACAAAGTAGGCATGAGATAGATGGGAATGTCATTAGCTGCAGACGTACTTGGTCATGAACCAAAGAATTGGACAACTTTTTTACATTTTTACCTAATGATGGCCCAAGTCAAAGTATCACTGCAGTTATTACACTTCATCCTGAGGGGAACATTGCTAACAAATTTGATGGCAGCACTTTCAACAATTCAGACGTTTTGCTCAAAACCACATGTCAACCTCATGACAAAATAGCAAAACAGTATAAGCTATACACAGTTAAGTATTGAATGATGTATTTAAAGAATATATATTTTTCAGAGTGAACTCTTTGCACTATTAAGTTGCACTAGAAGTAAGGGGCTAATCTTCCAATGTGAGTGCCCCAAGCTATGCTGAGATCTTGTTGATAAGTCTGCACGAATGAAATACTACAATATGAGTAGCTTCTTTGTAAGTGGCTAAAGTGCCACAGAGAGTTGATTGTTTTTAGAGGGTGTTTTGTTCATGTGTAAAGTAAACTCCCAGCCACTGGATGGATTCTCAGAGGCTGGAAGTTGGCTGGAAGATTTTCTCAGGCAACTGGCTCCAATTCTGAGCGGCTGCTACTGTATGTGTAGTAGAGGATTTTCTTTCAAGGAATTAACATTCAGTGATATTACAGCAGTTACGGTTTTGTTTCAGAACTTGCCAAATTGAAAGGAAAAGACCCTGACGTTAACAAATTCACAAATCAAAATATAGAATAAATGATTGAAATAAACATCTCACCATGAATAATTTGTCAAATCACAACTACCATCTGTCATTCGAGCAACATGCCTCACAATACTGTGTCATACATTTGAAGCAAAACCCACCCAACTGGGAAGTGAACTTGTATAATATAAATAACTGAGCTATAGCACTGCTTCCAAGGATATTCTTTAGACCTTCGTACTCATACTTGATACTGTGGTTTTTTTTTTTTAGTCATTTGTGGCAGGGGCAGTCAAAACAAGTCTTCACTGGGCCCAGAGGCACACTAGATGTCCACTGTGTGTTGTAAGGTCAACAATGTTTGCAAGCAAAACATAAAAGCTTGAGGAGAAGCTGGAGGTTTGAGCCAGGGCCTCAGTGCAGTGTCCCTGTCCCTCTCCAGGGCCTAAACTTGACCCCCTATCTGGATCTGTCTGTCTGTCAGTGCTGTCTTGTCTGTCTGCTTCTCTGTGCACTCACAGAGGGCCTCTCAGTGATTTTCTGTCCTACAACAATCAGGGACAATCCCACATGCCAGTAATCCTCCCTCCGCCCCTCACAGTCAATATCTACACTGGTAGAATCTTCACAAAACAACAAACTTGGAGATTTAACTCTTTTCTTTAAGTCTGAGTGTTATTAGGATTCAAATACAAACCAGATTGAAGTGACATGTGTCAAGATCTGATTTTATGCCACAGAATTAATCAGCTTCACCATGGCAAAGTGTAAATCTTTCACCTGAGACAACTCTCGTAACTTTTGATGCCATGGAAACTTAAATAATCCAGTGTAAGCATGAATAACAATAGCCAGGTTTCTGTTTGAACACAATGTGAACAAATGCATGTTTCTAATCACTACTGATATGTTAATATTACAAGTTGGCTGCCTGGAGAAATGACATAAACGATGTGCAAAATTGACATTTCTGTTTGTTTCATGCGTTAGTTTGAGTCATTGGCCCACGCAGATTCATTGTCCACACAGTGGACACTGAAGTCACATGATTCCTGTATGTCACGGTTTATCCAGTCTTCTATTTCAAGTGCATTGATGTTTGTGGGTAGAAATGCAATGCTTTTCAACGTTCCTTTCTTGGACGTTTTTATTTTGTTTTTTCTATAACTTCGTTCATAACTTAACTGAGTCTGTTCTGCAGCCATGTGCAAGTTTCTATACCTCTTGCATAGCCGGCTCCCCATGAAATCCATCTGTCCATCACTTCACCTGTCTTTGTGTTTTTGAATCAGCCATCAATGAGCAGAGAGTTAGAAAGATGAAAGGAGGGAGGAATTGGATAGGGAAGTGTGGGTTGGTATGTGTGAGAGAGTGTGTGGGCGTGTGGAGGAGGGGCAGAGTGCACCTCAGGGAGCTGCTTGTCACAACGCTGTCATGTTGATAGACATGTCAATCCTGACTGAGCAGGAGGTGGAGGGCTAGAGCTAGATGGAGGGTAACACAAGAGACGAGAAAAGTGAAATTAAGATAGATGAAAATAAGAGAAGGGGGAAAGTCGGTCATGCTTTTTTGTCTTGTATGATCACTGAAGGGTCTCTGTGATTTTTCTTACCTGCAATTGCATTGTGATCACAGACCACCAATGCCCCCGAAGATGTTCTAACTGGGGCATCTTGGGTCTTGACCAACAGTGACTGTGTGTAACCCATCTCATGTGAATAGACAGATTATTAGCTGGCTAGTTGCATGCTTAATTTGGGTCAGTAAACTATTCCACATTGCAAGTAAATTTGTAGGTATATGTAGATACACAAACTTTTTTATGTTTATAACTGGCTTTATTTATTTATACTCCATTTGTGAAAATGATCTTTAGAAACAGCCAGTGTTTCTGTCTTAATTTTTACACTTTTGTTGAGGGAAACCTATGGCGATGTTAACGTGGCCAATAAAAACACGTAATTGCAGGGGCACACCCAATTAATTTTCTCCATAGAGAAAAAAAAGTTTAGATCCTGTAATCCATACTTTGGTGTGGTTTGATACCCTATTTTACTCCAGACTCATTATACAGACCAACTTCAAAAATAAGCCATTTCATTACTTTTGTTCCCTTTAATATTGCATTTGTTTAATCTTTCCCTCTGCAGGCTATATTTGGTATGCTCTATGAAGTGAATCTAAAAGTCTCCATAATTCTAGTCAGATTACTGAAAGATTGGACAGTTTTACATGCAGTATAAACAACATTATTAAATGATAACTGCTAAACAGTGTGCCAGTGTGTAACAACGCCACAATATATTTATTTTATTTATTATCATTCCCAGAGACACAGCATCCCGTGTTGTACTAATAGTAGTTTGAACTAATATTAGGTTAATAGTAGGTTTGTTACCACTAGCTAGCTAGTAGCTTTGATTTAACTGATCCTCACTACCGATTCTTACTGTTTCACTGTTACCTTAAGTTGTTTTTTCATTTTTTAGAAAACAGAAACATTTTAGGAGACACCATGAGATTTCCTATTGAGTGGCTTTATTTGCAAACACAGCACACAGTCACACAACAATGTCCTGTGTCTCTGTGGCCCATCAGTTACTGGTCACCACCACTGCTGCCACCTGGAGAGTGAGCATGAATTTAAAAGGTCTTTCTACTCCTCAAGGCGATAAAACTATACTATTTGTCTGTGGTGCATTACACCCTGAAATGAAGGCATTTCGTGCCCCATTCTTCTCCTTCTCGTCTCTCGCCATTGCTTCCCCTCCCACTATATTATACTTAAATACATCTCTGCAATTGACAGTGGGCATCGCCGGGATGATATCCAGTGGGTGTCGCTCCCTCTCTAACATGTCTGTCATGGTCTTTTTAACATATGGTTTCAGATTACATGGGGAAGTAATGCGAGAAGGGTGTGGCAGAGATCTAAGCCTAACTGTCAAATGTCTCTTGCTCTCTCGTCAATTATCTTTTCAAAGTGACAATATTTGCCTATTTTCTGTGTCTGTGTTTGACTTTGTGTCGGCCTCACTTTATCGGTCATTAGATGCACTAAACCAATGTGATATGTGCCTCCCATCTGTAATTTGGTTACATATTGTAATTTGAACAGCCTGAAAACAGGGATTCCAGGCATCCCACTTCCTCCTTTGTTTTTATCCTTTTTTATCCTTCTCTCTCTCTCTCTCCCTCCTTCTCTCTCTCTCATTCCCGCCATGTTTTATATCGCCTCTCCCTCTCCTATATTCATCAAGTGATGAAGATTAAAGGAAGAAGCTGCAAAGCTCCCAGGCCTAAATTAGATTCATGCTTTCTTGAAATAACAGAGAAATTGGTGGGATGAAATCCGAAGGTCAGATTCTGCAGTCTCCTCCTTCTCTGGACCAAAATAAATTAATAATTAAAACACACACACACACACACACACACACACACACTCTCTTGTCCTTGTATCAGCTCTTGCTTGGCTATCATGCCCCTGTCCTCTGTCATTCTGTCCTCTCTTGCCATCTCCCTTTCTTTTTATCCCATCCCTCAACACTTCAGCTTTCTGTCTTCACCCCGCTTTCCTCAGTCTGTTTCCTCTGTTTCATCCTGATTCACTTCTTCTTTCTCTTTGCAGTTTGTTTGTTGAGCAACTTTATTACTGATTACATTATGTATATTTAACAGTCAACACTACATAGTTTTACGAAAATTAATAAGTCAGAAAAAATTTAATTTTCTTAAAAAATGGGGCAGGCCATAGTTCTGGTGCCTCTAACATTGCCTGCCATCTGTTTAAACTAAATTACTTAAATTCATGGTTAAATTTTAATGCTTTGCAAATCCAGTAACAAACAAACGAATAACATGACGTGTAATTATGTAACAGGATACCACAAATTGATTCAGGAAAATGGCTTTAAACGTCTACCACTGATTCGTAGTTTACTAGGTCCCTCATGTCACTATGTGCTTTGCTTTGGTAAGTTTAAACAATCCTAGACATTCCAACAGGTATGATCACCAGAGTGCACACTCGCTCCCAGAAATGATTCAGCTCCTTTTTATAGCCTTGAAAATGAGTGTGTTTTTCTAATCAGGCTTTCAATTTACAAGTTTCAATCAAGCCCTTTTATTGACCCAACTGTGATGCATGTGAATGATTCATACAAGTTAGAAGAAAAAGATTTTGATTGACAAATATAGACCACAAGCAGTTTGACACTGTAGTACTCAGACGTGTATTGAGCAGTTGGGTTATTAATATAATATAATAATACCTGCAAACCACATGATTCTGATTTCCAAGTACTCACACACAGTGAGCAAATCTTTGAAAAGTGGTATATATTCTAAACTCAAAGCACTAAATTGTGATGTAATGTAATCATGCAGTTAATCAGTTTTCTGTCAAGATGTTTTTCCTCAAAGAGTTACTGGCTGAGGTTTGTCAAAATGCTCAACATAACTTTTTGAAGATTTTTTTTTTTTTTAAAGTTAGCTCAAGCATTTGGAGCGATTAGGATATCAACTTTACTTTGAAATTGTTACTGACTGAGTCTTGGTTCCTCTCTGTACTTTTTTCCCCCTCTTATGGAAACAGGTATTGGAACTTCTTAGGAAGGAAAATTGCTCTGGTATTGCCTCTTTCATAAAAGCCTATTATGTGTATAATTGAATTTAATGTTTAGTGTAAAGTTTGAATTGCAGAATGAAGAGAATTGCTATTAATAACATGGCTATTAATCTATTGATTATAATTACTATTCAAATAATCATGCTGAGGTATTTAACAGACTTTAACAGATCAGGCCGACAACCTTCCTCTGCATGACGAGTGCATAGTCGAGAACAGGAACTCGTGTTATTTGGTGAGAGGATATAAATAAACAGCATATGGTTGTCTGGAGGTCACCAGCATTATTTTCAACTGTTTTTACCTCACTGCCTCTATGGCTCATTTGTCAAGTGGCCTATTGTCTGATTTACACAATAATGACACCTTTATATACCCCTTTACTTTGAAAAAGCTCAAGTTCAAACTGTGGAGTTATAATTATTTACAGTGGTTGTGTTTTCATAAGCAGAAAAAAAAGAGATTTTCACAGCTCCGCTCTGATGTGCACAAAAGCAGTGAATTCACTTCCCCTCAGAGGGCTGACATCATCAGACATTGTATAAGAAGCTTTTAATCTGTTGATGCAAAGCATGTCTGCAAAATGATAACTCCATTAAATTACACATGGGAACCTGCAATTAGAAATTCAAATTCAAACTCTGTGGGATGCTAATTTCCATGGAACTTCACATGGAGATGCATTGTGTTGAGAATTAAGATTCAGCATGAAAAAAGACAAGCATTTACATGGCAATTATTGTATGTTACACTGTATTCACTATTTACAGCGTATCACACATTCAACATTAAAATAGTGCTCATACAGCTCATGCAGTTAGTATGAGGTTGCTACATGGAACAGCCCAGCTGCGCAGCAGGGTTGCATAGGTGTTAGAGAAATGTCAAACTGTGTGTTTGAGCTTAATTTAGCAGGGGCCTTTATTATTAATACTTACAGTATCTATAACACTTACAGTTGGTCGGAGATGAGACAAAGCGTTAGCATGGGATTACTGTGAGGTACAAGTATGTGGCAAAGTAACACTGCACTCAGAAAGATTGATAGGTATAAATACACCTGGTTTTTACTAATTATGCTATATAACCTTACAGACTCATGCAACCATTACAATTTAAGATTCTTGGCCATCATAAAGCTGTAACATAAACTTAAACTGTCTGTTTGACATTGTGCCATCATTTCTTTCTGTCTCATGCTGTCAGTTCGTTCTTTCTAAAACTGTTTTCATAGACACCATTTCACTGATCATATGATGTTTAATCTGTATGTCAAGTAATTGTATTACACTGTCTGTCTCACTGTTTGTTTGGCCGTTTAATTGATTAAATCGTAACTATGAGGTCAATCCTTGCAGCTTTAGATGTCTCAACAGACAGCAGTTCATTGTGTCAGTGTGTCACTGAACCTCTAACTTCACTTTAAATAGAGAAAAACATTAACTACTAAAACTGATGTAGAAATAGAGCAGAAAAACACTTTGCTCAAATGTGACGCCAATAACAGGGAAAATGCAGGTGCACAATTAAGACATCACAATGATTTGCAGCAATTATCTTTGATTACCCCCCCCCCCCTCTCTGACAAGACAGACTATCACTAATCACTGTGCTAGATCCAAACTTTTCCAAGTGCTGAAGATTACAGTGATTGTCTGAGAAAGATGAGATGCTTTATTGCTTTGTAATTTGTCCATCTTTATTCATCCTAGAAGATCAGATATGAAATGCCAATGGCTTTCTCTGACCAAGCACTATAGTCGAAAAAGAAATTCAACCCACTGTGCATCCAGTTGTTCTGTGAAGTAGACAAGCAGTACTGTGTGAAATTTCAAGGTCGTAGAATTGTACAACTTCAGCTGCATTGAGATACTTTGCATAGCCTGCTCACTGAATGCATTCTTACTATATGTTCTGCAGGAGATGAACACAATCTTTCTGACCTTTGACCTTTGAATGTTCACTAGCAAAAATTTCCTCTTCATTTGGCCATTCGTCCTAGCCATGACGCCAACTTCTTTCAGTGAAAATGAACGGACGGATACTATTTAAATTTCCCACAGTGAGAGTTATTCAGTGTTTTCCTACAGCTTATTTCACCGAAACAGGACGTAGACCAGTGATTAGTCAAAAATAGTCAAAGCAGTTTCCTCAACAACTGAGTATGAACTAATTTGGGTAATGGTTGTGATGTAATGCTTTCTTGTGTGTTTGTACTTCCCATCTTATTCTTAACTCCAACACACGCAATAAAGATAATTGTGTTTTTATATTTGCACAACTTGACCAAGGTCTGTATTAGCACTATGAGTCCACTTTCAAAGTGTAATTGTTGACACAGCTGATGAAATAGGAGCGATTCATCATTGTCGTGGCATCATTAATGCAATAATCTGACTGAACATAGGTCATCAAAGTAAGCCCCAGCAAACTAGAATCCATTCATTGTTTCGCTGTCACCCTCTCACCTACTAATTTAAAGTGAAAGGAGAGTGGCGCTACTATTTTTCTGTGAGCATCATCGGCTTCTGGATAACCATATCTGATTGGTTGTATGATTAATTGATTAGTCTACCAGGGGAATGGATTGTTTGCTTAATTGATTGACAGAGGGGATCTCTTGGTTCGTGTTATGAGGCATAATATGCAGAGAGCTCCCACTGCTTCAAAACAAATAAAATAGAATCCTGCAGTGGCATTTGACTGCTAATTCTATACATTTTCTTAAAGGAGCAATGTGTAGAGCCATGCCACCAGCTCCAAACAAATAGGGGCTCGCTTGTCACCTCCTTCTCCCTCCCTCCTCCTCCCTTAATAAACCGTGCAATGTCCTCAAAAATGTTTAGACATTGCCTCATCTCAGTCAAGGTTAATTGATTTGTCATTTTACAACACAGGGTTGCACAATAAAATTAAAGTTGTTGCCCCTTTCATGCTACACATACATAGAACATACTGCATATAGATGATTAGATTTAGAATAGAACAGGATCAAATATAAAACAAGATAAAAACTGTATACATAGTTACTTATGCACATACATTTATACACCCAGGAAAAAATAATAATAATTCTGTGGTAAACAGTAGGTTAACAGGATAGTGATGAAGATCTGGTCTTCATCTTTACAATAAAATTTAAATGAAATAGTATCCATCAACGGTGTTGACTGTGTTTTAGCATAGAGTCTGCCTCCCAGGTCTGCTGCTCTTAATCCAAACCCCACACTTAATTTCCTTAGCCTATCAGTGTTTTTCTGACACATCACTCAATGTGATGTTGGTCCCACTGGGTATTGTGGGCAGTGATTGTTTCAAAGTCCGCTGATCTTAATCCAAACCCAAAAAATAACAGATTAAGTAAAAAAATATAGCAATGATTGAAGGAGCTATGCTGCATTTGCAATGTACAGTATCATTCGCTGCATTAAAGATCTGCATTTAAGATCTGCTTCTTGTCTCAGGTCATACTGAGGGCAGACTAGATGTTACAGTGACTCACTGTAGCCTCTGAGGTGCAAAATGGTAATAAGTGAAGATACAGGCTGGGGCTAGCTGGTTAGCATGCTAACTTCAGTTAATAACACAGTTCACAAATGTCTTGGACATGATGTTGAGATGAAAGGATCCGTATCATAAATAGGAGGCTACAGCTAGCTAAAAATTGCATGAATGACTAAATAAGGGGAAACTGTTTGCCTGACTTTGTCTGACGGTAACAAAATCCATTAGCCAGCACCTTCAAAGTTCACTTATCAACATGTTTTATCTCATTTGTAATTGTGTAAAAACCAAGGAGTGAAGTCTGGTTGTCACTGTGAGTTTTTGGGGCAACCAGCAGAGACTTCAGCAAGTTACTGCTAGCAGCCAAAAAATAGTCAAACCCATTAAACCACAACTTTGATTTTATGGTTTTTACACTCCACACTTTATTTTTACACAGTCTTTGTTGGACAGATATGAGAGTGATATGGATCTTGTCATCTAACTCACAAGAAAGCCAAAATGTCATCTGTTGCACTGTTTTGGATCATCAAGGTCTTTGACCAAAGGGATTATTTCCAAAACTGTTTTCATATAGATACTTCCACTGATCATATGATGTTGGATCTGCATCTCAAGCGCCCTTATAAGGCTTTTAAAGTTTATAGCTTCACAGGGCGATTTACAATATGTGAACAGGTGTGTTTTTCAAGGGAACATGGCTTTTGATGGATATATAACTTCTGCTGCAGGGCACAAACTGGTAAGTTTCTATATCCACCACAACAGCTTCCACAGCATGTCATCCACTTTTAGTCATAGCAAAACAAAACAACAGCATGTGTATTGCTCTCTCCCATAATACCTCCCCCAGATATGTAAACAGCATAGACACAACACTCAGCCCACCTCCTTGGACACAGCACTCTGTTGGCTGGCTAGCTGCCATTTTCTAGCTACTAAATGTCAATGCAAAAGGAATGCTGTGGTTTATGTGCACCTGGATGGGGAACAAAGAAATAAAAAAAAAAATAAATAAAAAAACTGGCTGGGAGAGAGGGAGAAGAAGAAAAAAAACATTAAATTAATCCTCTAAAAGCCTTTTAGCAATATTGCCCTCCCACAGCGATGTGGTAGAACACACAGAGACCACTTCCCATCATTTAATTCCAGCTGAAATTGAATTTAGTCCGAGAGCTATTCATTTTGTTAAATGAATGCGCCGCCCCCATACCACCACCACCCCCTCACCCCCAACATGCATGCATAGGGAGCACACACACCATGCGTTACGCACATACACACATCCTCAGATGACTCAGTAGTAACTCTCTGTCCATTTTATTTTTGGACTAATGTATTTAACACACACACAAAATTAACACATCCACCGATCCCAGCACCTCCCCTCCTCACAGACACTCAGACAGGCTCTCTCACACATACACAGAGTACAACACAGGAATTTCGTGACAAGGACTATATGCTGAGTCACTCAGCCTTTTTACTTAACCCTCCAGAGTCTTGGGGTAAAATGGCCATTTTTTACTAATTTTCATTTTACCTTTGTGTTTCCCATTAAAACTATTTAGCTTACTTTCTTTGTGTTTGTGTCTTTGACCCCGACGGGCGGTCCGAGACTCTGAAGAGTTAAGTGCACTTCTAAGAAGGCGCTCCACATTTTGGCTGACTGATCCAGTAGCGTTCCACGCATCATATCATAGAGGTGTGCGTTGTGGGGTGGTATGATGACAACTTCCTCCAACTTCTGCATTTTGTATAGGTCATATTTCTCCTAAGTATCTCTTTGACAGACAGGAGTTTGTAATATTTTAGGAGCCCTGGCCTTTTTATATACCACCTGGTGAGGAAATCTCCACATCAAACACTTCTCTTGATGCCTCAAGAAGCTGGGCTTGCAACAACACCCCCCCCCCCCCCCCCCCAAAAAAAAACAAACAAACACACACAAAAATATGCACACCTACACACAGACACACATACAAACACAAGCATGCATGCAGACACCAGACCAGCTGATCAAAGCCCCTTTTTGAAGCTTACCCATTGGGAATCCCAGGCAGGCGGCTCCAAGACCCAAGATTCCTGTGTATTCTGTTGTACTATATTCTTCACCACCTCACATCAGATAATCTGAAGAAACAGACAGTACACAGAGTCACACTCTTTGCACCTGTAGTAAGTAACAAAAGTTTATTATTTTCAGGGAGTTAGGGAGTTTTTTTCCTGTATGTACATCAAGTTTAATCAATCAACAATTATTTAACTTCACTGACGGGTATTGTGGTTAAATCTGCTTTCCAGATTCACACTGTCTCACTTTGAATAATCACTTCCTCTTTTGACACAGAATTGGACAGATACGACTGATTATTGTGGTTAGCATTGTTTTTATTATAAGAAACAGTCATTACTTAATGTATGTAATGTAATGTAACTTAATGTGCATCAAAGACGCACAGTTTCCATCGTGTATGTTGTCTTAGAAACTTAATTTAATTTAAGTGAATGCACAGTTGTTCACTTTTGAGGACAAAGTAGTTAATTTTAGAAGAAAATCATGTTTTTATTCTCAGATGATGTTGTTTATTTGACTTGAACTCATAAAAATATATAATCACATAAAATCAATGATAAAAGATTAGTTGATTTCACTAAATTACTAGATGATGTTGTACAGCGTGCACAGATGTCATTAAGTCTGCAATGATGTTTGCGCAGCCTATCGTGAACATGGCAGATGACTGATTTTTGGGTGTAATTCAAAATGAACACTATCAGCTATAAACCATAAGAAGTATGGAAAAAAAACTGAAAAAACTGTGTCACAGAACTACAGTAGAACAGCAGTTATATGTAGCATGTACATTTTACAAGTTCAATACACATTTAAGTACACATAACCCTTCTGAATTGTATGTTATCATGACAGTTCAAATAATACAGTAACACAGTACATGATTTTCCCAACTTAATTTTGTGCTAGCTTGTGTTTTTATTAATTCTTTGAAAACATTAATATTGTGAACGCAATATTTCTTAAGCATTAGAATATATGACAAATATCAAAGGCAAAAAATAAAACTTAGTTCTTTAAGTGAGAAGTATCTTTTAATCTTTTTTTCAATAAACTGCTGAATACTTTCAAGATCCTTTCTCAAGCATCACACATTCCTCCAAATACACACTTTGACAGGCAGGCAGCACAGTGAGTGGGCAGCTTTATTAACGTGGAGCTTCCAGCTCCCACGCTGTTAAGTATCCACCTGTTGAAGTGTCTGTGAGCAAGGCACTGCATTCTAAGCAGCCCCCAGATTGTCGTTCTTTAGCAGAGGGAGGAGGGTGTTGGGGGAGGGTAAAGCAAAGGAAGTTGCCAAAAGTGTTGAAATGAAATATTGTATTCTTATTACATTTTTAACTCTGCCCACTGATGGATAACTGGCTGCTTGTGGGCTGAATCTGGCAGTGGACCGGCCGCAGGACTGGAGTTGTCAAAGCTTTATACTGTCATGCATTGCTGAAAAACTGCCTGTGAAGGGTTTTGCGATAATTATTTGATATTCCATCCTTTCTGTGGCATCTGACACATGATTTCTTTTTTTCTCAAACCATAACATTTGTTATTAATACATAAAGATGTACCCTGTTGCACAATGTCAACCTCAAGCTAACCTCAGATTTTACATCAAAATGTCATGAATTCTCATGTCTGAAGACTAAGTGCCTTTAGAAGAAACCTGCCAAATCCGATCCACAGATCTTTCAGAAAATTTGTTATGTAACAATGAATCAGTTACTCAACTGTGCTCAGCTCAATGCTGAGATTGAGCCGCGAGTGCCACTTTTTACCCTGGTGCTGAGCTCTGAGGTCTTTGCTAACTGGGTTGGAAAACACACTAATGGCAAGTGCAAAAGATGAGTGGACCAACACTGGGCCCAATATCCACGGCTGTAGCAGGAGCTGGAGAGGTGTGTGTGTATGTGTGTGTGCTTGTGTGGTCATGCTTACTACTGGCTGTGAAGCTTCAAAGGTGCACTCACTCACCCTCAGTTCGGATATCTGCCTGTTCCTCTCCTGACCCTATTACAGTATATGTCTAACCTTTGCTTTCCATACTGGAGAAGCAGTGCTTATCACCTAACTGAACCTTGGGTGAGTTGCTTTCAACCCCCGTGTGTGTGTGTGTGTGTGTGTGTGTGTGTGTGTGTGTCTTATTACCTATGTGCAGCTGTGTGTCTGTGGCTGGTGGGCCCTTTTCTTATATTTCAACTCAAGATGAAGGGAAACAATCCTCCAGACTGATCACATGATGTTGCTTTTGACTACCATAAAGGGGGAATATTTGGGAAATATGATTTCGTTTAGATTAATTTAAGGTAAGGATTGGGTATTAAGTGTAGTGTTTTAGTTACAATTAGCCTTACATTTAGGGTAATGCATACCTTACCTTAACCTAAATGTATAAAAGCCTTGAATTGTTACGTCTGGTGAGAGAGGTTCACCACCTGTGCTGTTTATCATGGTCACTTCACCTCCAAGTGACAGGTGATGCACTAAGACTTTCCACTGCTTCACTGAATGGTTTGGCTTTCCTTTAAGTTAATGGAATACTTTGGCATTTCCACACAAATGACATTTTAAAACATTGTTGACATGTCAGTGGTTCCCCTGCCTCCTGTAGATAAACAAATCCAGTGTACTCTGCTTGGTCTTATTGCATATACCATCTCCCAGTGATGGATCCATCATTCAAAAGATTTGAAATACTGTTCTATCAATTATCCCCTGACAATTGTACACCGGTTCCAGGTTGATGATATATGTATTTGCCTTAAGTCTTTGTCGATTCTGAATGTGACAAAGCATGGTTGAAATTGTTGTCTGCATGATTGCACGATTAAAGGCTGCAAATCAATCAGTGTGCTCCAGTCCCACTTCCCTTGGAAGGATACTCTCCTTTGTCTTCACGGCCTTCAGGTATTGAGTTTCATTCTAATGAAACATACAATATATTATGTTGTATATTGAAATTTATCTTAAGTCTCCGTTGGCAACTACTCAAGTACAGAGATGGTCATTTCATGGATAGTCAAAAGTGTTACCTTTTATACAAGACTGTTATTCCTGGGGTCACTATTCGTTTGAGACTGCCAAATCACTACAAGGGTATACGAGGAGACGAGGGACAGAGACAGATTGTATCACTATCAGTATCACATCAGCCACTTTTAGCGTGCATGGCTAGAGATGACTCTCGGGGCACTTTCGCCTCAATGATAATGACCTCCAAGTTCAAGAGAGGACAGGAGGAATGGTACAAAGCTGGCTGCTAGCAAATTTCGGTTCTCCTTAGCTTAGGTGATGATATAGTAATTAGTCACTTTTGGCCATTTTTACTTTTTACTACCAAAAATGGTAATAGCCACCCTGATGACTATATTCTCCTCTGAAAAGATCAGGTAAGCCATTTTATTCTATTTATAATATACACACAAATATATACACAAAATCACCTTTGTTATTCCTCCATGAAAAAATTAGCCTAATAATGTAGTTGTGTAGAAATTAAGTGATCAAATCTATTTCAGGCACGTATCAGCCTGTCATGAGTGAGATGGGGTAAAGTCAAGCTTTGAGTCCTCAGTGAGGTCAGGACTTTCCCTCCACAGAACAAAAGAGTACTGCTCATGCCCCCGGACTAAAATATATTATTATCTGACATCAGAGACAGGGCTTATGGGTTTGTCTGGGAGCCCCAGCTGATTTGTTCCTTTCTGCTACTACAATAGAGTTTTATGTTGGGTGGGTTTTGATATTTTTTACAGGATGTGCCCAAAGGAATTATTCTGATACATTTCTATGAGCATTTAGAAAGTGCTTTGATAGTATTACAACTACAGAGTTACTAATTCTACAATAACCTACAGTGCAGTAGCAATGCACTACTGTAACAGTATCGCTAAGACTATGACTACTCCTAGTATATATGATAATAATTAATTGCAATCAGTACATATAGGTATAAAGAGTCACTGCTGTGGGGTTTATAAACTTTTATTGAAGGTATACACTGATCAGTTGATTGATAAGGCATTCAGGCAGCTTTCAATGTTGAAATATTGCTCTATGGCACAAATGAGGGACATGGCTTTACCACAACAGTCATGGAGAGTGCTGCTTTCTCAGTGCAAATGAAGGCAATTATAAAATCGTCCTTGTAACAGTAGCCAACAGGATTGTAAAAAAATTTTGTAATGACTCAGTCAAGGCAGGTTTGGAGCCAAAAGCATAACCCAGACAACCGTAAACAAATGCGGTATCTGTGAGGGAATGTGTACTGCTGTACTTACTGTACAGAAGGAAGAAATTGGAAAGTAGACTACAGGATGTGTGTCTGAATGAACATATGACACCACGTGTCATAAATATGTCAATGCATACAAATGTGTTCAGCAAGAGCTTCATGAAACTGGTCATCCGTTGTTGTTTTGAGCAGAAATGAACCCAAACAGGAGGGCTCAGCTTTCTCTTGTCGTTTCATGTCATAGCATCCCTAGCGGCACTGCTCAGACTGCAACTTGTGCTTGTGTTTCGCTCTGATTTTCAGGAGACACATCCAGAACTTAGTAATGTGTGAAATGTATCTTTCATGGCTAGGAACTTGAGCATCCGCATACTTGCCTGAACCGTGTGTCTGCCTTTAGTATTGCTGTAAAACAAGCAGACTGAAAAACAGTGATGTGAATCAAGCTGTAGTTGTGACACCCTTAGCATTACAGTTCCATTGGTAACAAATAATATCTACCAATTGTCATTTGTTGACAGTACAGGGATCATAATCTCACAGTGATATTATGTTAAAAATGCTACCTATAGCACCTTTAAAATCACTTCACACATAAAATGCACTTGACTTCATTTACCAGTGTCTGCACATTGTGTGGCATAGCATAGCTTGCCAAGCTGACATTGGCATTTCAGCTCAGCCCATAGAGTATACCGCCTATTGATTTACGTACTCATCTGCTTACTGCCCCTGTGGTCTCGACAGTCTCTGAACCCATGTGAAGGTCATCCACTCTCTGACTGGATGACTTGCCACTCAGCCAGCAGGTATTAGCCTGGCCCAATGCCTGCCTTGGGGCTCCCAACCTTCCCTCCTTGCTGGGATGAGGCCAGACAGAGGTGTGATGGCTGTGGGCAACTTGCCCCTATTCCCCTCCACAGTTTGTCAGAGCGTGTCTTGGACAGGGTCGAAGAGTGTCAACATTTTTGTGACGGCATGAGAGAGCGCAAGACTGTGTGTGAGTTGTTCTGTGCGTGAGCAAAGTTGGAAGATGGCATGATTGTATTTTGAGTCGCCTTATTTGATTTTTAAAGAGCATTTCACAAATGCTGTGTATGTGTGTTGAAAAGGAGCTATTGTTATTCAGTGCCTCTCTTAACGTGAGAGTCTCACGGTGATGAATCTCACAAAAGGTGGAAGACTGTGTTCTCAGTTGGAGGTCAGGGCAAACGTGGTGTTTGTGTGATACATGATGGCACCTCAGAGACCTGAGCTGTGAAAACAAGCTACGTTGACTGAGGACCAAGTCAAGTCAATTTTATTTACATCGGAAAGTAGAATATGTTTTTCACAAAGTGTTTTACAGTGACTACAGGCCACAGGTGCAAAAAAAACAAAAGTTAACTGATATCGCTGCTGTAAATGATACAGTATGCCATTTGCCACTCAGCAGAGCCACACAAAACACTGCCAGGGAGCATCCTACACTTTTTCCCTGACTCAAAACCCGATCACTAGTACTGAGAAAATACCCATGCATTACCAAACATAAGGTGATATGATGCAAATTGCTACAGGTACTGTGCTAGCAATTAAGCAATATTTGAGTATGTCTTGACGCTTACAGTAGAATTAGCATGATGCTACACATTACTAGAAGGTATTGTACTTGGAATGTGCACTTGCATGCAGTCGACTCGTATTGCTGGATAACAATTTGACAGCTTCTCTACAAAAGTTGAAACTGTATAAACTTGTTTGCTGGACAACCCTTCTGTTTAGTTTAGTGGTATCATAGCGGTACCACTGCTGCACACAAAGGGGTCATACTGAAATAAATCTAGACATTGCTTTTTTCTACAGTTGAGGTCTCGAGTGTAACCTAATCTGCTCAGGTCACAATATCAGCATGAAAGCTCAATCAGTCAGACTTTCTTGAATGAATAAAATGGTAAGACCCAGCAGTGGGCTGCATGTTGCTATATAAATTCAAAGAGCTGTAAATGCATAAGTGGTGAAATTAAAACAAGAAAAAAACACTAATAGCATTTGTTTAACGTGCTTACGGTATAATTATGGTTGTGACCTTTCACCTTTACACACACTAATTAGTCAATGCATGTTCTTTTTGAAGTTACTGACCCTCATAGCGATCAAGCCAAGTATGAACATTGTGGGAGGCAGACTGCAGTGTATCAGTTTATTGAGACCATTATGCACCAAAACACCAAAGCAAATTCCTCATATGTAAAAACCTACTCGGCAATGTATCTGATTCTGATTCTGGTGTCGTTCTTCTAAAGACTGGTATCCCATGCATATAAGATTTCAAAATATTTTCCCTACAGCGGCATGTCTAGCGTATTGAGCTGCTGGAAACTGAGGGTAAAATGAACCGCCAAATGCCAGAGAGCATCTTACTCAATTTGTATTGACAAGGTTCCAGCCGTAGGCTACTTCAAAGCTTTACTGTATGATGTTTGCAGTGTGATGCTGAAATGGCCTTGGGGTATTCCCTTTGGTGTGAAAGAAAAGATACCATTGAAATTATTTCATTCCAATAGCAGTAGCCTTTGGGATTTGTCCTTGGCTTAGGGAATTGACCTCAAGTGCTTTCACCGCATACAGTAATAGTGCACTTCCCCTAACAAATCAATATGGGCATGCATACACAAGGATACTTTTATATGCATAGATACATACATTTTACATTTTCACAACCAAAACTCTGCATATGGTCTGATGTAGTGGTTGTATTCTTGATGACTTACACAGAAGTTCAGAAGTTGTAGCAACTCCAACACCCTTTCATTATTATTTTCACTTTACTGCCTTTTTACTTGTTTCCTGTTAAATGTGTTAGGGTTATTATATTATTATTAGGCAACATTTTTACATAAAGATCTTAGTGCAAGTACATAGAATGATGCTAGCTGTATGTATTCATCTATTAATCTTGCTTGCATTGTTGTTGCTGATGCTGCTGTCTTTTTAATGTTATGATATGCATTGTGGATCGTTAGTTCTAGTGATAAAAAGACCAGCACTTTTAAGTAGCCTTATAAATGCCACAATCAGATAAACACAAACATAAAAGCAGTCAAAAAGAATATAGATACAATGGACGTACCTGGTGGGACGCTGGTTGCCTTGGTTGGTAATAATAACCTAGTGACAAGATGGTCTGCTGCCATGATTTAACAGCAATCACTGGTTATCAACAGTAATTTGGCATAATTTCCTTACTGCTCGCTCACCTCTAACTTAGAGTTCCATCAATCCAACCCCTAAGTTTGGCTCACTTGGTCTTCTGCTCAGCGGGTTTGTTCTCATGAACAACTTGTTCTTCAGCTCAGTGAGTGTGTGCTTTGTGCTAGGTCGCTTTCTGAATGAGACTCTGTCTCTGAGTATGCCGCAGCTCTCACTCGTTCTTCGGCTCAGTGAGTGTGACTTGGAGAATCTTTGACTAAAAGTTATTTTGGCTCTTACGCACAACTGCGCATGCACTATACAGAAGTAGGATTTATAATACACTTCTGCTTGTGAATCGCATTAACTCGCTCCTCTTTAAGAGTCATTGAAAAATGACTCTTAAAGATGACTCTTACATCACTAATCAGTGCCGTAGGTTATTAATATCTATTGCACAGATTGCTTGCTAGAAGGCACCAAGAAAATTTCTTCAGCTTTCCCACTACTCACACCCCTGTTTGGAGTTCTAATAGCTTTGTACCTCTGAGTGACTTTCTCTGAGTTTCAGTCTATAGAAACATACCATTTATCTCCAGGCTCTTCTCTCCAAGGCCATTTTTTAAACTGGAGTGTCAATCTCCCAGGCCTCTCAGAGGAGACCTGGGTGTCTTCAGCCAGCCACTCACAGCTCTGCCACTTTCCTACTCCTTTTCTACGTACCAACTTTGGGAAGATTTGGTTTTCAGAAACAAGATCAAAGATCCAGAATGGCCCCATCTGCCGTGGCTTTGCCACTTTTGCTGCTTTGCAGAATCATTGGCTCAGAGTTTCTTTGAGAGCGAGTGTCCTTGGTCATGTCATCTGGGAGGTTTTCTTCATGGCTTTTTGAAAAAACAAACAAACATTGGAATCATACCATCCCCAAGCAAGCAAGAAAGGGATGTTGAAGGATGAATGGCAGAGTTGGTGGCACATGAAGTGAAGATTCCTTTATACAGCCTTTATATTAGGAGTGATGCCCCCATTAAAGGAGCAATGTGTGGAACTGTATCACCAGCTCCAAACAAATAGGGGGAGGCATTTTACCTCCTCCTCCCATCCCCCTCCTCCCATAATAAACCATGCAATACAAAATAAAAGGAAATAAAAACTGTATACATAGTCTATACATGCATATAGACATCCAGAATTCTGTAATTCTGTAGTGCATTTTTTTGAATTTGCATGTGGATGAATTTAAACAGCAGGATATTTGGGTTTTCATCCTCGCATTAAAAGCCAGACATATGGGAAACATTGTGCATCAACCCCTGTTTTACCCCTGAGAGTCCCACCCTCGTTCTGCTCTGAGCACGGCCCGTCTGTCGGGAGCAGTAGCTTTGATCCAGGTCTCAGAAAATATATGGGCAGTCTTTGATTTCCTGTTGCTTGGCCAGCCTTGCTTTTTGAATGTTTTAAACAGAAATTATAGCTGGCTGTTACACATTTCACCTTTATGCCGTCAACAGCTTAGTATGTTTGCATCGCATCAAATGGAACAAATATTAGCTCCTAATATGGTCATTTTGCAGTATGTGGGTGTGGGGGAATGAGAGTATTTCGACTTCTACCTACCTACCTTACATTTGAGATAGTATATACACACTCAGTCCAGAATGGGATAACAGTGCATGTGTGTGTGTGTAAAAGTGTGTGTGAGAGTCATGAATTTTTAGACTGCCTCTGCGCTGCTTAGGCTTTGCACATTAATTCTTTGGTTGCACGACCAGGCCAGTCAACTCTCATTTTGCAGAGCAGGCACGTAGGGGAGAGAATGTTCTTTAGTTTAACCTTGTCATATAGGCCTGTGAGATGCCAAAGACAAAAGCCTCGCAGTGCTGGCAGTGACCACCTCCAATGTTATTGTTTTCTTTGGTAAGACTGCAGTGAAATTGGTCTGACATTACGCCTCAACCTCTTGAGTTCAAATACCTGCCCAAAGGTAAAGGATGTCAAATATAGCACATAGCTTTTCTTTATTGGAAATTCATTCAATGTAGGACAAGATTTTTGGGGCTCAGCTGTGTACATTATACTTGTACTGTATCCAGAGGCAGTTCTGGTGGTGTTTGACGTGTAGAATAAAGGGGGGGTGGGGCAATAGCTGGTTTTAACAATGGGATCCAAATTAACGGAGAGCACTATTGTTGTGAAAATATTTATATTATTTACACAAACACACAGACTGGTATAACACAAATAGTCACACCATATAAGACTTGAAAAATTGTGTGTGGTGTTATTATTCTTCCCCAAAACCAGAAAAAAATAGTAGTTTGCAGGGGTGGGTATAGTAAACAAAAATAGCACTCTAGTTTAAGTGTTGTTACTTAATATTGACTCAAGTCTCAAAAGTACCTAAAAAAAAATCTCATCAGAAGCTGCTCAAGTAGTGTGTTAAATTAAAAAAAAGTCTTCAACAGGTTGGTACATAACAAATGTGAGGTGCACATAAAATGTCATTAAAGTGCCATATCCAGAATCAGACAAATAACAAAACATGATATCTAAAATAAAACAAGAAAAAATTGTAGTCGCTTGCTGAATCCTCAAAGGAGAGGCTTGGAGGCCGTCTGCATCATATGTGTGTGTCTCAGTGTGTATGCGTGTGTACAGATGCATTCAGTGACCATAATCGGGAAGCACAGGAGGGATGTTTGGTTTCCCCCTGGGCTATAGTTGATTCTTACCTCCTATTTTTCCAGCAGTTGCCTGCAAATAACACACAGGAGCTTTACATTGTTCCTGGGAAGCTGCAGCTTTTATTCTTACCCAACAATACATCTACTGCTAAACTTTTCCTCTGCTCCGCTCACATACGCCATCACTTTCTCTGCCACTGATTCTCTCTCACTCTCTCCAGCACACACTTATGCCATGTGCCAGGAAAAATAACGAGAAATGTGCAGTCAAAGGCAATGGAGTAGAAGTAAATATACCTTTGTTGCAAATGTACGCGAGTAAGTGCAATTTATTAAGAAAAAAAAATCAAGTTAATGTAAATGTAACACATTAACAGCCACCACTGGTAGTCTGACAAAACAATCCTATCTCGAGTTCCACTTAGCTTTTTCTTTGTATTTCAACCAGATTTAATGGTCTTCATTACTAGATGGAACTTGATCAGATGTCACGAATAAGATTCTACTTTTAAAATTAGTTATAATCACTCTGTGACAATTAATCAAGCTCCCTCTGCTGATTAGAATGGAAGATACAGTTGGATAAAAAGCTTGTCAAAAACAACAACAACAAATGCCCAGATGGTTTAATCTTCAATCCACCAGTTTGTAACATTGGTCGAATTAATCTATTAATTTATTCATTCATTCAAGACTCAAGCTCAATCCAAGATAAGCAAGATGTATAACACAGTATGTTGCTATATTTTGAAATATTTTATTTGATGTAGACAGTAATACTTTGGTAACAGAGAACAAAGTTGATTTGCATAATGGAAAATGTTTGTTTTCTTTAAGAGATTTAACAGTGGTAATTACAGCAGATTCATAAAAGGGTGCTTTAAGGAAAATACTTTGAGCTTAGTTACCATGTCACGTATTGGAATGTGTCATTTTAAGAATCCTTATTGCATTTTGAAACAAGTAACAGCTGAGTATGGGTGTATGTGACATCATGCACATTATATTTAGCATCTGGTTTCTTCTCACATTCCTCCCAAGAACCTGCATATGTGCTCATTTCACCAGATGAGTCACAGTCCCAGATATAGACTGGGTCCATTTTAAACCTAGCTTGCGCCACCACCTATTCTATCCGGAGTACTTTATGAATACATGAATATTAAGTGGTTGTGATTAGTGATCAGTAAGACAGACTTTTCCAATCCCCAAGCCATAATAAAGATTTTCCTGATTAAAAGCTATAGGTTTATTATAACCATTATCTATTAGATTTCTTGTAATTAGTATTTCAATTCCATGAGGAAGCTGGATCATCTACTGTATGTTAGGTGCATATATTAAATAGGCCGAGCGAACAGAAAACCCTAAATCTTAGCCCAGAAAATTAACATTCTGCCACAGCTTTCTTTCTTTCAGCATTAGTGACTTTCTGACACGAGAATCCTCCTCGTAGAAAGGTCTGATTTTAGTTGCTTAAACAACATAGCAAATTATAAGAAGCATTAGGATGTTGAGCCAGTGAAGCGAGGGGGTACTTAAATACATGCTTGGAGAACATAGAATAAGGGTGGTGGAGAATTGAAAAATAAAAGGAAGACTTGGAAGTGCAAATAAAGAGCTGAACTGGGGGCACAGACAAAGGAACTTTTTTGTAGTGTTTAATAGCACTGAGTCCAGGTGCTTACAATTGCACCGGTTGCAAACCTCAACCTACAAAATACCAGAAGGTTAAATTAAACATGCAAACCACAGACACTAACCCCAACTTATATTTGTACATATAATTATGTGTGCATGCTGGGAATTTCTGTATGTGAAAATATGTGTAATTTGTGAAAGCTTCTTTTTACTTGGGTTTGAATTGGGATGTCAAGTTGGGTTTGAGTGGGTCTAATAATGTGTACTAGTATGTGTATCAAGTGACACAGATGCATATGAATATTTGAGAGTGTCCTAACAGGACCAATGACTTGTTCCTCAGGGGCAGAAGAAGGAAATAGTGTGGCATTATACAGCCACACAGTCTACAATCACTTTGTGAGAGCTGGGTGCCACCAGCTCCCACCTCTCAGGTTTACCTCCCACCTATCAACTCGAAGCTCCCAACCTCACTGTCTCCACCTCCTACCTCTCAGCTCCCACTCTCATGAGGTGTGGGAACTGTGAGGTGGGAGCTGGGAGCAGCAAGCTGGAAGCTGGGAAGTGGTAGATGGGAGGTAGGAGGTGGGAGCTGAGAGGTGAGAGGTAGGGACTGGGAGCTGAGACTTGGGAGACAGAAGGTGGAAGCTGGGTACTGAGAGTTGGAAGCTGGGAGCTGAGAGATGGGAAGCCAGGCTGAGAGGGGGGAGATGAGACTCCTACAGTGATTGCATGGGCTCTCCAAGGGAAGCAGGTGGGGGTAGCTGAATGAGTCAACAAAACCTCAGACATTGAGACCATGACGATGACGATCATCTAACTGTGACTAAGCAGGAATTCTAACCCAAATATATCTATATTGTTTTGCTGGTGAAATCAAATATGGATATCAACAATGCTAAACCTTTCCTTTTAGCCGAGTCCTGTAACCAGACCTTCCTGGCCAGCTATGCTCATCTTTATTGAGGTTCACTTGAGCTCTAAATTAGCTCATTAGCTGCCTAATTGGACAAATTAAAGCCCCAATGAGGAATGCTTTGGCTTTCAGAGGATCTGTAGGTGCCTTTTAAATCATCTGTCGACTCAGATGGTGAAAGGAGGACAAATTTGCCAAGTGGAGCGAATAATTGCTTCAATTGAGTACCAGGAAAAGCTGGCAAACAAAAGGCCAGTGCATGCAGCTAACAGGCGGGACTGTGCACCCTCCCCAGTCATTGACAACCCCCATGGCAATGATGTAGTGACTGGCCGTGGAAGGTTGGAAGACTGGAGTGTTGCATAGCTGAACACAACAGCTTGAAAGACTGATTTTCCTGCAGTTCACAGTGGGTCTGTATGACTCAACATTCATCCCTGGAAGGTACATGGACTATTATAGAATATTACGCAGCTGTCCAACAGACTGATGACGTGGCATATCTTCCTCTAAAATGATTCTTTATTTATCATAAGTTTGGAGGAAACAAAGTAGGTTTAAATTTTTCCAGGATATTACACAAAAAACACCTTCAGATGAAGAAGTGATGTCGCTTTGCAAACATCTTGACTCTGTGTGACCTACTGTGGACGCAGCCAGACAGAAAACGCTCTTTAAATTTTCATGGACACGTCATCAGGAGTCAATGTGGGAAATGGGGTCATGGTTTTGAGGGGTGTCTGGCATACGAAACAGGTAAACACCAAATAACGGTTTAATATCCTTCATTGTCATTTACTTGATATTAGCTTATCCAAATGATGGCAAGTCATTACTGATTTTAAGATTTGAAACTGTGAAACTTAAAATCATGCCATGTGGTGTGAATAAACTCCCTGGTAAAGATCCACCTACATAAGCCCAACATTGCAGTGCTGTTTAGTAAACCATCTGTATTGTTTGACTTGTTGCATGACTGTCAAGGCTCATAGATGGCGACATTGGTGTTTGGTGTATGCCATACCAGATGTCCAAATGTACTTTACATAGTGCACTTGTAGACTTACATTTTCCTTGAGAATAAAAGCATTCAAATTAGTATATTTTGATGCTAAAATGTTTCTGGTGCAATAAACCTTCATTTATTTAGGAGAGATTTGCTGAACTGACTGAATATATAACTTGTGCAAACAAGAGCATTCAGTGTAACCAAGTCTTGTTAACTTTATACTGTTCAATAACATTTGTCTTGTTGAAGCCCTGCAGTTTGTAGAGGCTTTGTGATGATCACCACCCATTTTTTTCATGCTGTGGGACAACATGTATCAGTGGAGAGCTCAAAGTGCAGATCCATAGAGTCAAGTGTTCAGGTTTATGAGTGGCATAAATTATTGAACAAATACGTGCATGTGTTTTGTACATGTTATTTACTAAAAGTAACAAAAAATAATGTAGGTTATAGAGAGTAGAATAAGGGTGACATGTACTATGGGCCAGAAAATCAAGCTGGATAAACCAAACAATACACCAGAATTGAAACTGACATAAAATCTTATGGAAGTTGAAAAAAAATAAGAAAAATAAACTGTATACAGCATAACTATTAACGTCATATTTGAAAGAATAAACATACATTTAAATTAAAAAAGCAAGCAATCACTCCATAGGTTCAAGAGTCAGTTAGTCCACACTGTCCTTCAGTAACTTTGGTCACTGATATAATTCAGTCCTTGTGTCCAATACACATCATTCAAATCTATCTTATAATTCTGCTCATCCCTCTGTGGAGGAGGCATTTGTCCTACCACGCTATAGATTGTTTGGTTTGTGTGAGTCTTGTGCATGCAATTGAGTTTCTACTTCTGTTCTGTTGTAGCTCGCCATCACACGTCCAGCAGTATCCAGGCTCAGACTCCAGGTGGGTCCAAAAAACCTGACCCATACTGGGTAAGGTCAGAAGTAAAATCTAGTGGGTACTAAAATCTTTCACTTGCGGTTCATAACAACATCAAAAATATTCTCTAATTTGCATATCTATTGGTACATTGTGAAATGACTAAAAGTAAAAGTAGTAGTACAACAAGTAGCAGAAATGCACATGCTCTGTAGCCTGCATCACCAAAGGGTAGCCTACAGTTATATGCTCAAACATTTTAACAGTTAACAAAGATGCATTTGTGTACTTAAATATCAAATCATGGTCCACTTTGAAGTGGCATAGCTAACAATTTAAGCACAATTCATAATAATTTCATAATAATTGTGTGCTCTTACACACTGATTGTTAAGGGTTACTACCCACCCCAGCCAATGCAGGTATTTCTCAGCAACCAGCAACAGCAGGATCCTCTGGTTACAATCACATAAGGTAGCTATGTTTTAGAGAGTTTTAGATATGCTTTTTTAGCTAACTTCAGTCAGCTTCAATAGCTTCCAAGGTCAATGGTTACCATTCATCCTTCTTCAGCATGCGGCACAAAGAGGAAGTGGAACCTTTTATGAAAAGGTTGTTGGTTCACAAGCTGGAAACTGTTGACCTGATTGGCTGGCTGAGTTAGCCACTTATCTTCACAAAACACATCATTGTTTCCTGTCAGATTAAGTTGTCTGTTCGTTTTCCTTCAATGTGTGTCCAGCCCATTTCCTATTTTTCATACTGACAGAGGAGCAATAGAAAATTCTCTATAGCTGCCTCCTTCCTCTGGACCTCTGACCCAACAAATACTGCTCTCTATGTTTTTACTGACTGTTTTAACCTTTTGTAAAGTGTGAACTATACATATATATAAAGTGTATTATCATTGATAATAATAGTAATTTATGTACATTGTCTTGACATTTCTGACGAGACAGATTTCTGTACAACCTGGGTTGCATCATTTAACCTGCGTCACACTTCATTTGGAAGCATCCGTCTCTCTCTTAATGGAGATATGGTCACCAATAAATGGAAGTCACTCAGGGCCCACTCAGAAGTAAGAGCTTTCTTTTTCTGTCTGCTGCAAAGTAAACACAGTTTCACACGTCTCCTGATGAAGATGTGAGGAAAATCAGGGTAGCTGTGTGCTCTCTGTGACCCTGCAACAGCTAGCAGTTCCCAGTCTTGGAGTGCTGGGGGGGTTGGAGAACTTAAAGGGAGCGGGATGGTACTTTGCACCAAAGCAGCAGAACTGTCAGCTAATTTTTCAGAGCTTAATTACTGCAAGCTGCAATTACCAGCCAGCTGTCTACACCCCCTCTCGTGGCAGTGCCACCAAGGAGTCTGCCCACTGACTTCCCACAACCCCCTACTCTCTACCACACACACACACACACACACATACAACTACACTCAGACAAACATATAGGTATATATGTTCTCAGATCTAAATCTTTAAAGAATTGGTTATGAATATTCTTTATAGTTTAATGTTTACAAAAGGCTCAGTAATTTCATTTGTTTGGGACTATTTCCACCAGTGTATCCATGCACAATGGGTGCTCTGGTAAGTATTTACAGCAACAGGCCACTTACGTGGGGTTGAATCAAAAAAACTGCCCAGTGCTTGTTCATTGTAATTAATGAACATGTTGCCCAGTGCAATGGTGTGGAACATGTATGTATTTCTGGACAGTGGAGCCATATGACACAGGAGTAAGCTACATCAGGCTTTGGCCACACAACCAATACTTGTTAGTAAGATCAGTTCATTGTTGGCTTTGATCTATTTGTGAGATTTCTAGAAAATAACAGACAATAAGGCAAAAGTATAGAATGTCATTTAAATGTCTCTTTTACAGCCGCCTGTCATTTATCTTTTTTTTTTGCTTTGCATCAGAAGTGTTCTGTAACTGAAGTGATGCTACCATGCTTCTATCAGCATTCTGTGATTTGCATTTGTGATACTTTGCAGGTTTTGCACTTGGCGCCATGGCTTTATAATGATGAAATCTGTAGTAGCATGCTCCCACCATACCCCACCAAAAACTATGAACCAAAACACAAACAAAGTATAACAACAAAAAGCTGGGAAAACATGGACTAAAACGCATTTGGCATTGTACAATGTACACAGTGAAAAGAAAACAACTGTTTCTCTCTCCCTCTCTTCCAGTTGGACATGGGGGTGGGGGCTGCTGAGCACACACTAGTGTGACATCCCCGTCTCAAGTGGACAGACACAATTAATCCCAGGGACAGCAGAGACCCGCTGACAGAGCAAGATAAGGTATCGTCCAGTGCACACCGCTCCACCTGACCTGTTGCACATGAGCATAATTTAGCCCTTATGGCATGTATAATGTGCTCCTCAGCCTCGACAGACTGCCTGTAATACCATTGGGTCTTTCTCACTTGATGTGCTTGATGCCCTTGTAGGTTTGATGTATGCAACAAAAGAGCCATGTTTAATTTCTTGCACATTGAATTTGGTTAAATCATTTACGGCTTGTAGGATTTTGCAGAGAGGATCTGTCTTAGAACACGACGATGCAGATGTTTGATTTTTTTGTTCAGCTGTTAACAAACCAATTCAATTTTAAGGTATGAAGGTAAACTTAAGGTAGTGGAGTAGCCGTGTCTCTCATGAATGGGGTTCTGATTTCACATGCATCGGTTTCACAGACAAATGTGTTATTCTGCAAGGAACGCAAAGGGAGCACTTTCATTTTACTGTAGAGCTCAATTTCTGGAAAGTGCTTCCACTCTGAATATCCATTTTTGGGTGATATTTTTAGAAGTATTGAGCATATATGTCATTCAACGTATGCCATGGTAAAAGCTTTTATCCTAAGTGCCCCATGAGTCCCATGAGTGCACACATTTTTAGGATGGGTTGTCACAGTGGGAAGCAACCGACTAAATTCGACAGCATTAGTGGCATCTTTTAGTTTGTGACAAGCCAAATTTACACATTTCTAGGAAATCTGTAGTTGTCTAAATTTTATTGATATTCTGATGTTCCATGGTTTATTGCTAAACTGGAAAATGTTGTTGTACGCTTTGGGCATGTAGCTGACACTCAAAACAGATTTCAGAGTTCTGTCTCCTGTCAAAGTGTATAAAGAATCAGAAGAGCATCCTATCAGGTGCTACATTTTAATAACCCTCCCATTAATACCCAGCTGATATAAAACCTCCACTATCCACACTGATCAACAGCAGCCATGGCTGGCAGAAGTTTAAACAAAGTGTTCCACTTGAAATGAAACCCAGATTTCACCATCTCTCTGTATGTTTGTTCAATGGCACCCTGACCAACCAGCAGGAGTTGCTGAACTGCAGCAAACAACCCCATGATCCCTCTCCATCTTCTCAATTGTAACACTGCTAATCATGTTAAAGCTAAAAGCACTGCTGCTCGAGACTGAATCCTGGTCCAAATACCCCCCCCCCCTAAAAAGGAGAATTTGATTTACCTTTAATGTTTCGTCTTTGTTGCATTATACATTTCTGTGACTGGATATTGATATTGATATTGATGTAGTATTTTTGAAAGGGCCACTTTTTCTGTTAGGAATACAGACTTTTATGATGATTTCAATAGAAAACGTCTTCTATCATTCTATTTCCTTCTTTTCTTAGCAGGAAGTAGTTGTGGTGAGGGACAAAAGGAAAACAAAAGCAGGAAATATGTTACTGAATGAATTGGTTAAAAAATTGGTTGTCTTCCCAGTTGTCTCTTTTCAAATTGTTTTTCAATTTCTGTTCAAAGAGCATCAGTTACTTATTTTGGGCTGGCCTACAGTGACACTAAATAGGGGAAAGAGTCCTGTGGAAATGCTAAAGTAGGGTTTTTAATTGCAATTTACTGCACAGCAAACCAATATCATCTTAAATGAATCATTAGGAGTTTTTCATTAGCTTTTTTGGCATTCAGTGTTTCACATTGTTGCTCCGGGCAGAGCAGCAGTATAGGACCTCTTAATGTTCTACTGGCTGATTAACAATTCAGAAGGCATCAAATCGGATATAAAGGACACAGAGGTAAGAGGAGAAAGGCCATGTAGGGGTAGAAAAACTTGCATGCTGCATAGATGTTGCATTCTTTGGGTGAGTTTATTTTGGGGTGTTTTTTTTTCAATTTAAACATCTGCCAATGTAAGTAGTAAAATATTTTCATTCTATTCAGGGTGATTCAACATTTTTTTTCAACATTTTTCAAGATCAATTGTTTCTAGAAGTTCATCAGTTAATCAAACTGTGTGTTTGCATGATTAGTTGAATTCTTTCCTTTGCAGGAAATTGCTGATCTTATCTCTAATTCACATTTCTTGAAAAGCTCATTTCAGACAAGTCAGGGATTCAGATTTTCTCTGACCTGCAGGCTACGCCTGTTTATGTATTTCAGACACATAAAGCCTTCTGGCCTAACTAGAACTATACTATAGATAAAACTACTACTTTCCTGGTAAGTCCACTGAGACTTAGGCTTCATCTACGCTTGGATGCTATTAGCTACAGTCTGCAGTAATGTTGACAACACTGCCTTTTATCTCCCAGTGGCAGACGTTGAAGATGAGGATGTTAAATTGGTCACTTTATTGCTTCAGATGCATCACTTCAAGGTAAAGTGTGAGTGTGTGTGTGTGTGTGTGTCTCAAAAACTGTTGAAAGGGCATCAGTAGAGCACTTCTTGTTTTGAATGCCTGTGAAGCTGACAATAAAAAGGAAGGTGAATCATGGGGAATACAGTTATTGTGTCTTCAGATCCACTTTTGTCATGTTGCACACAAAGGCAGCATCACAGCAGTACTAATGTTGTACAGTCTGCATCACCTCCAACACTTGATCACTGTTGAAGGTTGAACCTCGGTGTACATAGAGACATGTCTTATCTTGAAAACAAACCATTTCTTGTATGTGAGAGCCTTATAATTATAGATCAATTTCCAGTGTAACTGTTTTTTCACCCCTGCCAACGTTTGGATTTTTCTCCTTGTTTAGTTCCTTCATCTGTTATATGTCGAAGTCGTAAATCAGAAGCGACTTGATTTTCTGTTTCATCTTGACGATGTGCGCTACTCCTCCAAGAAGCTTCATTGATTCTTTGGACTGGTTAGAAGTTCCAGACACTGTATTCTCTGCGGGTCATTCGCACCTTACTGAAAGGAAAACTTTGAACTCTTTCAAGGGAGCTTTGAACTGCTTCCAGGAAACAGCACACAGACATTGGTTTGGGTACTCTACAGTCGAAAAAAGTCGAGGAAGTGCAAGACTTCCCTGCACACATATTCACAGCTATATCACGTTTTACATGAGAAGACACACATAAGAAGTCGAGTAACAGTGTTAAGACCGTTACTCACTAGAGGTAATTGTGTTTCTTTGAGAGTCACAGTCTAAAGACTAGAAGTGGAAACATTGTAATAGGAAAACTTAGGAGGCTTTCAAGACGAGGCATTTTGTCAGAAACTGCGACAAAATCTAGTAAAACACCTGACTAACAGGCAAAGGAGACAAGCCAAGCAGACAGATTAATATTCTCACTTGGCCTGAAACTAAGCAGAATATTCAAGAAATACTCTATACTTATTAGTCAAAACCAGCAACACAGTAAGACACAGCCTAGTCCATCTACTATAGGTACTCTTTACTGTCTTCTTATGCTTTTGTATCTCTAAAGGAAAAGGGGCACGAGTGTACCTTACATTAGACTACCATTCTGGCATACTTAACTTACTATTACGTAACTTTTACTTCTAGTCTGTGTCATTGACTCATTTCATATGAACCAAGAGGTGTGTTGTTTATATTTCCTGTTAGACAATGTAATATAATCCTGAAGGTCCAGTTGGAGAAATATTTTGATACATTTAAAGGCTTATCAGATGCCAAAACGCTGCACAATGTTTTGTAATAGCCAAAGAATTTTACATCTCTGGAAAGTTTTAATGGCAGCAGCTATTATATCTAATTTATGATGATTGTGAGGAACACAGCAGAAACATGCTATTCATTTTACAATGTAATCCACCAGGAATAAGCGCATGTGTGTCTTTGGCCAACACAGTGTCTTGCCCGATGTCATCATGTTTCATTGCAGTGATAGTTGACCTTGGCTCAACTTTTTTTGCTTGGCTACCATGCTGCACTGATGGACTGCCTCTATTGAAATAAATGAGAGGGCTGTGTTTTTTCCACACAAGGCCTCTGTCAGTCTGAACACGACCTCCCTCTGATAGACTGGAGAGTTCCTCATGAACTGGGAAGTTTTGACTGCAATCTTTCGTCTTCAATGCTATGTGGACCTACAGAGGAAAGCCCCAAAAAGTTTGTTCTCTTGACTAATAACACAAAACATGCATCTATTTTGACCCCCTTTCACTGTGTTACACATCAGGGCATGCATGATTACCAAATTAACTTGCACAGTTGTTTAGGGGGTCACACTGACAGTTCACAGAATTAGCAGATGTATTGTGCATGGTGGTACGGTGGTTAGCGCTGTTGCCTCACACCATGAAGGTTCTAGCTTTGAATCCACTGGCCAGGAGGTGTGCGGTTTGAACCTTGAACCTTTCTGTGGAGTTTGTGTGCTTGTGTGGGCTTTCTCTGCATACTCAGACTTCCTCCCACAGTCTAAAGAAATGCAGGTTAGGTTACTCTAAATTGCCTGTAGTGTGAGGGTGTAGGAGAGAGTGTGAGCATGGATGGTTGTCTGTCGTTCTCTATATGTTGACCCTGTGATTGAGTGGTGACCAGTCCACGGTGTACCCCACCTCCCGCCCAAAGTTAGTTTGGATTGAACTCCAGTTTGGATAGGACATTGGCCTAAATTCAGTGGTCACTGTCAGAGGCATTTCTAATTTTAAATCTTAGGATGACTTGAAGGTAAGCCATCCAACACCTTTACATATTTTATGTGGTGAGTCATTCACATTCTCTCTCTAGCTCAATAAAATATTATTTTACAGCCAGCCTCCACTTCAGCTCATGGTTAACAACCTCAGTATGTAAGCATTCATACACAAATTCCTCTCACTCTAATCAACCAGTAAAAAGGAATTTTTTCCCCTCGTTTGTTAAGCTGCCTTTTCCCTCCTGTGCAGAAATTAGACTGGGCATATTCCAAATCAAGAGTGTAGGCACTCATTAGTGCTGTTCTCATATCTCACAAAAGAGCCTAGCTACAAAGAGGGAATCAAGCTCTATTTAAAGTAATGCCGCCAGGAGTCCATTGCCAACGATAATGCGCTTTACATCATTTTGTCCTCGCCTTTATCTTGAGCTTCTTAAGGAGTAGGCAACATGCAAAGTCATTAGGGACACGATAACTCCCCATATAATTAGATGGGGAAAGATTGGATGCTTGGTGCACCACGGGGCAGACCCACTTACGACATAATCACTCGTCCCACCAATGAGGGGTGTCTTGTACGCTGGCAATTAATTTAGATTATTACAATTAGCCACGACAGAGGGTTTGCATCTGTCTCTTCTGACCAAAGAGTTTGCCTTTGCCTTTGGTTTAGAATACTGGCTTTGACTCTCATTACACTAGCTGAACTGGTATTTTTAGATAGGGCTGAACTTGCCCTACACTAATGGATTCTTGGCTTATGAATCAGCAGATGCTTGAAGAGGGAGTTTGATTTGGATATTAGGGCAATGGAGGAATTCCAGGCTCCAGTTTGGATCTAATTCACATCTGACTCTTCTTTTTCTTTTTTTCCTCATTACTATGCCAGAATTTGCACTGCGTTTTTTGCCATGACCAGACATTCATTATTATCTTGGTATTGTAAAGTGTTGACTTTTATTTTCACTTACTTTTCCCCTAGGGATTCTTTACTTTTACTTATGTGTATATTTTATAGTTTTATAAGTCATTTTTCTCCTAAAACATTTGCAAGATCTGTGTTCCCACAGTGCCATAGCAGCTCACTCCTCATTAAAACATTACCTGTTGATAACTTCAGACAGAAAAATACCACAAGAGATTGGTTTCTGTGGCAATCTCCAGGTGGTAGGTCAAGCCATTTTCCAATGTTATCTCCCTTATTGCTCCAATTATATGTTATGGTGAATCAGATGTGAGCCTATTGTCAATAGGGCAACAGTTTCAAGTAATGACTGGAAAGCAACTAAAAGTAGAAGCAAACAGTAATTTAGTGTAGTTTTAAAAGAAGTCTTGCCATAGCAGAATTCTTCTCAGAATCAATGAATGAATCAATGAATAAATGTTTTAAAAATGCATGGAACTGCCCTTTAGTCATTTCAGACACTAAGACTTACCGACTATGAAAACAAAAAAGACAGAATGCTCATTTCAGTGGTCCTCTAGTATAACAGAACAAGACATGGACCAGTTTGAGCAGAGTATTCCACCGCCCTGCTACTCAGGCAGGTAAAGAAATGTGTTTTTACCCATCAGGCTATTGAATCGAAAAGATATTAAGTCTGATATCAATTTATCTATTTATCAGTTTATGTTGTGATACTCTGGTGTACCAGGAGATATCGAAATAAGCACAATGGCTTTGTAGTAGTAATGGCTGTCTAGTAGACAGTGTTGACTTGACCAAACAGGCAGCTTTTTATGGTGAGGTCTTTGAACGCCATATTTTCACATGATAAAATTCACAGGATAAAATTCAACCAAGATCATTTACACTTTAGCAGTTATAAGGAACTCTCAAATTCTAACCTTAAAACTTGGTGACCTTGAGAATTTTATTTATATATTTATTTAATTCATTTTTTAGAACCAAAGAGAATGGCTTTATTTTTTCCCAAGAGTAGGGATAATCAATTATCTGCTAGCCATCTACATACATTTTGAAGTTTCCTACTGTTTGAGTGTTCACAACCACTGCTTTATTTTTATATGCTACCAGTAAAACAGAATTGTCTGCATATTAAAAAAATGTATGAGGCTGCTTTTGCATCATTTATACATAATAAGAATAGTGGCCCCAAGATATTACCCTGTGGTGCACCACATCATGTGATTCTTGACCTTGAAAGTGTCAAATAATAATCAGCCATTTGAGTATGATTTAATAGGTATGGCTGGACTTATTTCAGGGTCAGCCAATTGAAACCCATGCCTCCCTATTTTCATTAATAAAATGCTATGATCTATCAAACACTTTCTGCAAATCCAGCATGACCATACCACAAAACTTCCCTCGATCCACCTCTCTATTAATGTGGTCCTTTAGATACAGCAAGCACGTTTCAGTAAAATGGGTTTTTATAAAGGTTTATGTTTGAAATATATTCATTTATTTATTCTTTTATAATCCCTTGTTTGTCTTTGAATGAGCACTTAAAATGGACACTGATCTGTATTTGCTTAGATTGTCTATGTTTCTCTTTTTATGCAGTGGAATTACTCTTGTCATTTTTGGCTCACCTGTAACTTTACCTGACTGAATAGAAAAATCAATTATATGAGCAATAGAAGGGGTAATCACTTCTGCTGCATCTGTAAGAAATCTTGCCAGTTAAGTGATTTGAACCAGTTCCTTTAGCAGTATTAATTTCACTTAGCATTCTCAAACAGCACCAGAAACCTTTCAAGATTCAAAGTGTTTATTGTCAAGTGTACAGTGCAGAAACGGGTTTCCCTGTACAATGAAAATCTTACTTTGCCATCCACACTGAATGCCAAAGAGTAAAAAAAAGAGGAGGATAGAATAAAATATAAAAACATATAAATATAAACTACTATTGCTAAATAAACTGCTATTGCTTGACATATAAATATATTTACAAAATGTGCAACTTAACATAAAGTACAGTCAATGTGCAGATTAATGTGCAGATTAGAGGTAGTTGTGACTCCTATTGGCTGTTAAGGAGCCTGATGGCGGAGGGAAAGAAGGAGTTCCTGAGTCTGGAGGTCCTTCATTTCAGACTCCTGTACCTCCGGCCTGAGGGGAGGAGAGTGAACAGTTTGTGTTGGGGGTGGGTGGGGTCCTTGATGATGGAGGCAGCCCTCCGGTGGACTCTGTGTCTGCCCTCTGCAGAGAGGGCAGGGGAGTCCTGGTGATCTTGGACGCAGTCTTCACCACTCTCTGCAGGTGTTTACGGTCCATGATGGTGGTGCTGCCGTACCACACGGTGATGCAGCCGGTTAAGATGGACTCAACAACGCAGCTGTAGAAGGATTTTTGACGACATGCCAAACCTCCTCAGCCTCCTCAGGAAATACAGCCGCTGCTGGGCCTTCTTCACCAGCTGTGTGGTGTTCAGTGTCCAGGTGAGGTCCTCGTTGATGTGGACCCCCAGGTATTTGAAGCTGCTCACCCTCTCCACTTCCTGACCTCGGACGAGCAGTGGCTGATGAGGGCTCCTCTCCTTCCTCATGTCCACTATCACCTCCTTAGTCTTGTCCGTGTTGAGGGTGAGGTTGTTGTCCTCACACCATGTCACCTCCCTCCTGTTGGATGCTTCGTCCCCACCGGTGATGCGTCCTATCACAGTAGTGTCGCCTGCAAACTTCAGGATGGTGTTGTCCTTGTGGGAGGCAACACAGTCGTGGGTGAACAGGGTGTAGAGGATGGGGCTGAGGACACACCCCTGAGGTGTGCCGATGTTGGTGATGATGCTGGCTGAAGTCCTGTTTCCTATCCTGACAGACTGAGGCCTGCCAGTCAGAAAGTCTGTGAGCCTCCTCTCTGTGTGGGGGGTGAAGGTCTCGAATCGGGTGTAGAATGTGTTGAGGTCATCGGGCAGGCTGTCCGTGGCACTGGTGGTACTGGAGCTGTTCCTGTAGTCCGTGATGTGCTGCAGGCCCTGCCACATGCGCCTGGAGTCAGCAGAGGAGTAGAAGCCATCCAGCTTCTCTCTGTACTTCCTCTTGGCAGCTGTGATGGTCTTTCTCAGTCCGTACTTCGCAGCTTTGTACTCGGTCTCGTTGCCAGATGTGAATGCAGCAGAGCGAGCACGTACCATGTGACGCACGTGACTGTTTATCCAGGGTTTCTGGTTGGGAAACTTCTTGACTTGTATGGTGGGTACGATGTTATCCACACAAGTGCTGATGTACCCAGTCACATAGTCAGCATACTCCTGTATGCTAACAGAAGAGTCCTCCAGAGTGGCTGCAGCTTTGAAGACATCCCAGTCTGTAGTGGCAAAACAGTCCTGCAATCTGTCCTTAGTCTCTGGTGTCCAGAGTTTAACCTGTGTGGTGACTGGGTTTGATTGCCTGAGTCTTTGTCTGTATGCTGGATACAGGAACAGGGAGATGTGGTCTGAGTGTCCGAAGTGGGGGCGGGGGGCAGCCCTGTATGCACCCTTAATGTTGGTGTATACATGATCCAGTGTATTCTTGTCACGGGTGGGAATGTCAACATGCTTATGGTATTTGGGAAATACAGTCCGTAGGTTGCACTGATTAAAGTCGCCAGCGACAACAAAAACAGCGTCAGGGTGAGCCGTCTCTAGTGTGCTGATGACCCTGTGGAGCTTACTAAGCGCCGCTTGCAGAAAACAATTATGGTTTACCTTGATTCCCCTTTGTGTATAAAAAATCTATTATGTGTACTTCATCATAGAGCTGTATTTTTTTTAAGCAACTGTAGAAAAATGTGAATTCAGCCACTTTTGTTTGTTGCACTATATCTGTCTCTACTAGGATTGCTATTAGTTGCTTTAGATTTTAGACTTTTACTGTACTCCAGTTCCTTAAGGCACTTCCAAAGCTTCCTGGGCCCTTGTCGTCTTTTACACAAGATTTTCTCACTGAAAAATTATTTCTTAGCCATAGTGAACAGTCTGTTTACCTAATTTCTCAAACTCTTAAATCTTTGAAAACATGATGCTTTGCTTAGACTCTACATCAGATCTGCATAATTCACTTTTCATTGGAGCCTCCCTATTTAATATATCTAAAAACACTGTTTTAAAAACACTTTAACATCTTGACATTCTAGTACTTGTTAAAGATTTGTATTTTTTAAACTCTCAAAAAGGCATCTGCGTTTTAAGGTTCTCAACCCAATTAAATCATGTTGTTTATGTGCAGGTTTTGTAATCTCCCTTTTGAGGTAAATGCCATTGTAGAACATTCAAGCTATAACTTACACTGATATAACTTACACTAGAAATGTTATTCTTATTTGAGATGAGACTAATATCAATAATAGTTTCAGTGGTACGGGTAATGTGTTCAGCTGAGTTAGGCCAGATGCTCAGCAAAAACTATCATATGCTTTATATATAATACTTTCCTGTCAATGTTCAAGTTGCCTAAAATGATAGCTTAGAAGTTTGTTATGTTGTTTGCACAGACAAATAGTTCATAGACATGATTTTGGTTTGGAGTCCTGTAACAAGTCCTGTAAGCAGTGCTGGTTTGCACCTAAGAAAAGTATCATTATATCTAACTCGAAAATTGAAAACAATGTCTGTCCTCATCAACACACAAAGCCCTCAACCATTTAAAAATTTGTGTCCTTTCTTATAATTGTGGAATTTTCTAATTCAATTTGTGAGTTTCAATTTCTGAAAAAGATAAAATTTTGGTATAACTTTGGGTAGCAATCAAGCGAATTTTGTGAATATTTTGGAGCAAGCTCCAAACAATTAGAAGAAGCACATGTTATCTTTCTGATGAAAATATGTTGTCTAAGTAAGTGATGCCCTTTAGTCAGACATCCTTTATGCGTTATATTACCATTGGCTGGCTGATTGTATCTGCTGTTGGCCTGCCTTGGTTCAGTGACGAGTTCAGCTCCACTGGGAAAGGTTTGAATTCACCTTCATTGTCCTTGATGCAGCAGTCCCAAACGATAAATTCCACCCACATCCTGAATTAACGCCCCACTAGTCTGCAATTTCACCCTTTCTCTCAAGGTGATCCCAGATGCTGACTTTTCAATTTTGACACCTGGGCAAACCAAAGGTTTTGTTTGTGAATCCAAAGGTTTTGAAATCAAGAGTTTGGTTGTTGCAAAGCTGAATTTCTTAGGCGGGATTTGGGCGCTGAAAGATGGAAAACATTCAAAACTTCTGGATTCACAAACAAAACTTTTGGTTTTGCGTTAATACATTTGAATATACATATATTTTTTGTTATTTTCATTTTTCATTTTTTTGCCGCGGATTGTCTTTTGTGTGAAGCATTACAAAGGCCATTTATTATGCAGTAGGACTATAAATAAACGTAACCAGTGAGACACTGCTGCAATTTCTGGTGTGTCTCCACCGTGTCTGAGCACTGTCACCCTTTGGCTATCTCAAACTACACATGCAAGAGCCAAGCTAAGCAACCCAGGGGCTTGTACTGCTCCTGAGTGGTTTCTCTAATTTTTCATCCACTTGCAGTTACCATCTGCCCAAGGCCAAGCAGGCTGAAAGCGTAAGGACAAGTCAGTACTACATTTAGGTTTCCTCCTAGACTCAGTAAGGCCATTCACCCTAATGGATTCAGGAAGTGAGCGCCCAACTCAAGATGCAGGGTATTAAGTGCTCTCTCTGTGCCTTTCAACACACACCCTCACCTTTGTTTCTGGCCCAAGGATGCTCTTACAGTGGAGCAATTTAGAGGTTTCATTCAACCAAAGAGGGAAAGAGAAGGGTTATGGAAAAGAAAATTATAGTAATGGCTACACGATGAGATAGTCGTATAACGCCAACTCTGCTCTGAAAGTGTCTTCTACCATGGCCTTGACCTCTTATATTGACCATTTCTTGAACCCTTGTGAGTTTTTCTTAAATTTTTAATCAAGGTTTTCAGAAGTACTGGCCGTAAAAGTCACGTTGACAATCCTGTATCATGTTGGCAGAATTGAACTTCAGAATCAAGAAATCATGCAAGGCCAGCTGTCTGCATACTGCAAGCTCATGTTTACCAAACTAGCCGTTCGGTGATTGCTTTCGGTTAGAGGGTATCAAGATGTATCCCATTGTTTCCTGTCTGCACAAAAGCATCAGGATTCCACGGTTATTTTCTTATGTGTTTAGTAGTGCTAATCTGTTTATCACAGACGATAATGTGAATTCATTGGTGTGCATGCTGAAAGCATTCACAACATATGTTCTTCTGTTCCAAAAAGTTTATATATTATTCTTATTCTTCCGCCGCATTTTTTGCCGCGATTCAGCCCCCAAACCGCTCAAGGTAGAAACTTCATTCCAATGGAGGACGTGCAGCTCAATCGGCAATCGAGGTCAATGACTTTTCACATATCTGACATGTACAGTTTCCATAATATTCCATATTGACTGTCAAAATTTCCCCATAGGAATGAATGGAGAGTAGCTTCCAAATCTGAAAGTTCTTCACCCGACTTCTAGCCCTCACAGCTCCTTCATACTTTTAGCTAGAAACTCCATTGAAGCTTTAAAACGTTCATCATCTCTCCCTCTTTCAGCACATACTTCTTCCTCATTTGTCGTCTTTTAAAAAAAAAAAAAGTTTCTCCCTCCTTTTTCTCATTTTACATGAGTGTGTATGTGGCCACGCTAGAGCGGTGACGTCATCGCTAGAGCGTGGAGGAGCGGAAAAATCACATGAAGCTTTTGTCTTTAACTCGCTGCTTTGTCCGAACCGTTTCACCCACAGACACAGTTTATCACTCAAAATATAGCTTAAGTCTTTGGACACGCAGTCACGTGGCTCACAACACACAGAAACGCACGCAGCGCATCCCACGAGCCTCAGAGCGACGGGAGCACCGACCGAACGGCTCATTGACTGCCATGTTAAAATGACAGAGGAGGGAGGGAGAGAGAAACATTTCTCTAACCTGCTAGCAAGCGCTCATTTCACCAGATAGAGACCTTAGCTTACATCTACGTGTTCAGGAGACTCTCTCATGTCCACTGGTCCGCACTTTATGGCTGTGACATGGACCGTTTTGAGTGAAACCTGCATTTTCAGAGGTGTGTGAATCTCTGTAAGACTGAACTCAGCTGACTGACAGAGCTCCAGCAGAGCTCCGACGAGGGGCGTTCAGGGACAGTCGGACATTCCAGCATTCTCGCAATAAAAGTGTCTCCTCACCGTGTGCTCAGTTTTTAAACAGATAAACACAAACTGTGTGTGTTTTAGACTGTTAATTAAGTAATTACTGACGTGCTAACTGATATAGAGATCACACATTCAGAACATAGAGCTCTGCAGTTACTTTATCTCTCTGATAAAAGTATAACCTGCATTTTCAGAGGTGTGTCATCCCAATGAAAACAGTACCATCAGTAAGGGAGCACGAGAGGAGCAGCAGCATATTACTGACGTTTGAGCCACCAGGTGGCAGCAGAGCTGCATGAAAGGTGCAGCGCAACATTAGAGCAGCATCTCAGCGTGACAGTGGAGGAGCGGCATGGCGGCGGCAGCAGACAGCATTCACACCGTAATTTCTCCAGAAATTGCACTTTCTAGTTCCTGCTGCTGTTATAGGTAAAAACTATAAAAATGTCACTCTTATTTATAAGAATACATAAATGGAGTTACTGAAAAGAGAGTAAGTACAAAAATAATTTCGTAAAAGTAAGGAATTAAGTAAAAATACAGAACAACCAAGTTTTTTAGATGAGCCATATTATTAAGTTGAACTGTAAATTATATCACTGTTATCTAATAGTATTTGGATAACTGATGGCAGTCTACTGTATTGCTTGCATGCTCAAACGTGAAAAGTTTGCTGACTGATACAAGACTAAATGATAAATACCATAGGACATACACAAGTATCATAATTACAAGTACTTTAGAGTAATGGTTCTGCAGCATAGATAGAATTCTTCACTTTATAGACTGTATAATTTTCACAACATATCCACATTTTCTTCTTTGTCACTAAAACCAATGATAGACTCGCAACATATGGCTCGCACATGAAAGCCAGGATGAACCTAGACCTCTTTCTTAAATGAAAAAATCTCAGCTCATAGAGACTAAAGCTAATTTACTAACCAAGCCACATAAATTCAGTTTATCTGTGATGTGATCTGAATTGGTATGTACGGTTAAATGGTGGTGATTATGCTTGGCTTTGATTACACCTTGTTTGTTTACACCTTGCCCTGGCTTTTCCTTTGTAACATGATGTATTGTCTCATGGAAACCTGTGCTAAAATATCAGGTAAATGTGATGTGGTCAAGTGATATTTCCAGGTATGTGAAATATCAAAATTTGGGTTAGGCTTTGGAATGGGATAATCTTGTCAAAGTGATGTTGTTTGCTTGAACTACAGATCTCATAGGATAACTACCCAACAGAGAAACAGCACAGTGAGTATCAAGTGATTGGTAGAGTGATAATTACGGCGAGTTTGTGGATAATTGCAATACTAGTTATTAAAGGTTGATCCTTAGGCTCCTCCCAAAGTAATTGAGACTTCAGTGACTCATCAACCAAGCTGATGGCTGTGTAAATGTATTGTCAGGCTTTCATCCTGCTCTCCAATTAATGCCACTCAAACTTCATCCTGTTACATTTGTTTGCAGATCCTGGTCTAGTATTGCTCACTCCATATCCCATTGCCTTAGTGCAATCAGATCAGTGGATATAAAATTCTTTGGTGCTCCAGCCAGGCTGCATTTCAGAGGGACTGCAACCCTATTGATCAAAGCGCTCAGACGTGTCCAGGCCCTTTCTCCCAGTGCATCATGGTACTGCTTGTTGAAGCCAAAAGAGCCTAACAACAACAAACATCTCTGCTGCTACCGCCTGTCTCTCTCTGATTAGCTGCCGGGGAGATATTTTTAGAGTATCCCAGCCCCTTTGAAGAGGAAGAGGAGCGGAGACCATCCCCCCACCCTCATCTCCCTCCCCCCACCAACCCTCTTCCAAACTACAGTCCAACATGCTTTGTTCATTTTCGCTTATTCTTTCTATACTGTCAGCTGTGGCTGACTTCTAATGGTTTCACTCACTATCTGTGCGCTTGACTCTCTCTCATATAGACTCCCTTGAGAGTGCACATACAGGGTACTGTATATAACTAAAAGCCACTTATAAAATGGAAACTGTATTTGTTATATTTACAGTATCAGTGTTGTAGTGTTGTTCTCTACATGTTGCATTTTAGAGTATTTAAATATGCCCAATAACAGATTAATTGAAAATTCTGGGGTCACAGCCATGGCACTACACTGTTGGGAGAAACAGAGGCAAAATGTGACATGATGCCTGCAATCACTTTAATAACCAAGAACTGGTGATTAAATCCCCATTTTTCAGTTGATTGACTCATATAAGTGGCAGCTATCCTTTTATTGGCTGGGTAAAATCCATTACGCACTGAGTACATTGTTTCAAAAATACAAGCTGCACACAGTAATCACACACGCATACATACAGTAATTATTCATCTGGGGATGTTTTTGTTAAGATAAGGCATTTAAGGTCTAAATCAGTGTATTGATTTACGAGGATATACTGATCGAACCATTAAAGGAACATGTATGTAGTTACCTGGTCATCTTGTAACAATTATAAAGGCAATTCACAATAAATATGAAGAATATTGATTAGAAATTCCCTGACACATGGGGCAGCCTGGTAACTTACCTGATGGCTGATCGAGTTCAGGTCCGGTTCAAGCTACTCGCCGGCTGTGACATACTGCTGGGCAGTTTGGGAATGACAAGATCTGCAGTGGCAGGAGATGTTCAAAATGGTATGCTTTGGGGAAACTGACAAACAGTGCAAACATGTTAAAATGAAGAATGAAAATTAAGACAGATTTCTGACAAATAGTTGAACGTGTGTGTAGATAGGTGCAAAGGTAAAACACAGTGGTGTAGAAAGATGATTCTGCATTGTAGGCAAGGTTTGCTGATGCTTAATATGGAGAGAGTATCCTCAGTTTTGGTTGTGGAACTATGCTGGATTATAAATGAGTGGAATGAAAGGAATAGTTTTATAAGCACCAACTGTGAAGAGCTTAATTTAAATACTTCATTATTTAGAATAAGGTCAATAGTTGATAATTATAGTACAGTAAATTGCTGTGAATAAGAGTGACTGAAAATAAAAGTGAGCTATATGGAGTTCTCTTTAGCCAACGTAGTGTGTTGACGCATACCAAAGAGAGTAGTTTAAAAATGGAGAGAGGTGTGAAAAACTCAACCTGTCTATCATAACTCCGCCTTAATTGACAGATCAACTCTGAGCGTGCCCACACAATCAGCAGCTGGTCCCGGTGATGCCATTCAAATTAGTTGGATATTAAAGAATCCCTCGGCTGAAACTACATAAATTATACATAATGAAATGCAATTAACATTTTTACTCTGACAATTAAATACATTAAAGCGCCAGGCCTGTGGAAAGAGAAGAAGGAAAGGTGGGCGGGTAGGGGGGCATTGAATGAAAACCGCTAGCTACCTTTAGCGTTCACCAATACACTCAGTGAGTGTCTGCTCAAATGTTTACAGACCAATTAGCGCTGGTGGACAGCCTCTCAATCAAACCAAATGCCAGGTTTGCATGGAATATTAAGTGGCTTATAATGGAGCGAGAAGTGAATGTTATCTTTTGAGCCTCCTAGAAAATAAAGCCACACAAGCTTGGAAAATATCAAAAGTGTCACTGTAATGTTGTTCTGGTGTATTAACCGTACCTATTTTAATGGTTTAAACAAGATAATGTTTTTTGATGGACAATACTGGTACAATTTATACTTGAAAATAAGTGCTTGAAAGGCAAAGAACGCTAAGTGGATGCACTGCAGTGGAACATTACCAGCACAAATACTCTAAATACTAAATTTGTGTGGCTTGAATGAATAAGCACATACCTCTTGTATTCCAACTGCTGTCTAGGTGAATTTAGCATCAATATTTGCATAAAATCTCCAACATACATGTGTTTCTAAAATAAAACCTGTAAACTACAACCACCCTGACCTGACCTTGAGCATCATTAGGCTTGTACAGATGAGACCATGATTTTTTTTTTTTCTTCAGTTGATGTTGGAGATGCCTTTTGGTGGCTGATCATTTAAATAAATCATAAACCTGCATATACTCATCCTCTATATGAGATCAGGAGAAAACAGAGGCCTGGAAAGAGAACTTAAGGGCAGAGGTGCAGTGGTACAGCAACTACTTTTTTTTATTCCTTCTTGAAATGAAAGCAAGCCAGCAGTGTGGTCCAGCCTGCCAGCAGCCTCTGGCTATCTTCCTCCATCAGGTCAGCTACATCTTTCTGATTACATCTGCTAAAACCTACCAGTTTATTTAGTGTCTACATCAGCAGTGCGGCGATGGCCCAAGATATGGATGCTACAGGAGTCTGTCGCTTATCTTGGCTCTTCAGCAGGAAAGGGAAGGAAGGAAGAAAGGAGGGGTTTAAATGAGGATGCTGAGGTGCTTTTCAGCACCCATTGTAAAGGTATTAGCATTCACCATGTGGATTTGTAACAAAAGTTCATAATTGAAGTAAGAATATGTTCCATTACTGAGATAATTGGATAAGAGACGAGAAATCAGTTAATTAATATCAAAATCAGATGAACCCACTCTATCATGCTTTTTTCTGCTCATCTGAGGTGATTCAATTACAACTGTAGACACCTTTAATGCTGCCTACTGGCTTTTTCTCTTCCAGCTCCCGAATAGTTTTCTAATAAAACTACAGCTGAGGTGACACAATTATCTCATTGTAAAGTAGCAAAAAGTGATTTATTTTTATTTTCATTTCTAGACCTCCTGAGGGTGGGAAGTAAGGGTCATGGAAGTAACAAAATGAGGAAAGTGCTTAGCGTATTAAATAATGGAACATACTTTAACCAAATCTTTAAACTAACAGCTTGATGAAATGCAAATTCAGAGATTATACATGTTAGAAAATAACTGCTGAAAACATGAGGAGACTAAAGTATGTATTACTGGATTGTGGAATTTGACTGTTAAACAGTTTTTCAGCACTCCTTGGCATGACTCCTCCAGCAGCGCACTATATAAAGAGCACATCTACTGTATGTCGTAGGTCCTGGCTGTGGCACAGTGGCTGGCAATGGTAACCTAGCACAAACAGTATCGTAGGCAACTCAAGCTAGATTTTCAGTGTTAAAATGGATGGATCGACTAGTCCACTCTTGCAGACATGTCTCTTCTAAAAAATTGTGTCCGTGCCTTAGAACAGCGTCTCTCTGCACTCACACTGAATATGCACGCTAGTGTTCATCCCATCCCCAGCGGTGACATCATTCAGGGAAAAAAAAACTTTCTTGGGCTTTGGAAAAGTTTCACAAATATTAAACCCCAATTGCTTAAAAATGTACAATGCAAAGAGTAATAACTGATCGAGTTTACAGCTGGAGGTGTCCTGCCAGCAGTTTTACAGGCATTGCTTTTACAGTGGTGCTCTATGGAGAAAATGAAAACTGAAAACAAGGCTGAGTGGCGGTGCTGTATTCAGGTCTTATAATACATCCTTGTCCACAGGACTAATAATGGTGCCAGTGAAGGCTGAAAAGCCAGGAAGGGTGACTGTAGCAGCTGCCGAAAAGACTAATGCCGTATGTTACGCTACGCTAACTTAAGCTAACAAGGCTACCCCCGACACCAAGATTGGTTCAAAATAAACATGTCAAGTCTGAAGTGGTCTAAGCAGCAGAAACTTAGCTAAGAAATCAGAGAATGAACAGATTAAAATTGACAAAAATGGAGCAAGACACGAAACAGCAGCTATCGATCTCATGGAGGCCGTGGTGGTCGTGGTTTCACAACAGTCGTCTTGGTTTCTGCACCTTCAGTGGACACATTCCCACCGTTAAAGACTGGAGAAAACTGCTTACTTGATTGATTGATTTTTCTTTTTTTTTTATTTATGCTGTCAGTCATGGTTGGTTAGTAACACATTTTTCTGTGGTGTGACAAGCTCAGACCACATATATATATATATATATATTGTCACTTTACATGGACTTTAAACTCTTCATTTAGCTTTTCCAGTTGAATCTATGCAATAGGGCAATAGGGGAGGGCGAGATAACATATTTAGTGGTCTAAGAATATGTAAAGCACTACTGCTCATTTGATGTATTTTCTTATCTCTTTTTCGCTAAGTGCAATGCAAGTGATCACATCAAATGAATGCTGGTATTTAGTAAAGCCAGTGGAAATTGTCCCTGTGAATCAAAGAACCCTGCTCAGGGTCAGGGAACGAGTGTCTTTTCATCATGGTGCGTTAAAATACCTTACTTGTCTTCAGTTTTGTGTGGATTCAGTAACCAAGATGGTGATGCATTTGTGACATGTTTCTGATTAGCTTTAGTGGGAAATTACTGAAGATTGCTGCTCTTTTTGTTGGTTTTCCTTGTGCTAATACCCAATGTTGGGCTAAATGTAATCAGTACCCATTACATAATGCTCATTACGAAAGTAATTACAATACTTCCCAGCTCCGTCTAAAAAAAGAAATAAAAAATCTAAATCCTCCTCTTACCCACATTTCACATATTCTGTATTTACCGTGTGGAAATAGAGAACCAGAAATGATGGTTAAACAAGCAGCCAGCCTAGAATTTAAAAGTAATACTGACCAATAACAGCTAACATTATCCTCAGTGACTGCACACAGCACAGGAGTTCTGTGCTGTGTGCAGTGAATAAACAACATTCACACATCCTCCAACTGTAAACTAAACCACATGACTCCTGAATGTTGATGTACCAGTGGCTAATGTTGTGAACATGTAAATCAGACAACTTTGGATTTATATGTATCATTTTATGATGCTGGGTCTTCTGGTGTTGTGCAATTTTGTGAAGTAATTTCACTGACAAAATAGGATCCAATCAGAGAATAAGAGCCAAAACTATACAAATCAACTCATCCTTCAGCATGAAAGACCCAATATCAGGATGATAGCTGCCAAAGTAAATAGGCCCAGAAATGTTTTCATACTGCAAGTGTTTGAGTTGCTTCAACCACAAAACATGTATTGCTATCATTGCGGAGGTTGCAGTGTGTTCCAAATCACCCAAGCGTGTTGCAACAGCTGCTACAGCTGTAAGCAGCATTTGCTATTTTCCTGCACATTTCCGATCAGCAGTGAATGAACGAATCAAGTCGGTAGTGAAACAAACATGACAGTAAAGTAAGGTCTCATGATTTCACTCAAACATTCATCAACAAAGATATAAATCCAAGCTGCAATTGTTCGTACAAACTAAGTCCTCAAATCAAACACACATTCTTTATTTTGAAAGTACTGAATGAATAACTCACACAGTGATTCTGAATCACGCTCTTCCTATCTTTTTGCTAATGCTATTTCTCTACACCATAAACTATACTGCAGTGCTACTTAATAGCCCACTGATGTGGCATTACCTTTTCCCTTATATTGATATTGGCTCGGTTTTTGTATTAACTTATTGATGTATTTTTATAGACTGCATTACATTTTTACTGACTCCATACTTTCTCACCCTGTTGTTTCACTGTCATTTTGTATTGTTAACTTCTACTGAAACAAAATAGTCAGCTCTATTTAATAGTGGGGCAATGTACGTTTTCCCTATTTTGTGTTGCTATTTAGCACAAGTATGACTCAACTTCTAGATGAAGTAAATTACAACACTGGATTGCTATAGACCCCTTAAAATGCTTCTGTTTTGTGTCCTCCTCTCTTCGTCCCTCAGGCTCTCTGTGGCATCACTCTTTGCTCTGCCACCTTCTCTGATCTCTGTAGTCACAAGGACAGTTTGTTTCCTTCTCCCTACTCCTCATCAAAATTGCTGTTTGATATGCTTTGGCATCACTGGATCCTTCTTTATGAATATAACAAGTGCTCCACACTATGACTGTCAACTATGTGGCCACTTTTACTATGTTGAATGTTTCATTAGGTTTCAGGGGGTCTCAAACTTTCCCGACTTGTGAGTGTGTGTGTGGTGACCTGTAGCTACACAGGTTGGTTTAGCATTTGTATGGGGTAGAAATAGTTACATAAATAAGCTTTGAAAGTACAGCTTTCATCAACACGCTGCAGAACAAATTCATTCAGTTTTCCCAAGTGTGCTGGATATTTTTTTCAGTGTAAAAGAACTCTCAGTCTGGAAACATTTAAGCCTTTTTTTCCACACCATGAAAACCACAGGGCAGATTGGGCACTGGGCAGATTTCTTCTTGAATACATTTATTACATATTATATATCTTCTCACTCAAACATTCTTCTCAATTTGTAATATTTACATGAAAGCATTTTCGTCTATCCCAGATGCTCAAAGATAATACAGATCTATAATAAGAATAATGTAATGCCTTAAATTGGAAGGCCATGCATGTAGCTGATTCTGCCAGTGTATCGTCAATGTATTTATTTATTATGTTGCAATGTTACTGTCTCATATAGTTTTGCAGCAAGTTTATGTCATATGATACCAAATGCCAGTTCGGACTTGCATTACTCAGTTCATGTGCATCATTCATTGCAGTTGTCAGGTCTCTGGCTATGTATCTTTTAGGGCCCTTGCAGCTAAAGCATTATTCGGTGGCGTAAAGTTACTGCCCCAGCATGTCTGGCCTTGCTTGAATCTATTTGTAAACATCTCCTCTGTGGAAGCCATAATCTTGCACAAAGTCTGACTTCTTTTTCTAAGGAACAGTCCAACATCAACATTGCTTTTAATTAATTTTACCTTCATCATCTATTATACATGGAAATGATCTGCTATACTGAAAAAACAGACTGTAGAATGCAGTAATCGAGAATCAATAAAGCTGAGTAATAAAGAATTTTAATGAATGGTTTGAATTAACATTCATCTTTGATACGCTTATTGTTGTGTTAGTTTAAACCAAATACTAAAACTGACTAATGATAATTTTAATAGCAATTATAATAATTATAAACATGTGCCAGTTCACTTAGATAGCTTATATCTCAGTAATCAGCAGTCACACAGTGCTGATAAGTAACTGACAGGTCTTACTTAAGATTACAAAATACAAAGGAGAAATTGAAAAAATATTAAAAAAATAAGCAAAACTGATATATTCTTAAGCAGACAATTGTTTCATGGGTCCATTTTGTTTTGGCTAAATGGATTTATAGTGCAACTTTGAAAGATCTAATTTTAGTGGTTGCTCTGAAATTTTGCCAGTCTGGACTGTGTGACTCGAGCTTGAATCCAAACTTGCCCACAACGGACAGCAGTTCAGCAGTAGTGTTTTGTTTGGAAGGTTATTTGCCCAAGATGTCAAAGGAAATCAGATGTTTCCCACATCTCTCTGCCCTCTATAGCCCTCTCCAGTATCCCCTCCCTCTCAATGCTTCACCCAACCTCCAACCCCACAGAGCTGGAAGGAGATTTGTTGATGGATGTTGAAGGCTGCTCCGGTCCCACAGCAATTAACTCTTCTCCTGCAAGAAGCAGCCTGTCAGGTTGATGGAATCTCCCCACCGCTGCTGCCTGTCACACAATCCAGGAGGAGCTGCAGACAAATGCTTCATCTATGTGTTTTCTTTGCAGTTTTTCCTACAGTCGAGAGCTAGCACAAGCAAAGAGCTATGAGGTGCATTGGAAGCCATCAAGTGCTCCATTGTGAGTTGCCACTGTCAGTGGCTATGCAGTGTAGCAGAGCTGTGGGATTTTAGGGTTAAAAGAAGGGAAGGGTTAAAGATCATGAGCAAGTAAGACTACAAGAGGTATTGTGGCTTCTGTTATGCTTTACTGGGTCTAAGTGAGAATATCCTTTTGGGGAAACTTACTTAACTGACCGTATGACAGTATAACATTTCACTACAACTAAGTACTTTTGGTTATACAAATTAATTTTGCATTGATTTTTCTTGTCTTATTGCAAAAATGAATAATATTGGCTTTTACATGTGTAGTTTAGATACTGTACTTGCTTTGCAAACTGGAATTCACAAAAATATGAACATGAAAATTGGGGGAAATGGAAAAATGGTTGAAATTGTACAATACAAGATTCCAACAATCATTTTTCTCACTTGATTTTAACTTTTGGAAAGAGCACAACAGAATTTGGAGGACGTTTGGGTTATAGTTCAAGGAACAAGTGATTATTTGAAGATTGGGGTCCAGGTAGAGATCCAGGAGCCCAAAAGACCTAATAATCATGTATTAAAACATCTGGCACACATATATCACATATTCCCATAGATGTGTTTTTTAGTTGGTGCATCATCACGGTTGTTTCAAAAGCTAGCACAGCTTTTGAAATGAACCAGCCATCAGGTGGGAATTACTTTTTTAACAGTCAGCTGCAGATATCCTTTTATTTGGTAATAAAAGAAAGCTGTACCCAAAGGAAAGCAAGAATAAATGCACAATAATTCCCATAGTACTATCGACGAAATAACACAGTTTGAATGCTCTAAAGGTAGCTGTTTTTCTCAATAGCAAGTGATAAATTTAATTTATATCTATATAAACGTATTACTTGAGGATATGAGACTTTCTTTCCACCTTTGGGTGAAAGAGGCTTACAGTTCAGCTCCGTTTGACTGGTAGAGTGGATACAGTATGATATCACCACTGTGGGTCAATGTAGTTGGCTCGTACCAGGGAAAGGGGAACACATCCATCCAGGTGTAAAATCGATTTGGCATTCTGACAACCTGTGTCAACATCTCCTCTTCGACTTCTGCTCCACTTTCACATTTTACTTTCTCTCTGAAATTTAAAACCCCTATACATTAGCAAAGCTCTCTTGACCAACAGTGTTACAAAACGCTATTCTCTTCTTCTATCATTTCAATCAACAGCATGCTACCTTTCACCTTGAGTTTTTGCCAGTCGTGCCTTCCTCCTGGTCAGTCAGTATAGTTCACACTCCAGCACTTGTCGGTCATCTTGACATGTACTTTGAAATATGTAGCCCAAGGCAGAGGTAACAGGCGGTAGAGCTATCACAGGCATTGCAAGCAGATAGTGGACAAAGCCAGCCTGCATTTTTAATAAACTATAAATAAAAAATGCTGATAATCATGTTTTTGCACAGGTCTTGTCTGCCACACACTGTGGTTCACTGTATTTTGGTTTCTACTTCTTTCTGACATTGTTGACCCAGTTTTCTGATATGACTTTGCTGTGCTACAGCTACTAACCTCCCCTTGAGAGCGCCGACATATAGCTATAAAAATCTGCTGTCAGGCATGTACTCAGGGTCATAGACTAATTCTCTCATGTTAGACATTAGAGAATTAGTTACTACCCTCAACACCGTCACTATTTCTAACAACACTGGAAAGTTAAAATCTTTAATGTTTTGTATGATATAATGTACTAATCTTATGACCAAATCTGGAGTGTGGTGAAATGTTTATTGGTTTATCAGGTTACATACTACTTTGTTGACAGTGTCAACATAGTGAATAATATAACCGCTTTAAGCTTAGCTGGTTGGCTGGAGAACATTTCACTCTGTCAGCTGGATAAAAAAAAAAAAAAGAAAAACCTTGAGGTGAGATGACATTACTATAGTTTGTGGGTGACAACATGCGAAAAGATTTCTTCCCCCATTCTCACCTTACCACTCTTACCTTATCTTACCTCCACCCTCACACGCAAGGCCATCTAAGATGTCTGTAGGTCCTAGTTCCTTGTATTAGCAGGCCCAGAGGGTTGGTAAGCCACTTAACCTGTCATCTCAAATTGTGTGCACAACAGCAGATAGGTGACTAGGCTCTCCCTTCATGCAGGACAGAGTGAAGCACTCAGACTGTGTGGAAGCAGTGCAGACTGCAGCTGAGTGAGGGCCATGGGGATGTTCAGATGCTTACGGGTCAGATGGGGATGCACAAGTGTGTATTTAAGATGAGTGGAGGGGAGATGAGACTGATGGTTGGTACCAAAGAGACTGTGGTTAGTGTGTGTGGGTTAGTTCTGAGGGTGTGCAGATGTGGAAGATGTCAGTAGATGTCTCCGGAAGGGATGACATCTCAATTTTCCCTTAGTGTCGCCTGACATGTGCAGCAAAATACAATATTTTGCAGTTTGGTTTGTTTAAGCTAATGTACTGCATTTGACATCTTGGAAATGCATTTTATTGTAAGTCATGCTCATTTACAACAATTCCCTGCTTTACACATATTTGCGCGCACACAACCAGCTTTTGGGTAGTGAGTAGCACTGCAACAGTTTGGAGTGTGCCAATCAAACTTGTACAAGAAATGCTTTATCACGTGATAATAACATAATTTTGACAACAATAAAAGCAGTCGTGTAGTTCACTGTGATGGATTGCCTGACTCAATCATGTGTCAAGTCCATGAGCTGATGTTCATCTATAATGAAATTAACTGAAACCTGCAGTGACTGCCTGCAGGGTAGAAAAACACTTTCCAAAGTCTAAAGGAAAACACAGCAGAGTGCTTGGAGGAAAATTGTAGTAGTGTTACAAATAGAAAATAAAGAAAAACAAAGTGTATGTAGTGTGCTGTAAATGCACTGATGAAATGTACCCTCAAGTGTATAAAATGATGTTTAATTTCAGGTACGTCTTAGTCATATGACCAAAATCTGTGGTGATGCATCACTTCTTCTGGTTACGTTTGATCGTTTGATGATGCCGAGTGAGATTCCCACAAACTGTGTGTGGCTGTATTATGTTCCAATGCACATTCCCTGCAATACTTATGAAACATCTTCCTACAAGGTCAGATGGAAGCATCAGTTATGTGTCATGAATGAGCTAAAGGATCTGCGTTTCTCTCATCTTTACCAAGGCAATTTTTCACCGAGGCAGTGCACTGTGACGTGACTGTGAAGTAACATATAACCATAACCATATATTCTAAATTGTTCACCTACTTTAAAACTCAATTTCAACTACGCTGAAGAATGAGATGACATGTGACTGTGAGTTTTGATGGCAGGAAATTGCAAAGGGAATCCCAGAACCACATCTTTAACTGATTTTTTTAAAATATTAATATTTCCATCACTTGGCGTTAAAGGTTCACTATCTCAGCATCTCAGATCAAAATAACTGTGCCGCTGCCATGGCCCTTATTTGTTCTGTACACAACCCCTGACTGACAGCCATTAGCTTTTATGCTACTGTGTCAGCTCAGTAGCTTAGATGAGTCTGTCGCTGGCTAACATGCACACATGGCCATCCCAGCGACACACACAATGATATGACTTCATTCTCTGTCCAGATCACCATTACTCAGCTAGTTACTGTTAAATGCTATATTATTGCTCTGATTGGAGTATAGCGAACCTTTAAAAAAGTGAACTTGTAAGTCTTTGAAGAGTTCATTAGTCTGGGAACGTTTTATTATATTTGCTGCCTCTTGCCAATTGTCTACTCTTCTTATCATTATTCTACTCTTATATTCTTACTCTTATGTCAGGTCCCTGAACCTCTCAATTCCCTTCACTCCTGTCGCTGCCTCTCATTCTATGGCTTTACAACTTAACTTGACATATCTATTTATTGATTGGGTCTGCAGCAAAGAGCGTTTGAAGTAGCGTTCTGTCTGACTATCGACTACCCTTGTCCTCCACCCACCCTCCTCCTCCTGCCACTTCAACTCCTCCACATCTGTTCTTGACAGGCTCACTTACCCCCCTTCCGCCATTCCTCTCTCCTTTCCTTCACTCTGCCAGTCTTATCTGCATGGCAGAGGAAGTGAAAGGGGGTCACTATCCGCCGTCCAATCAGATGAGTAAACACCCACAGTCCTTCACTGTGGTAAAAATCAATAGCCAACAGGCTTTATAATAGACATGCCCATCTAAAGCTTGGCACAAGATTAGCAGAATTAAGTAGATGTTGCCAGACGCATCCTGGACACATACAAAAGAAGAGGACTACAGGGTCATTTACCGGGGAGAAAAACTGATATGTCAGTTGTTTGTCTGTGGTTTGTAATGAAAAGCTCCTTTTGATATAGGGCATTACATTTCAATTCAACTTTAGAGGTTTACTACTCTTTTTCTCTTTCTTATGATCTTTATTATTCAGTCTGCAATCGCCACTTAAGCATCTTCAGAATCACCAAAAATATCCATCAGCCCACTTTTTTATTGCAGACAGCATCTGTCTTGAAGCAGCTCATCCAATGCATCTGGGCAGAAGCCCTTTTCTAATTACAAAATGTAATTATGCTGGCAGTCAGTTTTTCCAGAGTTCATGTGCACGCTTATTAAAGGACCATGACTTTAATTTTTCTATATTTCTCAAAACAACCTTCAATTTAATTACTGCTGTGCCACCGTTCTGCTAGTCCTGAACTTCAGATTGTTATCAAACTTTTATTTTTTATTGCATGGCTTGACAAATGGGTGGGCTCTGTAAAACTCGTTAAGTAAAGATTAATATCGTGGACAATATTTCCGTAATATAACACATACTCAGTCTGATTATAAAGTATTAGGTTACTTATCAAACTAAGATCTATTAAAGGTTTTAAGAAAGACCTTGAAGTGTACCAACTGAAGCATGCAGCCACAGACCCTGCACTGGTCATACACAGCATCCCATGGTTAACTGTATATTACCCTTGGACCATGTTTCCTTTTTTTCCAATATTGACATTGTGTCCAGGTGCTTCAAGTCACCCCCCCCTTCCCCTCTGTAGCTTCCAGGCCTTAACTCAAACCTCAGGGCTAGATAAGGCCTCTTTGCTTCACTGCACCTCATAACGGCATACTGTATAGAAACACAATCCAGCCAGTGTGTGTGTGTGTGCGTGTATGTCTACTATACACACAGAGGACCCACTATAAGCTTATAGCAATCTGTGGGCATTCTTTTAAGCTTCCCTGGCTGCAGAGAAAGTACTGATGCTGTACATCAGGTGGAGGAGGAAAGCTTTTTATAGCTGCTATTTGGCCTGAAGCTGTGCTCTGTGTTCAAACATGTCCGAGCTGGAATGAGGTGCTGTCCCTGAGGTCTCTGCTGTGTCCAGTTATGTGCTCATATTTTGAAATGAGATCTCCAAACTTTTTATGTGCGTTCTAAGAAAACCTATTCATTAGTGGTTATAAACGTATACACTGTGCTCTAGATTAAATTTTACATGTTTCAATGAGCAGTCAAGAGGATGCTGCCACCTCTCCCTGTTGTCTATTGAAGGTGAGGAAAATGCTGCCAACTGCCGCCTTTGTTTTTGTGCCGCAACAATAATCAAATCTGACCCACTGGCACACAGTGTAAAGTAAATAGGTACCAGTGTTCTCTTAATAGAGTTGTTTATTGACAATGCCACAGACTTAAACATTTAATAATGAGAGCGTTTAGGGACAGGGTTCTCGACTGTGGAATTTGAGAAGTATATACTTCACAAACTATTGGAAATAACTGGGTCAAATAGGGCATATACATTATGTCATACACATGATATTTCAGTTCATGATTTCAACCAATATGCTCCGAAGTGATGCAACTGTGTCTACGGGGAGTCCCATCCATATACAGTTAAATAAGGACCAGTGGCTTTGTTTGTGTTGCTTTGTTCACATTACCCATTTATTTACTCTCTTTCCCTCACTCATTTTTTAATGCGGTCACATTTTAGTATGATATTGAACGAGAATGGTAATCCCAAAGCAAGCTGCATCTAATGTAATGATTATGTACTGTAATGTTGCACGGTTATGACATCAACGTTTACATTACAGTTGGCCAAATCACACACTGGCTGCAGGCCATATTTTTCCTAATTACCGTATGACCTTGCTCAAGTGGAAATATTTGTTGCAATGCAGCATCTCTATGCCGCTCTGAGCCTCATTGTTACTCGGAGTGTCTCAAGCATAAAGGAAGTATTGAGCTAGATAGCCATTTTTTATGCAGAGGTGGATATTATATGTCGCTTGTCAACATAATTACATATGTATCATAATGTATGAACCAACAGTGATTACAATTAGACACTCTCTTGATTGTTTTGTGGGTGCCAGCATTTTACTGTAAGGTCAGGTCAGCAACTAGAATCAGACAGGAGACACACAAACAGTCATTAACTTTCTTTTTGTCATGCACCATACTTAAGTTAGCAAAAGCCCACGCTACCTTCCCCTTAATTACATCGCTATATTAGCGGGCGTATAATTTCCCACAGATAGTAATTACTTGCAATGTTGTTGCAGCGTTGCCATACATCGTGAATCCTCTTGCCACCTGCACCCCGCACTCTAGGATCTGGTGTTCAGTGTTTAGAGGACTACCCATGGTGCATCTCTTTGCCCTCAAAGGGAAAAAACCTGCTGCCTCCTGGGGAAATGTAAAGAGCTTTTATAGAGAGAGTGAGAGAAAGTCAGAGAAAAAACAAAAGACATGAAAAGAAATGGAAAAGAAAGAAAGACTTGGACGGAAGAGGGACATAGTAAAAAAAAAATCTCCTTTTGTCTTTGGTCTGCATTGCTATTTGAATTTTAATAATGCAACATGAGGACTAAAATTCCTCTGTGTAGTGTACAGTGTATTGAACATTAAAGCACAGGCATAATGTCTGTGTAAGAAATTACAGTTCGAAATACATGTCTCCATGCTTGTTTGCTCCAACTGAGCTCTATCCCCTTGAGAATTTGAAACAACAGAGTAAAGCTAAAGAAATACTGTCAACATGAACCCATAGAGCTTTAAAAGCTGCACTAAAATGTTTCAAGTCACTATGTGTGAGTTGAAAAAGAGTTGTGCAGTTGAAGTAAGGTAAAGTCGTAATGTCTATGCAACAACATTAAGGTTGTAAGGTAAAGTAGTAAGGTACCAATAGGGCTCATCATCATCCATCATCAGAGTATTATCACCAGACCCTACTCTTTCCCGCACTTAACTTATCCAAATGTCTTCAGAAAAATTAAGGTAGTGATTACAATAAGTTCATAAACAGTTGGCATCAATACTTCTGACTGCTCATCAGCTTTAAGGAAGGAACAGAAAATGATCCAAGTAAAATGATGGTGTTATGATTTAAAGTAAACTGAAAAAGCACACTTATTTCAAGCTGCAGTGGAGGATCAGATCTTAGGCCAAGTGGACAGAATTTATTCCTTGCAAACTCTATGATATGAGCATAATTTTCCAGACACGCATGCCAAAACATGGGGAGATTCTGTTTTGGCCTTCATGTCCCGTGGTAATGAGCACATTGGAGAAAGCACTAAAAACAGCAGCATCTCTTTGTAACCAAGAAAATTAGCTGACACGTTTAACTGCTCTTTCCTGTATGGTCTTTTAGTAATCCGTGCAATGTCACTACACCGAAGGAGCTGGACACTCTACTCTACAAATGTAAAACATCCTGTTTCAAATGTCAAATTTTAATATTTCCGTCTGTATCTGATGAACAAGCTGCTTTATTGCCTCTGTAATCGTCCACTCAGGAGTTGAGAAATTAATTTTTCTACATTCTACCGCTGCCTGTTCTTACAAAGGTCAGGCCGATAGGATTTTATTTGTTGCACACAGTTCAGATGGGAGTGAAGTATGATCCTCTTGATTAGTCTGATAATTCTGTTATCAGCACTCCTAAAGGTTGCATGGAAGCTGCTTTAAACCTGCACCTGTTTGTCCTGATGTGGGAGGAGTTATTACCAAATCACCTTGGAAATGGACTGCAGTGCACGGAGACTCTGGAAATACAGCTCTTGTGTTGCTGCTGTTGCCTGACAGATTTTCTAGACTAGTTAATAATAACATCTTAATGAGCCAATTTATGTAGATGGATAACATCAACAGTTAAGCTCTCAATGTTTTGCGTGTTCCCTAAAGGCGAATCTGGCAAGTGTCCCTGGGTCCCAGAACCCCTGGGGCTCCTGAAAGCTCCATGTTCACTGTGTGGACAATGGTTTGTGGTATTATGATCAGTTATAACTTAGACATGCAGTTTAGGTAAATTGGCAACTCTAAATTGAATGATTTTTTTTAAATCACTGCGGAATGAACCTCTTGTGTGTCACTAGAAGTGCAGCTTTCCCAGCTGAATGATGGTCTTACTCTCCAACTGATGCTTTAAAAACAGAATATTCTTAAACATCCTGACTGAATGCATCACTTTAGCCTTACAATTTCAATAATATAGTACAAGTTACTGCAAAATAAACTTTAATAGTGCTGCATTTCTTCTGATTAGTTACACTTATATAACCTAGGAATGTTTGCTGCTTTATTACGAATTTTAGTGCTTTGGGGACAAACGCTTCCTTTCGAAGTAAAAGTACCGATCTTCATAAGGGCAAGTAACATGACAAAATTAACACAACCTTATGAAAAGATGAGTTCTTCTGCCTGTGGGAGGATTCCGCTCACTTTACATGTTGGGAGATTATTTTCAGAGCTGCTGTGAGGCCTGCTGTTGGATCCAGTCATCCAGAGCAAGAGAAAAGTAAACATGAAGTGCAGCCCTTGCAGCAGTCCAGGGCCTAAAGGTCTTAGTAAGGGGAGTGCAGAAGCACATTGGGCCACTGCACAGCATCGTAGTCCCGCCATGGGGTCCAGTCCAGACAGCTGAAGAGAGGAAGAGAAGTGTCTTTTATCCTTTAAGATGAACCTCTCATCATCCATGGTGTCAAAAAGTAAGTAGTTAGTCATCAAATAACATTGATGTAGTGATGGAATATCTGTATCGATATCTATATTGGGAATCTGAGATGTTTTATTTTGCCAGGTGCGTATTTGAAGCAGAGCAGAGCGTCGGGACGCCTCCTGAAACATGACACGTTGACTCTGGTAGAATTTGAAGCACTAACTAGAGTAGGCACGATAAGCAGCCGATGGATCACGTCGCAGATGCGCTCAGTGGGATTTACTCATAATAGAGGTAAACAGCTGATGCTAGGCTATGCTAACAAAAGTCAGCCATGGCAATTTTCTCCAACATTCGCTATATAAGGCTATGTATAACATCTGTTGGCTCTGTTAACACTGTCACTACTTAGTGATGCACAGACTGTAGTTACATCCATGGGCACCATATTAATCCGAGGATTAGGTCATACAAATTAACTTTCTGATTAATAGTGGATGTGGTGCAGGTGTGTGAAATAATAATAGTGTGTCTCCCCACTAAGAGAGACCCTGCAGCAGTCTAATTTCATTGATTATTTAAATCAGCAGACACGCCGCCAGAATCGGTCAGGATCTAATGTTAATTAATGTTCTCTTTTCTTCTTCACATGAAAGTCACACACAAACACAGTTCAGGCTCATACAGTGAAACAGTTTGGAATAAAGCAGCTATCTACACGATAAATACTGACCTCCATCAGAGCAGCCCAATACATTTTATTTCAAAAGCTAAAAGTCTAATTTTGTTTCACCTGGATAGTTTTTAGTTTTGCTGCTTAAATGCACAAAAATATTTGCTGCAGTGACATTGCTGCGCACATTACCTTTTTTGGCCACCTTATATTAGATCAATAGACACACAGTCTGTGCATGAGAGTGCATGAAACGGGATTACTTATTAAGAAAAATGAAACTAGCAAATGAAAAAAATGAATTTATGGCCCTTTTCAATACATTCCATTTCAATTTAGTAACATCACATGAGCAGGGACTTTTTATTTTTCTTCTGTGGCAGCAAACAAAACACACACTTTCAGTAGATATTATACTGCAAACTGAGCTTACCAGGAGAATTTATGGCTGAATAAAATAGCTTAATTACCCCTGATAGCACAATGTACTGTTTTGTGGAACATGTGACACACAGGTTCTAAATATAGAAAACCAATGAAATTCATTGTCAGTGAACATTTTACTGACAACTGGCCAGGTATGTTAATAAACAGTATTTCCTCATTATCTAAATAGGAAATATAAGTCGGTTGGCAATATGTATACCCCACTGTGGAGGCAAATTTTCTGTGCTGTGCGATTACGCGGACAAGTAGCCGGGTGATGTGAGTGATGCAGCATGAATGACACTAAGCAGTAATGGGAGGTGAAAAGTTGATTAGAGAACTCCATCTGTTTTCATAGAACTGTAAGTTTAACCCTCGTTGTATCCCAAACAAGTTTTCCCCATCAGTGGAGCTCTTTAGGCGTCAAGAGGTAAGCCTGATAACTGTACATTCATGCCAAGATACTGACAAAACCAAAGGGACAATATTTCATTGTGTAGCCGATCCACTGCTCAGAAGGTGAGAGTGCAGCAAGGCTCCACTCCTCACCATCCCGATTGTCACCACACATAAAGTGAGCCAAGATAACTCTCACACCCCACCTGTCTGCGCTGCTATGAAGAAGGTGGCGAGGATCCCTGCTGACACAGGGCAGGTGTCAGTGCACTACACTTTAAAACAAAAGCATAGTCTCACGCTTACAGCTCTCTTTCCAGTAGCAGAACACGGACCTTGGGAAAGACCTGACACACAAAATACAACTAGACCTCCCACTCTCACTCTGAACTTTCAAAACAGCTAAAGCAGGCATGGTGCTCCTTTTGAAATAGGAAACTTATTTGAGAGACTGCCACTGCCGTACCCATTGTCCTGGAGTACAGGACATTGTGTGCAATTGTGTGTGTTTTAGTTTCCAGGTTGCAGGGTAATTTTGACAGGCAGTGTTGATACACTATCATTGTTGCCCATTAACTGCCCATAATGAATAAGAGTAACTCAGATCAATTCCATTCATGCACAAAGACTGAGTGACTGGAAGAAAATGAATATAGAATCTGAAAAACACTTCAGTGGGAGCTTGGCAAGAAGGAGAGCTTTCTTACATAAGGGCAATATGAACAGCAGAAACAATAATGCTGTAGTGTATATCAATAATAGAGATTTGGTCATAGAGCCAGTAAGAGAATTCTAACTCCTTGTTATTATCACAGAATCAGCCTTGTTGAAGGACGATGGGATTGTGGAAGCAGAGGTCGAATTTCTCTGAAGAAATGATGATGAAACATGAAAATGGTGTGGTAAAAACTGTATCGGCTAAAGTTAAATAAATCCAAACTGTTAAATGAAGCAGACAGTAGTGAATACTGGGAAATCTGTCATCACAACAGTCCACTCTATTCCATGGCCACTGAGAATTGAGGATTTTGACTGGTTTAAGTTTTGTTAACACAGGATTAAACCAAGGCCCAGCTACACAGCCGACCTCTCCCTGTGCATGCCGGCTACCTAGGTTTGCTGCAGTTTGCATGCGTGTGTTGTTCATACAGAGAAGCGTGGCTGCTGTGGGGCTGCAGCACTGTCTGCCAGCTACATTTAGTTTGCCTGCATGTAATAAAAGCCTGAAAGAATTCTGTGCACTACAGAGCTTACACTACATTACACTACAGGGCTTTTAATTTGTAACTAAGTGGGCAGTGTGGCCCAGGCCTAATGCCTCACTATTAAAACTTAGATAAAGGCAGCGACAGTGAGGTTTAGCTAAAGAATTTGGAGCTGAGGTTAAATTGCCCAATAAAATAAAATAGCTGTTCATTGAGAGACATGCAAATTTTGATTCCAACATCCTTGTTATTTGTGTGAATCTGGACGTCCAATTCAAATAATGATAGGGAGACAGAGAGGACTTCTGAAAACATTATCTACTGTACAGTAAAGCTGGTAGCCGGCAGGTCTGAGGAACAGCTGCAAAGGAAAGGAGATTACATATGCAACCAAAACTGCGCACAAAATTCAACTATAGATGGTAAAGAAGTCACTGGTAAGAATGCGAGAGGGACAGAGAGACACATATGGAGAGCCAACATGTCGGTATGCGTGTCTGTGAGAAAAGGAGGGAGGCAGCCTGTGTGTGTGTGTGTGTGTGTGTGAGAGAGACAGTATGCAGTCTCCCCTGGAAAGACAGTTTTAATAATATCGTGTGGCGGGATGCAGAGCTGGCCTCTATTCTAGTAGGTTGAATATGCTCAAAACTTCAAAGAAATCACTGACATTTGTTGCTCTTGCAATTTCAACAAATGTAAGGACTTAAGAATTCCTAGCTCAGCCAATGCAACATACTTCTTCCTGTTAAACTAGATGCTGCCTCGTAACACATGCACCAAAAATTCTGAGGTCCGGCAAATTACAACTTCTAAGAATAAAAGCACATTCACTATACTTTTTTATAGCATGTTGTGTCTAGAAATCAAAATATCTAACATGGTTTGTAAATTAGATATTTGGTTTTAGAAATTAAATTATTTAAATTTTAGTCAATTTGCAAAGGGGATCATTTGACATTATTGCAGTTAAATACATATACTACAATATTTTCTAAAAAAGAAAAAGCATTGAACACTTAAAACTCCTGTAATACTCTAATGTGTCTATCTGTATGTGTGTGTGTGTGTGTGTGTGTTAGAACTGCCAGAAAGTATAGTAGGGATGTTCTTTTCGTATTGTTCAGGGGGGGGGCTGATAATCCACAAGTGTTTTCCTGTAATATAACTTTTCAAATGAGTGCCAACATCAGTCAGTAAACACCTCCCAACTTGCAAACCAAATAAATATGGGTGTACTTGTGAAGTGTGTCCCGTGCATGCCTGCATGCATGCACATGCATGCTTTCGCAATAAGGAGCTTCGTCAGCCAGCTTGTCAATCAGTTGAAAACATTAGATAACAACTCCAAAATAAATCAGTTCTTTTCTTGTGCTTAAAAATGCTTTGAGCTAAATATCACTCCCTCCCATCATCTAGTAAATGATAAGCAGCCCATAAACGGATGCACAATGAAAAGAAACTGCAGCTAAAGTGACTAAATTGTAGTTTTCATCCAATGATGTCAAGATGTGAAAATCTACTTCATGAGCACTCTTTATCATCACTGTCACCCTAGGGCCTTTCATGAGCAACTTCCAATCAACAATAAGCCAACATCACCCTGGTTTCTAAGCCACAGATAGACACATTGCCTGTCAGCACCCAATTAGAGCCGGAGGGGGCAAATTAACACGAAAGCCAAGAAAGTCCAATTAACACTGACACATTGATTTGATGGAAGGCTCATCATTGTATTAAAATTAGAATTAATCAACACGGCAGAGGGTGCCAAGTCAAAGGTCTGGCTACAAAAGTGCCATTGCTTATGGGAGGCTGATGCGGGCTGCACGCTGTAGATTTGCATCTGTCGGAAATTTGACACAATACATTTTTCCATTAACTCTGCTGAGAAAACAATAAGCGGGGCACACAAGTTATAAATGCTATTTCAGGGGGAAAAAAGTGTTTTTCTGTGTACCTCTGCTACACAGAAAGCGCATAATCCACATATTCACTTGCAAATGATGAGTAAATGAAACATTGTCAAGGACATGCCATTTTCCATGAGCATATTATTTATAAGAGAAAGCTTGTTTAAGATGAGCTCAATGGCAGATTCCCCAGCAAAGCCTTAAATGAGCTAAATATAGTCTATTGCTGTCGGTGAGAGTACCTGTAAGAATAGCACCTGAAGGTTAGGCTGCTGTGCAGGCTGCTTCAATGCTTTCTAGCACAGCAAGGAGAGAACAGCTGTTAAAAGACCTGTGTGAGTCCCTAATCACAATTCTCATCTTAACTAATTTCAAAGAAAAATATCTGGCGCACAACGCTGTTATAGTGGATGGATCACCCTGCATCCCCTTCCCTCTTCCTTTATCTGTGCGTCCTCTCATTGTATTTCTCGCCATCCCCTCTTAATATCAGTTTGTTTATTTAAACCTTTTTCTCTAAAATTTACCCCCCTCAGTCTTTCCTGCCACCTCCCTGTTTTTTTTTGATTCCTTGCCAACCTCCCCCTCTCATTCTCTTTATGCCTGTCATTCTCTGGGCTTGCCCCGCAGTGTTCTTGATGTTGGCAGTGGAACACATTAACACATCAAACTTTGACTTTAGTAATGTGCTTGGCCTTGGCACACTGCCACACACTCCAGATATCTGATGCTACCTGCCAGGTGGTGCGCTCGAAAGTGGAGGTTGCACTGGATTCTGGGAGTTCACCAGATGACCTTCACCAGCATCTAAAGCGGCTAGCCTCGAGTTCAAATGACATAGTGCTTTCTTGGATAGGTGGGTCGCTAGGTAGTACAGAAAATATGAAAAATTTCGCATTTTCACATTTGCCCTAGTACCAGTGATAAAACTTCTTTAAATACAAAGATGTATGATATTTCTAGTTAATTATGCAGGATAACTTTATTTAAAATTTCACAAGATACGCTATCAATGGTATTTTGATCAATCAGAGTCTAGTCCTAGTAACCACAATATGTAGGTTCTGTAGTCAACAGACAGACAGATAAGTAGACAGATTGGCAGATCTCTCTCTATAACCATCATCAAAACATCAAACAAGAGACTATTTATTCATAAAAATGCTGTTTATCCTTCCAGTAGAGTTTTAGAGACTTGCTATGATATTTTTGCAGCTTCTGATGGCCCTTCCTAAGATAGTTTGTGAGTTTGTTTTTTGTCATCAATCTGTAGATAGTAAGCCGACTGCACATACACTCAGACTCAAACTGGGACGTTTCTTGTGTAACGTGACAGACAGGTACTTTTTGGTACCAAGGGAAACAATAAGGCTGTGAGCCCAAGGCTTCAAACAGCAGAATAAATACAATAATATTGTATTTCACTGATCAAAGTAGAATAATTTTAGTGGACTGCATCAAAAGGGAATAAGTAATATTGATGATATGTGCCTTCCAAAGGAGCTGAGCTGGTGAACAGTAATATTTAAACGGACATGGGTTTATGAGCCAACAGCAGGGGTCTGCATTCAAGTGAGTTAGATGAGGTAGAAGTGAAAGGCAGCCTAATAACAATGCTGGGAATGCCATTCAGGTTATGAATGTTGTATTTAATGCAGCACTGCTGAATGCAATGTATATTGGCTGCCATGTCTAGACTGAAAATGTAACTATAAATCTTGGCCAATACCATAACATCCTGTCTGATGCAGGTACTTATTGTGCCATTGTTGCTTACAGTAAAGGTATTCTTCCGTATTTTTCAAACAAACCAGAGGAGGACTTTTTCTCAAGGAAGACTTGAGTAGTTATGGTTGTTCTTTCTTGTATAAATTGCTAAAAACATGATGTATTTTGTCGTTTAATTTGGAGGACTTGTTGCTCTTTTAGCCTCTGTTTCACTCATGTGGTATTCCTTTACAGTCATTTCATGTGTCATATACAACATTGGTGGGGTCTTATCATTAGGGTGTACAAGTAGAGATCTTAAGGCCTCAATTGGTGCCCAGCGAGTCAGCTGTTTTTGTGTCGGTTTAGTCTTAGTTGTTTGTTTCTTTTTTGTATAACAGTTCTCCAGCAGAAGAGTAGAATAGAAAAGCAGGAAGTGGTTCAAATAAATGTCACAAATATAAATTACTACTTTATTTGCATATTAATTGAAGATAGCACTATAGTCAGAAACAAAAAGGGAGAAAACTATTACACACATACCTTTTCTGCTTTAACGGTTCCTTGGAGTGTCATTGGCAGAGTTGCATGTCAAATAAAATACAGCAGAACAATAGAAAATATTTAAAGATGAAATTAAGGCTGTGGGATTAAAGTAGAGCCCTCTCCGGATAGCAGTAGTCTTGCTAAGGGAATGTGATGACTAAACAAGTAAATGATTCTTTCCCCAGCTAACCTAAATTATCTTTTTTTTAATTTTATCATGAGATAACACTGTATAGATCTGGCATTTTAAACAATTAGTCTAGAAACTAGCAAATTGGCATCTGAATTGGGCCTACATACCGTACTGTAACCAGTAGAGATGAGCATCACTGCCTAGATTTGATTAGATGATTGGTGTTCCCTGTGGTTAGATTGAGAGGATCAGCAGGGAAAAAAACAAATATTAACACATAAGCCCCAAAAGAATAGAAACAAATCATGACAGAAATGGATCATTTAAGTACGACATTATGGCAAGAAAAAAAAGTGAAAGTGGAGAAAAACGAAACCAGGGAGTGCTATGACTGCAATTTCAGATATACAAATATTGAGCCACTTGAAAAGTGGTTTTTGTACAGTGGCTAACGTGTGTGATGGGGCATGGGGCATTATCACATTACTGTCAATATGATTGTCAAAATGGGTAAATATAATGCTATCAGGAGGGGAAATTAAATTGACTAGTATTGTCTGTTTCACCATTCTTGCATTGTATACGCGGAGATTTGGACCTTCTCTGTAACTAGGGCTCTGTTCTGCTCATCTGTCTGGAGCTGTTAAGAACCTATATCCTCAATTTTACCTCTGTTCGTGCTGCACCAAGCTGCCCACGCTGACGGCATCCATCCCTCTAAACTTCCTCTACGTTGTTGCTTTACTAATCTTCCGTCCTGTTCTATACCTATACAGAACCTGACATTCCAGATTTGGAACAATGTAAAGAACTGATATCCAACTTATTTCTGGGCTTAATTTTATTTGACTTATTAATATTGAATGTACTTATATTGGACCTATTTGAATATCCAAGTTTTAGATTTTAATTCAGTTTTTGTCTTTTGTAATTCTGTTACAACCTGAAGTTCATTTGTGATTGTGGTTTTGATTTCTATTGCGAGCAACTTCAAAGGCAATTTTATTATTCTGTTATTATTCTCGACTTGATGTCAGCCTTGTTCCTATAGACGCATCAGAGCAGTGCCAGTGCTGTATGTCAAATTACACTCCTTCACATATGTTACAGCTTTAGTATGGATCTCATTCGGGTCAAGATCAATTTTTTCTTTATTTATTCAACTCTTACACGCACGCCTTGTCTGACTAAGAGCATTAGTACCTATTAAAAAACAATAAGGTGTGTAAATACCCATTAAAAATGTAAATCCTTCCCAAACAACAAATGCCAGATGATTCTAAGCTATTCCCCCATGATGGTCTAACCAACCTCTTGAGAAGGGATGGTTTCAGTAAGTATGGCTGAACTCACGCTGACCTGACTCCTTCAGGTGAGCTGTTTGACTTTGCCAGCTGCCAGATTGTTTCCCATGGGCCCCAATAAATATTCTGAGGCGTTTCATGTTGCCTGGTGGGAAAGCAGCCTTTCTTCCCGCTGACTCTCGGCTTTGTTGTTAACCCTAACAGCCTGCACAGGTACGAGACAACGTGACTCACACATTATAGCATCTTTTTTTTCCCTTTTCACTCAGTTCATACAGTGGTGGCATTATTTTATTGGTTTATCAAGGCATCTGCATGATCCTTACTGACTGTTGCCCGGTATCCATACCCTCTGGTTTTCCATTTGAGTATGAAACAAGTGTGGTCTGTTAGTGTAGGAGCATAGCATGCAGAGAGCAGCATGTAACCCTGCCAACACCTTCTAAAAATGAATCGGTACCAAATTGTGTTTGGATGCCAGAGTGGCGTGCTTCTATTATACCAAAGCGAAATGCAGCAAACCATGATCGAAACTGGCAACTGCAGGGAATAAGCAGAGGAAAACACATCTCAAAGGGGTATCTTGACATTTTGATAGTTGGTTCAGTTTTCTTCTGAGGAAGAACACAATATTTCTCAAATATGATATGTTTTAAATCTTGCCTGTTGGAAGGGTATGATAAGTTTGTTATTTTGACTTATCAGTTATATCAATCATTTGAGGGTGTAGGTGTCCCTTTTTCATGGGAACAATCGCATTCGGTAGTAAAATTTTATCCAAAAAGGTTATCCCAGCCTGTTGATATATTGCAAACAATCCCTCTGACCTTTATGCATTTGGTTAGTCTCAGACACTTTCCAAGCATTCATAGCAAAATGTTTCACATAAGTTTAAAAGGAATCTTTATTTCAAGAATTCTGAGTTTAATTGGAAATACAGCATGACAGGATTTTAGGTGGCACTAATCCACAGTAATGTATAATGAGTCAGGGGGCAAGAGGTTTCAGTGTCAAACACACAACGCTTACATGTACTGACGTGTGATTAGAGAGGAGAGCCTCAGTAACAGTGTTTTACTCAAGGGCACTCTGACAGCATGCATAGACATTAATACTGTATGCTGTTATTAGAGATGTCTGCACCATTTTTCTTTGCCTTCTTCCATCATTTCACATTTTAGAGACAGACCCAGCTGTATCACACCTGTTGACTAGATACCTTCAGCGAGTTTCCAGTGCCTGTGGCATTGAAAGCCGTACCTGTTGCCTTAAATGTTGTGAATTTATGCCAGTAATTGCATGGATCAATTATTGGATCAATTGAAGTGGAGCAAACACTTCTCACAATGTGGTATTTCAGAGCCAGTTCCAACAGGGTCCAAACATGAGGTAAACAGCCTGATTGATTCCTCAGAAAGCCCATTTAGAAGGCTGGCTTCTGCTCAAAGACATGATAAGTAATTTGGAGATTAATGAGTGAGTTCATCTAAAAGTAAGATTAATTCATATGTGCCTCAGGTAGTTTCTTCTCATGCTTCATGCCAACTCTGAAAGATAGTCAGCATCTTGCACTGTCCTGTGCAAGGAGGCTGACTTTTTAGCATTGTTAAAGTTGATACTTAGGATTACGCTTAAAGCATTTCTCTAAGAGTTTTTTTTCTTTACTTTTTGTAATTCTTCCTAATTAAGGAAAGTATTGTATTTTTGTATCGTCTTTGTGTGGGCTGAAGATAAGAGAACCAACATTCCAACGGTTTGGCTTAGTGGTGGAAATCGAATATACTACTACTCCCAGTACTTGAAAATATTGTCACTGAGCATTAGTTAGGTTGCAATATGTCTCAAATGGCCCAAGAGCACTTACTATATGCTAGCACACTGCTTAATAATAGTTGAGCAGTTTGCATAACTCTATACTATGAACAGGTCCAGCAACTTACATTTGCTATGTATACAATATATGACGTAGAAACAATGAGTGCCTTGAATTTTGGGTTAGAAAAGACTTCATATTACTGGTGGAGGCTCTTGGCATACCTGACAAGTTCATCTGTGAGCAGATAATTGTGGTAGTTGCCACGAAGGCGCTCTGCATGCTACAAAGAGACTGACATACCCATGACGTTACTGCAACATGATGTAGCGATTTGGCCAGCGGCCACTACCAGTCTCGTGCATGGCAACAAACTGCATGCTAGATTACATGTGTGTTGTTCACCATCGCAGAATTACAGAGTGGAACAACGATATATTAAACTGAGTTGCTTTGCAAATGTATGCTGACTGCATGCAAGAAATGGGCGGCCCACTGGACAACTGCTTTGGCTTCATAGACTAGGAATGAATCATCAAGTGGCATACAATGGGCACAAAACAGTGCACAGCTTGAAATTCCAGACAGTTACCATTCCAAATGGCTTAATTGCTAATCTACATGGTCCAATCCGTAAGTTATACATAATTAGGACTCATGTGACATGATGTTATATAAAAAATGCTCACTTACACTTACTCCTGTTGCTGGGTTTGATGTAATAAATAGTGCCTATTTTGTGACTTTTATTCTGTTAACAGACTCTGGCTTATTATCTGTAATGGGAACAGCATGCAGTGTCCCCTGCTGGCCATCCAACATGCATATCTACTGCGTATCCAACTCCAGGCCTCCTTCAGAAATGTCATCTCACTCCCCCGGATGATGGCATTCAACAAATGCATGAGTGAGGTGAGTGTCTGCAGAGTGGTTGTTTAGAGATGACATAAAGTACTTTAAGTTCATGGACTTATAGAAAAATTAGAAAACTTGGTTGAGTGGCATACGCATGCATTAGAGTTAGTATAAAGATCTTACCCTGACAAAATAGGAAGCAATGTCCATACATGTATGTATTATATTTTGTTTTATAATTAAATACTGGCCATCTCAAATTTACTTGGTAAGTTCCAATTAGAGCACACAATGCTTGCCCTTGCTGCTTTTACAGCTGCTGAAGGAGTATGGCTTGGGTAGCCGGCATTGGGGCCTGCTGTTGCTGCATCATTTGCATCATCTCGACCATCTGCTGCTATGACTATTGTGCCTCACTAGCTCCTCCATGTCTCGCCTTTTAAACTCGAACTTTTTCTCTCTCAGCCCCTCTCAGTTTGGTCTCTTCCCCTCAAAATGGAAAATAAAGGCCATCGGTAGGATCCCTCTCTTGTTAACTAATGCTAATTCTGATCTAAAGTGTTGAGAATAGCCTATTTGTTAGCTACAACACAACCTGGGTAGCTACTTAATGTGGTCATGTAGCATCATCTTGAACATTGCTAGCAATGAATGGCAGGTCTACGAAAAACGAGGAAAATTGGTCAACTATTTTAAACAAATATATTCATAACCACCAACAGTAGAATCAAATATGAATACAATAACAGTGTCAAATATGATAAAAACGTTCATTGTTGAACACTTGCTGGGTACGGCAAATTAGTTGTTCTCCCATAGTAGATAGCTGGGCTACAACATCAGGAGGAGCATCGTACAAGAGGAACATTTTTTTTTATAAGCCGTGGCCATCCCATTAATGGTCACTGCCTAAAATCCCCATTCAAGCATCAGTTATGACAGATGTGGTCTGTTGAACATCCACATAGTTTGTTAGTTTCTAGAGAAAATGCTAGCAACGGGCAGCGGGTAATGATCCCAATCAGAGCTGGACAGATAACAAAGACTGGCCATGGCATGGGTGATTTGTTTTAATGTGACTGTCAAGTACAAGAGCCACCTGATACTGATCACTACTTCATTACTCTCTCAGAAATAATGCTTCTTTTCAAGATGCCTGCAAATTATTGGCTTGTATTTGTCCACTCTCCCGTACTTTCTTCTTTTATACGCCTCTTAATTTTTCAATTTCCTTTGTTGTGTTACAAATGGCTCAGTCATTTGTTTGATCTCTTTCAGTTCCTCTTTCATTTGACTGATCTATCCTTTGGTTCTACCTTAGTCATTTTGTTCCTCAGTTTCAGTCTGTTTGTTCAGTAAAACCTGTCTCTTTAATCCACACATTTTCAGTCTCTCAACACATCTGTGTCCTCTCTTCACTGTGAAGATGTTTCCTCTTATATGAAAATGTTTTTTTTTCTGCTGTTTGCCAGAACCTGGTGTTGACCAAGTCAACTTAATGCTCACTAATCCCCGAGCCCTTCCTCAATTTCTCTCTATGTCTCTCTTGCTTGCGTGTGTATGCATACACACACATCACACACACACACACACACACACACACACACATACATCACACACACACACACACTTTTCTCAAACCCCACACCTGGCCCCTGCATCTGCATCGTTACTGCCTCCTCAATAATTCACTCTGCTCAAGACTTTGGAAACATTTTTTATTCATGCACTGGAGGAATGTTCAACTTCTAATATCAGCATGCACACATGCATGTGCACACACACATAAACCACAGACAACTGATCTTGCATTTTAAGAACTAACATCCACCGTTTTTCCTTGTTATGTCAGCAGCTTGCCACCTCCATCGTTTGACAAATCAATTGATGCATGAATATGCTGCTGATATTAGATTCTGTTACCTGCTGTATGAAACTTCTGTTATTTGATATGTAGGAGCACAATGTGAAACTCAAGTGCAGTCAAAATTCAGCAAAGTTGCTACATCAGCAAAGTTGCTGAGGTTACATGTGAGTCATAAAGGTCAGCTGTCTAATTAAAGTCATCAGAATCACATGATTTCAGATGTACACTGTGCATTCATCAACCCACTGATATGGTGCATATGCCTAATACACTAGCCTTATGGCATGGGTTAACACATTTCCATCTAAATGTATTTCTAGGTTAAAAAAGAAGGAAAAACAGAAGCTGTGTTATTTTGGAAAAAAAAAAAACAATTTCCACATTTTATTTATCAGCTTTTCTTAGTCCGTCCGTCCGTCTGTCTGGAGTTTCTAGCCTGTTGCTGTCTTGACAAAGGCACAGTTTAGGAGGCTCCAAGCTTTTACAGGTTTTTGAGATGCCTGTCCTCTTGCCATTTGACTCTAGGCTAGTGAGAGTGCCAGCACATTCTCTAATCAAAGATTTCTTATAACTTCCAAAGCACTGTAATGGTATTTTTCTTGCAAGTGATTCAATGATAGAGTTTCTCCTTTGGAAGAGATACAGTCAGTGAAATGCCTCCTATTGATCTCCTTGTCTTTACTGCTTTTGTATTGTTTGGATACAGTGTTGTGATATGATCTAGTGGTCTGGTGATGTGAATTACTATCTATGTATTATTTGGAAAGTATTTGACTTGTAATGCCACCTTCAGCATAAATCAGTTAAAACTTCATAGAGAGAATTCTGGGTACTTTTATTGTTGTGCAGATGTAATTACAACATTAGGCCAATTCACTGTGGATTTCACTTGATTCTGATGAAATCTAAGATGCCTTTGTACATCAGTTATATACTTGTTGTAACGATGCTTGTATTGTAGTAGCCCATCCAACGAAGTCTATTTACTGCTGAGAATTCACACATGTGCCTGTTTTTTCTAACATGACTGTGGTGGAAGAAATATTCTGGCCTAATTTAAATTCCCCTCTGAGGGAACATGTTGGGGGAAAAAAAGAATAACCTAAAGTGCCCCTTGAACAAGCTGAATCAAGTTCAAGTCAAATCAACCCCTGCTTGTGTTCTTGTGGGTTGTGGGAATCGATAAGCAAATACTGATTAGCGGGAGTGGACAAGACAGAGGCTGATCCACACACTCACAGGTGCATATTTATACAGACTCAGGTTCACACATTTGCACACATGAATGCACACTGATGCTATGTGTGTTGACGCACCGACAAAATATGGGCACTCCCTTGTGGTCTCATGATCAGGGACAGGTGAAGTTGCAGACACACATTCTGGTGGCATTTTTGCAATTAAAGTGGGCCCTGTGGCTATCTTTCCGCTGACTGCACAAGCCAAATATCAGGGCACGGTGCGGTGCTGCTTTGCTCCCCTAGTGGAACTAATTAGATGTTCCCAAAGGACAGCCCTGTCATCACATTGTTCTGCCCACAATACAGCCTCAGTGGCCCTGCGAGGGAAGCAGTGGGCCAAAATAACCCAGCGAATAACTTAATTATACGAAGGGACTCGTTCCTAAACTATCTCCATTTTAAAATGAGCAAAGAACCAACAGTCAATATTTCTAAAACAGACTTTACACTGGTTACTGTCACACCTTTTTAAGAAACAACACATTTAAGGCTTTTCTATTTTAGTTTTAAAAAGTTGTTGAAATGTTTTTAGTGCACAATTTCATTGAAATGACCAGCATGGCCCTTAACGTGGTCCCTTGGGTTTTTGAGCATGCTTTTGCAAAGCCTCTATGTCATACACCTACTGTGTGAGGACTGTGATAATGCTATTGAACAATACATTCAAGCTTATTCCATCCAAGCGTAATTCATTCCTGTGCAGCACACTCTGTACAATATTTTTGCATAGAAAGGTTCTGTCACTGGTTTCTCTGAAGCGCTGAAACATGATACCGGAGTATTCTGCTCCTATTACAGTGTAAACTTAATGGGTTTCTGCTGCTGTAACTGCTAATGAGATTTTGAAACGCCACATTATCATCACTACATTTACAGGAGCCATGATTTTGTGGCTCAGCATGCCTGTATCAAATCTTATGGGAGCTGTAATTGTTGAGGGTGAACAAAATTATTGTTATACAAATGTTAAAGTGTGTTCAGCATTTATTTGCACGTCTGTCCACTGTTGTAAATTAATTGAATCTTGGCTGTTGTCCTGGCATGAGTAGGTAGAATGAAAAACATTGCAGAGAGACCTTTAGGACAGTTGCAGCAGTCTAAAACAACTGAAAGAAAGAACAGACCTTGAGGAAACACAGGCAAACAGAGAATAAATACAAAAAGTACACATTTCACCACACAAACGCTGCATTTAGTGGACTGCCAATACAGAAGCAAATCTAAAAAAGACAGGCAGTTTACAAAAGCACATGAGATGCCGTAAATGCTATAATTTGTTGTCAATACATTTGAGCAACGCAACAGGAAACGCTCCTTGTTCCAGAACTCATTGTTTATATTTTCTTTCCAAATTATTAGCTCAACTATTTTATGAATACCAATGAGGCACTAATAAATGTATTAAGATATTAAGAACTGATAAACCATGATCTGGTAGATGATGAACTATTCATTAATTCCACATGAACTCATTAATTCATCATGAAGTCTATGTTTAGAAAGGTCTTATAAGCAGTTCATTATTTTAAGTGTTTCCCATTAGCCCAGTATAATTGGATGCTCCTCAACAAAATTCATGCATTGACTCCTATGTTGGCTGAAACAATGAGGCATTGCAAAGTGAGAGTGCACACAATGGACCTATTATTCCCAGAGAGAATGTTATTTGTAGTGCGAGGAGAGGAATTTGTGCTTCTAAGTGATGTATAGGCTCCAACCTATTGTTAGAATCATTTCCTCAATATATTTCCAAAAAAACAACCTTGTGCTTCATCACCTCATTAACAATAGTGTGCAATTTCGATGCTTTGGCTTGAAACAACAAAGAGCCAGTGAGATGAATGGGATGCTGAGAGACATGTTCCAGCTGTGAGTGCAGCTGATGTTTTAATGAAAGTGAATGTTCCAGGCTGACCGTTCTTCAGAGCTACAACAAACCTTGGCTGTAATAGCCACCAACCACAGGGGATTTGAGCATCCACAAATGAATCAGCAGACTGAAAGGAGAGGACATGCAGACGATCACCTCAGCAGGCCTGTCACTCTGCCCGCATATACATCAACAGGGGACCAGCTGAGATCAAACTGGCTTAGTAAGGGTCACTGCCGTGACAAACAGGAACATTAAAGGGCAAATAATATCACCAAATGGCACACTAAGCTGTCACAGTTGGTAGCTAGGAACAGAGGGTAAAAAGACCCAATGGCAGGCTGACGCTGATCTTCAGGGACTTTAACAAAGAAAGCTTAGGGGCAGGTAGGTGGAGGTGAAAAATCAAAGATTCAAGCACAAAAACACAGGAGTTAAATACAAGAACTGAAACCAAAAATGAACAACGGACAAACTGGCAACAAAAAAAGAATTTGGCTGGGTATGAGTAAAGATTGACTGATGAAGGGAGTAAAGACAGGTGAAGTTAATAACGAACAGATGCAGACAATCGCAGGGTGAACACACGGGCTGCATTTTATTAGAAGTTCTCTTCATTCTCTCATCCACAGCCCTCGCTATTAATGTAGCAGCAAACGTTGCACACCGGCCAGCAAAGGGAAAGTAGGGAGAAGCAAGGAGGATTTAGAACTAGAACCATCAAGCACCAAATGCATAACTGCAATGCATTGTGGTCGGTATAGACCTCTGGAGTGACCATCACTGTCCATTCGCTCCTTCAGTTAAAGTTCGCTTCAGTTTTCCATAGAAAGGAAACAACACTTATGATAGAAACAGGGATTCTCTCGATAGCAATGTATACAGTCTATGCCGGGGATGTGAGAACCAAAGTGATAACTTTGATAGATATCCTTATAGTGTCTTAAGGGTCTTTAACCAAACACAAAGAAAGAGGGGCGAAAAGAAGCGTCTCATGACGCTGAGCACTACTCAGTGGCTAGAAAATAACAATACTGGCAGGGTTAGGAATTCAAAACCCCATGTTGTGAAAATGGTAGACCCTTAAACAATTGAAGAACTGAGGGTTTCATTTCAACCCTATTTTCTGACACAAGGAGTAACCTGGATATTGCTCAATAGAGCGAGACTGTTGCATCAAGTTCAGGTTGCATGTAAATCCCTTACATAGCATAACTATCCAAACCAATCCAAAACAGAGAAACCCACTGGCAATGATGAGGAGGCATGAAGTGCTTGAATGTTTTGAGTGAATGGGAAAAAAAATGCACAAGACAAATGATCAAATAATTTAAATAACGAGGCCTAAAAACACTGAAATACACATTGCAGTCATTTGAAACTGTATCGGGAGGGAAGAAGTCAGCAGTAAACAATTCTACCGGAAATACAATCATCATTTATAACATATTTTAAGGCAGAAATCAGCAAAGCAAATGTATTAAAGTCTTTTTCATTGAAATTCTTGACATCGAAGTAAACCAATTGCGAGGACAGTGCTGACCTGGAGAGGACAGGAGATTCCAAATAAGCAGGAAATTCGCTGCAAATTGTTAAAATAACAAAAAGGGCTGCATTGATGGGGGTGTGTTGCTTTAGGTGTGAATGTGATGATAAAATCAGATCCGGAAAGATAACTTTTTTTCTTTTAGCACAACAATTGTGAACAAATAATAATAACTGTAGAAATGTGCCATTCACATTACAAATTAATCTATATAGAATATGTGCTTGCACGTATTTGCTTGGCCATTGCAGCTCCTTGACAGATGACGTTTCATTACACTCTGGCAAAAGTTGAGCCAGGTTAAACTTTTACTTTCTCATGCAGGGCTTAAGTCAGTCTGAGTGTGGCTTTAGACCTGTAAATACTCACTATATCACCAAATTTCCATCAGCACCTATTTTGCAAGGACATGTGAATGATTTTCATTGCACCACAGACTGCTGTGATTGGCCACTAAGGCTTTTTGCATTGGTATAAAAATGTCACACCACTTCTGCCTTTGCTGATGAAAGAAGCAGGTATTTTTCGCAGAGAAGCAATGAGTAGTTTTAAGACAAACATAAACAGAGGCTATTGTAATTGTTTGGCCTGAATTTAAGGCACTGCTCCAACCTCAGAAAAAAGTAATTTATTCAGAGAAAAAAAACATATTAAATTGCAGTTTATTCAATTATAAGTGATGAAGTTATCTTAAAGGATTTGTGTGAGAAACTCAATTTGAATAATCCCCAGTCAGTCACAGAACACATTTATTTAACATAGTATACAGTTACAGAAATTCCAGAGACCATAGAGACAAAGACACATTGTACCTCATTTCGCACCCTCTGCCATTTGTGACAGGAAAAGCGTGCATTTCCTGACATACTGCACAGACACTTTTACTTAACACTCCCAAGTACATTGCTTGCTACAGCGGAATAACTCCACTAATATGACACCACACTAAATTACAACATGGTTAACTACTCAGTGCAGATAAATCTGATGTAAGAGCTCATCATTTCTGTGTAAACACCAAGAGAAGATGTAAATTTAGCACCGTACAGCCTCTCAAAAGTTGAAATGTACCCAAGGATGCCACATTGAGACAAATCACCCATTTGACCTGTTTCACAGCAGGCATTTTGATTTGTCATAGCAGGAAAAACACAGCTGTGTAGCATTAATGATGGCCTCATTCTATTCCTCGAGAACTTTAAGCATGCAAGTGCTTTACATACCTTGGTAACCGTGAGCCTGCGCGCACACCAGGGCCCTGGAGATGGCAAGGCTAAATCAAATGCAGCCATTATTAATGTTATTAATTACAGTTGTGAGAGCAATGGATTACACAAGTATTATGAATAAAGAAGGAGGGGGTGCATTTATCCTTAAGACTTCAAAACCCCCCATATGGGCATTCTAGGGGTGAACCTCCATATATGAATAGTCAACAGATTTCTATTGTACACTCATTTACATATCTATAAGGGATTTAAATGTAGATTTTGTAATTGAAACTTCACATGAAATTTTGTAAATTTCATCGTGCCTTGGCTGCCCTACTTTTTAATATTATGTTTAATCATAAAAAACTGACATTTTACACACATTTTATTTATTTATTTATTTTATCTGAATTGGAGAACAGATTTCATTTCTATAAACAGTATGATTTTGCAGCTATTCTTTATTCATGTATTGCAAGCAAAATAATCTTGTCTTTTTCAAGACTTCAATACCACAGTGACTAAAAATCTATATATTTTTTTTGCAGTACAGCTTTACAATTGTAAAGTTGGCACTTTACAAGCCTGGGGCAAAGAGTTGTCCTTATCTGAAGTGGAAGGAAAAATAATATCTAACAAAGCAAGGGTGAGATTCACTTTATTTAAGAGGGAGCAGAACGGCTAAAGTCTGGGTGGTGTGAACAAAACAGGAATAGCAATTTTCTGGCCAGTCACAAAAAAAAAAAAATCATCACAACAAGTCAACAAGAGAGAGTGAAAATGAAAGGCCAAGGCGGCTTCATTGAAATCAAGTTTTCTTGAGGTTGATTGCTGGTCTCCACTGATTGTGTGGAACTGGTCTGAGTGTCACTAGAATGGGCAAAGCATTAATGGTAGTAAAGAGATCAAGACGATAGTTCAACACGCAAAGTTTTACAATCCAAAACTCCATCATAATGGTACAGTCAATTATAAAACACAATTTAGAGTCACATATGTATGCCACCAGACAGGCAACAGACATGCCACCAGACAGTGTCACAAGATGCACTGAGAAGATTGTGTTTAAATATAACGTACTCTTGTCATTTTTTTTTTTTTCAGATTTTTCAGCTGAAAATCTATTTTTCCCCACATGGGTTGAGAATTTTTTCCCGTACATGGGACCTAATTAGGCATTACATAACGTGAAAAGTAGAGTAATCTGTCCTGAATAGTGTCTTCCCCTGCTGTACAATGACTGTGATGTGATGATACTCAAATAGGCAGGTGCTTGTATCCAACATGCAAATTAAGTATTCTACCACACACAGCTGGAATGCGCTACACTACCCTGCAGAAAAATGGGTGCATTGGTGCTGAAGTGACAGCAATAGTGTGTGTGTGTGTGTGTGTGCGCATGCAGTTGTATTTTCAAAAACTATTTTGTGCATTTTGCGCAGACATTACAAGCTTACATTTAACCACAGGTCTAACACTAGGTCATAAATATCTTCTCATGCCAATATTTTTTAAAAGAGAACCTTCTCATCTATAAATGTGAGAGTGTGTGTGTAAATCATGGTTTGTGATGTGCGTATGAGTTTTTGTGTGTTGCTCTCCCCCTCAGCCGGCTGTTAGGGGAGTTGGTAGCACCATGTAGGACAGCCCAGAAGAGGCTGGGCACTCGTTGCAACAGAAGGTACGTTGGTTGTCTAATACTGCACTGTTCATCATTTGTGGCAAGCTGCTACCTCCTGTTGAACCTGCATTCACTGGATTGTCAACAAGGAGCCTGCAGGGCGAAGGGAAGAAAAACAGAGATATGTCTGTGCAGAGAGGGAGAAAAGGATTAATCGTTTTAAAAGGGGAGGAGAAAAATCAAGAGGGAGAGAGATGCAAGAAGTCCCAATCAGTAATTTTTGAGCCTTCACAGAAAATGGAAGACTGGTCAGAACTGAAAATACATGCATTCAAAGTAAATTTGAAAGTGCCAGCAAGTTTCAATCCTTTGTGCAGCATGTCACTGGCATAGCTGTTTTTTGCACATTTTTGGATGACAGATCTTGCTTGTGGAAAAGCAGAAAGGGTAACACTATAAAAAAATAAATAAATAAAAAAAAAAGACACTGACCACTAATTTGCAGCTGACAAGTCTGCACATGTCAAAATGCATTGGAGGCAGAGAAGACAAAACTACTGAGCACAAAAACTGTAGGAAACCAGTGGGAGGTAAATACATGCTGTAGTGAGCAGTTGCATAACACTGTTTGTCGTAATGGTTCCTGCACCGCAGCTAAAGAGCAACTTTACTGTTCACTCAACTTTATGGAAGGTAGCTTGAAATTTATGCGAGCTTTAACTGAGATTAACTTTAACTACATGTCAAATGAGAAGCAAGGCATGAAGTGTGTGTAAAGCAAAAAAAGAGATTATACATAAGACATTTCCAATAATCTAGCATCTCTGACTTGCCAGATTCTTGTAAATAACATGAAATGCCATACACTATGGTTTATAACAGGTATGTTGTTCAGTAGTAGTTTTTAAAAAAAGAATGTGGTAAAATAATATAAAACAATATCCAAATTGTTTCATTGCTTCATAAAAGACACAAGATAATCCTCAGTAGAGTAAAATTGTTTCAGTCATACTGCATTAGGTCTAAATTAATTGTATACTGTATACTGCAAGTGAATATGTGCCTCCTTATTTAGTAAAACCTTCAATTTAATGAAATATGTGTCTTCTGCAAAGGTATCAAATTTTTGATTTGTTTTTTTCTATGAAAATAAAGAATTATGGGCTGTTATAATAAGTTTTGAGTTATTCTGTTTGAAAGAAAGAAATGCTCGTAATTTAAAGCAATTGGAGTTTAACAACTGGAGCTGTGAAATAAGACATTTATTTGTATGGATATTGTGACTGTCAGTTATTTTTTGTGATGGAAACTTTGAAATTGGATGCAAGAGAGACTGAGAACAGGTATAGTTGGCTCCATGTGAGAGGAAAAAAAAGCAAAAGAGAGGCTGGGTTCACCGTAAAACGAAAGAGACAGAGGGAGAGAATGAGAGTGTATCATGCATGCCTGTATGTTGTCAGATCTAATTCAATTAACCAGCAGGCGTTCTGACCAAGAGGCAAGGATTGTCACCCCACGCTTCATGTTTAGCCTACTGAATTGAAGAGGGCAGGAATCTGGAGCTCAGTCTTAATGAGTTGGAAATATAATTAGAAAATAAATAAAAACAAAGTATATTAGGAGTGATTACTGACCTGAAGGAGATTGGTCATCAGTCTTTTTATAAAGAGACACTTTGTTTCTTTAATTTAGAAAGTCTTGCATGTAGTTACAGTATGCTCTTAATATGACATTTAATTAAAAGATTAAATTTTCATTCATCGTGACTGACTTATGCCCTTGCGGCCTGTTAAAACATCACTGTATAAAACAGATTTGAGAAAATTAACTGAACACATACCAGCTATTTGCAGATACCGCACATCTTTAAAGTAATGCACTGACCTGAAATTTCAGCCCAATCTGCCTTTTCATATTACTGTTGCTCCTCTCAATCAGATGCAGACATTATTCTCTGGGAGCTCGCGTCTTTTGTTGGCCATTGAGTTCTAATGTCGAAAAAGGTTAATATGGTTTAGCATGAGGGCACCTTGACAGCAGTACTGTTAATGGAGAGTGTGGATTCAAACTAGTGGCCTCCATCAAGTCAAGCTCATAAAGACTCACAGTTATAGAGTGCAGCAGGAATGAATCCCAAACCCTGGAGATGAATTAGCAGGTTTTCACTTCTGGTTCCCTCGTCTCACAGTCAAAGTAAATAACCCACTCTTGAATTTTGAGGCTTTTACGTAACTTAAAAAAGGCAGTTAGTAACAATTGGGGTTTGTTTTATAATGCAGGAATGACAAGGTTGACACTATTGTAATCTTAATCTTAAAGTCCAATGTAAAACAGTTTGTTTTTTTACCGCCATTTACATAGTGTATATTTCAACATATTCTGCTGGAGCCTGGAGTTTGGTGGATGAAGCAAGAACTCGGTGTTGCTGCTGTGGCTCTGACCGACCTTTTAAACGCGGCAGAGAGCAGTTATCTGAAGTGCATTTAATCACCAACAATGAATAAACATAGTTATTTTAGATTATAGGGTGGTTTTGGAAGTAAATTATGGAGCTATTTTGGACAATATTGAAGATATTACTTAGTAAGTAATAGACTTTTTTGTAAATGAGTGAAATTAGCATCATTCCTGGCAAAAAGAAACCATTTAGCAGAATATTTTGTTATATAAGAAGTGAATGCAACTACCATCTATTCAAAGGAAACTAGCCAGCTACCTCTCAGATGAACTCCTCAACAACAGTGGGGTCTGCTGTCGTTACATAGCTAACCAAGCTAAAGCCCACCACAAATGTGGACAAATCTATGCAGTTACAAACTAATGTTAGCTATCAGGATAAAACCAACACATCTATCCAACACATCCACTGCAGTGTGAAATATATGTATATGATTTAGAAGTGTAGTCGTCTGCTGCTCCCACAAGGGAGGACATCACACTGTCTCTGCATCTAGAGTGGGAGAGAACTCCCACTGGAGATCTCTTCCTGTAAACGTGGTACATGGTACCATAGACTGAGTGCTGTTTTGCCTGATCAAATCATTCAGGTGGTAGCTCAGCTAGAAACACAGATGAAAAGCATCAGTGGTTGTAAAACTACTATAATATTATTGTGTTTATTGTGCTCAAAACAGCTGTCTTACAAATGATGGTGATTTACAAGCCTACACACATAGACTAAAAGGCTGGGAAACAGAAAAAAAATCATTAAGCAGTGCTGTCCGCACAAATTAACACATTTAAAAACGCACATTAAACATTACAGTCAACACAAATGGCAAAAATAGAACATATATTAGAGAATAACATTAATATTATGAGTACAACCTACAGTAATGTGTACAGTTTGTGTGTATTAATGAGTACACTGATAACTCTATCAACAGAGCAACAGCAAAAACTGAAAATCCCTCAATGCTGATCGACATATAAATATGATTTCCCACATTTTTTAACCAGGACAGTTTGTCAAAGGTAATACCCAGTAACTCAGTTTCCTTTACTTGCTGGATGTGTGTGGGTTTTTTTTTTAAAAAGAGATTTAGACCTGACTCACCTTGGTGAATGATTTGCACCTTTTTTTGTGTAATGTGTTAAGTATCAGTTTGTTTTCAAAGGTGCATTTTCTGATAATATCCAGCTCCATATTCAAGATGGCAATCTGATCAGCAGGTATTACTGTTGATGCATATATATACTGTCATGTCATGTGTACATTGTTTAGTTTATTTGGTACAAGAGATAAATCATTGATAAAAATGGAATGGGCCTAGGCAGCTCCCTTGAGGAATTCCACTTTCCACAGACAGGATACCTGACTAACTTCCATTAAAGAAGACTTTCTGCAATCTATTTGCCAAATAGCTTTCCATTCAGGCAGCTGCAGAAGGTCTAAATCCATAACACTCAAGAAGAAGCTTGGGGTGAATAACATCAAATGCTGCTATAAAATCTAATAGGACTGCTCCACAGATCATTTTGTTGTCCAGATCTCTGTACCAATCATCTGACATTTGCACCATAGAGCTAAGTACTTAAAGTGTCTCTTTATGTATATTTGTGTAAGAATGCTGGAAGTTTGATATCAGATTAGTTATTGAGAGTTAATCTTGCATTTGATCAAATACTCAAAGATCTTACCCAGTGCTAATGTGCTCCTATGATGATCATTAGGGCCACGAAATGCATCAAAAATCCCCCCCAAAAAGGTTCTTGTTGTTAAAAACAAAACTAAACTGTCAATAAAAACAGAGTATATTTATTTACCTTTATTAATCATGACTTAAAATATGAAGGCACATAGTAACAACTGTTAACAGTTTTTTCTCTCTCTCTCTCGGTCTTGTTTACTGTCCCTTCCCTTCCCCATCGTTTACTTCTGTCTGCAATTGGGGGGAAATGGAATAAGAGTTGGAAGTTTTATTCAGTACTATAGACAGCACCAAACCCTGTAATTATAAACACCCCTTTGATTAGCTGTGGGGCTCAAAGTAAACAGCTGATTTTTGAATAACTTCAATGGGAAATACAAGAATGACAAAGCAGATAATAAAGTATGGAGTAATATTTGATGTTAAGATTTTGATAATTGCAAAGGAAGTGTCAGAACATAAAAAAAGATTATTTCCATAGCACACGATCACACAGTTTTTCAATTGATTTTCATGTTGTCATATCAGCTAGTCATCTTGGTATTTCTTATACCACCCTGAACAGGAACACAGAAGTGTTGCAAATATTTCTGGATCAAAATAAGGATTTCAAACAAACATTCCAAATCTCCAGAGCAGCCCTCAACATTTGACTCATCAGTCTCCACCAAGATAGTGGCTGGGGATACCACTTAGAGCTTTTGATTTTCTTTACTGGCTTGCTCATGGAGTACCAGATCACAGCTCAAGTATTTGATGTTACAAAATTTACAGCACATCTTATACAGAACAAAAATTGCAAACACAAGGTATCTTTTCCCCAAACCGATTTTGTAACTTTTTTCTCATTGATGGTCAGTTATTAGCATTTAGCATTTTGCAGATTTCAGTATTTCAAAGTGAATGAGCTGTGTTCAGACCTGGAGCACATTTGGACATGGAAAGAAAAGGCCATTTTCACAATGAAAAAACTTAATGCACATTTCATGTACATAAGGATGTATAGTACATTCATAGTTAAATCTGATTTGTGAAGTCTTGACTAATCAGACTCGTTTTTCTTTGCTCATTGATTTATATTCTCATTTGCAACACTGGCTTCTGTTTTTTTTTCCTCCACACAAGATAACGTAGCTGAAACACCCAATTAAAGAGCTTCTACAAATTGCTTGTTTGCCCGTTCAGATACATTTTGTATCTGATTTTAATTGAAAGAGAGTGCTCAGGTCACGCCATAAGGTGTGTAGGTGCGGACCGCAGAGCTGTCCGTAGTACAACATACAGTCTCAGAGGACTGTAATGAGAATACCAAGGTTCATGAGGTGTGCCGGCAAGCCTCTGCCCTCCACAAAAGTCTGCTTGAGAAGACAAAGAATCCTGGCTTACTCCAGAGGTGTTATTCTGAACTCTGTGTGGAAAATTTTCCAATGGAACCAAAATGTTTAGTCCCAATTATCTCTTACACAATCCAAGTGGATTTACTCAGTAATTACTAAAAATGGCTTGTGATGTCCACTTCTCACTGAAAAAGAAAATCCATCATTGGACACTCACACTGCAAAATATCAGGTTGTGGAATGTAAGTTGCACTTACTTTTAAACCTTTCTCACAATCGCTTTCAACAACCACCATAGAACTGGTGTTCTATGTTGATTGGTTTTTACAGACAGCTATAGGTTATAACAGTCCAGACACTGAACAAACAACTCTTAGTTTCAGCTCAGTACTGGGTATGTATTGTTGTATATTTTATAAATCTATCTCTGCAGCATTACATTAAAATTATTTTTAGGCAATTAATTCACTTTCACTTTTATCATAAACACCTTGGAGAAAATACCGAGGTGACCCCAAAGCCAGGTACAGCCATGTATAATAGCCATGACTAACAAATCACCGGTTAAACCTTTTCAGTCTCACCACTGAATAGACTGTCGCGAGCCCAAAGAAAGATGGGCTCCTAAAATCTTTATAGAGCCCAATTGCAGGATTATTGTGGTTCAGTAATGATCAAAGGTATTTATGCCTTTCTAGACCGGAAAACAAATTGAAAATGGATGGGTATCGGGGCGGAGGTGGTTACAATGTTGTTCTCTGCATCAGTGTGGGGACATCAACTAAATGGAAGTTTTAATCATTTAATTAATCTTCTTTTACGGCCAGAACTGTTTCAAATGTAAATAATGCATTTAGTGTCTAAATTATACCATTTTTATTTGTGTCAAAATAGCCATTGTTGAATTAAAGAAGAAAAACATACATGTATGCTTCCAAACTTCCAAAATTTTGCCCAGTGCCGAGTCTGGCAGCTTCTTTGACATAACAAGGAGTTTCCCTCGTTCAGTGTTGTATTGAACTGTGTGCATGTGTCTACATTCCTCTTTGACCTTTCTAAGCTGCTTTTTGTTATTGATTGTGTTGATGTGTTCACTAGCTCTCCAGCTGTTCTCTCTCCACGACTCTAACTTTGTCAGATGAGCCATACAGTTACTTTGTCCTAACCTTCTGCTTCCCTGTCAGTACAGTTCAATTGCTCAGTGATTGGACACTCATGTCCTCTCACTGGACCTGAATGGAGTGTGTTTGGTCTGTTATGTTTGAGGGGTGCTACAGAGTTCAGACTGTAGATTCAGCATCCAGTCACTCCACATTAATGCAAAACATTGTTGTTGACAGTTAACTATTGTCGTTGAGTCTGTGCTGAACATTAAAAGGCACATATTCTGCGGATATTAAAGCAAACACACACATACACCTTCACAAATGCGCGTACACGAGCTACACGATTAATTAGTATTAATAGAATTCTCACAAATCACAAAAAAGAACAAAATGGGGTATATGCCTTTAGAAGAAATCCATGTTAGTATGCCAATCTCCAATCCTCTGAACAAACTCTACATTCAAGGCTGTGCTGCTGCTGCTGCTGTGGATCCAGCCAGTGATTCATTTGGCAAGCTCATAAACCCCAAATGAGACCCATTATTTGGGTTTCAGGTCTTCTTAGTCAGCAAGAAATGTTCCTTTCCTGACTACCTGACAGAGTATGTGTGTTAGTGAAAAATCTAGTGATGGAGCAATGTGGATTACAGGACATTTTTTTTTCTCTGAACCTTGATTTGTCCCTGCGTTTTGCTGAGCTTTCATAATGTGTTTCACCGTGTTTTTTTTTTCATACGCATACACTTTAGACCGATATTTTTCTACTGTTGGCAATTATAGCTCCCTTTTGAGTAGACAGGTGCAATGCCTTGTTCAAAGACCCTCTCATCCATGTTACCCACACAGATTTGACAAGATTACCGCAGACAGAAAAGACTCTCAAATTGGCTTCCTTACAGTGGAAACCTAGCTTCTACAGTTTAAACTTGAGTTGCAGGTTTACACTCTAGCAGAAGGTTTAGACACACTCTAACAGAAGATTTTGAAATCTGCTAAAGCATTTGGGACACTGTGCCTTTGAGAGTGGTCACATAAAGTGCTGAATGCAAATGCAGTTTGTCTGTTTGGTGTTTTTTTTTCCATATAAAAGTTTATTTTCATATACAAGAGTAAATATATTTTAATTGGGTGCATACACAAATTACAAGGGATGTCATTTTGGTTGGGCATCATACACCAAGCCCAAAGGCGTGCCTCTTAGAAAAAACAAAAAGCAGTATTACTTGACTCATCTTGACTCCAAGATTGCCGCTGGTTTATTTCACTGTGCTAAGCTCGCCGAAAATTGAAGTGAAGTGTCTCCTTCCTTCCACGCATCCAACTTGCTTTGAAATCAGCTTTCCTTTTAAACTGCACAACATTTTCAGGAGTCTTTATAAAGTTAAATGGTGCCACCCAAGGCCAAATGTCAAAGTGAAATAAAGAATCCACATTCCTCATATGGCTGTGTGTCTACTCATCCTTGAGTGAGAACTGGAAGTCCAGTCAGCATTATATTAAAAGGACAGAACAGTCGAGATAAAAGATAATGCAAATATGGTGAACGAATAAAAAAAGACTGTGAATGTGTTCTTCAGCACGGGTGGCAGAGAGAGTAATTTGTAGTTATGACACATTCTCTCCCATCATTGTCACTGAAGTTTGGCTTGAAAATGTCAAGAGTGGCCTTGTCCAATTAAAGAGCAGTCTCCTACGTTCTCTGTTAATTCTCATTTCAGGCATTGGCTGTCTGAATAGGCTGACAAATTACATTTTGTCCTCTCTGATTCATTCTCTTCCTCTTTTCTTTAGCCGCTCTCTCTCACTCTCACGCTGCTGCCCTCACCGTCTCTGCCTCTCTCTCTCCTTGTCTCTCATTATTTCAAATGAAATGAGGAATGTGCATTGAATATTTGAATAAATTAAAGGGCTTATTTAAAAACATTTCTTAACCTGATTAGCTAGATCATTAGGGGATCCAGAGGAGTTTTGCACTGCACCGGCTGATCCGAGCAGGTCAGCATGCAGAGAAGGAGGCACTGTGTCACCTGCCCATGTGATCAATAATTCACTCATTTTTATGTCCAATTTCCTTTTTGTCTGGCTTCCTATCTATCCATCTATCTATTGAATACTGCATCTTTTTCTCTACAATTACCCGCCTTACTATCAATGTAAGTCGATGTATATACTATGCGTATATATTTGTGTTTGCATGCATGTTAGATATGCATATATGGTTCCACCCGCAGTACCTCACTGATTGAAGTCTTTCTTTGATCGATTATTTCTAAGTAATTACTATGCAACAGGTACATTTAGATGTCTGTTGCCAGTTTGGCTAAAGGTAAGCTTTAACACCTTGTAGACACTTTACCATGAATATTTATGCATTGTAGCTTGCCTGCACATGTACTGTGCAACACAGAAGGTTGTTTTGCATCACAGGATATGAATAATGCCACAAGTGAAAGCTGACCTCTTGTACAAAGATCATATATCAAGTTCACTCGCCACCAGTCAAGGTGATATAACATATGCTGTGCTATGAATGTTTTTTCACACAGGCACGTACAGTACAGAGTACCAGAGATTTTTGTTGAACATTTTTTATAAAAGAAAAAACAAGAGTTTTCTCTTAATGTGTTGGTGATGCTCTAAGTCATGAGCTTGTCTTATTCATCACCTTAGTACTTTGTTATTTCTTCATCTTTTATAAGAACTTGAAAAATTTGTTTGCACCTGTATTATTACTACTAATGAAGTTCTTAAACGAGTGCCAAACTTATAATGGAGCTGTTAACTAAATCAGTAGCTTCAATTTGTAGTTCTAATTGACCATTTCCGCAAAAGCATGAAATGTGTATTGCAGAAAAAATGCATTTGACATTATTGTTACTTGATTCTGAAATTCATCAAAACGTGTGTAGCAGTTTTGGCATTTTACCACGAGCTGTTAAACCCAACACAATATACTGTATATGTTTGAGGTTGACACCTATACTGTCCTTCTTGTTTAATTTATCAAAGTACATTTTAGCGTGCTGACGACTCACCTCTTTGTAGGCTTGAAAAGTGAGTTATTGAAAAGTTGATAGTATCTTCTTTAAAGGTGGTTATGGATGCTATGGATTCTGGCCATAGTACTATAAATTATACACACTACTTTAGTAGTTTTACCAAAATTTGGTTGATTACACTACTTACATCTGAATCCTCACAAAGTAGCTAGTGTTGCTAGATCGCGGTTCCAGTAAAATGAATAACTGCTCCACAGTGTGAATAAGCTCACAGGGCAATCAGGAATTCTTCACCGAGCACCAATCAATGTGTGATCTTCCACTGTTGGTATAAAATATCACATAATTGGTTGCATTGCCTTATGGGAAAGCATCTCCATTTCCTTTTCCGGTTGATTGCCTCGATTTACATTTCTAAAGCTGCAGCATGTATAGCACATTTGTATGCAGTGATGTTGTACATACACTGCCATTTTTACTTATTCACTCACCCCACAGTGATCCTCTTTTGCATATGACCTTCCAGACCTGGGCTCGCCAAGGAAGATTACAGCATACCTCCATTAGATTAGAGGAAAATAGTGATTCCGAAAGATTAAAAGAAGTAGCTAGATTTAAAAAAAGGTAGTGAATAGATTGTAATTAAGAAAATGGAACAAAATAACTATAACAGCAAATTAAACTAATTGAAGGTAAAGACAGATCATCATTCACTACAAAACTTCTGTATCTCCATAAATGATTTGCAGTTTATAGATCTAATGATTTACAAGAGCTATCACTCAGTACATTGCACTCACTGCAAGTAGAAATTGGCTTCTTTGCATATCACACAGACACACAGTACATGCATGAGTGCATTTTGCTAGAGGGGTCAGGGTGCAATAGAAAGAAATAATACAGCACGCCCTTTCGCCTCTCTCTCTCTCTCTCTCTCTCTCTCTCTGACTCTCTCTCTGCTTGTCATTCCAAAAAATAGATAATAAGACATGTCTCACTGCTTGGAGAACAGAGAAGTTAACCGAACCTGCGATTTTCTGCAAACTGGAAATATTAGAGTGCCAATTACGTTGGAGAAATACAACTTCAACCCAAATTAAAGTAGCAATATATATGATCCTTGGTTTGATTTTTGCACGGTTTTTGGTGCTAAAAAATGTGTTAAAGAGACCAACTGTCAGTCACACAGGAATTCTGCCATGATGGCAACAAGTGTTATGTCTAATTACTTCAAAAACCTTAATGTAAAGTGCATCATGTGCTGTTGACCAAAATGTCTACAGAAAGGCAAAACATGAATTAAGACACAAGATACACAGAAGAACAGTGCTGCATGTCAGAGAATCCCCCAACAAATCCATATAGTGATGATGCAGTCACCAAAAATGTATAGCACAATTAATAAGTCGGTGTGAAGCCCAAATTAACGAGACCAGGCAGATAACAATAGCTGTTTTTATTCTTTTTTTCCAAACCAGGGAAACCAAGCTAAATATGTGAAAACATATTTAGCGGAGGAACAGGAAAAAATGAAACTGAAGGAGAAAGGAGATATAGGAGTGAAACGAGAAATGAATTAGAAATGTGTGAAAATAGCTATTGTGACATTTTATTCAAATTAGTGACAAATCCATCTACTTTGAGTTGGCAGGGCACCAGATGACTCATATTTTAAGTTAGCATACAAAAAAATATGTAAATGCAGGTGCAAATTATGCAGTGGGGATGTGGAGGCAGTTGACTGTTTTCACATTGCCCTGTTGGATTCTCTTCCTGGAGAGATGCTAATGTGTGCTATGGCTCAGGTAAACAAAACAAACACACTCTGCTTCCTACAAACTGCCACACACTTTTTAGAGTATCTATAATATAATTGTTAAATGTACTAATTTGAATCAAGCTCTAAGTCCCACTAAATGTCAAAACACCGGCCTGATTTATGTGATGCTTTTGCTTTTTGATATTGCATTTCACTTTTGAGTTACAGTACACAATGAGTTAATACATAAAGAAACCCAGACGTGAGCGCAATACCATAGAGCACTTGCAGATTGAGTCCTTCAATGATCACCTCTTATAAAGTATGAACACAGGATTCAGAGGGGAAATAGATGGTAAATGACACGTGACACCGGGATATCAGTCACATTCAGATCCTCAGCACCTCAAGTCCATGCATGTAACATTAGGCAAATTGACACCATGAAAAAAAGTGGGTAGGTCTAAAAATGTAGCTACTGTACTCATCTTTCCACAAGAGCACTGTGGTGAGACACATTAGAAAAGAGAACAGAGTATGACAGAAATGCAAAACATGTCTAAAAATGTAAGGATTTGTGGCTATAAGGAGGCAAAATAACACATCTCTACTGCTATTGTCTCCACATATACCTGGATGTGAAGCCAGGATAGAAGTGTACATATTCTAGCATTCACTGCATGTTTTTCTTTATACATTTCTGTGTGAAAAGTGGCACATTTATGTGTAAACACACAATTTAACACATCTGGCTTTTGGTGTGAAAGTAATTGGAGAGTGTGAAACCAATGAATCCAAAATAACAAACAGAAATGTTGCTATGATGGGCCAGGCCAATGAAAACCAAAATGTAGGTGTGAATGCACCCTTAGACTGCTAAACAAAAGGGCGTAACGGAAGGAACCTTCTAAATCAATCAAGCACTCTGTTGATACTTGACGTCAGACCAGTGGAAAGCTACAGTTTTAACTATCTATGTACGGTGTGGCTCAAATTCCTGAGCTCATTTCTGATTTAGAAAATGCCTTTTAAACTGAGATTCTTTCAAAAAATCCATGTGAAACATTAACACATTTTCGTCTCAAACACCCTGTGAACAAAATCTCTTTCCACAGAAAACTGCTGATAAAAATTTAAATGTTAAAAACGTGCTGCCTGTTTTATTCATTCGGACTATTAAGCCACTGCACATGGATAGAAAGGCATCAAAATGCACATGAGGTATGTGGAGACCTGATTTACCAGCTATGAAAGACTGCACACTACTGTGGAAATGCCTGTGATTTAAATAGAAGCCACTTTGATTTCTGTGCTATGTTGCCTGGTCAGTTAACCTAGATGCATTTCAAACATGAAACACATCCGTAATTATTATCCCAGTTGAGTTGTTATGATTTTAATGGGTCAGGTATGCGTGGAATACACAAACCATCCTTGGTGGCTGGGTCTGAATAAGTAAGCATGATAATTAATCAGCTGCTTTACATACTGTACTGTTGGTCTAACATGTAATGTGCAATTTAATCTTGAAGCTGATTGATTAAAGCAATTACTGGATGTGTCATTGGTTACAGACTAAGAGGATTTTCAGCTTTTTCAGCTTTTCTTTTTAGATGATTTTCCACTTTTCTGTTATTTTCTTGCAATTTTAAAGATAATGCAAACTCTGCATCCTCAGGCACAAACCTCCCCAGACACACTGCTCCAAAGCAAAACAGGGATCTTACAGAGAATTAGCAGCCACCTTCAGTTTAAGGGGCTAAATGTTGGGACAGCTAGAAGGACACTGTTTGCGGATTCCAAGTTATGTTCAGGCATGTTCACAGATTCCAGGAGTTTACTTAATGCTCGACCCTATTTTTTTTTTTAACAGGTTCTGAAATCACTTCTGAAATAAATTGACTGATGAGAGCCTGTTTAAAAGTCCGGCTGTAGCATTTTCCTCACTGAGCTGAGGTTTAATTTATACAGGGAAAAAAAGTCAGTGATGGTTAAGGCACTCTGATGCAAAGTTATGGATTACTTTTTTCCAGATCAGCTAAAAAGAGGAAAGGTCTAATTTTGGCAATGCTCTAAGCTGTAGGAAATAACTGAACTTTAAAGTCAAAACTAGAGTCTGAGTCATGTACCACTGCCAGATTTCTGGCTGCGTGGCTGCGTGCCTCACAAAGGTGAGGTTAAAAATTCTTCCTCCTCTGTATTTCTCTTTCAAATATAAGGGTGTACAACTGGAACACAGTGGAACTGCAGCTTCTTTTCAGCTATCTATTTTCTAAACAGCTTGGACTGTTAAATGGTTGGAGTCTGGATTGAAACTGTAATACAAAAGCTGTACAGGATAATTACAGGATATGATGCATGCTGTACATTCATGCATATGGAATATTGTTTTCATTTAGTATACAGGAAATCAATATACTAACAGAAATAATATATAACACATGCAGTGTGTGTGGTGGGAACAAACTACATATTATTGTTGTTACCATGATTGCTAGAACTGTAATTATTTGTTGTTGACTGATTAGAATTGAAAAAAAAAAAACCTGCAAAGAAATTATACACACCACATAACACACAGAATGTTAGATCACACAAATCTTTATCAGATTTATATACCCATACAATTACTGAGCATGGGGTATTTTTGAACACCATGCACCAGCTCATACATATAGTGTTTGTTTATGATGCTTTTGACTAAAGCAGCTCTATGAGGTCATCCCATGACCGATCAATATGAATGACTTGGATGGTGTACAGAAGATCACATCCCGTTGCATTAAATTTTTTTTCCACGAGGAGAGAAGCGCTTATTTTCCTCACTGAGGTGGAAATTTTAATTCCTCAAGAGTCACAAATGAGTCAGGGGCAGTCTGTTACATCTTAACCTATTAAAACAATGAGCTAACTTGAAACCCCACACTAAACTGGGGTTTAAGGTAGTAGAACTGAAAGCAGATGAGCATCTTTTTTTTTTTCGGGAGAATAGAGGCAGCAAAGCAGTGGAAACACTAGGCAGTTTCTGAGACTTTGAAGAGGAGATCAGCAGTGAGGTTTGCCCTCACTGGCACACACTCTCTAGCTGAAGTGTTGGGTTTTGCAAGGCTCTAATTACCTAAGCTGCCAACACCAGGTGAAGTGCATTTCAGCTAATGAGGCCTTAAACAAAGAGCACCACAGTTTTCTCAACACGGTGAAGTCGACACAAAACAAGGCATCAGGAATTCTTACTATGAATGAAAACATTTTTCTAAAAACAGGTGAATATTAGGCGCAGTTTTCTTCTCGTTGTTTTCCCTGTCAGATGCTTTAGGCCAGTTTAACAAAAACATTAGAACAAGCCATCATCTAGTTCTGCATTATATAGTTTTGCTGAAGAGAAGCTTCCTTTCATGACGCAGATGGTAAACAACACAGGACAGAAAGCTGTTGCTGCATTGCTAACAAAGAGCCTAAATTTGTGCAGGATGTTGCACTTGTGGCCACATACCAATTAGTGATGTCAAATCAGATGTCTTAATGGAAAAAAAAAAATGCTTTGACACCATTTATTTGGATGAACGCAAAAGTGCAACTCACTTGAATGAGTGAATTCACAAGTTTTAGAAACCATGCTTGCACATGCAAAGATGAGAATGAGAAGTTTCTTTTTGCCAGCTTTTTGGGCTGACATCCCCGTTGACACATTATTCAAGTCTTGCTGATGACTGAAAAGACAGAATATACAATACACCAACAACTACCGTATATTTCCGTGCTCCCGGATATTTTGCCAGGCTGTTGTTGTTGTGTTTTTCCTCAGGTGTCCTTGAACAAAACACTGAACTGTTACCTAAAAAGGGACAGCTGGCTTTAGCAGTGCCTGCATGTTATATGCGATTCTCAGAGGACTTGTGCAAAAAAAAAAATATATAAATAAATTCCCAAGGGCACTTTGTATAGCACGGTATCTGAATAATCTGCTGCTCATAATTTTTTATTATTGCTGTTATCATGAGCACTGTTATTTTAAATGTTCGCATGCCATGACATGGCTCTTACCACATGGCTATGCTTAAGTTTGGGCCCGTGTGGCCTTTGGCACCACTCCATCCACTGCTAGCCCCCCCCCCATCTGTTTTCTGCCTTCCTGATGGAGCAGCATGCCAGGGGAGGCCTTCTGCAGCACAGACCCGCCCGGCCTGGACCCATGATGCACCAGACAGGCAGTCCCTGTTAGCAGCAGTGACAAAAGACTCTGTTGGGTTTGTGTTTAATGAGGCGCTACTGTGTATTCATTCAATAATAACAGCCATATGGTTGTCATCGCTGAACATGCCTCCCCACTTTGCTAGAAAGTTCAGCAGTGTCTACAAGGGAGGACAATTAGCATGGTGATGTGCGGTGCATTCGGATGGGTGGGGGTTACTTTCTTATGTTTGTTAATTAGTTTGTGATATGATATAATCATGGAATATAAAAACAATCTGAAACTGATATGCTTGAATGAAAGTTGTTCTCTCAAGTGGCCTATTCATTTTTAGGTTGTCCCACAACAAAAGAAGATTGTTAAGATGAAAAAAAAAAAGGCTTGGGTGAGTGTCTTCTTATCAGTTCAACCACAACAAGTTAGTTAGTTTGATTCACCCTTGAAAAAGATTTAACCACTCGTTTTTTGATTTACTATGTAATTGAATGCGTCACACATGGGTTTGATTTAAATTATCATACGCTGATCATGCAGTATTTGGATAAGCAGTGACAACCATGATGGGAAGGATAGAGTATGTGTATTTCCCTCCATGTATTAATATGTGCATTTCAAAAGAAAAATGGAAACAAAGTGCAAAAAAGTTTTCATGCTTAGCTAAAAACTAGCAGCAGACGAACACATCGGATCTGTGTGGACCGCAGAACAACAGTGAATTGAAACACACATTCATTTGCATTATATTTAGTTGTTTCTCTGGATATTTGGTTAAATTTTACAGTTACATGGAAACCTGGTTATCTTTACTTTTCCTGAAATGTAGTCCCATGAATACCGATCATAGTGACTTGAGTCACAAAACATGAGAAATAGATGCAGGAAATGAGCCAGGTGTCTCCTCCATTGCGAGGGTGTAGTATATTCTGCCATTACACCTCCCTTGCTCTCCTCTGTGTGTCTCAGGCCATAAAACATCTCCCTATTAGCATCCTAGACACTTAGCTGAGGAGCAGCTTCTCTCTTTATATGCAGGCTCAGGCACATGATCATTTCCATTACAATCATTTGGGTGAAAATATGCAGCAGACACAAACATGACATTAATTTTAATGTGGTGCCACAGCTCTGTTCAATTACATTTCATAAAATATTCACAGGGAATCTCACTCTGATTTAGGTAAAAGGGGTATAGCACAGCTGGAACTTCATGGGTTTGCTAACCCAGGAGATGATATATGTATGTGTGTGGAGGTATTTTTCATGGCAGGGACCCTTTGTGCTGTAAAGCCAATCAGGGCTTCCACATGCTGTCCTGTGTTTGATTCAGGACTGCATCAAAAGTACTTTCGCTGGTTACATACAGTGGTGTAACATCTGGGATTGTTAAGGTGCTTTGGAATACAGCCGGTTTTGATACATAAGGGCTCCATCTGCATCAAAAGCTGAGTCTCCAAAGAATACCCTGTTATTTGGGAAATTTAGCTTACTAGCTGTTAGTGTTGCGACTATACTACTAATATTACAGGCCACTGGCTAATGGTGAGAGAAGCAGGTTTCAGCAAGGACATTAAGCCAAAGTATTAGGTAAAGAAATAGAACAGGAGCTAAGGATGAACTGGTGAGGCCACCATACCCCTAATATAGTGCTCTTCCACTAGACACAGACAATCTTTCCAGCCCATAGATATGTGAAATGCCTTCACATAGTCAGTAAGCAAGTCTCTGTTTCGACAGGGCCTGCCACATGCCCTATCACTGTAACAAACACACAGCTGCTGCGAGCATCTCACAGCATCTCTCAGCCACAGCACCGTTGGGTTACAGATCTAAATTTAAAAGTGTCATTCAAATGGCATACTAATACTGTAACAAACATAGAATATGTATAAGTAGCCTGACAATGATGAAGGTCTAGCTTTATTAGCTAAGTACACTGATGGGAACTGCTTCAACTCTTCACTACAAATAAGAATCTGTGACAGGAAATGTATCTGACAGGATCATTGATTTACTTGTTTTGGCAATTTCAAGAAAATGTTTAATAGGATTCTCTATTTGACTTTTGAACCATCAGACCAAGAAAGAATTAAAAGGAGCCACTTAAAGAGCAGAAAAGTTTGTTCACTAATGAGAAACACCTTATAGTCTATTTTCTGAAAGGCCTGACTCATACATTTCAATTGTGGACAGAGTCTCAGTGGCCAAAACAAGTGTAGTATTTGGTTAGTGTTCTCAAATAAACTGCCTTGACTTAGTCTTGCCATTGGCATTTTACAGCTTACACAAACTCTACATCATTATTGCACCAATTATTCATTTGGACATTCGATGTTAGTGTTTATTTTCCACACAAGCCTGCAAATAGGAAATCACCTAACATCATTATGTTCTGCTGTGTGGGACAATGAATAAATGCCATTTAAAAGAATATCATGCTATAAGAAAATATGATTCAATTCATTCGCCAAAGTGTGTAGGTTATGGTGACAATGTCTGTTGTTTTGAATGCTGTGTATAGTAGACTTCCCTTATAAGAAAACACATAAAAGTCTCATTTATACTCACTTGATGTCACATTCCCAGTTGACACAGCAGAAATTCAATCCCGTGTTCATCATGCTGACCAAATACGACAGAACTAGAAAAGTCAGCATGCAGACTAAAATAAAATAGGCAGATGGATAATGTAGAGTGACAAGATAGAGTCCACATGTTTATTTCTAGAAACATTGATAACCTGTTACTACCTTCCAGCAATTGTTCAGAGAGGAGGTGATATCATTTACTGTCCCCTGACCTTGCTCGCGTTGCAGGCAGTGGTTTCCCATGATGCCTTTCAGCAGAGACCGTCAGTCTGTGCTGCCACTCTGCCTGATCACAAAGTGAAGAGAGTGTAAATACAAGTTAAAACTGCTTAAATTGTCTGAACACTTTATGACAAAGAGTCAGTAGTATAATAGAAGGTCACATACAGAACCATCGCTCTATGAGCAAAGACATAGTCTCTCCACATATTTGCATATTTAATTAATTCACAGGGTTAAGGTGATAATGCAAAAACCTGAAAGGGGGGGCTAAACACTTAAAATTCCTTGATTACAATTTTATTGGATAGAGTCTTAGTGCGACCTCAAATTAAAGACGTAATCTATTCACTCAGAGAACCACAGTTACATACAGTACAGGCCAAAAGTTTGGACACACCTTCTCATTCAATGCGTTTTCTTTATTTTCATGACTATTTACATTGTAGATTCTCACTGAAGGCATCAAAACTATGAATGAACACATGTGGAATTATGTACTTAACAGAAAAGGGTGAAATAACTGAAAACATGTCTTATATTCTAGTTTCTTCAAAGTAGCCACCCTTTGCTCTGATTACTGCTTTGCACACTCTTGGCATTCTCTTGATGAGCTTCAAGAGGTAGTCACCTGAAATGGTTTTCACTTCACAGATGTGCCTTGTCAGGGTTACTTAGTGGGATTTCTTGCCTTATTAATGGGGTTGGGACCATCAGTTGTGTTGTGCAGAAGTCAGGTTGATACACAGCCGACAGCCCTATTGGACAACTGTTAGAATTCATATTATGGCAAGAACCAATCAGCTACGTAAAGAGAAACGAGTGGCCATCATTACTTTAAGAAATGAAGGTCAGTCAGTCCGGAAAGTTTTCAGTTATTACACACTTTTTTGTTAAGTACATAACTCCACATGTGTTCATTCATAGTTTTGATGCCTTCAGTGAGAATCTACAATGTAAATAGTCATGAAAATAAAGAAAACGCATTGAATGAGAAGGTGTGTCCAAACTTTTGGCCTGTACTGTATGTAACCCACCTATTTGCACAGATAAAATCATTGACAGCTAGCTGTGCAACGTTAGCTGTGTTAACAATAATTGTAATATCAATGCAGACCAGTGTTTCAAATGAAAAGGAAAAAAAGTCCACTCATACTCAAACTGTTCTGGCTGTCAACAAAACTGAACAATATATATCAAACTCAACAAATGTGCAAAAAGAAAAGCAGCTGTATTATATCCAGCAGGAAGAAGATGACTGCTATTAAAATAAAATAAAAGGTAGACAAAAAATATCACAATGTGACATCGCATACATGGTGCTCTACAGGGACCCCTCAGTGCTGATACTGAGGAGCTGAAAATAACATTTCCCGTCCCTCTGACAAAGTGTCACCCACACAGATTTTAAGCATAAATCATCTTATTCTGAATATAATGCTGTAAGGGTGAATGGCTCTGCCTACCACACGGACTGTAATGTCAGCTAAATCTACCTATTCCACACCGCTCACCTGGGACAAACCTCCTCTATCAATATTAGAAAGTGTCCACTTCCTGCTAAAAACAGACTTCTTGTCGACGCTAGGACCCGTGCCATCACTTTTGTTGGGTGGGTATGACTCGTTTAGAAAAGGGCATCAGGGTTATCCTGAGGGGATGTGACTCAGCATTTCCGTTGGCGTTGCAGTGAGGTCAGGAGGGTTAGAAATAGGTAGCAAAGATGAAGTGATACAAAGACATGACTTTTTTCCACAGGAAAAGCAGTTTGGTTGTCGGGAGTGGTGATACAGCATAGCTAACTAACAACTGCAGAGCTCGGTTCTGGACATTTTCTATGCCATCACTGTTGGTATAGCATTCCTAATATGGATGGTGTTAAACTCTGACAATGTCTCAGTTTGATGCATGCATGCATTGGCATCTGTGACAACTAGTTCTACTGAACTGTTGGGGAAAATCATTACAGGGTGCAGTAAATGATTTGTTGAGATAAAATGCAATAGAAACCAGCAAGATCACTCATGTCCTCTCCACTTATATGTATAGCTTAGCTTTGGAGGATCCTTTATTGTGACCGAATAAAAGTAGTTTTTGTCAGTAAATACTATCGAACACTTTTTTCAATACAGCCATTTATTTGTCTAACAATTTGCATAGGAGTAGGTGACATTCCCTTCCCAATCCCCAAATCAGGTCTTGACGCATTAGAATATACAGTTTTGGGATGAACTAACCTTCCCTAAACAAATAAAAATCAAACCACCTCCTTGCATCATAATACACGGGAGAAAATGTGAATAAAATCAAAAACAGTTCCCAGTTACCTCTTCCAAGATAAAAGATACAAGAAACAATATTTACAGTGTTTAAGAATCGAAGCACATTTCCTCAGAAAATAGCTATCCCAGATCTATTTGAGAAGAGAACTATTTGAAGTTCTTTTTAAGCACTGCTCTGAGCTGAATCGAAGTACGTATTTACCAGACATATATACAACATAAATAGGCTGATATTCACATGGAGAGATGAGATAGGATTGCATTACGCAGCGCTGATGCTTGCTTATATAACCTGTTATTTGGCTTGAACAAACAGTTGTCTAAGACGGTGTAATTTCTTTATTCTCTTTCTGTGAAATCTCAGTGTTCAGTGACCAAATCTCAGTGCTCAAATGTAACATACCTGAAAGAGCAGGGCAGTTTTGTGCTTACAATCTGCATATAATTAGAATATCATTTCTGGGGCAGCAGCTAATCACACAATCATGGATCTTACTTTCTTATAGGTGTGTCAGTAGAGTAAAAAAAAAACAACACTGCAAACCACAAAATGAAGCTTATAAACATGTATTGTGTTATGTATTGTGTTATACAATTGTCTAGATATTTTGTTTTTGCTGTTGGTACCCTCTTTTGCTTTCTAGGAATCAATTTTATCAGTTTTCTTTTACATTAAAGGATTTATTTTAGGTAGCCAAACTAAGTCAGTGCAGCACCCTGGAGATGTTTGCTGCTTGCTCCCTCTGTGTCTGCTGTCCTTGAATTTTTTTCAATTTTCTATTTCTAATTTCATGTTCATACAAACCTGGGGCTTTTTTTTTCGACTTCTTTTAAAAGATGTGGAACTTTTCATGTAAAACAGGTCCCGGCAAGTTCAGGGAATCTGAATCAGTGGGACTACTGTTATCATATCTCTTGGCGTCATTTGTGCAACACCCACATACTGTATGTGTGCTTACAGTAGAAATATAGTTGTACTGCTCACATAGCAGAGTGCGAATGACTCTAGGCAAAGAAAAGCAAAAGAAACTAGGGACCAAAAAATTCAAGTCAAGCAGAGTATTTTGCATAGCTTTGTGCAGTGTAACACACAAGGCAACACCACATCTTTCCCTGTGGTGGTAAATGTCCATGTAGCCTCGATCTGAGACATGAAATCTCTCTGTCAGTACATTGACTAACTGGTCAGTCGCCAAAAATGTGAAATGTTCCTTTAAGAGGCTACACTTAAAAGACTTTCTTTTTTCAGCTTGCTCATGGTCTGCAGATACTGTCACAGGATGAGGTAATGCTGCGATGCCGACGCCTCCTGACGTCAAGTCTGCAGGCCCGGCTGACAACCTGTCTTTCAACATGGCTGACAGCCAAATGATGCCACTATGGTGATTGCCTCTGTCCTTCTCCCAATTCATCTTGGTCCCAGCAAGAGGTGCATAGAGAGGGCATAACAGGTAACCAGGCCAAGGGGCACTGGCAAGGTCCAAATGCCAGGTCATATCATGTGTACTCAGACCCTGACACAGACATCCCAACACTCTGTGCAGCCAAGCATGTTTGTTTACTCATGCAGGTCATCATATCAGTGCCTGGCCTGCATGGCACTGTGCATACTCAGACACAGTATATGGCACATTATATGGAATGAATATCGCAAACAAAAGCATGACTAATTAATGTACTCTCGGCCTCACACAAATAATTACTTTTGTTGTTATGAATTACAAAAGAATAATATTACTGCGAACATTAGATTTATCATTGGATTGTATTTTTTAATGAATTTTCTAGATTAGATTAGACCCCGGTAACCTATAACTGTGTCATCACAAGCTGTCATACAAAAGGTAATTCCAGAGAAACACTCCTAAATCAGAATACAGCCAGTTGCTGTTATTTAGATTTTACTGCATATGATTTCAAATAATCAAGCAACTCGCACTTTATTCAGAGATTAAATACCCACGGCTGATTTTATATTTGTCAGTATCTTATATAAATGACAATATCACTTGTAACTATGGCCTCAAAAATGATCACCAGCCCAGTGATAGGGAATTACATCCATGTTGGACAAGATTTATGCCAATGCCAGTGTTTGGTGTAAATGTAGGAAGTGATGTACACTGTATTGTATGTATTGAGGAGGAAAGTAAGGCTGAGAAGATGCAGATGGTGAATGATGTGGCACATTTGCCTTTTTACGCTGGACACAGGACTTGTCACAGGCCTGCAATTAACATTTGTATTCTTATAAATCATAACTGATCTCTGTCTAGCCATTAACAAGTGTTTTAGTTGCCTAATTCCTATCATCATATTTTATTAGCTAATCATAATTCAGTTGCAATGTGCAGACATTAAAGAGAGAATTCCTTTTTTAATTAAATAAATGGTAAATTTGGAAGGCGGAATGGAGTGTTTTTAACAATTCAATAAAAAAGGTCTTGTGCATACTTCTAAACCCTGTTTATATGAGCGAGTAAAAACGAAACTGAAAAATCCATTCTGCATAGAGACCTGTCAGCCTCCGCTATAGAGAAAGAGAAGAAGAAGAAACTGGGCTACATGCAAACCAGCTTTTCATCCTGTCGGTGGAGCACAACCAGACCAGACAGTTGGAGTAACTACACAGAATCACCTTAACCAGACAGACTGAAACAGCAGAACAAAAACCAGCAGAAAAAAACACAGCCCAACACATGTTAAAGCCCTTGCATAATAGACAATAAACACAGAGGAAATATTTATACTTGCCTGACAGGCGGAATTTGGCATTCTCCACCTGAGGCATCCCAGAGGATGCCTTATAGCGGCCCTTCAGCATGTTGACATATATCACAGTAGACAAGGCGCCCGCCGAAGAGCTCCTCACTTCCTTGGGACTGTAAATTGTCTGTTAGGACTTTCCTTAAACCACAGTACCTGCGTGTCTGTATTTGACATAATCTAATATTCGGACAAAATGCAAGGACAGAGGAGAGGTCCATGAGTTTGCATTAATTTTCCTGTATTATCATTGCCGGTATTTATTTACATCATGGTGTGAGCTACCAATACAACCATATCTCGTGAAATAGCTAATTTTTCACATTATCAGACTGATTATCTGCATTAATAGAAAAAAGGGAGTCCCCAGATGAGGAGAGAAAATTCCTACTATCTCCTTTTTAAGTTAAAAAGGACCTGAAACCTTAAAACGCTTGGCTATTGATTGTTTTGTCATCAATTTGTGCAGGGGTGGCATTCAGATTTCTAAATATGATAATATCTTACCCACCTGGTGAGCCGTACCATCTTTTAAGTACTTTGGAAAGATCGAGTGAAAGAAAATACTGAGTTGCTTCAAGGCTTTATTAGAGCATTGGATGATATGGGTGCTTGAATAAATAATAATAATAATAATAATAATGCATTTTATTTATAGTGCACTTTATATCTGACAGTGCAGATCTCAAAGTGCTACAAGTTTTAAAAAAAACAGATAAAAACAAGATAAAAGAAACAGGTAAAACAACATGGCAAATACAACAACATAAAAAAGCAGCTAAACATTATTTGTTCTTTTGAGAATGCCAGGATGTGGAAGCACCTTTGGTTAGTTTCCTGTTCAGGTAGAGGCAGCAAATGAAAATATGCAGTTTAAGACTCACTTCCAGTGTACAGCTTTGTGGCAAACATGTTTTTCAATTGATTTTTGCCAATCATTATTTCATCAAAATAAAAAATCTTTGCTCGTATTGAAGCAGATTGGTGCAACTGAGACAGTATAGGGTCAGAACCAAATGTCTTTGTATTTGACTCTCAAAGAAAAACTGCTGCATTGGTCATTTGTTCAGATGCAAAAAAAACAGCCTGTGTCTACATTGTGCAGACAGGCTGCATCTTGGGGTTGTGCATTTCATAACTGTTCTTTTCTTGTAGTGGAGGTAGGATGACACTGTTGTACCGCCGCAAAACATCTCTTTTGGACTCTGGGCTCTTTTAGCGCTTCAATTCCTACAATAAACTATGGACAAGAAACTCCTCTTCTTGGATGTTTAACGTACGAGTATGAATGATGGCAGGGTGATAGGTACAAAAAGTTTGATTGAATAAGACACTAAATAAAAAAAATCCAAGCTGTTCTTCCCTGTCAAAGCCTGTTTTGATCAAGGTGGTATGAGTGGAACACCTCGTTCACTCAGATTCAGGAGAGGGAGTGAAATAGACAGCGAGTACTACAACAGAGTTGGGGTTACATCAAAATCCAGTGGCTATTCTCTTTATTTCCATGCTTGTTACAGACAGCCACTGTAAATGTCAAGCCAGTTCACAGATGTCAAATTTGATCCAATCATGCAGTTTGGGGAGACTATAATTGACTAGATGTGGCCAATGCACTTTGTAATGATTGATATGTTGACATGTGCATTCAAGGAATATTTATATAGTAGGAATATTTGAGTTATTTCTGCATTTGAAGAGAAGTATGTAGAGTAATTAATAGGAAAAGTGCCTTCTTCCAAGGACATCCATCCCGTTGTAGGTTGGAGAAAACTAAGCTGATTTTCATATAACCAGCGTTTTTTTTACCCATTTTGTCATGATTCCACACCTCAGCACATATAATGTTTACATGCCAGATGCTTTACACAGCCACATCTGCACAGCACCATATGTACTGGCATCCCAGATGTGATAAACTATATATTATGGAACCGAGTGTAAAATCACCTCTTGTCTCTGTTTGTGAGCTGTGTGTGCGTAGGGTGAAATAATGCTTTATCCGCAAGTTTCCACTTCTTCTCAGTAGGGAAGTGTACATAACTGACACCTGAAATGCACTGGGCTAATCAATGGGGTGTCGTTTAGTGGATTTAATGGACATTCTTGTTTGCTTCAGCCTCACTTTGTGATTTATGCAGCTGGAGCAGTTTTACATAAAATCTTGATTAGTGCAGCTGCAAGACAGCTAATGGCTTTAACAATGTTTTGGGTTTAATTTTGTCACATTGAGAGACACACTACTTTGGTTTTGATTCTGCTGCACATTTGTATTTAGCTCCTTTTCAAGAAATCACCTCCCCTTCCTTTAAAAAAAAGAAAACTGTTACATAGCTAACTGGACATCTGTCTTTTCCTGTCTTTTTTCCTTCTCCTACCCAGCCATCCATTCATGCCTGCTCTTACATTCCACTTCTCACCCGCCTCCCATCCACCACCTTTTTCTGTTCCTTCCTTTTAGTCATCCATCTGTGACAACCTACACCTCCCTCACACACTTTGAGTTTGTCCATTTGTTGCTTTCTCTCACAACACAGACACACACCACCACTCACCCATTTTGTCTGTCTACCTGTTGTGTCTATTTGCCCTACGCACGCTCTCCAGCCTCTTTCCTGACACCCCCCACTGCTGTTCTCCTGCACAGCAGTTATTCTGTCTTCCCACATCGTGGGCGGTATCAAATGTTTGTGTTACAGCAATGAATGCATACATTCTTAATTTTCCCTTCAATAGTTTAAATCAACCCAACCCCAAATGTTTGCAAGCAGTACTCCTGTATCTCAACCAGTACCTCTTGCTCCTATGTAGGGTTGTCAATATGTAACACTACCATGTGCAGTTTAAAATACAGACGTCCTACAGAGGGACTTTGTGGGATCCCATCAAAATCACAGTGAGGGACTGACACAACATGCATAAATCCTATGATATGCCGGCTAACCTGGGAAGCTGCATTATTCTTGAACAAAGTAATACATGTGTAAATGGTAAGGAGACCAGACATTCCATAATCTATATAGTCTATTTTGTACACTATAGTATTATAATCTACTATTTGTTTTAGAACCCACACATTTGTCATTCCATATGGCAGCTGTTTACTGCTTTGGGCTATAAAGTTCCTTGCTGTGCCATGCTGACTGCTTTATTTTCTCTCAAACTGAGGAGCAAGGTGTCACTTGATTCAGCCTGCTAAATTAGAAATTTTTGCGCGCAGGTATCACAAAACACCCTTTGATTCTAAATCATTAACAGTGGACAGCCTGTTATTTAGAAACACACATTTAGTTTATTTTTTTTCTCTGCATTTCATGACTATTGTGATAAATATTGAACAGTGACAACACAGCTAGACAGACACATAGAAAGGTACGTTATTTACTGTGAAGTGAAATCATATTGTCAAGATAAAATTAGACCTGAGATGAAAAAAATAAAATAATATAAGCTAAAAAAATAGAAAATATTCATTTGAAAACTTGTAAACCAACCTACTGACACATCAGTGGACTATAATTTCAATCAAAGTTGCCCTCGCACATATGTATTTAACACGTACAACAGCACAGGATGCTTTTATGCTGCAGCCAAAGTGCTTATTTCTTACAATCATGTAGTCAAAATAGATGAAATTCACCCAGCAGATGCATTTATTGTGTCTTAACGTTAATGCATCATTTGTCATAGTTCTGATGTGGTATCACTTATGTGTGAAGAGGGCATACAGGGACATCAGGCTGGAAGCTTAATAGACCTCACAAAATCTAGTTCGCCCTGAAATGAAAGATAAGGGAAAATTGGAAGTAAAATGGAGGCCCACGAATGTTATTTTTTAGGTGAGATGAAAAAGGAAGTATTATTCTTTTACCTTTTTGTATTCAGCGTGGCTTGGGTGTATTGGACTGAAGATACCTGGGCATTATTCATTAGGTTTTAAGACACTCCCAGGATAGAGCAAGGCAGGGGGGCTCCTGTAGTTACTTACAGAGGAAAAAAAATCTCCTATCTCTTTCTTTTTTGGATTTTTCTTCCTCCGCCATACTGCTAGATAGGAAAGAAGAGATGGATCACACGTTTGATTGCTGTATAGTACAAAATATGGATTTGAGTGTTTTACCGTTGCATTGCCCACCTACCTGAAAATAACAACTGTTTCAACAACAATCTAATTAAAGAGACAAGCAAAGCGATTAAATGATGGAGCACTTGTATTAGGCTTATTTGTGTATTTAGCTAAAGCCATCATTTTTGTCACTGACTATATTTATATGCACACAATAATGGAATATGACAGCAATTTGATTCCTGGCTGTTTACAAGTGACATGTGGGGAACATTCAAATGTCAAAAAATTGACAGAAAAACCAGCAATGCAATGACATGCAGCTTGATCCTCCCCGAAAATATTAAATTGTTGACATTGTCTTTGTTTATATTACTCTATTAGTTCTATTATTATCTGAATCACAATTTTTCTATGCTTGTAAGCATGTTACGAATTGGTCTCAAAAATGTGGCACAGACGTATCAGAGGAGCTGTGGCGTAGCTAAGGATCACAGGTTTGATCCCTTCTGCAGAAAGCCAGTTTGTCAAAAGCCCTAACTGCTCACTTACAGTAAGTCATTTAATAAGAGACTGAGTTTAATGCCTCCAATATTACAGTGGAAAACATCCACTTGAAATATAACAAAGAGATTAAACAAATAATGAAACACTGCAAATGCCCCTGTGGGTCCAATAAAAGTACAGTGATATAAATAATACCAAAATGAAACCCTCTAAGAGAATGAAGCACATAGGTTTGGTTGCTATTGGAAACTGCTTTGCAAGGGAGTGGCTGGTAATGTCCCTAACGCCTCTAAATGCTGGTGTAAGTAGTCTGCATATGAAAAAGGCTTTTTGTAGAAAACATTTATATTCCTCAGAGTAAGGTATTGAGAAAAATATTATTTTGGAATTTATACTAAAACTTGCAAATTTAAATCATATTCCTAAATACACACAAACACACAATTTTCTCAAAGCAATTGACTTCAGCTTAAAACTTCAAAACCGTTCTCTGTCAGAGATGACTGGCAGTGCTTGTTGACATGTAGCAACATGTTCCATCTTCAGCCCAGTGACCTTGTCTTATTCTCGACTCACCTTATGCTGATCGATAGGTGCATCATTGGCAGCAGTCAGACTGAGCTGTCTGTTTGTTTAGGCACTACTTCATCTCTGTCTCAGTATTGTGGCAAGACAAGGCTTACCTGGTTTTGCAGGGTTGTTTAGTCAGCCTATCCCATCACGACCACCACCCACCAGCAGCTGATTGGCCCTGACAACCTCCCACTGTGGACAGCCAGCACTCACTGGGAGGATGGAGCTAGGAGGAAGACATGGGTGATAAATTCTCAGCGGGTGTCCAGAGTAAGTATTGGTGGAACTATGGACGCAGGACAGACAGAGATGAGAGGTGAAGTGAGGACAGGTGAGGCGTGAGGAGGAGTTATGGAGTTAAGATGAAACTTAAACAGAGTTCCGCATTGAGTTTGAGATTATTATATTTAAGAAAGCTGTAATCTCTGAGAATACACACTGGGAATGTGATGTGAATAATGAGGAAAAAATATCATGAGTATGAAATGTTTATATTGGCAAAACAGTGGGAAGTGGACAAATGTTGTAAGGACATGACAGATAAACTGTGTTGGGGTATTGGTATGGCACTGCGTATGTGGTGTAATGTAATGTGTGTGCTGGCAGTGTGTGTGTGTGTGTGTGTGTGTGTGAAGTGGCGGGTGCAGACACATAACACACATTTCTGCAGCAGGTTACACGTGAGAGGTCGACAATGGGTGAGATAGGGAGAGACTAGTTGGTGAGAAAGAAAGAGAAATGGAGAATAAGACAGAGACCGACAGAGAGAGGGATGAGGCAGGCGAGGGAGGCAGATGGATGGACAGATTGAGGGAGTGTCTAGCTTTAGCATGATTAACTGCCATGCCACACTCACAGCTTTCTCTCTCTCTTTCTTCTTCTTCTGTATTCGTGCCCCACTCCTCCTCCTTATAGATCCATTTCTCCGGGGGAGGTCACACAACTGGCCTGGTCAGTGAAGAAGAACTTGTGCTGCAGTCCACTTAGAAGTCGGACACTCTCAGCTGTAGGTTACAGTTGCAATTCCTTTTCATTCCAGGGCAGAAATGGGAGCATGTATTTCTTTGCTCAGTGCACGGTAAACTACTGTTACCTATGCAATTACTATGACATAATAAATAAATATATATATATATATATAATTTTTCCATCTCTAAGAGACTGCTGTGTTTAGCAAAAAAGCTCTGATAAACACGTTGCATGCTACCTGCTGTGCACCAGATTAGACATTAGAAGTTAACAAGTAGCAAGGGATGGTAACGGAGCGTCACTGGCTAGAGCCAGATATTTCTCTCAGGAGGCAGTGGAGACTAAAACGGAGATAAAAAAAGAGTGTGAATATTGGATTTACATTGGCTAGGTGACCAGAAACACAACTCTGTGTGTGTAAGTAGGCAGCAAAATGTCATCTCCATCAACTTTCCATGGTATTACTTTATGCGTGATTTCTCATCTTGATATTATTCTCACTTACGTGGACGTTAACATGCTTTACTTAAATTTAGAACCGCTCAGTTTTACATGGGCCTTGGTTTCTTGTTTTTCACATATATAATATTTGTAAACAAATTTAAGAAAGAAAGTGCAAAAATTGCCAATGTTCTTATATTATGAAACATACAAGATAATTAGAATAACATTATTAAGAATTCTTTTAACATTATGAGAACCCATTGCAATGAAGTACAACTACTTTATTGTAGCATCTTAACAATAGTTAAACCAAAACACTTGTGTGTCTCTAAACTAATTATGCATTAAACTTTTAAAGCTAGAGGGAGACTAGAAAGGGATTTTGTGGCTGATAAATATGATGTCATTTGCCTCACTTTGGATTGCCTCCCACTGCATACATGGCCAGACGGCACCCCACCTTGGCCTGTCTAACGCCAGGTCTTTTCATAGATTACCCTTCAAAAGCAATCACATCACACCTGACTGACCCTTTTGGCAACTGATTATTTACCATCTAGTTAAAACCACGAAGCACAGTTGAAATATATTTAGTTAATTTCATCAACTATATATTACTTACCTACTTTTGTAGTGTTATTTTAGTTAGGAAATATTTCCAGTATTTTGTTTAATCTTTTTAATGCACTGGTGTTAAAGCTACAGTATTTTTTAAGAAAAAAATGAAACTTACTAACCTTGAGATGGTTGGTCAAAGTACTTGTCATTCATGGTGAAGAGCTGTCTACAATACACACTTGAGGTAACTGAATTCCAAAAGTAAGCAGCAAGCCAGCTGCCATTCTACAAAGCAAAGCTGATCATCCTATCCCTAGTACTGTATGTGTTTAGCTCTGTTGTCGCTTTAAAAAGACGGAACAAGGGCACAGTTTTAGCCATCTGTTTGTGTGGTAAGAAAATATTTGCAATGACAGGATCTGGATTCAATTGATGTACAGATCCTCTGTCTCAAGGCAGGGGTGACTGAATTTGTTTACAACTTGTATCTAATATTTGTGCAGAAGACTCTGAATTTACATTCATACACTAGTAGGATTCATTGTATTGCTTCTTCTCTTCATTTTCTAGTGGAGAAAATACAGTTTTAACTCATGAATGCGCTGCACGACATGTACTGCATGTTGCCTGTTGTGTGTAATGCACACCAGTTACACATGCATGATTTACAAATTAAATTCCCCATTATGCAAACAGTGGGATTCTGTTTTGTATCAGCTTTAATTGGAGTGGAGCATATTCTCTTTTTCATCTACCATTGTATAGGTCTAACCAGGGCTTCACTTCATCAGTAATGTGGTTGCGTGGCTTGTCCACTTACGTTTTATGACCTTTGGAAGCTGTGCAAGAAACCTACCTTTTGCTCACCAAACTGCCGTTACCATGAGCTGTGTGATTAATTGTCTTTATTGTGCATGAGTCCCAAAGAGGTAGTTTATGTCAGGACATCAAGGTCAGATCAATGAAAATCCGATATTTAAATGTCACTTGATTAGACAAGATTCCTGGGGGTACAACCAAAGCCGAATAAAGCAAAAATGTCTCCCACGGGGTTTCATGGCCAACGCAGGGATGGGTGGCGCTCTCAGAAAGTTCGTCTGCTTCAAGTTAGTGCTAATATTAACCATTTATATTATATACAGCTGTGACCCTGAGAAAACCATTCAACTGTAACTGTAAATAAAACTCTGATCATTTACCAGAATGTCAGTGTCTAATCTAGCTATACGCTTTCTAAGTCAAAACAGAGATACACTTCTGAATGGTATGTCGGGTTGGCCTGTACAAACAAAACATTCACATCTTCCCTTGAACATACACCTAACTACAAAAGAACAAATATTTGTATTGCATCATCACACACATACACTTTGGTCTCCCACCCACACATATAATTGGTCACACTGTATTAACTGTTTTCATATGCAATCAAAATGCAATCTCTTAATAAAAAGAGATTTAAGAAAAATAATAGACTGCTGTGATGTGCTGTGTTTATCTTCCTTTGGAGCTATAACAGAAAAATATCAATGTATCATCTTCAAAATTATGAATCATGTCTTATGCATTCAAAATGAAGAAGTCAGAACATTTCTAAATAATGACAAATACAAATGACAGATCCCCACCATCCAGCTCTCCAGATTTTCTAATATCATTTGCATAATTCTGACATCTTCACACAAGATTGGCTACATCTGGGATAAAGGGGCAAAGGGGAAAGAAGTAATTGGCGAAAACAACCATTTCACAACTGGAATGCAGCTCTGCCAGTTTTTCCCCACACTGGGGAGAGAGATAGAGATTGTGAATGAGAAAAGAGACAAGGGAAAGAGCTGGAGAGAAAAGGGGAAGAGAGGAACATCTGGGGTCTGCTGGAGACCGAGGAGGTTCCCAGCTGTCAGAGTTTCCCAGCTGCTCTCCCGACCTTCACTGTGCCAAAGAGAGAATCATGGGAATGACTTTTGCTGCTCCCCTGGTCCAGAGCTGGATCTACATGCCCTATAATGACTGTTTTGCAACATATTGCCCAAATATCTCAGTGTGTATGGAAGAAGTTGAGTTGTAGGATTCTCATTCCTGTCCGTGTTGGCGCTAATCACACCAATGGTATAAAGAATATTTGAAAGCTGCCAGGTCCTGCCCTGTATGATGAAGGCCCTGTGACAAAACCAAGCTGTGGAGTAAAGGATGCGATCAGTGTCTTGCTCCTGTCACTCACCTGTTTGTGATATTTTTCTCAAATTGTATCACTTAAATAATATCGTCAAGGCTGTTAGTCTATGCATCTTCTCCTCTGGCTCTCTAGATAATGGGGATGGGATTTGTCTGCCAGTTGTCACTGAGAGGTGGTGAAAGCTGAATCCTGCTGGTGAAATAGTCAAAACACACCTACGTGAGGATTGAATGCTGTGTTGACATTATGTACAACCATTCCTCCTGTGAATGTGTGTGTAACAAGGCTAAAGTGCAGACAAAAACACCACATATTTCAAAAATTTTCAAAAGACCAGCCCCCACCTACTCGTCTCTAGCGCTAGTTCGAATGCCAGGGAGCTTCGGAATCAGCACCTTGGACAGCGTTCAGAAGACAAGATATACAAACAACTTTATACAAATTGATGCTTTTGGACAAAAACTATTTGAATGCGTTATCTTAACGGTCTTCAGATTGAAAAAGCAACCTTGGTTTACTTGGTATAGATGCAGTTTTTAGTTTCCAGGAAATGATGGCCACATTTCAAGTCCAATCCAATTGAAAATAATTTACTTCCACCATTTGAAATGGAAACACCATCTCTGCTAAGCAAAGGGTTCTGTCCTTGTCTTGCTATCCCTCTCCATCTTTCTGTCTCTCTCTCTCCCATGGCGGCCATTGAGGGGCGCCTCTTATGTAAGTCCTTGTTTAAACACGAACATCTGGCTCAATTGGCAAACGCCATTGTCTGTTGGAGCAGACTCACTTATCAAAAAAATGAATAAATAAAAATGTCTTGAGCTGTCACCAGGCTGCAACTCTGTATTTATAAATTCTATGCAGGTTTTGGTTCTAAAAGTACCTGTATGAGAAACAGATTGGAGGCAGTCATAATAAGATTGGGAAATACCAATGAACTCCTAAGGAGTCAGCACATTTCTGACAAATTTAATCACAGACCCTTGTGGAACAATTGCCAAATCTTACTTGCTGCATGTGTGTAAGTTATGCAGTGTGTGTGTATGTGTGTGTGTGTATACATGTGCATGTGTGCGTGCGTTTGTGTGCTTGAGCATCTCTGTATGCCTACATATTACACAAATACATAAACACAAAGTACGTAAGTGAATATCCAAGTGAGTCCAAGGATTTATTTACCTGTGAATATGAGCCAAAGAAGACATTTGATGAGTGTGCGTGCATACATCCCATCCCGTGTGACTTAAAGTCAACATCGTGTTAAATGTCCAAAGGTTTGCCCGTGACATTCTGTTGAACCTACTGTCATCAAAACAGAATTTAATCAAAGATTATGTGCAATCCTGATAACTGAAACATTTAAGTTAATAACAAAATGTAGCTTAGTTTTAATAGATAAATCTCCAAAAGTCCAAAAGACTCAGTTTGGCCATTTTCTTTTTAATTTATGTCCATAAAATCTTCATGCTCCATCTAAAATCATACTTTACATACTGCAGTGAGTTTCCTGACTACCAACATGGGAATTCCATTCCCAGTTCTTGATAAGATTTCATATTTCGTTTGGTTACAGTGCATGAAATTATGACATTCATTGCATTCAAGTTTGTTAATTTATAGCCAAAGGCCATCAAATGATGAAAGGTAACGTAGGGTAAGTCTACTGTAGGAGCTGAACAAAAGAAGGTTTTTCTCTTAAAGCATGTATTATAACAATTTCAGATCTGCATTTTGAGATTGAATAACATATTTTCACAGTCTGTGCCACTTCGACTGCAGCCGCAGTGAAGGCAGTGTCGCTACAAAGTGCAACACATAAATCATCTGGCACATTGGACTTTAGAACGCATGTTTGTTTATTAACGTGCATCTGTGTTAGTGTTCCTAAGCACACCATCATGTGTTTCCTCAATGTAACATGCTGTCAGGGGGAAAGCGTATAGAGACGCACAGGCATATAGTACTCCAGCACTGGGGCTGGCGGTGTGGTGGGGGGGTCAGGCTGGGTACAAGGCACCCAGTGGGAGAAGCTGGCACAGATGGAGCCCCAGACCCACTGCGCAGCACTCGATGTCAGCTGCACTGCTAAAGAGAGCCCCTGGGATCCATGGGGTCTTTGGCAGGCACGAACACTCTGTTTTAGTCAGCAATTAGTTTAATGGAGCAAAATCTAAAATCACTTCAGACCAACACAGCTTTGAAAAGAATTGACGAGGCGAACTACTTTTGGTCATTACTTAAATCTTATTCTAATTCAGATTAAGCTATTTACATAGACAGAAACACAGGTTGGTCCTTCTGAATGTCTAATGAGTCTCTAAAGAGATTTTTGGCACCAGCATTTAGGTTGTGGCTGTTTACAGACATGTTTGCAATAGGAATAAATAAAAGCATTATCTTTACACATGATTTATCTTTCACATTCACATATTCATATTCACGTTAGTTTTATCACAGAAACATTTGAAATGTTTGAATTTTGTGCTTGCAGTAACTTTGTAACAGACTATATATTTGTGTTTTTTAAACAGAGTAAAGATCCTATGGTGCCAATGCCCTCATGCCTAACATGAGTGAAAAGGATCACACTTGCCTTAATAGGAGGTTTTGTCTGTTTGTCCCTTTCCTTGTCTGTCTTTCTCTGTGCATCAACCCTTATGCTTCATGGAACAAGATCGCTTGAATGACCATGAAAATGTGGGAGCAAGTAATGCAGCCAATTAGACTTATTTCTATAGAGGAAGGAGTCCAAGAGTGTTACAGCACATTTGCTTGCATGGGCACGCAAGTGACTGTGGTACACCTCGGTATTATGCTCTAAACTACAAAGGATGGGAATCAAATCAAATCTACTTATGGAGCATTTCTGTGCATTACACAGAATAAATGACATAGAGATAAAATTCTTTTATGAGAAGATCTAGCAAAGGTTCTATCGGAAATATTGTAGAAAACGAATGCAGGACTCAGCAGGGTCACTGTTAAGTGTGAATGTGCACTGCTGTCTGAGGACCACAGGTCAGATGAATATAAATATAAGGTACACTTTTTATTTCTGGCATTGCTGGTGCATGTGTGATACATACAAATAGATACACCCCTGACTATAATTCTATCTTGACCAATGTATTGCTTACCCTATACACCACCAAGCTAATGCAATAAACGGCTGCTGAGTGTGTCACTATAGCAAACGTTTAAACGTATTAAACAAGACAAAGTAACCCATGAAGAAGGATACACGCAACAGTGTAGTCTCATTAAGATAGAATGGTGGTAGGTAGCAGCTCCAATGTGACAGTGAATGGAGCTCTGACTGACAAATGGTGAACTGACAAAAAAAACCCTGAATGCATGCCTCACCTCCCTCTCATCAAGACCTGCAAATTCATAACTTCAAAAGTGCTGCAAATGGTCAGCTCAACAGTCTGAGGATTATTTGCAATAGAGTAATTCCATTTCATCAGCTTGACACAGCAATGTCATTTCATAAAAATACAATTATACAAATGTAATTATTATGAGTTTCTTGATTTTCATTAACCACAACCAACAGCTTTCCGCGTATAATCATGCATTTCATGCATATTAAAGACTTAATACACAGGTTAAGTTTTAACAAGGGTTAATAAAAGCCTTAACTGGAAATGTTGGCAAATCTAAACCAAGAGAACTTCTGCTGCAGTCCCAGTTTGTCATTTTCGCCTTCAGCATCTGTGCCGCAACAGACATCACACAATTTCATTCCAGTTAATTGACTATTTTGAAGTGGAGCGACGAGAGTTTTCCATCATCATATTGTCAGGAAACAGCTGCCAGCTGCATAGCAAGCCCATAATGCAATCAGCTACTTTGTGGAGGCCTTCAGATTCTTATTGTGTTAGGCATTGTTTAGACTGCTAATGTCCCTCGATTGGTCAAAACATGCGTCATTTCTCTCAGATGGCGCGATGTGCCCACAGTTCTTCATGCTCTTAATCTATAGTTTCATTTAATTATTGCATTGTTTTTATGGATGATATAGGAATATTGCGAAAAGAAAATCGTTTGAAATTGCATCATCAGATGTTTGCCTTTGATGATAATAGGTGAAACGTTGCACTCTGGCTTCCATTTCTACCAAATACATCTGTGTCAATGACCCATGTCACTTTTTGAAAGCGGATAACAAGCATGCATGTTTTTAGATTACAACAAACAATAGTATGATAATTTGTCCAAATATTTTTTTGTATTTCAGAACATCATTTCAGAAAATAAACATGATAGATACATATATTCATGCCAAAAATATACTTGTAAAGCACAGTAAAGCATTAAAAGTGTAGAAAATGTCTTAATAACCTGTTTTAATTTCACCTAGACTAACACCAGAGTTCCAGCAGAGATGTTTTGCAAATCTGGCAAATTAAATGAACTATGTCAAATACTAAACCACCTTGGCAATATCTTTCCATTCTTTGCCTCTATTTATTTGTTTATTTGTGCCATCTCTCTTTATTTTAATGAGTAACATCCTGAAAGGAATTATGGCTATACACAATACAATTTAGTTGTCAGCAAGAGATAATTACCACTCTGAAGATTGTCACAGTTTTACTGTCTGAGAGGACTCTAATTGTTTTTAAAATTAAAGAAAGAAAAAGAAAAAGAAAGAAATGCAGCACATTAACACATCTTTAGTTGTCACCCTAATAGTAGCTGGCTCAGAGTGAAGCAGGAGGCAGATTGCAGATGACTTGTGCTGTAGGAGGAAATATGGATAATTAGTAGAGGCAGTAATGCAAGAATTAATGGCAGCTGGAGCATACTGCTGTGATGGCAACATAAACACAAGGTGAGTTTACTTTGTTGTTCCTTGTAAACTGTAGTTGTTATCATTTTACATTGGCAATGCACCACGTAGTACAACTATACAGTGGTATTTTACTTAACATTAACTTCAAGGCATGAGGGTGAGATGGTTTTACATTGGAGCAGATTTGTTACAAACAGTCAGCGAACTGTTGCCACAAACGGTAAACCAGTCCCTCCACTATGCCACCACACCAACTCCAGATTCTTGAAGATCTGACACATAACAAACACACACATATTCTTCTAAAGCTATGATCCAATTTTGAAATCCCCCGCACCAGAAAGAATGAAATGAATACTTTAAAGTAAAGGGGAAGACAACAGTAACTGATGGCATGAACATTTGCTGCTGGAAGAATCCTACTCACTTAACTATAAAAAAAGGTATTTGTCAGGCTTACTCTTGTACATAAAAATAATTTAGTGTCATTCAATGTCAGTCTGGTATCAGATGCATTATCTTCATAAGCAAGACTCTTCTAAGGAACATCAGACAGATTCATATAATACAAATTACTAATATGTTCATTTCTTGATTACTGGTTCTTTCTATGTTATTGTATGCAGATATTTGCTTGCATATAATGAATACATGGTAGACACTACAGATTATCCCACAAACAGCTTATTTCCTCCATACCTCCTGTAAACAATTGCTCAAATGAAAAGATTAAAAATGGGCAAACAAACTTTCTTAAGTCTCAGAAGAAAAATATTAGTTAATATATCTACACTTATATAACTACTCCTTAATCACCTTCTTTTAGCTTCAGCAGATGTTACTCATCCATTTCCATATATCCATTTCTTGCTGAAGGAATTTCTACTCACCTCACATTTTCTCCATTGTTAAGACAGAGGACTAACGAATGCAAGTGATTCTGAATGTGCAGCAGATAAAACCTGTTCAAAACATCAGTGTTGTTTCTCGTTGAGCAAATTGGCTGCATTCCCCATCTGCTTCTTCGGCACCTGTGGAGGTGGAGGATGCCTGTTAACCTCAGCTTCATAGATGACAGCTCAGGTGACAGCTATGACAAATGTTAGGGTCATAGCTTTACAAAATAAGGGCAAGCAGGGAGAAACATATAATACACTTATTGTCTATAGATGGACAGATTGATGTTGTAGACTCCCTTAGTATAATTGTGATTATTTTTCCTGAAACCAGCTTGAGCTCATGGTCCTAAACTTTTTAGGCCTAACCTTTCTCAGCCCAGACTGTCTAGTTTTTGAGTTTAATTTCAGATGCCCCCATGTTTCACCTATTCATCCCCTATACTGCCCTTATTTACTAGACTCTTTTCATCTTCTGCATTTCTTTCCTGCCTTTCTCCTCCTCCTCATATCACCATTAGCCCTCCTTTCATCTGTTTTTCAGGCACACATTGCCTTCATCTCTGGAAGTCATGTTACAGCGGATCATTTACTGAAAGTTCCTTGGCTGCAGGGAGGCCAAGTAGTGAAATAAATTTTCCATTGAACAAAAGGTTCAATCTCTGCAGCGCCTCATGTTCCCCGACACCACCTACTGTACTGTATGTGCCCTGTTCAGGTGCCCTCGAACAAGAGACTGAACCCACAATTATTGTTCAACTTGGTGAAAATTCCTGCTAAATTCATCACACAATTCCACCGTATGTCCTCAGCCATCTTGCCCACACCCTCATCAAAGATGCAGGCAAGACGGCAGAGGATTTTTGGTGGGTAAGGAATAGTGAACTGGAGAGGACATGTGTCACATTTTTTTAGTTTGATGGATTTGCATTAGAACTCACACTGGCCTGCACCTTGCTGTGTGTGCATTCTCAGAGTTAAAAAATGAGGCTGCCTGCTAAATATCATGACCTGCATATCTGCTGTATAAATAACTGCTAACAAAAACAATAATGAACTATAATATATTAAAAACATAGTCAAAGAAGGCATCATTTTGTTCCACATGGAATAGCTTGAGGCAAATTATTGAGGGAAAATGGTCCTGTTTTGGATATGTTTTGTTTTTGCCCCATTAATACTCTTCTCAGTTTGTTTCAGTGAGTGTAAAGATTTTATAATGAATGGTGCTGTGTTCACGTCTGCCTGGTGCTTTCGTCATTTCTATGATGCAGCCTTGACTCAGGAGGGATCCCCAGTGATTTGAGCACCTGCTCCCCAAAGCCTTCATGTTACTTACACTAAAGCGTTCTTGAAGAGAAATGAAAATATAATACGAGGTACTGTTTTTTTGAGCATTGCTTGACTACCAGTTACACATTGCATTAGCAGCATTCATTCTCACCAAAAAAAATTGATGAAATCAATCAAAAGACTGGTAAACATAATGCAGAGGAAATTAGGAAATTACCAGTTTGTGTGTGATAATCTTCGAATAGAATGATGAATAACATACATGGCATGCCTTTAAATTGTGTTTACTCAACAAGGCTACAGTAAACACAATTTACATCCTTTTTCTCAGCAAGCAGGATTTGCTGGGGTAGTTTATAATTGAGTCTAGCGGTGCATGAACTTTCTACAGCTGCAATCTGTCTAAGCACAGCTATTTCTCCCTCTGCAGGCCCCAGCTTTCTTTTGTCGACTCTGCCTCGCATCGCAACAGTCCCCAAATGTGAGAGATCTTGATGAAAGCAGAATGTAATTATTAGTGTGGTAGTTCTAGGATGGTGGCAGGATCTTTACATGGTTCAGTGAACAGCACACTCTCTTTTCGAATCAAGAACATTCGCCTCCTTTCAAGGGCAATTATTTCTACCCTCAGTCACCCCCCCCCCCCTAAATGTCAATGGAATGGAATTGGACTGTTGTAGAAGTTATTCAACAATCTCATAACATATTGGATGCTATCATAGCTCTCCCTTCCCCTGCATCAACATTGCATTACTGTGTATGCTTCATCATATAGCGCAGAATAGCTACATGGGACATCTGTTACTCTTCCCAATGTTTCTCACTTCTTCAATGCATCAGTAAAACGTAAAGTAAAAGTTAAAGAATTCTCCTCAGGGTGGCAACAAACCAGCAATAACTGCAGAAAACATGAAGTACATCTGGTTTTCTGTGGTTATGTTTAACTCTGCAAGGATTTCAAATCCCTCCTTTTTAACTCTACTACTGTCTTTTTACACTTTATCATAGTTTTTTACACCTATACTGATATATATATATATATATATATATATATATATATATATATATATATATATATATATATATATATATATATATATATGTACATGTATATACACATGTTTTGGGTTTTTTGAGTTAAATGTGTTACTTTGTTCAGCTTTGTTGTTTTTGTCTCCCTTTTTGTCTGATTATGTGTAAGTACACGAGAGCAGTGGAAAAACCAAAGTCAAATTCCTAGTATGTGTTCACATGATTGGCCAAGAAAGCTGATTCTGATTTACCGCTACTTGGCTGCATGATGGATGCATGTGCGGTTTGCATGTAAACAGTCAAGACATAATGGGATCCATAGACAGTGATAGGACTTAACTGTCAGGAAGTAACAAGACACATGGCGACTGGACAGCGACTTGCAGCCAGGAGAGGAGGCCCTTCTGTAATCCGAAGAGCAAAAGAGGTTAGGCGGACTTAGGTAGCTGGGTGAAGAAGCAATAAAGAAAGTGATGAAAGTATTTGAATTTTAGTAAACAGGGTTCATGGAAATGTCTGGCCTTTTTCCCCTTTGTAAGATGGCATTATTGCAATGATATGCTGACAGAGTTTGAAACATTTCACTTCAAGTTACACATTTCTCCAGCTCAGAGGATTTTTAAACTCTGGGAATGTGGTGGATGATGACAGACACATGTAAGCACAAAACAATGACAATGACAACAAAGAGGAAAATTCTTTAGGATTATGTGCAATGTCTGCATTAGTTCTTCAGTTCAGTTTGTGTGCTTTAACTCTTGCTCTCTGTTTTGCATTGCTTGGCTAATACCCTCATGTTTTTCTTCCCAACTAACTGAAGATTCTTGGATCTTTCTGACTCATTCAGACCTTTCAGCATTTGTATTTGTCTTGTTGTGGAAATATCGCTATCCATCGCTATATGGAATAAAACCAAGCTCGGTGTATGTGAAGCAATTATTATTATCTTGCGCAAGAGAGTCAATTCACACACACTACTAGAGTGGAGGAGTTGACTGACACAAAGAGGTAACAGAGAGATTCTTAACCCTTGTATGGTGTTCGGGTCTGTGGGACCCGTTTTCATTTTTTTATCCAGAGCAAAATTATACGTTTAATTATTTTTTCAAACTCAGACTCATTGGCCTTGGCTCATATTGATGAATCTGAGTTTGAAAAAATGATTAATCGTATAATTTTTCTTTTGATAAAGAACATGAAAACGGATGAAATCATGTCCACAAACCCGAACACCATGCAAGGGTTGAAGCAGTTGGGTGTATCATTAGCACAACAACAGTTCCCCTTCCTCATTAAGCTCAAGGAACTGGTTCTACCCCCAATTTCAAGAAACTGGGTGCGTAGGCATAATCATGATCTTTATCCTTATAAGGTAAAAGAAACTGTCAAACATAGCACATATATATCTATATCATAGACATGAAGCAAGATAACTGTTAGGTGAACTTCCTGTTTTCGAGCAGTTCGACCTCACACTTCTGCTCAGAGTACTTTCCTGTCCCGGTCATGATCTTTTCCTTAGAATAAGTAAAGGGCTGATGCAGGGCAGATGTGCATAACTTCTGTTTTCAAAGGTCATCAACAACTAACTGTCATTTCAGCATTTTTCCACCACCCCCCCATTTAAAAAATGTTAAATTCACTCAAACGTTGACCCTATCAGGTCCGAATGTAGCAAGCTTATCAATGGAATATAAATCTGTCATGGTCTAGGTCGTGTCTGTTACTTTACACATGGATTGTCTCACTGTCCTCCTCAGACCAGTAAAGTTGTGGAGGTGTTGTACCCATGCATACTACACAAGTGTCGTTTGTTAGGGATCGTGCTGTAAAATTAGTCAGTTGAAACCATGTATTTTCTTGTAACCACCGTCTTCTAAACACGTTATAAGGTGTTACTTCTCTTTTGGTTCGGTTGTGGATTGGGGTGGGTCACTTTTCTTAAACAATATTGGAATCACTATCACTATTGCAATCCATAAAAACACACATAATGTACCTTTCAACCCACAAAGTCCAGGGTGCCTAAATGGATTACCTTATAAGGTAAAAGAAACTCAGTCAAACATATCACATATATATTTATAGAATTCTTTAGAATAAGTCTCTTATGTTTGCGCCCCTCTTCCCCTAGCGAGCCGGGGGGTAACAAAGTGAAAGGGCTGTTGCAGGGCAGATATGCATAACTTCTGCTTTCAGAGGTCATCAACAACTAATCTCATCTCGAAACTCATCTCAAAACTCATTTCAGCATTTTTCCATCACAGTCTACTACTGTGGTACTCTTTATTTAGCAGTGTTACTAATACAGAGAAACCTCACAGTTCGCAGTCACCTAAAGCCAACTAGCTGTAAGATACCCCTCCTCTACAGACAAACTCCGAAGAAGGATTGTAGTCCTTGAAACCCGTGTAGATCCTTGAGATAGAAGTCAGGATATACATTTCCAGACACTGGGATCTACAGTGGAACCAGCATGAATGCTTGATAATAAGAGGATGTTAACCAAGCCCAATAAAGCTGTTCTCTCTTGCCTATACAACTTATAATACAGTATAGAATTGTGAGAACAATTCATTCCTCTAAAAAAAATGGAGATATGAGAAATAGCAAATAGACAAAAGGCCACAGAATTACATTCTATGTACTATATTATCCACAGAGACAAGCCACCTTGTTAAATCCTGTACTGTACCATCCCAACAACCAGTGCTGCCAACTCTACCTACAACTCCCTCAAAAAATTGCTTGAAGTTGCTAGATGACATCAAAAAGGCAGGGACAAGATCAAACAAACAAACAAACAAATAGCATGAAAGCTATGGCGCTCCTGGTGCACCACTTTCTCAAGTTTTTCTCAAGTACCGATCCAGAAAAAGTTAATGCTGTTGCTAGAAGAGCCATGGACTGTGTGTACTCTGAGCAGCATTGCTTTGGAATGAAATACAATGTATTATATATATTTAAATATATTTCTCACCATTATCCCTGATGGTCTGAGTTAGTTGCTAAATTTATTGCTCGTTTCTTTTTAGATATAAAGTTGCTAAGAGCATCTGATAAGTCGCTACATCTATGGAGAACGTCTGCAAAGTCTTGGAGTCAAATAATGCGAGAAAATACGACTACTTACAGTGATATCTGAGAATACACAGACAAGCAAACAATGCTGGACTCTGTTTAAAGTGGAAAAGCTCATGATTGTGTAAATAAACAGACAAACATAGAAGGGAAAGCATGCATGCTCAATAAATCCTTCCTGGATCAAATCAACAAATAAGTCTGGATTTTATACATATTTAGATGATTATATCATAATTCTCGAACTATCCAGTAATGTTTACTACTTACCATACTGAGTTTAAATGAATAATTTATGATCTGCTTATCCATGTCTGGTCTGCTACCTAGTGTGAGGTCCAACAATGCTAAAAGGTCTGGTGCAAATAGACTATTTCTGTCCATGGCTTAACTGGAAGCCTTTCTTTGATTTTATATGGAGAGCAGTTAGATTAAAGATGAGATTAGCAAGAGCTGAATAAAGATTTATCACCTGTCCCAATTGTTCTTGACAACTCTTTCCTTCCCCAGAAGGTTACACCGAGATTGACATGGTGGTGAATTACAGAGGAACTGTTAGAGCCAAGTCAAAGGCAAGTTGAGTGGTGGTTTTATTCCCTTTGCCTTTTCACTTTGCTACTCCCATTTAATTTACTTTTCCTTCACATGTAGTTAAAAGGAAGAAAAGAATGTTAATTGTTGGGCTTCACTATACAGTGAAGACCGCATGTTTCTTTGTCTGTAAAACTATTGGGCTCCTTTCCCCAATGCCCCCCAGTTTCACAGATAGGTGTGAAATCACCCCCGCGCCCAGCTCCACAGTCACCATTGGCCGGAGGGGACACATGATTTTACGACCGCAGGCCCACAAAACCAGTTCACCCCCACTGAACTCTCTCTTTCTCACCGTCTCTCCTAAAGTGGAGAGACCAGCTCTCTTTCTCATCGTCTCTCCTGAAGTGGAGAGACCAGGTCTTCCCTGCTCCCTCTCCTCCTGCAGAGGAGAGACCAGCTCTCCTGATCTTTCCTGAAGAGGAGAGACCAGCTCAACTCAGCTAAGCTCTGCCTCAGTGTGGTCTGTCCAGAGCAGCCACCTCCTTCATGGTAGCGACACAAGGTCCTGCCTGAAGTAAGCAGATCAGCGCCAGCAGGCACGACCCAGAGTCTGCCAGCTGATAACCACAACAGGAGCACACCAGCAAGTTAGCACAGAGCTGCTAACTAACAGGAACAAAGGAGCGACCGGATTCCTCCAGCCTGCAACCACACAGCACGGACACGAACCACACCTTTCCTCCAGCAACAAGCTGAGAAAGCAGCACCCTCAAGGACACTTCGTCTCCCCTTTTAAGGACTGGTAACAAACTCTAACTGGGCATAATTAGCATAGCATTACTGCATACATGGTTTACCCTTGTTAATGTATTGACTTGCTTTAATGTTCATTGAGTTTGATTATTGTGATGTGTTGTAGATTACTGTGCATCCATTAAGTTTAGTTGATGTTAGCCTACAAACTAACCATCCTGTCTTAACCTGCACCTTCATCTCTCTCACACACACAGTCTGGCAACAGGCCACTGAGGGACAAGGCTAAGCTAACAGCACTTAGCTTTCCTTTGTCTGCCTCTGACCCACACCCCAGGGGGTCTGGCCATCACCATTTGGTCTCTCTCCCCCACCTTTGTGGGACCCATCTCACATTCCTCAGCCTTATCACACACACACACACACACACACACACACACACACACACTCTTACACTCATATTATTTTAGTTTAGTCATAGAGATTTAGTTAGATTGTTTGATTGATTTTGTTTCTGCAACAGCAGATGTCTTTAACACCTACTCTGCTTCAGCCGTACTTACAACCGAAGTACAAGTCCTTAATGCATAACAAATGATGTCCCTGAATTTTGCTCTGTTTTAATAAATGTTTTAATACTTGCTGTCTCCGTTAATGTTGTACAATTGTGGACACTGCCAACCTCTACACTGTCAAGAACTCCAAAATCCTTCAGCTAGCTATCAATGTGGTAATTTTGGTAGTAATTATTAAATTAATTATAAAACATAATTCCAAATTGATAGTTTAGTATTTTTATGAGACTAAATCAATTAAAACGGCTGTCTTTTCCTCGTTTTTCGAGGTGGTGCCCCAATCGAGGTGGACTTTAATCAAAGTTCATTTATTTTAATAATTATTAATTATCTTTGATAATTATTAATTATTTCCGATAGCCAAATTGAACATTACCACTTGTTAAAGCACAACAAATGGTGCGTCCCGTGTGAGGCAGAGTACTGTTGGCAATTGTTCATATTTGTACAATATTAATTTTCAGCATAATTTTGGTCAAAACCAAAATTTTAGAAAAAACTTTAAAACGAGCAAAATTATCATTTTTAACCACTAGTCAGTCACAGAAGTACTTCCAGCTGTACTTTCAAGTGCATTGTGGTGAAAATCAATCTAACTAAATTAAGCTAAAAGCAATTTGAAGAGTTAGTGTAGTGTGAATTAAGGCTAAAGCTAATGCTAACACTGGTGCCTATGTTTGAAAGCAAACATTGAAAGCCCCATAGTGTTACATTTAGAGCTTGCTACTGCTGCTAACCTTTCAGGTAAACCTATCCTGTAGGAAGATTTTTGGTTCAGCATCTGAATGTCACACATTCAATGCAATCTGTCCATTCGCTGTTAACTAAAGTGCTTCCTGTTTGTTAAGACACAGCGTGCCACCGGCCCTGTGAACTTAGAGCTTGAACCTGGCTGTTACTGCCGTGCATTTCAGCCTGAATAAGAAATAGAGCCAGAGAGAGAGCCACAGCGTGCTATCAGCCCTGTGAAGTTAGTACCTAGCTGCAACTGCCACGTGTTCCAGCTTGAGTAACTTAAAGAGACATTCCTGACTGTTACTGCCGTGCATTTCAGTTAGAGAGTCAAAATTTTGGTGAGTAAACTTATTTTGTGTAAATCTACATTTACCTTAATTGGCCTCAGTTTGCTATCCCCACCAGTTCCACTAGATAGTGTACAGCTACCTTCTAGTGTAGGCCACCACAGTGTTAGGCTAGTAGTATTCCCCAAGCTACACTTCAAGGTGTCTGCCACCGCAACACCATAGCCAACCACTTTGCTTCATCGCATTTTAACTTGTTTTACCTCACCCCTTTTCAGGCAACAATGGAGAACCCCTGTGTAGAGCAGTTTATTTCTTCCTTAGCACAGAGCCTAAAGCCTGGCTACCCCGAATTCATTAACAAATTGAATTTCAGTGAGTGTACAGAAGAGATAGACTCCCTACTCAACGACAGGTGTGATGGACAGACTGCATCCAAGGGCTCCTTGTTAAAATGCTTGCTCGTGACTTTTCACAGGCAAACCAGCCTCGCCCTTCAGAGTAGAGCAGCCATAGAGAAGGAGGTAGAAATCCTGAGAGCGCAAAATGCTAGCCTCTTCCATGAGGTTCAGATGGCTAATAAGAAAGCCCTGCGCTACTTAGAAGACCTGCACACAGCAGAGTTAGATCTCTGTTCACAGAAAGAAGAAATGTATAGACTGAAGTCAGAACATTTGGCCCGACCAGAGTCGATCAGCCAGTGTGATTCCGGTTACTCCGATTCACACTCTTCTACCAGTGACAGGTTCAGTTTTTCCCCAAACAGAGGACATGAACTATTCCCACCTGAACACAAGTTCTTGGGAATGAAGTCAGCTCCTCAGCCTCCGCTGAGAGACCGAGCTCAAAGCCGCCTGACTTCCCATTCCTCTGAAGCAGACAGAGAGGAGTTGTCTAGCATATCTTCTAGAAGATATTCCGTCCCAAGTCCCTCATTCATGTCACTGCACGACACATTTCTCCATGCTTGTCCCTCCAAAGATGGGACTAGAACAGTCCAGGACTGCTCAGCCTCCTCTCTGCATCACCGTCAGAGTGGCCGCTGTTCAGCCCCTGTTCTTCCACCACAGAGAAGTGTAGGGCATGATTTACATAGCAATGACACTAGCTTAGTCTCGCCTTCACAGGGTCCCCGCCTTGAAGAGCTTGAGCTTCTAGCTAGAAGCATTGATAGGTTTGATCCAGATAACTGTGATCACCAAGTTGAGGACTATTTCAGGGAGCTAGACTACAACTTAATTGACTTACCCCATGCAACTGAAAGGGAGAAAGTTAGACTTGTGTGGAAAACCAGCTCTAAAGCGGTCCACAAGTTTATACAGTCACGACCTCCCAGTGTCAGAAATGAGTATAAATTGCTACGTCAAGCACTGACAGAAGAATTTTCCTGTGCTACTGACGACACCACAGCAATAGTTGCAGCCCTACAAATTAAGCATGCCCGTCGTGAGCATCCAAAAGAGTACTACCAACGTTTGAGACACGCATATTTCCAGGGAAAGAATGCACCAGGCTTAGAAGAAAGCTCCACCTTCAAGGCTTTATTCTTGAGAAACCTCCACCCATGTGTGCGTACTCACGTTGTACTCAGGACACAGGAAGGTGACCCCTCATTGCAGGAGATCCGGAAGATGACACAGGTAGTCTGGGAAACTATTGTCTCTTCCAAAGCAAGGGGGGGGACAAGTGAGCCACCCAGCTCACACACCAAGGTGTCAGACAGGTCAGCTGCCCCAAAAGTTCACCCTCACAACAGACGAAAGGGGGGTGACAAAAGACCACATAGGGACACTGAACGTAACCGCCAGGTCCATCCACTGCCCAGGGATAGACACTCCGAGCACAGGAGCAGGAGACTGCCATACGCAGAAATCCAGGCAAGGAACAGTGACCAGGTAGCGTACGGGTCAGATGATGACTACAGCATCTCTGACTGCAACTCAGAACATGGTAATAATCTTCCAGACACTGACAGTGACTCTGAATGTCTCTCTCCCTCTGGCTACCAGGAGCGTTACAGCCCTGGGCCAAGAAAGAATAAGAGCTCTAGAGCTCACTCCTTTTGGTCATGGCAGCACTGACCGGATGACAGACACCCAATCTACCCCACCTTCACTACAGTTATTTAGGCAAATTTGAATTTGTTAGCAACAGCAGCAAACTCATTTGAACACTCAGTAATAAAACAAACATTACTGAAAGCCTAAATTCTGATTGGATTCAACACCACTGCTCAACTTCCAAGTACACTTGGACCAACTTCACATTTTGTCAGTAAAATCATACAAAACACACGTAGGACACACTGTTATGACTTTGTCATTTTAGGTGCCTCTATCTCTGCTACATAACACACTGACATTTCCTGTTCCCACTAACCCTCACTAACAACTGAGAAACACAGGTTATTTGGATGCAGTATGTCATTGTTGTGTATGAAGAACTGTTTTGTAATGTATGTCTGTTCTAGCTTAGCCAAGATAGATTCAGCATATGCCCAGTTGGACAACAAACTGCCCAGTAGTTACCAACTTGTTTCACCTGGACTGACAAAAATGAACAATGGCCGAAACATGCACAATTATCCCATCAGCATCCCACATCAGGTGACATCCTGATGGCAGGGGGGATGTTGGGCTTCACTATACAGTGAAGACCGCATGTTTCTTTGTCTGTAAAACTATTGGGCTCCTTTCCCCAATGCCCCCCAGTTTCACAGATAGGTGTGAAATCACCCCCGCGCCCAGCTCCACAGTCACCATTGGCCGGAGGGGACACATGATTTTACGACCGCAGGCCCACAAAACCAGTTCACCCCCACTGAACTCTCTCTTTCTCACCGTCTCTCCTAAAGTGGAGAGACCAGCTCTCTTTCTCATCGTCTCTCCTGAAGTGGAGAGACCAGGTCTTCCCTGCTCCCTCTCCTCCTGCAGAGGAGAGACCAGCTCTCCTGATCTTTCCTGAAGAGGAGAGACCAGCTCAACTCAGCTAAGCTCTGCCTCAGTGTGGTCTGTCCAGAGCAGCCACCTCCTTCATGGTAGCGACACAAGGTCCTGCCTGAAGTAAGCAGATCAGCGCCAGCAGGCACGACCCAGAGTCTGCCAGCTGATAACCACAACAGGAGCACACCAGCAAGTTAGCACAGAGCTGCTAACTAACAGGAACAAAGGAGCGACCGGATTCCTCCAGCCTGCAACCACACAGCACGGACACGAACCACACCTTTCCTCCAGCAACAAGCTGAGAAAGCAGCACCCTCAAGGACACTTCGTCTCCCCTTTTAAGGACTGGTAACAAACTCTAACTGGGCATAATTAGCATAGCATTACTGCATACATGGTTTACCCTTGTTAATGTATTGACTTGCTTTAATGTTCATTGAGTTTGATTATTGTGATGTGTTGTAGATTACTGTGCATCCATTAAGTTTAGTTGATGTTAGCCTACAAACTAACCATCCTGTCTTAACCTGCACCTTCATCTCTCTCACACACACAGTCTGGCAACAGGCCACTGAGGGACAAGGCTAAGCTAACAGCACTTAGCTTTCCTTTGTCTGCCTCTGACCCACACCCCAGGGGGTCTGGCCATCACCATTTGGTCTCTCTCCCCCACCTTTGTGGGACCCATCTCACATTCCTCAGCCTTATCACACACACACACACACACACACACACACACACACACACTCTTACACTCATATTATTTTAGTTTAGTCATAGAGATTTAGTTAGATTGTTTGATTGATTTTGTTTCTGCAACAGCAGATGTCTTTAACACCTACTCTGCTTCAGCCGTACTTACAACCGAAGTACAAGTCCTTAATGCATAACAAATGATGTCCCTGAATTTTGCTCTGTTTTAATAAATGTTTTAATACTTGCTGTCTCCGTTAATGTTGTACAATTGTGGACACTGCCAACCTCTACACTGTCAAGAACTCCAAAATCCTTCAGCTAGCTATCAATGTGGTAATTTTGGTAGTAATTATTAAATTAATTATAAAACATAATTCCAAATTGATAGTTTAGTATTTTTATGAGACTAAATCAATTAAAACGGCTGTCTTTTCCTCGTTTTTCGAGGTGGTGCCCCAATCGAGGTGGACTTTAATCAAAGTTCATTTATTTTAATAATTATTAATTATCTTTGATAATTATTAATTATTTCCGATAGCCAAATTGAACATTACCACTTGTTAAAGCACAACATAATTAATCAATTTTCAACTTGCTTGCGTCCTTTCCCTCAGTAGTCTGCTCCAGATCCTCCTTGGGAGGAGCTCTCCAAGGCCAGCTGAAATATGTAATCTCTAGTGTGTCCGCAGCTTTCCCAGCCTTCCTCCTCTCAATCAGTTGCATACCTCCACAAGGGGATGTCTCAAGAGGCTTCAGTACAAGTAGTCTGGCAGCTGTGTGTAACACGTAAGATACCTGAAGCAGCTGCTTATTTTTTCTCTCTCCTGAATTCTGGAACTAACAATTTTTGGGGTAAAGAATCATTCTCCCAGATTTAGAGATGTCAAACTTGATCCCAGCCCCATCACACTCTGCAACCTGCGCCGGTGCACATCAAAGGCTGTGCTCTGATGAACACAAAGGATAACATAATCGGCACACAGGAGAGATACCACTCAAATGTCACCACACGACACATGCTGAAAGTTACAACCAAGAAAGGTAACAAAGCACATCCTTGTGAGAGACCACTGCCCACAGCCAGTGCGCTTAAAGTTTTGTTCGTGGAGTATTTGTCATTTGTGATTCCAATTGTCACAAATGACACAATTCTCATACACTCAAGGGTCATATAACACATGATGTATATGTTAATATTGAAGAAAAAACAAAACTAAATCATGGCACATACTGCAACACAACATACCATCTTTAAGTGGCACAATAAAGATTTAGAATTTAAATACCATGTGCCTCTGTTTTGGAAAATTAAATTATGGTTTATTGCTTTATGAACTAACAGATATACTATACATAGTATAGTCTGTAAAAGGGTAAACTTAATGGCAATGCTTTAACTTGAAGTAATTATGTGCTCTTATAATAGTCAATATTGTTTTAATCACTTTCCAAACTTCACTTTTACCATTAGAAAACATGCTATCACCCCCGTGTCTCTTTAGCACAGCCACAAAATCTCTAGATTTGGGTTTTTGGATCCGCTGACTATTCAAGTGGGTGGGAACACAAGAAATACCAGTCCTATTTTAAGAGTGTGAAGTTTGTCAGAGCTGCTATAGCATATCTTGGTGCAGCTTGTTCAAGCAGGATCTTCAGAGTCTGCTTAGTCTACCTTTCACCTTTCAGAAGGTTGCATATTTATTTGTGCTTGCCCACTGAGGTGCCATCCTCCCTTCCTTTTCCACGCTAACGATAATGGCATAAAACAAGATTTTTAAAAAAGATCTACAAAACTAAACTACAAAATGCCAAACAATATAGTTGCACATAGGTCCCTTTATAGAGACTGGGTAACACCCCCCACTCCTAATTTGCGGGTTTTAATAAAAGGAAAAACTGGAGAGACTGGCTTAATAAATGGAACATAGTTCTCCTTGTTCAATTGCTGCTCAGTAATCATCATAAAAAGAAAATCTGGGCCATTTGAACAAAATAAATCCATGGCAGATAAAAAGGTGTGTTTCTTCTAATATATTCCCCTTTTTTAGTTTTAGGTTTCAGATAATTACACCCTTGTCCTGAAAATAAATAACCCACCCATAACTTATTACATCATGTAACCTTACATCTTCTTTTGAACTTGTTGTGCAAGTAGCTCAAAGTGAAACACTGAAAGCAACTGTATCCACAGTACATATTAATCCCCAAGGCTTCTTTGGCTGGAACACCTTAATAAGATAATATCACTAATGGAATATTTGTTAGCATCACAGGTGAGATGCAGGATGATAGGAAAATGAGTATAATATGGAGTTTAAAATATTAAACTTTCATTGCTGAGACAGTTGCGATGACCCAGCTTTCACAAGCTTGAAAACTACTGCATTATCTAAACAGAGGCACACCTAAGGGTGGGATGATCATTGGCTCGATTCCCTGTACCTGCTAGGAACACGTTTTTCCGCTCCATTGTATCGGTACTGCAGCAGCAACAAATACAAATCAGTTGTCACATTTTGGCACAGCAGGGATCATGTTTTTTTTGTTTTTGTTTTTTTTTTACAGATGGCAGTTTAATTTAATGTTATTAGTATTTTAAATGCAACTTGACTCAGACAACTGTAAAAACTGTAGCTTTTTTGAAACAGTATCTGAAAACAGTGCTCACTGTTCCAAAAATAACATTTCCTGACCTCAATTGGTGTACTATAATTAAGTTAAAGAAACTAAATCTACTTGGCTATGTGAAGGTAAAAAAAAAAAAATGTGGTCACATGTAAACCTCCATGACAGTGATAAACAATGATATATCGACAGATGTCACAAACACTCACACATTAGGCAGACACAGAGCAACATTAGCAAACCGCAGCAATTTCAAGGCCACATGCTTTTTCTTTTTTACCCTGAAGGTTAGCCAACACATGCACAATGGAAACACCAAAACCAATGCTGTCATTTTTCTGGTGAGGTCAGTGAGCATAGAGTAAATTTATTCCATGTCTATCACATTTTTCAGGGATCACAATCCCTCTGCAGCCAACTACTGCAGGCCATCACTTATGTAAACATCCAGTCCATGTGACAACATTTGCACGCTTCATTTCCCACTATGACCACCCATTGTTAAGATTTAGAGAAGCATTTTATCCTCTGTATGTTATGTTATTTATATTTATACCACATATAAATGTTGTAAGTGGAGTGTGCCATACACTGCTACTGTTAATAAACCCCTCCAAAAATTCTAAGAACCTCAACAAAGCTCCCTCATCTGATCCGTTGCTCAAAATAGCTCAACTCCAAAGGCAGGGATGCCTGCAGAACTTGCTTGTTTTGTTCAATGACATTCCCCAAACAAAAGCTGAAAAAGAAGCCTGTCTTCTTTAAGGGGGCAAACAAAAAATGAGGATATCTTCCAAGAGGTGCCAGAGGGATCTGCCTCTTTTTCCTTTCCATCTCCCTGCCGTGACCGGGAGGGGGTTTTCTGGGGAAAACAACGGTGCTGTCAACAGTTAGTGCAGTGATCGCTGGAGGCCAAACAGAGGAGGAAGCATCACTTAATGTAAGGGAATGGATTAGAGAGGCTGATTATGCCTCGGAGGTGAGAGCAGCACAAAGTGAAAGAAAGGAAAAGCTGGAGCGAGCAAGAGAAAATTTGTCTGAATGTGATCGTGCGCGCATTTCAAGTAGGCCTGTGTGTTGTGCGGGTGTGTAAGTGTATGCATGTGTTTGTAGGGTTGCGTGTGTGTGTGCCTGTATCTTGGCATGCAAATGTTTAAGTACACTGGTGGGTTTGGTATGCGTTCATACATTATGTATATGCTTGTAAACTTGTTTGTGCGTCAATTGTTGTGGATGTGTTTGCAGATACAAATGCAAATGCATTTTACTGTTTCATTCCACATTGCTATGCGAGTACATCTATTTCATATAGTACCTTGCCTGATATTTCCCACCATTATATACTGCAAAACATTTTAAACTTTTGATTAAAAGATTACTTAGTTACTTTTATCTGTACTGAAAACTGCCAATTTTTAAAAGTTAAATGATAAACTTGATAGTTTGTGATCTCATAACCATCCAGTTTTCAACAGTTATGCTTTACTGTCAACACCTTTCTTTACATTATGTGGCCTAATGAAACAACCACATAATTTACACCGTAGAATTTAATTATCTCAATATCAATATCATTATGACAGAGCATGATAAGGTTCACAAATATTGCATCAAGTGTTCAGCTGTAAGATTGGCTCAAATGACATAATACAGTAAGTAGAACAGAGTACCTGATAAACTGATTATTAAGTTTTTCTCTGTATAATTGTTATAAACCAAAAGACCATGGTTAAAAACAAGCCTCTGCTGTATAGCACGATGATGGAGTTACGTTGCAGCCTTTCCCAAAACTTCTGCAAAACCATGTTACCCTTTAACTGTGTTTCATATCATGCTGTTGTCTTCGCCTTAACACAAGAAGATAAATGTGAAACAAGTGACTTTCCCACTGGCCTTTCACTCCTCTCACCATCTGCCATTGTGAAAAACTCTGAAAGCTTTAGCTCCGTTTGTGCTGGTCATACTGGAGGAATCATGTCATAAATCAAAAACGGCATAATTCCTGCCAAATCCGACCTGGTGGCACACAATGAAAATGCTGTTTACAGGCTGGGAGAGGGTACCAGTCTACTGAGTGATGTTCTTGATTTTCTGCAGTTTCAATAAATCATCACTGTATTGATCTAAAAATCAGTATGGTGATGACGGTGATTACGTAAGTAGCACTTTATTTCAGTTATTCTAAATAGCACTGAAGCTGATGTTAAAAAGGGCTTGATTTATTCAATACAGTCTCAAGACTGAGTATAGATTAATTCAGCAGTGTTGTCTTAGTTTATTTCCAACATGCACAGATTTAAATGTATATACACCCCTGCAAAGATAAAAATGCATCTACTAGCACCTATGTGCTTACTGAGAGACTACATGGCTATTTTTTCCTTTCTAGTGTGGTATTAATGAGTTTGCTTCATACTCAACATATAGCAGCAAAGCAGACACACATGCCCTGAAGGTTCCATGCTATGAGCACAAGATGATCCCTGCGCTGTAAAGGGCTGTATAGAGAACTCCTTACAATAATCCATCATCTGTATTTACAGCAAATAATAGTTGCCAAGAATGAATTACCACCAGTGCCTGGCTGCCACTGACATGCCTAAAAGGTGCCTAAGGGGACAATGTCATTACAATGTGCACTCTAAATTTTCACAACACATTTGTAAGCCAAATACCAAAATCTAAGATAGCTCATTATATGTTTCAGCACAGAATATAGGTCCTTAAGGATAAAGAAGACAGGGATTCACATGCTATGATACAAGGAGTGATTTAGAAGTATATATATATATATTTTTTTTTTTGTAGATTTTTTAGAGTCCAACAATATCATCACGGAAATGTCAGAATTAGAAAGTGATAATTTCTGTGATTTGTCCCCAATTTTGTGGTGATTACTACTTCCACGCGTCCTTATCAATCAAACAGTGTGTTTGTGCGTGTGTGTGTGTGTGTGAGAGAGAGAGAGAGAGAGAGAGATCAGATGAGAGATCATCCAGCCTTGCAACCTTCAAGTCTCATTAAACCACCTATAAAGTCGCAGCAACAGAATGCGATGCAAACCAGATGGTTTTTTTTTTGTTTTTTTTTGTCTCACCAGTTTCTGGGCAAAAGATTCACCATGTTATTAAGATCTACTCATAACTGCATGTAGCTAATTATGTACTCTGTAATCTAAGAAGTGTTTCCCTCTTGGGATATGGAACATAAACCCATCAACTTTGCGAAGCATGCCGTTTACTGCTCAATTCCTCTAGGCATTGTAATTTTGCTTGGACACGTGTCTATAGGTAATGCTACAACAACATGGAAAGTTAAAATGGCCTTAAAGGTGTCCAGTGGCGTTTTCGTTGAAACAAAATGTATGTGTTTATATTCAGTGCTGCTCACCAAAACATACTGTTTGTATCTCATCGAGCAAACATGTTGAATGCATTTCCTTCCTCCATAAAACATTTACAAAGCTGATTTTTTGAAATATTTTGAAACCTGTATTGTTTACATCCATGTTTACTTGCTAACTCCTACCTCCCTGCCTTTCCTGGTCATTATAGTCATTTCTTGAGTGTAATAATGTGAAACCTTTGGTAGTGTGCTCATGTACTAAATGTGCATCCTTGCGAAACCCACTTGTGAAAAATGCTCCGCAGCACTACTGGCAGTCAGACGCACAGTTCACAGTTGGTTCTCAATGAAACCAATACTACAACCAAATTTAATAAGGTTTATGGAAGAAAAGAACACAGAGATACAAAGTGATATAGGGAGAGGTGGGTATGTAAGTAACTAGGTAGGTCAAAAGACCTGTATGAAAGCCAGTGTCAAAAGTGAAGAGGTTCTTACATCCTTGCCACAATCAAATAATGACAACATGTTTTAGAATATCACAAATGTTGTGGCAGTCTGTACTGGCAAGATTTACCATAAAAGTTACACTGGCTTACCACTAACTATACATTAACACTTCCTTTTGTGAGAAGGTCCTAATAGAGGCAAAAACTTTATTCGCGACAGGGCTGTGGTTATAAAGGTTATGGTGTTAATGTCAAACCACACAGTGTGTCAAGAGGTCTGGAAGTCACACTCAATTCTTGGGAACAGATTGATACAGATATAGTATATTGGTCTGAAACACTCATTATAACCACTGTGTATTTTAGTAAATACTAATGTATACGTATGTGTGTTTTAGCAAATGACAATGTATATATTCTTAAATATAAGAGAGAGAAGATCTTAATCATGCAAAGTATTATGGTATTCATCTGGATTTTATATCTTTGGTAACCATAGAGACCAGTCACCACCTCCGCCATGCCTATATTGCTTTATGGAAACTAATACTGTTTGCACGAGATACTGTAATGAGTTTCATTTACACTGACACGATTTTGCCTGTTTTTTTCTGCATTTTCATCAAAATACTCACCTCTGACTGGAATGCAAATGATTACATTGCCAAGTCAGTAGTTTTTGAATTGTTTCATTACAAAATGCTGATCGAAAAAAACACTGTCACTTGTAATTCCTCTGTGTGGTTCAAGTATACTCCTCATCTTCAACCATGTCAGTGTTTTATAGCAGAAGGTAAAATATAACTGCTAACTTCAATGTTTCTTCAGAATAAAGCTTACACAGTGTTATAGGCAAATATGAGTCACGAAATAAATATTTCCTGAGGACGAAGGTTACACTTGGTAACATTAGTTCTAGGAGCAAAGGTAGTTTCCTCTAATAGACTGCCCACTCCTGCAGAGCAGCGCATTAAAATGTGCATGTATTAGCTTGGCCTCAAAGTGGCTCTTTGGTTAGTCTTATTATCTTAAACCACTATATAAACCGTAAGCCAGTGTTAGAATGGAATGCAATCATCTCATATGTTGTGTTGCCATCCCAGTCACAGCATTGTAGAATGGCCATGTCTGTCTGAGACAGTGCAAATGTTGTAGTGATGATTCAGTGATGATCCGTCAGTGTTTAATAGGACTAATTCCATCAGTATCGTTGGTATGTGTATAGGTGTCATTATTTTCAAACAGTGGACAGTACCATTTAATATCCTGGTTGTTAGAAAAGGATTCAGTCAGTACACCCAGTTGGTGTATGTGTGTGCGTGTGTGTGTGTTTGTATGTGTGTCTAGGGCATCATCCAGGCGAGGCAGAAGGATGTGTTCCCCACAGTGTCAAAAGAAGAGAGGAATGAAAGAAGAAATCATTGATTCTGTTTTATCTTCTGCGTTGAGACAGGCTGAATGGGTTTTGTCTCTGAACTGTATAAACTTGGCGGACACTGTAGCTTTGGTATTGTTACACTACAAGTTTTCCACTGGGGAAAGCTTGAAACGATATAATGGACAAATAATCTATGAGCTGTTAACGCAGGCAGTGCTACAACATTGAAAAATAAGAAAACTGCACATTAAGTATTATTATTAAGGCAAGTAAGTGACACATCAACTCATTTCTTTTTACAAATCTAATTTGTTTTGCTCCAGTAGTGCCAAGGTGTTCCTAACTTGCCTGCTACCAGCCTCCCGATTTCAGTGATATTCAACAGCTCTTGTTAGCTTTGAGTTAATCATTTATAGTAACAACGGTGATGATATTTATGTCTGCATTCTGATTGCCAAAAGGAGGGAGGAGGTCAGTTTGTTATCAGTGCAAATCAGTTGTAGTAAAACTAACTTTAAGCCATTGTTTACACTATATACTTGATCATTTCCAGTGCCCACAAAATCATAATAAAGTTATGAAAGTACTATTCACTTGCAGGAAAGCAAACTGAACGCCTTTGTTACATGTTCAGTGTTCACTGCATGCATATTAGAGTTTGTACATAACAGACATTGGTCTATGAAACACACACACACACACACATCAAGATGCAACATTAACTAAAAGATAATATGTTGGTAACTCTCAAATGTGTTTACTGCTGTTTGGCCCACATTGAGACATCAACCAAACTAAAAACCAAAAAAGGCAACAAATGCTCTCATCTCACTGTGTCATGATTTGCACTTGTGGCTTAAAGCACACGCTGCTTCCTCCCTTATGTCTCCCCATTTCTCCCATCGGTGTCCCCCTCCTTCCTATGCGTGTACTCCACAGTCAGGCCTTCTTCCTGTCTTTGCATAAGTTAGAATCTCGGGTTTAGTAACAAACCACTGCTCCTTCATTTATTTTTCATATCATACTTGTTCTTTACTCAAAAGATAGAGGAGAGAGAGATTATGTGTGTGTATGCTAACGTGTGTATGTGTGGATGGTGGTGGTGGTGGTGGTAGTGGGGTGCTTAGGGGGTGCCTGAGGCGAGACAGAATGTAAGCACAGCATGAGTAATGAAATAATGACTGAAATATAAAAGGACGAGGCAGGCCGCGCTCTTTCTATCCGGGGGCCGACAGGTGTTTGCCGAAGCGCCAGTGCAGAATCCATTAGAAGGCTGTCAGAAGACGGCTGCCAAGAAGTGAGGGTGCTGTAATTACAAGCCACTCGTGTCAAGACAATGCTTCATCCCTCTCTCATGTGCCACTAGAAAGAAATGCAAAAGGGGGGCTGTGTGGTCTGTTCTTTTATTCTTTTCTCTAACCAAAGCAAAGTGCATTTCTTTAAGGGAGATCGTGAGGAATGGTGTTTATCAGTGGCCTCCTGGTCGCCATTTACTTTTTGAGAGAAGGGGGTCAAAAGGCCAAGAGGATCGATGGTCACCATAACATTGTTTATGAATCAATGAATTGGAGGCCATAAACACGATAATGGCATATTGGAAGTATGTCTACATTTTCAAAGCACTGAAATCCCCCTGTCAAAGTAATGATTGGATGGATTAATTGATACGTAGCATAAAGAGTGGGCTGCATAGTGATTTATGTTAGCATTGACTAAATTCTAGCCGTGGTTGTTCGTGTTGTACATAAAGCCAGCAATAATTGGATTTTCATTCAACAGGCACATCAGGACTAGCTAATTAAACAATAAACTCTCCAAATGTCTGTTTCTCACAGTCTCCATTTACAAATTTTTATTTCCCTGTTCATTTTAGGCAGTTTTGACTCAGGTAATTTATCAAGAGAGATTATTAACTGCCACCGCTCATGTGATAGTGTAAATTGTTTTTCCACCAGCTATTCTTTTTCTCTCCAGCACGATGTGCGCTCTTCTGTGTCAGACTGAGGTATCTCATTGGCCATATATTGAAAAAAAAATCATTTGTAATGCTCTTCAATTTGACATTTGAATCAGCCTTAATTAAGCATTTGAGAGTCGGTACAGCAAAACAGCAGAAGAGCTGTCTGCTGCTGGGGAAAACAGTTGAGAGGTTTACATCTTCAGGTGCCTGAAATACCCACAGAGTGCTTGTGGAAGAAAATGATCGTAATCCATGAATCCCCCCTGAACCGTAATAATAACACATACAGTAAGATGTCACCTGCACTTGTTGTTGACATTGAGAGGAATGTTTTTGCACTTTTTAAGAAAATTACATGAAACTTTTCAAAACACCCAACTACCTGTAGGATGTAGATTACACTTGTGAATTGACCAAGATATCTAGCACTACATCTGAAGACCAAACTGGCCCGAGGACGAATTTAAAATACAACGTTGGCTTTTGACACACAAACACAGTTATTCTTTATTGTATGAATTTACTGTTGCATGACTGTGATGTATGAGATGATGCCACGAACACTTTCTCTCCTTTGCTCGCTTTGTCCTCTCATCACCGCTCCCTCGCTCTAATTCACTCACCAACTCTCTCTACCACCACTCCCTCGCATGTCATTGGTTCATGCTCTCACCTCATACGCATCCTCTCTCTCTCTGTTACTTTTGAACTCATCAGGAACCACATACATATTGTCCACCCCTCATCCTAACGTTGATACAGTCATCCAGCACTTTCTTGTTTTGTGAATGAAGTTATGCAAACGTTGAACCAGCCATGTAGTCTGTGTCTGGTGAATCAGCTATGTTCAACCCTGGAAGCTTCGTCTGATATTTCCTGAAAAGTAAAGAGAGGAATGTATTTGCCACCTTGAGATATTCCACCGGAATGAAATTGAGTCTTCGGTTCTTCCAGTAAACTAGTAACGTTGCTGAGTTCTTTATAAGGTCCTCGGCCCCCTGGGAAAGTTGGAAATACCCAGTAAGATTTCATTAAGTGACCATAGTCTGCAGTATCAGGACCAACGTAGCATAAGCCAATCAACAGTTAAAATCAAAACAGCTCACAGGTTCTTGACCTCAGCAAACCAATCGAATCAAACTCCAGCTGGAGGTTTAGAGGATGGGTGTGTATGCGTGTGTGATTGTTTATTTTCCTCGCCAAGGACATCTCAGTTGGCAAGTAAATGAGAGAAAATAGAGCAGCTAATTAGCATCGCTTGCATAAATCAACTTAGTGTTGTTCCTAACTATGTCTCCATCTCACCCCCTCCACCCTCTTTGTGCATGTCCATCAAATTTGCAACATCATTAGCAAAGCCTCTTTCCAACAGATTTTCCTCCTTCCTGCTGTCTGTTGTTGCCACTCCCTTTTGATTTAAAGGTGCGCTTGTTGGACAAATAATGGTCGACTGAAACAATTAATATTTTCTCTGAACTTCTAAGGCTCTGCTTCAGTTAGGTAAACTGAGATATGCTGGGTATTGTTAAGGCAAGAGAGAGGTTCCTGTTTTCTCGTGACTCAGACAGAAGAGGAAAAAGTCATGAATTTATATGAGTTTCAACAGCAATGAAGCACCAGAGAGCATTGACGGTGCCAGGTTTACCAGGCCGAGGACCGACACAGTAATTTTATGGGTTCATCCAAAGCTAGTGAGGTGTAAAATAGACTGTGGTGATAGCCCAAACATTCTCAATGGCAGCCCTTGTGTCTCCACTAGCCTCTGAAATCATATTCAGGGATAACTATGAGTTGTGGAGCTGCGCAGAAAGTCATAGCAACCTGAGACACGCCAAAAATGGTTTGCTTTGCATAACAATTTGTAGTGTACTCGAAGGACAGTTTCAAAGCAATATGATGTACAAACCACTTTAGTCATCACAGATGGGTACAATTTACAAGAATGTATTAGGTGTACATTAACTTAAGAGGTTTTTTTCTAAAACATAAATCCATTTGTGGAAAACAAACTGTAAAGCTCTCCCATGATGTTAAATCTTCGTTATTCATTTGTAACATAAAATAAATGGCAGTCAGGTCTGACTGAACCATTATGCCTGTCACAAGCTTGTAGGTGTCTTCTCAGAAGGCATATTTTTGACCATGCATGACAAAACTCTAAAACTTGATTGTGGCATATGAAATAGATTGAAAACATTTTGCTGGTATTTCACCTGCTTGCATCATAAACAGCACAACTGTCAACCACTGCAGTCGGAGCCAAAGTGGATTTGAAAATCATTGACTATGGACTTAATTGGAAATGATTTAACATTAAAATTATGACAGAGAGCATCACACAAGATACTTGGCAAGACGTTCTGTAACAGAAAATATATATCCAAAGTCATTTGCCCTTCTTAAGTCATCTTTCAGCAAAAATCTGAATCCCTTACTATTCTAGTAGTGCAACATTAAGATTGATCCTGGCTCAACATTTGCCTTGGCGTCTGGCATCATCTGGCAAAACACTGGTCGAATTCTGAGATTTACCTCGCAAGCGCTGAGATGGAGCAGCAAGTTACTGCGGCTGTGATAACCTTCTTGAGTTGTAAAATTTTGCCTGACAAGAGTATAAATTTCTATGCAGCGTCTTGTCATCATAAGCCTTCAAACTGAACTTCCTGGGTCATATTTCATCCCCTCAGCAAGCCAGACCCATACAAGCTCACCAGCTGGTAGGCAACATTCACTTTAGCCTTCCATATCTGATCCACTCTGCTGAAATAGTGCTATAATAATGCTGCTTAGCTTGGAGCTCAGGGTGAAAGGATTCATTGCAGGCATCCAATATCTGAAGGAGAGCCACAGCAAATCCAGCAACATGTCAGATATGTCTCAGAGAGTCTAAAAGAAAGGAGTGCAGTTGTTCTTTTGAGGATTTTCTGCCTGACTTTGTGTTCTCTGTGAGATCCCTCTGTGCTGCCATCCTAAAAGTTTGATGTGTATATGTTGAGCGCTTCCTGTGTATGGACTGAAAGCAAAGATCTTTTCTTATCTTTGGGTTTGTGCGTGTGTGTGTGTGGGCTTGTGCGATTACAAAAACAGTAAAATTTGTAATACAGACATTCCTTTAATGGTTCTAATATATTTAGCAGCAGCTATATGACGTTATAGTGTCTGGGTTACTGCATCATGCATGTTTCTGTGGTTCACTATAATTCAGGTCAAGGAACAACTTGAACTCTATTTCTTCAGGTTCAAAATGTTTGTGTTGTTTGTGATCTCATCCTACTGTTGGACTCATACAGTCCCGTTGCATGACGACATCAGAGAGATGTCTATACTCACGATTCTTCAACTTTTCAGAGATTATTCACACGTCTCTTTTCTCTGTGACCTCCCTCCCCTTCTCACTCATTCTCTCTCACATTTCTTTGCCTGCTGATGAAATTTTAATCTGTTGCTTGTGATCAGCCTTCTAAACTTCTGAACTAAGCTTCTAAAGCTTGCAGCAGCAGGGTTCCTCACCGCTCCATCATCTTATTAAGCACGGGTACCCTTCAGCCCTTTAACAATTAATTTCATTGTTGTGCTGGCAGTTCATTAAATGCATCATCATCAACTACGATGTGTTTTCAGTTTTAATGTCATTTTGAGTCATATGTTAATCTTTTTTATTACTATTTTGATGTGAGCTGCTTGTGTTTGTTCATCCCATCAGCATAGATTTATGAGAGTTTCACCTTTTCTATGTTGAGGTGCGATGTTTTCGTAATTGACAATGTCAGTTTTTTTAAAACCTTAAGGTAGTCATGACATGAATACACCATTGAACACTTTATTCACATTAATAACACCTTGTTCGATACCTAATCCTCCTTTTTAAATTTTCTTAAGGCTCGTACTTTTATAGATAATATTCACTTACACATTTGCAAGGGTGGATTTTGTGCAGAACAGAGTTTTATATATTTTTCCACAGCTCTTAAGTATAGCTTCTGGTGATCAGAAGACAATGTTTGAAATCACAATAAGCAAGAAGTAGAAACTTAGGTGAAAACTTAGATTACCGTTAGAACGAAACAGGTTCACATACATTTGATATTGACTGCTAGAGAAAAATGGCACCTTCTCTTGGACATTTTATTTCAAGCCCTCTATTTAGTATTCACACACAAAATACACATATTTAATATTTATGGTTTATAACATACAGTTCCACGCAAGTATAAGGGTATTATATGTTTATTAATGTAATGTAATGGGCAGTATTCGTCAATGATTGCAACTTCTCCAGTGAAGACATTTTATATTATTACAGCTGTATTATCATTCATTATGTATTTATGCACCAGTCTCCACTGATGGGTGCCCACAGAATGAGTAATAATTGTTATCAAATACACTAATAAACATCTGCTTACAACTACATTACAGTGTTATATAAACCACTTCTTAAATGTTCATATAGACTGCCTAATGGCTAAATAGGTAGGCTTAAAGTGAAGTGTTGCAATATTTTGTACATTCACTTTATCATTATTATCATTTGTAGTAGTAGTAGTAGGAGGAGGAGGAGTAGAAGTAGTAGTTTTTTTGCTAAAAGACAGATATACATAAATCATTGACCCACTTTGCCCCTCTGTTTATCCTTTGCTCCCACCTCATGCACCATCCACCTTATTCTGTTTATCTCCTCTTAACCACAGAGGTTACGCAACGATTCATACACTAGATGTTATAGATAAATGCTAACCTAACCCTGAATGCATATAATGGAGTGAATGTGGCTGATATCAAGCATAATCTTTTATGTTCATCATGTGGCGAGAAAGAATAAAAGGGGCTGTTATATGGATGGTAGTCAGACCATTTTTCATCCCGTTTATTTCTTTACTATTATATTACTATTCTGCCATGTGTGTTCATATGTGTATAAGCTGATTTATTTTTTAAAAAAAGAGATCGTGGTCATATTTTGCAATATAGCAATGGATTGGTTCTTTTTCTGCTGGTTAGCATGACTCTACCATTCATGCACAGGGTCCATGTGACTTAATATTAGATAAAGAATGGAGGAGTCACTCCTCTGAAACCTGTGAACATGAAACTCAGCTGTGAGATGTCAACATCATCCTGAAATTGTGATGTAAAACGATTGTTTACAGAGGCACATTTTCACTTACAATAAATACTGATGAATTACTTACAAATAAAAAGTCTCTCCCAGTTCAGGAGAGGGCACATGGTAATTCAGCTGCACTATTAAAACATCTCTCTCTCAGAAATAAACTAAACACATATTAAAGCATATAGCTGTCACTTTTATTCGCAAATATTCAGTCACGGTTATTACAAAACGCCACATGTTATACATTAAAACTCTTTCCACTTTCCTTTTATCTCTTATTCTCTCTATAGATAAGCTAGATTCACCTGAGACCGCTGTCGCACCACCACCACCAGCCTGAAAGTCTATGCTCTCTTCTGATTTGACACGTGGCTGTGGATTTGACACCAGCATATCAATTTTGGATACATGGTGCCCCTTGGCGCTCACCTTGTTAAATTTTAATACTAAGCACTGTCCAAATGTCTGCTCTGCTCTTTTTATATTAATTTATTCCACTTAAAACCTCTTTCTAGTTGTGCCACTTTTGGTCATAGTCCATTAGCTTTCACTTGTATGACCCAAACAGTTTTACCATCAAGCCACCTGGTGACTATTAATCACATCCCTCCTTGTTGTTTATTTTACTTGACCTCCTTCCCAAAGAGATTCACCTGAAACAGTTGTCATGATGTTTGAGCTTGTGCTATGAAGGAAGGAAAGGAAATCTTGAGTGTTTTCCTTTTTTTCGGAGGGCTGATGTTTCAACTCAGTAAAAGCTTAAAGGCATATACTCGGGTATGAATAACATCCTACAATGCATATAAATACAACACAAGTGATTTTGTAAGCACAAGGAAAGGCCTAAGACTTCTTTTATACTCAGAGGATTAATGATATGGTGTATCCAAGTGTGGAAATCAATCCCAATGCCCAAAACGCACCAAACTGGATCCAATGACCAGCTCAGAAAATATAACCTTGGACAACTTTGGAAACAAGTGGTGCCCACATGCCTCTGAGCATGCTTCACCTGCTACACTGGAAAAGCTTAATAACCACCAAGACTGTGATTGGGCTGGGCAGCCAGCAGTTATAAATGTTTGGAACTATGATGAATATATGCAGCGTGACCTTGTTACCATACCATAGAGAGGAAACACTCTATGTAACCTGTAAAATCAGACCCTGTTGCTTTCCTCAATTAGCATACATGGATGATGATCCTTCCAGGTGGATTCCTCGATAACAATATGTAAATGAATTCAGATTCATGAAGTATTCATTTATTTAGTGCTTAAATATTAATGGTTTCATTTCATTCAAATAATTGCTAATGATTTTGGGACTACAACCATCCAAACCATGTTGGCATCTTCTTACATGTATTCAAATGGTGCAAGGCCTACAAGCCAGTTCAGGCAGATAGCTCAAATCTACTTTGCCACACTCACACATGACATTCTCCATTCTCTATTCACATCTAGTGTGCTTAACTGTCATGCTCTGCTCACCACAACCACTACTGCATCCTCACAACTGCTGCTCACATGGAGCATTTTGCACCCCCAGCATGCACCTGTACGCTCTGACTAGGCACTAGTCAAATCAGTGTTTCCTGCCTTCAGCTGTGTTCCAGTAAAGCGTAAATATTTCTACACCTGTGAGCACCTTAATGACGTTATCCAAGATTATTCTAACTTTTAGGTTAAAGTGTGGTTATTAATGCATTTAATCAGCCACTAAGCTCTTTGTCATGTATAATATGCCCCTTCTCACTTTTCTTTCTCACCATCACGCACACTCAATAAAAATCATTACATCTTTACCTTTAGATGTTCACACCGTGCCATGCATACTTTCTGTATTATACACACACACAAACACCCCAGACATGCACACTAAACCAGCCACCAATTATACATTGTGATTAGGATTCGGCGACAGGCTCTGCTGCCACTTTCAATTGGCACTAACATGGCAGATGTGTAATGAATCAGGTCTGTTGGGTCAGCAGTGGTACATGGGGTCACATCAGCCATCTGATGTGATGTCAGAAGTTTGGCCTCAGGGTTCAACAGGCCTCACCAGAGTCAGACTGGGCAGGATTGGAAGGTTTGATGGGGAGTAATATGACAAATGTGGGAAAGCAGTGTATGTGTAGAAGTCAGTAAGTTTTAATAGTACACAGCAGAAGGCAAGAAACAGTGAACTCTTTGACAACTTAAAAATTCATCGAACCAAGACCAATGATCAAACCAAACCTCTGCCTTTATGCATTGTGAGTAATCTGTCTCGTGGGTTACAGGTGTCTGTGGACAAGGAGATAGGCTGAAGTAGCTTTAATGTTTAGAGCATGTTTCTTGGCACAAGCAGTAAAGTGCATTACAATAGTAATAAAATCAAACACAGAAATAAAAAAGCAGAATGAATAAAACAAAGGAACACATTAAAAGATCACAACACAAGAAAAGGCTGCAAAACCCAAAGATTATTTCACAGAAGAATATTACCGAAAGGGATACCCAAGGAAAAAAAAAAACAATAAAGAATGAAAAGAAAACATCATGATTCAAGAGGAAAGCAAAAGGTTGACAAGGGAAAAGATATATAATCTAAAAGGCTATTAAAAAGTAAGTTATCAAGAGGGGATTAAAAGATAAGGGCATACACAATGCAGGAATGATAATCAGACAAGAAGACATGGTCAGGAATTAAAGAAAACAGGCTTTTATGAATATATGTCTGAGGTAGAAAGAAATAGGTGACACAGAATGAACTATCTGAACAGCCTCAGGAAGGGATCATCATTGCAATCTAGTTGAGGCCTCAGGAAGAGGGCACTACATGCAGGCTAGTAAATAAAAAGAAGATCAGTAGCATATTGGGCCACAAGATGATGTTGACATTCATAAACAAACATTTAAAATCAAAATTCAATTAAGAAAATAGACTAATGGATTAAGGCAATGTTTTAAATGTGTTGGCAAATGTTCAAATGCCTACCTGCAGCTACCTGTGCCACAAAATGATGCAATCTATTTACACATTAGATATGTATAACCATTTGTGTCAAGGTGGGGTGTGCGAAGCAATGAAGCTCGGGCAAAATGCAGATGATTGGGCAGACTGGGGTAAAGTTCAGGGATTTATTGACAAATCAAGCTACAAAAGCTTACAGAGTCTTGAGAAAGGCAAGGGTCAAAACGGGGGAAACAGTCCAAACAGCAAACAAATCCAAAGGGGCAGGCAGGAAAGTTAAAGTTCAACAGTCGGGCAGAAGGTCAAACAGGCATGCAGAAGCAGAAACAGGTTCGGGGTCAGATTGTGGCTTGAAAGCATGACAAGTATGGCAACTTTGGCAGGGACTGAATAGAATTAGGCTGATGAGGGAATGAGATACAGGTTAGTAGATGGGTGTTAGGTGATGGGGAAAGAAGGGAAGGTTTGAGGGGATCTAGACGGTAGATGTAAAATGTCAATGAAGGGGCCTGGGGAACTGGGAATGAATCTGGAGTGGAGGGACAGAGAGAAAGCTTGTGACAATTTGACAATAATTTTCTCAAAACTGTTTGCACAACAGGCGTCACTTTCAGGTCTGAGCCAACTCTGAGTCTTAGCCAACAACTAACAAACTTTTTTTCGCTTTTACTTGTTCCAAAAGAATATTATGTCAAAACTCTCTCACTCTCTTTCTTCTTCTTTGTCTCTCTCTCGCTTGTTAACACACGGCTCCACACAGACGATGATACACTGTTCACAGTCTTGGTCTAGTCTGCTGCCACAAGTTCAGCCAATTCATCATAATGAAGCGGCGAGACTTGTGTGAAGCAGCAGAGGTTACAGAACAATTGCGCTGCACTGTTTCGGTTGACGTGTATTGTTAAATAGTGACGTAGCTGATCTTTTGCCGTTGCATCTGTTGTGGTTGATCAATGGTCCAGTTGCTAATTTGCATCCACGCTCTGTTAGTGTTCATCTAAACTTCAGTGAACAAAATGATCAGTTATCGGTTTCTTGCTGTGCTGAGGTGTTCTGCTCCTCCGGCTCAGCTCGGCCTACAGTGTATATGGCTCTGTGCCATCGGTTACACTAAAGTTGTTTGTCACAATAAAGCTGTTCTGAAACCACAAGTGTGTTTTCATCTTAATGTGTGCCATTACTAACCACTAGCCACTGTCGCCTAGCAACAACAACCATTTGCTGTTTCGTGACGTCTTGAGGTCATTTGCATTACTTATGTGGCCGTCTTGTTTCATCCGTATTAAAATAGGAACAACCCAATCCTCATTAATGTATCTTTGTCAGAAAAGCCAGCATAAAGTAGTTTTTAGCCAGTTTATACTACTTTATGTTTGTTTATGCTACTTCAGATGCTCACAGTACAGTGCATAGAAAAAATGCATATCAACAGCACAAGTTCCACATTCGTTTCTGTTAGACAGGTCAGTTTTTTTGTTGGAAAACGTTAAAAGTAAAACATCGTTGAACTTGCTGAACATCGTCTTGTGTGAGTTACCCCTGTAGATATCACACATTAATACTAGTCAAGTCAAGGCACCAATAGCCCAAATCACAAATCACAAATCAAAATTTTCCTCAGGGGGCCTACAGATATTCTCACTTCACACTTAACAATGTGTATGTAAAAAAGAGTGCAGTAAATGGAGGAACATTGTTACATGGCAACTGCAGTGTGTGGTGAGAGCATGCCCATATGGTGAGAATGTGTTTGTATGTGTTTGGAAAGAATTCTAACAAACATGATTGTGAAAAGTCAGTTAGTGCTGACGCATTAGCATAGTGAAAGTAGCCAAAGTGTGTGACGGGGTGTGTGTGTGTGTGTGTGTGTGTTAGAGTAACTTGTACAGTCTGTGTATTGACATGTATGTATGCTACTGTGTGCTTGTCAAATCAGCACCTAACTGAAAGTGTCCCAGAGCATTTGTTGTAGTGGCTACAGATGATTAATGATTGTTGACACAAACACAAACACTGGAAAGCAGAGACAGAGTGAGACAGATGAAGACAGATAGAGGCAAAGGGAGAGGCTCAAGTTAAATACCCCCATATCAACATTGCCGGCGCTGTGGATAATAGGCCTCTAAAGGCACTTCTTCTTCACCACAACTACCTCCCTAAAGGGCTGCAAGAGCACAATTCACGTAGGGAGAACGACAGGGAGAAACATTGGTGAAGACAAAGAACAGACCTGTAAGTTAATGTTGGAAACTCTGCATTCCAACAGTTTTACTTGACAATCCTGCAGTACTCGCTCTTTCGATTCTTGTCTTCCCAGGTCAAAGTTTGGTTCACCTCTGCCTGTCGTTTGGGTCCATTACATGTAATTCATTCTCATTTTCTGATCACCAAGAAAGCCTCTAAACTAAAGTCGGAAAAAAAACTCTCTTTTACTAAGTCATAATTCTTCTTCTTCAAACATGTAAAATGCTGGAAACGTAAAAAAACCCCCCAAAAAAACAGTGTACACATGTGTCACCCAGATAAGAGAGTCCAGACATCAGTACGAGCAATGGCAGTCGTGGTGGCGAGGCGTCCTCCAGCTGATTGTCAGCAGAAGAATATCCTACCAGGCAGAGCCAACACAGACTGCACTCCATGAAAAGAGAAGTAACCTGCTAGACAGCAATGTGCATGGCAAGAGTTACATCAGTCCATTAGGGGTTATATCTTTATCTACATCCTGATAAGAACCTTTTGTTGTGTTTGGGCAAATCCTAAGCTCACATCCCCCCTCAGGATAAGAATATCCTGCATGTATGGCAGAGTATTGTAACACGGTAAAACTGTGAAATACTGTTGTCACTCATTGCAATGATGGCAGGGTTGTTCTGACTCGCAATACAAGGTAATCAGTATCTGTGTTCAAGGTACGTGGTCAGTCAGTAACATTTAACTGTGCTTTCTTTTATTCATATCATTTAGACTGAAACTACTGACCTTCATGCCCAAATGTATTCACAAGCAATTTTAATTTCATTATTATGGTGGCCATGTAATGTGCAGAATTTTCAACTTTCTGTGAGTGTACAATGTAGCCTATATAATTTCAGTCCCTTTTCTCCTCATTGTGTTTGCGCACAGAGCTCTGTATCTTTTTTGATAAGTGAAAGCTATTTCCATCCTCTGATGCTATCAGCAGCCTGACCACTTTATCTTGTGCTATCACAGCTTAAGCACACACGGGCATCAGTTCCCATTCTTTTACAAAGTATGCATATCTCTTTGTCAGTCGTCCTCCTAACCTCAGTCACAACCTTTCAGGCAACAACAAAGTAAGCAGCCACTGGCAAAACATTGTTAACTGACCTGTCTTGTCTTGTTTGGAGAAAAAGAGCAGAAATAGCTATGGGAAATGTACACTACAGTAGCTCTTTTATTTCCAGCCTACTGTATGTTGCGGATTATACGGTGAAACATAAAAAATGGAACATTTATTCATGACTATCTGGTACCTGCATACCGTTAATGTTGAGTAGCAAGTGCTGGCTTATCACTGGGTTATCAAGTGTGCGCCTCCCATCACAGATGTTTCACTGATTCAGACCCCGAACACCTCCAGAAGGCTGTATTGTGACCTATGGCGTCCCAAAGTGAATTATTATGTGTTGTAATGTATTCCACCTGACAACTGCTGCTGTATCTGTACTCTCACAATTTTTTCCATTAACTTTTAATTACCATACCTGCTAAAGGGGATCCATTTAATTTTCAATTTCTCAGGATTTCATCTGTTATTAAACCCTTGAATAATAGCTCATCCCTCTTCATCATTACTTGTCAGACCCTGGAATACAGTACATACTGGGAATTGTTAGTGAAAGAGGTGGGAGTTCTTCCAAGCAACAATAAGAGTCCATATGTCTTTTAAAAAAGAATGTTTAATAATGAAAAATATATTCAAAATGTATGCCATTATGTTATGAAGAAAATTATGAAGAATGCCATTAGTTTTACAGGTATTTAGCCATAAACCAAAGCATGACATTAACATTTTTAACCCGTGATAATGTGAGAGGATCACTTGTCATTAGGACACATATTCCAGCCTGGATCACCATGACACCATGTTTACTAAATTTCACCTGTAATCAATCAAAAAGTTTTTGACACCAAAGAGATGGAGCACTTAACAAACCAACATCGCCAGTAATAATTCAGGTCTAAATGAGAATGTTACTATGTTTTTCTCCTTTCATACATGCAACTGACGGGGCGACCAGATTATAAACAAAACATTTTCACTCTCTTTTGTAGGAATCTGTTTTCTGTTTGCAACCTAAGACTGACTTCAGGGTTATTTTAACATTAAAAAGAACCTGTGAGAAGGAAATTATGAACGTTGCATGCTACATGCATGCCCAAAACTGAGATCTGCCCTTGTGTGTTAGGCTTATTTTCTCTCTTAATGGTAGCCTTACCCTGAAGGTGATGTTCTGTAGTTGTGACAAGGTAGTGTTATTGTTTGAGGTGATGCACCTCACCAAGGTTAAGTCAGATCTTATCACAGTGCTGGTGTGAGAGGGATGCTGTTTTGCAGGCAGGTCTGGAGCAAAGAGGGTAGGGGCACAGGTTGATAATGTACTGATGAGCTGCAGTCTGACTCGCTGACTCACTGCCTGCCTTTTTTTTTTTTTTCTTATGTGGTTTTGTATACATTTATAAAAATTTTGGGCTTAATATTAAACTAGTTCAGGGTGGCTCCTGTTGTTTGTTCAGTGGAGCATGGCAATACAGCTGTCAGTGTTAAATGTTTAATTCTCAGTGTTTTCAGCAATGGAGCTGTAAGGACATATGAATTAAAGCACCCATGTGCATTTTCTAAAATATCTTTTGACATCTTTTGACAGTATAATGTAGTTCCACCCCTGCATTTAATATTGTTTTCTGAAATGAAATCTTTTTTGCTTCATCTTGCAAGGTAAACATGAAACATGTCAGGTTTATGGATTTGTTTGAGATAGTAGTAACCAACAGTTGTTTTTTATCGACATAAACATTAGATTAATGGCAACAGAGAGACAAAGAGGAGGCTAAAGTTGAATAAAATGTATCTAATCAGCCTTCACAGATGCTTTCTTCTTCCCCGAAGCTAACTCTCTAACTGGATGTGTGAGCATGAGTGTATGTGCATAGGTAGTACTGTATGTATGCACCCACAAATCTATTTGTGTCCATGTACATGTAAGACTGAAAGGACAAATGCTAGAAACATGGAGATAAAAATAATAACCAGAGCATTTTCAAAATCATGCCTAACTGGTGGTTGTGCATACTGCTCATTCTCACTATTTTCTGCTTGCTAGTACATTATGAATCCAAACAAGGCCACCCAGAATTATTTTAACCAGGCTATACTCAAAATATCTTCTAAATTACCAAGCCCACCTTGGGAACATCCTATATTTGCACAGATATTATCTATTACGGGCACTTTTTTTCTGAGGGATGTTCACACCTTCGCCCACCTGAATGTCCTGTCAGGCTGTTGCTATAGATATGCAGGCAAAGCACAGTGAGGGGGAGAAGGTAACAACTGAGAGAAAAGTGAGAAGTAGAAGCAAATGAGGATGAGATGTAGCAGAAGAGACACAATCAGGAAGCACTGAGAGCTTAGAGAGAGTGAAACAGTCAAGCCACCGAATGGGAAACAATAATCCACCTGGTAGTGAGTTTATCAAGAGTGAGAGAACGTGTGAGAAGTGAAAAGAGCCAATGATGACAGGGGAAGAGCAGGAGAATGAGCTCTCTACCTGTCAGTGCATCAAAGCCTTGTCGTGTCATATACTCACCCGCTCACACACCCACTCATCCTCAATGCCTGAACCTAATGAGCCAAGTGCCTCTCAATGGCTCCTGTATGCACCAGCACTATCACACTGCCATTATAAGTCTGTGGTATAGACAATTTATCGTCCTGTACAGCAGTGCTTCTATTTCCATTCGCTCGTTGTCACGACCTGCACCTGTCATAATGTCATGTTACCTTCTCCTGACTGACAGATTTTATCCATAGGCATTAGCAAAATCTACACTTAAGCTACAGCATATGCCATTTAGTGGGTAAATCTATCCATTGCACCTTACTGTAACATGAATGATTTCACTCGGGGAGGCGGGTAGTTTCAATGACAGCTGCTTGTGGACCAAACCACAAAGACACCGAAGCTTTTCTCTAAGCAGCATGTGTGTGACATGCATTAAACAATGTCTGCATCTTCTTTTTGCATGTCTTGTGCACTTTGTGAAGTAACAACGCTTTCCAAGGTCTCATTCCCAGGTCATCAAATACCGTCACTTTGCTATCTAGGGTAAATGGACAGCTAACTAAAATAAAGTGAAAACCAAGGGCTCTGGGGGCCCTCACTTTGCAAGCATTGAGGGGTCTGGGATGCAGTGGTAGTCAGATCGCATTTTAAACACCAAGGAGTTTAGATGTCCCCCTGTGCTGCTTCACAAACCTTTATGAAAGAACATGATGTATTTTTAATACTTAAGGTTGTCGATTGACTGGGGCACACAACTGAGGTTATGTGACCTTTAGGTTTTTGAGTTTTTTAAAGAGACTAGAGAGCCCAATTATGTGTATGCTTGTTGGTGGTTGGTTGTACACTGGAGGAATTTATTATGTTCATGCTAGAGAGATAAAAACAGTAATGCAAACATGGCTTTTGAGGCGAGATTCTTTGTTACCATGGCAATCAAAGTGAGCCCCAGCAACAATAGTCTCAACAGTAAAAAGATCTTAGGCCTATTTAGTTCAATGAGTAGAGCAAGGGATGAATTCCACCAGGGTGGAGGGCGGGCGATTTGCTGTGACATTTAACGTGAAGAGAATAGCTCTAACTCTAAATTCACACCAGAAACAACACTTCAGTAAGGTGCTGTTGGGTATATCTGTGCTATACAAGCAACCATTCCTTCAGAGCCACACTGATTCTAGATTTATTAAAAATTTTTCAAGCTCCAGCTTGATGCTCAACACCATTATCCAGAAATAAGCCTCTGAACGGGTAAGAGAAGTTAGATATCGTCAGCCCCTCCTTGAAAAATTTGAAAAAGTTTCAGAAAGGTTTCAAATTTTCCAATTTTTCCCACAAAAAGTTATCAAATAGTGTTATATGCACCAGTTTTACACACACACACTCTCACACACAGTCCACTCTCCATACTGCTGTGCACCCACATGTAGTCTTTGTGTGGCACAATAGGTAAAGTGGCTGCCACCACTGTGTGATTGGTATAGGTAAGATGGAACTTTGTTTCTTCTTTATGTTCTTAGGATCTGCCTGCTAAACAGCTGTGAATATAAGTCAACAGACTGTAGAGATTTTGGTTTGTTGATTTTGGCATCATCCACAGCCCTTTTCCTTCACTCAATTGTCTCAGCTCTTACCGCCTTTTTCGTTTGTGTTTCACTGCAGTTTGTACTGTTCATATAACTGGCTATTAACAATTAAGGGTGACCTTACGCCTGACTACACTAGTATTATGTTTCTTTCCTTAACCCTTGAATTCCCTGGGATGTAACATGTAACAGTTACACGTACCTGTGGAAATATGAAGACTCAGGGGAAGCCTCAACCATGTCCATGGGGTCTCTGGGGTAGGAAAATATGCTCCTCGATGGAAAGGCACCAGGTGTGCATGAGATTCACCCGGAGATGCTGAAAGTACTGGACATTGTTGGGCTGTCTTGGCTGACAAGTCTTTTCAGTGTCACGTGGAGCTTGTGGGACAGTACCTGTGTAGTGGAAGGCCAGGGTGGGGGTTCCCATTTTAAAAAATGGGAGCTGAATGGTGTGCTCTTATTATTGGGGTATCAAACTGGTCTCTGCTTTTTGTGGATGATGTGGTCCTGTTGGCCTCTTCAGTCTGTGGCCTCCAGCATGCACTGGGGCAGTTTGCAGCTATGGGCCATGGTTTTCTGGTGGAAAACAACGGATTGCTTCCTCTGGTTTGAGAGTGAGTTGCTGCCTCAAGTGATTGACTATAAGTAGTCTTTGGTCTATTCAGAGGTGATGGTAAAAACAGAGGGGGAGATGGATAGATGGACATAATGTGGCATCACCAGTAATGCAGGCACTGCACTGGACACTTGTGGTGAAGAGCGAGCTGAGCCGTGAGGCAAAGCTCTTGATTTACTGGCTGATCTACATTCCAGCCGCCACCTGTGGTCATGAGCTTCGGGTAGTGACCAAAAGAGTGAGACAGCGGATACAAGTGGCCGAAACGAGTTTCCTCTGCGGCATGTCTGGGCTCAGCCTTTGAAATGTGATGGGTGATGGATCAGTACTTTCAGCAACCAAGTGAAGCTGCAGTGCTGAAAGAACAGTGAGTAGCTGAACTGGCTTGATAAAGCCGATTAATATTAGAAAACATTAAGATAAAGAGTTTCGCTTGTAATCCTTTATTACAGGTTATAAATAATGACTCCGTAAGCAACACAAGACATTTTTGTAATTTTATTACTGTGTTGACAGACCACAATACAAATTATACAGTATTCTTTACAGTAGTGTGAAAGGGTATTGAACAAATAATCTGCAACTTGGCCAAATCTTGCCTGATCATATAAGTGTCGCTGGTCTGATGTAACTTATGTGTAGATAGGGTTAACGGATGCGTAGAGTGGCAGCAGTACTCACAATATTATTACTGTAGCAGATTTTACAGGTGTCTTTTTACCAGAAATAATGACTTAACTAATGTTTCACATTGTCTGTTGTTTCATATCGTACCCCCCCAACAGTGTTTACATGACATACTGTGCTACATGCTAACACTCTGTAGCTTCTGACAACAAATGCTTTCTATTTTACTGGGTTCTGTAATGCACATTACCTAAATATACATTGATGTTATCGTTTCACCCGCAGCTATCTCAGCTAAAACTGTGTGTAAACCTGGTCTGAAGTATGCGTAAGGTTCACAAGTTCTCACTGCACATTGTTCTTTTATAAATAGCAGTTCATTTGTGGGAAAAGGGGTAAAAATGGTCGTTTGTTTTATATGCATGCTTTACACATCTGGCCCCAGGTGTGATGTGCGGAGAGGAGAACAAAGTGAATAAAGGAGGGTGGAGGAAAGAACGAGAGATAACGAGAGGAGAAGCTACAAGAACTAAATGAGGAGAGGAGTGTAAAAGAAAGATGGAGGGAGGAGAGCAAAGGAGGTTAACAAAATGGGGGTGGGGTTATTTAAGTAATTGTTGCAACTGAACATAGGCTTACTTTGTAGTTTTGAGGGTATATTGGTTTATTATTGTTTTCATTTGGCAGCCTTTTTCTCTTGTTGTGTCAAGATTTGTTGGTTTTGAATGGTTATTTACTTTATAGACCACCAAAGCATGCACAGTGTGTTTTCTTCATTGTTGCCTGTTCTGTGATAAATGTAGAAATACCAAATGCTTGAGACCATGGTCTTTGTGTGAATTGTTAATTTTGTAGAAACCTGCTAAGGTTTAATTATCTGCATGAGTGTATGGGTATTGAAATTAAATACATATCATAAGTAAATAGTAAAAGATGTGCTATTGCATGCAACTTGATCTTTTATAAATAATTTTGAGAGGGGTGCCCTCATTTTTTTTAGCTTGAGCACCTGCCCCCCAAAATGTCTGTGCACAGCCCTGGCTATACGTCTAAATAACACAAGCAGAATTTATCTGAGTCAAATGTCATGGAAACTTTAATCTTTCTTCAAACGTGTGTGGTGGTGAAGTTTTTGAGTTGCAAGCAGTTATTGTGGTGACATTCACGGTCGAAATGCGCCTCGACTTGGTAATACTTGTTCCTAAACTTCAGAGACATGGCAAAGCTGATCTGAATAGGGGATGGCCGATTAGAGCAGTCTGAACTTTTCAGGAGGAGGACCCAAAAAGAGACAGGAACTAGAACAGAGCGTTGCAAATAGAGGCCGAAAGAGGATGCAATGTACAGTATGAGAAAAATAATGTGTTTTTGATCACTGAAGCATGTAAACACATCCTAAGAGGACCCCATGATAAAAGTATCAAGCAAAAAATAAGCATAGTATTGATCTTTAAATAATTGTTGTCGCTCCAAAGGTTTTACTATATGTTTACATTTTAACTGCCCACTTGCTGCACTGCCAGTCATTGTTTCCAATATCTTTCAAAGGTACTGGAAAAAAATGTTATAATTTCAGATTTTACAGAAAGAGAGATCTGTGCTTCTGTGAGCAGTGAAACTGCTACATTATTCTTGTCATTATACCCATCCTCACTTTCAATTGCTAAATCAGCCTGCTGGTTAGTATGCCGGATGACAAAGCTTAGGGTAAATGAGTGTGAAGCTACTTAAGGTGTTAACAAATGTATTTTTAAATGTCTAATGTTTAACTGTGGGTAATATAACTTTATTTATATAGCACCTTTCAAAATCAAGTTACAAAGTGCTTCACAATAAAATTAAACAACAAATAATCATAAAATTGTGGATATAGCAGCTAAAGGTAAGATAAGATATTCCTTAAATAGCCCCTCGATGGGGAAATTTACAAATGTGCACGTTTAAAATATACATATACACATAAAAATGCATACATAAACCCATAAAAGCACAACAATGGCAAGTTCTAGGGCGAGTATATGCAAGTTCGTATGTCTGATCATGTCAATGAGAATTCTCAGATGTACAGGTGCTATTTGAACCCTCTATCTCTTTCTGGTCTTGATGCCATAATGTCACAATGCCTCTCTAGCATTTTACTTGCTCGTAAATTAAGTGGTAAACACAAACTGTAAAAACCAATATGAATGGAAATCCAATATGGCCCAGGATAATTGAAAGGCTGCGACTCAAATGCTGTTTTTAATCCGGTCCAGTCATATTTTCAGCATTCCAACTCACTCTTGATGCTGCAATCACTTCTCTCTCCAAAACACTCTTGTTTACATCGTCTGGTTTGCATCAAAGCATCAAAAAAAAGAAAGTGATGCATAGCAGGACCACAGTAATGATGGATTTGTCTTGAAAATATTTTTAACAATATGCTTAGTCTCATTACGAGAACTGTCACTCATTGGCTCATTATTATTACATAATACTCAAGTTTCTTTTAAAAAATTCAGCGGAGTTATCTTTGAGCGTGTGGTGAAAAGTTCTCCAAACTTCTAATGATCTTAATGGCTGCAAGCCTATGTATCTTTAAATTTCTATAACAGATGTGCTCAGTTTCTTTTGAACAGTAGGTATTTCCATTAATATAAAGCATGAAACAGTCTTAAATCTTAATCCAGAGGCCATGGCTTAAAACAGTATAGGCCACTTTGATCCAAGATGTGCAAGTATCGTATGATGCAAAAAGGTAAGTGAATGTGTCATCTGCATAAAATGTGATGAATTAGGGTTTGTTCATTCATTCATTCAAAGTATTTAAAAACATATCTTATCAAAGTAGTTCACCCTTAGTTAGCACCAGTAGCTAATAAAGTGCCATCCAGACAGCTGGAAAGTGGAGTTGCCACTTTACCCAACCCATGCCCATGCAGGGAGAGAAGTGCCACTTTAGTGTGGTGACCTCTGGGGAATTGAGCCACTAACTCTGGCATTGTAAGTAAAATATATGAATGACGGCGCTGCACAGACCGTTTACTCAAATTTTAAAACAAGTAGGTCTGTGTCAGTACTGTAACTATCTGTCATGTTCACATTTTCCCTGCAAACTAAACTTCAGAAAACTGTGCAGTTATTAAGATGCATGATGTTAAAGATTGCATACAGAAAAAAGAAAAAACATTTCGTCATTCTGAAACTTCATATTCTTGCACTGAATGATATCTTTAATTTACTACATAACTGTCTGTCCACATAACTTAACTGCCTGCTAGTCTATTTGTTATGTTTTTCCATTATAAATCTGAGACGTATGTTTTATTGGCGATAATGCATACAAAATAAAACACAATATGATATGAAAAAATTATATAAAAACTTCACTCTGAAGCAGATGTACATTTTTAGTGCATAATCAGTAGACAGACACTCATGTTCTAGATATAGTACATACGTAATTGGGCTTGGATTGTAATTTGGCTCTCCTTTAGTACAGTAAATTGAACTGTAGTGCATTATCTTCATCCCTAATCTAAGCCAAAGCTCTTTTAGCGTATCATGTGGTCGACTAAGTCACACTTCTGCAATCACCAATCAATGAATGGCCTTGTCCGACTTGAAGTCCGTGGCTCTTGATTGCTGGTTTTCAGCTCAAGGTGACAGACTGCTACTTCTCGTCTAATTAAACTATTCACCCAGCTACCGACTAGTGTGTGTTTCCCACACACGTGTGAACATAGGAAGGGAAAAGGGAGAAGGGAGGTCAATTGAGCAGGGCAAGGTTGGAGAAGAAGAAAAGGGTGATTGATGGAATGGAAGTCGGTGATGGGAAAAAGAAGCAATGAAATAGAAGGAGTAGAGAGATGCTGTGAGATAATCACGGTGCAATTTCTTGTTTTTAAAGGAGCGAGGGCGGACCGCTTCCCTTATCATTATTTAGACAGGAAAGCTGAGACAGGCACACGCAAACACTGGAGGAAATGTTCAGGGCATAAAGTCCAAGCATGGGTGTAATTTTATCAGGAAACGGGGAGACATATCAGGCCCACTAATTTAATACTTATGACTTGCTCCTGCAATACACTCTATGAAGTGTCCATAACACCCTGAGCCCTCCTAAGAAGTATGAGTAATAGTTAAGCTATCTTGTCATCTGGCTTGCTAAAAGAGTTGACTAAAGTTGAACTACACCTCCTTCAGTTGTGGTCAGCTATGAGCCATCATGCATTGTAAGTCATATCGGTACAGATGATACCAACCTGCTTGCCTTTAGCCACACAGCAAACGTAACATCTGTTTCTGCCTATTACATTTTTTCCTGCTTAGGTATCATTAGAACTCATTAAATTCTCAGCAGAGTGGGGTTTGCAACTATGTGATAGCCCTTCACGATGCTTTTGAGATTGACAAGTTAATTGACTCAAGGAGTAATACAAATGAGAGAATTCTGTTCCTAACACTCTCAGATTAGCTGAGAGAGAAAAAAAAACAGTTGATTTCAGCCATCGCCTTTTCCATTGTTAATGCTGTAACCCTGAAAAAGGCTACTGCAGCTGAGGGCTGAGCTGAGACACACTGCTTCTATTAACGCTTTGTAATAGCTGGCTTTTTTATTACAGAGGCTTATTCATCCACCTTGAAGAAACAGCAAGGTTGCAACAGACGTTTTACCCACAGAATATTATGTTAACTGTTTCATTGATTGGTATCACCGATGTAGGCTCAAAGTATAGAAATGTAGCAGTTTCTGTTACGGTGATGTCACCTCTTCAACTGCTACCAGTGAAGGAAAAATGTAATAAAACCCACAAAATCTACAACTTTCTTTCTTTATAATTCCATATTCTTTGATGGAAGAAAAAATAACTCATATTACATGCAATATACGCCACTTACCTAAACACTAAACAATAATATACTCTAGATGTAGATGGATTGCACATTTGTTTACACCATAAAATATGACAACACATTATATTAGAACCTGCGACACTATGACACAAAGCTCACTTAAAAAATCTTTAATTTACTGCTTGAGCTTGTTGACTTGGACTCACAGTAACTGATCCCTCCTCCTTTACTGACGTGAGCACACATTATCAAAAACGAATGTCCAGTTATCTGAAGTAAAGGCGAAGACAGGCAAAAGGACTATCAAATTATCAGCCCAGTGGACTTGAATGCTTTAGTTTGGCTTAAAGGTCACACATGGCCCTGTCCAGCTCAGAGGGTAGAGAATGGCTTCAACACTTCCACGGTAAAGAGTCTGATCCCCGCTGGGGCCTAATGATGAAACTCTTGTGGGGTGCTTCCCACTTCTTAATTCATGCATCCTCGTGTCTTTGTTCCACACAAATCCATTGAGGTCTGCTCTCTTTAAAGAGACATGAGCATATTTTGTCACGTTTCGGTCCATTCTCTAAAAGTCAGGCTGACTTTTAATCATTGCCAAACATGAAGATATGGCAAGGATGCACACGTGCACTCAAGGGGAGCACATTTAAAAAAATGAGTGCCGTATTTGCATTTAAATATAGTATATACATTTATTTAGATAACAATAGCAGAGTTTTGATTTAATCAATGAAAAAATTTATTTTTATTTATCCTCTATCCTAATGCCCAAAATGCTCACATAACTTCCGTATATATAACCGCTCCACCCACATCTCACACAACCAGCAACATGCGTGTGCATGCTCATATTGTGATTAAGGTTAACAGTGATATATTTCCATGCTCATGTTTTAGTAAACCAACATTTTTAACAACACGTTATGATAGCCTCATGTCGTTATTTATGACCCCCTTGAGCATGTGAAATACACCTTTAAATGCAGTAATAGTTCATTTTATCTTGATTAATACAATTTGAAATAATAACTTGTTGCACATGTGCTGATATGGGACGCCACGCGCCAAACGACTTGATTTTGAAATAGACGTCACCTCACATCTTTATTTATTTACATGTATGTTCAGAGACATATTCAAAATTCTGATAGACGACAAACAAAAAGCTGTGTCCACCAACAGGCAATTCTTTGCCACTTTAGGGTAAGTGTCCTACTTAAGGAGCAAGTCCTCCCATTAAGGGGAAACATGAATGGCTGAGCTCCAGCAATGGGCTACATTTCAGCTTGTCCCTGTGAGAGCATCGGTGTACCAATATATAGAGTAGAGGAAAGCAGCCCTGCCACTTTAAAGATTTGATTAAGTAAAACCTGCAGCTGAAGTTGATTGATTAAATGCCCTCTCAGTCTATTTCTCCTAGTTTTTTTTTCTTTCTTTTCCAGCCAGCAGCCAGCAGCAAAGTGGGAATGCAGAAAACACCTTAAGGCTTGTTCATCCATTGTGAGGAATTTAAATCTGGCAGTTAAAAATAGGCTGTCAGCAGCTGTTCCTCATTGAATTACTCCATTAAAATGCACATCTTCAATGATTTTACATTAAGATTTAGATTTTTTTTTTTTCCTTTACTTATATTTCAAATTCCTCGGAAAACTTAATAATATCACAGCAAGACACTTTCAATTGTTTTACCAGTATTTCAGTATCAGAAATCATCGTGAGAAAACTTTTAACATTTTGTGCACTGGAAAAAATTAAACTCCCATAAAAAAACCAAATGCATTCCTAAATTATTGTCACACAAAACAAGATCTGTCTGAGATGTTAAAAATGCTTTTCTTATTTGCAGTGTAGCAAATAATATGATCAATGAACCTCACCTATAACACTGGTAAGACGATATGATGCTTTATCTTTAAGATGTGCCGGCTGCACCGGGGAGGAGGGGGCTCTTCACTCAGTGAGCCGCGTGCATTGGTCTGTTTCATGCTACCTTACCTCCCCTCTTATCCCGGGTAAAGGCAGGCTGACAATGCCACTGGACGACACCTTCAGTGAGGCGTGGGGGGGGGGGGGGGGGGATCGGCATGACTTCATCACGTCAAGTGGAGCACTGCAAAAACATATCCACCAAAGCAAGTTATCCATCCTGGTTCACCAGCTTAAAACCTAATTCAAACACATGGAGAAAACGTTTCCACTTCTCAACAAACCAAATATTAGATCGTTATGATCGTGATTTGCGTGGTTCATATATATATTCTAGAGACATTCTTTAAGCATTCGATTGAGTTAAAATAATACCTCCCCAAAATCAAGATCTAAGTGCCACACTAAATGCCTTTTATCGGTGAATATGTTAGGACAACGTACCATGAGGAAAGAGAGGGACCATGCGATGATGGGGGGGGGGGAGAGGATAAAGAGAGCCGTGAGTTGAGGGGTGGCTGAAGAGGGAGGGCCGGACGCATGACATCATTCCCTCAGCTTCCCTGCGCGGACAGATCTCTGGTTTCTCCAAGCGCGCACGGCGGCTGCTGCTGAGGGAGCGACTCCTCCTGCCGTACCCAGACGCGTCCTGAGCAACCTGCGCTCTTGGGCTGGATTTTAAAAACATTATTTAACCCGGCAGAGGAACCAGTGAACCGGTCCCCAACTGGACCTGCCGCAGGGACGCACACGTTTAACACAAACCCGGGGATTATTGTTTGTTTTAATCATGAAGATGTGAGGGTTTACAAGCTGAGAGGAAAGAAAGAGGAACTCCGTGGCTGACAAAAAAAAAAAGGTAGGCACACTTCCCTTTCTCCTTTTTTCCGGACTCTGTCCAGCTACTTTTGTCTGCCTGATCTTTTTTTTTTGTTTGTTTGTTTTTTGCTAAAGAAGAGCTGGGGTTTTGAATCACTGCTTGGTCATTGTCTAAACGCTCAAGCAAAATTAGGCATGTGGGCATTTGGTGTAGGAGCGCACGAGCCGTGCGTTCTTCTGCCGTCTTAACACCCGCACGGAGACTCAGGCAAGTGCCCAAAGAAGAGCATCATTTGAGAATACTGCAAAGAGGCTTGTTCAAGCTTTGGCGATGGAGAGAGATGCTCGATAGTCAGCGGGAGACCCGACTCTTCCACCGCAAAGCTGCTGCTGCTGCTGGTGGTGGTGCTGGCGCTGCTGCTGGTGAGCGGGGCATGTCTGCTACTTGAACACGAAAGGATATCCATCATTCTGAACGACGGTCGTAAGAGCCACGGCGTCTCTCCATTCCCCCCACTGAGAGTTGATTACAATTTTAATCTCCCGGAGAAAAGAAACCCTGGGTTGGTTCTGTTAGCAGAGAGAAGAATTAACATTCTTCAGATTTTTTTTTTCTTACACTTGTACGCGCCGTAAAGCTTTGGGAGCATTACGCATATTTCTGAATCATCTTTTTTTTTTTTTTTTTTTTTCTCGGGCGGAGGTGTGTGTGTGTGTGTGTGTGTGTGTGTGTGTGTGTGTGTGTGTGTGTGTGTGTGTGTGTGCGCGCGTGTGCACGTGTGTGTGTATATGTGTGTGCGGGTGCGCGAAGCGGGTGCTCCATCTAACAAGTGCATCTCCACAGGGGGGTGCTTCGTTTGCCAAGTCTACCGTGAGATGCTTTGCATTAGAATCCACGGATACGAGCATGCCCGTGGATCATAAGACATTCAGTTCTTTTTGCAAGCATCAATCGGAAATGCCATTTTCGATATCTCAGTTGGTTCTCTCTCCCTCTCTCTCTCTCCATCTCCCCGTCTGTGTGTGGGTGTGTGTGGCTGTTTGATGTGATGTTAAAGCCTAAGGTATACATGCTGGACTTTTGAGAGCACCGTAGCGTTGGTCTACACCCCTGGACCAGATTTGCGCATCTCACTGTCAGTGGGGTGCAGAAAAGGAGTTTGGCTCGTTTCGAGGTGCGCCACTCGAGCTTTCCACAGCCCCACAGAGGTGGAGTCAGCACGGCAATGACACTGACTTTTTTCGAAGTACTGGCGATGTCCTTGTTGAATGCTGGAAACTCCGATTTGAAATAAATTCGCTCCCGTGATGCTTCTGTGGCAGTTTTACGCCCAGCGAGGAATATAAAACCTCGCTCTAGAATATCGCAATTCCAAACTTTCAAATTGATCAGCGTTTTTAGAAATAGCACTGCTTCTCCTGCTGTCTTTATTTTTCGTTGACACGCTTTATGATGGTTCTTCGAAAATGCGCACAGATCTGCTGCCACATCATAAGGCTCCATCACGTTGAGAATTAATGGTAAAGTTTGAAACGATGTGGAAAAGCTGAATTATGAGTCCATCACTCCTGTAAAACCTCCTTTTTTTTGCGTCCCACATCATTTGGAGTCATTATCCTGAAAGATTAGAGGACAATCCGGATATCTGATGAGGATATAACAGCACTTTTTTTTTCTCCTTCTATTTCTAAATACGTGTTGAAACATTTTTTCACAGAAAAATCCGGACTACCTTTTGTTGCATTTTCCATCTTCTTCCCTCTCCTGTTTCGATCGCAATGAGCGCATCACACGTCTGCAAAAGCTCATAAAAGCCAGAGGAGAGAGCAATATCTCGCCAGCGCCTGGGTTGTTAAAAGAAAATGGCTTTATTCATTTTTCTTTGTACCCGTGGTAACTTAGTTATAGCTTTTTATGGTGCCAGGAAATGGCTTACAGGCTTGCAGTGCAATGTAATGTAATCAAATTTATGATGTTGCTGTGTATTACAATTCCCTGTTATGCTCCGTCACGTAAGAAATTTGGAGTGACCCCCCCCCCACCACCCCCTCAGCGCGTGCACACACACACACACACACACACACACACACACACACACACACACACACAAAAACACAGACACATCCCAGGAGCATCAGAGGAAGGCAGGTAACATCCACCAATGGATTTGTATGAGAGGGAGCTCACACCCCTGCTTGCACCCAACTCCTCTGGAAACAGTCCGCAGTCCTTTCTAAATCATATTCAGACTTCTGCCACCACAGATTTATTCTGGCAACCAATCATATGCTTCTTGAGTTTTGCCTTTTCCATATTTCATGCACATTTTTTTTTTTTTCAATAACAGTAGAAAGTTTGGCCTCCTGCAAAGAAGACATTAAAATATGTGGAGCTGAACCACACTGATGAAACAAATGATGTAATGCCTGAGCTGGTGTATACAATTTAACACACACACACACACACACACACACAGATTTGCATTCACTCTCTGCTTGTCTTTGTGATGTTGCGTCTTTTTATGCAACGATAGCACCCGTGGGATTTTAGGCCACTATTTGTCAGATGTTCACATTTCTGTTTAAATTCTAACACGGCACACACGTTTTCTATATGCTCCAGTCCCTCTCTTGGTATGAAGACGTGGTGCCACCCAATGAGAAAGGAGGGAGTCACTCACTCTCCGCTGTCTTAACAGACAGGTTTGTGGAAGGACAGCCATTACCGGAGTCCTTCCCTCAGACTTAATGGGCTGGACACATTTTATGAAGCGTCTCCTCAACCAGCATTTGTTCATGGAGCAATCAAATACCCGTGTTGGACATGCACAGAGACCACACACTCTAAAAAGTGATGGTTTATTGTCGGTTCTTCTAAGATCTGAATGGAGACAGTGAGGACTTCAAGCCTCTTTTCTTGTTAAAAGAAAAGATTTCTTAAAGAACATCCATGTAATAGAATTTTAAGAACTGCTGTCAGGCTTAAGTTACCATTCTGATGAAAGGGTTCAGCAAAGAAACCCTCAGGGGTTTTGATACCTCAAAGATACCCTGTCGAAGAGCTTAGTAGCTCATGTCGTCAAGGTGCAAGGTGAATTCGGCCACGTTATTCTTTTTTTTTAAAAATGGGATCAGTGTTTTTTTTACACATTTCATATCACATTGCACTCTAACCAGCTGTCAGACATATTTTAAAATATGTAAATGGCAAAACTCTCATTATGAAGCTTATTTAATTTTTAGAGTGCAGGGTGTCGAGATAACCTTTTAGTCAGTAGCTCTTTGAAGTAAAGACGAGCCTGGCTGGCTTTTCACCATGTACACCTCTTAGCTTGACATCAATCAACCAGCCTCTCTGTATGCATGCGATGGGTGATTGGATGGCATGCTCAAGCATTCGTTGTTTTCTCCTCCAGAAATGCACTTCAATCATGTTCACCTGTCACCGGTTGGGCAGTGAAGATTCGAGCATGTGAGAGAGAGGGTCCGGCACACATTGCAAATGCATACAGTGACAGACATGCACCTGCTTACACGCACATGTCCGTGTACTTTTATTACATGTATAAGATGGGCTTTATGTCACCTTCTGCAGTCTCATTACAGGCCACCAAGTCTATGTGTGTGTGGCCACGTCATTAATGCAGCCAAAATGGAAACAGATGCGGATGGCTGGCAGAGCTGTTTAAGGGTATCCAAACACATAAAGCAAGAGGAGAGAGACACAGAGGGAGAGAGAGAGAGAGAGAGAAGAAAATATTTAATCATAAGCACACTTTATGGAGAGCTTCACCCATGTGCACTGCGGCAGTCTAATTACCAGCCAGTGCTTGTTAGTTGTCACCTCCAGATAAACAGGGGGCTATTTTTTTTCTCATGTTTTTTCCCTGCATATGACAGAATTTGAAATTCTAAGTAGCAAAATGTCAATTCATAGTATCCAATCTCATCCCATCCTCACCTCCATCCCCTTGTGGCCAAAGTAATTTGTTTTTAAAACATGTCAATGGTCAGGTTAAAAGAAAGCCATTGAAAGATTGACATCTATAACCAAAACTCCAGTAGTTGGCTCTACAAGGGCAATTTAGATTGAGTTAATCAATAAAGAAAAGCAGAAGAGGGGTTGTATAATGTGACAGAGCAGTTTTGTACTGAAGCGGTCAACAGTGGCATATTGTAATCTTGTCAGGAAGCATATGGTCCTCAAATCCGTATGCAAATGAGTGCTGAAGTAATCTAACAGCAGAGAAAGAAACTGTCCTTCTGCCTTTTGAACACAGATTTGTATTTTCAAATGGCTAAGAATTAAAGGTCCCATATTCTGGTCCTTTTCAAGCTCATACTTGTATTTAAAGATCCTGCCAGAAACAGGTTTACATGGTTTAATGTTAAAAAAAAAAAACACGTTCTTTTTCTCATGCCAGACATGGCAGCTGCAGCTATTTTCAGCCTCTGTCTGCACACTCCGTTTTAGAAGAACAGAACAATCCGCGTGCCTTACTTTAGCTTTCAACATCCTCGTGTCAGCGGGACTTGGCGGTAGTGAGGAAAAAACAAGGGAGGACAGTGAGGTGGGTTCAGGAGGTTTTCAGTAGGTGTGGATCGTCAGCCTGCTGAGGGGCTGGAGGAGGTCACATGATCAACAAATCCCCTTGTGACATCAGAAAGGGAGCCAAATCTTTTTCACACATATTTGCTAAAAGATGGAGCAGGAGAAAAAGAGAGAGGGTGGTCTTTTGTCATAGTTTGGCAGTCATTGGGCATGTCGGGGACGAACAGTTATGTTGAAAAGACATTAAGAAGTGCATTTTGCATAATATGGGATCTTCAGGCTTTTTAGAGGGAGTCATCACTGCCAAAATGAATGCAAAGAATATACTATTCACAAGATTTTCATGAACATTCTGACCTGGTTTAAGCCCACTGCGGAGCTTGACACCTTAATGGCTTTAATGTGTAGCCTACACATTTTCCTGTGGCACGCCAAGGAAAAGGGAGGGAGAAGATGGGCGATCCTGCAATGGTGCAAGATTTCTCCTGCATTCCCAGTGAGAAGAGGAAGACCCTTGCAAGGGTTAGGGTAAAAGTCTGTGTGTGTCTCTCTCCCTGTCAAATAAGCCTCGTTTTAAACCATCATTCCATAAAGCAATTTCTATTCATGTCTACCAGCCACAATCTCAATCAAAACAATTTGAAAGGGCTAAAGAGGCAAGAAGTGTCTTGCACACCCATTTGGAAGGTTTGATTAGGGTCAAAAAAGTGTATATAGTGGAGAGAAAATGTAACCTTGTCTGGGTTCAATGTCACTGGTGGGAATAACACATCACAGTCACTGAGGGGCCTTTGCTCACTTTAAAGCTGCATGCTAAGTTTTCAGAAGCTCTTTGCTCAAGGAGAGTTATAGTGGTAATGTGTGTTTTTAGGAACCCTGAGAATATGCCAACAAATAATGTATTCAGTTGCAGTGGCATATCAGTGAGGAAACCGTGGCGCAAACTACAATTTGAGCAATATGACAATATGTTCCATCTATTAAAACTGTATTTTTATGATACATTTTACATGTGAAAACAATATTAAAGCAGCAGGCTAATTGGTCAATGGGGAAAGATAATTTCACTAATGCATACTGGTTAACTGAAAGACATCTCTTGAAATAGCTGTCACTTGTATGTTTTTATTTATTCAATAATATTAATAATATTAATTTAAGAGCGTGAAAGTCTGGTACTGCTGGGACCTTAATACAAAACTGAGACAGTCACACCCACCCAACACTCCTAGGTCACCTCGAATGAAAAATATTTTACGAATAATATTAATGGATTATTCACTCTTATTATTTATCTTTGTCTTGGTTGATAATTATGCATTGGAACTACCCATAAAACTTTGGGAGACGTACACAGGAAGTATAATGTCGCCATGGAGATATTTAGTTAGAAGTGGGCTCCAACTTTAGCCTGACCTTTTTTAACCTATATTTGTTTATAATTTAGCCAATTTGCAACATTAAAAGATTTGCCCAATTATGTATTATCAGTTCTGGTATGCAGTATACCCATGGACATACAGACAACTATCACTGCATTACTTCGATACTGAATTAAATGTAAAAATGATCATTCCCAGGCAAGTTCTGGTCTTCTAAGATGCTTCTTTTTGCTGATGACATCTTTGCAAAGTGCAAATCACACTGTCTCTAGGTATACGCATTGTCTGTGTTCACATTTGAACAAGTTGAATGAGAAGGAGTAAGAATTTTGATGCAAATTGCAGCGATCCGACACTAAGGGTTTTAAAGTAATTAGTCAAGCTACCTAATGCTGGGCTCACACTACTGGAATTTTAAACCGATTTTGAAAATGTGGTCACATCACACAGGGAGTCTTCACAGATATTCTTCTTATCTCAAACATGCACACACTACAAGGTTTGAACATAATGTTGCATCACAGGCTACAGGATATGATTTATTGTGCTGGAGGGAGCAATGAATGACCTCGCGTGATCTTCACGTGATCTCAAGTGATTTCATGGAGAAGAAGAACGGAGACAGCCGTGGTGCAACTTGCTCATGCTTTGTAGTGGGGAAAAAAACAAAAGCAGAAGGCTAAACGAGTGTCAGTGGAAAAATGGTCAGGGAGAAACGGTCAAACTGGGCTGTCTGTTCTTCAGTGAGAACTGGAGGTGAGATTTTAACTGTCACTTTTAATATCTGTCAACAGCAGTATGCTAGCTACTGTAGCCTCAAGGGTTAGAATGTTTACCATTGCTTGGCAGTAACGTCAGCTGCTTCGGGATTTCAGTGTCCTCGTAGACTTGACTCTCATTGGTCCGAGTCATAAGTTATTATCCGGATTTTGAATCCTTGATATCGAAATGTGTCAAATTATCGGGGCAGCCCCGATTAGTCTGTGAGCAGATCTAGAGGTTTAAGATTGGATCAGTTCACATTTCCTTCACGTTCACCTTCACATTTTCAGATAATCTGGAAATAATATCAGTATTGAGCAAGGTACCACACCAGATTTCACCTCCGATGGTCAGGAGGGCTGAATCAAGGATAAATCAGAAAATAAAATTCTGTAGTATGAGTCTGGTCTTAATTGCTTTTCACCTCATGTAATGCCCTAGACCCCCAATCTCTGGCTGACAATAATAGGACTTAAAACGGTTAAGTCACTGAAAATATTTACCAGTGTGTATAGGCCTTGAGCTGTTCATGTAACCTTACATCCAAAGATTGCAGGAAGCCAAGGATGAATGAATGAATGAATGAATGGTGATTCTGATCTCTACTACAGTGCTATGCATTCTAAAAATTATTTTGCCGCACTGTGGTCCCCAAAAGAAAAGACTAATTTCCAACAGTTACACTGAATGCTGTGGTAACTAGGTGGTCAAGTGACACTGCAACTGTGTTAATGGATGTTAAGGAGTTAACATTAATGAAAAAGTTGTTGCTATAGCTTTGTAAAATATGTAGATAAAGGGTCATTTATAGGTATACAAGTTGTGCATTATGTAGAACTTTATTAGAAGTTTCTACATAGTGCCATATTTTTCCTCTTTATTTACCATGTGGACCCAGTAGCTCTGAATAATCAACAATCATTCAATAGTCGCCAGTTTGGCAGGGTGTTTTTAGAAAGGCAGACAATTAGGAAACCTCTCACTGGCTGAGACCGAAGTAAATCTCCTCAGGGAGGGAAGCTTACAGAGGGTTATTCGCCACTGCAGCCACCACACGCCCCAAGGGTCGTAACTCTTGAAGGTCACGGTAGCATTTCACCCCCCTCCCCCTTTTTCTTACCCATGATAACTCCAGTGGGTATTGCCGGATGTTTCCCGCCATGCTGGTGAGCGGGGGCTGATGATGGTTGGGGTGAGGATGATGAATCTCGACAACGGCAGGAATAACAAAACGCTGTCTGGCCTCTTTACTACTAACCTGCATCATAGTCAAAGGCATCATAAAGAATGAATGATTCATACTCTGTCTTGGATAGTCATTTATGTTTAATTCAGAACTGTACGGTAAGGCATCAGCCATGCTCTTGTGGTGTAGTAAGGTCGTCACTAGGAGTGGGTGGATGGCTGAAGGTGCAGGCGAGGAGAAGGAGGAGGTGCAGAGAATGTCACGCTAGAGAAGGGCAGAATTAAGACAGAGAGAGGAGAGCATTGGCTGTGGCCTTGTACGTTTCATCTGCAGGCCCTAATAAAACCCTCACAGGCCAGCATTGATCTCTCCCAGAATAATCCATTTAGACTGAGCGTGCCTAGCCATGTGGGGCCTCTTCAATTATTTATGGCAGAATGCTGTGCAAGCTTCCGTTGGGATGCAACAATGTGCCCTGGGAAACCTGTGAACTGCAGATTGCAGGAGAGCAAGGGAGACACAGAGGGTGGCAAAGGAGAAATGGCAGATGGAAGGAGTTGGAGTAGTTGGATAGAGATGTGAGGAGCGACAGAAGAAGGGTAGGAGATTTGAAGGAATGAAAAGAGGTAAATTACACTGAAGGGTGCAGGGAGAGGTCGTTGAGAAGTGGGAGAGGTGACGGGAAAAAGGGAGGGGAGACAGGAAGATGGGGAGAGGTAGTGATGATGTGAGTTGGGAGGCCCATGCTGTAGAGGTGAATGGAAATAGAGGACTATGTTAAAAACTTGGAGGGTTCACAACAAGTTTAGGAGGAAAGCTGAAGCAGAGCAGATCAGAGGTAGGAATTTCTGAAAGAATGCAACGGCTGAAAAACAAGGTGAGAGAGCGATGGTGAGATGACATGAAGTGATGGGCAGAAGAAAAGGGATGATTGGGAAAGAAGGAGGGAGGGAGAGGAAGGAAAGGAATAAGGATGAGAGAGAGAGAGAAAGAGGGAAGGGGAAATGGAGAGAAAGAAAGAAATGAGGAGATGAAGGAGACAGTGAGACGACAAATGAGCTAAGAAGTGAGATATACTATAAGAGATGTAAGAACAGAGGAAAAAGTAGGCGAAGAAGGAAAGGTAGATGTGGGAATGAGAGATTAGCTAGATGAGGTAAGGAGGCGAGAGAGGAAGCAAGGTAGAATTATAGATGAGACAGGGAGGGAGAGATGGCTGGAAATGAGGCAGAAATAGATGGATAGGAAGAGGGTGGAGGATGGGACCTTTTTAAAGCAAGTCATGAACAACTATTGATCATGGCAGAGTTATGGTTGCTATTGTGCTAAGTGGAGACATGTCAGCTTGACTGCCTGTGCAGTTCTCAAGATAGTCACCTTTAAAAGAGACAGATTATGCTCATTTTCAGGTTCATACTTTTGTTACGGGGTCCCACTACAATATTTTTACATGCTGTAATGTTCAAAAAACTCATTATTTTTTTCACACAGTGCATACTGCTCTTTTCACCCTCTCCCTGAGGGCTTTGTTTTAGCTCCTGTCACTTTAAGGCTCCTCTGCCAAACAAATCCAGACTGCTCTGATTGGTCAGCTCCCACAGCGCTGAGCAGACATCACCCACCAGCTCCTGCATCAGCTCCGCCGGTGTTTCCGAAGGGGAGTCACATTAACCGCGCAACACATTGCCAAGTTAACAGACTAATCTTCTAAATACAACAGGAAAAACAACATAAAACACAGTACAGCTTCCAAGCCTGACGTTGGGTCAGCCGGTATCGATCCATCCTTGAACTTGTGCCATTACTGGCCCTCATTAAGAAAGCAGTTCTGAGTAAAATAACATTACTTGCACATTAAAGCTTTGCAGTCATTGTGGCGACATATCCATCCAAAATAGAGTAAATTCAATTCACTTGCATGAAGACATGACATGAAGACTGTTATGTTGGTTTTTGCTGCCAACACACACACACACACACACACACACACACACACACAAATTACACTATTTTTTATGGACAAAATCAAAGAAAATCTTCTGGTCAGGTTGTTTTCTTTAATTAAAGAATTTATTATTTTTTTTATCATTTTTTTGTAGAGTTCATAAACTCACCATTAATATCCATAAAGCAATTCACTTTCAAGATCACCAGAAATAAATTAAAAAAATGTGGACAAGATGAATTCAATCCCCTTCCATGGATTTTTATCCATGGATATAGTCTGAGGACTGAATATAGCGTGATTTTTTTTTTTGCGGCATACTGAAACTGCATGCTCAGAGATACGTATCATAAATTCTCCTCTGTTTGCCTAGTCTATATTCTGCTATTAGCAGCTCACACACGCCTCTCATAAATCCAGGTAGATTTGTCCAACCCGATTCCCTCGGTGTTCACCATCAAGCTATCCTCCTATTGCTGTAATTCCCAGCACCCTATTAGGCTTTCACCCCATCGCCTGCTGCTGAATCAGGATTTCTGATCCAGCCAAAGACAACTAGAATTGAAATTTCCGTCTTTGCGTTGGAGTAAGTCTGACACATTTTGACAGAGTGATAGCCTTGTTTCACAAGGGCTCTAACCTTTGTGATCTCTCTAAAGCCTTATTTTGCATTAGTGCTACACTGTATACAGTGGTAGTTGAAGTTCCTGAGCATTTATCTTTTACCTGCCCTTCATTAATACTGCAAACATTTAATTTTTGATGATATTTAGAGTCGTAATCCTATATTACAACACAAACTAGTAATTAGATATCAACACTAATTCCTTGTAGCTAACAAAAGGAGAAGCACCCTTTAAGTCCTCAGAGGAATGGAGCTGTGAGTCTAGCAGCAGTTCGGCGAGCATGCAGGAAAAGGAAAAAGGACTTTGTAATGGCTATTACATTGACTGTGTTAAGCAGCCTAATCAGATGGGCTAAACAGTGTAGCGGCATAGCTATTAGCCAACGATAGCATACCAGCAGGTTTCTGTTTAATTAGTAGCACCCCATTTCCACCACTTGTCGTTCTCTGAAGCAGCCACCAAAGATGTATTGTTTGTCCACCTCCATTGATTATCGGATTCTAGTAATTGTTTTGCCTTCGCTTGATTAACAAACCTGTGTTTTCTCAAGAGGCCAGCTCAATAGCAGCCTTTAATGGCAGGAGCCCAGCCAAACTCCTAATGCTAATGGGGTGTTTACTATGATTACAAAAGGGAATCAGAGAGGGGGGGAAAAAAAGTCCTCTTTTTCTCATTTTTGTGTCAAGGGGGAGTATTGTTTCACACCAACGAGACAGCTAACTTCATTAACGAAGATACCAGTGCTTAGCGAATAGCTCCACACACATGTGTATGGGTGGCCCCTCTGGCAAAGGCATCCAGGTGCTCTGTGTTTTTACAATTCCTGTCCAGAGTTGTGCAGAATGATGGATGTTGGAATGGGACTTCTCAAATCCTGGTATTATTGGCATGTCAGGAATTTGAGTAGCCTGCCTGTTTTCTTGTTCTTTTTTTTCTTTTTGAGAGAGGTTCCAGGAATATGGGGCAAAAAAGGAGAGTGTGTCACAGCTGTGGAGGAGTAGATGTAATGAGGAGGAGCAGAAGGGGTGATGGAGAGCTTTTTGAGCAACTTCAGGTCATGCTTTAGAGCTCAAAGGTTTGGAGGAAGTAAGGGGATAGGGGGTGGGAGGTAAGCATACTTGCGTATTACTCAGATATATCTCCTTTCATAAGCCCTGACACAAGTCAGACCTTTACCTTTCATGAGGTTCTTTTCACAGATGTGGGTCTGGGAACGTAGCATTCCTTCCTTACTCTCCCGACACCCTGTCTGAACTCTGACTCTCATCCCAAGAGAAAGTGTTTGGAAAAATCACATTTCTTTCTCTTTAGCTGTCACCACAAGGAGCATTCTGCTTCCTGGAAGGGTGAGAACATTTTGTTACCACAAAATATTTGTTTAGTTAGTCTGTTCAACATCCAGAAAGAGTCTGCACCCGTCATGCCACTAATTTTTTCAAACACAGAGCCATTTTCATCGTGCCATTGAACTCTCAGTACCTCTGGATGTTGCTTCACTACAGCTGACATAAATCTTCTCCTTTTGTAGTTTTTCAGTGATTTATTTCTGATTCTGGTTGCAACTGTAAAACATCTTTCCAAGAAATACAACACCTTGCCAAATTACGTTTATTATTTGCCTTCCTCCCCTTTGTAGCTGTCTTCTCATACAGTACATGTCTCCATCATTTCATGTTCCCATTTTAGTTTCACTACTTGTTTGATGTAGGAAATCCAATTAATCCCACCCTGGTACACTACCTATCTACCTATCTAAATGAAGCAACAATGCAGGACAAATACAGGGAGGAAGACTTTTGTGCTGGCTGCTACTGTCACAACTAACTCAAGGCCCAAGTTTGCTACCTTGTGTTGTGTTGTTCATTTTTAACTTTTCTCTGTCCATCGGTTTGCACCGTTTGCTCAAACCAGCTGCTGAGGCAAGAACAAGATGCTGTTGGAGGGGAGGAATGAGGTCTACTTAAAGGTAATTTATTTCTGCTGTCGCTTTGTTGGGTGAAGAGGAAGTGACAAATGCGAGCTGGTTGTTTATGAGGCCTGGCTAAGTGCTGGCAGGACTGCTTTCCTCTGAGGTAGTCTGCTCTCTGTCCTTGGGAGGTGCATTGCTTTGTGGCAGAGTGTGTGGCAGGCGAGCTAATGAGAAGCGAACCTATCTGCTTCTAATTCTCCATCTGCCTCCCTTATGCTTTCTCCGACTCGTTGCCCCTGTTCCTCTCACTGTTCTTTCCTCAATCTCTCTTGTGACCTCTTAAGCTCCCACTCTGTCATTTTCTTTCCTCATCCATCCCTTTCTTTTCTGCAACTCGGAGCCCTTTAGTCAGAAAAGCAAGAAATGCACACGGAATCTCCTTCCAATCGCCTATTGCTTGCCCTTCTTATCTGGAATGGAAACATGGAAATGGAGAACCCTCCCTTCCATCACTTCCTGCCAAATAAATCAGTCAGACCTCTGACAAACCCCAAATAGGACTGCCAATTTTTCAAAGCTGTCCCGTTCATCAGTTTGATTCATCTTCCCAGAGATGGAAGGCATGTTTTCTTCACATGTCAGCCCCCCCCCCCAACCTTCCTTCCTTTCTACATTTACGGTCAATGAGTTAGCAGAGGAGGCTAGGTCACCGCATTCACTCTTCAGTGTTTGAAAAGAAAAGCAATTCAGTGCAGCACCAGTGGCCAGGCTGCGAGCTTTTAAACACTCAGAAAGATGGACAGCAGAAGGACAGGGTTAGCTGAAATGTTGCCCTCTCCGCAACCTCAGCTCAACTACGTCCTCTTCCTTTTTCCTGTGCTTCCTGTATACCTTTGTAAAGTGCTGTTTTAATTGACACGGAGAGAAAAAGCTCTCCGGTTATCTGGCTGCCTGCTCCTGTTTCATGTCAATTGAGTTAATTTTTTCCCTTATGTTCCTTGTCCATCACGCCTTCTCTCCGTCGCCCTTCTTTTCTCCGAGCTTCTGTTTCTCTCTGCCTCTCTCTGTCTGTTTCCTCAAGCGTTCTCTCTTTTCTGCCTCCCATTTCAGCTCAACACTATCCCATTCCCCACTGATTGCCTGTGTTGTTTCCTTCCTCTTTCCTCCTTGTCTAGTTATTTACATCTCCCTGTTGTCTGCCCCTCTCCCGACATGTCTTCCTGCGCCGCTCTTTCCTCGGCTCAGACTTCAAAAGTATTATATGTTTGCTTTGTAAATTATGAAATGAAGATCTCAACTAAACAATATAGTTTCAGCTTGAAAACAAAACCTTGAGAGTTCATCAAAACACTGGTAAATTCTCCACAAATTAAAAGAAAAAGAAACTTAGAGACATTTGTATATGCTGAATTAATTACTTTTTGTACAGTAACTATTACATTTCTGATTAATGTGATTTATAAATGATTAGATGGCAATGTTCCACAATAACAGATTATTTCTAAAGGTTTAGATATGGAGAGAGATTTCTCACCACTCCACCGCTGAAGAAGAAACCTTAGTAGACAGATATGAATCAATCGATAGTTGGTGAGTGTGTGCATTTCGCATCTGAAACACTGTGAAATGTGTCTGAAAAGTCAAAAGAGAAAACTGGAGTGTCTCAGAACTAAGTTAGTACATGCACGTAATCCAGAAATGCAGATATGATGGATCACATGCCAATTTCAGATTTATGACTTTATGTATGACTCTTTTTGCCACAAATTCATATGGACAAAAATATGTATATATTTTTCAAAGGTATTTGTGCAAAATGCAAAACTTGGATTCATAAATATGTTGGTATTTCTACATGTCATTGCACATTCACACAAATGTCAATTTACAAGACACAAGTTCACTTCTGCAAGACACAAGTTGGCTTGTATTAGTATTAATAGTTGTGAGACAAGTCTCCATATTTAAATGTGTAATAACTAATATTAACTCATTGGGAAATACACAAATCAACCCTAAAATTAATCCAGTCAATTGTGTCCTATGGCCTATAGATAGAGACACAGGTCTCCTTTATTTACAAAAGACTTGTAATGACTTAGAAATAGCTGCATGAATGATAGCTCAACAAAAGGTTTTCCATTATTCACTATTCCATGTACATACTATCTAATGATAAATTATTTAACGGGTAATAAATAACTTACAATTGATCACTCTGCCTCAGCAATATCAGTACCATCTGGCTTTGCGAATGCCTGTAAGCCATCAAAATCAACATGCCCAAAGCTGGCACTCTTAAGTTTGACCAACTCTTCATCTGTTACTGAGCTATCTGTACACCGCAGAGATAAACTTGGCACTGGAAAGCTCCCTCCTCTCATCTGCTGCTCTGCAGTGCATAAAGAGTTTTGTTTGACTGACACTTTTGCATGTCTTTCCTATGTTCAGGCTCCGCTGCCCTGATATCCACCTGAAACATACCTCCCTACTTCAATATTGGCCTTTTGTTATCCTTTTCACTGTGGTCATGAGCAGGTGAATCTCATCCATGACTGCAGGCAAACTTCCCACAGTAATTGGAGGCAGGACTGGCAGGAGACAGACAGATGGCAAATGTACTTTGGTTTTCAATAAAACAGCAAGTGTGGCACAGTCGTCGAGTTTTTCAAATGAAGTTTTTGGCATCTTGAGCGCCACAAATCAGATGCCATAGAGTTTAATTTGTGTTAAGTAATATCAGACATCTTTATGGCTGTCACCTCCAAACCTTGATAAATTGCAGCCCAGTTGGACGGATACTTCTGTGGATAAGAGCAACATCTGACACTTTGTATCTACACACAATATCTGCTTTTATCAAGCTTACAGTATGTGCTGTGTACAAATCTTTGTTAGTATATTGCAATAATTAGATGTAAAAATATTCACAGTACATCACAATATTCAAACAGCACCAAAAAAAAAATAAAAAAATCATAACTGAAACCTGTTTCACATGGCGCTTAGTTTAGCTTTGTGTTATTCAGCTGCTGTTCACGCTGTAGGTACAGTATACGTCTTTCTGTATGTCACCTTTCCAAAAATAACTCCTAAGTGCACAGCCTGTCATGGGACCATGTATGCTGTTCCTGGGTCAAACACCAGTCCCACTTAACATTTATAGTCACCTGTCATGTATGTTTAGTAGCTCTCAGTACCTCTCCCGCTTTTTTTTTTTTTTTTATAACCTTCACTACCCTCCTCTCCTCTACCCAAGCTGCTCTGACACTCTGAGATGTGGCTTTAACCTCTGGTGCAGTTTTTCACGGGCACCCTTTGTTTTCATCTATTGTTCTTAAAAGCGATTATGACCACCAGACAGGCCCATTAAATATTTAGCAGAACTTGGGCTGCCGCTTTCACTGGCTTCACAGGAGCACGCACCACATATGTTCAAAGTGTCTTTCTCTGCAGCAGGGACGTGCACAGATATTTTGAGGGGCAGTTAAGTAAAAAGCCGCTGTTTGACACAGGGTACAGCATGTGTGGTTCTTTGTCCTTTAGACGCAGGCATACACATTTTTGTGTGTTTGTGGGCATTCATGCGCATGGAATATATTTCAGTTTGTGTACATATGGTCAGTGTGCTGCATTTACTGCTATAATAACTTCTCCTTGAGCACATTTTTCAGTGGCTGTGGCTCAGATTGCTTTGCTGTTCAATATTAGAAAATGCACTCGCAAGTCTGTCCTCCATTTCCACTGCAAGAAAAAATGGAATGATCAGCTGCTTGAGAGAATAATAAATAAGGTCATTCATGTGGATTTATCTAAAGACGGGGGACAATGGCTTCCCAAATGATCTCTCCTGTGACTGCTGCAGTTAAGAATGAAGCTGAAATCTAAGAGATTGAATAATATACTATATACAATACTATATGCCTGTATACATAAGAGAAGACGTATTTCATTTGTCATTTTATTATTCTTTCATTGAAAATGTTGTTTCTCACTGCCTTCTCTGCCTGTGTATGGTATTAGTGATTTTTTTAACAGTTGAAATAAAGCTAATTTGACCCCACAGATGTAAGACCTTATGGGTTTCTAATTCATTTTGGATACTCTTCAACCACGTTCAGCATTAGAAGTGTTATATTAATCAAGACGTTAGTTTGATCAAGGACTTCCTGAAATAGAAAATTACAGGTTGAAAGGCTGTAACATTTATTGTTGATTTAATCGTGTCCTTGCAGCACAGCAGAGCTTTGTTGTCTCAGCTGTTATTATTCTGAAGGATTTGAACAGAGTGAGCAGCCAGGGGTTCAGTGTCTTGCTCAAGGATGTTTTGGCTGTTCTAAAAATGAAATGTGATGTGCCAGTCAAAAGGCTTCCAACCACAAGTCCACCCTGCCAGTTTATACTCAACTTTTACTGCAAGAGATGCAAGAAATCATTTCAAATATGGTCCTGCCTAGTTTCATAGGAGCCTCATCTTTTTATTAGTTTCAGAACAAAGTGACACGCTTATTCTGCATTGAGCAGTTTGTTTGTTCTCACATGTCTGTGTGGGTTTCCTCTGAACTGTTTCCTCCCACAGTCCAATGATATGATAGTGGAATCAGAAACTCCAAACTGTGAGCTGTATTTGTCTGTCTACATATTGATCAGCCCTGTGATGGCTCCAACCCTTATGACGCTGTTTAGATAATGGGCAGGCTGATGAATAGATGAATGGGGTGATGGAAGAAAATTTGGAAGAGTTTTACTGGACACAAGAGAAATCTCCTCACCTGTTGTTTAACCATTTTGCACCTCTTTCTATAAGGCTTAGTGGAAGGATATAGCCACAACCATAACTGAAATCAGAATATGTGAGTATCTCCTTCTTAGTGGTCGTTGTGGTGTAGACAGACAGTCGATTAGTCCGCCTGTCATTGGTTTGGAGTGCTCATTCGTCGTTGCTGTCGCTTCCTGCTTGGTGGTAAGATTTCCTTGCAGAGCATACTGAGCGAATTGAACAAATCCATAGCATTTTAAGATAAAAAATACTTTAGATTCTGCCAAAGCTGGGTAAGTGAACCTAAAAACATAATTAATGCAGCTTTAAGGCTCAATGGAAGATTAAATTGCTGGTTAAGGTGGATATTTGTGGCAGTGAAAAGACATAGCCCAAAGACAGTGAAGAGCATATTCATACTTATGCTCAAGTGAGGTATGTTAATTAATAAAAGTCCTTGGTTTTAATGACTATCTAGTCGTCGGTACTGAGAACAAAGTGACAAGCTGTGATATGTGCTTGTATGGGCCAGCCAGCTAACCCTCTCTTGCTTCCTCTCTCTCTCAGTCTTTGCCTAATGGCTGATAATGAAGAGGGCATCTTTGCAGAGATGACATGTGCACGTCCTCTACTGGACACACACACACACACACACACACACACACACACACACACACACACACACACGGGCTGGGTTGACTGCCCTTCAGAATACCAGGCCTGACATTAATCTTTAAATGACTGTTGCTTCTACCCCAAGACTTTCAATCCATTAGTGGCCACGTCTTGAGATGGAGAGAGATTGCCACGGAGGAGAAGGCAGGGAGGATGTCGGCAGTGCGTGCATGCGCATGTATATGTGTGTGTTTGTGTGTTGCGGGTGAGGTGGGGTGGGGATGGTCGAGAGAGCGCGACGGAAAGGATGATGTCAATGATAATGGAGGATGAGGACGGAGAGAGAATGAAAGAGAGACGGAGAAAGGTTGAGGCAACATGGAGGAATCAGAGACAGACATGGTGATATTGAGAGAGAGAGAGAGAGAGAGAGAGAGAGAGGAAGAGAGTGAGAAAGTGAGAGAGAGAGAGAGGACACAGGTGAGGTAAATGTAGCCAAGTCTATTCCTGAAAGGCTTCTTACTAAACAACGACCAGTTACTCTCTTGACCCATGTATTTAAATGACAGATTTTTTTTTTATTTAAACAGACTTATTATTTTACATCCTGTCCCTCTTCTTTTTTATCCCATGCAGAGGAGGGAATGAACAGTGGACAGATGGCATGGGTTGGTGGTGATAGGTGACTGGGTGTTCCTGAGCAATGTTATTTTCTTGTTATGTTGAATGACTAATTGATTGCTCAACAAAATAAACACTGTGCAACAACAAAACAACAAGCGCCAGCAAAAAAGTCGATATCCAAATATTCCTCTCAAGGTCGAGAAATAACTTTCACGTTCTATTCCCGTGCTTCTTTTCTCTCTATCTCTGCTAATCCACTTCCATCCCCTGTTCCCTCTCTTCTCCCCTCTGCTCTCCTACTTCGTCTTCTTTCATTTGCTCACCTTCCTCTTCCTTCCAGTGTCTCACACCTCTCCGCTCTCTGCTAATGTCACCACACTCAATCCATATATTCCCCTGTTCCTTCTATTGTCCACATCTTCTTCTCTGTTCCCCCCCTTCCCGTCTATTCATCCATCCACCCTCATGCCCCTCTATTTATTTCCTTTATGTACACTTCTTTCTCCTCAGCTTTTTAGTCTCTGCCTACTTAGCCCTCACTCTTCTTCCTCCACTTTCTAGCCTGTCCCTGCTCCTATTCTTCTATTTTTTCTCATTTTATGCCTCCTCCCATTTTAAGCCCTTTTCTCTCATCTCTGCCGTCTTTCCTCTCTGCCTCTTGCCTTCCATACTTTTGCTCAATCTCCTCCTCCCCCTTTTTTTTTTCATTCTCTTTCCTCCTCTCTTTCCTACATCCTCCCATCACTGTGTCTCCCCTCCTCTGCTCCTCCAGCGGTGAGCTATAGTGACTCTGACATCATTACCCTTGTTGTGACAGGTTTCATTTGTACCCTGTGGACCTATACATCAGCCTGACTGATAGTCCAGGGCCTGGGGCCAGCGGAGCCCCGCCCAGACTGGGACAGAGTAACAGACAGAATGGTCCTAAAAACCACTCCAGCTTGGGTACAACTGGATATTTTTCCATTACTCGTTCTGATATGTCAAACTCAATGCTGGTCTCTAACACGCCCCAAACTTCGGCTTACTTGAAGTAACAATCGGCGACAGTTTCTTATAAATAAAAATCCAATGTGGCTGAGCAAAGGAAAGAAGAGGAAATCAGGAGGAAAGATGACAAAGTACCACTACTTGACAGGTGATCTCTGGAAAGTGATTTACAGAAAAACTAGTAAGAGCTTAGCAACAAGGATGGAAACAAATATTAAGTGGTTAAGTGTGGCATTTAGCCTTAAAGTCATATTTTTCTTTATGCATGTAAAATGTCTGCCGCAATAGGTTTTCTAATGCGATCATTCATTTGTTTCCATTCAATTCATCACAAAAACAAACCCTGTTTGATCATTTTCTTGAAATGTCATTATATTGACTCGTATTGTCCTAGATGCCGTTTCAAGGTTGATTCAACAATTTTTCTGTGCCAGCCCAGACAGGCATATTTCACCTACAACTGCACTCCCTTTTTTGATCTTATAGCTTGAAAAAAGGGGCTACAAGTCAACCTGTATACATTATATATGCACGTTGTTTACTTCATAATGTTACTGCAAATAATGCATGACATTGTATTTATTTTCACACTTTTAATACATTGTTCACTGGTAATTTTATCATTTCATTAAGTTATGTGGCCTATATTAAATGCATAATGTGGCAGTTATAAACGAGTTGTTTTTTTTATAGCTTGTAAAATCTTGACAATACCTTTGGGGCGTTTAACTTCACGGAATCTCAATTAAGTTCAGTTTGGATCTGCTGTCCCACAAGAAGAAATAACCTTTTCCAGCAAGGCGGCGTTAAAACAATTACGACACGATGAAGCACTAAATGTCATTTGCTGCACACAATATACACAAAAAATACAAAATTATTTATAGTGCATATCATGATATAGTGCTGTCTCTGAAGAGGGAAAAAAAGATGATGAAAAATATTCATATCTACACTGTATTCATAGTTACACTGATGATTTCAGAAGTGGTTAAATATGTTTGGACACATGAATGTCTGCTCATAGAATAGGTCCTCTAAGATTTTAGCAGTCATCTGTTCTGTGATCACTCAATTCATCCAGTGAATTACAATTAGAACCTTTAATCGAAATGATTTCTTCCTTTTTTTCCATAAATTGTTCCCACTCATCAATAAAACTAGTTAGCACTACCAAAGGATTTGAGGTCTTCCTGTCAGCCCTAATCCATATCCATCTCTGCAGCCCTGTAAATCCAGCCAATACATCAACAATACCTTCAGACTGCTCGCAGCACCATTGATCTGTGGTCATATTAATGTGCAGCTTATGGGCTTGCCGGCATCCTTTGTGGCCAGACAAAAATGAATCCACTTGAGTGTGGAGCTTTTAATGGCCAAACTACCCTGTTCTTTCACAATGGAACAGAACCCCTTTGTATTCATTCAGTTGTATAGACTAGAACGCTTGGAAAAGGACCATTAGGGAAAAATCAGAGGAGCTTTCATTTTACAGGCGCCTGGACCCATGTCAAATGTAAAATGGAAGTATTTAAGGAGAGGAATTGAGGGAGGGGTTTGAACGTTAAACTAAATAGTTTACAGTAACCAAAATCCTTTATCAAAATATTTTTGTCATGATGTAACAGGATTGGATTTTTCGGATTTCTGTTTTCTTTATTTTTCAAAAAATCGTTTCCTTATAAATTACCCTGGGATGTGATGTGTTTCGTCTGTGGAGAACATAATTATCATGGTGCAGCGTCTCATTACTAAATCCTATTTCTAAAATACTTACTCTTGAATTCACGTAGCAATTATATTCCAAATAAGCATTTGTGTCAATTAAGCCCAGCAAATGTTCCTGTGAGCTCTAACTGACACAATCAAATGGTTAGTTAAGGTGAGGAAGGTTATGGTGAGTTGAGTTTTTCAGCTTCAGTTTCAGATGGCTGTGTGTGCTCATTGTGCTGTGATGTTTGCTGTTGGCTCAGCAGGGGCATATATTAAAGGCTAGCTGTCTTGCTCTTTAGTCAATACCCCTCCATTCACCACGGAGGTTAGCCAAGAAAGGAGTTGAGCTCAGACATTTTTCATTTACTATCCCTTGGAATGTAGCCTTGTGATAATAATGTGTGTGTCAGTGTAAGTGTTTTTGCTTATGTGCAAACATCTTTGCAGGCTGGTACACGTGCAAAAGTCCATTCATTTTTGTATGAGAGTACATCCACATCTGAGCCTCAGTTTGTGTGTGTGTGTGTGTGTGTGCGCTGAAGAAAGAGACTGACCACACAGAAGGCACATTAATCATCCTGTTTTTTGCTCCCTCTGCCTCATGTAGTGTGAGTTGAGGCCTGATGGATGGCTCGTCTCTCAGCCTGGCTTCCAACAGAAAGGCTGTATCCTATCGACAGGCCAGGGACCCCCAGGGGAATCCCTAGCTTACCCTCCAGCCGATACATCTCTGGACACTCAGTGTTGCTCCTCGTGCATTTATTCCACAGATGGTGGATGCACTGTCGCTTTCTTAAAGCTGCAGTGGGAGGCTGTGCACTGACATGGTTCTTGGTGTGATCATGCACCCTGATGTCATGTAGACTGCGCACTCATACCAAGATTTGCTACACCTGCCAGCCTGTGAATCACTTATTTAAAGTATATCAAAGCAACATATTATGGAAGCTCCAATACTGGTGAGACCAGATTTCTCTTAACAGAGTTCACTGCTGTTTAGGAGACAGTCTGAATTGCTCATAAATTTGTCTCCTTCATGCATGCAATGATTTGCTACCATGGGCTGCTGAGTAAAATTGGCGAGTCTATAGCATCTGAACTATGTAGGGCAGCTTCACTTTGTGATTTAGTTGGAAGAAGATGGATTTAAGGCATTTAAGGATTATTAGATTGAGAAAAGCTGCATTTGCAATGTTATTGATAGCTGTGTTTAGGTTAAGGGCAAGATAAAAGTCATAGTTTATGCTAGGCTTTATGTATTTGCTACTAGACCACCTACCTGACTCCATACCACACATTCTACTGACGTGTAATGGGTGCAATGGCTAGTTTTTGTATAGCACAGGGCAGTAAATATGATATAAAACTGGATAACAGGTGAATTAAGTTCCTTTTTACTATCTCTCCTATTGAGTTCTGCTCCCAAATGAATATAAATGATAGGCCATCTAACGTCTTCATCGTCAGTCCAAGATTTTTAGAACGGTGTCCAACAGCCATGTGGATATCAAAAGAAGAGTTCATGAACTTTGGAGACTGTTGGTTCATGTAAACATAGCATTCCTGTAGCAGAATTATGCCTTAAGCTCTTTTAAAAAAGGTTGATAGTGTGGGTCTAATAATCGAACAGTCCATGATACTTTATGAATAGTTGTAAACGGGACTATTATGAGAAATTGTCAGTTTATGCATTCATGTAAATGGCTTAAGCAGACTTAGTGCAGCGCTTAGTTTTGGCAGCAGTTGCACTCTTCATGCATGCAGAGGACATTTTTGAGCAACAGAAAAAGATGTTTTTGATTGATATTTCCTCTTTTTGTGACATTTGCGCAAATATATTATTTATTGTAAGTGTTGTAGTTAAATGGCTTTGGCCGAACATTTCTGAGGGATTTTGGGATGTGTGTAGAGCATCCTAGAGCGCTCCTTGAAGTTGTTCGAAGATTTCCCCCAATATTTGTGAAACACATGGTGAGCCATTTTTTTTACTAATGATTAATAAGTGATGATCATCACAGCTGTTAAAAAGGGAACCGTCACACCTGTTGATTTACACTCCGCTTCTCCCAGCCTTCATTGTGCATTGTACCATTCGTGTTATCATGAAAGTCTGTCTGCTTACAATTTCCTCATGAATAAGTAGCCCAGATAAAATGAGACATCATGTCGCATTTAGCGCCTTTTGAAGTGACCTCAAAATGTGTCTCTTCCAGAGATATATCATGTCCTTAAGTCATGTCCTTGAGGATTCTGCCCTCTTTGATTTTAGGACAAGTATGCATATCAACAGATACATATTCTATTTCATAGATTTACATATTTACATAGACAATATCCATCGCATGATTATTTATACATTGTCTGTGTGGCTCTGACTATCGGACATCCTAATGTTGTTTACAGTAGTGGTGTTGTAGGAATTTCAAGCATCCACAGCAATCTCGGTCTAGAAAACATAACATCAGGTAGTTGTCCTAAATACAAATGTCTTTCCCACTGAAAAACAAACAGATAATCTATAGGACATGATGCTGATTGTCCTCTGTCACTGTATGCTCTGCTAGGCAGTCAGTTTGAATGATTAAACACTTTACACTCCTTAACCAGCAATGATTGGTTTGCCATAGCTGAAAGGAGGAGCAACTGTAGTGATGCAGTAGTGCACAGATACTAAGACAATGGTGGAAAAACCAGAGAAGCATCCAAGAAAAGTTTCTGACGCTCCAAATAAACTAGGAATACCCAGTATTGTGCACATATTTAGTTTGTGTTTCCTCTGTCTCTTGTCATAACCAGTGAGAAAATAGGACAGAATCTGAAGAGAAGATAGATGTGCATCTGGGTTGGGTTTCTGGGCTGGCCAATGCTCCTGTTTGACCTTCGTTTGGATTATTTGCAGCACCCGTTGCTTGTTGTTATCTGATGATAAATAATGCAGGGACAGCATGAGCTCCCCTTTTTTCTAAAGTGGGGAGAAGAAAGAGATGGGGACAAGGAAGTAAGGCAGAGAAAAATTTTGAGTGGGAAGAAGAGCATTGTTTTTGTGTTGAGAGTGTTTTGAGTCACAATATGAAAATATAAACACACACAGGAAAAAAAAAAAAAGACCCAAGGGGGAAACGCACGGGCAAAAGAGGCAGTTTGGAATTCCACAAAAAAGATGGAAATAAAAAGGGAGAGGAAAAAGGAAACGAATATACAGATGGATGTGACTGTAGCCTACCTCTCTTGTTTTAATTCCTTCTATGGCTGTTTCTCCCTTCTCTTGTGTCTCAGTAACTCAGTGTTGTCATTCACCTAACCTTGGTGGCAGAGTGGAAGGTTTCTTGGCGCCTGCCAGTTGTTCTTGGCAAGGCAACGCGAGGGAATAAACCTCGGTGCTTTCATGATGAGGCGCTTAGCAGATGTCTGATGAACAGCTCGACGAAAGTTCGATCTCCCAAGGACACAGTACCTTTGGAATCTGTGACGGGATGTGCATGTATATGTGTGAGTGTGAAGAATCTGCTTTTGAAATATCAAATCAGAATCGTGTTTACAGGTATTTGGCTTGGTGCTCCTGGTGCAGAGGGAGAGAAAAAAAAAAAACAGAACTTACTTTAAATAGTGCAATCTGTTCTACGTGGTTCAGTGACAACAGGACATGTAACGAGCTAACATTCCCGCACAGATGGACACTAGAAATTAACTACAGCCAGCGTTTTGTATCAGTGTGTACATTATGTAGGTCGCTTTAACCCAAAAGAGCATTAGACATAATGCAGAGGTCGTGGCCTCAGTCTGTGCGCATAACCAAATAGGGAAGTCTAATATTTATTATACAATTGAGCCCAGCCTTCATTGTATGGTTAAATGGATGGTGACAGACGTTCGCGTCAATGTGGACTGACACAATTGATGCTGACGGCCTGGGTCGACGTGTCCTGAGAGCAAAGGAAGGGACCGTCTACATTTCCAGGTGGAGATGAAGAATTTTACCCCCGGGATGTTTCAGCCTTGAACATAATCGAGCCTGTCCACTGCCAAGGTGGATGGACTGTTCCAAAGAGGGCTGAAACAAGGTTAGAATGTGGATAGCATACCAAATGCTAACTGTATGCAAGGAACAGAAGTTAACTCCAATAATAACAGCGGGTTAGCTGTGGCTATCGCTGAAAATAGCTTGCAAACAAAAAAAAGGGGGCAAAAGTTTGAGTCTGCCTTTCACCTAAGGAACTCTAAAAATAGCATTCTAGTACTTTTAAAATTAGAACTCTTCCAAAATTGAACCTTTTTATGGTGAAAGCATCACACAGACGTCACGCACAGGTTTTCATTAGACCACCTACAAAAGGTAGGTTGTAAAAGCCTTCCAGTGTTACAATTTAGGCTATTTCAGATGTTGGCTATTAGTCACTATTCATTTTTAAACAAAAGTATGTATCAGATTAAAAATGATGACATTTTGGAGCTGATACAAATGCTACGGAGATAATTTTGAGTTTCTGATCGGCATCGTTGACTGACATAAATGGCATTTTAGTATTTTTAGTGAACTTAAAGGGTCAACAATGTCATTTCGTTTTCTTGCTGACAAACTGGTGGTGTTTGGAAACAGTACAGTACGTTTTAGAAATGTCAAGTTAATTCCGACTTGCATAATGTTAAGCAATCAAACAAATGTAATGCCGATAACATGAGGTACTGTATGTGTGTGGGCTGTTCAGTTGAGCCTACAATATTGATTACTGCAGTTTCCAAATCACAAGAAGCTGAGCTGCACTTCTCAGGGGAAACGATGCCTCAGGATGCCAAGATTATCAAGATGAGAGACGAGCTCCCCTGATGTATACTCACATGCAGAAAGTTATTCGTTTGATCCAAAACGGTAATGTCTCTCAGAATTTTACTGAAAAGAAATTTTGAACATGTATCACCATTCATACTATAAGTGCAAATGACATTGTGATTCAGTACTCTCCACTGTGGATAATCCATGGAACAGTCACTGAAGCAGAAGCCTTTCAAGTGGCTCGCTGTGCATTTTGGAGTATTTGGCAAGCCTCTTGCCCGAGTTAAATACCTTGCTCCTCCATTGATCTTTTTGCCTTGGCATTGGTGGGGCCAGCGTATTAACTTGATTGAAATGTGGTGGCTGGTACGAGAGGTCAGAAACAGGGGTTAACAGCTATCCTGATTAAGGCTCATTCTCACCCAGCGTGCCACTCCATGAGAATCACACCAGCGTAACCTATCAGGTATGAGGTGGCAAGTGTGCAAAATGCTTAAACAGCCTCTTGTACAGGCATTTCCACTGTGACTCAGAATGCAAATTGGTCAGGCTCTCAAACCCAACTGAATCAGCAAAATGAGAGGGGAGGGGAGACATCAGAGTACAGTGCGCAGACATTGACACACACATATACAAAAAGTGCACAAAACCAGCCCAAAAAGTGTTTACGCACATACACACTCGTGCGCGCACACACACACACACTCAGACACCTAGCTCATGCTCAAGGTCAGGAAGTATTGGCAAATGGACGAATAAAAGCAGAGCATCACCAGGAGCCATGGAGTAGTCTCAGATAACATTGCATTCATTGCTACTTGAAACACAAAAGCAGCTGTGTATTTAGGCTATGTATTTATCTATATTTGTGTTTTATTTTCATTTTTTATTTTTTTTTATGAGAGCCTGTCTTCTTTTCACAATATTAAGACAAATTGCAGCGTGGCCATGAAAGCTACTCTGCTGATTAACTCTTCGCGGATGGCTTTTTATCTGCTGCCATTTGATGTACGACATCTTTGTAAGGGCTACGGTCGAATGCAATCACGGGCCCTTTCATTGCAGGGGCCCCCTCAGATTGCCTGCTAGTTCTCGGGGGAGGCCATCCTTCAGAAAATATTGACTGTTGGACAGTGAGCGCCTGTGTGTGTATAAGGAGGGTTGCGTTAAGAGAGAAATTGCAACGGTCTTTGTGTGTGTCCATGTGCGTGTTGTGCCTGTCTGTCCTCATGTACTAATGGAGAAATAGAAGGAGAGAGCCACCCAGAGGGCAAAGGTCACCCATCTTGTAAAAGGGAGAGAGGAAATTCCATTTTCTTCGATACATTGCTCAAATACACCCGCTCTCCCGTCAGTGTTTTCCCTCACTGTTACACTGATAGACTTACACACACATAAATGTGGAGATTTCAAAGAAACATACTTATCTTTATACCGAGCAGATTTTTCCTCTCATTTTAACATGCCTCAATCATTATTTAATTACATTTACTTTTATGTGGGAAGGTTGAAACTTTTTGAAACCACATTTTCACATTTCACATTTTCATCAACTTCCTGTCCTCATCTACTATTCTCCATCACAAAATGTAGTTTTGGACTCGCTGGACTAGGAATAGCATGTCCTGTTTGTTTGAATACTTGTGAAATGCAAAGCGGATAAAGCTCCTACAGCCATGGATATATCAAAGCAAACACACTCAATTACCACTGGCACACTGCAGGTAAATGACTACAATCCGAATGTTAAATGTTTATTTATTGTTCAGGGGATAATTAGGAGCCTACACAACTGTTAAAGTTCCTCCATCACCAGTATGTCTTCTCAAAGTGTCCTCGAGCAAAACAGGGAGGCTCTACCTGCTCTGTCATTGTAATCTCATTGTCATCAGGACAGGAACTCCCCCAAATTGCCAGAGAGTGAAAATCAAATGAGCTGTAAGAATACATGTGTGCCCACGGCTGGAAGACGACCGTGGCCAAGAGGTAAAATTGGTTGAATTGAATGTAAAGTTTTTCTGAAAGGAAGCCTCAGACAGCTGTTGTAAGTTTATGTTACAGAGACGCAGTCACCAGCTAACACAGTAATCCCCGCCTGTGCTATGAGCTTTCTGCTTGAATGACAGTAATTATCTCTTCAGTGTGACGTGGAGACACCAACACTCTTGATGTCTTTGTTTAAACTTAAGCGAGAGGTCTCCTCAGTCGCCCACACACATAGGTACTTCAAGCTGCACAGCTAAACACAGTTGTCTGGTTAGATGTGCATTTGTGTGTGTGCGTGTGTGTGTGTGTGTGTGTGTGTGTGCAATCTCGACATTAATGAGAGAATCTATGAGAGTTCCCTAATTAGATTACAGTAGACAAGATGAGGGAAGGCAGACTCTGTGTTTACATTAGTGATGCTTGGAGATCAGACGCCATCAAAGTTTTTGATCTAAATTCAAAAACTCCACTGCAGACTTATCTCCTGGGTGAACATGTGTAAATGGAAATATGTATGTAAATTGTGTGTGTGTGTGTGTGTGTGTGTGTGTGTGTGTGTGTGTGTGTGTGTATATATATATATATATATATATATATATATATATATATATATATACACATACATATATTCACGTCTGTCTTTACATGGCTAATCTTGAAAAATCTTGAAAGTTTTTGAAAAACCTATTTTATTGACTATTTTATGCCACTATTGGCTGCAGACTCCTCACCCCTCTTGGCGGTCATCAATATCATGATATTCAATTGACAAAAGTTTGCAGATTTATTCTACACCCAATATCTTATGATCTGCTAAAGTTACACACAGTATGACATGAGTAAATCCCCATTTCTGTTATCTTCACCACCATGTAGACTGGACAACATTTACCGTGTACAGTGTCTACAGCCTTTGTCTGCAATTACAAACACACTAGCAGCACACTAGTGCTAAAGGTTGTAATAAAAATGATTTAAGTGAAATTAATATCTTACAGTAAACTTACAGTGGTTATAGGTTTAGATTAGGTTATAGTTTGGTAAAGCAGAAATGACCTGGTGGAGATCTGCAATTTTATTTTAGTATTTTTTTTCAAATAATATCTATATCTATTACTGATTATAAATATTTCCCGGTGACATTATTCTGTTGCTGTCTGAGCTATCCATGTCAGGCACTTTTCAATTATGTTATTATCTGATTAAAACAAAACATTGTGACCGCCCAAAAAAGATTTTTTAAAAATCCCCAGATTGTTGAAGCTACACTTAACCTCAAAATTTCAAACCAGATATCAGGTCCATCCATCTGATGTCTCTGGAGGAAGGTTGGAGAAAGGCTGTACAGGAGAACAAGGTCACACCTTAGGATGCTGCATTTGAGTTTTAGCTAAAAACATGTCTTTGCCCTGTTTCAGAGCGGCATAGTATGTGGCGTAGCATCTCTGCCATGCTCAAACAGTGTGAGCATGTCAGGAAAAAAAAATAAAGGTTCTGCCCTTTTTAACCATGTTCCTTTGCTCTGGGGTAACAGCCCCTAGGGTAGATAATAACGGAGTAATCCTCTTATCTGTTGCTGCTTCCCTCACCCTCACAGATCATTTTTCTCCTGCTACTGTATCATTCTATACTGAGCTGGCACAATGCTGAATGTTTTCCCATTTGGGTTTTATGCACAGTTTGGCTTAGTTCAGATTACATTGGTGAAATGCTATGAAAATGAGGACTTCAGAGAAAAAGATGGTATTGATACTGTACCAAAAGCATAGGACTGCCTCCTTAATTAATCATTTAACTGGTTAAAATGTGTCAAATTAGTGAGAGGAGAAGCTGTCTGTGTCCTTCTATTGTGAACCCATTTAAAATCGTTTTAAAAACACAAAAAAACTGAATGCTGCTTTGCCTGGTTCCTGGGTAAATAGGATGGTATTTTCGTGATTATGTCACTGAAAACATAAAATTATAAAAGAAACACACTAGCACACACAGAACTGCACTCAGTAGCTTACAATAGACCATGCAAAGCTAAACACATTGGCAGACATACTGGTGCCTCCGTCCAGGCGTGTTGGACATGGTGTGTGAAAGGTGCCCTGCTGTGTGGTTGGTGACAAAGACTATTTCTGTACTCGGTCTCAGACAGAGAGACAAGCAGGATGTGAAGGAGATGAACTCTCATCACACTGCTAAATAGCACCAAGGGGCACAAACCGCACCTAACATTAGCATGCTCCTCTCTAAAGCTGTCATGCCTTTGGGCCACCAGTCTGCAGCTACTGAAAGGTCGTATAAGACTCCTGAGTACATGAGCAGGTCTCATCACAGTTACATATGAAAAGGTTTGTTTTTTTTTCAGACAAGGTCAATTTAACATGAATGCACTTCTGCCACATTTTGCAGTTAGATACCAAATTGTAAAATGTTGGGTCCAGTTTTTTTTTTTTTTTTGTGGAACACTAAATGATTGGTGTTTAAGCAAAGGTTTGTGTTTTATTCACAAGTTAGGCAAGACAAGTGTAAAACTTTGCCCCCACTGCTTATTATTTCATATTATAGCCATTCTTTAATGTAAGTGTTGTATAATTAACGTGATTATACTGATTCTGAGTAATATATTGTTGCTGCTACTATTACCACTTACTTCTTTCCTGTTCCAACCAAAGGATGTTTCTGTGATGATGGAATGTAAAGAAAACTACCTTGGTATGATGATAGCTTTCAACTGAACGGCAACACCAACTCTGTATTTTTGTTTGTATGTCATGAAATGGTGTGTGTGTGTGTGTGTGTGTGTGTGTGTGTGCGCCTCACAGACTGCTTCCTTCACTGTGAATCCAGCAGCATCTGACAGGTGCTAACTAATTCTGTTCAACTGAACACTTGGGGAAATGTGGGATTGTTGTCCTACAGCTTGAACTGGATTGGTATTGGTACTGGAGCAATATCTCCCCTAATTTACCATGCATCTGCTCAGATTAAGTGAAAAGTCTGATTTATGAGTGAAACTTTCACAAGGGTAGGGCAGATTTTTTTTAATCCAGAGGATACACTGCCCAATAAACTCCTTTATGGACAAATGGCCAAACTGTAATCTGTAAATGTTTTGCATAGCAACAGTACTTCCTGTGCCACCTTTGACCAAGTTTGGGTATGCTCACTTCGGTTTTCACACCCAAATTCCAAAAGTTTGGTGTTTGGTGGAGTCAAACTTGGGACCATCATGGGACCACTTGTGTTTCCTGCCCCCAAGAGATCTGTTGTAAAGGTGTGTCCAGCAGAGTCACTGCATGTCTCCGCAATGAATAGATTCCTAAAATATCATATTGAGTGGCAACGGTGATTTGGCCTGGAGTTTTTGGATCTCTATGCTATTTGTCGAAATACAGGATTCGTATACCTACAATGCCTTTCTGTTTTTACCAGCACTTCCTGGTCATACTCAGTCAGAGTGTGATATCATATCACATAATAGAATCTAATAGAGGTGAGCGACAGGGGGACATAGGGAGATGCATTGGTTGTCGGAGGAGCAAGAGTGGGCCCCATTTGTCAAGCCGTTATCGGTAGCATCCCAGAATTTGTCAGACTCAATAACAAGAGTGGCTGTGCATTGATAGACAAGCCTCTAACATTCAGTGAAACTGTAATTTTTCACTTGACATCAATATCTATGCATCAGCTCTCTCTCTCTCTCTCTCTCTCTCTCTCTCTCTCTCTTTCCATATATATATATATGTATATATAACGGTCGGTCTGTTTTGGCAGGAATTGAAGGGACACAGAGGGAACACCAGCAATGGGAGTGGAATAGCAACTAAGTGTGGCCTGGATGCGTAAATAGCAGGAGAATTTAGACACAACAACCCCTTCTCTTTTGAGTGTTTGAAGAGCCAATATTGAATTTGGAGATAATGTGGCGAAGATGAAACACTGGCTGATCAGATGGCCATTAGCTGCATCCTGCCACTACTCGTTTTAAGTGGGGTTTTTTTTGCTCTCCTCTCCTCTCACATATGCTCTTTTAAGTGTATTCATATTGAATGTTGGGAGATACAAATCTTTAAATAGAACAGTGGGTGTAAGGAAGGGCATGTGAGGAGGAGGAGTGCAAAGAAAAACAAGTTGATCTTTGATGTCTGTGTTTTACTTAACCCTCCGAAAGAAGCCTTGATGAGATTCCAGGATCGATAAATCTCCAGGGAGTACAAAAGATCAAAAATAGGCCCTTTTTCACTTCCACTTTTTTGCTCGCATTCCCGGTCCCCTCGATGGCTCTCCCATTTGTGTGTTCCCCAAGGAACGTATGCGTTTGCTCATTGGCTCCAGTTGCATTTTCAACCCTGCCTGGCAGCTACTTCCATAACATAATGATTACTGTTTGAGAAAAGTGCCTCCTGGGAACGGGGAAGCAAAACAGCGGTTGAAAAATTATGTTCCCACACCATTATGTGAGGACAGTGTAGGATTCCCCTCCTCTTCTCTGCATCTTTTGGTCAACTGACAAAAGGAAGGAGAAAAATGCTTGCTGTTAACTGCGGATTCAAAGTTGTGGTTGGAGTCAGCAAGGTGTGCCAAGTATCACAGCTGTATCCTGCGATCGATGACCTGGCTACCAGAGAGCTGGGATCAATGATGCCCTCCCTGTTCACACTGCAGGCTTCTCTTGTTATTTCTCATGGGCATGTGCATGTTTTCTATTTTTTCTTTGCTGAGCCTAGGTGGTGAGATTAGTTGGAGCATAATTTCAAGGCAGACAGATGGAGACAGATAAGTACTAACTAAGTTTTATTTTATTTATTTATGCAATGCAATGCAGATTGACCGCAAATACCTTTATTCCATCTGCCAAATTTTCAAGGGCTGCTCATGAACATGTGGTCATAAGCTTAAAAAATATAAAGCGCCTGGCCTGCACTCAGATTTGATCCTTTTTTACAGGGTCAGGCAAACATGGCACAGCAACAGCTAATTTCCGCCAGTTTTGAGGGCAATCGGCTCATCACGTCTTTAAATCCCTGCAAGGAAGGAGGATTGCACTTTAATAGTGGCTGATACACTCTGATGCCTGTTGTGTTTAAGAGGGAGAGATCACAGCCGAGTGCTGCCGTTTAAGAGTTAGCATGCAAGTAAGGCATTGTTGGCATGTGTCTGCTGTGCTAAACCTGCTCCTCAGTAAGTTTGAAGGTGCTAAATGGCTATAAATGACTAATGTTAGATTGTATGTAACATTTAAACTATGTGAAGAGTGAGCTGTAAATTGCCATTATGTTGACAGTAGTGCTGTTAAGTGGAAGTGATCTGCTTAGTTATAAAGGTATCGCCAAACACTGATGATTGACACAAAAAAAATATTGCCTTACCCGAAGGGTAAATTAGTAAACAGCTAAAACGTCCAGACAAATTGTTCAGGTGGGAGACAGGGTTCTTGCTGACTGAATCTGATTATTCCACTCACGCTCTGCACTCAGTCATACCCTTGTCTTGCACGATATCTACCAGTACAGCTCAAATTCTGAGCTCTAAAGATCTTGTCTGAATGACAATGAGACTTTTGCAAGAGGGGCACAGGTCTGAAAAGGCAGCTGGGGCCAACTGGGAGCTTCTAATTCCCCTTCTGTCTCTGAGGTCTTTTGGCACGTAGAGAGCTCTAGAGAGAGAGGTTGTGGGAATGCCATCTCCCTGCTCTCTATCCAAATTCTGCTCCCCGGCACAGTTGGATAAAGAGGCCACCGGCACAGCCTCCAGTGTTTCAAGTCTGATTAATCTTCTGATTAGGTTAATCCAGCAATGCTTCAATGGAGGGAAGCAATCCCCTCCCCTGGAAAGTCTTCTGTTCCACAAGAGAACTATATATTTTTTTTCTCCTTTAGCCTCTTTCTACTTCTTCTATGATTATCTTTATTCTGAGGTTAAAGGTGTTACTCTTAATCACACGCCTCACCTTACTTTAAAGTAGACTTAACATTGTGTTTCCTCCGTTGGATCGCCTCTTGATTTAATTTCATTTTTAATTTCTGTTAGTAAAGTCTCCTCAAGACAAATGCCTTCTAAAACCTGAGTTCGATCGAGGCTCTGCTTATTGTTTAAAGAGACAAAAGCTAATGAAAGTCAGGTAGGAGAGAATGCTTTACTTCATGCCATTGGAAGATACAATAGGAGCCGTTTCCTGATTTATCACCACAGTTGGAGCAATGAATAGAAGAAGTTAATGAAGGTCAACTGACTAACCTTTCTCTGGGTTCATAGTGATGCTGGGTCTATTAATTGCCCCCCATCTGCAATTCCAACACACATACGCATACACAATTAATTTATTTAGCCCTCTGCTGCTTAATGATCGGAGGACATTTATTTCAGTATCTCCTGTTTTACTGGATAATGTTTTTGTAAAGAGTTCCCTCCTAATTAGCCTTTTTGGTCCTTACCCTTCTTAAAAACACTAAATAAATAGGATGTGCTTTGCTGCTGTGCAAGCCTCCCAGGCAATCCTCCGGTGTGTCTATGTAATTTTAATAATCAAGCATTAGAGGTTGGTGGTTCTCTTGTTTCTCCTAGCATGCTACAGTTGTCTTCTGAAGGCAAAATTAAATTTGTGCAGTTTATGAATTGATTCAAATCACAGTGAATGATTGGACATATTTCTACTGATTTCTAAATGACATGTTACTGTCATACATGATCATTGGAGCTGTGGATTTGGTGCTTGGACACTTTATTATTGGACATTGGAAATATCGATCAGGGGTTTCACTTATTGCTTGATATTGCTGTGTTTATTGTCAATCACTTTGGTTAAGCATGGAATCTACTGAGCTAAAACATGAGGTGTGTAATTTCATTGTCTTCTTGCTACACTTATATCTACCCCTATTGTCTGTTGGCAGGGGATTTTAGGAAACACTGAAATTATATCAAGTTCAACCCATTTTGAAGGGCAAAATTCTGTGCACGTGTCAAATTTCTGCGAGACATCTCATTGTCATGTGAGTAAGTTCACTGTTTGAACTCTATGTGTGGCTTTGAAGAGTGCACACAGCTCAATCATGCTCAAAGTAGAGTCTTTGAAGTTGCACATTTTAAATTTTAGGGTTTTTTACTCACAGAGTGATTCACACAGAGTGAGCAAGTCAGAGTTTGGTGTCTTGACACTTTGACAAGACACATAGTTTTGAGTAAAAACACTGAGATCAAGCCTTTGACCTTTTAGTTATATGATATTCTGTCTAACATCAAGGCCACCATGCTTCCTCTCCGGATGCAGGGCCCAGAGCAACAAGCATCACAGCTCAGTACTGCTGTGACACAGCTCTGGTTGGATATCGCCCCTTGGAACCACACTGCTTCAAGTTACACTGGGCACCAACCTAAATGGGCTTAAATTTTTAATATGCGCTAGAGAACAGAGATCACATCTTGGGAGGATAGCATATCTGTAATTTATTTAAGAACCCCACAGAGGGAGAGTTATTTTGGAGGCAGAGAGCTGGAAGGGAAGTATCCATGTGGCATTTTTTGTTCAGCCCAAGGGGCTTGTAGGTAGACTCTACTTGGCAGTGACCTTCTCAGTGATGTGGAGGAGCGCTGAGGATGAATTCTATTTAGGTGCAATGTTGGGCTAAAAACTGTTGAGTGCAGAAGCTGTTTCTCTTCCATCCTGGTGAACAATGAAAGTGTTTGAATAATTGATTTAAAGTTTTGCTACAACTCTGAATCCTTTTACATTTTACCAGAGTACAGTGATTCACCAGCTCTGTCATAGCCACAGCTTGTCTCATCTTGAATTTCACTTCCGGTTGAAGACACTTTTCTTTGAAGAGTGTAGCGAAAAATGCTCAACTTTCCTTGGTCAAACGCACATCACGTTCAGTGGCGTGAAATAATAGCTTTGTCGCTATTAATTAAACCAGGCTTGATTAGCACTGACAGGTGTGGCAGGTGTTGTGTTTACTCAAGCAGCGGCAACAAACATGCATGCAACAATCTGCAGTAATTTATTAAAATCACCATCAAAGCTGCCACTTATCCGTAGTGGTGGGGTGAGTGCGTACGCATCAGAGAGTGGGGTGAGGGTTTGGGGGGGTGGTGGGCTGGGGGGTGGAGGCTGATGGTGGTGGCACGCTATCATGCAGTTCATCCTTAATGAGTGTGGATTAGCAGGGATGATCCGGGCTTTGCAAAACCCCTGGTCCAGGGCTGGTGGAGGGTGTGTGTCTGTGTGTGTGTGTGTGTGTGTGTGTGTCTGTGTGTCTGTGTAGTGATAGGAGGTGACATCATGGTGCAAGCCAAAGTCAGTTTGGAAATGGCTCCCTGAATTCTCCACAATTGCAGATAACTGTAATAATATATTGGATGACCTAGTGTGTGTGTGTGTGTGTGTGTGTGTGTGTGTGTGTGTGTGTTTGTGTGTGTTTGTGTGTGTGTTTGGACACCCATATTCTCCTCTCCCTACCAATCACCATGCAGTGCGTCAGCCACTCCCTCCCTCCCTCACAGATGAGCATAAGAGCTGATTAATATTTCTCTGCAGTGATTTATTCATTCATTTAATTATTTGCGGGCTGTTGCCTGCAAGGGGATAACAGAACATGTTTATTACTCTGGCTTTTTTTTAAATTTCTAAACATTGTATAAAGAAGGAGCATCTAGACATGGGAATTAAAATGCTATGATTATTTCATGATTGGACAGCACAGTGTTTTTGGGTGCTTTGTTGATAATGCTAACCCTGTAAGGCATGAAATTTTAGTGCGCTACTACTACATACACACACACACACACACACACACACACACACACACCACAAATTATGCCACAGCTAAGAGAGGGTTCGGAGAAGCGTGTGACTTGTGACTGAAACATCACCAGTTTGAATTTGCATGCTGGGAGTTCAGTCATGCGTGTGTGGAGGAGCATGTGAATGAGTACAGCTCTGTCCCTTAGCAACTACTGATGAGCTTCTATTGAACTTCACATTTAAGCCAGTGAAGCTGCTCAGAAGGCAGCAGGTAGAGGAGTGTGTGCACTAAGATTCTTGGATAAGATATGGACAGGGCAGGACAGACAAGAGCACGAACCCTCTGCAAATGTCAACCCCAATAGAGTGAAATAAAAAAAACAAAAGGTTTCCAAGATTTGCAGAATGTTGAAGAAACAGGAAGTTGCATTTTCACACAAGTCCTAAAGCTTTGGCCTTTCTAAATGGAATGACTGATGCCCTACCTTTGTTACAAGGTCAAGAACCTGACTTTTCAAACACTCACTTTGATGACAGCCATCTCTTTCTAGCCAGTGGTTAATCTTGAGATTTGCAGCCACCACATAAAGACATTGCAGTGATACGTTCGCTGTCAGAATGAAATATGGGCCGTTGTCACATACAGCGAAGCCATTCCTCTACTCAACGCTAGACAAACACACACTGCACTGCAGCGTGCAAGATGGAAATCGGATAGTCAGACAACAGTTTGAATAGCAGCCATAAACATTTGACCTGGGAGATGATTTATAATAATTAATCCGCTGTGTCCAGTCCTAACAGCCTCCCACTCTAACCCCCCTACCAATCCACCACACACACACACACACACACACAGTCACAACCTCCCCACCCCCTAGCCAGTCAAGCTTGGGAACACAGCTGTGACCACCTCGGCGCCATTCCAACCCAATGTCACCAATGTCCCTATCGAAGGACATCGAAGGGGATTTAGTCTGTCTATCTCTTTCTCTCCCTGTTAAACCCCTGAACCTTCACAATAGAACACACATTGTACTTCATCATGCCCATCATATCATGAACCATTAACATGAGGGCTTACAATAACATTATTTATGGAGGTGTTAATATTAATATCGACCTGTGTGCTGTCAGGCGAGTTGATTTACTAAGCGCTGGAATGCCGGGCCGTGTAAAGGTGGCAGGTGGACTAATTGAATATCAGTCACCGTGTACAGTATGAAGATACACTCTCACTCACTATTGAACAAGCATACACACAAATGTCCAATCTATACATGCAAAAAAGCAAAGTTACACACATGGCCTCACTCCAAACGTAAGTAGGCAGAATTACTTTGTGTATGCAATGGTACATCAGACAGATTATCTCATTTCTAACCAATTTTGCACAGTACTAATCATGACTGGGGCTCTGCCGAGAGCACGGTAGTATAATGGACGCCGTTGTACTTATCTGCACAAAACAGGCCCCACAAATGAAACTTCAGTCAGAGTGGCTCATTGCTGGAGTGTTTCATCTGAGAATTGTGTTGTTTGAGTGTGTGGAGGTTTTCTGACAGAGCGCAGAGGTACAGGATTATTTAGCAGCCATGGAGAATAATGAGGTTGCAGGACAAAGGCACTCTGGTTGAGTGTGGAGAGTGTTTTGAAGACAACTCTTGGAAAATTCAATGAAGTGACTTTCACAAAAAAAAAAAAAAAAAGGCTTTTCACAATCCAGTATTTACAGAAAATGTAAGATGTTGGATGTGTTTGTGCTCATAATGTGAAAAATAGCACAGGGTTAAGCCATGGGTGAATAAAAGACTGGAATGGAATGTATAACATTGCTGGCTTTATATATGTTACAGCATTTTGTCCGTCAGAGATAGGTGACTTAAACGTTAAAGTGCCTTACGACTTAATTTGGATACGACAGCACATTTATGGAATGAGTTGTGATCTTGAGCGATATTTGGCTCCTGGTACCACAAGAGAACAGTTTGTATAGCAGCAGTGAAAACATCAATGTGTATAAAAAGTTATGATAGCAAGATGAAGGGTGTTTTCTGCAGTGCTGATAGATTTAAAAACTTATTTTGCCGTTGAAGCCTTAATGATCGCCATGAGCACTAGGGACGCTCGCCATAGCATGTTGTTTAACTACTTAATGTTATGTGATAGTGAATTCTACCACTTATTTTACAAGATCCAACAATACTCCAGCAGTGAATGACGTTAAGTTGGGACTCTCGATCAATTTCTGTTTGCTCACATGCTGCATGTTACAAGTTTCTCTTGATATTCATTAAATCATTCACATAGTTGGATTAAATGGACACTGGAAATACATGGAAAGACAGTTGGTCAGATTATTATCGTAAGAGGGTTTTATAACCTCTTCTACCCCGATTGCACTGTGAGGGGAAAATGGTTTTTACTGATCTGATGTGAGAAGATCGATCTCCTCAACACCTTAAAATTGGCTTTTTCAGAGTATTTCCTAGTTTACGAAACCGACTGAGATAATAAATGTATTACAGTGATCTTAGATGTCAGTACAGACTTACATCTGTCTGTCTCTCTCTCTCACCATCCATCTCTCTCTGTTTCTCTGTAACTGTGCTGCTGCAGCCTTTACGTTAATCTAACGGCATCCAGTTCAGACTTGTGACATGTTGAAAGTGATGTGGAAATGTTACTGAGTCAGTGAGATTGCTATCATGATTTTTTCTATAAAAATTTGCATGTGCAATTGTTGTCAGATTAATTTAAAGGTGCATTTCTGAAAGGGGGCTTAAGTGAAGGTTTTTTTTTTATATACAGTGACAATAACCACTTACCCTTATTTTCAATAATAACTTTCCTTAATAAAACCATTAGATATCCCTTTTGCACCATCGTCAAGCTCTTTCTATCAAAATCTGTGCTGATGCAGTCCAGTGGAAAGAGCACAGTCCTTAACTACAACAGCTGCATAGCCAGGTAGATATGCTATGGTAGAAAACAAAGGATGGGGACAAGCAACACATGTAGACATTTGGTCATTTGCAGTATTTTGTGGGTTATGATGCTGCCTGGAGTACATTGGAATGAATTTGAATGACTAAAGGAGGTTATTATCCAATGGATGTCTCATTATTTCTTTCTCAGAGCCCAAAGGGGCCTTGAGTGGCGCCTCAGTGCCTTGCTACATGGCTTTGAATTGAAATGGTAATTTCCATGAGGTCGATTCTCCTTCTTTACATTTGCATTTTTTGTCATTTAGCCAATGCAGAAAACCACAGCAGCTTAGAGTGAATGATCAGGTAGAGACTGGTCAAGGACACTGTATCAGAAGAGCACACGCAGCTGACAGCTGCACATTGTGACGACACTGGGGTCACTTTTCCTTTTATGCCTAACAATTAGGCAGCCTTTTTTCTATGAAAATAGAAAATAATATGAAATAAAGGCAGCAAAACCCAGCGCATTCTGCAGCCATACATACTGTGACAGAGTTGAGGTCAATTTATTTATGAATTCAGTGAATTCCGTGTGCATCTCTTTCACTGTTAAGGTCAACAGGCTTACATTCTTGATAGAGAAAGGAATGCTTAGTGGTGTACCAGAGGAAGACTCTGCCTGCTATTTGTTGTGCGATATTCATTTAAATACATCTCATATCATGTAGTCTTTCTTAGTGTGCTTTTGAAGTCCATGTCAAATTTCACACAAATCCAGTTCAGGATCCAGTGTTGTTTAAGCCCTGTTTTGTCTACCAAGGATTTAAAGTATGTTTTTTGGAAACGCAATCATTTTTCTTTCATTTTGTGTCAGTTTTAAAAGCGAGAGAACCAAATTTGGAGTCATATATCATATATGAATTCAAGAGTTCAGTTTCTTCATCACTCATATATATATAAGTAGCATCGAAGCTCTCATTTCCACATTCCCTTTCACTTCCCTCCTCTCTTCCCTTCTTTCACTTGTCATTTCCTCTCTATTCTCCTCTCACTTCCTCTTGGCTCGTCCTGTAGTCTCTCTCCATATAATCTCCTCTCTTGTCTTTTCCTCTCCGCTCATCCTTGCTTTTCCTCCTGGTCTCTCTTCTGCCCTCCTGTCTTTTCCCTCGGCTTGTGTTCACCTGTCATTTCCTCACTGCTTTCCGCTCGTTCAACTTGTCCTTTCTTGACTCCTCCTCCTCTCCTCCTCTCTCCTCTTGACTTATCTGCTCCTCCCCTGTCACTGTGCGCTCTCCTCTCTCTCTGAACTTGTCCACCTCCCACCTCTCCCCTTTTTCTCCCTGACACATACCTTCCTGCTGATTACCTCAACTTCACATTTCCCCCCTCTTTCCCACTCACACCTTCTCTGTGACTCACACCCATTTCCTCCTTTCCCCCCTCTTCTCTCTGTCCCCCTCTCTGTTTTGTTCTGCTTTCCTTACTCAGGTGCAGATCTGGTGCTTAATTGCTTCAGGGTATATCAATCCTTTTATAACTGGAAAACAATGGAGAGAGCGGAGGTAGGAGAGGGTGAGGTGAGAACAGGACAAGAAGACATCAGTTGCTACCATGGCAACATTTTTTTCATTCACAGAGAAGAAATCTCTTTACTTTTGTCACATCAAGGTAGAAATTGTGCTGACATTTCATCATCTGAGGTTGAAATTTGTAGTTTTTTACCTCTCAAGTAGCAGACCCGTTGACATTTGCACAGAGTAGGTCAGCCGTGTGTGTTCTTCCTTTTGTGCTTTTGTTTTTTTCATATATGTGCTCAGCGAGTGAAAGTTCCCTCTTCCTCTATTCCGAATGTACTCTATGTGGTCACGTTGCTTGAGAGAAAATACATGGACCCATTTCTGAGCATGCATGTTTTCATTTCCCAATTTGCCTTGCACCATGATGCTTGGCCATCTGTCCCAACACGGTGACTAAATTCAATGCCAATATGTTGCAGGGTCATGAGAAAACAAACCGGAGCTGCTTTCCACATGAGTGGACGAAGCATAACTTAACCCTTGTCCCACAAAAAAAAAAAAAAAAAAAAACACTAATAAAGTTAGAACGTCGTGCTCTCACCTGCGAGCCACTGTGAGGACATCAGGAGAGATGTCTTAGATGCTGATACAAGATGAGTTTTAGCTTCCGTGCTGGTCGGACAACCCTTTATTCCGGCTGATAAATGGCGCCTTGCCCAACCAAGGGAGTGTCTCATGCAACGGAGGAAGCGGTAGTGCAACAGCATGTGTGCAGTGAATAAATGCTGTACATTAAACAAATTCCCCCGCGCTTGTCTTGGCAGTCGGGCATGTGAGAGTAGGGAGTATTGCAGAATCTACCACACTCACCGACATACACATGCAGACATGCTTGTGTGTACAAACAGCCACACATACATTTACTTCCAGACATTTCTTAGTCACAAATTCATCAAATCAGTGCTGCTTGTTTTCAAACCCACACCGTGCAAAATATTTTACACACTCTGATATACTCACATTATATATATCTTATATATGTCACATTTTCATTGAACTTCATAGGTGTTACATTTGTCCCCATATCCACTCTGTAACATGTTCACAAACCCATGTTACACACACAAACACACATCCACTACTTACTCTCCCCTGTGCTGCAGTCAGTGTATCAGGGGATCCCTCTGCAGCCAGCCTGTTAGTTGACACTGATTGGTCAGCAAGGACCAACCTGAACCCAGTGGCCTGTCAGAATAAAGGATGATGTTGACCGTCAACTGTCGAGGTAATAATGCCCATAAAGAATGCTGGGAGACTGTGTACAAGCAGCGTCCAGTTCATGAGCCAAAAATGGGAGAGGAGGAGGAGAGAAGTCAGTAGAAATTTTGTGTAATTTCTGCTGTTATTTTTGCTGCTTCCTTTTCCCTCCTACAACGCAGCATGAAAGCTGTCTTATTTTTAATTGAATCTGTGAGTGGAAGTTCAATTTTAGCACACAGTCACACCCAGATGATGTAAACGCCCAGGCTTTAAGTACTTAAAGAAGCAGAGCACTTGACAGTAACAGCAGTCAGAATCAAAGCATGTAACTGGAAATCCAAGCATGACAAAATAATTTGAGCCCACTTTATGCCTTGTAGGTGAGCATATTATATTGTAGTCATTGCATTTGCACTTATGTGTTTTCATTACTCACACTCTATAGTATCTGCATAGGAATCTCAGTTGGCAGAACTTACATAAATATTGTGTTTTCAATGTCCTTTTTTCAACATGAGCTTGGAGCCAAAGTCAAAAATTTTATTTTTGCAACACTACCACAGCAAGCCATGTAGTGCATTTGGGGAATCTCTCCTATAGAAGCCTCAGTGTCTATAGTAATCGATCATGCCCATGTCGCACATTCCAGCAATGATATTCATATCGTTTACTAGAAGGAGACTCAAGGCACAGGGTAATGATGAGATCCTCTGACCTTACACTGGAGATAACCTTCCTCGGTGGAGGATCCTTAGTGTGGACTCCTGGCCGCCAACAGCTTTAGACCTGACTGACAGTATTGACTGAATATCGAGTGAGGCTGTGGCACTGTAGACATGGCCTTCAGATGCCTAGAAACTTGCCGAAGCACATGCACAATTACATGTACAATCATACAAAAATACATGCCGATACACTGTTTGCATTTAAGCAGTTAAAACTACAGAATAACTGCAAAAACAAACTTACACACAAACAAACTGTGCTGTAAATACAAACCATAAACTTATGGATCAGTACATACAGTCCGTGGGCGAATATCCAAACATGCTTTGACAATGCTCATGCCCACGCCACCACACACTCACACATGCACCCACAGATTTGGACCAGGCTCATTAGAGATGTGAAGGAGAAAATGATCAAAAAAAAAAAAAGCCAGTAGGGATTTCATGCAGATTCGCACTCCACCGCTCTCAGGCAATCAGTGGCAAGCCTCCTCTTCGCCCGAGAACTGTCGTCCTGTGGTCACAAAGGGCAAAGAGAGAAGAGAGTGAGAGAGAGAAACTCATCTCGGCGTTTGTCGAATTCTCCCACCTACCACTTGAGGAGGCAGTTCATTTAGAAGTCCCTTTCATTAATGTTTCTCTTTCATTTTCCATCTTTTTCCTCCCTCTCCCCCTTTCTCTATCTACTTTAAAGGTACAAGTGAACGAGTAACAAGAAGAAGCAGAAGAAGAAGAAGAAGAAGAAGAAGCCGCTGGAGAAGCTGAAGATATGAAGCTAAAGAGGTTTTGAAAACAACCCAGCGGTAAGCCCTAATTTTTTTAAGTGCTCCGCCATAGTAGGAGAGTCTCACGGCCTGCATAATGGCTGATTTTACATTGTGGGGCACAAATTTATGCTTTCCTAAACTTGAGGTCTGTCTGTACACTCCTACATCTGTTTCTCCTTCCTTCCTTCCTTCCTTCCCTCTTCCTTTCTGTCTTCCTCGACCATTCTATCTTTTTATCTGTGCCTGTAGTTACAGATCTTTGATGGTCACAGTGTGACAGAATCCCATGTGAACAGGAGATTTTCTATCCATGACTTTCTTTTGTTTCACTCCACAGCAGGTGACAACTGAGAGAGCCATATGCTTGTAAATTGTTAAATCTATTTCGCAACAATAATTACCCGTCAAATATGCAGGAGGCAAAGACTTTCGATGATCAAATGCACCCATTTTTTATTTGTAATTCACAAAGAAGGGCTGCAACAGACTCATCCCCCTTTTTCAAAAGCTTCTGATAACCCCCATTTGTCTAATAAATACATTTTTGTTGTCACTAATGGACTCTTACTCAGTGAACACGAACGAAGCAATTAATCAAAACTGTATAGAAAAATACAAAGTGCATGCTTGGGCTCCACCCAGAGACAGTTGGACATATCCAACAATAGATCTCTCTGCTTGCTGCGTTGAATTCCTCCTGCATTTGCTTTGCACATTGCGTGCAAATATGCAAATATGCAGGGCCACAAAATATTAAAAATGTACAAGTTTGCCGAAGTTTGGTCAAAATGCACCACTGCAGGTCCAGTGTCCTTATTTTCCCTTCTCATTGATCACCATAAGATGACACATTGTAAGCTGTCATCTTCCTCCACGTATTTCCGGGCTCCTGGCGCTAAACCCATCCATCCATATTGACAGCTGAGCTGAGGCTGAGAGAGAGCTATCATCTACCTGTCACAGCATGCTGGCACTGAGGAGCTCCTTCTGTACTTCTGCTGTTCTTTCATTCAACAAACCGCATTGGTGGTTTTCCGACCTGGAAGCTGTCACACATCAGTGTAGAAGAGTAAAGTACTCAGTCACCTGACTTTTTCCAGGTTCATTCATATTCACTTCACTCTACTCCACATTGGTGCATAACACTTAGCGCAGAATTAATTTCAATAGATTTCCATGTGTTTTGTCTTTGAATGGGCCTTTTTCACAGAGGACATTTTGACTTGTCACAGTTGGAAAAGTGCTGGTGTAAATAATCAAATCAATGAGGGCTGGATTCCATTTAGCTGCTTTAGTTTCTGGGGACTGGAGTTGTGCGTGCTGGCTCATTGTCACAGTTTACTGGTACAGAGCCGTAGTTGATATTAGTAGTAACACCTGTGCTTTGACAAGTCAAAATGTCTGCTGTGAAAAGGGAGATTTGATACACAAATTACTTTTGCACTGTATGTTTGGTAGCCTATGGGGATTAGAAGCCCTGTAAAACAACATCATAGACCTCCCTTAATTTAAATCACTCCTGCTTTTAATTTTAACTGTATTGTTTTGTTTATTTAACTTAGATTTTGTAGTCTCTTGACACTGAAATGTGTAATTCAGTCCTGGACAGTATGTCAGCAGTTTTAGTTTATACAAGCCACACACAAAGAGACAAAAGCAAAAACTAAGTACTAAGAAACATCTGCTTTTGTTTTTCTAATGTAGTGATCAATTTTGGAATGAAACCCCACCGTTTCCTTTTGCATGACCTATTCACTGCGTATGTGTCCACTGTGGATTATTCTCATCATCCAGATATCACACCATCAGGTCAAAATGCATTGTCTTGGTTGGATGGCAAACGGTCCTCCTCTCTACAGCTCCAGTCGGGTGGATAGTTTAATTTTAAGCTGAAAAATCTACTGTAGTTGACTCCGCTGCCATTACATACACTGCACACCCCATCCTCATTTCCATATCATCTCTTGATTATTAGTGCTGCTGGCAGAGCAGTAGACATGCAGAAACTGTGGATGAGTGTGAGCTAATGGGTGTCAGAGCAGATGTGAGCCCAGACATCCCCTCTCCATGTGCAGAGGGCAGCCTGCTCCTCGTCACCTCACTGCCGGAGGCCACCAGCCTCATATTAACAGCTGTATTTGGCATATTGGACTGCGATGATGGTGAAGCCTCAGTGACCTGCTTCATTTGACTGCAGAAATAGTGGAGAAGCGAGATAGCACATCTGGACCCCCCACTACGAGCTCAACAAGCTGGAAACTGAAAGAGCCGGGAAGACCATCCAAATTAGATCTGCTGATGGGTTTTACTGCCCGACTGCATGCCATTTACCTCAAGAAAATTCAGATAATGTTCAAAAGAATTTACAAGATGCTTGTAAATTTATTTAATTTATATATTATTATAATAATATATAATCCCAACGTTTCTTCAAACACATAAAGTACCACATTTTTGTGGCTGGCGATTCTCTTCTAAGCAATTTAAAAAATGCTGAGCAGCTTGTCATGGCTTGAAGCTTGTAGAGATCAGGTTGCACCTATCTCAGGTCAATTATGTGTTTAAAACACAGCCAGAGCACAAGACGTGGCACATGAGTGACACTAATCTAAGTCAACTATAACCTTACTCATGGTTACGCTGATGTGGGTTTCTTGTCATATGCATTACAAAGGTACATTCCAATGTGATAAACAAGTGAAAACAAAACACTTCAAAGTAAAAGGATTACACAGTAGAAAGCAAATTAAAAGAAGTTGGAAAAAAAAGAAAAGAAAAGAGAAATCATTACACATAAAGGAATAAGGTCATTGCACATTAAAAAGTCAATTATGCCAGCAATGACATTACACCAACACATGCATTACTTGCATGTTGATGAGTTTAATTGCCTGCAGATAAAACACATGTTCACATGTCTCTGATATGTCACTGAATGTGTTAGGTTCCTGACTTTTATTATAAAAAACCAGGACAACAATCCTGTTGTGCTTCTTCAGGTCTTTTACAGACCAAACCCCACTATTAAGCCTCCAGTGAGGATACCTTTGGTGGCGCACTGGTAAAAGGTCATCGGTGTTAGATTGCGCTTTGCCAGCAGGTTTAATTTGCAAGTTTTATTTTTCCTAAAAATGAGATATCCACCTCTAGGGGAAAAAGCATCTAATTGGATAAAATGTCATTGACTGTAATGCTTGATGTTGTTTATCCCATCGAGTGAGAGGAGGTTTTGGCTGTAAGTCAGTTGGTAGATTTGTCCATTGTTCAGCTGTTGTCTGTGGATTCTTTCTTGATTTAGAATTGTACAATCAACATTTGGCATTCGGATATACATTTTGAAAAGAAACCCTTTATTTATCAGTCCACCGAGATTCGTTTGTTGTTGTTGTATGTGCTGCTTAAATTTTGAAATTTCTTTCAGTTTGATGCATACCCATCATCCCTTGCTTACCCCTTACCTGTCGGCACTGCCGAATTTCTGTGCTGATTCAGGTGCCCCCATCTGCAGGAGGGTTTCCCTGAGTGTACCTGACTTGGCCAAATCCCTAAGGCCTTTACACCTGATTGAACAGGCAGCAGCAACCATTGGCTGAGCTTTAAAGACAGTTTCTAAGCAAAAGAGAGCAGCGGCTTTTAAGTGGCTCCTAGGATGTTAGCAGCACAATTAAACAAAGCTCTGCTAATCTTTACAGCTGGCGTCAAGAGCACTGTGTTTTCTCAGAGCGGTGTTATCCGTAGCATGGCACTGAGAGTCTGACAGGCTGGATAATGTGCCCTGCGAGCAGCCACCACCCTCATCACAGCAGTGCCTTCACTGCACACTTACTGTTCCAGCAACAGCCTGATATACATTCTAAAAAGAGAAGACAAAAAACACAGCGATGAATTAGCATTATTCAATTATATATGCTCCAGTTATTTGTAGCAGCATTTAAAGAAATGTAAATTGACCTCAAGTTTGATGGTAATGAATTTGATTATGCCAGTGCATGTAATTTCATGGTATTGGGGAATGAAAGATGTGCTTATTACACTTACCTCACAGTGCAAATCTATGTAGTGTAATACGTTGCAGAGGTCCCCGTTTTTTGGTTGATGTTTTCTATCATAATAACACAATTCTCCATTTTGTTTCTTTGGAACTTGGGACACCATCCAAGCTTAATTTCTGTCATTACTTGTTCACTGCAGCTCAACCATCAGTTCTGACATCCGGTTACGTTGAGATTGAACTCATCTTTGCACAGCATTTTATACCACCTTAAGGTCTTTTAGTGGCTGCTCACACACACACACACACACACACACACACAAAAAGTTCCTGGAGTAGTGTGCGAACTATCCTGCTAAACGTAGGGGGAAGCTGGTGGATGAAAATAAACAACCTGCTGCTGTGTCCTAATATAAAAGACTTGGATATATATTTTTAGGGTGGGGTGAAGAGATGTTATCTTAGGTCTATTAATGCAGTCATCACTGTGTTGCTCCAGGCCATAGGGCCTAATCCAGAGGAGTGAGAGTCAATGGGACTGTGGCTCGGGCTTGCCAGACCTACTTAGGTTCTGGTTGAGAGCACAGTGCTGTGTGGGCGAATCTATTCTGTCCTGGGCAGGGCACAGCATAAACATTGCCCAGGGAACGCAGGCAGGCAAGCAGGCAGGCATGCAGGCAGTCAAGCGGACAAGAGCAAAACTATAAGGATGGTTGCCTTTAATTTCCTTTCTACTGACTCCCATCAACTGTCCAGGGCCTGAGAGCAAGAGAGGGTAAAGAGGGAACAGTGTGTACGTGTGTGTAAATTACCTGTGGAAGAATCCTTTTCTGAGATTCACCAAAGTAAGTACTGTTATCCACCTTCCTCTCTCTCTCTCTCTCTCTCTCTCTCTCTCTCTCTCTCTCTCTCTCTCTCTCTCTTTCACTCACACATACACAGACACACACACACCCCAGCACACCCTTTCACGGTGTATCTGCCCCGATCCATCCAGTTGACGGCCGTGAAGCAATGACTCGCTCTCTTACTGTCTTAAGTGATCTGTGTTTGCTCCATGGCACTCTGGCGCCGTGACCTCCTGACCCTGCGTGTAAACAGTGCACCACTGCTACCCTGCCGCCACCACCCCCCACTCTCCGCTACCATATAAGGAAGACGGAGCCGCTGAGAGCCAGCAAGTCGGTCAGCCAACCCACTGAGGAGGCCATTAGTGAGCCAGCAAGCTAACGGAGGGGTTGGTAGAAAACCACCTCTGGCATCACTCATCACTCCTGGCCTCTCTGGCCTCACCAGCCTCTCCGCGGTGCAGAAATGCACATGCACACGCACTCACGCTATGTGCACAAACACTTGCTAAAAGGCACACTTATATCTGCACACAGCACCACGTGCACAGTGACCCGAGAGCGTTAAAGGCACTCAAATGCACACGCATACAGTACACTGTATACAATGGCACACATTGAAAGGCACATGTGCTTGAATATACACACACGGTGAAAGACACATATGCACACACAGCACATTAAAAATCACTGAGGCACGCATACTGTACGTACAAAAGACATATTCATGGGACACTACACTTACATACAGCATGTACACAGAGTAATGATATATTGCTGCATAAAACAGCCCTGCACGCAAAATAAATTATACACTGGGTTGTTTCAACAAGCCTTCTAAACAACCAAAGATGTGTTTCTAACTTTGCTGAAAGACAAATTTATATGGTGCCATACATTACAGGTATTTATCATTCAGTAAAAGCATTTATTACAACACTAAGAACAAGCCACACAAAAAATAGAACATAATAAGGCAATAAGACTTTCAGATGGCAGTTAGCAGAAATGATATCGTTATATCAGTGAAGCCGATACCTGATCATTGTTGCCAAAGTCAGCCAAAAATAATATGCAATCTGTTTACACCAGTAGTCCTATCATGGCAGGTTTTATACAGCATCTAAACATAAAACACGGACTAATGACTAATGACCCTAAATGTAGAGGAACTCTGGGATACATTATTTTCTTTACAGGAAAAAAAAAATCAAGCAAAAAATTTGCTTGCAGATTTTCCATACTCTTCTTTTACGTACCGTAGCTGTAGTCATGGAGGTACATCAACATCAAGTATCGATGTGACAATTTGATATACAGTGTAATAAAAAAAAATACTGGTCTATCTCTACACATGATACACATGAGTGGAGCGCATATGAAACCGTCACTAGTTTACAACATTCACAGTTAAACTAACCGACCACTCAGCCCAGTAATGCCAACTATGAAATTTAAATGTACAGTGTGAGCAGTGGGTAGCATATAAAACAGCACTTGTCAGTTTAACAGGATTCACAACAGGACTCACAGTAATACAAAACAATCCCTCCATGTCTGTGTTCTTGTCCTAACTCTTTCCTCTGAAATTCTTAGTTTATTTAGCTGCGCTTTTTCACCTGCCTCCAAATGTCAGCTGAGTTCAACAGAGCTGGAGGGAAAACACTCTCAGAGAGAAAGCCATATTGAGAGTGAGCTGTTTAAAAGCACGAGAGTTGAAGAAGAAAGAGAGGCGGGAGTAAGTGAGTGTTTGGTAACAGAAAAGTCCTCCAAGAGGCTCATACCGACTGTAATGATTTATGCTAACAAATAACACTCCACAATTTAGGCATTTATCTGATCTCTTCTCTACAAAGGCCATTGTTAGACTCGTTAAGTGGGACTCTTATCGTGCATCATATGCCAGGATGCATTCGATATCAGATTGGATTCACAAAAATGGGATTTTGCTCACATTACTCTGAGCTTCAAAAGCACACAAAGCGGCCAGGCTCACTCTGAAGAGTGCTACGCTCCTTTTTTTTTTTTTATTAGTGAGTTTGAAATACTGAGAAAAACTGGAGAAATTAAACAGAATAATAATAATAATAATAATAAACACTTAATGTCAGCACTGAGCTGCAATGAAACCTGTCCAGATGTTGTTTATTTTGCTGCCAGTTTTAGCCGTTTTAGGAAAATGGCTTGCTTGGACTTCTCCCCTCTGGCTCATCATGCAGGTATTATCACCCCCCTTTGGTCGTAGGATAGTTCACAAAATATTATTATATGAAAACTATAGCCTATCATTATATTAGAAATCTAATCAGAAATATATGACTACTATATGTACTGTAATATATATCACAAATATCAAATTACACCCAAAAAACAAATAACCAAATGTGTTTTCATATCATTAATATATTAACATGTATGAGAGGCTTTTCAATCATTCAAGTCTTAGCACTGAGGCTCCATTAGTTTCCATTACATGTATAATTGTCACTCCAGTTACTTAAAACCTATTAGATTAAAAAAATCAAAAAATCCAGTGTAGCTGTAGGCAGTGGAATAACTAATACTAACTTGAAACATATCTAACGGTACTTAATGATGAATAAAAATAAGGATAAAGAAAATGAAAAAGTAAATTGTGTTTTATTTAGACATCATAAGTTCAGTACAGCTACAGGTTGTGTGCAATAAACTGCAAGCTAATGTTAACTAGCTCACTATCCGTACAGTAGCAAGCTAATAGGCTAGTGGCCAAGAAGCAACCTGACAAAAGCTGTCCTGCAGATCTAATATGAGTGAATATTCAGGAGCTGGATCACGGAATCTTTGGCGTTTTGCTTTTGTTTGCATACTGCGTACAATATACTACTTTTTAGCCAAATCAGTGCAAACTGTCGGCACAGTATGTGGTTTTGAATGCACCTTTGCAACTACCCACACGTCTTTTTGTGTTAAAATGGAGCTCAGTATGACACCATGGTGTCTCACCTCTAAAACGCATACATGCATGTGTGTTTCACAGAAAAATACACCACATGTAACATAGTATCTGAAGAGCTCAGAAGTTCCTAAAAATGCAAAAAAAAAAGCTGACGGGTGAATTCTCTGCCAAACAGCATGTAATTCATTGCATTCCCATCCCTGCCCCTCCCAGTACACCCGCCGAGCTGCCATCTCCATTCTCAAACTCCTGTCTATCGCAGTGCTCACTTGTGTATCAAGGTAATGAATTCATAATCTCTCTCAAGCTCTTTGTAGATCTCTATCATGGTGGAGATAAGAGGGAGCATCGTTGCACTCTAATAGCCGTCAGTCTGCCTTCGCTTCTGCTTGCTATGTGTGTGTGTGTGTGTGTGTTTGTGTGTGTACAGTATGTGTGTGTGTTAAGCAAATTACCCATCACCACAAACCCCAGCACACGATCCTCCATTTTGGCTTCAAGGGAAAAAAAAAAAAGATTCTAGCCCAGAGCACAGTCACTTATCAGCAAACCGTTGAAGCTACATGTCCACCAAGGGCAGCAAATGCCTCTGAGAGAGAAGAGCGTTAAGCACTGAGGGCCGGTCCACTTTCTCTCTTTCTTCCACTGTCTTGTTCGCACTAAAACACTACGTAGCACTCTCCAACATAGCTGACAAACACTCCAACCACAGGGAGAGTGAATATCTGAGAGGGTGAGGCAGACTCGGAGTAACTAAACTTGCGACGGAGGTTGGCTCTCAAGGGCCGCCGACTGCGGCGTGCGTGCGTTTTTAATTGTGTTTTCGATGGGGTGATGAAATGTCCTCCATTTGAGCGCGAGCTGGCAGTAAGTGGGCTGTCGCCTCCAGGGACAGAGTGAGCGATGGCCTGGTGCTATCAGAGGTGATTGTGCCTCAACCCCTAGGGGTGACAGATGAACAGAGGGGAGCAGGAAGACAATAAGGAAAGAGGAAACGTTCACTTTTTTTTAACAGTCTCACATGGAGTTAAAAACAGAACACGGGGTAACAAACATTTGTAAGGATGCGTATAAATCTGGACAAGTTTAACTTTGGCAGTGCTGACAGGTTTGTGATATTCTGCTCTTTCGGTGGCTTTTGAGTTGAGCACTTTCTGCTTTTGTAAATAGAAGCAGTAATAGACTGAAAAAAACCCCACCAAAACTTAACTCATTCACCATCTTAACTCATTCACTGTACAGTTTGTTGACCTTTTAATGGTGGTATAAATCTTTTTTTTATGTAAATGCATATACATAGCCCCTTTTATGGGGTAAAAGCCAAATGCTCTTCTAACAGAGTAGCTAGCTGATTTTAAAAAAAATGTATGACCACCAGCTGGGTACGATTCTTTTTTATTATGTATCTTATGTATCTGTATTTTTTTTTGTAAATATGAGCAAGATTGCGTCATGACACCACTAGATGTACATTCTGAATAAGTTATAACCTGTGTACTTATTACATAAGAACTATAGATGCAGCGTTCGAAGTCTGCAATTTATTTCTCTTTCCTGTGTCTGTGGACATTCATATCATGTTATTGTTGAGTTTCATGACTCCAAGTCCTTTAAAATCAGCTAAAATTAAGAAAGGAAAGATTGCACACATAATATAGTAGAACCTCAGTATAATTTGAGAGGCATTCCTCTCCTCTGAAATGCTTTTTTTTTGTTGTCAGTGTCAGTATTTTCTGTCGGCCAACAGTGATAAGTAGGCACTGTGGCGAGGATCACCTTCACTTGTAGGCATAACAGCTCAGAAAAAAAAGGCCAGTAGTCTCAACAAGGTTCACTGGTTGTTTGGAGCATCTTTAGACAGTACATTCTGTTACACGATTCGGCAACAAGACGCAAACGATTAAACTCTTTCCCTGGAGCACTCACCACATCTTCCGCTCTCTGAATTTACATGGCGCTTATGAACACTCGCAAGGAAAACAAAAAGTGGAGAGGGAGAGCAGGGGAAGAGAGCTTCTGGTGTGCGGAGTCTCATTATTCTGTTATGGATTGCACATGTCAGGCAGTAAGTGCTCTTTTTATCCTTCCAAAGCACTAGCCTTGGCCACTGAGCGCATTTCCCTACCCAAGTGAAATTTACCATGTTAAGGCTCATGCCACCAAGGGATTGGCTGTGAGAGCTCTTGGTTGCCGCTAAAATTTACCGGCCTGATTAAATAAGGGGTTGTAGTGTGAATAAGAGGCCAAGGGAGAAATGTACGTAACATAAACACGTTTTTCACTCACCAGTTGAATTGATTAGACCCCCCCTCACACCCCTTTACACCTCTTTATGGTGTGTTACATGTCACGCTGGGTTTTAAACAAAGAGCAGAGAGAGGGCAGTGGAGGATTGCTTGTGGCTCAGGATGGCTCTCTGCCAACACACAGCAAAGATGGGCCTTTTTAAAAGGGTCCGTTCCCATCCATTACTGCCTGCATACCTTGAAAAGTTCAAACAAAATATATTGCTGCTCTCCCACCAACGGTGCAGGAGAGGCCTTTCATTTGATGCACTGTGCCTCACAAATTGTAGCTCCCTTCCAAAACTACCTAATTCAATCTCATTTCCTTCCATTTTCCATCATACATCCTTGTCTGTAATGGTCCAGGAAGGTGCTTTCACAGCTACCGGCGCTTTTGGGCTTGACCAGTTAGGCTGGACACAAGGGGACACGTTTGTTTTTCTGTTCAGTGGCCACAAAGGCTTGCTAATCCCAAAATCAGCCAGTCACTTCCACCACCGTCTGAGCCAGAGTGGATTTTGGATTAGAATTTAATCTCAAACAAGAGAAAAGAAAACTTAACTGATCTCACACATAGATGCAGTAACATGTAGCTATACATGCTGGGAACTGACTGTGGATCAGTTGATTGATGGATCTCCAGTCTGTGTCTCATCTCCCTGCTGGTCAAAGTGGACACCGGCTGTCAGTGGTCAAATTCAAATTCTACCAGCCAATCAGAATTGCTGTTTCAGCTCACAGTGAATGTGAGTGGGAGAAATCACGTTCAAATCCCTCCTCACTTACAGCAATGTGAAAGACGTAAAGTCAAGAGTGAAGACTCTCACCAGAAGTCACTAGTAATCACCTTTTATTACAGCTAATTGTTTTGCTGTTGTTGTTTTATGGCACAAATCGAACTCTACACAAAAGGTTATTTTTTATTATCACTTAGATTCAAACTATTGCTATGCTAATTTGATTACTTTAGACATTTAAATGGAGACAAAGACAATCGGGACATGTCATGGTAGAGTGGCCACTGAAAAGTCATAAATATTCATCAAACAATTAAAACTTTGTTCCAGCATTGGATTTTAGCTGACGTGCAGCACAGAGAGTTTACAGATTTTCTAACTTGTGTAGGCTATTCTGTGATGAGTTTAATTATGATGTAATTGGATGAGTAGTGATTAATGGGTGAAAGGACTAAACATCACCATGTAGCTTATCTGAACAAGAAATTGATTATTCCATCTTATCTTGGTTCATACAAGAATTTGCAATTCTTATGTGGTCAAGTTCTATCATTCTATTATTACGGTGATGCAAATGTGTAGGAATATGCTTTTTAACATGTCCTGTGTCACATGGGGCGACTTTGCTGCAATGAATCATAGTAGCTGTGATAATAATATTTCATTGCAAATCAGCTTTTTGTGTATTCTTGCAGTTTGTAGGCTACAAAAAATTGACAAATTGACTTAGACAAGAAACATCCTTACAAACACTCCCAACTTTGCAGTAAATTCTCACACTAATCCACAATTCTCGATCATTTATCTTCTAAGCGCTTTATGTCAGCGCACCGTCGCCCACATTTGTCTCATCTTCACTCTGCCATCGCAGCACAGATTTATAAAATAAAAGATCAGCCACGATGACTCGTTTCGTCGCAGGCCCCATTGTGTTGTGATTTCCGACTAAACGTGCTTGAACGCACCAAGTGGTAGGATTTACGATTCAGGAGAAGTCAAGAGACGAAGTTTATGAGGCGGCATTGAACGCAGCACAAGGCTCCGTATTTTTTCCCTGCAGTAGAGGGGAGGGAGAAGGAGGAGGAGGGGGGGTATTTGACTCCTGTCTCCCCACCCCCAACCCGTACGAGGTGGATTTAGGAAGAAAGGAACCAAAACCTGGGACGCGGAGATAACGAGAGGCATCAATAAAGAGATATACATTTGGAGATCCGCGCGCGGCGGTGTCGCGCACGGATTATTACTGGGTCTTTTATTTTTCTTTCACTGAGGAGATTCTGGCTCGGAGCGTCTGATCTGGGGGAAAAGGAATACAAACGCACGGGGGATAATAGGAGTATTTTATACTCGCTCCCCCCCCGTTAACAAGTGACTGCTCTGCTGCTGAAGAAAGTGGGATATAACGGGTATTTTTCTACCGTCGGGTATGAGAAGTAACTGTTTTTTTCTGACGGAATACGACCGCACATACACAAAGAAGACGGATTTTAAAAGCGGTCCCCCATAAACCAACTAGGGGGTAGTTTCAGAAGTACTTTTCTCACGCCGTTGAAGTAAGTGCATGCAACTTTCCCTCCTCTGTACCCTCGAAATGCCTGATAAGAGTTTAGAGAGCTGGTTAAATATAGTTTTTAAAAAAACAGTAAATAAATGCGGTAAGAGTGGAGGAAAGATGTATATATAGATTTTTTTTTTTTTCAAATTTCAGCTCCATAATGCTGGACCGTTTTATCTAGCGGGTGTCTAGTTCAGACCTCAGTCTTCTGGGGGAAGAAAATGAAAAAGGTATTGCTGTTCTCTTTTGTGGTGAATGTGGTGAAAAAAACAACAACTTACTGTTGCTTAACTTTTTTTTGCCGACTTAAGCCTCTTTGGGTTTGCTATACGGAATCATACATTGCAGTCAGTGATTTTTTTTTTTTTTTTTTTTGCCTGTGCCTCTGTGCAGTGGTTCTCTAACTCTTGTCACATCCAGGACCCCCCAGACAGAGAGATCAAACACTGAACCTCCAGTCTGGTAGGATTTGGACCAAAAGTGTGCCCATTATTTTGCATTTGAAAACACTTTCGGTCAGTTGGTCTGCATATTCTGCTGATGTGATGGAAACGCTCACCAGTAACTTTATTTCTATAAGCAACAGTCAACAGTTATTGTTGATAATAAAAAGCAAAGAGGAGATCGATGTATCAATAAATCACTGTAAAATTCCCCCAAATTATGTATGGGGGGATTTTCTGTGCTGTTTTTGACCTTGGATGACAATTCTATAGCAGTTGTGTATTTATTTGCAATGTGTCTGTAGTAGCAAGGTGGTAGTGATTGTAATTGATGGGAGTCATTATGTTACCATGTATAACAAAGACCTCCTTTAAGCCATCAGTCTGATATTTGTACATTACCCTGTTTAATTTTTTAGCTTTGTTTCTTCCTTTAGGGCAATCTTCCGCCTTGAGAAGTAACTTTTGTCTGATTGTGTTGGAAAGTTTAGATGCAGCTTCAGGCAATGCCCTGCTTTTTCTTTTTTTTTTTTTTTTTTCCCTTCTTGTTTTTTTGTTAAGGCATGCTACAGTAAGTCAAGTGAGTCCAATTTGAATTGCAACGGATCTTAATTTTTATCAGAACATTTAAGGCTAAACCTTCCCTGGGCAACGTGCACCCTCCTCTCTTCACCCTCCCACCCCGACGGCAACTGCAAGCCAAAAAAAGATTAGTAGTGCAGTTCATTCACTGGGGGTTGCTGAACAGACGAGTCCTAACCATGTTGTTTTCGCTCCTGACGTTAATAAAAATCATCTTGAATCTTGAAATTTACAGAGTTCAGAGGTCAGCCACGGAAAAGCAACAGGGAAACAAACTGGAAAATACAGATGAAAGACAAGGAATTCACTTATATGTACCAGCTGATGCTTTTCTGACACTGTGTGTCTTTTGCGTCTATTTCACGTAGGTGGATCTGGCGGAGAACACATTGTTATTCTGTTCTTTTTTTGTAAAAGAAACATCACACAGTCTACCAAATGCTGAGCGTGAAATAGAAATTCAGTTTTTACCTACGTTGTTTCTCCAGATCATCAGTCTTACATCCCAGTATTCAATCAGCCCGCTGAGATGTATAAATAAACCCATTTGTCTTATGATGAGAGTCACATGTTGATTGTCAGTAGCAAGAAGGAGTCTTGTCCTTCAGAGTAATTGGACAACACGTATACCAAGAGGCTGTGCGTCAAGTGTGTTCTGGATTCTTAATGTGGCTTTAATTGAACAATTTATCACCCCTGATCACTGTCAAATAACTGGGCAAGAAAGACAAAAGGCAATGAAAATGCCAAGGATAAGCTGCCAGGCACAGTCGACTGAGCGTGACCGGCGTGTCTGTCACAGCAGCATCAGCAAGGTGCTGTTTTATTTAATTTCATTTATTTATTTATTTTGTCTGTAGAAATCGCAGATCGATGCATTTGTGAGTGGCAGGCTTGTAAGCAGTGGTAATGAATAGGGGAGGGGGAGGGGGCAGCGAGAACATTACATCCTTGAAAACTTCTTTTATTGGACAAAACTTTTGATTTCTCCCCGGAGCTCCTTTCCCTACACTTGGAAGAAAAGCTAATTGAATTGTGCCCCGGATATGATGCTTTTTTTCCCCCAAGTACGGAGGTCTTGGAGAAGGGTCCTCCTCTGGGTTTTGAAATTCATTTCCTTTGCAATTATTACTTTCTGAGCTGTTTTCTTTTATTTCCCCTACCTCAACAGTAGGGTGTACGCGCTTGCTCTTAACGGGATCAAAGGGGAGAAGAGAGGGAGATTGTAGATAGCTACAGGCCTCACAGACTCACTGTAAGCTATTCACAGTCATATATTTTACTTCAGGTACTTGGAAGAGAGTTCAGAAGTAGTCATTTTAAAACAGTTTTTTTTGTAGTTTTGGGGATTCTTAACATCAAGTGCATTTTTGACACTGACATACAACCAACTTAGGCTTTTGGATGATTGATGATGGGTTTTATAGGTGCAAAGCACGCAGAGCCCTTGATAGCTCAAGAGCCTGTTGTTATTAGAGCCTTTCCAGATGCTGCGCCGAAACTGAAACTGAAACCAGCGAAACATTTTTAAGTGTGAAAATTCAAAGTAATGTCACATAATGTCAAAATTAGATCTCTGTCATTTGCAAAAATCGCAGAACACTTTAACAGATATGTTAGATGATGTAACAGTTCATGAGATTATCTCTTCAATTACTGCTCCTCTGTTTGTCTGCTTTAATTCATAGCATGGTCTGACCAACGGGTATAAAATGTTTAACAGTCATAATAAATCCAAAACATCAATCAGCAAACAGCACACACTCAGTGCACATACATGTCTACCCCCTTTGTTCAAGCCTTTGAAACACCCACTTTTTTTTTTTTTTAACCACCCAGTGCCCTGCTCATTTTATTCAAATCGAAATTAGGAGCATTTTGGTGGCATCAAGTGCTTCGCAATTAGTCACGTAGCACTTGACGCAACAACACAGTTAATAACAGCTGCTCTGAAGTGAGTGTCATCGCAGAGAGAAATGTGCGCTGTGCAGAGGCGCTGTTGCACTCACGGCTAATTGTGTTTATTCATTTTAATATGCTCTGAGTGCTAAATCAGTGCTCTTCCAGCGACACGAGGTGCAATTAGTCTGGCTGTGAAAACAGGAGGCCGTGTGTCTTGTAAAATGTCCTTTCCATTCCTCTTTGATTTGTGGATTAGCCATCCCTTGTCATTCACATTTCTTTTACTGCACATATCCAGGCAGAGGAAACGCACATTGAAAGTGACATGTAAAAACCGAGTATCGTAAGAGTCGATGTGCTTGCAGTGGAAAGATCATGCAAATTAACAACATTGTTGCACATGCATAAAACAGTAATCTGTACAGTGAGAGGAAAACTCTCACTTTGTTTCTGTATTTGGAAGTCATGCATTTGATATGAGGCTCTGCTGGCTATTGCCTGCAACAGCAAAACTACCAATGCTTGGCCTCGATTATCCATAATATTTAATGACTTTATTTGCATTTGCTTCATACATTACGCAGCTGATGAACACTACTTTTACTTTTAAATGACACTAATGATATTCTTTGTATTAGAGTAGTTGTTTTGTGCTGAACTGCTGTTGCGTTCCAACATTTCCGAGGATGATTTTTGGCGACAATGAGAACAGGAGGGACCTTTTGGCAGTGAACAGGAGCTTATATGAGTAGCAGAGTTTCTCCAATCATGCACATTAATTACTGCAGCCCTCAAGCCTGAAACATTCTTTTGTGTCTTGGAGTCTGTAAACAAATGGTGTTGCTTTTACCAACCCAAAATGCAGAGCAACAAAATAAGAAAATTTGAAATTAAAACTCATTTTAAACTGCATAATTGCAAACTACTTATGTTTTTGCTGTTGGTATTTCACTGTTCTCTACCTTCTCTGCATTTTCTTGAATGCATGGGATTGTAGATACAGTACACACTGTGTGTTTTTGAAATCTTAAGACCTTTGTCTGTGCAAACTTCTGCCTGCTGGAGTTACTCAGAAACACCTTTTCTGCCTTCCTGTGCAGAAATAGTATTAGTTACTTTCACAATCTGGCTCTCTGACTAATGCCTAATTTGCAGTAATCAAACAAACGTGTTGTGTTTTGAAGCAATTTTGAATATGCACTTTCCGTACTGTAAAGCACTTTGGATAATGATGCCTGAACTTTTCCATCCGGGGTAGATTATTTGTCAAGACAGAAATAGCCAAGCAGTCAACAGAGGAAAACCAAAACATTGCAGTCACGACAATTTATAACATCATCAAGGTTAAATTTCCAGAGGCTAGTGTGTCATTTTCACTCCCTAGACCTACATTTTCACTCTGGCCATAGGGAGAGAAACACGAGACAGGAGGCTGGCAGAGGAATTATTGACCACTCATTCAGATACCCCCGCTGGTTGCCTCGGGTCTAAAATTGGTAGCTCTGTCCTCAGCAGACCTCGTCTGACGTGAGAATGGCTATGATCCTCCAGGCTGCACCCAAAAGTCAAATCCTCAGCAGACTCCCCCTGAACTCAAAAGGTCAGCAGTCCATAACAACCCAGCAATGCTTTTGGGCAGAGGTGGCACAGGTTGAGAAGCAGGGACCAGATAAGACGGGGCTATGATAAGGTGTGTGAACTCTGCGGGATTGATCCATCGCTGGCTGAGTTAAAGTCCACCTTGCATTTTGGCTGACTGTCAGGCTCCTCCAGTGTTTGTTCATTCCTGGTTCTTTCTCCAACACCACACTGTGACTATTTTCCTGCGTGGTTTCTCAGTCTGTATAACTTGTATCATGCTCTGCTATGCTCTGGATTCTTGCTTATGAATCCAGATTGGCTCCATATGTTTTTTTTCAGATATATATTAGATTGTAAATATTGCATTTCTACTATCTATAATGTGTTTTTGGTCCATGTACACCTTTTTTTTTTGCCCTTGTATCACCTTAGATGTGCCGGGTGGAAAGGAGTCTTAATCAGAATATTTGCAGTTGTCAAGTTATTGTGTGCGGAACTGAATGTAGCCCCTCATACACACATACACACTAATCCCTGCCAGACTATCCGGTAAAGCCTTGGGGAATACATCGACACACTCTCACCTCCCCAGCCTCCTGCCCGCTCCCTTGGTACCTCCAGGTTTTACAAAAATGATTTGCTCCAGCTCCCTCTGATGAAGTGACAGTAATCTGCTTTTGACGACAGGCAGGAGCAGACCTTCTCTTGATGCCTGCTACCCTCATTCATTCTAGTCTAGTCTGCCTCCCTCAAGATGTAACACGCGTGAACAAACATAGTGCATAGTTTGTTATAGCCTGAGAGGAAACCATACCAAACACTGTTGTATCCACACAAACACCCACTTGCTCCCCTTTCCCTCTGGCTCTGAACCCGTTCTCTTTATGGTTATGGAGTTAATGTGAAGTGGTGTTTCATGGTGAGAAGTAATTAACACCCCGTCTGGGACGGGTATCAAATGGACATGTCTGGTTCTGTCTCTCTGTCTGCGTCTCCTGTGGTCTTCTCCTGATGCTTGCTGTTAGGTTGGTCCAGTGTTAAGTGTGATTACCAGCTGGCCTCCCCCAGATTGATGCACAGAGGTTCCCCTTGGGGTGTCTGCCTCCTCCTCTTTGCAAACTAGGTCTGGCAGGAAGGGCTGCCCTGTGCCCCGGCGGTTTGACCCCTCTGAGGTTTTAGACACGTGGGGAGGGGGGCAGGCTAGGGACCCCCAATTTTTCGCCTGAAGGGTTCGAACAGGTTGCAGTTAGCTCATTTAAACGCTGCTCATGCAGGCCGTTAGACAGTCCACACCAGCCTGTTGAGCCATCTGTATGAAGTGTGTGTTTGTGGCGCAGGATACGTTGGAGTGGAATAGTTTCCAAAAGCATTTCTGTTGTGGCATACTACTACAATTTGAGCGTGTTAGAGCCTTGTGAGGCGATACAATTTTTAACACTTTGCCAAGATTAAGTGCAAGACAGCCAACTAGTAAGGAAGGTCACTTATCTTGTCCTCTGCAAGAGCCAATCTGTTTTCCCTGAAACTGCACTGACGCACAGAATCCTTTCATGCTCACTCACTGCACTAACTGTCAGTTCAATATTTCTAAAAGCACTTTTCATTAACAGTCATTGGTTGTTAATTGGACAATCTGATTTAAATGATGGGATCCAGCCATTAAAGAACACTGCCCCTTTTTACGCTCTCACCTGTTGTTGGCCTATAATGTTAACAATTGATTTATTTCCGATTCTTCTGCTTCCACCCACCATTGAATTTTCCACTATAACTCACAAGCTCCTCCAACTGCAGCCGCCATACAGCAAACAAGTGGCACTTAGGATACTGTGTGCGTTCGGTGTTGTATTTAATAGCAGCTTGGCAGCTTCTCGAAATGTGCCAAATTCCATTTTATATACAGTTTTTATTCATTTAGCTACTGTATGAAAAGTTGAAAATTTGACTTTGGCTCCAGAATCCTGTTCCAGCATCTGTCCTATGGAGAAAAGCTGACTTATAGGTTGAAAAGGCTGCAGGCAACTATAGTTACAATAAAGCAGAAACACATGGTAATATTTTCATAAATTAGCAGAGCTGTGCCTGACCTTCATAAAATCCTGTTTATGGTAAGAGTCCCAGACACCGGTCCAATAACCGGCTTTGACTAATTCACAACAAACATGGGCTTTCCCCAAGTTGCCATTTCAGTGTGAAATCGTTGTAAGAGAAGTGAGTGATTTTGTGTATATATGTTTGTTCTAAAAGTGGTTAATCCGATGGTGCTTATTGTGTGTACACAGAAAGCCCAGGGCAAGATGGCTCGGGCTATACAGATTATCCTCCAACCCACCCATCCATTTGCCGCCCCCCAGCCCACCACCCGGGCCTTTTGTTCCTGCCCACTCCACACATGCACACCCTCACCCAAACTTTAGGGACATCTGGTATAGGGGGAGTGGGAGGGGAAAGAGGAGGGGGTGGGTACTTTGGGGGGAGAAAGGAGGAGAAGGGGAAAGAGGACAAGAGTGTGTGGAGGTGAACTTAGCTGCCCTGAGGGGTGGGAGGTGAGAGATGGGGGTAGCAAAGAAACATGTGTATGCGGGGTAGTGGGGGTTGTTGTTATAGAGTAGAGAAAGGGAAGTGGGGTAGCTAAAGAGGAGTAGGCAGATAATTGATGGATGGAAGTAATTGTGTGTAATGCAAGCAAGGAAACATGGGCCTCTGGGAAGGAGAGAGATAGAGAGGGAGCCAGTGAATAGGAGTACAGAAAGGAGGGGGATAAAGAGAGGAAAGAGAATAATTAGGAGAGGGAGTGTGCGAGAAATAGGAGGCTAGGGAGAAAGACAGAAATAAGGAGAGAGCAAGAAAGGGTACGGAGAGGAGACTGGGAAGAGAGGGAGAGGGAAGCAGAGAAAGATGAGGAGGAGGAGGAGGAAAGGGAGGGACCCTGCTGTTCTGTTGCATCACTCAGCGCTAGCTGGGGTTAAGAAGGAGTAACTACCTGCCTGTCAGGCTGATTGTTCATCCCTATGCATCAGGGGATACGCGTCCCGGTTTATGAGAGATGGCGCAGATTCACTATGTGGGCCACTTAACCACAGAAAATGGCTGCCTGTGCATCTCAGAGAATATAGGCAGCATTGCCAGGTTGGGCTTTCTGAGCTGGTGATGGTTGTTTTGTATGCAGATGAAGCAGTTATCTCCCTTACTACAAGATGCTCGTTGTCACAGCGTTTTTTGTTGTTATTCACATTTTACCCTTTCTGTTTGCAGTCTGGCTCACTGAAATAATTTATTTTGTATTAATAATTCCCCCACCACAGCAAAACCCCTCTATAGAAAAGCTCAATCATAAGGCCTCCTCAGTAATTACAGCTCCAGCAGTCTGGGCGCACGCTGCCTCATCTTTCAGCGAAATGGAAACAAAGCCTATGTACTCCAGTCTGGATACACAAATTACAGCGTACCAGTGGCGCGTAAAAGAGAACGAAGACAGAGAGAAGGCACTAGAGGCAAAATGCATTGAGTTTCCTCTCACTTTCTTACTGTGCATCACAAGCTTGTCTCCGGGACGGGGAAGAAAGGTTTGTCAAGCGCATCACGGTGCAGAGAGTAAAACCTTCCCGAGCCCCTGGGAAGATAGAAGGTGACATTTGTATGTAAAGGGAGACAGGCACCCTCCACTGTATTCCAGTTGACAGGAAACAGAATGGGCAACCTGGCGTTTTCTTTTCTTTTTTGAGAAGTTGAAAATTTAGTTGTTTCTTTGACATTGGTCCTGTGCATTTGTCACACACACCCATGCATGCACACACATACTAAATTATGCAACCACCTCCATAGAGCCTTGACACTGTAGCATTTAACTAAAGCCCCGATCCACGCACACAGGTAGATTTTTTTAATCTAGTATGTGCTATGCTGAAATTCAAAACACATTCAAGTTTTTTTGCTTTTCCTTTTTTTTTGTAGCCTGTCCTGTTTGGTTGCTCTAGGTTTTGCAGACTTTGAGATCAAGATAATTCAGGTCAGAAGAAAAATGAAAATAATCCGAGCGAGTCCAATAGGGCTCCAGCACCTGCAGTAGCCGGACCGCTAATTAACTCTTGAGTCTCAGTGTCAGAGAAGATAATCCTGATTAAAAAGTGATGGAGGCTGGGGGAAGAATGACAACATAGCAATCAGAGATACCAGCCACGGTTCGGGAGATTAGCACCACCAGAAGGTGGGGGGGGGGGGCTACCCCCTTGCTGCTGTTATCCTTTTATTTGTGGATCGAATCCATGGCAGAATAATGGTTTTGGAGGTTTTATTTTTTCCATCTGGTTTTTGTACCAAGGGGTCGATTGGCTCGGACACTAAACTGCTGATTATGAAGCACAGAGATGCTGATTTTCAATGTTTAGATACAATAAATGGACAACTTTTTTACGTAAGTTAAAGGTGCCTGGCTTGTTGCAATATTGTAATTTGGTTTGGCTGTAGAGATGTTCGGCCAGGTGGTCACTATACAATGGGACAGCTGATTTGGCGTCTCAGACAAGTTTTCAGGGGCAGCATGTCAACAGGGTTATTATGGAGACTCATCAACCCCCTACTGTGAGAGGGTCATTGCTACCCAGTTAAATCAGGATTCATTGTTCTCAGACCTGTCTTGGATGTCCCAGTTGGTATAAAGCATGTTTGACATTCTGACATTCTGCCATATGACACGATCGGTGGAAGGAGCTGATTTGTCACCGTGGCCAATACTGAGACAGAAATCCAATTAAACAACACTCAATGGGCGTCTCAAGCTTTGAAAGATTGTCTTGTAACCGTACAGTCAAGATTTGTTCATCAATGGCCAGAGTCATATGGGAATGCGCTGAACCACTACCTGTTCATTTTAAGAGTGTTGTTTAAATCCCTCCAGTTTATCTAGTGAACTAGGGAATTGGGCAAGCAGAGGAAGAGTAAAGTAGATGGATTTTTAAAGGGAAATAAATAAGGCTGTTATCAGAGTCTGTCTATTTGCTGCTGATACGGGGAGATAGTGTTGACATAGAGGGAAGCAGGGAGCCAGCGCTGCTCTGATTATGCTTGCAGCCTGATGCCACCAAGTGGGAACTAGAAAAGAAATGCACTTCAGACATAGGGAGACATCATATATGCCTAGATGAAGACAGCAGCATCAGTGTGTTCTTGACACAACCAAACACAGTTGCAAAATACACTAGATAATTCAATTGGAACTCATTTTCCAAAGATACAGTCTCTCAGAAAAACAGGGCATCTGGTGGTAAGAGTTACAAGAACATATTTGAATGTTTGATACCAGCTATGCTCAGTGAGTGTCCTTCAGCAAAAAGCACCATCTGCAGCATTTGCATGCTCATTATAAGTTATTCTAAATAAAAGTGTCAGCTACAAAGCTGAAGACTTGAAGCCAGGCAAGGATGCTCCCTGTCCACTGCTGTGATTCAGTCTTTTAGCCAAAGGGTGGGGAGTATCTGGAAATAAATCCATCTCACCTCCCCAATGCAGCCCCTATGACATTTGTCATCTTACAGCCCCCAATCTGTAGTCTCAACAGGGGGGAGGTAGGGCCAAAAACATGGGGACAGAAGGGTAGACAAAAGCAGGTCTGGCATGAAAATGGGGGTTGCTGCCCACCATACTTGCCCTTGGGTTAGTGTAGTGGAAAACGAGGGACAGAGAGAAACAATGAAGGCAGAGAGGACAGTGGGAGAGTTGGAAGGAGAGAGAGGGAGAGGAAGGGGGAGAGGAGCAGGCAGGAGGGAAATGGAGACTGCAGCTTAGAAACAGGAGGTAGATGGAAAGCAGAGGGTCTCCCATTTTCATGGAGATAAAGGAGCACTAATGAATTTGAACCAGTGCCCTCTAGGGGTATACCATAAGGGCAAAAATAGGAAGGAGCAGATTGGGGTTTAGTGGCTTTTTAAACTACAGCCAAACTGTCTTTTAGACACACAGGGGTGCTCCCAATTCTGCAATCACTAAGATGGCCGTTGCCCCGCTTGCCAACTGCCGCGGGTGAGGCCTGTGCCAGGGCTCGGAGAGGATTTGATGGCAGAGGAGATATGCCTAACTGGCCACGCTAAAACCACTCTTCCAGCCAACAAGATCATTTATCTGCCCATCTAACTCAGTTTTAGTTACCTCGTTTGCACAGGACTGGGTGTGCTGATGTGCTGATTGCGGTGTAATAGTTTAAGGTGTATTGTAGTAAGTGTAGCCTGGACCTGTGTGACTCAGTGGTACAAAATGCTATCAGTATTGTGGGTTAAGGGATTTGTTTTCCTCTGTAGCAAATGAGGTAGACTGTGGCACATAGGCTCCCAGGGTTTCATTCTAAAAACGGATGCATTCGTGGTGGTGTAAAATGCTTTGGATAAGTGTCCACCAAATGACAGATTTGATATTATATGTGTGCAGTTCTCACAAATAACCACATTAAATGTTTTGCCTTATAGAGTGATTGAGGCTGTAGTCAACGACAAAGCTAACATTTAGCATTGTTTTTAGAGTACCAAGGACTGTGAGTTTGCCCGGAGCCTGCACCTACATACCGTATCTATCATTTTTACAACGTGTTGTTTTACAACACAGGGAGACCAACCACTGCCTGTGGCATCTACCCCCATGTGGATGTAATGGTCTGGCCCCCAGGCTGTGAGCCTAGCCAGTTTATAATGAAGTGGGCCCCTCCATTGTAAATCACAGAGGGGTCTTGTTTGGCTGACGCCTTTGGGAGAATTGCATGAGAATGGCATGTGTTACGAAGTCCAGCCTGGTTTAATGCAGGCAGACACTGAGAGGAAGAAAGAAGGTGGCTTTGTACATGATGGATGGTGGCCTTTGCCTCTGTTTGTGTCATATGGGGTCTGAATATTAAAAGAGAACTGAGGAGATGAGACATGAGCTAGGGGTGTCATATTTATGTTCAGTGAAGGCAGTTTGTTATGTTATGTTCTATTCTTCTGGGGTATAGGCTATATATATGGGGCTTGGGTAAAAACTTTGTTGCATTTTGTGGCTTTTCTGCAAAGATAGGTCTTCGAACTTGGTAAAACGGGTTGAGAGGACCAGATGTTTCTTTAAATAGCTGACATGTTAGACGTAGTTACATTTAAAAAGATTATTTAGCTGATGTGCTTATTCAGGATGACTTTTGTCAGAAGAGAAAATGTAATTCCTAACTCCACTAACACTAGCAAGTAAGAGGAACTACATTGGTTTAACAATTTATCATATATTTGCTTGGCCTGAGAGTTATTGTGTATAATAGTGGTGTGCTAAGGGAAGGAAATAAGTGCTGAGGAGAGAGGTAAAAAGGGAGATTTTTTTTTATTCTGTATGCAATAAGCAGTAACTTCAACCTATTTGGCTGAAATTTCAAGTGTAACAATTTTACTAAAATGCCTCTTGCACATTGACAGCCAACCTTAAGCCTCTCAGGCAGAGTGGAGTTGAACATAGTATGTTTGAAAAAAGAAGCCAGGAGGAACCTTGAGGAACCTGGGCTGACTTTGAAGTCAGCTATTTTCCTTCACTTCAAGTGCGTCACTCACTTCAAAGCAGGAATTTCACACAAAATGTACTGATTTTCCCCCCCTCCTCTTCTTTGTGTAGAATTTACAGCATAGAAAACGGCTCTGGTGAGACTTGGTCAGAGGGTATCTGTAACCTAAGATGACTCTATGTCTATGCGTATGTGTGTGTGTGTGTTTTCGTGCCTCCGCCAGCTTGCGGGGCCTACATAGCTGTGTGTGTGATCTTGTGCATATCCACATAAAGAGCCCTGCAGATGATGCTCGATGGTGGTCCGAGGCTTTGCTTTCGTTAACGAGATGGAATCCAGAGAGCGTCAACCGCATGTGGAGTCATGGTTAGATAGGTTTGACCCCTGTGGTTTATGGTTAAAGATGGGGATTTGAATGTGGTTGGTGAGTAAGACTCTTAACCAGTTGATGTCGGCAGCCTCGCTAAAAAAAAAAAAAAAGTCAACAAAGCCACCATGTCTGCTTCAACTCCAACATTCCAAGCCTATGAAAACCAAATATGCTCCAATTACAACACAACTTCCCCTGTGCTAATGACTTTGATGTCAATGAGATTAAAGGCATACAGGGTGAAAAATGGCTGGCATACCATGGGAAATGAGCTTTTGCTTGTGTGCACTGAGTTCAATCGTGTTTGTACAGAGGGGTTTTAGTGGTTATTAGCCTGTTCAAGCACCTTTAATTTTTTTCTGCCATGATTGTAATTGGAACCTCTACTTGATGCTTTCCACTTAAATAGCTGAAGCCAGCACTGGCACACACGCCTGTAAACAGATGAGGGTGCCCTCTCCACTAACCGCAGCGGTGTTGCCCGTGTATGTGTGCATGCTCGCACACATTACACATACTCAACTGTCTGCGTGTATCCGTATGAGTTTGTGATCACCACATAATTTGTAACATCGGACGTCTGTGCATCTGAAATTGCGTGTACAATTCACAGCTGCAACCTTGTGTGTGTGTGTGTGTGTTTGTGTGTTTGGCTGGGCGCTGAGGTGCTCTCCCTTTCCAAATATGACTGGTGAACAATGGAGAATTGTGTCCCATTCAGCTGTAGGGGTCAGAGAGTGGAGAGCCAGTTTGGGGCAAGCTATCCATCAGCTTCTTCCACAGTCTTGCATGATTCGCCCACAGCCCATCACCTTCCCCTACATTCACCTACCACCACCAAGCACACCCCGCTGCACACCCCCACACGAGTCTTATTCTAAAGGTGACTTTGGCCCCTAGTCCTCTTGGCTTCAATTTATCTGCTGGCCAAACAATACTGTAATTGACTGTAGAATAACAAACAGGAGGACACTTTGCCCTTCAACACCCACGCAATATACAGCACAATTTAAAATCTTCTTTTGTTCATTTTCTGACAATGCAGATTGGATCAGATGCGCTTAAGATTTTTTCAAGAGTTCAAATCCGTGCCCACCAGCATCCAATGCACTCAAAGTAACCCCCCCTCATGAAGCCAATTTGCACTTTGGCTTTGAATAGCATCCAAATACATGAGATATTTTTACCCAGTGTCCATGATCTCGCTTGATCTGAGTCGGTGCAGGTTGTTAGCTGAGGCGATTGCATGCACTTGACCTGTTGGCGCGGGCGGCGTGGGCACACAACACTGGGTGCTGAGACAGGAGGGAGGGATGGAGGGAGAAGAATGCAGTGATGCCTGTGTGTGTGTGTGCGTGTGTGTGAATAGTTTACAAGCGGGCTCTTCTCTGCAAGGAGCGAACGAGAGGGAGATGGAGGCAGGGAGTAGGAGGAAGAGGCGGAGGAGGAGGAGCCGGTAGATGCGAGGATTCCTCTGAGACCAAAGCTGCCAGCCTTGTCAAGGAGAAGAGTGGCGAGGGAGGAAGAGGGTGCATGAAAACAAGAGGGGAGGAAGCAATGCGATTGAGAAGAGAGAGAGAGAAAGCAAATTAGAAAGAGTGAGAGAGAGAAAAATAAAGGAGAAATTGGCAAGGAAACATTATTACAGTAATAGTGCGAAGTTTGCCAAAAGAAAAAAAAAAAAACTACTACTTCTACTTTGAAGGATTTAATATTTAGACCTCATCATTTGATGTGGGCCTCATCACATTTTAATGATGCTCCACTTTGCCAGTGGGCAACTGTGTACCACTTTCATAGTAGCATGTCAGCGTATTGCACAGGAGGGCATTGGAAGGACATGGCTGGATACCCCCACAAGGATACCCCCCCTCCCCCTTCCCCATGTCAATTCTTTCCTTTCCTTTCCCTTGTTATCCCGTCTCTTCCCCTCCCTCTCCATTGAGGGATGAAACAATGTGAATGAAAAGCTCTACAGCTGTAATCTTCCCTTATAGCCTATTCAATGACAAAGTCTTTCCCCCTCATTTCAGGCCTAATGTGTTGCATTCAACCATTTTTACCTCAGCGCTCCCCTTACCGCTTACTGTGCCTCGATTGCAGTTGCTGCCTTTGGATGACCTCTGTGGTGGGTGAAAATGGGCTAAAGGCCACAGATGGAAATAGTATCAGCTGATAAAGGCGACAGGTGATCTGCAGCGTGCTCGGCGGTTGAGGCATAGATTTGATTTCTTCCTGCCTGCAACTGATTCAGAGGTTGCCTTTTCGACTATTATGGGCCTGTTTGATTCTGTTTGAACTCCTCTCTCAAGTAAACATGGCAACATGGTGCAGTATCATTTGCCTTGTCAGGATATGTTTTTTTATCATTTTCTGGTGTGATGTCACGCCGGGTTGTGCTGTTGTTGACACCAGGTGAATTATCTTCCCCTCCGCTTTCATCTTTTAGCAGCATCCGACTCATCACCTGGCACTCCACAAGAACTCAAATGGCACGTCTCGATGTTAACTTTGTTTTCTTCATTCCTGCCAGCAAATGTCAGCCTCGCTTTCATATGACATGATGTGCCGTCACCAGGCTCCTTCTCCCCCCTTTCTCCCTTCCCTCAAATTGGCCTGTGGTAGTTACCTGCAAGTTAAGCATGATGGGTAATGTAGTTTACAGATCCTCACTGCTCATATCACTGCCAGCATTGACTATCCATAATGGCACACTGACAGGGACTGTCACCTGATGCTGTCATCTTGTCCTTCACACGTCAGCTCAGATTTCACGGCAGGCCGCAGTTTTGACAAACAGGGACTTTACACTGTTGAACAAGTCAGTCCCTCTGAGAAGACTGTTGATTGGATTAGCATCGTGACATTGCTGTTGATGTCTTTGGGAAGAAGATGGAACCTCTTTGAGGACGCTCAGTGCAAACAGCTGTTGACAATTTCAGGCTTGCTTGTGACAGGAATGATGTTGTGCTATGGTGTGGCGGCATTTTCTGAAGCTAACCTTGCTATATTCACACCCTCGACCCTTTCAGCTTACCACATCTCAAAAGGCTTGTGGTGCTCCGCAGTATTGTAGCATGGCATCCAAGAAGAATCGTCCCATTTGCCACTACAGCCCTTCATGTGGCCATGTTGTTATTTGGTTTTGGTACTCCAGCTGTCGGGTTGAGGCTCCAACCACTGTCACATGGTCTTCAGATGTAAGTCTTGAGGCACTCAGATTTTTTTGGATTGTAAGGCAGTGTGTCCAGACTGGATAATGACAGTAACCAGACTGAAGCAAGATGTAGGAAGGTTTTTTTTTGCTCTATTCACAGCTGTGGGTGTCTAAACTTGGGCACATTCAAAACCCACACAATGTAAAGCACTGTGCATATAATTGCTTCATAGCTGCATATAGTCTGACAGCTATTCCTATACCCCAATGGGCTGTGGTATTATTCCAACATTGTGAAATACTTCTGTCTCCATTTATTTTATTTAGCCAGAAAGATTTAGAGGATATGGACTGTTTTTAACCACTGCCTGACTTCACATTTATCTAACTCCCCATGTTGTCTCCTGGGAGCTGCCTATTAGATACAAGGATGCTTTTTCCAAAAGAAGATGCATTTTCCTATCCTTCACATGGGGACACCAAAGAAAAGAGACTTGTAAACAAAAAGGTAGAGTCATTCTTTACATTAACAGTTCATAGCTGACATGACCAGCACTGAGCACACTACTGGAGCAGTTTGGGGTTGATTCTCTTTCTCAAAGGCATTTGTGCTGCAGTAGTGGCAGGGAAAGGTTTACTGGCTTCTAACAAGTAAATCAACAAGAAAGGGCTCCTTTCCTAAACTTACTTCACTTTAAAAATTGTGCTAAGATTTGACAATGCTGGCACAGTACTACCAAGTTTTTTGAGGCAAAAGAGCGGGGAATGAGCCATGTGGATCAAGGCAGGCACTTACAGAGAGAAATAAAGTTATATTTCAGGACCAATAACATCTTAAAGGGTCAGAGAGAGAAAAACAGCTTTAATGTTGAGGCCTTTGTTGCCTTTAATGTCATCTTATGTTCCTATAAAAATGCCAGAAATTGTGTGGCGGGATGATGAATTCTGGATAAATTTGTTTTGAGTTTTTATACCCTGCAGTCATAATGTTTTAATTTGGCTCCAGCCCCCCCGGTTGTGAAATCTCCGTGGCCTGCTGCCACGTAAACAAAACACATTTAGCATAATTGCACCTTTGGTGTAGGCCTCTCTTCAAGGCAAGGTATTGATTTTCTCCCTCCCTCTGTCTCTCTCCCGCTTTGCTTTTTGTTTTTCTTCTCCTCAGCTTTATTTTCCCTTTTGCATTCCTCGGCCGGAGTGCTCGCTTGCTCACCCTCTCTCCTCTCTTTCTCCCCTCCCTCTCTCTCTCTCTCTCTCTCTCTCTCTCGCTCCATGTCCCCTGCCCTCCCCCATCACTGGCTCTCTCTTTCATGGATGGCGCTCAAGTAGAAAAATAGTAACAAGAATGCTATTCGATTACAGTAGCCAAAATAATGTTCACCTTAATGACACAGAAAGCCCGGCTGCCGACCAGTTGATCTCTCATGTTGAAGTTGCAGCTGCTGAATTCAGTGCTTTCCTCATTTCAGGAATCATGGAGAAGACCGTGCTAAACTGTAACTGTGATTTACTGTGTTGATTTGTTAAAGGACGTAATAGCAGCTCAGCAGTGTGTAGGAGGAATCCTGCAGATGGTTTCCTCTCTGAAATTGGAGACGAGTGGTGTTGAGCTGTTTGGAGTCCTGCTGTCCATGACACACACACACACACACACACACACACACGCAGATGCACACTTCACACACATATTTGCCAATGCTCACTTATTATACCTGCATACATTTAAATATACAGTATGTGAGGACATTCAGGTTGTAATTCATCTGCGCAACAGTAAAACGTAAAAATCTAAAATGAATCCTCGCACTGTACAACCTGGTGGTCAAAGAGTCGCCAACCCTCCCCCCCACCCCCATTGCACCAGCTGCCAACTCACCTTCTTATCATTCCTAAATGATCCGATAACTTCACCCCTCTTTAATTAACAAGCAGTGGCAGAATACAGAACATCTTCGACGCTTTTATACTGATCAAAGAACAGAGGATCTGTGGCCATTACCTTCTACGTCTCATCTCCAGCACTCATTGCAGCTCTCATTTCATTGCTCTCAGACTGCTTCTGTCTCGCTGTCCTCTGTGAGAAATGCAACAATAATGCAACTTGTTTCTTTGCACTTTTCTATAGAGCACTGCAGGAATCAGTCCTAAAGCCTGGAAACGAATTAGCATTTTTGCACTTTGGGTTCCATCCCTTCAAAGTCATTAGGTTTTTTTTGAATGGGTTTTTGGTTACATGTTGGAAATTAGGTCTGTGGTTAACACAAGCTTAAGAGATTATCACATTTTATCCATAAAATACACCATTAAATACCCCACTCATGAATTTTGAAGTTTTTATGGTGGTGGTTGCTAACAAGTGGTTAAACGAGACTACAGAGATTGTCGGGGACATTACGCTCATTGTGGACACTCATCTACCCACTAGTCTGCCTTCAGAGCCTCTAGTTGTGTTTATAAATATACTTTCCAACTTGTAGATTCATAGTATTTTACACTCATAGTACGCTCTAGTTTTTTCAGAATGTAGTGTAGCTTAGTGGTGGTGCTGTTGAAGTCATGTGCCTGTGGTGTAGCTTGTTTATAGCCTAGCCTTAGATATTTACTCCTGGCCGATTGCACGTACACTTCAAAAACTCATAAGCGGTGTTTATTTGTGAAGATAATCTCGCTGAACAAAATCTGTAAATATTATAAACATTTGTGTGCCACAGAGCTTATTTTCTGTGATTATTCAAAATCCAGTGGAAAAATACCATTGCCTATTTGTTGATGGAACCAGGGAGATGCCAACTTCAGGTTTGGCCAAAAAAAAAAAAAATACAGCATCCCTGCAGCACTCCATAGTCCATGATGGAAATATCTTCCAAACTTTTCTGAATTGAAACAGAATATGAAATAGCAAGAAGGATAGCAACTTTTGTAAGTTAATAGAAAATTCAGAGAATTCAGGGCCACAGTGGAAACTGTGGCGTCGCAATACCTTTTGGCTGGGAGATAATTCTCCAAATTTCCCCTTGCAACTTTGACATCAACCGGGAAGACGTTTGGCAGCTGAGGACCACAGGACAGTCTTTTCTTTTGGTTTTCAAAGTTTGACAGAGACTCGTTCCAGTCTATTTTCAGGGCTGGAGGGAAAGGTTACTCACATACCCTGGATGTCCTTCTTACTGATTTCCATAGTGCACCTGTCATTCCCTTACCTCTTGTATGTGAAGTGGACATTGAGTGGTGTCAGCTTAAATTGAATGGCTGTACTCTTTTTGTGTAACTTGTCAACTTCTCATGATTTTTTTTTATCCACACAGAAAGAGATTGAGGCAAAGAGGGGGTAAAGCCCGTTCTAGTGTTGATCTGTCTCTGTATCAATTTTCATTTTCCCCTCTCTTTTCCACTGTGAAATCTAAGCTGAAATTCAATCTGTTCTATTGGGCAAACATGCCAAAAAAGATTTCCAAATATGTAAAAAGATATGTAGTTGTAGCTCTTTCTCATTTTCAGTGGTCTCCCAACTCTGCGACTTTATTAAGATCAGCCTGAAATGTATTGACCAACTGTCTTCATATAAAAACCTACACACCTACGATATGATATATCAATACCGAATATTTATTTTTAATAAGTTAACCTACTTTTTTCTATATCCACTACATATGTGTGTGTTTGTGTGTGTGAGAGAGAAAGAGAAAGAGAGATATCGAAGGGGGGGGGGTGGGAACAGAGAGAGAGAAAGAGAGAGAGTCTTCTTGGCTTTTAGTCTGGCTGCTGTTCAATACCTCCTGCCTGGATTAACCTCCAAACAATGTAAAAGAACGGCGACCCCTCCCAACCCCCCCAGACACACTTACAGAGACACACACATGCATATTGCCAATTATCTGCAGCCAATTACAACAAATTATATCCCTCCTGCCTGTGTCTAATATCACTTTTATACATGTTAGAGGTCCACTCTATCAGACTGCTGTTACAGGTTAGAAAGGTTTCAATTCAACTGGGTGTCAAGCATTGACCCATTCATAATGGGCACTGACATTTCAACGGACTGATGTAAACACACCTCTTGGCAGGCATACAGTGCGCACACACACACACACACACTCACTCGCAGACACCACACACACAGACCCTGGGATATTAACCCAGGTTTGGTGTAGATGGGCCTTCACAGGTTAGTCCACACTGCCAAACCTTTTTTTTTATTTTACTAAAATTGCTGCACACATTTTCATGTAAACAGCTTCTGGATGTTTGGCCACTAGTCAGCCAAGTACTTATGTACAAGTGAGTACATGTGGAAGCTGTCTGTTATTCCCCCTGTGCTGTTTTGAATTGACACACTCTCACGCCTCTGAATGTCAGCTCGCATGTAATGCAATGTCACCAAGTATATTAACATACATAAGACACGCTTACAAGTACACGCATGGATACACACTGTGCATGCACGGTCTAACGAGTCCATGTACTCTGCTGCTTACTGTACCTTTTCTGTGACTATACTAATTTGCATACAGCAGCTTGTGTGTATGTAATATGGTTTGTGTCTATAGAAAAAGAGAGAAAAGCAGTCAGGAAGTCACTGAGGGCCCCTAAAGTCTGGTGGAATGCAGAGTGGGGGGGGGTGAACAAGGTTTGGTCTGACAGAGAGGGAGAGTGAAGGAGACTTGGAGAGTGGGGTGTGGTTCTCAAATTCGAAGACGCACACACGCTCTACAGCCTACTATATTTTTACAGTATGAATAGCCTCTCACAGATGTTCACTGTTTATATGGCCCTCATCAGCTCCGATTCAACCCTGCCTCTGAGCAGCTGCGCCGAGCGCACACACACACACACACACACACACACACACACACACACACACACCACACACACACCACACACACTAACAGGCTGGAACTTGCTATTTTTAGTCGCAGCCTTGGGTGATGAGGAAGCTAAGAGTGCAGCAACAGGCAGAATATAGTCTTTTCTTTATTAAAAAAAAAACTAATTTGCACTTCTCTGTGTTCATCTAACACCTTCCCTTCCCCTCCTTCATCCTGCCTGACTGGGTATAATATTCATCCTGTAAGCTGATAGGGGAATGGGTTCCAAAATGAGGCCCAAGCCCTTCCTCACCTGCTTTGGATAACACAGGCAACAGAAAAAAAAAGACTTTAAAATCAGCATTCTTTTACACCGCACACTCCCCCAAAATGTCTGACACTGTCTTTTTACTGCCACTGTCCTATTCATTGCTCATTCTTAGTGGTTTTACCTTCAGTTGAAACCAGTTTCAATCCTGCGCTCTTATTATCACTGAAATCTGTATATATTCTTGAAGGCGAGTGCCAATGTCGGCGCCTTTAATTGGCTCTGTTTTGTGCCCCTATAAAACGTTTTAGATTGTTTTCATGTGAAGATAAAAATCTCCACTGGAGGATGGAGATAATAAATGCAGTAATATGATGATATTCTTGGAGGCCAGACTGTTGGATGGAAGATTAACATCAGCACAATATATAAGCAAATACCAGTATCCACTTTCTATGTATCCTCGAGGCGTGGTTACTCTAAATGATCAATGATCATGTCATGTATAGTGTGACACCAAAATGCAGAGGTAGTCACTAGTTGATAGTCATGCTGTGATATTAGCTGTAGTGTAGAATAATCCTCAGATGTATTAGAGAGAGAGAGTGACGGATGTGCTACTTGTCGGCAGACATCAAACTCAACAGTGACCAAAATAATCAATTCTAGGCACGAAATCAAGGTCTGGGAAAAGTCAAGACTTCTGAATTGGATAATGTGAAGGAAACTAATCATATGTTGCACGGGTTTAATAATGTTACTGCACACAGTGACCAAGAATAGACATGTTGCCAGTGTCCTAGTATGCTAGCATGTCCACGTGTGTGCTCAGCAGCTAAACTAATAAAGAAATGTGTCTTTTCAGTGTTTTGAATTTCAATGAGGCTTAGTTGCGTACTGATCGGAGTGGGGAGGGGGTTGGAAAATTGATTTTCGGCTGAGTAAAAGCAGATGCATGAGAGCGAATGAGCGGGTACAGGTGTACACACACACACACACACACACACACAAACGTCAGCAAGAATATACCAGCAGCACGTATGCACAATCACACACACTTACGCTCACCCAGACTACTCACACACTCTCCTGTATTCAGGAGGAAGGTTAATTGAAGGTTATAACTGGGGAGCTGAAGACGAGAGGCTTTCAGTGGTAATGTGTGTGTGTGTGTGTGTGTGTGTGTGTGTTTTTCACCCCCTTTGCTTGCCCTGACCTCCTCACACCCCATTTCTTCTCTCTTTCTCTCCCTCTCTCTGTCCTCATCTAAAGCCCAGTTAAAATGTGCAGCCATGCAGATACCTACAATCTCATTAATTCAACCCATCGGCTATACTGCAGTGCTAGCTCTCTCCCCCTCTCCTTCTCCCATATGCAAACACTCCCTCTAAAAGGTTAATATAATCTGCGACTGCTGAGGTTAACTATCTGTGGATACACTCTAAGAAATGATGTGTCATTTCAAACGCTGGAATTGGTTTTTCTGATTTTCAATTGGCTATCTTTGTCTACCTTTAGCAGAGAAGCTAAGATGGACCAAATGCCAATAATGAATTTATAGCGAATTCCATTTTTCATTTTTCCACATGCTGGAATTCTCCAAACAGAATGAAGCTTCTCATATTTCTCTATTTTGGTGGTCTAGCTGATGGCAAAACTGTCCCCCAAGTGGTGACCGGAGTTCAAACTAGTAACAAGGGAAAACTATTTGTCTAACTTCCTCCCTGCCAAAGTAATTTTGAGCAATATGTTGAATCCCTCCGAGCTCCAATACAGCTGCTGTGTAGCCGACTTTGACCTCTGATCTCTCTGTGGAGCGCAAAAGGGATATTTTACTGCAAGCATCAGAACACGATAACATTATTTAATTTTCTGCACACACGCAATGACTTCCTGTTGGCAGGAGTGGAAATCATTCCGGGGACACGACTATGTACTTTGGTGTCAAAACATGGCAGTCATTTCTGCAGCTCTGGCGTAGCGTCCACTGAACTGTTGGTGTATCAGTATAGAGATGCTGGACATTGCCTGCAAGCACTGCTGAGTTGTTTGCAGTGATTATTAAATGTTCGGTGTGTGGCGGAGACCCATGCCGATGAGCATAAAGCCCTCTTCTCGGTGTCTTCTCGGATTGGAGGCTTTGATGACTGTGTGTGTCTCTGCTAATGTGTGTATGTGCATAATAGCACTTTGTCTTCTTCCACATATGTGTGTGTGCATGTTAGTGACACTTGTGCACAGTAGCTCTTTGTGCCAGTGTGTACTAGTCTTTGTGTGCATGCATGTGCCTGTGCGTATGTGCGCCCTTCTATCGTCACCCTCTCAGAGCCTCTCTCCCACACACACTCATTAAAATGTCATCCTAAGCAGGGCCATCTATTCTATCTGTGGAATGCAGAAGGCTGGGAGGGAGTGAGGCGGCAGCCATATTGAGTTCCAGGAAAAACGGAGGGGCTGCGAGGCTACAAGGCATAATGCACCTTTTTGTCAAAGTGTGTGTGAACGTTTGTAATCCCATTTATTGAGTGGGTGTTTCCTAAAATCCCAGTGGTGTGTTTCAGTATATCTACTTTCTAAGAAAGAAATAAAGCAATAGTTTATAGTAATCTATAATGACTGTAGTTTTGACATGTTTTATTGATTAGTTGTTTTTTTAATTATTTTTTTATTTGTTGTTAAGTTGATCAACCCATCAATTGGCAACAAATTTGAATAAGTATAAACATAATCTTGTTCTTGTGAAGCTTTGCTGTCTTTGTATGTTTTTTTTAAGACTGAAGACATGAATATCTTTGCGTGTTAGACAATTAAAGGGGCTAATTGTTGTTCATGACGAGCTTACGATGTAGTTATAGAGCCAGTTATGAAGCCACTATAGCTATGCTGTAGGCTACACCGTAGCTGGCATCCCCCGTCTATAATGACCAATACAGATGGAGATACCATGTGAGCACTCAAAGAACCGAGACATAAAGAACTGCCCGGGCTGATGCATTTCCTTCTGCGAGTTTCTGATGCCAATAAATATTGTAGACTTTGAAGACAACTTTTGAGCAAGTTGAAAAAAAGTTTCTGTTATTTTCTCCTTTCACATGAAACACATTTAGAAAGTCAATTTCCACACCAAAGCCTGCTTTCTATCACGGTGCATAAAAGTACACTTATACCAAGTGGCACCATATACACTGTTGCCCATAAAGTTGGAATAATTGTTCAATACCCCCAATTTTGTTAAAGCCTGAATACACAGTTTGCAAAGGCTAATTGTGGTTTAAGTTTCACTGTGATATGTTTGAAAGAGTTTGATCAATAAAGTTGAGAAGATATACACTTTATTTATCAAGAATAAATCACATTGACACATTGACACATTGTCAATCATTTCATGAGAAGAGGTAAAAAACATTTTATTCCAACTATAAAAAACTATTGAGGAGAATATGATTAAAACATGATGCGGCCCGATCATCTAGGATACATCCATCCAGTGTTGTTGCAGTGTTGCTCTCGACAAGTGTAATCAAAATGTACTCCATAGATATTTACAGCAAGTCTGCACTTTTGTACAACTCCACCTGTAGTTATTTGAAGACGCTATCTTGTGCACTGGAAACTTGTTTTTCTTTTACATGTCATACATCAAAAGACTAATTGATTAAATGACAAAAATAATTGACAGAAAAATCGACAATGGAAAAACCTTGTTGTTTTAGACTGATAAAGACGTATTTTAATTCAGTATAGGAGAATTGTAAGGATGCCCAAGGACGGCAAACTAGAAAAAGGCTGCTACAAATTCATTATTAAATACCACTGTACACACTTGTAGGGATACTATTGCAAAACCATAGCAGATCAGAGGTATCTAAAAGTAGATACAGCTGCTGCAAACTCTATCCAATACAGCAGATCAATATTATAAGATTAGTATAGGAGCTTGATATCAGAACTGTTGTCAGCCTCCCACTTTCTCTGGCATCTCTCCTTTTCCCTCTCCCTCGCAGTGCCTGTATAATTCTCCCTCTTCCTCCCATTTCCCCCAAACCCCTCATTACCATGGTAAACAGACAGATGAATAATTTAATCACGATCGATTCGTTTGTTTCGGGCTCAAATGTCAGGGTGTCATTTGATCGCTCCCCACCCCTTTGCCCACCACCCTATCCGCCTTCCCGCCTTCTCATTACTCAGTGGGACCAAACAACAGGCTTTCTACACTTAAATGATGATGAGGGGGAGGATGCCTCCCCGTAACAGAAACGTGTTTATTGATGGAATTACTGTTTGGTTTTCACACTGATCTGTCTGTTTCACGATTGTTTGCTCTGTCTGTCTGTGTGTGTGTGTGTGTGTCCGAGTTTCTGTGGTGTGTGTTTTGCTCTAACTAGATGTTCCTTTTACCTTGCCCAAAATACAGTGTATGAATCTATTCTGACCCTGACACTGTTGGCATTACTGTGTGAAGACCAGCTACCATGTTGCCACTTTCTTCCCCCTTCCTCTGCTCACAGAGAGCAGAGGAAGCCCGGCAGACAGGGGATGGACGGAGGGAAAGAAGTAGAGCAAACAAGGAAAGAAGCCGGCAGATGAGTGATGTTAGTGTGAGAAGGAAAGGAGAGGGGAGATGAGGATGGAAAGCGGCAGGGGAGTTTGGAAAAAACGAAAGAAAATAAGTGATCGTCAAAGGAATTAAGGGAGAAGAGATTGAATGACAACATTTATAGAAAAAGTGTAAACATGAAACAGAAAAGCCTGAGGTGTACTCGCTGCATTACTGCATCAAACAAAACAACATGTTTGTGGAGAAAATCAAGCACATTACCGCCTGTGCCTGATTAAACTATGAATAAAATATTATTTATTTAAAATATCACATGATTGGTTGCCTTTCCGCCTGCTTTGTGGAAGTCTCTGCTGTTTACACCCAGAGCTGCATCAAGTATTCACACACTTTTCGGTTTCATTTTTAGCTAAATAATATTTGTCAGTGCAGAAGAAAATTACTTCAAGGGACAGAAGTACAGAAACCTGACTTTCTTTAGGGCTATAAGTGGAAATCAATAAATTCCCATCTAGTTTCTTCCTGTTGTCATCACCTCTGCTCATTGCAGAGTATAAGAGCGAGCACACGCATATGCTACATGCGCTCATCTGTTTGGTTTGAAATTGAGCAAGGTAATATCTGTTAAGGGTTAGGGTTGGAGACCCTCTGGGCCGAGAGAACTACAACCACACATCTGACTGCTCTTTCCACCAGATATTAGTTATGTTGAGTATATTTTTGCTCTCTTTGGAAGTGAGAGTTTTCAATCAATTCATGCTTTGTGATTTTGCTGCTTTTTCAAGTCAAGATTGGACAGAAGCCTGTTTTTACATTTCATTGATTTTCAGGAAGTGGATATAGCTTTAGTAGCTCAATCAGCCGGTTTGCGAGAGTAGAAAAACACAGATTAACTGGTGTGTAAATGTGGTTGATTATTTGAGGCGATACATACGAGAAAATACAAAATGCCAGAGGACCAAGATTGGCAGCAATGCAGACCTTTCCAAACATGGACAGAAAGACTGAGTGTGCAGGTAGAGCGAAAGAGAGAATGGTGAAAACAATTGACAGTGAGTGATGGAAAGAAGATAAGGTAATGAAAAAGAGGAGAAAGAGAAAGTTGCAGTTAGTGTGTGTGTGTGTGTTGGGGGGCACAATAGCCCCTCTGTTATCTACTGAGGATGATGAGAGAAGAAGGGGCAGCTGGTTCACATTTCCACAGTGCAGGGAGATGGCAGCCAGCTGCACTACGGCTCTGAAGTAGCCTGCCCCTTACACAGACACACACACACACACACAGACACACACACACAGTGTCACTCTGGAAAATGCTGTATTGCTGTTGTTGCTCTGGGTTCATTCATGAGTCGACCTGGCTATGAGCTATACTGCAATGCCCAGGTGACTGAGGCAGCCTCATGGGACCTTGTTAGTGACAAACACACACACACACACTCACCATATTCATGCCCAGATTGGATATCTGGGGCACGAAGCATTCACCAAATGAGACATTTTGTTGCAAAAACTCAAAATTTTATTTGTGTGAAATAATTTCCAGAAGTTTGTTGTTTATTATCTTTAAACTAAGGAGGAATCCTGTCACATGCTGTCATTTCCTTAACAAAGCTATGCTCCGTGCTTCTCAAACTCTTAATTGGCTTTATGTGAACGAAAGTAGCAACAAGAACACCATTTTTTTCCGATTTAAATGTCATTTTGGTACTCTCTGGAGACTGATATGATAAAACAACGAGAAATGTCACCATTATAATCTTGGAGGAAGACATCATCAACATTTTTTTTGCCTGGCCCTGCTTGTCTGGCCGCTTAACTTTTGCTCTCACACCCATTTTCTTTTCCTTAAGCCGTGATCATACTCCAGGACGGACATGGACTTGAACGTGCTTCTATGCATATTACAATCAAAGATATGCAGTCACAGACAGGCTCCACACACCCTGAAATTATATATAAACTATATTTTGTTCAAATAAATGGTCAATAATGTTAGCCAGTCATATTATTTTTATGATTTGACAAACTCCCTTTCACAAAGAAGTGCATACATTTCTATAAATGTATCTCATTGTAAAAATATTGAAATTTTGCTGCACACACATTATGCTTTACTGAGTTGGAAATGAGCCTCAGTTGTAGACATATAAAAGTGGGCTATGGGCTCCTGGGTTTTGGGCTTTGCCTTGTTGACTCTACAGCCACTCATTTTGTGTCATTGTGCCTAATTTGCCTCAGAGGCCTTGCTGTTATCATGCCAACAAACACAGGGCTGAAATAAGGGATGAAAGGGTAATAGAATACTGATTAATTTTATAGTACCTGTTAAGCTGCTGTGTGTGTGTGTGTGTGTGTGTGTGTGTGTGTGGGTGTCAGTGTACAAGGGATAAGTGGATAGTTAGTTTGTACTCAGGCACACTGCTTAACCCAGATAATGTACACGTGCACGTGTGGGTATTCACCTTAGTGCACGAGATACTAAAAGCCACGCTCGTGCACACTGACACACAGACACATGCAGAAAACACACACAGTCTCCAGAGAGGACGGAGGAGGGGTGGGCTGACCAGATGGAGCAGCCTGCTTCTTGCTGAGTGAGCCTGACGACAGCCGAACAGCTTGAGGTGTACTGGAATGGCAGGCCACAGACACACACACAGAGTCACATATCATACACGCATATACTGTACATACAAATACACTGACACACTGCCTCACAAACACACACACACACCGTGTTCCTGTAGACTTGTCACACAGACAAAGTCACTCACGGACAGTCATGCAAACACATGCACTCAATAAGAGATAACGCACTCAAGCTGAAGTATACACACTCCATAAGACATTCCATCAGACAAGGCCTTGAATCAGGCCCTATTTACTTATAATCAAGAGCTACAGTGTCACTGTTAGTAATGGCTTATTGGCTCACTCTCTGTCTAACTAAGTGCCTAAAAAGGTTTTGTCTCTTATGATAGCCACTTCCTTCCCTCTCCCACTCTCCATCCCTTCATTTCCACCTCCTTCCCTCCTCTCTCCCTCCATTCTTCCCTAGCTACGAATCGTGACTCTCCAGTCAGCCTATTCCCTTAGCTGTGATTAGGGGCTTTGGATTCCAGCCTGCATGCATTTCAAGGCCTGGAGGCTTTGGAAAAACCAGCCATCTTTTCCAATCCAATAAAGAACTGCGAGTGAGGGCGATCCAAATATGCGAAGCGAGCAAGCAAACGAGTTGTACACAACTCTTATGGTGAATAACGAAAACAAAAAGAAACATAAAAAGCGAGGGAAAAAAATGGGCCTCCTGGTTGAATGAAAGCCAGTACTTTGCCCGGCGCCAAGAAGATGAGCAGCTCGGTGGTGCGGCAGGCTGGCGTGGATGTCGTCTTTTTGTGTTCCTTCTCAATTTTTTCGTTCACTCTATCACTTTTCCCATGATTAATTGCCCTGGTGTTTGTCGTTGGAACTCCTTCACATTTCCCTACTGTGTTTTTACATCTACCACCCTGATGTTTTTCATTCGGTGCTGTTGATAAGCATTTAAAGGCAAGTTATCACTTTGCTGCAAAGCTTCCATCATGTACTTCAGAGGCCCGAGTGAGTGCCTTCCAGTCCTTACACAGCGCTGCATCAACCGATTTCAGCTGTGTTTCTGACCCCGTTTGAAGGAGCACATTCAAGCTCGCTTATCTGCATAACGTTTTTATAACAAGACTGAACAGATGCACAAAAAATGCACAACAAATGGATGCCTGGCGTAGTGAAGAGGACCTAGAGTAGCATGTTAAGGAGACAGGAGCCAACTAATTTTGATTAAGTTTCTTTTTTAACTATTATGTTATTCATGGTCATTTGGTACTTGAACTAGGGTTTAAATAGAACCCATTTTGAAATTGACCTCTGGTCATTTCTGAAGCAGGAGCTCAAGCAAATTAGCAAGCATATGTGTTTGAGCATCCTCTGAGTCCAGGTGTGCCAGGAGGAGGAGCAGGAGACAGGATGAGTAATGTTACTAATACCGTTCTACACTTTCTGTATGAAATCGCCCTAAATGAGGACACTTGGCCAGTGATGATCATTCCTTGGCAAAGACACACCATGGAAAATGGCTTCTGGGTGTGCTCAAAACAACGGAACAAACAATTTATGTATTCTCTTGGGAACCAGCTTTGGCTTGGCATCTTGCACGGTTTTTGTGTCTACCTTCTGATAGCTCCTCAGGGGAGCATCACGAGATGAGAATGCAGGCTGGGGACATCTGGTCCCCCAAAACACCCTAAGAAATAATGGACTGCACCAGTGGCCAAAACCAAGAGAAGAAGTCAAAGTCAAAACCCTATCAGACGAGTCCAAAACAATAGACAATCGTTCTGGAGGCTTGACATGAAACTAAGACCAAGCTTGAGCCTGGTTATGGATTACACTGTGAGAACATGGTAATCCATGAATGGATTACAATAGTAAAACATCTCTAGTGTATCTTAGGGGCTTCTTCCACCTCATGCAGTCGGTTGCCAAGGTTCTGTGTTGGGTGTCTCTGGCTGGCGGAGCACAAATCGCTGAAACTAAAAGGTTTCTGGCTTAAACCTGAGACAGGAGGGTCTGTTTGAGCCATGAGCTGCTGATTCAAGGGCAGCCGGAATAACAATGCCCACCATCACTGCCAAAGTGCTCTTGAGCTTAGTGCTCAAAGCCCAAACTGCCGCATGGAGAACTGACTCTGCAGTCTGAGCTCTCTCAAGACTTGCATCTCCCAGTCTCTCTCTCTCTCTCTCTCTCTCTCTCTCTCTCTCTCTGTCTCACTCGGAGTACTCATTGTTCTGCAGGTCACTTTAGCTGGCAGCGGCTCCTCAGTCTCGTCTGGGGCCAATATGATACATTCATCTGTCTCCATTTAGTCTATACCCCCCCCCCCATCTCAGACTCCACCACCTCCCTCCTGTGGCTTCGTCATCAGACTGTCAGACTCATTCGTCAATCAGACTCATCTGCTCTGGATGTGGTTTTGCCTGGTGTGATTGTGTTTAAAGGAGCAGGGATGTAGTCTCCCCTCTCACTCCAGTGTGTTTGTGTGATTATGTGGGCAAACAAGTGTTTTCTCTTTTCCTTTTTGTCTCCTTTCCTCTTTTTTTTTTTTTTTTTTTTTTCTTTCAACCTCTCCAGCCACTGCCACTCTACATATGGGTACACACAGTATGTGCTTGTTTGCATGCTTTTGTACGTATGCTCGCTGTCTGGGTAAAGCCTGTCACATTCCTTTTTAAGTTATAGCAGGAAAGTCAAAGCAGGAGAGTCGAGCTATATGTCTCTCTCTCATCCTCTCGCTCTCTCTCTCCCCATGCAGTGTGACGCACAGCACAACAATACACAGCATGGATGTGCAAAGTGGTAAAATTGGATACACAGAGAGGAAATGAAAGACAGGGAGACAGAGAGAAAGGGGTCTTGTTTATGCATTAGTTGCAGGACTTAAAAGCCCCCCCACCCACTCTATTACCACTTAAAATCAGCGTGGGTACTGCTGGCAGAAAAACAAACAAACCCGGCACCCCCCACCCACCCCATCACTACTGGGGAGTTGCTGTTTTGAATACCACGGAAAATAAATTTGCCTTTGTGTTCTGCAGTCTCCTAAATATATGACATTTTTTATGCATACCATAGCATGAGTATGACTCATACACACACACACACAGACACACTTACAGAGTTAAATCAGGCAGGGAAGGTAGGGATCATGCTGTGAAGGAATTTGTGATGTAAAAAAGAAAAAAAAAAGGGTTTTAAGAGGTTTACCAGCTGTCTGACCTCTCACCTTTGACCTCGACACTTCCCCACCGTACCACCCTCCTCAACTCCCTCCCTCCTCGAGCCTTCTGAAATTCATTCTCAAGTCAACGGCACACAAAGCGACAGGGTACGGTGGGGGTCTGCAAACATGGTGACGGTCATCGGTTGGAGTGAAATGATCGGAGGAGGGGTGCTCAGAGGAGTGATTGCCGACTTTGTACATGCACCGAAGTGAATGTGTGTGAAGGAGGGATGCTTTGAACACACGTCTGAGAGGCTGTGTGTGTGTGTGTGGTCAGTGCATGCACCTCTTCTCATGTACTAAGTATGTGTGTGAGTGGGTTTCATGGAAACTTCATTGTGTTATAATCATCGCATTTCTCCTGGCTTTTGCCCACGTGCATGCCCGTTGTCCACAATAACCCTCTGTCTGCCGCACAAACAAACTCCTTATTCTGCTGGGTGGGATGAAAATAAGGCCAGTTCACAACACTGGCTCTTTGTTTCAATAATGTATTGTGGAGGAATACATTAATATGGATCATGCCACATTATTACATCCCTCTGAACCCCCTCCACTCATACAGCATCCAGCAACCACTGGCTAAATGTTCAAGAGGTCACATGAGGTGGCCTGAGCCTCAGTGTTCGGCCAAAGGGCACAAGACTTTTCACATTCTGTCTGATGGTTATCTAGAATCACTGAGGGGATTTTTGCAGGGAATTTTCAGTCCTAGGCTTCCAAAGATAGTTACTAAAATATATTCTACTACTTTCTGTTCGCAGTCCACTTGAAATCAAGATAGCTAAATAATAAATACCCACACGTGTGCTGACGTGACAGCCCATGGTGCATTTCCTTTTTTAGCATGGGGAAGACTTCACCACTGAATTTTCACTTCCATTTAGGTGTTTAAATGCACTTTAGATGCAAAATATAGATTCTCCCCTAGATAGTTGTTGCTCACATCATTTTGGTTGCAAGCAGTGTTTATTGATCTACGCTCTGCTTGTCTTTATTATTTTTTGTAAACTCAGTGTTTGTTTTTTTTTTTCTTTTTTCTTTGATTGTCTAATTTGCTGTACCATACCATACCGAAAAGCAGAGCTTTGAGTTTTAAGTAGAAAGTCCCGAGTCAAAGTGTCACATTTGCTGCTGTCTGTTCCTCAGTTCTTTTTTAAAGGCTGTAAAAAACAGTTGTCTTTCCCAGGCTTTCAGTGGTAGTACTGGTGGCGGGACTGTGATGACTGGACTGACGGGCAGAAAGACCGAGTGTGGGTCAACCTCGCCATCTGTCTCCGCTCTTTACAATGCTGTGTGATTGACAGGGGTACAGACACTCCCCTAACCTCCAGCCCAAACAGGATCCAACCACAGCCTGCTGCACATGGAGTTGCACAACACTAATTGCTATGGTAGCATGTGTTGTCTTCTTTCTTGTACACTGAACCATATAATCAAATTCACTTGACTCAAGCACAGTGAAAATACAGCAATTTTCCACATTGTTGAGAGTAAGCGCACAGAAATACTCATCAAAATATTATATGTAAGCAACTTAATTCCAAATGGCCGCAACGGGAATACGTTTGGTCTTTCAAAACATGCTTGAGAGCGACCAATTTGGTCTCCTGCTGGCTTGATAATGGTAGATCTTGATGTAAACATTTCCATTGGAGATCATCAAAGAAGTGCGAGTGAAAATACCCCCTCCCCAATAGCACGTGGAAAAAATGTAATCTTAGAAAGTCTGGCTACCACAGTGAAGTTACTAAGTACTACTTAGCTAGTCGAGGGGCTTTGGCCCAGTTTCAGAAGCAAATTACTGGGATTAGCTCCATTTTCAATTAATTCCCTGAGAAAAAGGAGCCCGGAGAAGATGACCACCCTAGATGACGCAAGAGTTTGCTATCAACAGAGCCAATAGAGTTTGCCTCAGTGTGTTTCAGTGTGTGTTCCTTTATAGATGTCTTTGTATGTGAATACGAATGTGCATGTCTCTCTCACACTCTCTCTCTCTCTCTCTCTCTCTCACTGTCTCTCTCTCCCTCCCACTCTTGAGACACATGGGATTAATCAGAAGCTGCCAGGACTAAGTGAGCCTTAGATATGAACCCTGAAAGAAGCAACCTCTCTTCAGCCAAGGTTGATATTAAATTTAACTGAATGATCAAAGTCAAAGTTAGTGAGAATTACATTTCGAAACAGAGTTTAGAAAGGCACAAAATGGACCTAATTTATTGGATGCTTCTGGTGGAGGGCCCTGTCTGTTTTTTTTTTAATAGATAAATAAATAAATGAAAAGACCTTTACTCTTGGAAATAAATTAAGAGATGATGGTATATCTGGGAACATAGCATGCAAGTTGTCCATCATTGACTTTACTCAATAGAGAAAAGGCCCAACCTCACACTGTATGAGCAGTCCCTACAGTTAATTCAGGCTTTACTTCTCGCTTTTGCACCAATTTTTCTTTCTTTCTTTTACTTCGATCACACTAATCACATTGTCTCATGCCCCTGATGGTTCTGCCGTAGAATATTTTTCTCATTTTCTGCCATGTTGAATTCGTAGGGCATAACTATACTTAAGCTAACTCTATAATGTTGTTACACCCCTCTTTAGCATACAGGTTTTTCCTTATATTTCCATAAGAAGTAACACTGAGCTCTCTTGTTACACTGCACACTGAAAAAGACTCACACTTCACTTTCATTTTCTGTATAAAAAGACTTATCATTTACATTTTAACTTTTTAAAGTGAAGGGCCAAAGATAGCTCCGGTTTCACTCAGTTGTGAATTTAGTTAACACGCCAGCAGTCTTTTTCCTTGTGTAGGTGTAACAGTTTTTCAAATGGTATGCATCTCATTTTGGAAATGAAACTTCTCAAACCACACAGCAAATGTTGCACGGTGAGCCCTGCCAATTACACAGAGGAGTTTTGGAGACAATTTCTAAACACCCTGGTCTGCCAGTCTTTCCCTCCTCCGCCTCCTCCTTAATCTTTTAGAATAATCTCACCCCCCCCCCCCCCCATCCACATCCACATCCCATTTCCAGAATGAATATGAAGCATTCTTCCCCAACTGTCGCAGCCGCCCTTCAAAAACTTGTTTCCCCCTCCTGTGGCAATTTTTAAAGGGCGTTCAAACCTCTGGACAGTTGGTGCGATGCTTGTCTGCCTCTATTGGCAGAGGGCCAAAAACTGGTGTCACCCTTCTAACCCCTCCTTTTCCAAGTTCTCCTAACACCACAGTCTCTCTTGAAAAGACACACAAACACATACACACCACATCCCCAGCCAATTTCTTCTTTATTGTCAAGGACCGTCTCACCCCCCCCCTCGCCCCCCCCCCTCGCGTCTCACCTCCCTTATCCAACTCCCAACCCTGACCTGTAGTGTGTCCTATAATTAAATGCCTCCACTATATATGCCTTCCCAAGTGCTTCCAAGCTAAGGTGATGGCCATCACAGACAGTGCCACCTGTAACCTTTGGCTTTTACGGTCCTTGGCAGCCAGTGCGACAGACCAGGAGAGGCAGAAAATAAAAACAAGTGTTCCTCTTTGTGTGTGCGTGCGGATATCATCTGGCAACTTGTGGCGTCACAGTATGGCGAGGTTACACAGGAGACAGATAGTGTGTCACCCCTCAGTGGTAAACAATGGCTGTGCAATAAAGTCCGCATTTAGGAGGTCAGTTTGCAGCCCAAGCCTCCCAGCTGCCAATCCGTTCGCCCACGCTGCACGACCCTGATGCGTGCTGCTGTGCACTCAACCTCAACTGAGGTGGATTTCAGCTAAAAGCCTCACAGCCCTGGGTGTTTATTGGGAAGACAGTGCAGTCTCATAATGTTCAGAGTAAACCCATTTCCCACCGATCGAACTCAAGGCAACACCTGTAGAAAAATAAAAGGTTGAAGATTCAATGGGCTTCTGGTAATTTGGTCTCAAATCTTTTTGTAAACCTCCAGTTCCTTCTGAAAGTAGTCTGACACAACAGTCCATCATTTTCCCAAAAAGCTATGTAGGGCGCCCTGAACCATGGATCAGACAACATCTTAAGTCTTAAGTTACTGGTTGACTCATAACTTTTAGAATGACCCCCTATAATCATTTATGAAGCTTAGAAGCTAAAACATAAACTTAAGGTGAATTTTCAGAAGTTCTTTGCAACAAAATCTCTTTTAGAAAGCAAACTGGGGCTCGAAAGGCTCATAAGATCCCAGAGAAAGGTTATGGTGCTCCCAGGGGGATAGCAGATGGCAGACACAAGGTGTCTCTGTGGTGTCAAGCACCATTTCTGGGCCTGGGAGGTTGGGAACAGTTGAGGGCAAAGGCTCATGGGAAAAGCTACTCCAAGGAGAGGTTGCCAGGGCAGGGCACTCTGCAATCTCTTAATGAGGTCACAGTGGTGCAGTTCTCCCTACTTATGCAAACAACCTTCACTTTAGGCAAAAAAAAAAAAGTTGCTCACGCATTTCCATAACAAAAAATATACTTCACATACCATATGCACTGGTGTTTATTCTGTTGGTCCAAACATCCATATATCAGTTAAGGTTGTATTCAAGGTGGCACAGTATCATATGTTTAATTTTGCTGTCTCTGGGACCCTAAGACATTCTAATCACATGTACTGGAGACCCATAGTGGGAAATCTTGGTATCTCTGCAAAAGTGTGAATCCTAATGTTACAGTTTTTTGAGCATTCTTGTATTTTTAATATATTTAACAGCGTAATTATTGTAGCTTTCCCCCCGGCTCTGATTTCTGTACCTACTATATCAGGCATGCAGGGTCACAGAAATAAGTTTCACATTTGTCGTCAGAACACTTTGGTTCTTATCTGTGCACACCTTACCACCTGTTGCATGATAATGTCGAGTGCAATTTATTCTACTGTTCCATTTAATGTAAGTCAGAGCTAAATTCTTAAAATGTTAATGTTACAGACACTATCTTTCAACATGAATGAATATGTCTTCCCCCGCATAAGCTCTTCTCCTTCCGCTGGGGCTTCCCTACACTTGGCGGTTAATGACAGGTGCACCTTGTTTCAAATTCCTCTGACATGAATCTCTCAGGATGGAGTGAATAGCAGTGAAAGAGTGAAGCCGGGAGGTAGATACACTTGGAGCATTTACATAATAGACCTGCAGTTCCATGCAAATTCATGTGATTCCCTACCAAACATCTGCAATGCAAGCATAGTTTAGTATGCATGAGTTTGAGGGGGAAGGGAAGGAGAGATAGGAAATGAGAGAGAGAAGAGAAGGGGAGGGGGTTGGATGGAGAAGAAGAAAACAGAGATGGAGGATTTTAAGGGGCGACTAGTTTGATCAGGGTGATATATTTAGAAGCCAAACACACCTCTTCCTTCACACACACAATACCTGCAGACACACACTCTCACTTAAGCTGCCCGTATGTCTCTCACCATATACATAACTGTTAAGTTGCACATGACTGTGTGCACTGGGGTTCAATTCTCCCCTTTTTTTCTCATGGTAAATTATACGTTAAGATGTAGCCAATATTCTGATGCAGAGCTAAAAAGGTGCAGTGAGTGGCAGAGAGAGAGAGAGAGGGAAATCTTACAAATGAAACATGGAATCAATGCTGTGAGGATTTCAGCGTGATGAAAAACAGATGTTTGCCATAGACTTATGAGGCTGAGACGTTTGTATGTTCGTATCTGGGTAGACCTCTGCTTCTTACAAAGATAGAGGAATAAATTACGGGTACATATAAAAAAAAAAACAATATGAAAAAAGGAAAAATAAACAGGACTATAAAATCGCCTGCACACATATGCAAACAATACAAACTAATACAAATACAAAACAGTGTATCTACATATTTATGCACACCATAAATACACATACATTCTCCTACATGTATAAATACATACTAATAACTATATGCATACAATACACATGTTCACAGAGTCACAAATATGCATGCACAAACACTGACACATAGGATTACAGATGACCTCCTCATAACACCCAAACAGGCACACACGCATATACACTGAATGAACCTGCATATTACAGCTTTGTATTGTTGGTATTCTGTTGGGCATGAATCAGTGAAAGACAGTAAACTGGTTGAGGTAAAAGCCTGTAACTCGGGGCTGACGCATAAAAACTTCATCTAAGGTGAAAGACTGCAGAGGGAGAGACAGCGGCTGAAGGCTGAACATAAAGAGCAGACAGCATAGTTTAGAGAGGGCCATGAAAAAGGCAGTATGTGCTTGAAAATTCTTATTTTTTCATCATCCTACGATAGGAAACAGCAAAATTGAGTCTTGTTTTCATGGCAATCAGCAGTTAGCCACAGCCCTCAGCCGGCTGTTGGTGCTGCTGGGTCACAGACATACAAAAGTAAGCAATGCAATCCAATTATCCAATGCTAATTGATCAAAGTGGCTAGTGTTGCATTAGCTGCTAATTGGTAACACTTAGAAATTGGCTGATAAAGATACACCAGAGCGTAATGTTCCACACAAAAAGACAAATGCGCATCTATCTCTGCTATGAACTGTGGTAGTTTTGCCTAAAGAGATAATAAGTTAATCTGGAAAAAAAAAGCTGTATTTTCACTTTTGCACTTTTGTGAGAGTGTAGAAAGCTTTGCTGTTCTCTTGGACACAAACATTCACATATGCTCCTCAAGTAAAAACTACATTATTTGATTTCCAAGAATAAGAACATTTGTAGAAATTAAATTAACTGATGTACTCTTCACCTCGTTTTGAGTGCCCTGCATGACTTTAATGCACCAGCACCACTCAATCTGATTCTGTACATTGAGCTTGTATAGAATATCAAATGTTGTTGGCTATTGGCCCCTTTACCCCTTGCAGGGTTTTGGGGCCTATACCCACAATCCCTACCAGACTGCAGCAGTGAGTCACCGTAAACACGGCCTGTCAAGCGTCCTGGAGCCAAAAATTAGATGCTTTTGATAAACATGCTCTCGAAACCAAACAATGCATGAAAAGCACACTCCTGTGGAAAGTCCAACTTTTTGGGGAGACTACACAAACACAGAAAATGTTATTCTTTTTGAAGTTCTACATCAAACACTCAGTTTTGATCATCAAGGCCAACCAAAGTTTTTTTTTTTTTTTTTTTTTTAACGGCATGTGTGTGCATGTGTGTAAAGTGAGCATACTGTTAACCTCATAAAAGAGATTATTAATGTGGTCCCTCAGGTGATAAGTAGTTGTTTTTCTCCTTGTGAATACAGTTTCTCATCTTTACAGTGTGTGTGTGGGAGGAACTGTTTGTAATAGTACAGTGTGTATGAGTGGATGGAAATAGCAGGGTCCCTTGATGTCTCTCATGGTCTCTTCTAAAGAAATTCATGTATATACTTACCTGCACCTTCATTCACTTTGTAAGAGTTGCTTCCTCCTTTTTAATTTTTCCTTAGCCCATTGTGACAAGTGTGTAGGTGTGCATGTGCGCACAGTTTTATTGGCCCTGCTCTCATTTCATGGTTATGGCGCAAATTCCCATCTCTCCTTCCCCTCACTGCCTTTCTCAATCTCAGTAATCAAATGCATTAGTATCCATATTGCATGGGGAAACGATCTGAATTTAAAGCTTGACCATGTCAAAGTGAGAGTCCCTGATAGTCGTTGACTGCCACCGCTCAGTGGAAATTGTGCCGCCATTTTGGCTGTAATTACAGAAGCCTGGCGACTGGTTAATATCTGGAGTTATGGCCAGTTTTCACAAGGGAAAAAAAAAAGTTCCAGCTTCAAAATATATTCATTTCCCATCAGTGGGTATAACCTAGAAATGAGTATGAATGAGGAGAATGAGGAGAATGAGTAGACTTTGTCAAAGTTCGGTTGTCCATTTAATACAAAAATGGGCAGCAAATTTCATTGTATTTCTTTGCATTCATTTTTTTATTATTTTTTTTTAATTCCACTTGAAGACAGAAATCCATCTGATAGCATTGGCTTATAAATGCTCTCATACAATGACTTGCATAACAGCAAACGCAAAACATGAGCATCCCATTAGAGTTGCATTTGATTAACGACACAGTATCATATGTTTGAATTAAAGTCCATTACTCAGTCGCCTTTTAAATTTAGTTTAATGGGCCAACTTCTAGGAAGAATATGCTCAACTAATCCTTATGCTCACAGTAACCTCTGTGCAGCTGCACTGGACACTTGGCAGATGTAAAATTATTACTTTTCTACAGGGCACCTTCATAATAGAGTAGTTGTTCAGAGAAAAGTTCTTAACCTTAAACTAACCAGACCGCCATCCATATTGTGCCAGTAAACATTCGAAGATGCAGCTCCATTTTCATAAGATTAGTGCTGATACTGATTTCCCCCTCAATATTTAGGCCATCGGGTCACCAGAAGTTCTTTCAGTCATCCAATTCACATTGAAATCCGTAAAAACATGACCATTAGCAGTTTCCTCTCGATCTTATAATGTGGAAGCAGCTGAGGCAATGGTGAGGGTTTATCAATCGATTGGCCTCTCCGCTAGCATTGCTAGAATGCTAAATACTCACTGCCCATTCCTAGAAGGAGAGTGATGAATGCTTTTAGCGAGAGTTGACAGGCTTTCCCATGGAGGTGCAAATAGCAGGAGAAACATGCTGTGCTTTCCATATCATGTCTCTCCTTTGAGTGAAGGACCACTTTAGCAACTTGTTGGCATCTCTCTTTGGACATGCATTTCCTCTTAACATTAAAATGTTGCTCTTGTGATATTTTAGCTTCTCTGATCCTTGAGGGATTAATACAGAATATGTGTAGGCACGTATGTATCTGTCTATATATTGCCCATCTTCTATTTATAATTCAGAATCGAAGGCAGCATTGACCTGAGCTTGAGACACTGATAGACGGTGTCTGTGGTTAAACTGGAGCCCACACAGGGCCTTAGGTTATGCTCGGCGAGGCCATTCAACAACAATAGCTGTTGTAATTGTTGTGAAGTGCTGTGAAGCTTATATACCAACCAAAGGTGGAGATGGAAAGCCATGCCCTAAGGGGAAGGCCATAAATCATAACCTAGGAATCTTGTGAGCACAGATAGAGTAATTCCCCACAGGCATGGTGAGATCCCCTCTCACTACACCAGTGTTTACAGTCAGAACAATAGGGGCATTATTCACAAGTCCCCTTGACAATGTGATACTCCCATATTCTCTCTATTCGTGTTTTTGTATATCCCTTAGTTCTCAGCAATGACATCACCAGCCCTGTAAGCCAAGAGAAAAGGGGAAAAAAAAGGCAAGGACAAACATGTTGGTCGTGTGTGTATAGTATTGTGTTGAAAGATGAGCTGAGCTTCTGAGAGGCACCCACTGCGTTCTGGCATGGTGTCGCCACAAAAGACCTGTTGTTGATCTCTCCCTTTGTGTCTCCGGAAGTGCACGTGTGTCAGGTCCTCATTCATTTCTCTGTTTGAAATATGGATGTGAAAAAATGTTTTGTGTGTTCGAAGGCCAGCAGCTTATGCGTGAATTGTGTTGTATGTTTTGCTGTAAGTATTTTTGGTTTGAGGTTTAAGTTTGGCTGCGGCTTCATGTGTCCGGATCTGTTTCATCCAGCCAGTTGAAGAGCCTGGTCCAGAAGCTGTAAGGGTTGGGCACTTGTGTATATGTGTGTGTGTGTGTATATACATATATTTGTGTGTGCCTGCTGTCTGAGGTGCTTAGTTACACTGTAATCAGTGTAGTTTTGTGCCCAACAGTTACTTGTTAAACAGCTCCATGTATTAACCTTTCAACTCCTCTGGCAATTTAGCAACTTGGCATAGTTGACATAATCTCTCATTTTTTGGAGTAAGATAATTAAATGCTTCTTTTCTTTCTTTTTTGATTTGATCACATTGAGGATTATACTCCAAATAACGGTATTATTATCTAATAAATTATTATGTAAGTGAGTGACTTCGCATAGTCTGGCTATATCCCTTTAAAGTTAGTTGTTACTTTGCCTTAGTTTATATGCTTCTGATCCTGATCGTGTCTAAATGATGGAGATTGTAACTGTCAGTCAGTGATGCTGTTTTTGAAGTACATTCAGTTCACATTTCGGCCGCTGACACTCTCAAAAAACGATTTGCAGTCCGTTAGCTTTCAGAAAAGTGGAAAGTGGCTGTTTCATGGATCAGAACTTAAAATCTGTGTCGAGAGCAAAAATCATCTTTAGGTCACCTGGGGGAAAAAAAGGTTGCTTAAGGGTATCCACAATAAACTTCACACTGTCCGCGCAGTTCCTGTTAACCACCTAGTGTGCACGTAATTAATCTCACTTCCAGAGAGTCGCCCTCACCTCTCATGTAGGCCCAGCTGAGAAGTAGTGTCCCTGGAGGTGGGAAGAGTTCAGTGTCTTACACAAGGACACTAAAGCAGGGCAGATGCTTGCTGACACAAGGGCTCGAACCTGAATCCTGTGGTCTAGGCCCTCTGAGAGGATTCATATTTACAGCTTACCTGCTCACTTATCTTGCTGTAAGATGGAACTGAATGAGGGTGTCAGCTGAACAGCATAGTCAGGAAAAAAAGAAATTACAAACTCATTACATTCATGTCATGGATCTCGCTCACTTCTCTCTTTCATTGTCTCTTTATTCACGTCTTCTTAATTAAAGAGTATGTATAACCACTTGGCGGTGGCTCTGTGCGGTACCAGACATATCAATGAGGGAAACAGCGTGTGTGTGTGTGGTGGGAGGCGTCCCCAGTCCCTCTGCTTAGCTTGGGGGATTAACAGCAATTTGACTACAATAAAGAGTCGGCCTGTCCCTGGAATATCATTGGGTGCCTGTGTAATTACAAGGCAGTGAGATAAGCAAATAACGACGAGATGGGGCGATTAGAAAAGAAAAAAAAGAAAGACAACAGTGACTCCCATGCTAATTATGGGATGTGAGAAGACACTGGTTGTAAGATGGGGAGGTTACAGGGTTTGGGGTATGTGACTCTTTCCTTCCAGTAGTGTCACCAGCATACTGTTACCTTCCTTCCAATCATGTGTCAGCAGCAATGAGTGGTTGTGAAAAGTGCCTCAGAGTCTGTTTGGCCAGAACTATCACCTTTTCACTGCAAGTAGCTCAGGCTACAAGCATCCTGCCAAGTGCTCAAAAGTAGGCCTGATGCAGCGTGTCACTATTTTATTCAGGCATCTTCCTTCCATGTAGACATGTCACAAGAATCCAACTATTATTTTGTGTTACCATATGTAAGTGCAAAGTAACTTTCCTTGTTTCTATGAGGTGTTTTGTACTAATTCCAGAAAATGTTCTTCAAATCCAGATGTGGTTGTTTCGAACTAATGTTGTGGATGTGGGTCCTTGAAAAAACATTACTGAGGTCAGCAAATTATTGCTGTATAAATACACTTCATGGCAAAAATGTCTAACTTTTTTCTCCTGTCTTTCTTCCTGCCTTTTTGCAGAGTGCCAAGCCATCCTGCGTGTAGATCCCAACCTTCCCTGCGCAGTCGGGGCCTCGGCTCTCCAGCCAGGTCAAAAGATCAGACCCGCCCCACCCCTCCCCACCCCCCTTTCCCTACTGGAGCCAAGATGGCCACCAATGGCGCCCCTCGCCTCTCCTTGCCACTCCTGCTGCCTGTCGCCACTCTGCTGCTATCACTGCTGCTCACCGGCTCCCACGCCTTATGTAAGTATCAAGACACTGACTAGCCATGTTAGTACTGATAGCTTCTCAGCTTTTCGGTGTAGTGCTCCTAAGAGGTTTGTCATTCATATGTGATATACGGGTTGGAGACAGGGAATATTGCAGAAATGCGGAGGGTGACGAGTTCACAAAGCTTTGATGAAACTTCTCCTCCTACAATCTTTCATAGAGATACTTCAGCTGCTTTTGGCTACTGTTCTTTTCCATTTGTGTTTGGTGAGCATGCATAGGCATGTATTTCGATCTTGGATTGTTCCTATCTAATTTTCAAAAGGCTGTCGTCATCTCCACAAGGTCTGTTGTTTATAGACTGCCTCTGCCTCAGCTAAAGAAAAAAAAAAGGACTTCACTACAATGTCGTGATTTCAGGTCGAAACGTAAAAATTTGTGCCGTTCTTATATCTGCATTTGCGTTTGTGTTTTACTTAAGGTGAATGAGCATGAAGGGCCTCAGTGAGTTTGCGCAAAGGGACACAAAGACATGTAGCTGTTGGTAGACGCGTGCGGCTTTTCAGATATCAGATTTTTCTGTGATACGGATCAGAGGCCCGGAACAGACACTGTTAAATCGTGGATGTCTCGAAATATTTACTGATTAGACATGATGCTTGTCTGTATAAATTGTTGTCCATAACTTCCCATGTTAGTAATAGAGAAATACCAGTAGTCTCTTATCCCACCCTGTCAACTCCTGCTTAGGATTTGTTCTGCACCATTTCCCTGTTAAGATGGGCTTAGAGTAGCATTAAGGACACAAAACAAAGCGGAGGCTCTGCAGGGACATAGAACAAGAGTGATGTCGAGGTGGGGAGGCTCCCCCTTGGGTTTCATTGTTTGTAAATCCTGTGTGTGTGTGTTTGTGTGTGGGGATGGGGGGGTAAGTCTGCACAAGAGTATGCAAAAGAATTATATATGTATTATGTGGTGAATATGTGAACATCTATAGATCATTGTGAACATGCGTGTCAGTGACAAGTTTATGCTTGTTTGCATGCACGTGTGTGAGCTGACTGTACATACCCACACTGCGACATGCAAATGATGTGTATGCACATCTGCCTCAGTGTTTTTATTGTACCTATCTCCAGAAAGGCACAGCTATGACATTGTCTCGTTTTTGTTTTGTTTTTTTATCTGATTTTAAAATCTTTTTTTTAAAAAAAAAGCACATTTGAGAAAATGAGCAAAATACAAGAAGGTATCAGCTATATTCAGGTGTAAACAAACTGCAAAGCAAGATTAAGACAAAACAATGAAATGAGGAAGGTCTTAACATCCAGAAAGAGAATAAAATTATGTTTTAACGCTTGATTACATTTCAGCAAATGTGACATAGCACGCTGTTCCTCAGTCCAGGTGCCACAACCAAAACTTTGAGGAAGTTCAGACCGACTTGATTTTTCTGTCTATCTTAGTTAATTTGCAAGATAAATTGCATTTTTTTTTTTTTGCCTTGTTCTGTCTGTCTCTCCGTTCGTCATTCTGTTAGTGTGTTCTAAGTGGCTCAGCATAACACGAGGAGGACTTGATTTTTCTCATGTTGCAACAGAGCTGTCTACTCTTGATTGCATTGTGGTTTGAGTGTCTGGTAGCATAATTCGAGTGTCTTTCGGCTCAGCTGGCTGAAAACATCTGAAATTGCACTCAGACAGATGTCAAACAGATGTTTTTGTTCTCTTCCTTGTGTCTTTTCTGTTTTTACTCATGGCAAGGCCACATACTCATTTTCAGAGTTAAAGTAAAGCAAAAGGTGCAGATGCTACTCCTTTTAACATTTTGCACATTTACAAAGTTCAGTTTTTCTCCTCCACTTGAACTTATTCACAGCCGCTGTTTGCTCACCCTGGTTTAAATCAGTCAGTGCAGTCTGCTTCATCTTTGATGGAGATTAGCTTTCCCCCCTCCCTCGCTCGCTCGCTCACACACACACACACACACACACACACCACACACTTAAAAATACACTAACAGCGGGGCCCTCTCCCCATCTGTCAGTATCTGCCAGTCTTTGTCTGCTCTGCCTGTGGGTATGATCACTGTTTTTGTCAAGCTCTCTCACTCTGTCTTATTGTCTCTTGCTCATGTTCACACTTTTTTTTCTTGTCCTACCCCCTCCTGGCCGCACACTCTCTCTCTTCTTTGTCATCTCTTTTTGGGTCCACGCAGCATTGCCCCGCCATTATGTCTGAAAATATATGCACACACCCACAGACTAGATTCTTTTTACTCTCTGATTGTCTTTCACACTCACATGCACAACCGCACACACACACACACACACAACCCAGTGGTGCAGTTGTCCAATTATAATCACTCCCACCTGGTGGACTCAGAGGACCGGGGTGGGGGGGCAAAAACACCAAACCCCATCTCGTATCAACACTTTCTCTCTCTCTCTCTCTCTCAAACACACACGCATGCAGTGGATGTCACCCTTTCAGCTGAGACCCAGTTGAAAGCATGATGTCATCCCTCCCTCTCACATCTCTCTCTCTCTCTCTCCCCCTCCCTCCCTCTCTCTCTCTCTCTCTCTCTCTCTGCCCTCCATCCCTTTCAATTTACACTCATAAATCACAGTGAGAAGAAGACATTTTTAATCAAAAGAGAAAGAAAGATGGCTCAATAAATCCAACCACCCTAACCATAATAATGCTTGGCTCCCTGTGTGTGTGTGTGTGTTTGCATTTGTCTGCATGTTAGCATAAAATTTGTGTGCAGGTGTACACAAGTGTGTGTGTGTGTGTGTGTTGGTGTTTGGTGTGGGTGTGTGTAAAGGGTACATTATACTAATGTGTTGAGTGTCACCTGAGCTTTGTCATAGGTGACTATAGCATATTGAACGAGTATATCTATAATATTTCTTGTAGCACAGCTATAAAACTAAATAGCAGTGTCATGCATTCACTAAAGTAATTGGGTCAGCATGTGATATACATATATTTTCTTTTATCATTTGTTTTAGCTCAAAGGCTTGTCTTCCAGTCCATAAATAAAAAGTAATTTAAGAAATATCCAAATATGCAATGTAGTCACACAATCAACACGAACAAGGTAAATCTTACAATACAAATTTAGTCAAACCAACTAAATAGCCAATGATATTACACTGCGTGGTGACCATACAGTAATAGTAAAAATAAAGACTGATCCTGCAAGCTATCACTATATGTGTACATCCACATTTTTGCGTCCAAAATAAGGCAAGTATATGCTATCCTTTTAATAAAATATCCTTTTAACAAAACTTTTATCACAGTTAGTATCTGTCATTGGGCATTAGCTGGAAAATAGCAATTGTTTTAAAACTAGATATCAAATCATCTATTTATAGAATCTATGCAAAATTGCAAACCGGGGTGCTTTTTAGTCACGATGAAAAAGGGAAAGGCATAAAAATAAACACGAAACAGCACTGGAAGTTGTAGGTGTAAATATATAAACCAGTGTATAAGACAGTACTGCGTCAAACAAAGCAGCTTTAAGATGTGTTACATTTTTTTTTTTACTTCAACCATGAAAAGGCTGTGTCTCTGACATTGTCAGGGAGGCCTAATTTCTCAATGAATATTAAAAGTGCAGGTAATCGCTGAAGTTATTAGATATCTGGATACTATCTTTTAATATTAGTTTTTTGATTTATGAGCTGTGGGGTGACAGGGTTACCATGGTGTTCTCAATTTCTTGCTCACAAAAAAAGTGGACACACACACACACACACACACACACACCACCACCACACACACACTTTTGTGGGGGTCCACCAGAATGATTTAAACAAACGTAAACAAACAGCTCTGCCAGTATTGATAATTCCCATTATGCAACTTCCTTTAGTGTTGTCCTTGGATATTCAAATTGTGTTTTAAAAGCCACATGTGGATGGAGACACATTTTTTTCAGTCGTGTTTTTTTGTTGTCCCCATGGGAGCTGACAAAGGTGCTACAAGACGTAATATTTTATGTATGGAGGACAATACATACTGTCAATTTCCCTGATTATTGCCCTTAATGCCTGATGTTATCATAAGCTTAAGTTTGTATTACAACATTCTTTTTCCAATGTATCGCAACTTCACTTTTCTTGAGTTAAGTGCCTCTGTCTTGCAATATTTGTTTGTGTTTTTGGACAGAAACACAAGGTTATTTTTCAGCAGTTTTTGTTTTTGGCCTTTTACCCCCTCACTTCTTCCATCTCCTTTCTTTTGGTCTTTTAGAGTCCACGCCAGTAGCATTCTTGGCAAAGTACTCCTAATAGTAATTGGCTAGAACTCACAGTGATGGGGTGAGGGTGTTCAATTATTTATATTCCTTTGAAGCTGCCAATTTGAAAAAAAAAAAAAAAAAAATGAAGCCCCTTAGTGGACCCATTATTTTCTTCTTCTTGTTCTCTACACTTCTGTCTCTGTTTCTCTCTCATGTCTTTCTATTGCTCTCACTCCTTATCTTTTCCAGTCAAATTATGTTTGAGCTAACACTGTCAAGTTAATTCTGTCAAATTCAATTTTGTGTGCACCCTGCTGTTGCAGGCATGGCTTCATGCTTTACTCTGTATACTGTTTTTCTTTCAAAGAAGAAGAAAACAAGTAAATTTTTCATTGTGTTGCAGGCATGAATCCCTGCCTCAAGTAGCCTGTTGGCGCTGTCTACATTCAGAAGGTTGTTATAGGTTGAGTTTTCAGAGCTGTGCACCTACAAATGGTAGAAAGAAACAACTTGATTTAGTGGTGCAAGAAACCATCTTTTTTTCTTCTTAAGTTCACTTTGGAGAGACTCAACTCTATTTTCCAGTCAAAATGGAAAAAAAAAGGTGTGCTCCCACTATCAATTTGGGGAATTTGCCACCACAGAAGCCAAACACCAAAAAGTGTTGCCATTTGCTGCTTGCTGCATGTTTTGTGTGTGAGCTTCAGGTGCACATGGTTGCTGGGGTCACAGTAATGTTTGCCATACAACATGGCTGAACAGTGTTGATGAGAAAATCTTAAGCACCACTGAAATGATTTACAGTGTTTGAAGAATAAATAACCAATTGATAGTGCAGCTTTAGCCCATATGACTCAACTAAAAGATTGGTTCAGAAAGAGAAAATGTTAGTGCAGAAGTATCAGAATCAATGTAACTGATTTTATTGAAATTAACCCTTAAATGGTTCACAATGGTGAACCATTTAAGGATTAATTTCAATGGTGGTCACAAAAGTGGATCAAATGGCTGTCCTCCAAGCTTTCAGCCACAGTGTGGGTGATGCTTAATATCTCTTTCTTTTTCTTTTGCCATCATCTCTCATTCTCAGTCTCTTTTCAGTAACATGCTCCGGTAGTTTGAGCAATCTTATATGTGCTCGGTTTGACAGGACAATGCGAGTGATTGAAGTGCGTGAAAGGCGCTATCCCTCAATGTTTTGTTTTTTCCTCCAGCAGAAAGGAATTCAAGGATGATTTTCAAATTGTAAAGCCTCCAGTGCTTTGATGACCAAGTCTGAATCTTGAAAGGTTTTTGAATGCCAGCAAAGAAAGATATTCCTCAGTGTAATTTTTCAAACCTTGTTCCTGAGATCGCACAGGTGGAGACTTTTTCTGGTATGAGGCTTTACTTGGATTTAAATATAAAGATACAGTGATTGTTTTTCTGTGTTTATATCTCATTTTCAATGGAGAGATAGAAAATAGTTTTGTCTCCGTTTTCGTTATCCCGCTCGTCCGTTGTTTTGATCAGACCAATAACACCTTTGGCAATTGGAGGTGTCCTCTTCATTTAATGAGCCAACAAGTGTCAATTTCCTCAAGTGAGTCTCTAAATGACACAAAATTGTTCCCATTTCACCTCCTCTGTGTGCTCTCTGACCATTTTGAAATCAGACACACACTTAAGCTTAATTTTCCCACTTTCTCTCTAAGGAATATAGCCTATTTATTTCCAGTGGGCGGAAGGATACTTAGTGTCTTTTGCTTTTTTTCCCCTTTAGCCTTCAACAATGGTTTCAATGGGACCAATTTGTGCTTATTACAAGTGTGCCATTCCTTTTAGAAAAGCGGCTTTGCTGTGACAGCAGTGCGGTCGGGTAAAGTTTTTCACCTCTGGGTACTAACACTCCAGAACTTATTTTATACAGGATTCCCACATCCTGCCACAAGTCCCTCATGGACTGCAAAGCCTGAGCCCCGCGAGGTTGTTTGTAGTGTAGTCAACATAGCCGGCACACTGAATGATGCAATGGCAAAGAGTGTGCACAAAAAGCATCACATCTTTACTCGTGGCTTGTTTTACTGACCCTTCAAATCTCAATTTTCTTAAAACAAGTAAATACGTTTCCTAATGGTGTGACAACATTTTATTTTCTTTGCTGTGGAAATCATTAGCTTGGAGAAAAGTCTTGAAAGATGCGATGATGCTTTTAAGTAAAGCCTTTCTTTCTATTTGTATCAAGAGTAGTGTCATTCGTTACAGCACATTAAAAAAGTTTAATTGTGTTCAACCAGGTAAAATAATTCTGTGTTTTTATTAATTTTTTTGAAAGCAAGTCATTCTTGAGGTTACACGATGGACAGTTTTCCAATGTGGGAACTGGCTGTACAGTCCAGGCAGCACTAACTGGCTTTGTGAATCATCACGCCCACAACTGCTTGGCACCCCAGCTGCCCCAAGAGCAAATCCCAATTAGCCTTTCTTCTTTATATTTTAATTGGAAAAGCAACTGTTTCATTAACCCTTAAGCTTGCACAGCCAAGGTAAGGGTTATGTAGGAATGGAGCTTGACCCAAACATGCCCTGTGAAATATGGCTACAGCTGAGTGATTAGTTTAGACAGTATTCTTTTTTATCCTGACTGGCAGAGTGTGCATGCTTATTTTAAGCACACATTTAGACACCGTCAGGCATTCACACCTCACCAGTACAATCACAGTATACATAGTTTTCTCCTTCGTTGTCACTATCATGAGTTTGGTGACGAGTTCCCTGGCAACAGATGAAGAGGGAGGGAAAGTGCCTCTCCCCCAATTCTCTAATACAGATTTTTAGCTTATATTAGCTCCTAGGGACTTCTGCACTTTTCCAGGTTTTGCTGATATTATTTCATGGAAATGTATTCTCCTTTGTGACAAAATTAGCAAAGTATGATAGAGGTTCTCATACCAGACGCTGCATTACCAACTGAATGACTGAAACAAGAGTTAGTCCTGTTGCTGAAGATCGGAAATGTCACCTCGTCATCCTTTGAGTTTATATTGATGTCCAACTGTCCCCTGAAAAATTGGCAACAGGCCACCCACCAGTTTTTCCTCTCCTTTCCTCTTTTTTCTTTAACCTTTTCTCACCTCGTTCAAGTTTTTGCAGCAGTCTGCTGGTCTTTAGTTGGGAGTGATTGCGTGTGAAAACCTCCAGACAAGCCAATGCAAGACAGGTTTAGAGTAAAGGCTTGGTTTCCATAGTGATGGTGCTTGCCTACTCAGCCTGTGAGAATTGGTCCTGATTGATGGGGTTTGGTTGTTTAGGCCTGGAGGGTGTGTTTGAGTGTGTGTGAGAGAGAAAGTACGTGTTACTATGTTTGTTTGTGTGTGTGCTATTTAATGTATAGACTCCAATGCACCATTGGCTGAATCAGTCTATATATCTGTCCGTCCATACATCCATCCATACACCTGTGTGTTTGTGTGTGTGTGTGTATCTGTGTGTGTTTGTGATAAATCCAGGTAGGGTTTTAAGTCAAGTCCAGGACTGATGGACAAGCAGCTCTAGCAGCTTGGCGGCCTGCTGAGTCTTTTGGATAGCTGTTAGGTGGGTACTGCAGGCTAGTAAATCTGTACACCTCAGAGGTCTGAGTGGCTGCAGTTCAACACCAGCAACATCTCTCTGCACCGCCAGTCTGCTTGGTTTTGTCTGCAGTGACAACACCATAGAAAGTTTAGAAATTTCGAATTAGTCTTAATGCAACATGACGAAGATGTAGGTAAAGAAAAAGTTATGAAACACGTTGGGATGCCAGATTGCTCCTCTCTCTTGTCAGTGGTGTTTTTCTCCCCAAGCAGTCAGTCTTAATAGTGCCCGTGTGTGTCTGTCATGTGTCTGCTGTTTGGCTAATATGAAAATGTAATTTAATCTCAGTCAGGATTAGCTTCAGTAAATCAACTTCTTTAAATCAGCAGCATGCAGTTGTTCATATGTCATCCACTGGGTAAACATACCAAAAAGGAAAGAGTATATATGTTAGTTCATACAGGCGGGAGAGTGTCTGTTGAGAAAGTGGCAGTGATTCGGATGAAAATATGTGGAATAATTATATGCTTACAGTGCTTACAAGTACAACAGTAAAAAGAAGTTTTAAATTGAAGTTATTCTCATCTGCATCCTCACCCTGGTAATACTCTCTTCCCAGACTGCCACATGAGTGGCAGGCAAAAATGGCATTAGTTTGCTTGTAGTAGTACTTCTAATAGTACCAAAAGGTCTGTGTGCTATGAAATATACCTATTTGTAGCAAGATGGATAACAAGTGCCCTTTTCCCAAATCTATGCCTTTCTCTGCAATTCACTGAATGGCCATGCGTCATTTTGTCTCCCACTTTGCTAATTCAGCAGATAATGGCTCCTATTTATGACCCAGGAAGCTTTTCTCCATCAATTACTGTATTAGTCATAAAGCCAGTCCCTTCCCTCCCCTTACACCCCCCTCCACTAAACGACAACAGTAAAGTACTGTAAATGCAGCCATCTCATATTCACATACCCACCTCCCACTCTCCACCACTATATAATCCCAGTGCTGGCGTATCCTGTCTTATCAGTTCCAACAGAGGTAGCTACCAGTAGCAGGTGGTTGGTGTATTAGCTAAACAAGCGTATGTGTGCACAGTGTGAATTTTTTCCCCCTCCCATAGTTAGTCGTGTTTGCGTGGATGTGTTCTATTCTCAGGGCCTTGAAGATAGCCGGGCCCCCATTGCTGGTTATTTTAGCTCAGGCCATGTCCCCCTGCCAGGCAGATAAAGACGGGTCTCATGTGCTTATCTGGGCAGTGTTGTACCTCAGTTTGTCTGAGGGAAGCTTAGGGAATAGAGAGAGACTTTGGTGGAAGGGACAAATGGCCACTGCGGTTGCAATGTCCTTTCAATGTCATCTCTATTCACATAACGCACTCCGTTTGGTGGAGACTTTTATACAAGGTATCTTATAGCAAAACAAGTGTGCACATTTTAGGTGATGTTGGCACCAGTGCGAATCAAACCCACAAAAGCTCTGTGCCTATGGGTAAAGCACATACACTCACACAAAAAGCAGCAGACATTCAAAAGCATATTTTCTTTTAATAAAAAATATGTAGTTAAATTCTACGTCTTTGACTTCCTCTACTATGAAAAGCATCCTTATTGTATAAATTCCATCTTTAACCAGTCAACATACTGATAGTAAGCTGCTAAATGTAGCATTTAATTTAATGCCAAGAAAGCGTTCTTACAAAACATTTGAGGTAATTTGATACATACCAAATGCGTAGAGGGAGCTGTTCTGAGATAAATCTGTCAAATAGAAAGCGACAGGTTTCATGGGAAATAAAGTTAAAATTTTTAGAATACTAGCACTATTAGAGTAAAATAAAAGGCATATATTCATATTTTCCATGGTGAAGTTAGTTTTAGATGATTTTACCAGGGGCTGACATATGATATATCGAAAGCCACACATTTGATTCCCCATAGCAGCCAGTGTGCATTTACCTCCTGTGTCTATGATGTAGTAATTGAACCCAGTCAATGCAGGAAACATTGTGAATAAGCCTATCTTTTGATGATATGGTGTAGACTATACCATGTCATTATTGGGATTTTTTTTTTTTTTTAAAAACAGTTTAACCACAACACGGCTCAACCCTCTCTACCCTGCAATTACTGGCTACGTGGCAAGGTTCAAATTCAGAGAAAGGAAAGGCTCAAAGTCAATGGTAACTGGCAGCAGAAGCCCAGAGGCACACAGAAGAGGAAAATTGAAAAAAAAAAAAAAAAGGTTAATTGTACCCATCAGAGTTCACACAATCACCCACTGCATACCTGTAGTAATTACTCCATAGAAGACATTCATGGGTCCACGGCCACAGTCTACCACTTCCCCAACCTGGGCTGATTGAAAGTTAAGTAATGCCAATGACATTCGAACAATATTAAAACCTCTACATGAATAGTGAACAAAAAAAAAAGCAAAAATAGAAAGAGTGTGAGAGTTATGTGTAATTCTATAACATGTCCATGTGAAAAGTGACAGCCAGAGTGACCTGTGATAGCATATCAGTGTGTCAGATGTGGGCTGAATACACTTTTTGTAAGCCATCATCATGACGCGTGTGGTCTAAATGAAAGGGATATCATCTCTTACACACAACATGGTTACAGCAAACATGGAGCTTTTCTCCATTTTAAGAAGAATCAAGAATGTCACTCTGACATTTCTTCCTATCAATGTTTGAATTGAATGCCGCTCAAGACAAGAGTGTCCGCGTAGATTTGGGTCTCCGAAAATCAGACTTGTGTTGCTCACGCTGCACATCATCAGTGCATAATGTCATAAGTATCTGCTGGACATATGGTGCAGAGATAACGGGACGCCATATATAGTTCAAAGGGTCTGTGCCAGCCACACAACAAACAGTGCAGGGTATCAGTTACAACCATAATTGCTTTGAGATGCATTCTGGCAGAGCGAACAAAGTAGATTGGCAGATATTGGCGAGAATCCTCCACTATTGGGAGATGTTGACTGATGCTTAATGTGCCATAAAAATGTATTGCAAATGATTTTTTAAGTAAAACTTCCAATGATAAGAAGAGCAAGAGTTATAAAAGTTTTGTTTTTAGTAAAATATTCAGCATTTTCTGTCCTGCCCTCCCTCTTCACATAATTTCTTCTAGTCCCCGGGCCACCTGTCACCTCCTCTTCTCTTCCAACTTTCTCCTCACTGCTGACCTTGCCGCCTACTCCTGCTCTCACCTTCCCGTCACCCCCTGCTGCGCCATTCTTTTTCATTTCAATTTTCTATTTCATTTTCAAGTTCGCTCCCTAGCTTTCTTTTAAACCTTCCTGAGGTGATGTTGAAAACGATATAGAGAACATTATTAGAAAAATCTTGAATCTGTCAGGAGTTGTATTCAGACTGACATTCTGGCAGGTGCATTTGTTGTACATCTCTCTCATCCTATGAAGCAAGAGAGAGGGAGAGGGAGAAGGCGACTGGGAGGAAATGTTGAATGGTGCAGTGGAAAACTAATCAAAGAGCTCTGGCCTTCAGCAGAACCACAGCCACAGGCCTGCTCTGTGTAAATCCCTCCTCTGTCTGGACAGAGGGCACATTGTAAAGGGAGGTCAAATGCAGAAGAGCTGTGTTGTGTAAAGCTCTGTTATGTGTAGTTTCAGAATGGAAATTGAGAGTGTAAAATGCCAAAAGGGATCATTGTATGAGCCAAACAAATGAAGTAGGCCTGCTTCTTGGAGGTAGAGAAAAGCAGCAATGGTCATACGACTCATTATAGTAATAATAATTAATAGGAAGAGAGATGCAGAGATCTTCCTAAAACCTTATACTTTCTGTTATGAAACCTTTCATGAGGAATATGACTTCACCTGGGGTTATTTTAGCAAATGTAGAGTGAGATTTAAAGAGGGCAGACCTTTTTTTTTTTTTTTTTGAAGGATGCAACAATCAATACACTTTCATTTGACCATCAGAAGGTTGAAATCAATATTTCCAACATTAAAATGATTGTCAGCCACACAGCCCTTTAACACTTCTTATAAAAGTGTTTCATCCCTGCCCTTTGGCTGATTTATTAAGCTCAGCATGTTGTCTGTCAGTGTCCAACACTGTCAGACAACACCTACCAGAATGATGTTTTATCACGTATGACAGATTATTTACATATACCATGATGATAGCACTAATTCAGAAGTCTTACATCTTTAATCTTGGCAGTTTAGTTATTTTCATGCTGCACTTTTTTAGCTACACATTTACAAAAGTACTCGAGACAAAAGGCCAAACATTTAGACAATATCAAGGTAAGAGTAGCTCGGTTTAGCTGAACAACTGTAGCCTCAGACTGTAGTCTGAAAAGAAAAATACATGATATAACAGCAGCAGTTTTAATTGAAAGCATATTTTACATTTCTTTGGACCATTCTCAGACATCTAAGCTTATAAAATCGAACATGACAGGAACATATTTAGGTCTAAGATATGTGTAACCCCTCTCCTTTAGAGAGCCTCTTCTTTGACAAATGGAGCTGGCTTGGTGAATTTGTGAAAACTGCCTTTGAGATTAACTAGTATAGCCAGTTTGTGTAGCTTAGTGTAATATTTGCATCAGAATTGTTTATATTTGTGTTGTTAGTTGGGGACGGTGAGATGAACTTCACATGCAATGCCTCCACTCTCCCGAAGCTGTACACTCATTCTTCGTCTTTTCCTTCCCTCATCATATACTATTTCTCTTTGCCTCGTTCTCTCTAAAATACCCTCTCTTTACCCGATAATGAATGCAGGAACTCTCCTTCATATGTGTTTAGCAGTGCCTGGAGACTGGTGTCGGCCCATAGTCCCTTAATTATTAATTTGACGTTATGCGCTGGCCGTTTGATCATCCTCACATATCTGTATGATTCCGATTTAACGAGTTCCCCAGGACTCTTGTTTTTTTTTCTCTCTCTCACTCTCTTTCTATCAGGCTTGTTGTCTTGAACCTTCCGCAACTCAGGCATGAGTGAAAAATCTCATCACCAAAAGCACCAAAATTACCAACTTTTGAGGGACAGTTTAGTTTAGTTCTACGACCACTTAAAAATAATTAGTGTGTGAGGTCCAAGTGAGAATTGAACCGCTAATTGTGGCTTTTTAACACTTTTATTCAATGTCAAATTTAAACAAAAACTTACTGCCGCATCTTCTTGATGTCCTTTTCTGAGGTTTTGCTACTGCACTGGTAATATCCAGACTCCATTTCCCCATGGAGTTCTATTTTTGAGCTGCTACTAATAATCAGCACCGGCAAAAACATATAAATTCACAGTGCCATGGTCTACACACAGGAATACACACCACTGAAATCGGGGTACCAGTTGAGAAAAGGCACACTACTTTGATTCAGCCCAAGTGTGTACTGCAGGAGGTGGTTCAGAATGATGACATGGCCCAGTGGTTAAAGAGGCTGCCCTGTCACAAAAAAGCAACGGGTTCAATGGTCAAATCCCAAGTGTCCTAACTGTGGGACATTTGGGATTTGGCCATTGAACCTGATGGAGATAGGTCATTATGGATGGATGGTGAGCTGTCTGTCTGTCTGTCCGTATGTACAGTGGTGTGAAAAAGTATTTGCCCCCTTACAGATTTCTTCTGTTTTTGCTTTATTGTCACACTTACATGTTTCAGATCACCAAACCAATTTTAATATCAGACATAGATGACCTGAGTAAACACAAAAAGCAGTTTTTAAATGATGATTTCAATTATTAAGGGAAAAAAGCTATCCAAACCAACCTGGCCCTATGTGAAAAAGTAATTGCCCCCTCCTTGTTAAATCATGAATTAACTGTGATTAACCACATTTTTGAAAGCTGAGTTCAATTTCACTTGCCACACCCAGGCCTGATTACTGCCAGAGCTGTAGAATCAAGAAATCACTTAAATAGACAACATGAAGTAGGCTGAAAGATCTCAAAATGCAACACATCAAGCCCCAATCTAAAGCAATTCAAGAACAGACAAGAAACAAAGTTATTGACATCCATCAGTCTGGAAAGAGTTACAAAGCCATTTCTAAGGCTTTGGGACTCCAGCGAACAATGAAGCAGTGGTGAACCTTTCCAGGACTACCGGCCTACCAAAATGACTCCAAGAGTGCATCAACGTCTCACAGGAGGTCACAAAAGAACCCCAAACAACATCTAAAGCACTGCAGGCCTCACCTGCCTCAGTTAAGGTCAGTGTCCATGATTCAACAATAAGAAAGACACTGGGCAAAAATGGCCTCCATGGGAGAGTTCCAAGGTGAAAACCACTGCTGACCAAAAAGAACACAAAGGCACATCTCACACTTGCTAAAAAACATCTTGATGATCCCCCACACTGTTGGGAAAATATTCTGTGGACTGACGAGACAAAAGTGGAACTTTTTGGAAGGTGTGCGTCCCGTTATATCTGGCGTAAAACTAACACAGCATTTGGGAAAAAGAACATCATACCGACAGTCAAACATGGTGGTGGTAGTGTGATGGTCTGGGGCTGCTTTGCTGCTTCAGGACCTGGACAACTTGCCGTAATTTATAGAACCATGAATTCTGCTCTCTACCAGAAAATCCTGAAGGAGAATGTCCGGCCATCAGTTCATGACCTTAAGCTCAAGCGCACTTGGGTTATGCAGCAGGACAATGATCCAAAGCACACCAGCAAGTCCACCTCTGAATAGCTCCAAAAAAACAAAATGAAGGTTTTGGAGTGACCTAGTCCAAGTCTGGACTTAAATCCAATTGAGATGCTGTGGCATGACCTTAAACAGGCCGTTCATGCTCGAAAACCCTCCAATGTGGCTGAATTAAGACAATTCTGTAAAGAAGAGTGGGCTGAAATTCCCCCACAGCAATGTGAAAGACTCATCGCCAGTTATTGCAAACGCTTGATTGCAGTTGTTGCCGCCAAGGGTGGCACAACCTGTTATTAGGTTTAGGGGGCAATTACTTTTTCACATAGGGCCAGGTTGGTTTGGATAGCTTTTTTCCCTTAATAAATGAAATCATCATTTAAAAACTGCTTTTTGTGTTTACTCAGGTCATCTTTGTCTGATATTAAAATTGGTTTGATGATCTGAAACATGTAAGTGTGGCAAAAAAGCAAAAACAGAAGAAATCTGTAAGGGGGCAAATTCTTATACACGGCACTGTATGTCTAGCTTTTTATTTCATTTCCAAAACTCAAAGTGACCACCTCCCTTACTTATCCAAGTCTTCTCTTTGCTGTAGAACAGAGTGTGTGGGTGTGCAGTACCGAATGAGAATAAGATACAGAAGGGATTGCAAGAAGAGGCTAGTGTGGGTTTTTGTGACATTACAGAGTCGAATGTGTGTGTCTGTGTGTGGATGTGTGCTCTCAAATAGGTATTTGGTAGTCTGTTCTTTCAGGAATGTAATCACACTTATTTAATGCTGCTTAGAAAAGAACTGAATTAAGCTCCAGTGTTAAAACATTCGTCTTATGACGTGTTTATGAATCTCTCTCTCTCTCTCTTTTTTTTTTTTCTGTGGCTGCCCTTCCCTTTCTTCTTCATTTCCTAGCACCACCACGGTTCACTAAAGTTCCGGTCGACCAGATTGGCGTCTCGGGGGGCGTGGTCTCCTTTGTGTGCCAGGCGACGGGCGACCCCAAGCCAAGAGTTAGCTGGAACAAGAAAGGCAAGAAGGTCAACTCCCAGCGTATAGAGGTGAGTCAATGAGCCCTGCTGTTCACTCTACACTTACGGTACTGTACCAGGTCATTACCATGCAACACTGCACTAAAGGATTAGATTAAAAACTGATATCTCACAGTAAATGTTCTTAGACAGGTCGTTAGTTGTCTAAAATATGTGTTCAGTTAATTCAACTTTTATTTTATGAAATGGTATAAAGTCTGAAAATGGTGCCTGAAATGCCATAATGCCAAACATAATGTAAATGCAGCCATAGTAATAATTCTGTGATCCTGAGCTTGCTTTTTTGCAACACCATCCTGCATTCATATTAAAAGCACAGTCTTCTATTGAATTTTGGGTTCCCGCACAGTCTTTTTTAAAAGGGTGTTTTTATTTGCTTTCTTCACCCACAGCTTGCACAAATACGTCTAAACAACAGCCACCAATCTTTTCATGGAATGGCTTCTCTAAAGCTTCTCAGAGCGACGTGCAGGTCCACCATTAGCTACAGTCGCCCTGTAATGCAATGCAGAGCCCTCCCTTTCCTCCCGCTCTGTCTTCTTTGCACTTGACTGACTCTGCTGTTGTCACATTCTTGATTTCAGTGCTTTTTTTTTTTCTACATACAGCCCTGTCTGTGTGAATGTGCCTGTGCGTTATTCATGATGTTTGTTGTTCAGTTCTCGGCAGGCGTCCCAGATGGCATCTCTAAAAGTCTTGATTGATGCTCAGTGTCTCTTAATTAAAAGTTGCTTTCGTTAACAACGACGGCAGAGCACAGAGATAGACATGCACATGCTGCAGCATGAAGACAACCACAGGGGAGGGGGCTAAAAGTAAAAAAAAAAAAAGAAAAAATGACAACAGCATCAACAGGGAGAGAAGCAGCATCTCAACGGAGGACAAAATAAAAAGAGAAGTTGTGTTTGTACTTTCTCTTCTTCTGCATTCTAAGTAGGAAACAAAGCCAAGGGCGTGAAGGAGCCCGCCAGAACGGACGCTTCCCTTCCTCCGTTTAGCATGAAATAAAAAATTTGTAAGGGGTTTTGAAGTAGTTATGATATTTTTTCTTCTGTTCTACCCTCTAGACAGCTGCTTTGATATCGATCATGATACCGTGCTCTGCAGTGTTTTTAGCCTAATTAGTGGCTCAGCCCTGAGATGTGCAGCAGTGGAGCAGCAGTGGAGCAGCAGGGCTGCGGAAGACTTTAACTTATATCTCAAAGTCATGCTTTGCTCAGAGATCTCTGTAGTGAACCCATTGTTGAGGTGCTGTAAGCTCCAAGTGTTAGATATTGGAAGAGTAAGTTGTACGTGAGACTGACAGGCAGGCTGATCGGCTTCTCTAACACTTCATGCATTCAGATTAGCTCCGGAAATAACTGTATTAAAAGGAAGGGGTGATTGGCTTAGTAATGTCAAATAATCATTTAGCTAATGCTTCTTGGACTCTTGGAACATTTGACTGCATGGTGTGGCTGGGCTCGACTCGACTCTCTCCATTGGTCCATTTGGTGATAGCACTTGGTACATTTTGTTTTTTTTTGGTATCACCTCAATCGAGGATCCAAGTGAGCAGTGCGTAAACTAAATGCGGCAGCAATGTTTGCATTTACTCGACACAGATTTTTGAAAGAGGCCATCCCACAAAACCACACTGTGGTCAACTGATGAGGTGCAGATGTTCCTTTGTTTGAAAGGATTCAGCGAGAACTGGACGGAGCATCAACATTTGTGTCACGTTGACAATGACGATCAGCCAAGAGTACCACGTCCATGAAGGGGCGTTATCGCTAGTGGAAAAGAAAAAACAAAGAAAATCCATTTGTACTTAAAGCGAGTAGAGTCAAGCTGAGCCGCACCATGCAGTGGAAATGTGGAATTCTTGAGGGTCTGCTTCTTGCTGCAGGATACATGCCTGTTGGGTGGTTTTCAGTGAGATCAAAGCTGTGACTGTTCAGATTTTGGCCAGTGGCCAGTTTCTGTAACTACTAAGTCAAAACTGCTCTGCTGTCAGATGTCGGTATGCCCCAAGCATCACATTTTAAAGTAAAGATGTATTTAAAAGGCCGCTATTAAAGTCGATCTATTGTTGTTAAGAGGACCCTATTAATAGGAATATAAATTTAGTAATTAACTTAAAGGTAAAGCTAATTGCAATTCCAGGCTATTTCAGATGTACAGTATGGTTCTTAACATTTGATACATTAGTATGTTGATGTCCAGTTTGGTCTGAATTGGGAAATTAGAAGTTGGACAATAACAATACTGCCCATTGTGATGTTTTATACTTAATAGAAAGTACATTTTGTAGTTATTGTGCGTAGCCGTCAACATTTCTGATACCGGCACATAAAGAATATCTTGATAATTAAAACATAAATGGTGTTAATGTTTATATAATCCTTCTTAAATGTAATGAGTCTTTTTTTCATCCTAACTGCAGCTATCTTCAACCCAGTATTCTCAGCACATGTTGCATTCTGAGTGTAGCCTGATTTTGCTTTTAACAATCGCTTTCAACAAGGTTCAAAACAAAGGGCTTTACAGAGAACAAAGGGCATAATTATAGATAAAACCAAAAGATGAAAACACGAAAAAAAAAAAGCAAGCAGATCACACACAAAGATATGTGCGTGTGTGTGTGTGTGTGTGTTTCCCTATAATGCTTTATTTATTTAGGACCAAATGTTTTACAAGAATAGAAACACACCTTTCCAACCAAGGTCATCTTGTTGGAACTCACCATGTTTGCGGTCAAGTTTAGGATCAGTTTAGGGAAACTGACTGATTAGTTAAATCTGAAACAGGAGAACACAAGACACTGTTTGCTCTGGTGCTTCACCTACATCACGTCACTTCAAAACCAGTATTGCTGTTGGAATCCCACATCTCCCTAACCGTAACTTTTTTTATTTCCTCTGTACCATACAGACTATTGAGTTTGACGAGGGCGCCGGCGCTGTACTCAGAATCCAGCCTCTTCGAGCACCACGTGATGAGAACATCTATGAATGTGTTGCTGAGAACACTGAAGGCGAGATCACTGTCAATGCCAAGCTGTCCATCATCCGAGGTGAGTCCTGAACTGTGAAACAGTGTGCAGACGGATAACTACAAAAAGATCATTAAAGTGGACATCCGTGAGCTCCTTGGCTTTTTTATGATGACACCTTGCCTTGGAGTTTTTGTGCTCCACTTGACAGGGAGTGAAGGATGCACTTTTGCTTGGAATTTCTGTAGGTAGCGATTATTTGTGTGGTAAGCTATTTTGGCTTTAGCTGTAAACGCTGTTCAGCTGCATTGCTTTGGATTTCTGAAACAATCTCTCGGTAAAAACTCAATGGGCTTCGTTTATATTGTGCCTTTCTAGTCTTCCAACCACTCCAAGTGCTTTACACATGTCAACATTCACGCATTCACACACACATTCATACACTGATGGCAGAGGCTACCTGGTTTAAAATCATAGTTTTTGGAAAATCCCTCATTTTTATTTAATATATGACCTTACATTCATTGTGCATCTATCATACATGATTATAGTCCCATTTATCCATCCAAGATGTTACTTTACAATATACAGGATTAGATGTTTTCATATTGGAAAATACAAAGAATATCCTCCTTAGGGCTTTCATTTGATAAGTACTATGTAAGCTAACTCAATAGTGTTATATGAATCATCACTGTAGAAGCAGAATTGATATATGTGAAAATGTAGTGGATCATTGCTTAAAGCTTTTGTGCTCTTGTCTATCGTAGCCTAAAACAGACTTATGTTCCCTTACAACAGATGGACGGCGTGAATGCTGTTTATCAAGGTTTCATCAATTTGATGGAACTAATCAACCGTCCATTCACGTAATAGCTGAACCTCTATTTGCCTGTGATGAAAAACCATATGATCCCTGAAAGAAAATAATTGATTGGTGACCCTCAAGGGCGCAGCAGCCGGCAGATGTGTCGCACAAAGACTCACTCTCACATGTAATGGTGTAAAACAAGAAAATAGTACCAGATATGTAGATGAAATCAGCAATATCTGAACTTTGTGGCCATTTATTGATTGGCTCCTATAGGTGCCAGATTAGTTTCGGCAAAGATATATGTATACTTTGTTTAGCACTAGCTTAGAGGTCATGGAGGACGGTTTCATAGGCATGCAAGCATGTGGTCACAAACCCCCGCTTTCTTCGCTCATTCTACCTGTTTCTGTCTGCCCCACACACACATAGACACACACACTCAGTGTCTTCTCTTCTGTTCTCTCCTGCCGCCATCTGCCATGTTTCCAGGGCTGGATGAAGCTGAGCTATTGCTGGCTGCCTGGCAGCACGCAAGCTAGGCCTTCCTGGCTGTCAGATCCACAGGCAGTGAGATGGGGTGGGGAGTGTGTGTTTGTGTACGTGAATGTGTGTGTGTGTGTGTGTGTGCAGGGAGGTGGGGGGAGGGGGAAGTTGGACCAGGGATTGGAAGCCTGGTCCAGCATCCTGGGTTAGTTATTGTTAGCAACAAAAACCTCCACCCTGGAAGATTGTTGTTGGGTGCTAGGGGGTTGCGAGTGCCTCAGGTGCCCTTGAAAACTCAATATACATGTTGAAAAGTGGTACTTGTGCTTTGAAATTCCAAGTATGATCAGATTTCTGACAATTTCGTGCACACTGTTGCCTGGAGTGATGTCCATAGAGCAAGGCTGTAGCACTGTGGTGCTCTACTTAAGGACTTTTCTACTGGTGGACACAATGGCTGCTCAGCCGAGACACTCCATTTACAGGATAGTACCTGACAATTCCAGGGCACTTGAATCCAAAACCTTGTAGGACCTTGTGTGTTGCATTAATATATCATTGCAGGACCATACAGGAATCAAACTCCCTGCCTGTATCATTAGCTTCATGCTCTGAACAATTACATTATGTCATGTGATTGTTTTTCTTTTGCAAAAGACCACATATGTTCATTCATTCATAGTCAGAAGCCAATTTACAACAAGCAACAAACACACCAGATTTTAAACATCAAGCCTAGGCATGTGCCGTTGTGTGAAAGAGCACAGGGCAAGCCCAGAGCAGTCCACAAGAGCAGAAGGAAAATGAAAAGATATCGGAATTCAACTCAACAAGGTTTCCTCCAGAGCCCAGAGGAAGCTCTGCTGCCCATACAAGGCTGGGATAAAAGTGTGATGATGGAGGTTGAAGGTGCAAGATGGGTGGCAGAAGAGGAAAGCAGTATGTTCTCTCTGTTTTCCATCTTTAATGAGGTCGGGCCCCCCTTGCATTAACCTGTCAGTGTAAAGAAGGAGAGGGGAAAACGTGTAGGGAGAAAAATGTAGAATATGAGAGATATAATTTGATTTACAGAAAATCAGCGAATGGAGAAAGATGTTCAGGGTGAAGTGAAAATGGGTAGAAAGTGAGAAAAAGAGTAAGGGTGAATTTAGGGATGGAATGCAATTATAGGTGGAAGTGGAGCAAACCAGGGGAAAAAATTGAGAAAATATGGCCAAAGATAAAGGGACACAATAGGGGGTGTTGTGGACGATTGGCAATGTAGAACAGGTGAGAAGGACAATAGGCGAACAAGGGATCTTGGAACAGGTGCAAAGGATTATGGGATATGGGACAAGGCACCAGGGAGCGATCCACAGTAAACAGGGGGAATGTGGTTTGGGATCTGGAGAGGCAGAAAATGGGTCACCACGATGGGTGACTTGGCCAGAAAGCCATGGCTCACGTTTGTAAGAAAATACAGCTGCATGCACACACGCTCCCACAAACAACCAGAACAACATACATTTAAACAAACATACATAGATTATGTCTCAGTGTAATGCTTGCACGGACACACACTTCCTAAAAAAAATAGGTCTTGAAACTCACTTACTTACAGTCTGAGTAAGAACCAGGAACATTCATTCAAAGTAGGAGCAGTCCACGTAGATGGGCACATGCGTGGCCATATAAATGCATGCATAGTCATTGTTTAGCACATATTGCATGTAGACACACAGAAGTCTCAAATACAGCAGCCTTTTCTGTCCTAGCGTGAACTCATCTACCATGACATGCATGCGGACTCTGTTTGGAGTTTGAAAAGAAATGAACAACAGTACAGGCTTAACCACGCACATATTGCAATGCCTGGCAAAGATATACACACAGACAGCAAAGATACACACACACATACCAGCAATGTGTATGCGCATAACCACTCCCAGCACACACTGTACATACGATTATACTGACGGAAACATGTACACACAGCAGGATATAGACATTCTGACACATGCAAGTACGTGTAGTAGGAATGCACATTTATTCATACAAAAGACATGACAGACAGACTATACTTAAACCCCGTCTCCATATTATTTTTATACTGTACTGTGACAATGACACAACCCCACCTTTTCTTCTGCTGTCTCCGCGGTTGTGTATACGCGCATGTGTGCATGTGTTGGTGGCAATGGCAGGGTGCGTTTAGCATTGACTGTGACACCTCCTTGGCTGTTGCTCCACTGCCTCAGCTGAATACCTAAGATGGGGGGCCATCTGGCTCCACTAAGACTTGCATAGAGTCCTCTGGGAGTCCTTGGAAAGGGACCGACAAGCATATGAAGCACACTCTTGAGATCTTACACAGCTTGCAGCTTGCTCTGGGGTTTTTTTCCCCCTGTTTTTAGGATTTGCCTGTTTTTTTCAGGCAAGTGTTTTAGAGTGTCAAAAGGAAGGCAAAGTTGCCACTGGGATATTGTCAGCTCATGCTGTTGTGAGGAGATCATGGGGAGTTATCCTGCTTTGTGTGCTTGTATTTTACACTGCTGCAGTCTTTAGCCTTGTGATTACTGTTGCAAATAGATTCTCCCCTGAGGCATCCCAAGGAGCAAAAACTGTGATTGATGAGATTTGGTCTGATATTGAGTTTTGTTTTTTTTTTAATGTTGAAGATGTTGTAAATATGATGTGTCTATCTGTGTGTTTGGAAAACCCAGATCACAGTTAAGCAGAGCTGCTCTCAAGGCAGAAATAATCATGTTGGTTGAGTTAAATCTCAGTGTTAAAGGCATGGGGCTGCACTTTTTCCCTTGAAGAAAATTTCAAGTATGCCCTGGGCTGTTTGAAACAGCAGGCACCAGAGACTCACCTCTGATATACACACACACTTACTCACAGTTCAGTTCTCAGGCCTGGCCTTTTATGAGTGCTTGCTGCAACATACCAGGCCTAGCCACTTTCATTTGCAGCCAAGCACCCGTGTCACACCCTGCTTATTTTCTTTTGCCACTCCCAACCAGGTGGAACCAATCAAACTTACCCTTTTCTGTCTCTCATCACTCACTTAATTCTCTCCCAAACCTTTCCAATCATCTCGCTTTCCCTCTATGAATGCCAAGTTGTAAGTCTGGTTTTCATCCATGTCATCCATCCATATATTTTACCTTTTTTTTTCACCTCTCCTAAACTCACCCCACGATCCTACCCTGTCCTCTACCTCTTCTTTGTCTGGTCAGAGTTTCATAATTTGTTTTAAGGTATAGTAGAATATTGGGTACGCAACATATCCATGTAAAACTAATTTCTAACTAACTAAACTATGTTTTTTTCATTGTTTATTATGTGGCGTTTTGTTTTCATGCTGTATGTGGATTCAGTTTGGTGTACTACTGATTGCAACATTTGTCGCAAATAAGGCAAAAGAGGAATGCTGATTGAATAAATTCATACAATTATTTTACCACTGAGTGCACTCTGAAGTGCATTTAATCTGACACAGGCCCATAATGAAGGATACATGGAAATTGCTTTAGGTTTCGCCCAAATCAAAGTGAAATGAATTTTATCGATTGAATATTATCTGTGCTAAATACCAATAGGCTAAATCAATTTGTTAAGCTGTTCTATTAGCTCCAATACGAGGAGTGTAAAATGAACTTGGCATGGTCTGTAGTTGCTGAGTCTTCATCAGTGTTTTAGTGTATGGATGATCTGCTGTGTACCATTTGTTAGTATGTGTGTTAATATTACAGATTTTCTCAAATGAAAGCTGTAGGATCTCGTCACAATGAGATGCAGACGGTTTGCGCTACTGTGACTGCACACCTTCATTTTTTGGCATTACTAGTGTATGGCTCTACAAGTTTGCATTATGACAGAAGATATCATCAGGGAAATCATGTTTTTACCAGCTCTGGACCAGGTTAAAAGTGGTTACCATGGTTACAATGGTTACCATTGTGATCTAGCCAGGTTAAAAGAAAGCCACCTTTGTGACCCTGAAGACCCCCCTTTAGGCTCTGTAAACCTCAGTACCTTGCTGAGTTTGCTTAGTTGTTCATCCCTCTGGTCGCCACTAACTGCTTGCTTAACTGCTGTGAAATAGGGGTGGGAGGCAGACAGAGGTGCTTTGATGAGATGGGTAAAAGAAGTGAGTGGCAGCGAGATGGAAGGAGAACTGGAGTGGAAGTTAAAGGGACAGAGACCAGCCAACCTTTCTACCAATGATGGCTACAGTCCAAGCTCTGAGACATTCTATTTCCTACCTTCACGTTTACATTTTGACCTCCATCCATTTTTCCTCTCTCCCACAATATCTCTACCATTATGTTCTAAACTGCCTCCGCTCTATTTCTCTCTTGTACAATTGCTCTCTCTTTCTGTCTCTACCAGTCTTGTTTGTCTTTAAGTGGGTTTTGTGTGAGAGATTGAAAATGCATCCTGTTGCAGTGGACAGCAGCCAGTGGAGAGTGATGCGTGTGTGATACAGCCATGTATCAAACAGGATTTCAGCAAATTGCAGAAGAATAAAATCTTTTATTAAGTCCTCTCTATTTTGGATTTTACCTAAGCCTTGAAATGCTTTTATTGTACTGACAAATTTTTTAATTTTGATTTTAAAATACTTAAGTGCAACCTCATCTATAATGAGGACAGAGACAGAAGACAGGGAGACAAAGACTGAATATGTCACATTATGTTATGTTATGAATTGTTCTGATCTTCACAGCTTTTAGCGTGAATATTTGCAATCAGTGTTAAGAAAATGTGAGAGTTTTCCTTGTATGTGATGCAATCTGGTTTGAAAGTTGGTCAGGATTTTAAAAGTCTGAGCCCAGGCTAAGAGAGGAGAAGAGACAGTTTGAGAAAAGAGAGATGGTAACAAAAGAGAAAAATAGAGGACATTTCTCCTCATTGCTATTCATTTCATCAGTATTCCCTTTACGTATCTAACAAGCATCAGCACAAATACACATTTAGGTTTGTGGAATATTCCCCTTGAGTTCACTCATGACCCCTTGGGTTTTTGTAACCTCTTAAAACTACATTTTACATTTTCTCACAAATATGTGGTTATTAAAAAGAAATAAAACCACGAAAACTCTCTCCTAAAACCTCCTTTTTGCAGATGTTTTTTTTTCTTCTTGCATTGGATTATTTGTGGTCAGTTTTTCCCTTGTCTTTTCTCTTTGTAATGCTAATGTCAATGTTTTTTTTGGTGTTGAAGGGTTGAATTCTTATTTTATTGTGTTTATCTTAGAGGAAGAGGTGAGTCGAGGGCATCGGAAAAGCTGTATGAAAAATTAATAAGACACATAGTGAAACATGAAGAGACAGACAGACAGACAGGTAGTTTCCTGATATGTGTGCAGGCATGCATGTTTGACAACCAGTGCGAGACAATATGTTTGTTGTGTGTTTAAGTCTTAACCCCTTACTGCCTGAATTTATTTATAATTATATAGAAAAATAAATGATTTGTGTTTTTGCATTCAAGCAGATGCTAAATTAAGTGGAGATTGTTAATTTGAATATAGCATAGCATAGAATAGTACAATATAATAATAGTATAATAAAATATCCATGTACATACGCATAGAATATATATATATTTATTTATGTATCCATGCATCTATGTATATATAATGTATACATAGAATATGCATCAACCAGCATTAGTGGGATACAGAGGCCACCTCAGCTGCATCAAGACCGGAAGAGGTTTGAGGCGAATTCGCAACAACAGGCAACAAGGGGTTAAGTGTGTGTGTGTGTGTGTGTGTGTGTGTGTGTGTGTGTGTGTGTGTGTGTGTGTGTGTGTGTGTGTGTGTGTGTGTGTGTGTGTGTGTGTGTGTGTGTGTGTGTGTGTGTGTGTTGGGGGGGGGGGGTTGCAAGAGCGAGACAAAGTAAGAGAGCCAGCAGGCAGGCACTGGCCGCCCTGTAATGAGACAGTGAAGAATAAGCTTGGCAGTATCAGCAACAGATCTGGCTGTTCCTCCACTTCCTGTCCGCCTGCCTCTGAGGAGACCTTTGCCCTCTCCCACTAGTCTCATACACCTATAGAGAGAGCAAGAAAGATAGGAGAAAAGAGTGGCAGGAAGGTGAGAAGAAAAGCAAAGGGGTAGAAGGAGAATGCAAAACTTGTATGTCTTTTTGGACTTTTGTTGAGCCCAGAGTTACTAGACAATGAAGCCCCACTGCACATTTGCAGCCTCCATGCAAAAACCATTTAAAGTGTTAGGAGACGTATATATTTCAAAGTCTCTGTTAGCATGGACAGTCATGAACATGTTTATACTTGGATGCCAATTTGTTTAAAGTGTCCACACAATTTCACACGTTAAATGCCTGAAAAAAACATTAAAAAAAGAAGGCACAACTCTCTAAAATGAGCCTGAGACCCCGACATACCTCATGTGTTCAAATCCACACTGAGATAATGCTATGTACCTTGTTTATTTTTTTGCCAAGTGCTTATCTCTAGCTTGTCCCTGACAAACAAGTCAATTCTCATTCCCTAGCAGCACTCACTGCCTCCACCAGTAAATAATACATTTGTTTGGTGCTGTTAAGATCTGCACCCAGCGGCTGAGGTTACCTGCTCACAGTGAACCCATTTTTGCATGAGGCACCTGTTATCAGCTAGTTAGTGCAAGCAAGTTTTGTCCTTGCAAATGGTAAAACGTTTGGTCTCCCTTTGTGTGCACGATTCCAGTAACTTATATTTTAGTAAGAAGTAGTATTCCTCCTCGCTATATTATGTTTTCAGGTTGTCCATCCATCTCTACATGCATATGTGCCATTCCTGTTATAGTCAATATCCAAAGAACGTCTTGAAGGAATTTCTTCAAATTTGGCACAAATGTCCACTTGGACTCAAGAATGAACTGATTAGAATTTGTAGTCAAAGGTCAGTGGGACTTATTGACTGGAATCATACCTTTTTATGTCCTTCAAAGTCTTCACCACAATGTGAATCTGTCAATCTGTCATGTGAATCTGGACAGACGTCGGTGTAAATTGCAACTTGACTAGTTGGTGGAGGTGTACAATCATGAGGTAGTAATCCTGGTTTGTTTTTGTGGTTGTCACTTGGCTCTTCCATTTGAAGAGGATTGTTTGTGCAGAGAATGTCTTTTTTTTCTGTGATGGTGCTTATGAGGTGCTACTTCTTGCTATGTTGGGATTCGTAAGCTGTTATTGGTGTCATTGGTGTGTATTAAAGGGCAGACTTGGCACGAACAACAAATCAATAGGTGAATGTCAACCATGTGGATGGACCCTAACCCTCATGCCCATGATCTCTCATTGGTGGATTAAGAAATGTTGTAATTTTTTCCTCATAAATACTTTGCTTTCAATGACTCTGGGGCTTCCTTTCCATTCTTGAAAGCTATCTCTCGACCCACCTTTCACTTTTTCCTTGCCCGTCCCCACTTCATAGCTCTATAGTGGCATTTGTATGGCTGCCAGACTGCTGCCAGCCTTCTATTTCTCTTTCTCACCCCGTCTTTCTCTTGTGTAGAAAAAGTTCCCTCTAGAGGAAATTCACTCAGATGAGAGTTTATGGCCTCTCAATCCTTTGATCCTCAGAACCTGTAATGCAGTAATCATGTGTGATTGGAGGATGAAGAAAGGGGACACAAGCTGAGTGGTAGCAGGAAAGATAAAGGAGAAAGAGGCAGAGAGAGAAGACGTGGTGCTGATGGAGCAGGATAAGTGGAAGGAGCTTGCCTCTAGCCAGGGGTGCCTGGCTCCTGAACTTTCACCATCAATTTCATATAATTCCTGTTCAAGTAGAGCAACCCTGGCCACCCCAGACATCTGACCACAGCCAATATACAGTTAGACACTAAGGCAGAGTAAAAATGAGGAAGAAGAGGAAGAAATGAAGACATAAGATGAACATCAGGGGGCAAGCAGAAGAGGGGTTAGTCTCTGTCTGATTGGTTTATTACTAGCTAAAACGTTTAGATAAATGCCTCTTTTGTCATAGAAAGGTGCTTGCCAGGAGACTAAATTGAAAGATTAGTGTTTCCAAGATGCTTTTCCATCAATAAGCAATCACTGGTTGAATTGTCCTGGCGATTTAACCTGTGGCTTTACAAACCCTTATGTTTCCTCACATATAAGGTAGTTTTCATAATCTGTTTCTTAATGAGAAACTATAAAACAGCCATAGTCATCTTCCATCTCTATAATCCCAAATATGACAAATGTCACTTATACACTATCTGGTGTAGTGTTATGTCCAAAAATATGTCAAATTCTACATGTATTTAAACTTGAAATTAGTAGATAGATTTCCTGCATCTGCTTCCTGCATTCCTTTCATTAAATTTGTGCCAGTATTTTGGTCCCATATGATTTTGTTGGATAAATGAGAAATGTAAGTAGTGCTGTTCAAAATATGTTTACATGCACATATTAATATTATTGCACAATTGGATAATCAATGCAGCTGGACAGAGGATTTATTTGCCCACAAGGGTTTTGAATCAATCTGGCTAGACAAATGAATGAGAATAATAAAACGACAATAATACTAATAATAATTGCATTACATATTGCAACAGTACATATTTTACAGTGTAAGATGAAAACTAATATCAATGCAGTAATTATGCGCAGAAATCAAATCAGGAATGCATATCTTACACCAGGATAGTTCTTTTTGCACCACACCTAAGACATCTAATGAGAGTTCGAAGAAAGAAGTGGTTCCTGTGGAAACGGTGTGAGTGACGACCTTTGGAGGCCGACTCATGCATAAAGAAGAGCAAAGGGATATGGCCTGGTCCACCAGATTCATGCATATACATGAGCCACCAGCCCAGGTGACTGAAGGCGTACAACACAGAGGTCGTGGTGTGGGCCTGCAGGATTGGCAGAGTTGAAGTCCTGCATGCTTCACAAGTGCCATGTGTACACTTTATTAAAAGTTAGACACTCTGTTTCTCTAATTCTAAGATGGGAGGATACAACTGAGCTAAGATTGATTAGAGGAAATAGAGGACTTATGTCCATAAATGTGCAATACATCTCAAACATGGCATACAGCAAGTTGCACAATTAAGAAAATTATAGAAATCTTCTAAAATCTAGGACATGTGAATAAGGTGTACTTCAGAGGGGCAAATGGAGAACAAAAGAGTAAAGGAAATATCAGGCAGAGGGAGGCCAATTGGATGATACTATCCAGGACTTCTTCATGATTACAAAACTTGTATTCTGGAGTGCAGCCCAGATCCTACTGGGTTTAACAGCAGCTGTTCACATTTGAAGAACATTGTGCTCCTTGGCCCTTAAAGGGCAATGCCAAATCCAACATGTGTTGCTCTTTCCCCTCTGCCCACAAACCCATACACCCACATTTTCTGTCATGTGCTCCCATTGAAAAGCATGGAGTTCAGGTTAAACCTACAGTGCGGAACTTTTGTCTCCCCCCTCTGGCAGTGAAGGAATGATTACACAAATCCTGTCCACAAGTATATATAACATATGCCAAATTCATTTATTTGTTTGTGTATTAGTTTGTTTGTTATGAGTTTTTCTTTTTCTTACTTGGAGCATCAAACGTTTCTTACTTTATTCCATCATATTCCTGATTGCTGTAGCCTGCTCTGTCACAGCGGCTTCTCTTCCCCTCAGCTCACGCAAACTAACTATTGCTGGTTGATGTTTAATGCATCTCTGCCGATGCACTAGCACAGGAATGTAGGCACAAAAGCCAGATTTAAAATCTCTGCAAAACACAGATATTTACCTGGAAGTGGTAAGGCTTAATCAGCATTGTGTGAACTCGTTTGGTGAATGCTTGAATGTAATGGACATTCATTTATATGTAAAAGTGCCAGACTCCAGCTTTACGCCTCACATCTCTGTGTGAATGGTAGTATCATTGGGTTTTTACAGCTGGAGGGGAAATAGTTTTTTTTTTTCATTTGGTACACCGCGTACTGTATGTGTATTTTCATTTTTGCAGGTTCCTTTTACTGACGGGGGAGAAAGTTTGACCACTCACCAATTTCTCTGTCAAACGTTGCTTTATAGCAGGAAATGGTTGTGAAATTGCAGCTGGAGGTTTTTTTTTTGTTGTCCACTTTTCTTCCAAACAGTCCTGTTTGTTACTTACCTTATCAGCATTCTACCCACAGCATCTTGGTCTTGCCATCTTTTTGGCCCCCTGCTAATTTCCAGCCACCACAAACTCTCAATTGTTGTTCTGCTCCCCAATGGTGCCTCAAAAACTGTCATTATTGGCTTAATTGCACTAAGTTAAGACACCCCTCACACTCCAGCCCCACCCATATGCCTCTCTCTCCTTCCTTAATCTTTTTGCATTTACTGTCTGTCATTGAGGTTTTCGTATTTATTTGGGTTAGATTAGTTGCTTTGGTAGAAATGGCATAGCTCAACCCTCTCAATCGGTTGCTTTGGCCCAAAGTGGCTTGGCAAGCTTAGAGACACCTTTGCTCCACATGTCCTAAGATGGTCCTATAAGTCTCACATATAGGAAAAAAATCTATTTGGACTTCAGTCTTTCTTTAATTCTGTTCATCACATAATTGGCATTGCTGAAGAATGATGATAAGGTATACAGTATTGACACAAGGGAAGAAAAGCGTTCTCAGTTATCATGCAGGCTGTTTAAATGGTGAATCTAAAACTTATTTTGCAGTTGAGAAAGAGAGAGAACGACTACATATGACTCCAACTTCATTGCTGATCTTGGGTTTGCTGGTCCCCAATAAGCTGTCAAAGAACCCCCCAGCAGGCGTTCACTTCAATGTCATCTTTAATTAGGTACAGGACATGAAATTATGCTGGCTAGTTGAATTGTCTGACAGGATCTATGCCACTTAAGCTATTTTAAAGAATGTATCAAAGAAGTTTAGAAATTTTGGCTCTCGTGTACATCCTATTTTTCCCCACACACTGCAAGATAAAGTCCCTTCAGAAAACACGTCTTTAAAAAAAATGTCTTATGCAACCAGACATTAGCTCTGTCGCAGTAGTTTCATTAATAACACATTTCATTCCCTTCTGAATGAGAGGTGATAATTAAATGTGAAATTTATGACAATGCTGACTTCAGAAGGTAGCACGGGACACTTTTTATATAGTTTATATAGTTTGGAGGTTGTATTATGGGAGAATAAAGGTGAGCTGTTGTTATGATCAAGTGAGATGGTCTAGCCACTAATATTTTAAAAGACTTGCACTGCAGCATTGCCACCCACACTGTGTGGTAAACTGACGTCAGGTTTCAAGGTGCCCACTGCACCTCTGCACACGGTCCCACCCTCCCAACAGCATGCATACACATACTTACAGAAACACACAAGCACACTCAAAGCCACCCACCACTAAACTAAAGCTGACTGGTTGACGTTTCTCTACGATGAGGCACTTCCTTTAATGGCCCCGGCCTCATCTCCTGTCTCCCCTGGAGTTCGCCTGTCTTACTCCAGATGCCTCAGGAGCCTGACGAGAGCAAGAGAGAGAGGGGGGAGGGGGCAGAGAGAGAGAGAGAGAGAGGGGAGGGCAGCAAGAGAGAAAGGAAGAGAGACTTCCACCGGTTGAGATGGATAAACAGAATTTTTTTTTCCCTTCTATGTTTTTTTTTCCTCCACCTCTTCTCGTCACAGGCAGGAGATCTTTGGAGCTGTCCTAGACAATTACTCCTCTCTCTTGTCTGTCCTGTGTCTATCAGGGTGGCTCACCACATCAGGGAAACATCCTGTACTGTACGTTTTTCTTTCGAAGGACTCTGGACCCAGGCTTCCAGCATTTAAAAACATAGGTAGGGCTAAACCTGTCATGAAGAAACATGTCAGAAAGCCTTCTAATCAGCTGAATGCTTGGAATAAGTCATAAAAAGCATTGCAACAAAAAAAAATGCTGCAAACGTTTTTTGCATTATTGTACATTAAATTGGTGCAAGCTTATAAAAAAGGTTCCCACACACTTAGATCTATGTAGTTTATAGCCTACACAGGTTTTTAGCATCAAGGCAATTGTTTAATTATCTCTGAGTTTGAAAACAGTGTCTATCATCATCTAAAATGGATGACAGCGCAGAATATTTATCTTCCCACACACCTTGAGCACTGCCCTATCCACATCCTTACTCGAAATCTTTTTCATTTTACAGACATTATAACTAGCACTGTTGTCATCTGTCTGTGTAAACTGAAACCACGCTTTGGACAGTTTCTTCCTCTCCACCATGTTTTTTTCCAGCGGGGTGATGTCATTGTTAGCCAATACAACTACCAGAATATATACAATAAAAGACAAATACAAACACTAGCAACACAAATAACATAATTACAAAAGTATGTGCTATCTACTTTGATAAATCAGCAGACACTTGGAAATGTTATGTTCTTATGGCAGCCTCAGATGTTACACAGACATGACTATAGTTTCTTTTTTTTTCCTGTAATGGACAGGAAATTATACCCTATGCTACACACTATTACCCTGCTCAGCCTGAGGGTAGAAAATTGTTTCCTGCACAGTTCTATCTTTAAACAAGCTTTTCTTTACTTGGCTTGGTTCCTGGTATTTGCCATCAATTCCTCTCTTCCGTCATTCTTTTGGCTTTCACCTTTCACAAAACTGTGGTCATAGCTGCTACCTGTGGTGGTTGCTGCCATTTGTTTTCCAAGATATCCCCCTCTTGGCTGCTATCACTGTCTTTCTTTGGCAAACAAGCTGTCTACTCGCTGTTTAGCTCAGTGGTGATAATGGCTTTATGAATGTGGCCTAATATGGGCTTTGTTCAAGTGGAGGTGGTGTGGAAAGTGTTTGCAAGCTGCCAACCATCAGAGCTGTCAGAACAGTCAGTATGATTGCCAGACTGAAGTTCTTGTCACTCTTACATATTAATATTTTCACCTGTTACCCACTTAGACTATTGGGGTCTATAGCAGCGCTCAGGGGTGATTCAATGAAACACTCAGCTGCTGTGGAAATTAAGCCTGTGATGTTCGTCTTACTTTATGCTATGCTATCTGCACATACAGCACACATAAGAAAATAAACAGCACAAATACAGTGTAAAAATGTTTTATTAATGACTAATGTTTTATTCTTCTTCTTTGGCTTCATGGACCTACACCACAAACAGTCAACCAACAGTTAAATTGTCTCTGCCTCTGTAAATGCATATACAACGCAACAGTATATGATAAAACACCCAAAAAAACGGCAAAAGCAAATGGATGGTTTACCCAGTGGGGTCCTCATATAGTCAGAAAGCTGACCCAACAAACTTATTTTAGCAGCGCTATAGCAAAATTGCTGAAAACTTCTGCCTTACTGTTAACGTCTAATCTCTCTCTCTCTCTCTCCCTTCCTTTGTCACTCTTCCTCTGCCGCTCTTCCTTTCTCTCATCTGGTCTTTCCGACTATTTCTTTCGGGTAGTACTTTGGAGATTTTGATGTAAATGTTGCCCTTGGTGGTGAGATGTGCTAGGTGTGGAGAATACCAATGGGACATCAGACGTCTTTCTGGGAACAGAACAGGGGGGCCGAGGTTGAGTGCTGGCTGTATAATAACCATTATTCAGCTGAGATGGCTATCCGGAGAGGGCTATCGGTGCTGGGGCCAGAGACACTGTGATTAGATTTCCCCTATGTTGCTATTCTTTTCTGCCCCTGGATATTTCTGTGTCACTGTTACTCTATCTTCCTTTGTATATTTCTCAAGCAATTCAACAGGAATCCCACTAGTCATAGAATTCAGGGAATGTCATGGAAAGATACATTGAAGATGTGGAAAGTACAGAATTTTTTTAAACTTCCATTTGGCTTGGTTGGAAGATATATCTCTATAACAGCATTATGAATTGTAGATTATCTGTGCATTCATAATAGAAAATAGGCATCCCAAATTACAGTGGTACCTCAGCTCTAGTACTGATGCTCCTTAACATGGGCGCTCTTGTCTCCTGACCTGCCTGTCTGAAGTGCAGAAATCTGGCTGTGTTATAGGTGCAGAGCAAATGGAACTGCATTGTCCAGAGTCCAAGCAGCTGGGTCTGCCCATTAGTTAAACATATATTTGTACGGACTGCATTTGTGTGTGTGAAACAGAACATGCCATTCTCATTCCTCATTCCTCTTCTACTATGTTTATCATTCTTTATCACTGTAGCTTCTCTCTCTCTCTCTTTTGCATCTGCTATCCCCTGCACATTCTCTGTCTCTGTGGTATTAATGCACAGGCCCGCTATAAAGCCTGTGTCTGTATGCTGTGGCACTGGGTAATCAGTTAACCTGATTAAACTGCTGATGAAATTAAATCATTTCAGTAAGTGAAAATAATAATATGAGTAATAGGTGCGGGGGATGGTGGAGCACCCCACGGCATTTGCTGCAGTCCCAACCAGTCGAGTTTTACATCTATCCTTCTCCCTGTCATACTGTGGCTTATACACAATATAGATTTGAAGCCACTGTGTCAGAGATGCTGACATCAGATGAAAATAGATGGCATGCGCAATATTATAGAAATAAAGATCCATATACAGTATAATATATTGACCAATACTCAGGACAAACACTGCCTGCATTAATATGCGGATGCCTGTTTAGCTTACATAGTAGAGCAGAGCACTAACACATTGGGGTTAAGTGTCATGTGTAATACTATATAACTAGTCGGCTAAAGCATGTTAACAACACTACAGAAGTTGCAGGTTCTGTTCTTTATTTAGCTCAGTGAGTAGAGAATGGCACTGGAACTGACAGGCTTCAGAGTTAAGTGCTCATTCAGCGGAGCATAGGTTGGCCATGCAAGTCATCATGCTGTAAAGTTAATTCTTTAGCACAGAATAACATTTTATGTGCACTAAATGGTGAATGATTATGATTATTCAAGGTAATTACGCTGCTAATTAGTGGGCGCAGCAGTAGGAGTTTTCAGGTTACACTTTACATTTTCACATTGACCACTCATTCATCTGTGTACTGCATGTTCATACTGCTCTGGAAAAATTGAAAGTGTCCAACAAATGGCATATTTAATTGCAAAGCCCTTTCGTGTAAAGACGTAGGAATCTGGTACAGTTTTGACTATAACAGACTTAGATTTGCCAAAAAAGAGAAGAGTAGCATTGAATCACAGGAAATGGGATTAGTCAGGAGAGCTAAATGAGTCTAAAGGACGGACCTTTTAAGAGGGCTACACTTAGCATGATAGAAAGCAGAACGCAACAGCAGGCATGAGTCGGCAGATTAACAGCCGGGCAGTCGCTAAGCTAACCAGAGGCTGATTAAAGGCTTTGCACCTGTCACTTGTGTAATGATATTAAATGGTGAAGCAAAATTAAAGATAATTATGGAAAATTATGGCACTCAAGCCACCCCCCCAAAAAAAAACCAAAGAGAATGACAAAAAGCAAAATCTAGATAAGGTCAACCAGAGCCTGTAGGAGGCTTAGCTTTGCAGTCATGCTGATCACGGCAGCTGTTGCATGGAGTGGACGTGTGGTCTTTACCATCACAGTAACCCCAGATTACTGTTCTTCCTCCTGCATGACTTGAAAGCCAACTCTGAGTAACAGGTGCAATGAAGAAATTGCAGTCTTTGAAACCTGTCCAAATGCTAAAAAGTAAATGAAAGATTCTCTTTATGCGTCCCTCATCAAAATTGCACCTATGGAGAGTTTTTTTTTTTTCATAATTGTTGTTGTTATTTTTATTATTATTAGTTAGCATTTACTCTGATAAAGAAAATTAAATGTGTGACTAAGTGAATTTGTGATGTTCTGAAAAATTCTTGGCACAATATTCAGTATAACTGTAACATGTGTCTAATAGCTCTGTAGAATGATGATTGCTGGCCTAAGTGACAAAGGGTGCTCTCAGCAAAATAAACACAGACGTTGACATTGACCAATAGGGTGCACACGTCAATTCTATTTGGCCTGTGAAGAAGATTTGTCATCACAGAGAAGCCCCAGTACACATCATATCAATGCAGTTGCTACACCATTAGGGGGGACTTGCCCTTTGGGAATTCTAGGATACTATCAGCCCATGTCATTGGTTGCCTTTTCCCCTTAACAGGCCGTCTGGCTAACCCTGAAGTAACACTCCCTCGATGAGTGATCTATTTATTTTTGCATGGCCGCCTTTATCGACATAGCCTGTAAGCTTCAGGGGGAAAGATGGTATCAGGCTCTATTCCTGGGGAAGTGAGTAACCAGCATACATGCCATTTATTCAGGAAAGGCTGCTGGTGCTGTATCAGGTCAGAGCAGCTGTAACGATAGTGTATCTCTCCATGAATCCACCATCCCTGCTTGTTGTTTACCGCTGTTTTGGTTGGTTTGTTTGTTCACCCACCTTTTTTTTGCCCTCCCTTGCTCCTTCTGGCAGATTCCCTCTGTCACTTGCCTAATTTCATTAGTATCAAATCCACTTACTCTGTGTATGTTTTCAGCTTCATTACTGTAGTCTGCGTTGGCCTCTGTCTACTGTCTTCGTTCCATGAAGGCAGCGTTAATGTGATGTGAATCACAGATAGGCCACAGCAACATCAAATGCATCAGATATAACACCCAGAGAGCAGGCCAGACCTACGCTTTGCAGACATCCTTCTTCAATCGACAGAACTAGCTAGAAGGGTATGAGAGTGCAGCACCTCTTATGGCATCTTATGCATAGATCATTGATGACACACACAAGAGGGAGTTTGTAAGAACATATTGCTCTGTCTTGTCCTCAAGTTTCTAAAGTGAAGTGTGTGCTTGCCATTGCTTTTCTAAGCTTCAGGGGAACTTGGTATAAAGAGATTATACAGCGGTGATCATTAATAATCGATGGAGAGGATACAGCACGGAGCCTAAAACAGTGTAAATGCCCATATTTCTTTGAACCTAGCACTGAAATATTCATCGTGCTCTGTTGATGTCAGCCTTAGTTAGAGGTAACCTGTCTGGACCTAGCTTTGAGACCCTCATGTGCTTACTTCACTTCTCCCATATCAATTTTATTTTCCAAGATTCAATATTTCAAAATATAAGTACGTATGAACTCACCAACCCTCATCTCCACAGAATCCTAACACATGATGTAAGAGCATAAAACAACACAGTTTCCGTTTTCCTTTTCCTTTAAAATGAAAAAAATAGTAAAAAAGATTTTGAAATAATTATCACTTTTATCCATCATGATTTCATTGCTCGCAGGCTTATTAGTATAAAGTGGAAAATGTAATATAGAATGGCTCTCCCTGTCCATTAAAGGCAGACAGACCCATCCTGCTTTCAGTCTGTGACTCTAAAACTGCGACTTAACTTACTGTCCTAATTTCCCTTAATTTAGTGCTCCCAGGGTGCCGACAACACCACAATGATGTCTGCAGAGTGGACATGAGGTCATTGGCTCTCCAGATGACAGTGACCTCTGCTGTGCCACTGGCCAGCATGGTAGTCAGTCAGTCTTCTCTGAGTTGCAGTGTGTCCCTGGGCTTCTGATGCATATTACGTCTTAGGGTACTTCCCCCTCGGCTCTCATCATCTAAAAATGAGTCACTTTGCTCTGGCTCCAGTCGGGGCAGATGTCAAGCGATTTGACCCATGGGAATAATTGCCCCAAGAGAGCTTGGAGTCTGCATTAGAAGAACAATGACCATAAAGCACAATACACTGTCATTTCGTAACAGTGAAATGATTGCTCTGTCATGCATGAGTATTAGCTGCAAGGATACACAATCGTAAAAACAACACACATGCTGGCTAGTTTGATAATTTGTGAATTAATGACAGACAAAGAGGCTTCAATCTAAAATGCAACTCCTAGAACTTTTTTGTCGGTGAAATCTGACTTATTACATTTCTTAATTGACATTTAATCCTGAGCCATTGGGGGTTAGTGTGTGTCTCAAGCAAGTGGTGACTCAAATTGACTTGAGTGTCATTTATTTCACAGAACAGGCTTTTTTACTGGTGTTACTTTTGACTCTATTGTCTTCCCTTCTGATCTTCTATTTCCATTCCAATCACTTTATTCACTACATGTTATACAGAGAATACATGCATGGAGTCAGCTTTATTCTTAAGGTTATTTTAATAAGGCACATGGTCCCATATGGACAAGCTAGTTGATAATGTGAATATCTTTGATTATCTGATTCCAGGATGGTTTCTCTAACTATTAGAATGCTAGTTCATTTTCTGAGAAAGAGGAAGTCAAAGCTTGTATTTCTTGTTCTTTGTTCTTAAACGTGTTCCACGCCTCAACGCAGCCCTCCTGGAGAGCCAGATTCTTGGTGAAATTAGGTTTTGCATGTTTATCCCAAGCTTTATATCCTCAATTGGTTTATTCATTTATCTGGCTGCCATACGTGGCTGGCTTTAATCTTACATTACACAGATGCATTTGTCTCAGTGGTCACGGGTAAATGTGGATTAGGAAGTCTTCTAAGATAAAGCAAAATGTTGAATACAAATGTATCATTAGGCACTGTGGTCAGTCTGTTTAATTTTACAGTTTTTAGGGCATTTGGGAACGAGATTGTATGATTTTAAGGTTCATTGTGGGCCAATGAGGTGCACATACAGTAATAGTATATTACTGTAGCCATTTACCTTCTGACATTAATTTTGTAATTTTCTTTGTTTTAAGTCCCAAAGACTCGCTTTGCAACACAGAGAGCTCACAACAGCTCTTTTCTTGTTCTTTTCACAGAGGACCTGCTCCCACCAGGCTTCCCCAACATTGACATGGGCCCTCAACTAAAAGTGGTAGAACGTACTCGAACAGCCACCATGCTCTGTGCTGCCAGTGGCAACCCTGACCCAGAAATCACCTGGTACAAAGACTTCCTGCCCATTGACCCCAGTGCAAGTAATGGGCGAATCAAGCAGCTACGCTCAGGTAAGGAAAGCCTTAATATTATGCTTCTGTCCTTTTCCCTTTTATTAACTAAGGTCCTTTTTAGATTTCGCAGGACATTTTGGCTGTGGTTAACTTGGTTTTCTTTGCACTTTGCAGCTAATGTGGCTGCAGTGCCCAGATTGTTAGATAATGTAAAAAGTGTGATTTGTTAGTGTTTCAGCAGATTCATGTGAACACATCAGTTACTGCAACACCCACTGAAACAACATGTCAAACTCATGAGGAAACTTTGTCATAATCTAAACCTTTTAGGAACTAAACTATGCTTTGTTTTTGTGTAGGAGTGTGTAATCCGTATGTTGTATCAAATATGTAAAAGGTCACTTAAGGTCAAACTAAACTTGGGTACTATTTACTATGTTTGAAGCATTTAAACATCAACTCATGAAACCAGGCTACATTTCTTAAATTGCAACAGGAGAACCATACAATAGTATGAAGGTTGAGCGTTATGGCCATACTGCTCTGACCGTGTTGTTACAACCACAGTTCATCATCCAATAGATATGTTGAAAACAACAAATGGTGTTTAGAAGTATAACCGTACTGAATGAGGTCAAATGATTCACAACATCCCAGAAGTGTGTCATAGTAGACAATGAGAGCAAAGTCCACATTCTACTGACACAATTCTGTGGTGGATATGTTGTTTTGTTCCCATTGATTAAGCCCCACTGAGATGCCCAGTAAAGCAAAGTCTAATTATACAGCTAATTAAGTGTAGGCCCTGAAATGGCCCCGGGCAATAAGTGGTAGATATTATAGGTCGATGATTTGTCACCATTCAAAAAAATCCAATGACTCCTATTTGATTTGTTGCTGCAAATGTAAATCAGCGTAGATGCCACTAAATAAAGAGTCTGTTTCAATTGAGTTTCTGCCCCAGTTGTGGCCCTCATGAGCTGTGCACTCAAAATAATCAATTTGTCATCTCATTATTTATGCCTTGCCAAATACAGCAAGTCCACAGCTCCCTTACACATTTTAATTTTAGATATGTTGTAACTTACTGATGCACTCAATTTATAAGTCAGACATTTGACTATTGAGATTTAAAGCGAAATGTTCTGTCAGAATATGTGACTATTTGCTCTCTCTGGGATGGTGTCGTACAACTTACTAAAAACTCTGTTTCTTGGTTCATAGCTGCCCAAGGACCTCCCCTGGGGATATAAGGTTGTCCTGAGGTGCTTTGGATAAGGCTGTGAGCCAGTGCTTTTGACTTAAGTTTTAGGACAAAGAGTTTCCACATGGGACTCTTAGGAAAAAAGCTTTGAACTTTAAAGGTGCACTGTGGGGAACAGACCACAGTTGTTTATCTTCAGTTTCTCTCACCAACACTCATCATGTCTACTCTTGAGGTCTAACAAACAAATTTGTCATGTCCTCCCTCATAAAATATTTGCAAACCAATTTTTTCTTATTTCAATATGTGCATTGTTATCAGTGCCTCTTTCTTCAATTGCCAGCAGTCTTCATCACTGACATTATTATCACATTATTGTCACATTACTACATTTGTGGCACCTTACCACCACCAACTCATGTTTAGGGAAATAGCATTGACATCGGCGAAATGAATGACACAATATAAACAAAATGTGGACTCACTTGCAAAAACATTGCTCTATAGCTTGAATAGTGGTCAAAAACTCCACAGGACACCTTTAGTTGTTCAGATTTAATGCACCTCCTGACATGTAACAAATTAGATTCATCATCAGGTTGTCATGATATTACAATCTGACCTTACTAATAACACCAATAAAGAATTATCTAACATCACAGCAAAGAATGGTGGGAGGTATTTTATGTTCAGAGGCTTTGAGCTGTTACAAGACAACAACCAAATTAAACAGACACAGTAAACTTGTCAAAGTTTAATATCAGTCATCAATTTATCTTGCCATGTAGATAAACATTTGAGTGGTGATGTTGTCTGGTATGCAGTTGTATGTAGTCATTGTGGTACTGCAGTACCAGTGTAGTATTGTAGGATCATGCAAATTTAACAGACAATATTCAAAATTGCTAGATTTGCATTTAAGCTTTACCATATTGGAAAACAAAAAATGATGAAGGCTATTAAGATTATTTAAGATTTTGGTGTTTTTTCTCAGGTACATTTCACAGCTGGTAAGCCTCTCTAGTACACCAGTAATTTCTTAGGTTGTGTGTAATTATATGGAGGGGCAGCTTTGCTCTTAAAATTGGGAACAGGATAACCTTGTCAAGATGGCTTTGTGAGTTTTGAGCTTCTGTAGGTGATGGACAAAGACACTCAGCTTCCTGCCTGCTGTCTAACCTCTGTATCATCTGTCTTTATCTGTTTCATGATTTCTTCAATTGTCTTTGTGTGTCCTGTCTAACTGAAACCGAATGTTGTCTCTCTCTTTATCTGTTTTGTCTGTACTTGTGTCTGAAACTCAGATGTGTCTCACTGCACATCACTGAGTCTTCAACACGTTTCATTTGACTTTGACCCATAACACAAGTTAAAACTGAAATAAGACAAATAAAAGAAAAGAAAAATGAAATACAACAGAAACATAAGACTCCTTTTTATATATGATACAGTAGACACCGAAATGGGTTATTACAATTTTTTAACACAAACATTATTAAATTATACATGTTAAATAGAATTTAAAGAAGTTACATTTGTGACTTGAAAATACACTACTACTTCCATGGTATCTCATGCTAATGAAAACTAAAATACTGAAGTGGGACACAAGACCCAACTAACTTGTAGTTCCTTTAATTCTTGCGTGGCAGTGGCTTTCAACCTCAACCTAAAATGAACTATGTTGTTCTTCCCCCTTTTTCTATTTACTTTCGTCTTGCTTTGTCATTTTCAGAAACCTTTGGTAAGTGTCTTGCAAAGCCTAGCAAGCCCACCCACTCTCCTTGAATCAGATGGCATATAAACTACTTTCCAAAATGCATGCATCCCCTGCTCTCCCCCCTTCCCTCACTCTCATCCTCTTTTGCCACTTGTTCCCTTTGTTCTGTTTCTATTTATCCTGAACTTTTACTTTTGTGTTGCCCACACTCCTTCTATGCCAACTTAATTCTTTTTTCACCCCCCTAACACTAGAACTTGCAGCAGAAAGGCAAATCAAGGACAAGCAGCAGCAGCAGGATTTGGGGATGGAGTAGTGTCCCTGTCCACCTTTAAGCAGCACACTTTTTATTTATACCTTATGGGGTAGACTTGCTGACCAAGTATTTTAAGGCAACATCCTGCTTCGTGTTAATGCCCATAGCCATAGTAAGACTTAGGAACTGCCCTTTTCTACAATATTGTATGCTTTACAGGATCATTTAGGAGTCTTAAGTACATTGTGCAAGGTTATCTTGGAAGTAGCTCTTGCCTCATGTACATTTCCCTGACCATATTATCCAGATTTTACAGTGCTGATGCCCCCTGTCACTTCGAGTTCTTTCTCTCTGCTGTGTTGCGAGACAGCAGGCTTTGAGGAAATAATTGGACTCTGTTTGAATCCAAGACAATTATTCCTGTGCAGGCATAGCCTACAGTATTTTTTGTGTTCTTGGTAAGGTATATAAAATAAACTTTGTACCAGCAAAATACAGGACTGCTGCTTTTTTTCTCCCATGTAAGCAGTTGTCCAAAACTGCTCTTTGAAAGTACATCAAGTATTGATAGAGACTGAAAGAATCTTGAGTTCTTTCCAGGTGAAGGCCACTGCAGAACCTTTGTATGGGTGAACCCTCCAATCACAAACTTGGGCTCGGTCGACCCTTTGGTCTAGACCAAATATTCAGGAGAGCATTTTCTTCTCTTGCCAAATTGGCCCACATCCCCATTGGATTTCTTAGCTTGAATCTCTAGCTAAGGCTCTATTGCCAATGCTAGAGTGTGAGGGTCCAAGTGATAGTCACATATGGCCACATTCTGTACTCTTCTTGACTTTCTGAACTATTTGTAAAAATATCCCCTGCCACTTTAAACTGGGTATATTTTACTTATAGTTCAATCTATATGTGTATGTGGGAGGGCAGAAAAGGAAATTACTTTCCCTTGTTTCAATACCAAGGCTCTCATAAAGTAATGTTAGCTTTGGGGGCTTGCCTTTTTTCTGTAGCTGGAAAGTTTATTCAGCAGCCAGGCAGGATTTATGCTGATGAGAAAAAGACCTGCGTGCTAGAGCCCCTTCTTCTGCCATCTTCTAAGGTCCTCCGCACTTCAAGTAGCCATCTTGTGTCACCAGGTTTTAGTATTTAGTATTTGTTCAGGGTTTTTTTTAATGACAATAAAAAATGTTCTTGTGGCAGTCTTTGAATGGGTATTTTTTCTTGAGATCAGATAGTTGTTCACAATTTCTGGGGGCTACCTGTTTTCCCTTGTGCTTGAGGCACACTCTCAAGCCTCAGGGGGTACCTCCTATAGATAGTGGTAAAATAGAGATTTCTGGGAAGAGATGGGCGTGATGGAAGGGCAATATGGGAAGTGGGTTGGCAAACATGAGTTCAAAAACATACTCAGCAACCAACTCCTGTAAACGAATCCTACCTACCTTTCTCATGCGACCTTCACTCCATTTGATGTTGAAATGGGTATACTGATTTGAATTATTCCCACCTAGAAATAAAACACACTGCAATACCGACTTTAATTATATATACTAAAAGACAGAGCATCAAGGTTTTGTTTGCTAGATCGCTGATGAGCTGGCTGACTGGTTCCTTATGTGCCAGACCATGCTGTGCTGGCAGGGCAGTGATATTTGCGTCAGGGTCCCCTGAGGAGCTCCTCTAGAGGTGTGGAGGGAGCCTGACATTTCTCCCCAAGTCCCTGTGGCTGCAGACCCCAGGCCCTCGCTGCCTTGTCAGCCAGAACAGATTAACCAGAGGCCAGGGAGATGATGAGAGGATTGGGAGGAGTGCATATTCATAAAGATTAAGGTCCTTTTTAATATAAAGGTTTAAAATCATGACCTTGCATTAGATGGTTCCCTTAAACACAGATTTACAATATGCACATTGCAATGTAAATAATGCTAAGCTCAGTTGCACTCCATCTGAAATGTGCAAGAAAATGCTAAAATTTGTTGGCATCAAAGCCACTCTGCAGGGAGTGCCTAGGACCTCTGCAGATGTGGTAACAACAGCCAGGTTTTCCCTGAGACCTGCTGCAACACGATCCCAGGATCCCAGACGGGTGTCTGTGGTGATGAGAAGGTCAGCCAGACGCCCACTGGAGTGTGGTCAGACTTTGACACTTGGCCAATCACGCAACCCATCGGCCTCACACGCAGATGGGCAACATCTCTGGCCAGATTGCCCCTGGCCAGACTACATCCTTCAATAATATTTTTAATATATTCAGAGAGTTGTTCATCAAACAGATGGGGTGTTTTATGGAGCAAATAATGCCACATTTGATAATGCGAGGAGGTCAGTGGCCTGTTGAGGTATATTTAGGTCATTGTCACCCTAAGCTGACCAACCCCTGGCTGACCAAAGCTTAGAGAGGGAGCTTATCACCATTGGGTTGTGTGCCGGTTATACAGGTGGATTTGCCTTTGTAATTGAACACAGGCTGGCCACTGCAGACCCAGCTTGCCTGGTCAGATCTTTAGCTAAAATGTAGTTTTTGTCTTTGTGCTGCTGCTGCATTATTATTCAAAAATAGAAATTCCAATGGCATAAGTCACTCATTTCTTTTCATTTTTATTCTTTGTGAAACCTTTTTCACTGAACAACCTATATCTGTTATCCATTATCCTCCCTATTACTTTGCTGTCTTTTTTATCAGTCCTATATAAGATCCACATGTAATTGACCCCTTTACAAACATGCTTTTTTAACCTTATTCTAACCTTAACCTTATTCTAACCTCAACCTAACTTTGACCTTAACCTCACCTAACCTTTGACTAGCCCCTTAACCCCCATCTAAAATTTCATCACAGCTAAAGCAAAATAAATCAACAGCTTCTGCAGCCTCTAATCAAACTCTAACTCTATAACAACGTAACCTTCCCAAACCCCTAATGTTCGTTGTCTTGTCATTAAAATGTCCCTGCTGTTTTGCCTGGTTTTTCAATTACTCTAAATTATCACTGTGGCAAATCTAACCATACACTGTGCTGTTTATGGATACGGAAGGAAGGTCATTCTTAAAGGTGGGTTTATAGAATATTAAAAAATGGCAAGTGTGAAATAGACTCTTTGAAATGTTTCTTGGAAATAATCTGATCTGACACTAAAAGAAAGCCCACTTTCTTCAATTACTGTGGAAATTTCTAACAATAAACGTAATCATGAAAATAAATAATTTGGAATTATAGTATAACACAGTGCACACCTTTTTATGCAGACTTTCAGAGTATGAACACAATATTAATATCTATTATATACCCGTGTGAGTGTGTATATACACATATATACATAATTTATTTATGTGTGTGTATATATATATATATTACAAAAATATGCCTATAATGGTTTACAATTATTGACACATTTTGAGATTTATACATAACCGCAGTGCAACACAGTGTACAATAACTCTAAACAAAGGAAATAAATCAACTAAGGTACATTGCAAACCAGGCAGAACTTCAAACTCAGTGATTGCCTCCCACTTGCTGGTATCACGAAGGATGCCTCTGTCTGCAGACCTGCAACAAGAATCTAACCAAAAGGTGTTGAAAATTTCATCCTCACTAGCTGGTCACTCAATGTACTGTGTGTTATATAGAAATTGCACCTCTATTAGTCTTAAACAGCAGCTTCTCTTGGGTTTTTTTGTATCTTTTAACTGGCAGAGGTCTTGTTGAAGAGATCGACGGACGGCAGTAGTGCAGGCGTCAAGTCATTGTGTTGAAGAGGGAGCCAAGCCATGAAGCAAAATTTGTGACTTACCAATTGAATTGAATTCCAACCCTCAACTATGGTCATGAGTTTTGGGTAGTCACCAACAGATTGAGATCGATTTTACAAGCAACTGAAATTAGTTTCCTCAGTAACGTGGCTCTGCACCCCTAGAGGAAAGGGAAAAGGTCCTTACCTTTTCTCTAGGTATGCAGAGATATCCAAAGGAAGCTTGGAGTAGAGCTGTTACTCCTTCACATCTGATTAGGATGCCTTCTGGGCATCTTCCTTTAGAGCTTGTTGTTGACACATTGAACTCGTAGGAGACCACAGGGTAGACCCAGAACACTCAAGATAGATTATATATCTCATCTGGTTTAGGAATGTCTCAGGACTAGCTTGCTTAGCCTGCTGCCACCACGACCTGACCTCGGATATTGTTGTTTTATTGGTTTAGATAGGAGAACTTGCATGTGTAGTTTATATGCAGCTTGTATGTATGCATGCACACACACAGGGGCCAGGCCTGTAGTGTTGGCTCAATGGGCAGTACGTACCCTTGACCCAGAGCTCTGTGCCTGCAGGCCGTCTATGCTAAGTAGGGCAGCTCCCCTGTGTTAGCGCCGCCCTGCTGGCATGCTCAAAGGATTGCCAAGGGCACATTTTTGCCATGAGTCATCCTTAGTTTTAGAGAGCAAGACTAAGAGAAGGCAAGTACAAGGAACTGTGGCAAAGAAATTAGACACTTGAATCCCTCGAAATAGGAAAAAAGAGGCAGAGGAATCGCAGAACAGATAAAGTAAGAAAAAAGAGTTTGAATGGAGAGAAGATACCAAGAGTGGAGGGACAGTTAAATGCAAGGCATAGAGGGGACTGAAGATAAGATGGCTCCCTTATCCACACCCAAAACTCTGCCTATGAGGGATGCATTTTACATGGCAGTAACAACTTAGGCTACATTTAAAAGCCCACCAGCCACTGACTGGTTAATCTCAACATTTCATTGTCACTAATGGGACTTTTGGCTTGCAGTCAGGCATGTAACACGATACAGAGTCACAATAAACAAAGAATAAAGAAAGTCAACCCTCAGTGAAATGAAACAACGGAAAGAACCAGGAGATTGAATGACCGGGGTGGAGTGATGAAGCTCGAGGTGAAGAGTCTATCTGTCACAGTTAAGCAGGTTTACGATTTGTAGGATAAATAAGAACTTCAATCTGTTTGATTTAACTTGCAGTTGCCTGAAGGTACTGCGTGAAATTTGTGTTCAGTTGGGACACCAATCCTCCCTCAGCAAGTTTGTTCCATACTAATGTAGATACCCAGAATAGAAAAGCGGCGTCCCTAAGTTGTTTTACTGACCTTTCATTCAAGTTCATTTGGCTTGGAAAAGGCTTTTGCCACTGGAACGATCCATGTCAACTTAAGGTCTCTTGCTCTGCCTTATCACACTGAGTTGTAGCCATGATAAAACACATGCTAAGACCTGGAGCTTCTTCCGCTCTGCCAATTAAGCTTTGTGTTTCCTCTCTTAATATGTCTAAGGCAAAGAGGGGAAAAATAGAGAAAGCAATATGGCAATAGAGTGTACCAGTCCTGTAAAGCTCCCCATCCCTTTGTGATACCAGCAATGAGAGGTATTGTTTTTTTTTTTTTATTAAATAATCCCCAGCTCTGAAAGCCCTGTAAGAGATTACCTAATGGTTTGATAATCTAGTTCCAGTGATCCACCTTCCAACCCAAATAATTCCTCTAACTATTACTAACATTAACGTTGAACTAAACTGATGTTGTCTTCCATTTTTGTGTCTCCTCCAGAGGGTACCCCAATTCGAGGTAAGATTTTTAACCACCACAATGAAAAGGGAAGAAAGATTTAGTTGACAATAAACCAGACATAACCATTCCTAACTCTACCCACTTGATTTAATAGGAGGAATATTAAGTGGGAGTTTTCTTTTAAAAATGCTAAACTTTTCAATACCCACTAACATTAATATGTCATCTGTGTTTGGGTTCTGTGTGCTCTGCACACACTGTTTGTCAGCGTGATCATGTGTTTCATACTACCATGCCCCATGTCGTCATTGCTGTGCAATTTTTCCACCTCTGTGGATGTTTCGTGTTTGTGCCATCGTACTATCTCCACATCATAAGTGTCAGCAAACTACTGAGCAATTCAAATTGTGTTTCTGGTTGGTGATGATACACAGGAAAGTTTAAAGCAGAGGGGTGAGATGGTGAGGCTTATTATGGTTCTGTTTGTTTGCGTTATGCCTCTGACATTTAAATTGTTTGGACGTAGACATGGGGCTGGAGGATGGGGGATGGTGATGGGAAGTTGGAGGTGGGCAATGGGCTTACTTGTTGAAAAGCCAGTCCACTTAATACTGTAAAATGTTCTACACAATCTAAGCAAGCATCTTTCTTCTGTCTCCTTCTCCGCTTTGATGTCCTCATCGTCCACCAGAGCAATAGCAGCATTGTGTATGTTAATGCGCTCTCTCACTTTCATGAGCCCTAGCTGTAGATGCCCATGGTATATAAGGGAAAATAGATTACATTTGATTTAATTTCCTTCCTCCCTGCTGCACAGCAACTTATAAAGGCAAAACTCTGGAGGCTTCCCACTGCCATGGTTGCCTATTCAAGAACGACAACATGTACTCCCTTTTACCATACAGTACCAAAACCTGCTCTTATAATTTCAGAGGATGAACAGGATGATATCAAGGTGGGAAGGGAATGGCACAGGGGTGAAGCACTGTGACTTTGATGAATTATATGATAGTTTTGTCAAATGATTCTTCCTCTTCCCTTATTTTTCATTCATTTCCCTGAACAATTTAACTTTCACTTGCAATTATCCACCAGGCTTTGTTGTCAAAGCATCTCTCCCAGGCGATTCAGTGTGATTCAGTGTGTTTGTTGTAAAATGCTTTTATTTCACAGGCAGAACAGGTAAGTGAATATCTCAGTTTACCATGTATGTCCCTTTATCCATGGTGGATGGGATAAATGCTTTTAGTTTCACATCTACACCTTGGTCCAGCAAAGGGAATGATTCATTTGACAATGGAGTTCTCATAGCATACAGTAAGATTAAGGTCCTCCATTCTCAACCATTTCATACTAGTTAACCATGACATGAATCTCTAAAAAGTAACATTTTGTCAAACATATTCATGAACACCAGAGGTTTCAGACAAAATTCCAACCCTTTACTCCTTTAGAGCCTCACTCATGATAAACATAGCCAAACCCAGCCCTCCCTGCTCTGCTTTGTTCGTATAAGGTCTCATAAATCATATTGTGGTGAACAAAAGCAAGCATGACTTATGAACTCTGTATTTGCATAATGAGATAAGCGGCCTGAAAAAGGCGATTTCTCCCCTCCACATTACCGCATGCCGACACAGTGACTTGCCGCCAGGAGTGTGTGGCGTTTGTGCAGGGAGAATATCATAGGAATATCATCGGATTTGGAGAGAGATGCAAATGTAAACGCAATCAAGTCTATCTGAGAAGGAAACAAGTGGTTTGTTTGCATAGGTGCATGTCCACACTAATGTTGACTTTTATCTACTTTAAGTCAGCTCTTCCAGTCCAAAGAAATGTTTAGATCTTTAGATAAGACATATCTTATCTTGCTGCTGAGTCATTATATTTAACTTTGTGTCCAGTCAATTAGATTAGATTCGTCCTGTGTGAATGATGTGTGAATGTGCATTTCAAAAAGACTAAAAAGGTGCTATACAAGTACAGAGCATTTTATTTATATGACCCAATATCGCAAATCACAAATTTGCCTCAAGGAGCTTTACAATGTGTTTCACATACAATATCCTCTGTCACTGGACCCTTGATTAAGATAAGGAATAACTCACAAAAACACACAAGAGCAAACCTCAAGCATGCCTTTCACACAGATAGGAGAAAGGAAACAAACACAAAGAGAGGGGTGGGCAGCCAAAGAGTGGACAGCAAATGTCAATCTCACCGAAATCACAATGTGCGTCACAGCTTTACGTTACAATTTCTCGCCTAGGGGAAAGCAATAGGTAGAAAGGTAGCTGGACTCCCTACCTGCTTCATTACTGATTTCATGGGAGCGTTACAAGCCACCAGATGGGCACTGACAACAATGGCATCACACGTGGGGCCCCATGCTGGTGCGATCACAGTATAATGACCTTGGGGTGGTGGCAGAGCATGCCCAAGTGACAGCCGGGATACAGACAGAAAGAAAGGGAGACAGAGTGAAAAGGGCATTTCCATAGCTGTGTGCCGTGTGTCAACACTTACTGTCGTCTCTATCATGTGATTAGCAGCGTCACAACTGAAATCCATGACTTTCCACATGTTGTCGCCTTCTATAGTTACAAAGAGGTGTTCACATTGATGTCCAACAAACAGCTACATGGTTGGAACCCTGCTAAACCTCCTGTAGCAAAACCAGCCAGTGAAGTGGCATACTACTTGGCTTGTATGTTCTTGGTCAAGCAGGACAGGTTTGGCCTGACATTTGAATCTCTAAACATCTAGTCGCATTTGTTTTTGCTTAGTTATATGAGAGTTAATCTAAATTTATTTAGTAATGTATTAGTAGAAGTATTTTTGTATCTATTCTTCCTCATTCCTCATTCACGCTGAATCATTAAATGCGCTGAAGGTATTGTATCCTGCGCTCCTCTGTACGGGTCATCGAGTTTATTTCATGTGCTGGAAAGGTGGAGTGTGTATCCACTTCTATAGTAAGGTGTTAACTGGTGGTTTTAATTGTACTGTAGTAAAGCTACAGTTAACAGTGTTAGAATGAGAGCATAGAGAGGAAAGAACGGTAGAGAGGATGAGAAATGAGGGACTAATGAGAGACATGAACTGAAAACCAGAGATAAAATGATGAAAAGAACAGTGTGCCACCGGCAGGCCTGAGCGGGCTGTGGAAGGAGCAAGAGGGAGGGAAAGAAAGAGTGAGACTTGGCCAGCCATTTTGTTGATCGCCTAAACAAATCAATCAAGGCCCGCTGGAGCACACTAATTGAATTACACAAATGGGACTGGGGGGGTACACATGGCAAAGCCGCTACAAAGCAGCAACAGGGGTGGGCAGACCACGGCTTCAGGCACTTTCTGAAATTAATCATCCATGCTGGTCCCTTCTTGCCTTTCTTTTATCTCCTCATCTGTCCTTCTGTTTTTCTGTGCTTGTCTGTCTCTTCAACTCTTCCTGCTACCCTTCTCTGGATTGTTTTGTTCTCTCTCTCTCTCTCTCTCTCTCTCTCTCTCTCTGTTGTAGACTGCACCTCTCATAAATGAGACTACCCCTTCTTGTCTTTTTATCCTAATATCTTAGTTTCTGCTTTTCCCCACCTCCATTCTTTTGCTTTTCTCCCCTAGAGTGAAGCAAACTAGACTAAAACTAGATCTGTATATGGATTTGTCAATATTTATATATGTTTTATTTAACATTTGATATTTTCCAGTGTGATATTGTCCTGTTAGTCTACAGTCTGCAGCATTGGACACCTGCAAGGAACTTTTTTTTAGTTCACATGTAGTGAAACATTTTTCAGTTCAGTTTTCCCTAACCTAACCTAATTTAATAGACAGATCTTACTCCCCCCCCAAAAAATTAAGAAATGTGCCGAGTCTACTCTGAACTTCTTTGGTACAAGAATGTGTGATCCAGAATCTGAATTTGCCTTGAAAAACATGTTTGTTGAACTCTGCCCAGGCAGTCGTCTTTGTTATCGCACCTTGGCACCTTAACGCTCCTCATCAGATGAGCCTCAGGCATGCAGCGCTGTTAACCAGGGCAGCTGTCACGGCTGGGACAAATGTCCCAGACCCACTGCCCATTACAGCCTTCTTTATTGAATGGATGAAGGCAGTGAACAAGCTGCAAGACAGCCAGAAGTGGGTAGCAAGGGAGATTGGACGTTGTGAGTGTTGGTGGGCAGGAAGGGTCACTTTGACTGAGATGGAGACTAATTGGTCCGCATGGAAGTGATGTCATTGTTATCAGGGACTTTATTTGCCTACATTGTAGCCACTGTTTTTTTTTTCTTCTTCTTCTTTTGGATCTCAATGGTGCAGTATACATCATGGAATAAGACTGAGAGAAAAAAAACAGTACCAATCTTTTCTCCTCTGACCCAGAAAAACATGAATTATTGCTCAGCAGGGGCGGGACTTCTTGGGGTTTATGCATGGTCGGTGTGGCCTGTAAGGTAATTGAGAGACTGTCCTGGACATTCTCAGATCTTAGGTTAAATGCACACAACAACTCATAATGTCCTTCAACATTCTCGTGTCCTTTTTAAGTGTCCTTGAGGAAGATTAAGTAGCAAGTAAAGTAGTACTTGCTCAGTAATTGCAGGTCACTTGTCAACAATCTTTTCTGCCATCACTGTCACTTTAGTTCTGCTGTACCTGCGGAGGTCATAGACTATTTGTATCCGCAGTAAAGTATATTTTTTTGGTTTTCTGTCTTAGCACACAATCAAACCGCGATAAATGAAATAAACTAGCCATACTTGTTATTCTTGTAGCAAAAATATCAACTGTCATGAACTTTTATGGCATGTTTCCTAATGAAATCAGGCAAAACTGGTCTTTGGTCATTTTTGCAATTGCCTTGTTTGTGATAAGACTTCATAGCTGGAGACAGGGAATGCATGCCATTGGGCCCTATATAAGACTCACTTCATAGGCACAGTATGGCCATTTTGTTAGCGACACCCTAAATTGCTGGTTGTTGCTAAGTAAGGTTTTATCAGTAAACAGCCATTGTGTGAACAGACTGGGTTCATGGTTTTTATTGCACTTGTGAAAGATAATTTTCAGCATTTATTTCATTCCTTGTATGTTTTCTTTTCCTGATAAAAGAAAAAAAAAAAAAAGCCAGTGGCCACTCGCGCTCTGGTGAGCCTCTGGCTGGCAGGGTAGACTGAGCGCAATTATGCACAACCCAGTGCAGTGCAGTGTAGTCATTTTTAAAAATGACAAAAGGAAATAGTAGGAATGAGACACCTGCTGGTGACAACGGTTTTGAAAGGATGGAGTTTGTTCTTTGTGCGCACATGCATGTGTATGCTGTTGCTGGAGATAGGACATCAAAGAGGGTTTGTTTGGATTTTTCTGTTAAAAGCCCTTAGAGGTCTGTTGTCTTTAATATTAATATCAGGCTTTAAACTGACTGCCTGGTCCCCAAAAAAGAAAGACATTTTATTCTGTTGTATGGTTACTGAGATCATTAATTACATCAATGGGCTATATTCAATTAAATCAGCTTCTTTTGTGGTTTATAAAGACAAAGCGGGGCTTTGAAGAAAACATGATTTAGGAGAATTGAAATGACAAAATGGACGGAACAGCAAGTCTCGCAGTGTGGCACAACACGTATAACACCAGGGGGATACTGCATTCTCTACCAACTGTGACTCTTGACGGAGAGAGGAGCATAAAACATCTCAAAATAGAATGAAGTTGTGATTTCTCTTTTGCTCTCCCCCTCTTAACTTTTCCTTCTACCTCCCGGCCTTCTCACTGGGCCCGCTGTGTCAAACATTTGTTCACGCAGATCTAATTTTATCCGGTGTGTACGATTAAATGGATGAGTTTTTGTTGTCGTTATTAATTTGTCACTGTTAATCCAGTTTAACATAAATCTTAGCTCACCTCGACTTTAACAGAGATAAAAATAATGTCTGTGCTCATTAAGAGTGTGAAACAGAAAATAAGAAATGAGATATATGAATAAGACTAAATCTCTATTCCTCCTTCCCTCTCAGTGTTCCTCTATATTTGCTGTCTGGTGCTCCCTTTGTCTCTCTTGTCTCTCCTTCTTGCTTCTTCTCCTCGTCTTTTCCTTCCCCACTGTTTTCCTACTTCACTACCCTCTCTGTGTTCTGCCAGCAGAAGGAGTCTTTATGTGTTTTTTCATCACTCTACTAAATAATAGCTAGCATATGTAATAAAGCCAGTAGGGGCTTGGAAACGTTAGATAATACCACCTAGCGAGGAGTCTCCCAGCAAAGATGGGAAGGAACAGATGAAACTCCTCAAAGACTCCTCTCTTTTTTTTGCTTCTTCTCACTCTCTGTCGCTCTTTTGCCAAGAGGTACAATTCACGGCAGCCAATGTTGGGTTTTAATTGGCTCTCAATTACGTTTGTTTGGCTCGTTATCTGTCACCCATCCGCATGTTGGTGGTAGTGTTTTGTTGACCTTCAGATGACATTTGTTAAATATTACTTCTAGAGAAAGGCATTTGTATTTGTTGGAAGCATTTGGACCTGTGGACCTTCAGCAGTTGGCACACATGGAATGAAAACATATGAAATATAGAGCACTTCTTCTACATTTAACTGTTTGATAACAGTTATCACAAGACCCTCCAGCGTTATTATTTATGAAGCGTTGAAAAAAAATTGCACGAACTTCAACTTCAGCCTTCCAAAGATTTTATAATTCAGCACAAGGACCCAGGCTGAGGAGCCGCTGGCAGGGCTTTCTGGAACCGTCCACCTGGAGTTGAACTTCACACAGTCTTTAGTTTGTGGTCTCCGCGGTGTCGAGGCACTAGGCTTCTGAGCACATTCCAACCCACCTGCCACCGGGCTGGCATTTGCTGTTCCAAGCGCACATCAAACACATCCAAATCAGATCCCTGCATAAACGCAGAGCGAAGACTCCACCACCTGCACTCTGCAGGTAGACGTTTTCATTTGGTTCATGAGCTATGTGCCAGGAACAGTTCCCTCTGGGGGAAGAGGATGATCTGAGCTGTAGAGGGAAATGAAGAGAAGGGAAAAAAAATGGAGTATAGATTGTTGTAGCTTCAGGTCTGTTTTCTTTTTTCAAGAGTAGATATCTTTGTTCTGACTCCAAGGTGTAAAATACTCATGGAGTATTAGGCCGTGGCCAAGGTGGAGGCATGACTAATCTTTATAATTAAGCAGGATCGATGGTCTCATTTGTGGCACAGCTGAAAAACGTTATTAGACCAATGTTCCAGAATAGTAGCTTTGTACAACATTGTGTTCTCTCCGCTTGCTGATGTGATGGAGTAGGTTATGGTATATTACAAAGCATCCTGGGCAGCGGCTGGCGTATCGATGCTTCCTGGCTAAACGCTAACGAGTGATGGTGCTGTGTTTGTCAGCGAGGCCTGGACTGCAATCTGTCTGCGGAGGCAGCCAGAAGCCCTAATGATATCATCAGGAAGTGCCGTCAACAGCGCTCTAACGAGGAATGATCTGACGCTCGTTGTTTCACCTCCCTCCTCCGTCCCCCACAACCGTTCTCCAGTGTTGCTGCCAAGCATTTAGGTTGAATTTATTTGTGCATGCAAGAGATAAAATCTAAAAAGAGATTAGAAATACAGTCTGTTTGAAGCAGCCCTAAGGCATTCGTACAAAACCTTATATCATTAAATGTGACAATATGAGGGAACAAATGAAGTAAACAAATAAAGTTATCAGAGAAAATACATCAAATTTTAATACACTGGACTGAAGAGTAAAAACATTATGATTAACAAGTAAAATGGAACCTAATCAATCATCAGTTGTAGCCAGTAAGTTCATATGTATTTACTTTAACTTCCTCTCTCCCTACATCTGCACAAGATATAATGATCTGTCTTTATTCTGATATGTAACAATCACCGATCACACAGTTAACAGTAGTTCTTTGAGCTGTTCAACTGCAGGGGGGCTGAGCCGCTGCATTATGCACCATGCCAGTGTTCATTTAGACATGAACTATACGTCGAACTCTTTAGTTTCCCATGAGCCCTCTTCACACACAGACTCTCCCATAGTGAGTGCTATGTTAAAGGCAATTTTTTATTCTCACTAATTTTACAGGACCATCTCAACCCCATTACCTTTCATCACAGTTGCATCATTATTTTGTCCTCCTCGCTTTTTTTTTTTTTTTTTTTTTAAAAGAGATCTCATGTCTCACATGAGTTTTATACGCCAACATAGCAACCAACAAATTTAGTCTGACTGATTCGGTCCACATTGTTATTTATTTAATTCCCCTTCTTTGTATCTGCAGATGGTTGAGGCTGGAGAGGAACCCAGCTTGTCATGGCAATATGCATTAGCATTGCAGAGAGAAACAGTACTTGACAAAATGGTCCTGAGAAATTCAAGATACCCTCCATTAAAGGAGATTGTCTGACTCCTTCATGCACTATTACTGACAGATCAACTAATCATTTTCCCCTGCTTTCTCTCTCTCACTCTTTCTCTCTCTCTTCCCCCTCCTTTCTTGTCTTTGTTGGATGTTGTCATTTCACAGGTGCCTTGCAGATCGAGAACAGCGAGGAGACCGACCAGGGGAAGTATGAGTGCGTGGCTTCTAATGTGGAAGGCGTGCGCTACTCGTCCCCTGCTAACCTTTATGTGCGAGGTAGGGAGCAACCCGGCCCCAGAGTCAGGCCAAAAAATAAAAACATCCACCCACTCTAACTGAAATGTCTGCACAGTGCAGCTCAGCTTTAAGAGTCATAACTGTTGAGCTTAACAAATGATAATTGCTTCCATTCTAGCCCAGCTGTATTTGCACAAAATGTGTTTTGCAAAATAGTATTACCAGAGTAATATAAATCTTTTAGCATTGATAATATTGCCTGCCCATAAATGTAATTTCATATGCAATGAAAGCTCCAAATGTAAAACTATAATTGACCAACTAATGTTCTTCTCTGTTATGATGTTATGCTCCATTTTGTCTTTGAATGCCCTCCCCTACTCACTCGGAAGGATATGTGTAGCACAACAAGCCGTATGTCTTTACATTATCAGTTGTAAGCCGCTTTTTTTACCTGCAATTGTGTGCCCGATAAAATGTTTCCCCTTCCATCAAAGTTATGGGACCCAAAAAGAGTCGGGAAGGACTTCTTTTTGATTAGTTTTTTTCAGGTACGGGAGCACAACGGTAAGTCTCGATTTTGATTGAGTGGCGAGGTATTAATGCGCACCAATCAAAATCTCAACCCCCTCGTCTCCTCCAGATTTGGAAGTAAAAAGGATTTCCTTGTGGTGAATTAATGTGATAGGACTGTTAACACAGTCTGCTGCTCTGTATTACATAAAAACTGCTATATTGCATAGGTTATAAATAGTACACTTCCTCGACTCTTTCTTCATGGTGTTCTGGAGCATAAATCCATAGTATTCCCCTGTTTATGCTTTGGGGTATTATCTTTAAAGCCTTTTATAGTCAGTAGTAATTTTGGCTGGCATGTTCCAGCAAAGTGAAGATATGAAAAACAAACAGTCACAGGGAATGTTCAGTTTCATAAGAAACAGGCAATGAAGACAAAAGCCTATCTACCACTAATGCTAAATGACAATGAATCCCTGTTCAGGGAGCTTTGATAAATTGAAGCAGATGCATTTTCGACATGCATTATTTATATTGTGCATATTAAATAAAGATGCTTTGGTATCTACTCAGTTTGTTCCCTCTGCTGTGTACCAAATAACTTTGTTCCCAATAAATAATTCACTACTCTGACATTATAAAATGGGTCAGGGAGCTGCTTTTTCATTATTATTGCTATTATCATACCCTGCGAAGTAGCAATATAGAGAAGAAAAATACAATTGTGAGGAGTAGAAGGTAAAAAAATGGTTCATCAAGATCAGTGTCTGCTCTTGCCAGCATTCATCCTGGAGGCTCGTGCTGCTCCCACTGTGATGCAGTGGCACTTAATGTCAAGTAGCCATGCACCTTTTTCATGTACAGCATCGTAGAAATTAGGTTCATGGCAAATTACAGTCAAGAGCTCTACAGGAATCATTAAATAACAATAATGGGAACAGTTTGTTGACACAGCGCTGGAATGTTTAGTAGTACCTTTAGTTGAAAACACACAGCTATACCCTGATATCATTTCCAACAATTCATGCAATCTCCATGAACACTGGCTCCATCAGCATGCGTTTAAAATACTACACAAAGGTCATAATTACTCAGGTACTTTCACACTATGTAACACACTTGTTATGCCTTGATGGTGTCAACCTTTGTCTGTTTTCAGTTAACTTTTGTCAATCAATTCTGATACTTGATGTTGACTATGTTTTGTTCACAAAGCAAAATGCACTCGAGATTAGCAGCTGTGGTACGGATCAATTTTCAGGAAGAAACAAAACAAAATAATAATCCTAAATGTTATCTTGGGCATACTGTACCAGGGCAAATTGAGACTTCTACCCAAACTCAAACCATAATGACTACTGATTGGCTTCTAACAGCATTTACTGTCACTGTCTTGAACTGCAGCTGCTAATTTCAGCCCAAACTGTGTCTTATTTTCTTTTCTATCTCTCATTAGTTTTTCTTTATTTTCTCTTTATTTGGTTTCCTTCTCTAACAAAAGCAAATACGGCCACCACAGGAGCCTGTCCTTGTGGCTATAAGGAGCTTGTGAAATTTTGAATTATGAGTATGGTACGCTTGATTTGACTCCAGTGGCGCCTCACTATTTTTTTCTGACCAAGCGACAGTGGGGCCACTGGGGTGAATCTGATTGTTTTGGTTCAAAGTTTATTTAAGGGGGGGGCAGGCAAGTGTACTTTCAAGACGGGTGTCACTGATAGCAGGGACAAGGGAAAAGGAGGAAAAAAGGATTAAGGAAAAGGGAAATGTAGCTGCAGCTAAACACCTTGAGGTGGCTTTTTTTACTCTCTCTGTGTTTCCCCTATTTTTCTCTTCTCCTCATGTCATTGTGTTCTGCATCAACCCCTTTACATCCCTCAGAGCTTCGAGAAGGTTGGTGTGTTTTTTCTTTTTTACTTTTTTCAACCCACATTTGAAAAAAAAAAAATTCAACATGTTGAAAATTTTAGCTGTATTTGCCTATGACAGAGCTCGATTCATTACTAATTTGAATAAATACTAATCAGTTAATCCAAACTGCTAAATGATTATGAAAGAAATGTTTCTTTATTTCCAAGGAAGAAATGATGAAAGCAAACCCGATTAGCTCGGGTCTTGTTAATTTACTTTTATGTTTGCATTGTGGGGCCTTTTCTCGTTTTGCATCCTTTGGTATTGCTTCTGCACCTAAAGGCTTTCTTGCACGTGTTGTCATGGAAACCCAGCACGTGTAAATAACAGGACCTGTTGCATGATGGGAGAATGTAACTGCGCTTGCATGCCTGTACAGAATTCCTTTGGCCGTGTTGTCTTTTTCTTTCTGCATTCCCTGTGTTTTGTTCAATTCTTTCCTTCTTTTTTTTTTTTTTTTGGGTGTTTTCCCTGAACCAACACTTTTTTTTGGCTTTCCTTTATTATGTTTATTTTTTGTGTTGTGATTATGGTGTTGTGTTTGTGTGTTTTTCCTTTTTGTTTCTGTTCTGTTCCTTACTTTTCTGTTTCAAAATGTTTGTCTTTTTGTGGTTCATTTGTTTGTGAGATTTGTGTTTATTTTTCAAAATGATGCTGCTCTGCTTCTTGAGTCTCAGAGTGCAAATGTAAATGCCGAATGAAATAATAAGTGTGTATACAGCCAGTGTTCCTGTCATCTTGTTTATAGCGACCCATTATTGAAAAAATTAGACCTGATTGGGCCTGATTGGGTTCCATGGTGATTTCAGGCAGCCATTAAGGGATGCCATTTACAGTGTCATGTGGATCAATAACAATATAATGACTTCGACATCACATTTGCTGTTGCTTAGCGGGTGCTCAAAGATACTTTTATTTCCAAATGGCGGCAGCTAGATGTGATTGGTTTTGTTGAGTGACTGCTGTTTGTGTTGCCTCGCAGTCATGACTCTCAATCAAATTATAATTTATTATTCAGAAGCCCTTCCCTTCCCTTGTACACACACACACGCACACTAATAGACTAAAATTGATTTTGGGTTGATGTGACTAAAGAAATGAAGATTCTTAAACTGGACAATAACAAGACACATGGTAATTCATTTTTTTCATAGCATTCATACTGAATGTACAAAATGAATTGGAGATTAATGTTAGCTGCATTTACTGCTTTATATTGCAATCGGCATGGCACCAACTTCCCACCACCTCTCAAGATGATCCACGTAAATGTTAATTTTACTGCTCCTCGATTCTTATGAATACACAAGTTGCATGATTTTGGATAGGAACCATGGTTTTCGGCTCGGGATATTACGTGTGGCTCAACAAGTCTGAGTATGTCAGGCATGCCATTCATCCAGCGAGAACACACTTCCACCCCATCAATCTCCTCTGAGAGTGGAAGTATTCGTATGTGTGGCCGTCAAAAGTGTGCTGATCTCCAGCAGATTAGACTGATCTCTGTAAAGTATTGGAAAGTTTTATTGAAAAAAAAAAGCTCTAGCAGCAAACAAATGAGCAGTTTCTATGCTCTATTCGTTCATACAAGTACCTATGCTTTATCAGTAACCAAATTTACCACTGGAAACTGCCCATTTTAGCTTAAGTCCTAAGGTTTTGGACTCTGGACATATTTTGCTTAAGGGCACCTTGTCAGGTGCTATTTACCTGGCAAATGTACAGCAAAATAATTTGAACTGGTCAATCTTTTTTCTCGCCATTTGTGCTCTGTTTGTCAAGAGATTATATGAGCCGCACTAAGCCAAGCTAAGACAAACCCCCTTAGAAAAATTGCATTGCACCAGCCACATCATTGCTCTCAAGGCAAGTCATTAGACAAATATATATAATCATCCCTTCTCATCTAGCAGTTATCCAATTCCAACACATCTATGCATCAATTGGCTATCAAAAGACTAGTAATTGTGACAGTTGAGTCCGCGAAAGCCGCCAGTCAATAATGCGTCATTGCTGCCCTCCGCATAATAGTGTCCACAAAGCATGGCACAATCCAACTGGAAAAAAAACGAACAATGTCTACATTTGGTCTTTATATGTAATTATAAGCCCTAAGAATAACACTGATGCAGGAAGACTGTGCTGTATGTATGTACGCATGTGCATGTTTGCCCTCCTACAATGGTATCTGCCTGATTTTGAATGTGCTTGCATGTCCTGCTATGCATTTGTGTGTAACGTTGGGAAAGAAAGCTAGATTACACCTTATGTTCTCACTGGCCAAAGCAAAATCCTGCCATCTCTATTAGATGTTTGTCTCAAGGAGTCCTGAAGTTAATAGCCACCCCCCAGAAAAACATCATGTTCCTATCAGAAGTGCATTTATCTTTCATACAAAAGAAAATTTTCATTACTTTTTACTCTAATGCAAATATGTCAAAACACTCCCTTTTCTCAATCCGACTGATGATATTCACTGAAGGGATCACCACAGTCAGGGGACATCCTTACAGTATCATTTGGCTGCATGTCATCTACCTGTAAGTCAAAAGAAAAAAGTGATACACTCTGAAATCCCCTCAATCCACTGCTTGCTATTATTACATACCCCTGCCATGATTCCTGTCAGTTTCCTTTAGGTAATAATTTCCATTTTGATGAGCCACTGATAGTGACTGTTTAGCATTGGCGCAGCCAAGGTATGTTAATATGGGCTGACCCCTGCGGCTTATATGTAAATGCCGTAGGCCTCACCCAGCAAGTGTGACTAAAGGATCTCCATACTGCGCCTGTGTCCTCAGGCAGCAAGAGGGTGTAATCTCAGCTTCAAGGTGACACTAAAGGCTGCACATTATTTTGGCTTCCCCCTTCATTTTGGGGCAGCAAAAACTGCCTCACCAAAATGGCCGATAATGTCCACCTTCTGACCTCTGTTTTTTGGCACAAATCCCTCCACAACACCGCCCACTAATAGAGTTAGAGCAGTACTCTGGCGTTCTCTCTCGACTGCTTTTCACCTCGTCCACTGTAAGGCTTCTTGTCTTTCTCTCCACATTGGGGCTTGAAACAAGATATGTTGTTAGTAGTGCAAATAAAAGGTATATGTTTGTTTTATTTTCTCTCAATTCCAAATGGGCCGGCTGGGCTCCTGGTTTCTGTGAATGGGGAGCCTGTCCATGCAATTGGGATTCTTTATTTTCTTTGTTTCACTGGCACTACATTTTAAGGGTAGGATAGTATTAATGGCACATGCACAACGTTTGAGAGCTTACCAGCTTACACTGTCCATTTGAACATCTAGTTAGATTATACAGGCCTGAGTGTAGCTAATGGTAGAGCAGTGACTCATTTGCATGTGATACTGACATTTAGACACACAGTTTGTTTCGTTCCCCAACATGTTTGCCAGGTTTTAGGAATTATGATTTTCTGTCCCAAGATATGATCTAATATACTGTAGTATCAACTGACCTTGAGCGCTTGATCCCCTGTTGTAATTAAATACCAAATTTGTTTATGTGCCAGACACACTGTGCATGTTGTTGACAGCTAGACTCTCCCTTGGCTTTCCATCATCTGTGTTTTCTAAATTGTAGTTTGGCTCAGTGAATTGTACATTTTAATTTTCAGTAGCCAGCCGCAGACAAAGTTACCAGCATTTGGCAGGTTCTTGGAGTTAGTTCCCAGATTGCCCCGACAGTGTAGGTATTCAAAGGTGAACAGAGACATCTTCCTGTGGGGAAACCTCATTCACTCAGCCACTACAGCTCCCGGTCCATTGGCTGGCCTGAGCCCCAGGGAGAGAAGAGCACCACCAGACACACTTTGATTGGACTTTTCCCCTTAAAGAAAAACACCCCGTTCACCCTATTCTGTTTTTCACCATTATTTTGGATTGGAGGCAAAATTCAAGCAGAGACAAATCATAGCTGAAAAACATCTAATAGTATTGATGCATACCTTTGTTCAATACAGCTGCACTCTGGTTCTGTCTATGCTGTTCGGAATTAGTTTTTTTGTGGATTTGTTCAGTTTTAATTTGTTTACTTTTATTTGATTTTGTGCGTGTGTGTCTGGAACAATGCTATATTTGGGAATGAATGGCATGCTTGGATGGGCTTGGGTGACATTTTTGGATTGTATTGGTTCCCTGGTGTCTGCCCAAGTGGATGGGGGCGCACCTGTATATGTCACTCATGCCATAGCCACACCCATGCATGTCCGTGTGAGGAATGGGCTGCCCTTTCACCTTTGTTTCATTAGGCATTTTTCGACAAATTAGAATGCAGGTATATATATTTTGACCCTGTATGATGGGTTATTTTGCCTTTTTTCCCACTTAAACATGTTTTTTTGTTTTTTTTTAAGAAAATATCCCATTTGGACTTCCTAATTATCCAGCAATACCTGTCATGATGAGACAAAGCATGATATCTCAACCAAAAGGTCACACGTCTCATTATGAAATTTTTTTTACAGTCAGGTCGGGGTAGAACAGGTTATGATTAAAGATTTTTTTTTAAACGAGTCATGCGTTTAGAGGAACCATTTTACTTAGATTGTAATCTATGGAAATTTGGCTTTTTTTTTAAGGACAGAACACTCCTTGAATCTGCTATTGATTATTTTGTTTTTGGTACATTTTATGCCCAATCAGTGTGTGATTTCGTGTACCACAAAAGATCATTCCCTCAAAGCTCAGCGATGAACTTTTTGCCCTCAAGGTCAGGTCATGTCTTGCCCATGGTAGTAACATAACTGACTTTAACAATCACTTACGGTACAGAGAGTCTGCAAAAGAGTAGTACAGAGAAGAATCAAAAGTCTAACAGTGACTGCAGAAAGTCTTTTCAGTTTCAGATTCAGTCTCTAGTTGTAGTTGACTACTCAGGTTTCGAAAGTTTAATACATTAATACATTCCTAAATATGACATGGCTGTTAAAAGCCAGTAACAGTAGATGTGTTTTCATTATTTAGACCTTGCACGTAGTGTTAGCTTGCTTTTATCTACTAACATGTCTGGCCCCCACAGACTACATTTGGACATGCTGTATACATTTTAGTGATTATTTTGGTGCTCAGGTCAGTAAATGTCAGTTCTCAGGTAACAATCCCCCCAGTGTGTGTAGGTGATATTTGTGCCCTTGATTTGTTGGAAAAAGTCAAACTGTCCCATGCAACGATCATATGAATCCCATTTGGATCGACACGGTGTATTTTGGAATGCTACCTATCCTTGATGCCCCTCTGAGTCTCCCCCTCCTGAATCTCCCCTACGGTCCCCACCCACCCCCTACAAACACCTCGCAACCAGCCACCCCAAGACTTCCCAAGTTACATTTGCACTGAGGTGCAATGCTTAAGGCGGGAAGGGGGGGAGGTTTAGTTAAGTCTTGATTTTAAGCCCCAGTGTGTGAGACCTCCAAAACCCACTTTGAGCCATGGTCTTTTTTTGTTGTTTTGTTTTCTTTTGATTTAGAATCACAGTCTCCTTATTCTATCCCCCACTTATGCCCTCCTCCTCCTCCTCCCTCCCTTTCTCCGACAACCCAAACCCCTCCCCTTGCCCTTTGCGTACTGTACAGTATGTGTGCGTGCTCATCCGTCACTGTCTGTGCCCGTCTCCCTCTGTCTGTCTTCTTGTCTGCTGTCTTGCTGCTTGGGTCCGTTTTGTTCTGCCTCGTGTCTTGTCTGTTGTCCCTGTCTTTCCTGTCTTGTCTATCTGTCTGTCTCTAAGTCAGCTCTTCCATTTAGTTGGTCATATTTGACTTCTACATCTGCACTACTTTGCTTCTCTCTCTTTGATCTTCTTAGCATCCCAACAAACATTTTGACATAGAATAGATGTAGGTACTTTGGTTTGCACCTGTGTTGAAAGGCTGTTTTAAATAGTGACACGTGGAAGTTAAGATATTCCTTTTATTAGTCCCATGATGGGGAAATGTGTAGACCTCTGTAGTAGCCCATAGCTGATGTCTGTATTCTTTTGGTGAATTCAAGTTTTTTGTTCAAAGTAACTGATTGTAAACACATTTTAATGTAACACATGAAGGTTTTCCCTAGCTAAACTCAAGGTGGTCCCTAACCATCAAGCATGTATGATTTTTAGGAGTAGTTTATATAGGTAAAACCCCGCATTATAAAACACTTTTGTCACACGTCAAGTGCTTGCTGGGATGCCTCTCATGAGAACACAGTGTTTTTGCTAACTCATAACTCTCACTCTTTAACACTTGCATACTGTACACACGCACACTCATGCCCATACAACACGAAATACATATACATCTATGTATATACACATACACACATGCAAGTACACAGAACCTTTCGCGCCCTTCCTCTGCGTCTCGGACTCATTATCAACCTCCTCCACTCAACTCTCATTCATGAGTTTTGAGGTCCTCCCTGTCTCCCTCTCTTAGCTGTCATTATGCCCTTATTCATCTACCCTTCTCTTTCACTTTCCCTCTATCTCTTGTTTTTGTTCTCTGGATTTCTACTCCCTGTTGATCCAGTTCTGTTTCTTGACTCCAACACTCTGTGATAGTAGATTCTCTAGCTACAACTACTATATTTCTTTTTCTATGTATTTCTAGGCACACACCTTGTTTCTCAATACCTATTTTGTGTTAACTGGGACTGCGATGTGACAATGTGCCACCATCACATTTTGTCACATTTGCTGGAGAAAAACAAAGTTTACACAGCATTGAAGCGGGTTACCCCCCCTTCACCCTCCTCCAAACCTTCCCCTCTCTTTTTCTTCCTCTGTCACTCTTTGCTCCTCTGTTCCCTTTCTTTCTACCCTCTCCTCAGATGCTTTTTCCTCTATCTTGTATTTCTTCTTTCCTCTCCAATCGTCTTTTGTCTGGGCATGCTAGCGACCCTTCAGTTATATTCCTCTATGCATTTTATCTCAATTTTTATATCTGATTTTGTTATCATTTACTCCTTAATTTACCTCGGTCTATTTATGCATGCTGTCTGTGAAACTGATAGCTGCATCTATCAATGGAACCGTGTCAGATCTTAATAAGGCTTTGTCCAGTGGATCTACCCTAAACCACAAAAATCTGATTAAAGTTTCTCATCTTTAAGATATCTAGGTAGAAGAGACAGGTGTCAAGTGAAAACTTGTGCTAGAATGTGTTTAGAGACCTTGTAGAGACGGTCAATAGCCCAGTAACCCTACACTTCCTGTGCTGTGGGAGAAGCCTGTAATGGCCTACTTCCTGTTTGGCATGAGTGCCTGAGAGGACAGGAAGTTCCAGGTTGCCATGTTGGCCTTATGTGATAGCATTATCACATGGCCTTTACTACACACTTTCATACTTGGTGATCAAGTTCTGTCGCAGTAGCATATATGTCAGCAGTTCAGTTCCAAAGATGAGAAACTCGTAATAGATTTTTGTGTCTTTAATTGTGCTGTGATGGGTCAAATATTGGTCAATGGAACCTTGTTGCTATGAATCGTTGCTTTATTGTTAATCTACATTGTTGTTGAAGCAGTTCTGTTAGTTTAGTTCCTTCTCATTATTTGTATATTTTTATGTTTTGAAAAGTCTACTTCTTTTATATTGTGTTTCAGTTCACATTTACTATGTTGAACCTTTTGTGTTAAGTATTTCCTTGAGAAGGGTCCATTTTCATCTGCCTCTCTTGTTACCTCTCTCTTTCTCTTTTTCTGATTCCCTTGCCCTCTTTTGTCATCCTCTCCCCTTCCTCATGCCTTCTCCCAGTCCGGCGGGTGCCTCCTCGCTTCTCCATTCCACCAACGAGTCAGGAAATTATGCCCGGTGGCAGTGTGAACATAACGTGTGTGGCAGTGGGGTCGCCCATGCCTTACGTCAAGTGGATGCTGAACTCAGAGGACTTGACACCGGAGGATGAGATGCCAGTGGGCAGGAATGTTCTTGAGCTGAGCAGTGTCCGTGAATCAGCCAACTACACCTGCGTGGCCATGAGCAGCCTCGGCATCATTGAAGCTGTGGCGCAGATCACTGTCAAATGTAAGAGAGAACTGTGAAGAAGGGTACTTGTGAAGATTAACTTCGGTTAAGTTTGAAATGTACAGAAGACTGCAACACAATGCATATTGCTATAGTGTCCATGGCACATTGTGAAAGATTTCCCAAGTTTTCCTTTTTTTGCTATAAAGCTCTTCAATCAGTTACTGTGATGATGAATGATTGCCTCCTCTTTCTTCCCTCTTCTATCACCATAACAGCTCTCCCCAAGCCTCCAGGTACACCAGTGGTTACTGAAACCACTGCCACAAGTGTGACCATTACCTGGGACTCAGGCAACCCAGACCCAGTGACTTACTATATCATTCAGTATAGGGCCAAGTCTCCAGACAGCAAGTATGAGACGGTGGACGACATCACCACCACACGTTACAGCATTGGTGGCCTCTACCCTAACACAGAGTATGAAATCCGTGTCTCAGCCGTCAACACAATTGGCCAGGGTCCACCCAGTGAGCCAGTAGAAACCAGGACTGGCGAACAGGCCCCTGCCAGTCCACCTCGAAACATCCAGGCTCAGATCATATCCCAAAACACCATGATGGTACGCTGGGAAGAGCCCGAGGAGCCCAATGGGCAGATCAAGGGCTATCGCGTATATTACACGATGGACGATTCCCAGCCCATGAGCCTCTGGCAGATCCATAATGTCCAGGACAGCATCATCACAACTATCCAGAGCCTAGTTCCTCAAGAGACATACACAATTAAAGTCCTAGCATTCACTTCTGTAGGAGATGGACCCTTCTCAGAGCCCATCCATGTCAAAGTACTGCAAGGAGGTAAGGATATGAGAACTGATTTCAACTTTTTTACTGGTGTTGAAATATTATTTTCTTCCATTGCTTTCATTGAATTTCATGTCTGTAAATTTTGGAATATGCACTTAGCAAGTGTAACAGAAATCAGGTGCTAAACCTGTTATCGAGTCTTTTGTTGAAGTTGAAGACTTTGACAACCAGTGAAGAACATCTTCAGCTGTTCGTTCTGAAACTTTAAACACACTGTGCCTGCTGCCAAAGAGACAAGTTTTCCCTCCTGCTGTGCAAGGTTCACCCACACATCTGCGGCCTCTGCAAATAATGACAAAAGTCTGTTTGATCATGACAGTCTGAAAAAACAGCCAAATTTGAGAAAGAATCAACATCTATGAACTCATCAGGATCAGCTTCAGAGCTAAGCAAATCAGTCCATCCATGCAAGGGCAAAGAGACATGTCCAACTTCAGAGACATCACAATAAGTAGAGCACTACTGTTATACTTCACTATAATCTATTGCTGTCTGCCATGTCCATCTAATCTGCAGTCATTTTATGCCAAATCTCTTTATCCTTATCATGTTAGTGTGTGGATGACAATGTGCTCTTTTGTTAAGATATCACAGTAGGAGGAAAAAGAAACACTTTCCAGTGGTGATTGAACGGTATCGTTTGCATGTGGATGATTTTAGTTTCCATGCCATGTTCCATGTCAAAAATGTCTTTTGCCATGTTCTTCAGTTCCAGGTCAGCCATCCAAATTCCAGGTTGGTGCTGTCTCTGACACCAGCATCGAACTGACCTGGGAACCTGCCTATGAGAAAGAAGGAATTATAAACTATGAACTTCGCTACATGGAAGGCAGTTTTGGCAATCAGGCAAGAATTTCAGTGTTTTGATTCGGATTTGAACTGAGAGGTTTATATAATGATCCAACATTGCATGTCTGTAATATCATCATAAATCAGAGTTGTCAATAACTTTACTCTCTGTCAACAGATGAAGAAAACATTTGGACCCACTTCTTCATACGTTGTGGAAGGTCTCCGTCCAAACACAGAGTACCAGTTCTCCCTGGCTGCCATCTCTTCTAAAGGCATTGGAGCCTTTACCAATGACATATCACAGAAGACCTTGCAAGCCAGTATGTAGCCTTTTATTCAGTGTTCCCTCCTGTTCTCTATGTTGGTTGATTACAAAGAGATTTCTTCCAGAAAGCCGCTAAATTATGCCTTTACTAAAGTGAATTCTAATGAGTTTATGTGCTTTTTAGACCAAAGCTTGAAAACTTTATTTCCTCAGATATCAACTGCATCATCCCCTTTGAGCTATGACTGTGTTTTTCTCAGAAATAATCAGGCTTTTAAGCTGATTCAGAAATGAACTACATAACAAACTGACTTAACTAATGTGTTGTTCAACTCTTCCTAACACTTGTGGTTTGATATTTTTGCGTCTGATCTTGATTTTGTGACCCTCAATGTGACAATATGACTTTGGTATTTTCTCCCTCATGTAAAGTGACCTCTATACGGTTTATTTTGTGGAGAGTTAAGGTTGAAATCAAGTCACACAGCACGACAGTCAGTGTTTTATAAACTTTTCATCTTAGAATATACGTTATTTCTAACTTGGCTCTGTTGCCAAATATGTATGAGTGTACGCAACACTTTCAAACAAATCAAGCCTACTTGGACTGACAATTTTGGGAGTTTCCTTATTTCCCCCTCACTTTTGTTCATATTTGCTTTTCTTTGTCAACAGCAAGTGCACTTTCTTCCACGTGACAGAGACACAAAAAATGTCTGTTCTCCTCTAAGACTGCCAAGGCTCTCGTATGAACTATATTCACATTGGAGATGGGGCATTTTGGGTTGAGTTTAGTCATCAAATAAAAACAAGATCTATCAGCAGTCACCAAAAGAGCTTATATGGCCACTCGCTGAATTTATTCCAGTATATCAGTTCTGCACTGATTATTTTATTTTACAGATGTCAAGAACATAACTGAATTATTAAGACCAGCTAAAAATACCAGCAATATCATATCTCATTAATAGTGCGATAAATGTCTGGGATAACGGGGTATGAAATCCATATATTTTAAGTTAACACTGCACGCAAAGGGATTGGGGGTTAATATGAGCCAGTCATTATGGGTCCTGATGATACAGTATAAAGAAAATCACAGACAAAGATAAAGAGGACGTTTACTGGGACATAGGAGAGCCATGGCGGCAGGAGTAGACTTCTTTTAACACATTTTCTGTTTCTACCAGTGCAACTTGTTGGCTGTACCCCCACAACTGGGCTGTGGGGACTTTGGAACAACCACCTCACAGTTCTTTTTGTTACTGCTGGGCAGCAGAGCTACACAGACAGTGCAGAGTCACTGAGGAGAGCGCCAGTTGCATGCGGCATTCACTCCTGCCCACTTGGGTTGCTGTTGAAAACCTATAACTGCACTGTTGATCTTTGATCAGTCCAGGCATGAAAATACTTTATGTTCATCCAGCCCCATTTCTGTCTTGGCGTCTCTCGAGTGTCTGTGCACATCTTCACCTGTCGATGTGTGTTTGTGATCTCTTTACCTCTGTTTTTGCATTTGTTCTTGACCGGTAAACCGCAAGCTGATTGGATTGGATACACACCTCTCTTCCTCTCACCCTATTCCAGCTGTTTCTCTCTTTTTGTCACTTGTTCCCCTGTGCAATGGAACAAAAGCTCACCTTGGAATGGCTTGACATCTCCTTGCTCACTTTGTGTCGTCTTCCTTTTATGTTGAATCTTTTGAAGAAAAAAAAAATGTTTAGTTTGATCTTTTATTTATTTTTTCCCCAACTACTTTCTGGGTTATCCGAAATAATATTAGTTTGGCATCACTCCAAACAGTAGCTTGCTGCTATTATTGTCTTTCTGTTGGGTTCTTGCATGAACCCAAGTCCACCATAGCTACAAGCAACTACAGTGCAGCAGCCAGAGCAGCATGCTCAGCACTTATATGCCCTCACCCCGTCTCGGGTGAGAATAAGTCTAACTGATGGCTTTTCTCAAGTCTGTGCTTGAGTCAAGGGATTCTTCATTTCAGTGGCCTGATCCGTACAATTACAATGGATAGAAAGGATAACTTTTGGTTGATGATGGTAACTTCCTGCCCACCACAGTAATTTGATACTACCTTTTCTATCCATTTTACTTCTATGGTTTGATCGTAGGCCTCTTTGTTCCTGGTCTTTCTCTAATGCTTTTATCAAGAGTCCCTGCTCAAGCAAGTGTGAGATGCATCCACTGGTTTTCTCATTGCTGAGGTCAGAAAAATCGCAGACTAAGTCAGACAAGGCAAAAGATTTCGCACAACACAACACAATGAATAACTTGATCTTTTGGGTGCTTTAAGGTAAGTCATTGTGTGGTTTAGGGATTCAGTCTGCCATTACTTTTCTCAAAGACTCGTCAGAAACATTCGCCATATAAACCGTATTCATCCAGTTACTCTTTTTGATTTGTTTTTCATTTTGTTGTGTTTGTCTGAAACACCAACAGAGAATTGGGGGGATAGAGAAAGCAGACTTTATAAACTACTGTAAACTACTGTCAACCTTTTGGGTAAACACAAAGAAATGTCAATGTAATAGCAAGGAGTGTGTAGGCTCAAGGTTAAGGACACCATTGGTGAATAACTACCTATGGTAGTGTACACTAAGAAATGCCCCTTCACATACATAGTACATATTACAGGAAATAGTCTCATATCCTACACTACGCTGTAATAAGGGAACCATATTTACTAGTTGCTTGACTGAATTAGTCATGCAGACTATTTATAAGATGACATTTTATGTATAGTAAACAAATAAATGCATTTTCCCTATGTTAGTTGGATTCTTTTATCCAAAACACATTACAGAGCAATGATACATACAGTTTTAATATTGCTTGATTGACTTTTGGCATTATTAGTGCCATGCCTGGATTTGAATCCATTGCATTGTCTGGCAGACTGAAACCCTTTGCCATTAAGAAAAAAAAAAGACAGACAATATGATTTCCCTGTTTGCTTTGTTGTCCATTATCTGTGTTACAAAATGTTCGCAGATTGTTGAAGTTTGTGCTCAGTCCAAGCAGCATTACCAGGGGCTATTGTCATGGGGACCACTTTGCCAAAAGCTTGTGAAAAATCACTTCAAAAAAATGTTTTCTCTTTATATGCTCAGTCATGATTGACATCAAATTAGGTCTCAAATCAAAGAGCACCACATTTGTTTCATTGGCTTTTTTGGTCAATATTACAACAGGCTGAAATAAATACACAAGATGTTACTGGCAACAGTAGCCCTCATTCAGAAGCAAGGCCTCTTAGGGTATGCTGCCATAGTCAGACCAGGTTGAAAGATCATTTTTGTGAGACCATTCAGACGTGGCCGGAGTAGGTCCACAACCCGAGAGCCGGGAGGGCTCCCAGCATTCCTTTAGCTGTTTCCCAGTTGCAATGCGTGCTAACAGGACTTAAGATGGACCCTGGGAGTGGGTGTTAGGGGACTGCAGGGCCCCAGAGTGGCAGATAAGAATCCCATTTCATAGCGTCAGAATTAATTTCATGCTTTGCGATGAGCTATGAGCCAGGCCCCTGGATTGTCAGGCTTTGTTACACATTTAGATTATACCTAGAACCTGCCAGTAGCCAGTCAAGTGCTATCTCTCAAATTAAAGTGGCAGATTCTAAATCCTCTGTATTTAGCCAAACAAGCAGTTTAGCCCCCCCACTTACTGTAATTGCAGGAGGTTTTTAGATGTATTGGAATATTTGTGTGAGCCACAGCACAGCCATTTGGCATCAGGGATTAATTCCATAATGATCTACAAATATGAGCATCCTGTCATTCGTGGCCTCTGATGAAAATACAATTCAAACACAAACGCGCGCTCAGACTCCGATAGCTGAAGCATTGGCATTGACAACAGGCATTGTGTAATGGCCTGTGTGGCTAAACTGTTAGCATTAATGTGTGCAATTTATATCCACTGAAGATGTTGCACTGAAAGCAATTTTAATCTGAAGGTAGTCATCATGATTAGGTATGCCACCAGTGTTTGACATTGCATACTTTATACCCGGAGCTCTTAGTCAAATCAGAACAGACTTAAAAGTCAAAGAGAAGGATATGAATGCAGACATGACTAATTATTTGTCAAATAGCATTTAGGAAACTCTTTCAGGGAAGCTTCAAAAGAACCTCAAGTGAAGCATTAGCTGAGTTTCTTCTTTTGTGGTTGTATAGTTCTACTATCCATAATCCCACCACTGGCCTTCATGGGATATGCACTTTATTAAAGCTGTGCCCCAGCCAGTCTTAAACCGTTATCAGGCATGAGGATGCCTGTGCACTGTGATAGCCTGGCCCCTGTCAGATTCACAGCCTTTTCCGCACCACAAAGATTGAGAACTGAGCAATCATTTTTGACGTGGAGAGTTTGCAAATACAATATGAGCAGAGGAAAGAAGCTGAAAGGCTCAAAATCCGGTAAGACCGTAAGTAAATAAGCCCATTGGACACAGAGAAGGGTTTGGGAACTGTGGCTGAGGTCCTGTCCTATTTGTTGTGTGCTGGAACATTCAGTCTTCACAGGGAGGAGGCCTTTCTGATAGCTAAAACCCCTGTTTTTTATTTTCATTTTTTTTTAAAGCTGTTCTACCCAAAGTGACACTGCAGCCAGAAGTCTATCATTTAACTTTTATGAGTCCAGCAGTACAAGCTTTTCATCATTCTTTCTCTGTTCCTGTGTTTTGGCATTCTCAACATGGCAGTAAGCTTTATGAAGATACATAGGCAGGGGGCTATGAAATGGGATTTATTTGAACTAATTGTTAACAAGGATGAATGTTTGTGTTCATGGCCAAGGGCAGAAGAACAGAATGTCTTGGGAGTGAGCGTTACCCCTATGGCTTCCCCTCTCACAGTCTTGTGGACCCTCCGGCCCAAAGATACTTGAGTATTAAACAGCCCTGCTTACAGCACGGAGCCAACTCTCTCCCTCCCAATAACCACAAAACGAGTCCAAAACAAACTCTCAATGGGTCAAAATTGAAGGTGTTCTTCACTGATTCAAAAATGGGGGGTGGATCTCAACATTTCTGGCATGTTCTCTGAGAGGGAAAGTGTTGCAGCTCACTGACTACAGAGTAAGCATGCTCTGTAGTCAGGTGCTGGTGGTAAGAAAGTCTCTAAAATTTAGTATTTGTGGGAGTCAGGTACGTATGATGCAAACGATGCTTGTGATTTCTTTTTGTTTGTTTTGTTAAGAACTCAAATGTTCTTCTTTTCTGTTTATGCTGAGTATCCTGTTTTTCATGTTTTTTCATGAGTTGTCATTTTGAACCTTAACTGTTGTTGTGTTTTTTGTTTTTTTTTCTTTTGAGTCACATGGGTTACAGAGAAATTCATTTCCCAGTACCCTCCTTCAGTTCATAATTTATTTCTTCAGCCTCTGTTTTGGAATGAGAACATGCTGTTTGTTTCCATGGGTTTCATTTCAGTTCTTTTCTTAAGTTGCTGTGTGTGGAATGCCTTTTTTTCTGATAGCGTTTCATTTTCTTTTTGATTGTTGTGCTATTTTTACCTTACATAACAGAGGAAAATGTAATAATGAATTGAGTTTGTCACACCAAGATGGAGGGAATATTTTCTGACACAAAGCCATCGTAGGTGATAGAGGAAACCCAACTAGGATAGAAATATTTTCATTTATGTCCGTTTATCCATATAATACCAAACTCTGGATGAGAAGTGAAACGTTTTATCGCTCCTTGCACAGCACACTCTCTGGACGAGCACAAGCTGTGTAAGAGCTTGGCACAGATTAGAAGTGAGAGCCATTGAATTTGATTTAGAACGTTCACAGATGTGTAGGTTTTAATATGTTTTGGAAGAACACTTCAGAAACAAATAACAGCCACTGTGTTGGAAAGCTTTTACACAGTTACAAATTAAAAAGGAAAAGGTACACCTTCTCCCTGCTAGCTTATACGTAGGAAAAATACCATTTTTTAGCTTACGCTAGTTTGGCTGAAAGTCCTGATACACAAATTACAAATGATTTTTTATGAATTGATCATTTTCTTTATATTTTCAGAGTAAGATGGATGCTATTTGCTACCCATGACAAAATAATGTTGTCAGAAATCTTTTTAAATTGAACAAAAAATGCGCATTATCGCTAAACATATTTTGAATATCCGGCAAGGGTTCTTATTTTTATGCTGGCTTTATAGACATGGCAGTATGTTATTAATTCTCATGTGGACAGCCAAGTGGCTTAGTTGTTACAATAATTGCAGAGACCCTGAAGGGGAAAATTAGAGCTTTAGTGCTCGTAACAGCCATGTTTACCTGGTTGCTAGTTTTTAGTTGTTATGGACAAAAGCCTCAGCTGAGTGTCTGAAATAAAATGCACAATGGATATGCTCAACCCTGTCCATCTGACACTGCACAGTGAAACCAGTGATTGTGGATAACAGTATCTCAGATTCAGAATATTGAGTATCGGCTTGAACAACAATGAGTTGAGCTGAAGACAGTATCCCACCGCCTGTACTGTAATACATTGCAGGACAAATGAATGGCTTCTGTTTTGAATAGGACAGGAGATCATAATTATGTTACAAAAGGATAATACAGACAATTTTTTCTTGAAAAATTCTGACTCTGTTTAATAGATTTCCTCAGTGATACATGACCGCTCAAGGAAATATTCAACACCATGAAACTCTTGATACCTCCTCATGTCAAAAAACGTAGATAAAAAACAGATAAGTCTGCCTGTCCAGCGCTTGTCCCTGGGTATCTCACAAGGGTAGCTATCTTGATTCATTATTACACAGGCTGTGCCATTGTCCATGTATGCCTCTTATGTTGACATTTGCTTGAAGATTTTATTTTTATTTTCAACATATTTTGCCTCAGCTTTTGTTTTGCATTTTTGGTTTGAATTATTGTTATTGTTTTTTTTTATCCTTTTATCATTTTCTTTATCTCTCCCATCTTTTTATTTTGTTTTTCACCCCTCCCTATTCCCCCTTCCCCATCCTCCTCGTCCTCGACCCCCCTTCCTCCCTGTCCTTTCCACCTCACCAGAGCCCTCAGCCCCCCCTCAAGACATTAAGTGCAGCAGCACCAGCTCCACCACCCTGCTGGTAAGTTGGCGCCCCCCACCTTTGAAGAGTCAGAACGGTGTCCTGGTGGGGTATAGGGTGCGCTACCAGGTGGTTGGTCCGTCAGAAGGTGGCAGTGACGACGGGGAGCCCATGGAGGAACCCACTGTCCCTGCTACTGAAGAGCAGCTGCAACTGCAGAGATTGGAGAAGTGGACCCAGTACCGCATCACCGTGTCTGCCTTCACAGTGATTGGGACAGGGCCTGAGAGCGAGCCCCTGATCTGCCGCACCGACGAAGACGGTACATGAATCTCTAATGTGTAGAGGCTAAGCGTAATGTAGAAACAAAGGTACCGTTTGTTAGTTTGATGGTGAGTGCGCCGTTGGCAGTGGATGTATATTTGTGTGTGTATGTAGTTGAAGAAATCGTTGCACACATGCATGTGCAGTATGTGCATAAGTTATTAATCAAATTCTGGATCTCACCGTCAGAATACTTTTTCAAATAAGTTTATTTTGTCTTGGTAGAATGATTTCAGGAGGATACCAACATTGTTGTCCGTCCATGCAAAGCATATGAAAGGAAAACACTTAAATGCATAACACACATGGGAAATCAAGCGTGTTGTTATTAAAACATAACTAAGTAATGTAATTCATAATAGCTGCCACATCCCATATCCCGTCTCTATCTGTAGGCTTTTAACAGTAACCCATTGCTCTGCAGAGAGCCATAAGCATTTATGAGTGCTGTGCATTGCAAGGCCATTTCTGTCAGTATATTTATGGTGGCAACAATAGGTTGGAGGTTAAGCCAGCAGATGTGTGCCAACTAAGTTTACAACTCAGATCTCCTTACTTGAAAACACAGTTTAGGAACAAGAATTAATGACATCCTCCCTGTCTTTGGTAACTACTCTTGTGGTGCCCTTGAACATGGTACTCAAGGTTGACCTGTTCTGCTGAAGCGAAAGTACTTTCCAGATCATCTTTTCTCCGTCCCTCTGAACCACAGCGTGAAACTCGACTCTTCCTGTGACATGGGATTGATGCTATAGATTAATAAGAGTAGTTAAGAGGCGTTAGATCAAAAATAGGATCTACCATCTCTATAGTTAGATAGTGAATTGCTTCATTATTTCCTGTGTGAAGTTAATACAAAATTCCATGTACTGCTTGATCTGGCCTACAGCGGTCCTCGTCTGTCACTGCATCCATGGCTGTATTAACTTTTTCATGGTTGCATTAATTAATAATCGCATTCATTCACTCAGCATTTGTATTTTTAGTGGTCATTAGTTGTGTGTGTTTAGTTTAATAAACCTTTAATTTTAAAGAACTTGATTTATCGTTTATAAGCTGCGCCCACCATATTAAATTCTAAATAAATTAATTGGCTATCATTTTTGCCTTTGTGGGAGGTGCCCTGATGTGAATTTAATGTGAGTTAAATTCTGTTATTTAGTATAAAAACGGATTCTTCCTAATAGCCAAAAATGGGTGTAAATCCAGTACGTCCTATTAACAAAATTGAAGGCATTTGCTGCAGTATTTTGATGCTCTTTAAGCCATTCCTGCTGCTTATGATACAGCTAAGTTGGATAGCAGAAACTAAATGAAAAAGGAAAAAAGCAGTTGAGCCATAAAATACATAACTGACAAGTAAAGATGTCGGCAAGTCACAGCACATCTGAATCATTGACGGATTGCTGGCATTGGTTTCTATCTTTCACAATCCATTTCACATCTATTACCACGGCATTTTCAGCATTTTACTACACTGATGTACAAGTCGTGGTCGAGTAACAGTAGAGGGCAGCTTAAATTCTTACCATACCTGTTTTAAAACATACCAGTGTCTGGAATTGCAGGGGGGATGCCACAGGGCACTGAAAATAGCTCTAGCTAATTTTCTGTTGTCATTACAAAAATAATGTGCAACAGAGATGTGTTACGTAAAGAAAAATGAGCCAGGGTAGAATTTTTTTTTTTAGAAAAAAACAAGATTGGTGCACGATTCTGGGGACGATAGAGAAAATGGGGTTGTGATTTAGGGGAGAAGAAGTGGACCTCAAGTGTTTGTGGATGAGCAAATGGAAGCAGTTTTAGTGGAATAGTTCTATTAATGGGACATCCATCTTAGAAAGGGCCCGTCTGTGGCACACCAAAAGGCCTGAAAGCAAGGCCTTCCATAAAAGCCTGTCATTATGACAGAGAGCTTCTCACTGATGGCAGAGGGACAGAGCAGACAAAGGTGGAGGAAGTGGTGGTGGTGATGGTGGGTGCATGTGTGTTTGGGGGGTGTGGTACTGTGGGACCGACACTGAAGTGTGTTTTTGTTTGTTGCTTTTTTACATCCCTATCATTCTTGCTAGTATTTGTGTATATTGTATATGGGCGTGTGTGTGTGTGTCGGGCTTATTAATGTCATGACACAGTTTTATGTGCCTCTCTAATCCAGCATTGCTCTTACAAATAGTGTGAAGGATTTGGAGCAATTTCACTGAGACAAAGTACTGTTTGTTTATTGCACTTGATGAAGGGGTAAAATCTACTTTTCCACACTTAGTATCTGAAAATAGTGGATACAATTTTTCAGCAACACATATAGCAAAGCGATTCTGTATTGAGCTTTTGTTCTGTCATCCTCAGTTCCTGGGGCTCCTCCAAGGCGGGTGGAGGTGGAGGTCCTCAACTCCACGGCACTAAAGGTGATGTGGCGCTCTCTGACGCCAGGCAAGCAGCACGGTCAGATCCGTGGCTACCAGGTTCACTATGTACGTGTGGAAAATGGAGAATCACGGGGCCTGCCCCTCATCAAGGACGTCATGCTGGCCGATGCCCAGGTATGACCATCTCACAGTTTCCTCAGTACAAATTAGTTATGTAAAAAAAATTTAATTCCATCAAATATGTTCAGGTCTGCTTATTATTATCTATTTATTATCTATTTTTCAATTGTGATTCAAAGAGACTCCACCAATTAAATAGGTTAAAACAATATAGTTACACTGAATTTACTCCTCAGTGGACATTTCAAAGAAACTTCTTTTCCCACACAGACTGCAAACTTTGTACCTGCTTTTGTGGCTTTGCAAATTTCTGGAGTATGGGAAGTGATGTGGGTGCTCTTCCCTCTTGGATTTCATTTCATATTGCTGTAATATTCTTTTCCCCTCAGCCCACAACAAAAACTGTAATCAAAGCTTCACTCATCTTGTCCTCCCTCTTCTGCCTTCATGGCCAAAGGCTCAAAGAAAATGCTGATTATAGTATTCTCTGCCTGGGGGGCAAAAGTAAAATTGGCATGAAAACATTTCACCAAAAATCAGCATCCACTGACAGCTACAATTGTAAGGGAGACCTGTATAATGGCCTTCTTTCTATATTTTTTTTCATTTTACAAAACTTGTGTCGACACAATGTTGACAAAGTTGCCAAAGTGAGACTTGAGCACAGTAGCCATCATCCAAATCGAAATTATAGCCTTGAAGCAATAGAGCAAACAACACAGAAAAGAATAGTTGTATGAAATTCTCCATATTTTGGGAATGAGAGAATCACAATCTATGTTCTCCACGTGAATGAAGGGTCCATTCGGGCCAAATGCCACCAGCCTCATGTTAACATGTCTGGAATTTAGCTGACCCGCGAATCCTAAAGTAAAATGACCTTAAACAACTTAAATTATAAGATTCATGCTGGAATGCATGCACTTAGCAGTCAGCAAAGAATGCTAAGCAGAAATATTTCTTGAGTTACATATTTTTGTAGGTACATTTAAAATGATGTTATTAATTATTATTATTATTAATGATCTCATCATTAAACCCTTAAAAGCTGTGTCTGAACAGCACCACTGACTGTTGCTATCAATGATTTAACACAGGTAGCTTAGTGTTAGCTGCACAGTAACATGGTTAAGCATCTCCAGGCCCCACAGGCAGGCCCGTACAGCTCTCTGCTTTGTTTCAGCTGCTCCTCATAACATAAGCTTCAAACAGCTTCTCTCTCTCCTGACTTTTCAAAACCAGTGACCTATTTCTGATACCAACCCCCTTGCTCCCGAACCTCTAATGCCCCTGTCTCTCACAATCCTGTTTCTTCCCTATCTTTTCTCTTTCTTTCTTTAAAAAAAATATTATTCTCTCTCCTGCACTCTCCTCTTTGGCGGGGGGGTTAGTGGGAAACGGACGATACAGCTGAATATGTGAGTACTAAGTTTTGCCTGAGTGCTTTATGTAGCTGAAAGGGTATAAACAGTGGGTATTGCATCAACCTGGTTGGATTCACAGTTTACACAACCTCTCCAAATCTTAATGAGTTTGAATAGCAAAGTGGCTCAGAGGTTTCACCTCAGCTGTCTGGCCAGCCAACCTTTACACTATCTCTATACGCCACCAAGGAAAAAAGGACAAACTTCTATCGCCAGCGAGCTTCTACAAAATGGTGGCTGATGCAATATCCACATCCCACTGTGCCTGGAATGCTAATGCTACTTGTGTCATGCCGTGTGGTGATACATTATGTTTTGTCTTGTGCTCTGGTGGTGTGTGTTTTTCTTTTTGTGTGTGTGTGCGTGATTTTTAAACTATATTATTTAATTTTCTATCTGCTTCCCTAGAATTACTGTGCTTTTTTTTTTTGTAAAACCATGATTACATCTCTGATGAGCATTCACAATTGCAGATTTTTTTTTGTTAAAGAAATTCTACCCTTATTTTGAACCCAGATTTGAAACCCCAGTCTATCTGCATTACGTGAATACCATCTCAAGCGCAAGACAGTACTTATAGCTCATTTACCTTTATTGACCTCTCCCATCCCTCTGCCAACCAGCCTGTTAAAAACCTCATTCTGCATTCGTTCAAACCTCCTCCCTTGAAAGATTCATTAGAATTGATCGGAAACCTCTCTTTGAAGAGGACTCAAGGAAACTTAATGGCTGAGGTAAAAAGTGCCAGCGAATGGGCAGGATGTATTCAGCATGCATTTATCACAAAGTTAAGTTGTTGATTGGAATATTGCTAAAGGAATAAGAAAGGCTTCTTTCCATTTACATAGCAAATGTCCCCTCTTTACCTTGGCTACTCTAAGGATTTACTTAATGGAATGGCCTCCCACTACACGGGGGGAAAAAGTGTTACATTTAATGCATGCCTCGCGAAAATTGATAAAGAGGACCAGGAGACCCTTCGCTTAGATTGACATTCTGGATAAGGCAGTTTGAGCTGCATGAAAGGGAGTCAAATCATCAAAAATTCAAGACACATTTTGACATTTTCCTGTTCCTGTCTTTCCCTGTTTCCCCAAGGAAATGGTCATTGGAGGACTCAAGCCCGACACCACTTACTCCATCACGGTGGCAGCATACACCACCAAGGGGGATGGTGCCCGGAGCAAACCCAAACTGGTGGTGACCAAAGGGGCAGGTCAGCATATGGATAAAACATTTATTTGTTGTTATTTGTTTACAGGACCTTTGCTCATGCAGCAATACAGGTAGTGTGTGTGTGTGTGTGTGTGTTTTTTTTTCAGCCTGTGGCTGAAGAACACCCTGCTTAAGGGTTCCTCATCATTCCCACCATGCTGTTACTTCTTGGCAACAATCTCTGCATTTGATTAATATTTAAGGGACCTTCATTTACAGCCACTCTGTGGTGTGTTTAACTGATTTAATCTATTTGGAAGATCTGGAAAAGCAGACATGAGAAAATACAGAAAGTAAATTAAGTAGATTACGTGTCCTTATTAAAGGTGTGTCTCAAGTACAGGATACGCGTCAACTTTACAACCACTGGCTGTTCAGTCAGTTGAGTTGCTTCTGTTGCGGCAGCATTTATCATTTGAATCATGTTCAGAAGACTTTCCAAAGATTTTTAGAGATCAAGGTGCTGGTGTGAGGTACTTGGAGATTTTTCAGACAGATTATGGCAGCTTGAAAACCCCTGTTGGGTTATTGGTTTGAGCTTTAAGGAAAAAATACCGGAGGGTTATGCCTGCACACCGTAAATCCTCGTCTTCTTCAATTTTTTCCCTTGTTACCACTGGTAGGCACACAGTTTAACCGGATCACTTGAGCCTGTTTGGAAGCTAGCAGCTTAGTTACCATGAACATGATCTAAACCTGTGAGGGTGGCTGCCTGAGAGTGTGAAAGTCTTCTTTCAGAGAATTTAGGGCATCGAGCCAAGATCCTTGCGTGCGATGTCCTTTTGTGTGAGTATCTGTGCCAGCCAGCTTTTTGGAGGCTTGCATACTTATATACACACAAACACACACACCTGCATACATATCTATTCACTCACATACTCATGAGTGTGTGCAGTCTCCACCAATCACACACACATTATGCAGACCTAAACTGTGGGATGTTAAAACAAAACACACAAATAGACACACATGACACATGCTTGCAACCCAGCACACATACACAAACATAGGCAAATTTCCCAGATTCTGACAGGTGTGTGTTCTTGGTGTCAGGGAGTGTGACGCTGCCAAAGGGCCTTGAGTGAGTGCTGTCACTCTCCATCCTCCTGTCAGGGCTGGCTGACTGATATGCCAGTCTAGCGCACTCTGTCTGTCCCTCAGAGGGAAAGCCTCTCCTTTTTTATTATTGAAGTGTAAGAAATGGTTTATGCCAGGGGGGCCAAGATAAATAGAAGAGGGGAAAGGGTGAGAGGTGGGGGTCTTTTTTGGTGGTGAAGTGGTTGTCCTTCTTGTTCAAAGGGATAGTAGGATGGCCTAGTAAATAGCATGGTTCACACTAGTGTGTGGAATTTCTGAAATACCATGGAATTTCCTGAAGTCTGCATCAGGCAGGGGACAAAAGGGATTTTTTTGTGTTCTCTGGGGACTTCATGAAATGTCAGAGAGTTTAAAAAGTGGCTTACTTTTCAGAAAGATGCCCAAATCTTTTGTATATCTGTCTTAGTTTTGTTTTTCACCAGAACAACCTCAACCTTAGTAGACAGCTTTAGAGCATTTCTCAGTTGAAAAACGACAGGAACAAACGACAGGAACAAATGAGAAAAAAAAATCTTTGATTTACAGATTAGGACCATATGATTACAAACATATTAGCGTGCCAACAAGCTCTCCTTACAACTTGCTCATTTTGACTCATATATGCTGAATTCCTAAGATTTAAATGTAAAATTAGGGCTACATACAAAAAACACATTTATCCTAATTTTGAAAAAATGCCTAATTAGATGCACATTAAAAAATTATCTCACTATAAATGAAAATATTAACCCATATATAGATGATGTTTTGACATCTGTGTTCTTCATCTTACAAACTGATGTATAAATGTCTTATGCAAAAGCACTCTTTCAAGTGGTTTACCCTTATGTAAACTAGCGCACTTTGAAAATAACTGAACCATTCTACCATTTGCATGTACGCATTTTTAAAACACGCACAAACGCACATAGCCTGTGCAACAGCTCTTACAATCCTTTTTGCAGGCAAGCATGCACTTAAAGTGAGCAATTGCCCACAGAAACTATGACGTCATATTCTTGTTCTTTTTAGGAAATATAAAGATCTCAAAAGTCAATGCATCAATGCAAGACCATCATGACAAACAGAATATGTTTGCATGCCACTTAAATGTCGATTCACGAGTCTTTTCATCTTCCAGACATTCCAACAAGCCTGTCTGGTAGTTTGGTGTATCAGAAAGTATCCAAAAGAATCCATCAGCATTTTGTATGATATAAAAGCAAGTGGAACTGTGTGCACCTATTTATGAGTCACAGACAGACAACATTCATTCTGTGGCTGGAACTGTCATTGTTTACCGAATGAATGCCATGTTTGAAAAATGCCTTTATACAATTCAAACTTTCCAAACTTTTGGTTTGAGAAACAAACTTAAGAATGGCCGATGTGAGACAAACTTTTTCAGAGGGCCAAAGGAGTCTTTACTGACAAAAGACTGAAGTGTTTGTGTCTGAAGTGTTATTCTGCCATCCCATCTGCACATTGAGGAGTTTTGCCATCCGATCTGCGCATTGAGGAGCAGCAATCAATGGCAATCCTTTTTTTTTATCTATTTGGCTTGTTCAGGTTCAAGTGGAAAGTAAATATATATTGTCTGCTAATATTAGAAATGTTCATGCTAACCAACCAACAAACTCAAAACAAAATTCCAAAAGTCCAACAAAGTATGCAAATCATTACCCAGCACACTTGGGGCCATCTGAGCCTACAACACAAGGAAAATAAATTTAAGATTTGGAACACGCAGAGTCCGAGAGGGATGCAGGAAGATGACTGATGTGTTTAGATCCTCATATAAGGAGGAAGGACTGACTATCTTGTGAGAAAGCACTATAAACATAAAATAAGTGAAAGCACAATACCAAGAAAGCTGCATTTGGCAAGTTCACACTCAGTATTAATGGCAGCAAAGGGTAGCTCATAACCCAGAAGTCATGAAAGGTAATTTTGATATACTGTTTCAGCTCTATACCTGCTAGTACTGTACACTATATACAGTGCAATATTAATGTTGACAATGCAGGATATTTGGAAGTTAAACTTGTGCTCTTTGTAATTATGTCAAGTGGTTTGCATTATTCATTAATTGCATTGCTGGTCAGAGTAGCAATAGATTCACATGAACTTAGTCACACTGTTTGGCATTGAAGACATTAGTAGGGTATCCTGCCCTTGTAATTTCTTGACAGCTTACAAAGTCCAACCTCCCAACCTCACAGCTCTTCATTTCAGTATTTGCATCCTGTGGAAGGATGCTGAGGGATGCATGTGTGCATGTTTAAAAAGGCGTGGACACTTACTGCAATGCTGACTGCAGACAGCGGACTTGAAACATCAACCCTGGTACCTCAATTACATGTTTAGTAACTTTCTGATTGTTATTTTCATCCTGTGAGAAAACATCAATGTAATGGCCCTGTCACTTGCTCTCTTCTCCCTCTCTCTCTTTTTTCCGCTTGCTTCCTTAATAACTCACACTCCAAATGGCCCATGTGAAATTTGTTGCAGATTTGACTTCATGGCATTTCCTACCCTGCCAATTACTCTTCTCCATGAACCCCTGCCACATACACGCGCATACACTCTTTCAGTAAGCAGACTAAATTAGAAGCAGAGGGAAACGAAGATGGGAGAGTAATTGATTTGTCATGACCTTCAAGGGTAAAAAATACCTCTTACTCCCCACATGTCCCGAGATATGTCTGTATAGACAGACTATAGCCACAGGTTAATCAGTGGGAGCCTGTTTTCTAGTGTGAAGGAGTTCAAACTCAAAGCAGAGAACCTTACATGTGAGGTGACAGATGATTAACGGATGCATATGCGCTATGCGGGCCGTGTCATTTGCAGACAAGCATGGAAGTAATATGTTTATTTGTATGTATATGTGCAGCGTGCACAAGAGAGTGAGGAAATGAGAAAGAAACCTGATCGCCCCTTTCTCAATCAGGCTGAGTGAGTGTCAACAGCAGGCTGTTAATACTGTGGCCTGATGGGAAATGTGTCGGGAGGCCCACAAGGAGGGATTGAACCGGGGTCGACCCTGAAATGGACATGGAGCGAGAGGGATGGAGGGGTTTGGGGCTATGAAGGATGGTGGAGGAGGTTTGGAAATGAAATGGGGGATTGGGCAGTGTGCAAGGGGAGAAGTGAAGAGAGAGGGGGAAAGAATAAGGGAGAGTGTTAGGTGTAGAGAGATGAACACCGAGGAGAGGAAAGGGACAATCAAGGCGTCCAAGAACCCCAGAATCACTCACGTACACACACACACACACACACACACACACACACACACACTTCTGCCTCCTCATACCCCTGTTGGGCCCTCTCTGCAGCAGATTGCTCCTTGTCCTCAGTCACCTTCATCATCCCTCATTCACTCATTTTTCACCCCCCTACCATGCCCTTGTTCTCTCTCTCATCACCCTGTAGCACCACACACACACACACACACACACAAACCTACATGCCATGTACCACCCCACCTCCTCCCAACACCAATCTGCTGGCTCAGTAGCCGTAATCCTTCTACCCTTTGTGCAGTGGGCTACTGTTTTAAATGTACAAATAATGAAATAGTTTCAGGGCTACATAGGTTGTAATGGACACATCTGGTAGCCTGTTGAGGTTAGAAGCGAAGCATAGAATCCAGAATGGAAAACACAGACACACTCAGAGTCATCACAGGATCATTATCTCTGATTCTATTTCCTTGATTAGTGGTGAGAATGATGGCAGAGTGGGCTTTTAAATGACACTAAGCTGAGCTATAGTATCTAACCGAGGAGTATTAGGAGCATTCGTCTCACCCAACACTCGGCGCCCCCGCCTTTCCATTACCGGCAAAGGCTCAGCTGACTAGCCACCATCCGCCCAGCAACCCCCGTCTTCTTCTAGCAACAGCCCTCAGAAAGAAGACCATTAGCAAACGGAAATGAATAATACGAGCAAAGGGAGGGGTCTGTGTCGAGTGGATTGCTGTGTGTGTGTGTTATTATTATGCACACATTAAGACTTGCATCTTGCAGGAGAAACATACACTATATGCAGGCATATGAACACAAGCACATGCACAATGATATTATTCCACAGAGAGATATTTCTTTTCCCTCAGACTAATGCTAGCTTCTCCAAATTACTTTAAGTCCATACTGGGCAACAAGCCAAAGAGCTCTGTGAGCAGGTGGAATGGTGATACACTGTAGGAGCTGTAGTTGGCTGCAAACCAAGTCCTATACCATCACACATAGCCCATTATGCACAGTATGCACAAAAGCAAACGTACGCAAGACCCAAATTGTACAAAAAAAGGCAAAATCACATAGTGTAATGGTTAACAAACATTGGATGTATAGTAATGAACAAGTCAGATGTATCCATAATTGTGGCTGCTTAAGATAATGATGAAATGTATGTTGCACATTAAATTAGAGTTTGCAATTTGTATTCGGCTTATTCAGCATTATTAATTTATGCTGAGAAAGCTCTCACTACCAGGTCTAACCAATTTGCTGCCGACCCAGTTTGCTGACCCACTTGGCAGGCTTTTTGAATCAGAAATATAGCCACTTTTCTCACCAGTGGTCAATCTTATGTAGTGGTAATGAAATTAAATTGCTAATGGTAAATAAAATGGCAGTTTTTATTACCTGCTTTATATTATTTGTCCCGTCAGCCTTATAATTCAAAAATAATAAAACTATGTGGTTGAATACATCACTAACAATGTGTATGTCTGCAGTTGTAACCTCACTTGTATTCGCCAGTTATCTGTTCTGCCACTGCCTTGTATTTCTTAGGAAGGAGGAACGTAGATGAGTGAGTCGAGATAGAATCTATTTACAGAGAGATGGGGCTCAAGTGCGAATCAGCCACACTCATCTCTCACAAAGCTTTGACGGCAACTTGAGACCTGAAGGCTTCCCATAACTGCTGCTGCCTCTATCACACTGATGGGGCCTTAAAAGGAGAGTTAAGACAAGACGTGTGTCATCCATAAGAGCAGCAAAACTGGGCCACTCTGAAGAATGGTGTCTAGACCCCAAGCGTAGATCATCCATTTTACAACAAGAGATGACTCTCACAGTGAAAGAGGCACTGTTCTCTGCTTAAAGTTTTAGTGATGCTTTGCAGTACAGAAATGATTTTGGCTAGAGCCTACATGTATCATGAAATGGTAATGGGTACAGCGATCACTCAAGAATTTAGAGACTCCGAGGATCTTCCACATCTCCATGCAGCACAACCTGATTCAGTTTGTTAGGGTGGTATCTGGTGGGTGGCTAAAATTAAGTGTAGATTCTGTAATCTGTTTATCTTCACAACAGTCTGAAAATAGCTCATGTACATTCTTTTATTGTACCAACAGTGTAATGGCATAGGTTGTTGATATTTGTTTCGCATGCTATGAGTAGTATACTGCAGGAATCAACAGCAACAGTGCACTTAAGCATTGCTGAACTTGTAACAAATGAACTTCTGCTATCGATGCTTTGGTTCTTAGCTGTTTTTTTGCCTACTAACAGAAGGACAAAGAAAGACCATATTGAACATGTTTTGAACATACAAATCTTTAGAAAAAATGCACGACTCATTTTTAATTTGAAGATATTACTGAATATTGGCATGTGACCATGAATTGAATGGGAAAACAAATCAATACAGCTACTGTGATGAACTACATGTATAGTACTAAGCCCTGTCACTTCAAACAAACACATCCTCAGATAACTGGAAAGCACTGAAATTAAGATTATTTTTTTCTTTGTCTGTACAGTGCCTGGTCCGCCCTATCTGTCAGTGATTCAGGACTCAACAACATCAGCTGTGGTTCGTTGGGACCCTCCAGACTTGACTAATGGCATGGACCTGCAGGGTTACCGGCTTCAGTTTGGCCGGAAAGATGTCTCTCCTTTGGCCACACTGGAATTTTCTCCCCAAGAACGACAGTACTCTGTGGTCAACATTCATCGGGGGGCCACCTATCTCTTTAAAATTTCAGCAAAGAGCAGAGGGGGCTTTGGGGAAGAGGCTGTAGTAGAACTTGGTGTGCCCGAGAATACGCCAGGGGGATACCCTCAAATTGACGAGGACTCCAACGTCACTTGCTGCTCAGTGCAGCTGTCCTGGTCTCCACCCGTGTTGGCGGAGAGGAACGGGGTAATCACAGAGTATACTTTGGCCTATAAGGAAGCCGGTACCGGAGGAGCACCACGGGAGCTCCGCTTGTCCCCCAGCCTGTCCAGCTATGTGCTCAACAGCCTCAAACCGAACTCTGCGTATGATGTGAAAATACGTGCACACACCAGTGTAGGTCCAGGGCCCTACAGCCCGCCTATCCAGTATCGGACGGTGGCCTTTGATCCAACAGGTAGGGCTTGCCTGTTTCTTTCCCAGCCCGGTTGGCAGGGGGTTGGAAATTGGCTAAAACCTGCAACAACACAAAAATGAAAACTGTCCCACCCCCTCCTTCAACCACCTCCACTCCTCAAGAAAGAGAAAAAATATTGATATTAAAATTGTTTGCCGTGGGATACTCACTTCACTAACCCAACCAAGGTAAAAACCCAAGTCAGTAAGTTATAGTCAGTCATTTTGAGAAAGAGGAGAGCAGCCTAGAATTTCAAGGTAAGTGCTGTTTGGTCAGACAGTCCTGTCAGTCATCTTTGCAACCCTTTGCCAAGCACACTCACGCAGCTAATGTCATCTCACATCCCCAGTTTTCGAACAAGGTAGGACCTCAGTCAAACCCAGTCACGCCAATAGTATGTTTGGACTATTCTAAGATGACAGAAAGCTGATTTTGGTTTTTTATTTTATTTTTTGTTTGGGTTTGTTTTGAGATATACCTCCCTTCCTTTTCTAATTCCTCCTTTCCCCTTACCCTGTCCCTTAACGGGATAGCTTGTGGCATGGCATCCCCCAGATGCACTGCTGAGGACTGTTGGCATGCTGTGTTTTGGGTCTGTCTCTTTGCCCGCCTGGCAGCATATTGGCAGTGCCAACCCAGGCTCAGTAGAGGTTTAGGAACAGTTGGCACTGTGACCACGTGGGTCAGTTGTTAATCCTCAAGTGCTCATGGGTTCAAAGACAGTGGTGAGATGGGTTGGCACTACCCATGATAGCTAGCCAGTGGGTGCACCCTTGTGCTCCATGGGTTTGTCGTCCATGAGTCTTACGTGCTGTGTGTCTTAACCAATGGCGTTGCCCTTCTCACAGCCAATCACAACTCACCGTTACACCCACTCTCCAACCCAGAGGAACGTTGCAGGGGAACATCAACGTCTTCTTTTTGTTTAAACCTAAGGTTCTTCTGTTGTCTCTCTCACTGTTTAATTCACTAAAGATACACTGTCTTTGTTTTTTTCTTTTTCTTTTTTTCTTGCATTTGTCAACTTAACAGACGTTCCAAAGAATTTCACTGTCAAGTGGGCAACCAAGACCACAGTGGTCCTTGCATGGAAGTTTTCTGAAAGCAGGTCTCCATACAAATGCACGGTGAGTTAAATGTAGGGCAAAAATATAATCCATTTTAATATAAATATTCTGAAATCCCAATCTAAAATTTAGAACTCATTTTCACATGTTTTTATTAAATTGCAAATGGCTTAATTTTACATTAGTGCAATTTGTAAGCATTAGTAGTGCTATTAGTACACATTCCCTCAGTCATGCAATCATCAAAATGCACATCCGTTCTTACCTACATCTGGCTACCTGTCCAGTCTATTCAACCACCAATCATTTGAACAACCGAAAAGATCATAAATCCAACTATCCCTCTTACTAATTACTGATTAAACATCTCGGCCATCTATTAAACTTTAGATTGAGTACAACCGTCAGAAGATGGATGTGGATGCCAAGCAGATGAGGGTGCTCATCACTGGGCTAAGGCACAATGCCACCTATGAATTCAGGGTGACCTGCCAAGAAAGCAAGGATGGTGGGCAAAGACACCTTGTGGTTGCCAGGACAGCGCCGCTCATCCTGGTCAAGAAACCCAAGCTGGACATCTACGCTGAGCCTGACAATATGCTCACCATGTCCTTCCCACCGGTCGATAGCAAGGATGTCAAGTGAGTATAAAGATGGGCTTTGCAAGCTGTCTGAATTATCTTCGAGGGTTAAGGCGTTTAAGTTTAAGTCTCGGGATGCTTAAGATCTGATGTGGTATGGATTGAGATCTTAAGATGTCTGGGATGTGTTGAAATGAGAGTTTAACCTGAGCCCGAACTCCTTGCAAGTATTTGATTATCACCTCAATATTCTGTCAACCCTGTGGTGAATGTTTAGCTAAAATGTCCTCATTTAAGAGGCACTTTGATTTTTTTTGGTGATTTACTTTGGTGCTGCGTTTCCAGGAATTTCTATGTGGTTGTGGTGCCACTCAAGAGGACCTCAGGAACTGTCAAAAACCTGAAAAACCCTGATGAGATGGATATGGAAGAGGTATGGAGGTTTTCTGACACACCAGAATGTATTAGGTGCCCTGGGTCAAAAGGAATTAAGCATATGTAATAAGATGAGGCAATTTTAAAGTATCATTAACACATTCTTTCATGTCTGTCATCTTTTCCCTTAACTGGCTAAACTGTGCTCTTAGGGATTCCAGAAACACATGTTTGTGTTATTAACAGTTGCATGTGCCAGGCAAATTGTATTGTACACACCATGTGCCAGACATGGGCACACACAAGACAGACATGAGTACATCTCAGTTATGCTAATTTATCCCCCCCCAAGCATGCAGAAGAGAGAATTACACAGTCTTCTCCCACTCTTCCTATAGCTCGGGGTCACCTTGAGTGCCAGATCAACGGCAACCATCCCTACTGGATTTGGGATTACACACATTCCCTCTGCTTAGTGCCCGCCTCTGTCTGCAGTTTGAAATGAATGAGAGGGGTTGCATGTTGAGGGGGCGTTGGAGCCTGGTTACATGGAACATCGCCAGCTTTTTGAATCTAAGGCTGCAGTTACACCTACAGTTTGTTTTCTTTAGTCTCAGTTCACTGAAAGAGATCTTGTTCTTGTGTAAAACAATCGCATTCATAGATATACACGTAATTTGTTTATTGGAAAAATTTGATAACCTGTAATATTTATCAGTGGGGGTGGTGTGGTCCCATCAGTTTATTGACACTACGATATATTCTCATAGTTCTCAGACTTGCAGAGTTTAACTTACTGATGGAGGCAGCAATTAATTTTGTGTGTATCTCTTTTGATCCTCCTATAAAGCATCTGCCTGTCTTTGCCCTTTTAAAGCTTGTGTTTACAAGCACTGGAGATTATAAAAAAAAACATTGACAGCATTAGAAAACATTATTAGCTCAGACTTAGCTGCTCTCTAGTTTTAGTTCTTGTAAGAGATCTGTCGATTCATTCGGGACTGATGTTATAGAAACTGCAAAAACAAAAGAGGACACAAAAAAAGCAAAAGTAAATTAATATCCTTTTACGTCACTCAGCTGTTGCGGGAGGTAACCCCAAAGCGTCGTTCACGCCGTCAACTGGCTCAGCTGGACCAGAGGAAGCCCTACATCACAGCCTGCTTTAAACAGCTGCCCCCCAGTTTCACAGTGGGGTCTGACCATCGCCACAGCAGCTGTGAGAACAAGTCTCTTGAACCTGACCAGGAGTATGTCTTCTTCCTGCTGGCTGAACTCAATGCCACCACTGGGGTGAGTTGCTAGTTCAAGACCAGTTCAGCACAGTTTAGTTGACTTACTTTTAGTCAATTTATTTTTGTGGGAGTGGATTTAATAATTTAGTTCTGTTCATTTAGCCCTGGTTAATTTTTTTCATCTGAACCTAACGTATTTAGGATCCATTTAATATTCTATTCAATCCAATTCGCTCAGTATTTACATTTTCGAGTACTCTCAATTCATTTAAATTCAGTGAACTTCATTCATTTCTTGCTTTACCTTTACCTCTGTCTGATTTGTCTGTTCAGAAAATGTTTGCTACCAGCCCCTATACCGACACAGTGGTGACTCCTGATCTGGGGACGGACCCCCAGACAGTAGAGCCTGGTGACGGACTCATATGGGTGGTGGGACCTGTCTTAGCTGTGGTCTTCATCATCTGTATCGTCATTGCCATTCTCCTGTATAAAAAGTGAGTTTGTTTGGGATTTTTTTCTAGAGAATGCACTTACACCTATATTTGGTCTTTACAGTCTAAAAATAACATTGTTCAACCTCAAATGATATAAAATAAGACTCGGGGTTAGGGTTAGTAAACAAGATATTGATAGTAGTCAGTATAAAATGCTTTATTGTGGAAGGAGATTTAAAATCTAATCTTTCTATATCTATTTAACTTTTTTTAAATTAAGAAGGAGTTCAACTTTTTAGCTTGGCGTTATTAGTGCCCTTCTCCATCCATTGGTCAGCATGAGCAATATACAGTACAGTAACTGTGATTCATGTTTTTTACTAAATTAGGTTAAATGTGCTGGAAATTTCAGTTATTTTTTTTTGTTAGCCAGCAGCACACAATGAAAATGTTCTCGTCATTTGATGTTGAATCAGTTATTTGCAATGGTACTGGGGAATTGGGCTGTTGGGAAATAATTGCATGTTAGGGAGCATGTTGAAAGGGGGGTTTGTTTTGTATTCATTGCAGCATGATATTCAAAGACCCAACAACAATTTTGCATGTAAATTTGAAAGAGCTTTTCTTGTGAAAAAGATGGTCGTGGGAAGTGAGGGAGTTGGAGAAAGGAGAAAAGAGGAGATTCTTTGAGATGGTGCTCAATAACTAGACTAAGAATCATATCGATCAATCAAGAGATTATGTGTTTAAAGAGGTGTTCATTTTAAATAATAGCTGTCAATTCTGGAAACATTCCATTAGTGCCCAAGTTATTTGTTAGTCTTTTTAACCATTATTTTTTCAAATTTATGCCACAGAACATTTTTGAAGATTGACCCTATTATGTGGTGGTGGACTGCTTAATGAACCTTACTGGTGACGAGTTTAAAAGAATTTAGTATTCCCCAGCATCCTATGGCTTTGGAACATACATATACAGTCAATATTTTCCCCTTGTTTTGCAGTTAGTAGTAGCTTTTAGTCTCAGTGACTGCAAGTCCCAACTGAACAGTGGTGTAAGAAGTTGCCCTACATACCAGGGAAGATCCCTGAATTATTTTAAGGGGGCCAGGGCCGGTGTGAGCAACACAACTACAGCTTGCTACTGTCAGATGATCCCTGACTGTCTGACCTTGCCTTACCTCCGTCTTGGTGGTTAGGGAGAGTAACATCTCTCCTTGGATCTCTCTTTTTTTCTCTCTTCTCTTTCTCCCCCCTCGCTATCCCATCTCCCCCTCCATCTCTCCCTGGTGAACAGTGTTTCCCGGGTCTGCCCTTGGCCCTGACATTCCCCTTCCCCATCTGTATCTGCACCCTCGTGCACACACATTAGCACACACACACACACATAGACTCACACACACACAGGCTCACGTACGTATGCACTTACTTGCACATTTCATTGAATACTCACTTGTTGCACACATGCACACGCATGCACACACCTCCAAATGCTGATGAGCTTTATCTCGCGTTTTTTGCGAGCCCAGCAGCAACCCCTGTGAATTTTAAACTGCTCTCTATTGATTTATCTCTCTTCTTGCCTCCCCCCTCTCCCTTTCTCCTTGTGTGTTGTGTTTTCACCATCTTTATATATTTATTTGACTCCTATTGCTTTCTCTGGAAACAGCAAACCTGACAGGTAAGGTTTAGCTGTACTTTATTGCATTGTACAGGTGAAGACAAAATAACCTGCCTCAGCAAAAAAAGATGCCTTTTAATTAGTGAGGGTGAAGGAGAATTTTGCGTACTTGGTACGCATTTTCAGCTCCCCACTACTTGTTCACTAAAAGTTATTTTGTTGTTTTTGTTGTACGTCTTCCCCTCTTTCTACTCTGCATTTGTCTTTCTCTCCAGCCGCAAAAGAAAAGAGTTAGAGCCACGCACAAAATGTCTGCTGAACAACGCAGACATTACACCCCACCACCCTACAGACCCTGTGGAGATGAGACGCATCAACTTCCAAACTCCAGGTAAAGGAAGGACACGCAACATGTATATTTAGAAAAACACTCATTAGTTAAACTAATGTGCTACAATATATTCAGACATATTTGTCCACACTGATCGTTTTTCACTGACAATATCAAAGATGTGAAGAAGGAAGTTTTCTCATCCAGCTGACAGTGACAGTCTAAAACTTGCAAGGAGACCTGTGTCACCTCGTCCTGAAGGAAAACTGTGGTTTTTAACAGCTTGGGCTGAATTTTTCACCAAAGTTTTTATAGGTGAATGTAACATTGTGCTGACCAGAGACTGACCAGAGACTTTGAACACACTGGACACAGTTTTACAAGCAGTCTTTTTTTTATTCTTGAATAAAAGCTAACCTGTTAAAAAGGTATTTAACTCTTGTATTTCACTGGCCTAATTGGGTTTCCATTTCATGTCTGTTTCCAGTGAGGCAGTCATGGTTGCTAACTCTGTAATGTCAGTGGTGAATACAACACTGAGCAGATCTATAGGTTTTATTGGGAAAGAGGCCAATGTTGTGGAAAAATAATTGAATATTAAGAAACCTGCCTTCATTACCTTGGCTTCAATGGAGGCTGCTGTTTCAGTGGCTTCAGAAGACTAAATATTATTTCAGAAGATTTTCGCTCCACAAAGAACAAGGTTTTGCAGGGACTTCAAAATCCATATTTTTGGAACCTATTGAAATGAAAAGCAAATTCTTAAATTTGGCAAAAAATGTTAATTAGAAACAGCTCTAATCCAAAAGTATCGTTATTGGCTGTCTAAAGCTCATATTGGCCAACCGCTATTTTCTAACACTGCAGGCAATTGAAGACACGCCTGTCGAAGGCCTTCCTTCTTGACACCAAATTTTCTTTTATTCATGTAAGACAAAACACAAATGTTCAGCTATGTTTTTTTAGTATACATTTAACTTGCATGTGCAGTGACAGCCGATTGTAACATTGGCACACGTATGCACACAGCCTACTCAGAGATTAACTAAACACAAATGATGCAACCTGCAAAGTTAAATTTATGCTGGAGTGTAAATGATGTCCATGAAGTGCTCCCACATCATTCTGTTTGACATTTTGTGCCTTCATAACTACCTCCAAGACATATTTATACGTTTGCCATGTCCTCATCTAACAATTAGCCATTTATGAATAACAGATAGTTGGAAAATTGTATTAGTTGTTGGACTTAATGTTTTTATGTTGGAAACAAATCCAGTTACGAGGTTCTCCTGGGTTTTTACCTGTTTCCTCTTTTGTCTCACTTTCTGTCTGGTGTTCATCCAAGCTAAAGCCTGGTGTTAACAACAGAGCACATTCGATCCCACACTCATTCTCTAAGGCTTTTCCATCTTCCTCCTGCCTCCCTGTTATCTATCGGCCTGTCTCCTTGTTATTCTGCCTCCTGCGATTTAGGCTACAATAACATGTACGTTTTGTTGTTACAAGCCATGATTTTTTTATTTTTTATTTTTTAAAAAGGTCACATAGATGTACAAGTAGCATGTTTGTTAAACACCTTGGGATGCCTCTCATCCTGCCAGGTTAGAGATTATGGTGAAACCAGGAGTTACCATGGAGTACTGTGAGTTTTTCATTAGATGGTTTAACTGTATTTTCCCTTCAAGCAGTTTATTTGACAGAAGGCTGAGAACTGCATTTTAGGAATTTTCACTGTATTTCAAATGCATTGTTCTCACCTGGCCAAGCAAATGGCAGAAAAGGAGTAAATCCTTCAGAGGCGGAACAAACACATCCACCTTTTTTTCTATGCGTTCCCTTGTTGTTGTTTTTTCCTTTTTTTTTTGCCTCCTGCCTTTCTGTCTCCTAGCCTAGTTGTCTCTCAGCCATCCATCTGTCATCTACAGCCAGTCTCTGCTCCATCAAAAGGCTCGCATTTCAAAATGGAGCATTTCTCTTCAGCTTCTTTGGGATCCCAGAGTTTGTATCTTGGAGAAAAAAAAAAAAAATGAGAGAGATATGAGGATGAAAGGAGATGCACAAACCCGCTTATACACAGGAATGTGGAAGTCCAATATAATGTTCTCATCGTTATCTTGCTTGGTATTCAAAGCCCTATCAGTGGTTCTGTAATGACAAGGTTATAATGGTCATTCCTTCTATTTGTCTCTTTGAATCCCGGCGCTCTCCACTGTGCTCTTAACTGTCCTCCTCCCTTCCTCAAATAATAGAAACTCTTGTTGCAATCTCTTGCTTGCTTTTACATAACATTCACCAATACATTGCTGAGACCTCTCTTTATATATGACAAGCATTCTCATTTGACAGGCCTGCCGTTGTTCCGCAGGATTGGGCGATGTTGTTATCTCCGCACCCGGGGAATTTAATTTGAATGGACATTTTAGCCCAATTAAGTGGGCCGGTGAGCATTTGTGAACATCCCCATCAGCTAATAGCGACCATTGTTCAAATGAGCATACTCCCAGTGCACTTATCCAAGGTCTCTCCAATCCAGCAGAGCATATGCCACATCGGCAATGTGAGCTCAGTGACCCCTAGTGCCGGGGAACAAAAAATATGTTTTTGATTAGGCTTCCCTATAAACTAAGCTTGGCTAATGCGTTTTGGGAGAGTGTGTGTGTGTGTGTGTGCGTGTACTTGGGCATTTGTGCTTCAAAGCCTGTAGGTCATGTGACAGCCTCACAGTGACATCCTACAACTCCTTGGGGCGCAGAGTGGCTCGTTTTGTCATTATCTTCATTGGTGCCTGGGGTTTAATTGGCAAATGGGGCCAAAGTAATGAAGCAGCACGACTCAGTGGATATCTACTGTCTATCTCCAACCCCCCCCCCATCCCCCCTTTTTTGCTATAAGAACTCACTCTTTTCTCTCTCATTTTCTCCCGAGTCTCCTTCACTTCGATTCTCACTTTACTCTAGAAGGCAGGTAAACTAACAGTTGGTGATCATCAAGATTACCATCTGCAATATATGTCTTATCTTAAAACCCTGTCTTCACGTCATCCGTTTTACATTCCCTACTGGGTTATGTAATGTGTAATCACATTATTACTGTTCAGGCAGATATAAAAACTTTATCCTGCAAATTGAACTGAGCTTCACTCCGGGTTTACCCTTCAACATTGCTGATATATTTTCTATTTATGCGGTCTCCATTTGTGTTTCTCTTTATCACCCCCCTCTCCAATACAGCGTCACATACGGCACTTCACGCCCACATAATTCTGCGAGAAGAAGCTACTTCCACATTTGAGCCTGTCAAAAAAATCAAACATTTACTTGTAGACAACATTGCGCGCTTGCAAATCCCACGGACACCATCCAATCCCTCGCATGCATCAGCAGCCTACTTGTTTCTCCGTATTACAGCAACAACTGCAACAGCCGTGCCCTCCTCCTTGCAGACAGTTCTATCGAAACACACACGGCGCACACTTACACATAAACATAATCAGACATGCCTCCCTCCTGCTGTGATGAATGACGTCTGGAGACAGTGGATCAGAGCACCCCCCGCTAGGTTTAATTAGTCATTGTCACAAATCAATTAGGGAGAGAGGGAAGTTCGATGTCTTCATCACTCTACACTCATTTGGCAGCACCGGCCTGACGTCCTCACACTAAGGCATCAGTGCAGGCAAACCCAGCAGAACTGTTACTTTGCAGAATTTGATTTGGCATTTTTATTAGACCGACATACATCATGTTAATTTTTTCAAGCGAAGTGTTTCATGTTTTTGGACCATGTTTTTTTTGGAAAAGAACAGAAAGTTGTTTTTTGGAGAAACAAACTTTTTTTTCATTTTGTTCCCGAGTCAAATTTCCTTGCCTTCCATTTCTTACTTCTCATACATGCTGTGGAACAAATTATTTGTTATCTGTGGGTCAAAGTTGCCGTCTTCGGGTGATGTGATCCTCCCTTATCCCTGAGCGATCTTGTTGATCTGAGTTCAGCTTTCAGCTCAGGCAAAATTTGTTTCCTTTCACTTGATGGGCAGGTTGGGCAGCGTCCTATCCAACAGCATCTCTTAGCCACATGTCCAGTTAACATTGTCACAGATGGCTCCTTTCTGCTTGAACAGTTGTGGAGACCTGAGTCTACCCGGACATTTCATCGCTGGCTGCAGCCTCAGAGGACTTCTCCTCTGGAGTAGATAAGACTTTGAACCATCACCACACTCCTCAGAGCTCTGACTCCTATCCGTTCTGGCTCCACAGCTGTCAGCAAAGAATGTGGACACTTTTCCACACCTTTCACTCCCAGTGTCTCAGCACTAAGCTGCAGACAAAGGAAACTTTCAGAGTTACTTTTCACCAGGAAACATAAGCTGGTTTTTCCCTTCTGTGTCTCTTTCTCATTCCTGTCAATGGGCCTTCCAACTGGTGTTTATGAAAGCTTAGAGATAGCAAATCAATTTTCTTATCCCTGATCTCTATGACTGTTGATATGGGGCTTGGCAGAAGGATTTTCTCAACAGGGGCATCAGAGGCTGACGCCCATGGCTAACTAGTCTGCTCCTGAGGAGGACTGGAGCTGGTCTGATCTGAAAATGTTTGCCCTACTTTTTCATGTCTGTGTGGCTGTCTGGTCGCAAATCTGTCAATCAGGCCACCCTGAGAAGAGCCTGAGGTTTACTGGTGGTAAACTGCTGGTTAAAAAAAAATGTACTACTGCCTTTGTGTTTTTATTTCTTGGCCTTTTATCATTTTGCACATATTTATGTTTTCTTTTTACAGCCTTTTCTGTTGCATTACAGCCTTTTGAAACCATTTTCCCTTATGTTTGCTGTTCTTTACAGATTCTGGTCTAAGCAGTCCTCAGAGTGAAGCAGATTTTGACTGTGAAAGTTAGTCTCTATGCTTTAAGCATTTGCGTACCCAGCTTTCTTTATCTTTTTTTTTTCTAGCACTGCTTGCGTCCATTTACAAATACATAATTTGCATTTGTTTGTTTTTTTTGTTTTTTCACATTATGCAGAAAAATTTCAGCACTAATTAATTTGATGTTGGTTTTAGTGGTATACTGGGCTGTTTCTTTTCTTTAATTGGATGTCAGTCACTATATTCACTTGGGCTGTTGGCTGTGCATTAATCCACCGTGCAAAAATAACCTATGTGATCACTTCTGCTGATGGAGAGATGGTTGAGAGGTGTTTTTTTTTTTCCACAGGATACAATATCTGTTATCCACCTCCCCCCACCCTTTCTTGCCTCCTTGTTGTCATTTCTCCTTCCTCCCCCATCTTCACCACCACTGCTTCATTTCCATTCTGAAGTAACAGGGTCTTTTCTGTGCTCAGAGATAACGAGCAGAATTAATTAAAGCAGTGGCAAACAATGGCTTGACATTTGATCACCCCCTCTCCCTGTTCACTGCAAAAGGATCATCCAAGAGAAAAAGCAGAGTTTCTGGTTTTCCTCTTCCCCCTTTTTCCCCTTTTATTCTCTTAGCTTACCCGCAGACAGACTTCTTCCCTTTTATATGGAAATACGCAACATCACAAATAGGCTATCGGAGAGAGGCTGCTTTGGCTTATCAAAAAAGAATCATTATATTTCTCAGGCGCATTGACTGCGGATCGGGAGATTGGAAATGTGTAATTAGACACTAGTTTGTTATTCTGTGTTCATTGATCATGCTGTTGATTGCAGTGGAAAAAAAATGGAAGAGTCTGTATGTGGATAGAAAAAAGCCGTGGGTTGTGTTGAAGAGAACGATGAGGACTTTGGAGTGGGATTAGGGGGGAAAAAAACCCAGTAATTTGTCCTTGAGTGACTTTGCTCGACTACAGGACACACTGAGTTTTGAAAGTAAATGTTTTCTTGGATAAACACGGCAATGTGCAGTGTTTAAATGACAAGCTGATTTAGAGAACAAATCAGGTGCGATGGACTCATTTGTCTTGAGAACAAAACAAATGGGTGAGATTGGAAAAGTTACACTGAGAGAAGGAAATAGACAAACACACTGCTTTAGCTATGAGGTACATCTGTGTAAACACAGCAGCTTATAGCTTTAGTTATGTTGGCAATGGTCAAAGTTGGTTAAAGGTAAAATAATAGATTTATCGTAAGCCTCTTGCAGTTTAAAGTATACAAATTGTTTTCATACGTTTCCGAAAACATTCTACCAAAGTTTGAGGGAATAAACACGAACACTGTGTATGTATAACCTCCAGCCTATCCCACTGGCAGTGCATCATGCTTTATTTGGATGTATATGTAAATATTTTGGCCAGATATATCTCTGTAATTGTAGCAGGCACTTACACATGCAGACAGTAATGTGGGCAGTAAACACAAACTGAAAGGAACTGATGGAGTTTGAGTGCGTCAGTAACTCACACTCACACACAAATAAACATAATAAACATAGAGACACGCACAGAATGAACTACACGGTCACACACACACACACACACAAAAAACCCAGCACAAACATTCTTTGATCTCCTTTCTTGTTCTCTGAAGGAGAATTGAGGGCCTCTCATTTGCATACACATGCAATCATAGTTCCTGATACCTTTTCCCTTTGAATTTGAGGCAAGTAAAATGACAATCAAATTTAATTTGCAATATCCTTTTTTTTTTTTTTTTTTAATGCTCATCTCAATTAATTCCCACACCAGAAGTGATTGATAACTCTGTCTCGTTCTCAAGTGGCACTACCGCGACGTTCAAACTTTGTCGGCTCAAGTATGAATAAATAAACAGATAAATAGACGGCGTTGTTCAAATACATTAATATAGTTTGAGTTCTACCATTACCTTAAAGGGTTTTTAGTTGAGTTTATACTAAGAAAAAGAAATTCAGCATAGGCTTTTGAGAAATAGAAGAAACCTATAAATTTAGTAAATGTAGTTTTAATGGTCCATTAAGAAGGGCACGAATGTTTGTGGCACAACTCTTGTCAAATGGGCTGTTAATGCAGTGTGTCCATTCGTTTTCCAGTGTCATCTCCCTTTGTCTCATATATGCAGTGTTATCTTTGTTAATCTTCATGTAATTGACACTGCTGCATTGTTCCGTCAGTGTAAAATAAATCACCATTACTAATGAAGAATGTCAGCACAAAGAGTCTCTTCAGTGCAACAAAAGCAGTCCAAACATCAGTGACCCCCTTGACATTGGAGGGATATTAAGCATTGTGAAAAAAGGAAAATTAAGGGTGGTTAATGTGATTATGCCGATTTGCACACCAATTAAGCCTCGGTAAATGTTTTGTGAATAGATATCAACACTTTGTCGACTTTTGACCTCGTCACTCTGTAGCAAAAGAGACCTCTTACTAGAAATATGAGAGCGTTAAGAATTCCAGTCTGCATGCAGAGCCACGATCTATGGCTGCTCCATATTCCCTTACATGGCCTCGGCATTATGTTAGTAAATGGATTAGTGGCTGGAGTGCACAGCAGTGCTGATAATATTGTAGCACCAGCGACACAATATTCAGTGGATATTGGAGTGGGCCAAAAAAATAAATAAAACATTTCACAATTTTTTGCCCCATTGAATAGCTTCTTCATTTTGGAAATTCCTTGGGATAAAGGGCAGATGGATTTGAGAGGAGAATGTACCAGACGTGCAGCTGAGCTTTTTTGTGATTTTGGAAGGAATGGGGTGTTGGAGCCGGTGTTCGCTGGGTTGGGGAAACTAGCAGATGGGAGGAAGGGTAGAAACAGCAGCTTGCTTGCTTTGCACTGGTTGGCTGAAATGGAGCAGCTCACTGTGTCACTCAACATCACTCACACTCCTAAACCTCCCCATTCCACTCCCACCTCCCTTCCCATGAGCCCCCAGGTCAGTGCTCCTGTCCTAGAGAAAGTACCTTTTTATAGAGGCAGCGGTCAAAATTGTCACCGTGCTAACTACACAGCACAACAAGAGCATTATAGATTAAGAGTACAGCAGAAGCAGTCCTGCGGGATATGTCAGGTCTGGTCCAGATCGGAAAACTGTTTCATATGATTAATGATGAATAATGTTCAGTGTATGTAGTGAGAAATGCATTAGTCAACTTGAATTAAGTTGGATCTGCTTCAAGTAAAGTGATCCTTAAAGACACATTTCCTATAGAAAGCTGTTTTTCACACTAACTAGTGATTCAATTTGGAATTATCCTCTTTTTTTGTAGTTGTTGATGATAGCATATTCTGAAAGCAAACATTACTTTTGACTATATTTAATGAGGAGTACAAGGTTTTTTTTTTTTCTCAACATACACATTCCCTTGATGCAAAGAGTAAAAAGGTGCATTTCTTGTCTGTGATATCACCATCAAAACATTACACTCTCCAACTCGTGTAATTTTTAAGCATTTTCCCAAGCTATTAAAATTGTCGATGCCTTCGAGACATAATTGGTCTAGTTTTTTTCTCTGGCTATACTCAGCAACATTGCTCCTATCTATCAGCATCGTGAAAATTATGGAAATGAATACAGTTTGGACTGTGGGTGTATGCTACGAGCTTGTTTGGCAAATAATCAGCCCAGCTCGACAAACCTACTGTAGCTGTTTTTGAGCTCTGGCCTGGTCCAATCAAGTTCCTATAACATCACTAGTCAATACATTTTTGTTGTGTCTGACATTCACCAAGTTCTGCACAAGCTTCCTCACCACTAAAACCCCACTTCCATTGTACTGTAAGCAACAAGTTCACACTCATAAATGGTGTGTTTTGAACTTGTGTCCTATCTACTGTACTAATGAACTTCTTTCCCCTCTTCCCCCCCGTGTGGAATTTTCCTTTCAATTTTTTTGGTGAGCAGGTATGATGAATCATCCTCCCATCCCTATCTCAGAGTTGGCTGAACACACCGAGCTTCTCAAAGCCAACGACAACCTCAAGCTCTCCCAGGAATATGAGGTGAGTAGGCCAAAAGGTGTGAGGTCAAAGTTTCTTCTGAGTATTGATCTCTGTCTGATTGCGTTTGGAAGGGGACCCAGTGAAATGGCTTTTTCTTTTCTTTTAAGTCCCCTTTTCCTGCTCGTTGACAATGCTGTTGCTGGTGGTGCGTAAGCAATTATGAAATATCAGTTGTTCTTTGCCATTTATTTCATCAGATATATTGGCAGCCTCACCATGTCCAAGCAAGACAATTGTCATTTTCAATTATATGAAATTTCCCTTGGCAGGTTGTTGCAACTCCTAAACTCCCAAATGCAATTTTCTCAAATTCTTGGCTAAATAAAAGAATCAATCTAGTGTAATGCATCCAGTGCATCATCAGGAAAAGTATAAAAGGGGTAAAGTATAAGAGTTGAATATCTCTGCTGCACAATGTCCTTTTGTTAGTGAATCTGCTTACTTACAAAATTGGCTAAATGCATTCAACTGAGGAAAATGGAAACACTTAATGTATAATTTGGTGACTTAAGAAAATGAAATTCATTTGAAATAGGGTTGTTTTTTTTTTTAACTTTACCTAAACGGAGGAACTTAAGAAAGTGTAATCGCTTCATAATAGGAAAAAGTAAGTGTTTTAAAATTCTCTCACACACACACCAATGAACTTGGAGTAAGGATATTTTTCCAAAATGGAGATATAGTCTGGTGTACGCAGATAGGGATTAATGTGTTTTTTGGGGAAAAGCATAATGGTAGTCAGGCTTAAACATAGTATGTGTGTATGTGTGCAGTATGTGTGTGTGTGTGTGTGTGTGCAGAGGGGGTTACTGAGCTGTCTGAGCTCTGAGACCGTGGCGGTTATAAATGACACCAGAGTTGATTAGAAATCAGGAGTGCTGAATCAGCTCTCGTTTGCATACAAGCAATATCCCCTCCTCGCCATCCCTAAATCACTGTGCCTGTCGCCTCGCTGCACGCCAGGCTAACGTAGTGAGCAGGTACACCAGCATAGATTGCTGTCATCATGCCTGCCGGTGAATGCTGGTGGATAATGACTTCTCATAGCGATCCAGTTTTTCTTTGGTATCTATTATTCATAAATCCACATCCGGGCTGTGTACCAAATGGACAAGCTTGTTCCATTTGGGGGGGGTGGGGGGTGGGGAGAGACAGACTAAAGACGTGACGCCAAAGTTGACTCTTTGCTACAACTATAACTTCTAATTACTTGGCTTTGAGAAGGCATTAAACCGCCCACTCGTCTCCTCTCCCACTCTGTCTTTTTTACTCTCTCTCTCTCTCTCTCTCTCTCTCTCTCTCTCTCTCTGTCTGTCCCCCTGCCCCTTCACATCACCACCCCCCAGGAAAAATAAATGACCAAATTAAATAGAGAAGTGTAATTTTAATTTTGTTATTTTCTTGATGAATGGCTGCTCGTCCGGGCGCCCTGGCTTGCCAACCACAGCTCTACGGGGCTTTGACTGATTGGTTTTTAGCCAGGCGGGATGTGAGGGAGGAGGAAAAATGGAGGGAAGAGGAGAGAGAGAGATGAGGTGGGGAGGCTTGTTTAATGATGTGGATTCAGCGAGGGGAGAACAGGGCATCTCAGCTGGAGAGCGGCGATGGAGAGGAGATAATCTGACGTACAAACGGCAATGAAAAGGCAGCCACAGTTTTGCCTTACGATAGTTTGTTATCCATCTAGTGTCAGGCAGTTAGCAGCCATGTCCTGCAAAGACTTCCTTCTTGACAGGAGCTGTGTTTCATCTTCAAGCGTTGTCATCATGAGGAGGAGAAGGGAGAAATTTTAGCTGGTGCAGAAATTGAGTGATTATTAAAAAAACATTTTCAAATCTGTTATTCCTCCAAAATATGTACTGGACTTTTGCCATACACGCTTTCTAAATGTATTTGAGTGATGTTTCAGGGAAGTGACCTCAATCTTTATATGCACACACACACACACACACACATATATGCACACATAGTCAGTCTTACGGTAATCTAGAAAGAAAGTAGCAGGAGGGTGACTGCTACGGGGAGTGTAAACACCAGAGAGGAGACGGGAGATGGAGGAAGAGATAAAGAGAGGAAGAGATGTGGACAAAAAAGTGGCTGATTTTGGAAGATGGAGAGATGCAGATAAAGAAAACAGAGGCAAGAAAGGGAGATTGAGACGAGATCGCCGAACTAAAGAAAAAAGCGATTTGCTGTAATGAATGCATGGAAATTGTTAGATCAGGTTCCCAGTTCCTTCATTCAGCTTTAGTCTCTCTCTCAACCCCCCCCACCCTGCACGCTAAACCCTAACTTTAAATGTCCTATAGCCTCCGTCCCCATCCCAACCGAGCGTCTGGCGCCTATAAGCAAACAACAAAGCATAATGGAATACTTAATTATCCTGACAAGGGAACAGAATATTTATCTGGAATAGTTGTATTCTGAGTGAGGCAGCTGTGTTTGTCTTCTCCCCCACGTGCTGGGGCTCGTTCCACGCCCTCCCCTCGTGGGGGAGAGCCGCCACCTTCATCAATATTGTTATTTGTCATTATGCATCCACTACTTTAATGATCTTGATAAAATACTGCGTGCAGCTGCTGCGAGTATTTGAAGCAGGCAGTGAGCAGATTTTCCTTTAGGGAAATCACCCTTTCAATCTCTCTCCCTCTCCCTCTCCCCCTCCCTCTCTTCTTTCTATGATAACATTCAGGTCGTATTGTTATTGCTCAGTTCGTCTCAAGGCTCCTCTGATTCCTTCTTTGTGTGTGCATGTTCTGCCTGTCTCTGCTCCCCATCAGTCTATCGATCCAGGCCAGCAGTTCACCTGGGAACATTCCAACCTGGAGGTGAACAAGCCCAAAAATCGTTACGCCAACGTCATTGCCTATGACCACTCCCGCGTCATCCTGGCTCCTATCGAGGGTAAGGCTTACCCACACTCTGCACCTACTCCACCTCAGAGATGAATTTAACTCATTGCGGATCATTTGGGAAATCCTCATAATTGCAGAATCCGTCTATGTTATTAAGAATTTGTAGAGGGTAGACATATACTAGACCAGATGGGCCTAGGCAAGACTAAATTAAAACAGTGCATAGCAGTGCAGAATTTAATACATTTAATACAATGAAGAGCATTAATAAGAATAGTAGATTACACTATATGGACTAGACCTGACAGGAGCGCAGTAGAATCTGTGCTTGATCAGAAGAAAATAGATGACAAATAGGAAAAGAAAGTAAACTAGACTGTATTGTCTTGTTGAGTGAACACAGTAACATGAAGAAAAATAGAATAAAACATGAGTGAAATAGAATGAAATAATTTATAGTATGTGAAGTTCACACTCAGTTCAGCAGCAAGCAGTGAATTTCTAGAGGAAAAATACATTTTGTTGGAGGCTAAAAGGAAGACTTGTTTGAGGTCGACTTGGTCGCAAGCAGCTCAGGATTTTATGGAATCTTTTTTTTATTTTTGGGGGGGTTAGGCAAGGACTTGTTTCAGCTCATCTTTGGGCCCTGCACTCAGTCAGAGCTCACTTTTGGAGTGACCCAGGAATTTAACCAGTGTTTTCACCGTCCCATTTGTCTCATCAGATCTGCCCCAGTCTCATGACTTCCCTCTAACCGCCCACAGACACAGAACTGAGAATCTCGGAGCCAGAGAATCTCATCCTCTGACTCTTAAATCTCAAGGGACATTGTCAGAGGTAGTCACCCTTCACCGCTGACATTGTTCTGGCGTTGCATCACCAGAAGAGCTCCTAACTCCTCACAGTAGTGCCAAATTCTGTACTCTACAGTACTCTCCTTTTGTGTGAGCTAACTGCTCCGGCTAGATTTCAACAATCTCGCAGAAGTCAGGCCAATTTAAGGGTGCAGCAACATGCATAACAAAATTATACCAGGGAAAAAATGCCTCATCCATAAATACATAAATTAATCAAGTCTGAAATTTCTATTTTACACTGCAGTGATTTTGCCATTAGTCGCAGCAGTAGAACAATTCATGCACGCCGCCATTCTCTGTTCACTTAGCTATGACTAAAGCCAAGGCACCACAGTCGGATTGTGCGACGTGGTATCCTTTTTAATGACATTTGCCTTTCTTTCTGTCTTTTTTTAATTTCTGTTCTTTCATTCTGTCTATTTTTCCATCTCTTCTCTTTGCTCTTCTCCTCTCTCTCTCTCGCTCTCTCTCTCGCTCTCGCCCTTTCTTCTCTAGCTATCTATCTATCCATCTCTCATCCTCTTTCGCTATCTTATTCTTCCTCTCCACGCTGGTTGTTGTCCTCACTGTGTCTCCTCTCTTAAATTAGCCCAGTCGAGTGTTTCATTGTTTGTCGCTTGAGTGAGGAGACGTCAGTCAAAGAGACGTGACTCTCCAACACAGATGCCGCCACACTGGAGTCTCTTTTCAGCTGACAAGATTTTAGAATTTGGTTAAATCGAGATGGGTGATACTCTGTCTGATCACCATCGCATCCGCAGTGTTATACGTACTCTAATGCAGATTATATTTACAGCATTTAGTTTAAATCTTTTTTGTGGAACAATTTAAAATGACTTGGCCTGCAGTGATTTTGCACAAAGCTCGAGGACACCTCGACTTTTTGGGTGCAGGACCCTGATTCCCTCACTTCTGACTAGAGACTTGTGTCATAGTTACACAACGTTGTACACTTGGTACAATGAGCAGTCTTGGTGGAGCCTTGCAGTGAACTACACATTTTAGCTTTGAAGTGTAGTGTTTGAAGTGTGAACTGTAACTACTGCAGGTAAATTAAAGGATGCCACAGAACACCTTGATAGTTACACTCAGTGAGTGGAAGCAGGATTTTGAGATAGATTTTGCAAGTGCTATATACACCATCCTTGCATTAAAATGTTGCCAGTACACATTTATCTTCCCAGCAATGTGGAGGGGTTCCTTAAGGCTAGATTTAGTGCGACCGGTGTGCAACAGAGCATGGTGGCAGGCTAAGAGGCACGGTAGCTGGATCTACCTCCAGGCCGTGGTAGCTTAGTGGCTGATTTACTCCTTGCTCTCCTCTGTCTTCAAGCACACTCCATCCGGGGTTGTGGTAAATCAGGTGCTGGCAGTTACACCATATCTACAGAAACCTAAGCAGAAACACAGACATAGAAAAAGAAAATGATAAAAGAGCAGTACGGGAAGTTGTGACAGTGAGGCAGTTGCTGAATTTGAATCCATTCAAATGGAACAACAACTAAGGTTTCTTTTAGCTGTACAGTAGCAGAGGGGGAAGAAGGCTGTGAGGCTGTTTTAACCTATTTAATCTTGTATCACATCTTAAAAATATTTGTTTTCAATACAAGCACTAAGACCTAATAGGCAAGAATAATACCCAGGATATTTGGCATCCTAAAAGCCAACATAATAGGCCATATTATAAGACCATGCCAGTTCTCTCTGGACAGTTCCACATTTTTCACTGATCTCAGCCAATTTTCACTTGTTTCAACAATAAGAGGTGTGAGAACTCATTACATAAGTAATTTACTTGTTTTCCAGTCTATAATTTTTACACCTTCATTGATTGGAAAAGTGTGTGTGAAAACTGGGAATTATCAAGGCAGATGGCAAAAAACAAAAAGGTGTAAATAATGAGTTAAATAAAAAAAAAAAAAAGTGAATAATGTGATAAGTGTGATAGATTAAGGCAGAAATCTAATTCAAAGAGGAATAGTCATCAAAACTGCTCCATCTCTTAATATATTTTTTTGCTGTTTTCTGTGGTCTGTTTGTATCTAGGTATCACAGGTAGTGACTATATCAACGCCAACTACATTGATGGCTACAGAAAGCAGAATGCCTACATCGCCACCCAGGGTCCGTTACCGGAGACGTTCGGGGACTTCTGGAGGATGGTGTGGGAACAGAGAGCAGCCACTGTGGTCATGATGACCAGGCTGGAGGAGAAGTCACGGGTACGTCCGCTCGACCAACTTTTGGCCCTGGTATTGTTTTTAGCATGTTAAAATATAAGTTTATTTTCTTTTAAAACAAACCTCAAAATCACATAATTGGTCCACGCGCAAGAACCAGCTGTTGGAAATGGCACAATTGATTCCCCAGTTGCATCAGTGAATTTCATTGGTAGGTAATCGCGCTTCATTTTCTTGAGATGGATTCCTCTCAGAGAAGTAAAAGCAGTTAGGGAGGGTGATTAAGCAGCGTTCACTCAAAGACGGTCCACCTGTGCACATCTGAAAAGTTAGGGTGCACATCCACTGGGAGCGTCTTCATAGGCATGGCTCTGTTTTCTCTGCTTATTTTCAGTGGAAACGACAAGCTGTTGCATTTTCCCCCTAGTGTCAAGGGCTTAGCTAGTTTTAGCGCTCAGAGTGCACAGTGCATGAAGCTAAAATTACATTTTGAGCAACAAAGTGCTATGGTGTTTTTGCAGTACCTGTGACCAGTGCCTCCCACAACCATCTGCTGATAGTAGAAGTTAGAGGAAAAAGTACATAAAGAGCACAGTGGCTTAGTTCCAGAAGGGAGGACTGCAGTTTCAGGGTGCGATCACAATACTCGACTTTTTGTTTTCTTTTTATACATTTATGTCAATGTGAAGTGGCCAGGAAGTGTATTCTTTGGTGTCTCTGGAAGGGGCTCAGCCTTTTGTTCACGCAACAGAAAGGAACTCTTTCCATAGTTATGACCAGTACAACTTTTCTGAGTTGTGCATTAGATGTTCACACTTTTTGTTTGCCAACTAAAGAAACAAGAGATGGTTTTAATAGTAAGAAGGCAACAGCAGCACTTTACAACCACAAACTATCAGATTGAAAACAGAAAATGTTTCTGAAACATTGGCAGCTGTTACTGTGATTACAGTGAATCAGCAGGAAGCACTTTGGCTGTTAAGGAAGTCTCTTAGGTGTTTGACAGTTAGATACCAGTTCTGTTTGCCTATAGTGACAGCTAGCTGTTATGTAAACAAAGTGTGTATGACCCATTTTTCTAAATTATGAGCTGAAAATGCAGGTTAGCGCTACAAAAAGAATAGAAAAAATGATATACAGCCAATTGGTGTGAGCGCACCCTTAGGATGGATCTACAAAGATTGTTTTGCCATTGAGAAGTGGACTATATGTCGAAAAGCCAACTGTGATGTTTCATTCTGTCAACTCAAACCTTTGTCAACATGAGGTTCACTCACCCCAGGTGCCTCCACTCATTTTCCTTCCCTCTATCCCTTTTCAATTGTTTACCTATCCTCCATACTGACATGCGTGTTCCCTACCTGTCAAACGTGATCAATATTAGCGGGCGGTTGAATTTCAGTGTCAGCTTGAGCAGGAAATGGGAGAGAAAGCTAGAGAGCAGCGCATCTCCCTCACTAGCTGTCACATCTCATCTGATGTCCACCGGCGCGTCACACCCCATATTGAATGAATCTTTATTAAGTGGGCTGACATGGGAGGGCTTAGGGGAAGCAGGTGTTTAGTTTTCAAATATAGTGTAGAACCACTGGACAAAAAGCAGTTAAAGTCAAAGTGAAATATCCATCCAGAAGTTGTTCTAAAAAATTGGCATTTTACTCAGACCAACTAAAACATTTATAAAAATAGGCATTTTATGTGAGGATCTGAAATGATAACACTTTATCAGGCTTTTACTTTGACATATACTGAGTTAAGAACATATTGTGAAGTGATGATGTTCCCTAAAATTCAAGCCCTGCAAACTGATGTTTTGCATTATTAGTGTAATATTTTGTTAGGAGATTTAGGGAAGGATGCAGGCAGGATTTGTGCTGGTTGGTGAAGTTAAGCTATAAGAGTGGAGTTGCTGTGTGCAGTCTGGTCGCATCTGTTCAGCCTGCACAGATTTGAAATAGAGAGAAGCTACGGTGGTGTTTCTGTCAACAGCGCCTGGTGTTTTAATCTACAGGAGGACTTGCTTCGCGAGTGGTGTGTGTGTGCATGAGTGCATGTATTTGTGTGAGCGTGAGCACAATTTGATTTTCCTTTTTTTCAGTACTCCATCATTTTATGTGCATGATCTTATTCATTAGTGGCAACGTAGACATGTCAGCTGATATATCTGTCTGCTGCTTTCTCTCACTTCCAGATTAAGTGTGACCAGTATTGGCCCAGTCGTGGCACAGAGACCTATGGGATGACCCAAGTGACCCTGTTGGACACCATAGAATTGGCCACTTTCTGTGTCCGCACTTTCTCCTTGCACAAGGTAAGACGATTTATCCCTCTCTCCCACACACATACAGTATAAACACACATGGGTACACCACTCTACATACAGCCATTATATTGATTATCAAGTTGGATAACGATGATTAACAATACTGTTATTACATGGGACATAACTTGTGAAAATGTAGTCTCCAATTTTACATAAGCAGCTGTCCATTCAGAATAAAGTTTTATACATATAGGACCCTTTGTCAGCACTGTCCTTCCAAGCCACCCCTTTTACCTTGTTCAGCTCTGTCTCTCCTCAATAGATCATCTGTTTATGTGCATCTGCCAAATTGGAGCACTTAGGTAAAGTGAGCTGAAGAGAAACTCAATATACATAATTGGCAGACTGCTCTCGCGCTCCTGTGTGCGCACACACACACACACACACACACACACACACACACACACATTATACACACATTATATTGAAACACAGAGATGGATAGAGTCTCCACACAAATGACATTCTTAAGATGAAGCATTGGCACACACATGCTCACATGCATACCCATACGCAGAATATGCACGATATGATGCCACACACATTGACACACCTGAAGACATGAATGACACACGTTCAGTTGCGCAGTAAAGATGCAGACACTCACACATATACACGGGAAAGAGAAGAAAGAAGGGAACAGCAGCATATCTGCGTGTAATGTAGCTCACAGTCCCACACAGCTCTTGGTCATGCAAGCACAAGTGTAAAAAGACCCGTGAAGAGACATATAACAGAGCACCTGCCGTTGGAAAGATTAGACATTTCTAGAATTTTCCCCTCAACCAGATAGCACCAGGCTTAAGTCACATCTGACTGTGGAGCTGAAGTGTGAGCAGAACAATGAGCACCAGAGCAGACCAGTGATGGTAAAGATAGCAAGGTATCAGCAGCCACGGTGCTTTAAAGCCTGCTGGTTGACATTCAGGGCCATTTGCATTCTGCCGCTCTCAGCCTCCATCAAGCCCACAATTTATGTGCAGCCATCGCTGTGATTTCTTACTGAGCTGTTTTCATTTTATATCTCTGCGAAAAAATATTTTGTTGGATTTTCGTGAAGGTAGCAGAAGCTGGCAGTAGACACATGAACACATATACACACTGCATCTACAAAAGCTGCCTCCATGGTATCCTATCCATATGTATGTGTGTCCTGCAGTGATGCAGAATTATGTCTGCCGATAGGAGAATAAAGTAAAATTAAATTTAAAGAAAACAAGCAGCCAAGCACCAATCACATCAGCGCAGTCTGCCTCAACTGCGGAGACAGGGAATGTCCAAAAAAAAAGGGAAAATAAGATTTAGGTCAGTTTGCTCTTAATTACCACACTCATTTATTCATTTATTCAGCAAGGGAAAAAAAACCCTCTGTCAGGGAAGCAGAAACACTGCATTGAAATGCAAACAGTACCTCCATTAGAGGATCTTCTGGGAAGAAACAGAGGAGAGGAAGACAGAAAGATGCAAGGGAGACTTTTTTTTCTCTCCTCTTATCCCTCTCAAAAATCTTCCTCTGGATCCCAGCTTGTATCTTTGATGCGTCGAGAGTTGAGTCTGAGGCGGGAGCTGACAGACGCCTGTGTAATGTGGGTGTTTGCTGCATGTATCTGTAGATGTTCTGCGAAGCAGCAACGTGACAGCATGAGCATACAATACCTGTACTGTTCCTTACAGGAATTATCATAATTATTATACAATGATGAGTCCATCTGATCAGCTCTATGTATGTGAAAACGTTTCCCCAAAGGAAAATGACTCCCCGCTAGCTATTTTAACTTTGAACCACTCAAAGCTTTGATTCATACATGATATTTAATCAAAATATTGCTTGATGCTAAAAGATTCCAGTAGATTAGGTGGGTTGAAGGTATGCATTTACACTCGTATAAACGATTAGTAACCATTACAATGCATGGATCATGTCTCCACCAGCCATGTTACAAAAGCAGCACACGCATCCCATTTTTTGGCCATTTTTGTTATGACACAAATAAAACCAGCTGGTCAGTCAACTCCACCGATGTATCCAACGCACCGCTCCTCGTTTTTTCCAGAATGGCTCCAGTGAGAAGCGGGAGGTTCGTCAGTTCCAGTTCACGGCGTGGCCTGACCACGGCGTACCAGAGTATCCGACCCCCTTCCTGGCCTTTCTTCGTAGGGTGAAGACCTGCAACCCACCTGACGCCGGACCTATCATTGCCCACTGCAGGTCAGTGGCCATTTTTTTTTCTGTTAGGGTTGGTTAAAACATTTCTTCTTTGCTCTGAGATCCAAAGTGCCCTGTTTTTAAACTTTAATGTAACTGCAATGTCTGTGCCCAAGTGGGTTTTACGTGTCCCTGTGGTTGTCTCGATGCCACTCCGGTATGACCTTAGAGCAAAAATGAAGCCCAATCCTACATATGGAAGAATTATCCCTTTTTTATTTGTGCCCCTGCCGATACTGCTAAACTACATAGAATGGTAGAGCTCCTGTGCAATTGCTATTGTACATTACATAACACACATTATACAAACACATGCTCTCTTTATTGCAAGACTTCCATCTTTTCTTTTCTCCATCGGTCACATCATCTTTCTTTTTAAGGGATCCTTTTCTTTTCTGTGCTTTTATTCTCGCCACCTCTGTCTCTTTTTTTTTTCCCTCTCTGTGAAAAGCCTCACAGTAATCCTTACCCATCTTTCTTGCCTCTCCCTTTTTTGCTCCTTAGCCCTTCCTCCTTTTACAAGCGATATTTCTCATATGGCTTATTCAAATTGAAACCTTCCTTTTTGTCAAGATAAGAAGACTTCAGTAAGTCCAAAGCAGTACACAATAAAGCTAAAATTTGACAGCTTGCTTCGCTCAGTCTCCATCACTGTCCTCTCGTTGTTCTATCTGTCATTCTTGGTTGTTTCTGTATTCCCTCTCTTGCTATCACTATATCTCTGTGTTTTCCTCTCCTGTTCTGCTATTTAAAGTGTAACATCACAACAAATCTAGAAGCATCACTGGACATACATAATCAACTCATGTTTCAATATTTTAGGTGGAGCAGTGAGAATAACCATAATTTACTGATAAATTCCTACAACACAAGTGTGACTTGATACTAAGAAAAATAGTACAAAGGAAATAAAGATTCAAACCCAGCTCACCCTGAGAAGACCCTAGAAACAGAAGCAAGGAAGAAATGATTTTCTATTAAAACCATTAAAACCTACAACTTCTTTTTCTTCGCATTCCTTTCCCTCCTCCTGTAGTGCGGGTGTGGGCCGGACAGGTTGCTTCATCGTCATCGACGCCATGCTTGAGCGTATCAAGCACGAAAAGACGGTGGATATATACGGCCACGTGACGCTGATGCGCTCACAGCGGAACTACATGGTGCAGACAGAGGACCAGTATAGCTTCATTCACGATGCACTGCTGGAGGCAGTGGCCTGCGGCAACACTGAAGTGGCTGCCCGGAGCCTCTATTCCTACATCCAGAAGCTGGCCCAGGTGGAGAGCGGCGAGCACGTAACTGGCATGGAGCTAGAGTTCAAGGTACAAGATATGGACCAATTTCCTTAATAACTTGGTTGATATTTTTGAAGTTCATTGAGTGTTTTTCACTTATAAACCGTGACGGTATTTTTGCAGGTGACCCTATTTTTTTTTTTGTTTTGACAAATACTGTACAGGTAAAAATTAAAATTGCAAATTGAGCTGACCTGAAGCCAAGACAATCACAAACAACATGCAAATCAGATCAGAAATAGCAGATCTGTGTCTGTATTCACTGTTTCTGGCAAGAAACTGTGAAACCAATAAGTAGACTGTGGAAGACATAAAATGGATGATTACAGTAGCTGATTGGGGAAACTGGGAGAATAACATTTCAGTTAAGTGAAGATGCGGTTTACAGCTAATCCTTATATCTCAGACAAACTGAGTTAGGAATTAGACAAGAGGCAGGTTGGATGTCTCTTTCAGCTTGTTGCCCATTCACATGAAATGGTATAACAGAATAAACAAATACAGTAAAAATCAAAGAGTTAAGAATTTGAGATAAAGACATTTGTCTTGATGTAATACCTTTCAGACCCAGGTAAGTAGAATATAGATTAAAGCAACTATTTGTCAGTCTGTACTGTACCTGTCTAAATAATAGGATCTCATGTGGACTATAAAGCAAATCTCCTTTAGTGTCTTGAGCCTCACTTCAATAATTTAATCACTACACACTATTTGAATTATTATTGTATTTGCTGTTGTTGCAAAGCTAGCAAATGGAATATTGAAGCCCTTCACTGTTTGGCCACAATGTTCATTCTGGAGGATTTGGAATAATATGCTTAAGCAAAGAAATTGGGTTTAATCTTGCAGGCACAAGACAAAGGATTTTGACTGAAAGCAGCATGGGTTTGAGCTTAGGTTAGAGAAAGAAAGAGTATGCTTTCTCTGAGAAATTTATGACAAAGCAATAGGTGGGGACAGACAGCGACGCACAATGTTCTCCATTAAAGATCCTAACAATCATCAACGTACAAACTTACTTCGGCTTCGGTGCTCAAGTCAGTATCGGCTGACCTTGAACTGCACACATGCTCGCTATCAAATCATCTATCATCTCCCCATTGCCATTCACCAACACGCCCCCCCTGCCAAGAAACAATAATAGTGCTGGTGTGTTTTAACCTTTTTTTGTAACTCACTGGCGCACAACGACGATGGAATCTCCATCGCCATCTGTAACAGGGATAATGCTGAGCTGGCATCAGGAGTCAAACGGGGATTAATAACGTCGACACTACAGTCAGGATAGAGAAGAGAGGTGCGTGTGAAGAGGGATGGGGGAGCTAAGTAATTAATACTTGATGATGACAAATGGAGGTGGATGGCAGGGCAAGTGGAGGGAGGAACGTTTGGCTAATGAACAAAGGGACAACTGTATGCTAACTTGGCACTAAGAAAGTGATTCGACAGAATGCCGCACTATAGGAGCGGGTGGGAGGATATTGTCATTCTCAGGTGGGAAGCGGTGTCGCGCAGAGTTAAGCTGTGACTGGTGGGATTCGCAGGAGTTCAGCAGGGCACAATGAACCGAGAAGAGAGACTTGTCGGGAAGTTGTCAGACCAGTGCCTTCTGGAATACTTTTATGTGCAGCAGTAATAAGAATGTTCAGGAAAAGACTAAAATAAGTATTCAGCAACGTACAGTACCCGAATCACAACACACACACAAAAAAAAGGAGCAACTGGGCTACAGGGATCCATTTGAAATTAATTGACGAAGAGTGAGCAGAGTTTTAATTGGGACCAAAATGCAAACAAGGAGAAAATGTTCTTGGGTTTTAAATAAAAATGATTGACAAAATCTTGTGTGGCATTGTAGCCACATGTTAAGTATATTATTAAACATTTATTGTTTCCTGGTTTGTTAAGGTTATGCGAGGGCAGGTTGGAATTAGGGTAACACAACTTTGTACGTGTTCTAATACTAAATATGATAATCCCTGTTGTGGTGAAACATGCTCAATATACATCAGCTCTCACCTTCCAAGTGAAAAGACATATTATACTATAAATGGGGAAAGATTTGGCAGCCGTGACCAGAGGTACCCTAGATGATTCTCTGCCCTGTTGGATGACAGGTTGCCAAGTCTGGCTTTGTTCCCCGCACCCTCTGCAGTGTTTGGTGGTGTAGCAGAGGGCCTCTTTAGTGCTGCCAGGCCACCTCAAGCCTTTCCAGGTGCCTTTGTGAAACACAGATCAAAGGGAGGACAGTAGCGAGGGATGAAGGGAAGGGAGGAGGAGGAGGAGAGGGGCTGGACGAACTCCAAGTGGCCACTGACCACTTGGAGGTGATAGAGATAATGGTGCTATAGGAGAAAGAGAAGAGAAAGAGAGGACAACGCTTTAATGGGAAGAAGAGAGAAATGGTGAGTTAGACCCTGTTCACACTTAGAGTCAAGGAGAAACACTTCCACTTTATGTACTTTGACAATCTCTCAACCAACCATCGAAAGACAAGGAGTCCAGGAAATAAATCTGCATCTCGGACTTGTTTGGAGTGGGGTCACTCGCAACGCATCTCCTTCTCTGCTCCCACTTGCAATGCTGCTAGTGTCTGCAGTACACCATGCTTTTCTCTGTCTGAAAGGAGCCCTAAACTGCCTGATTACGGTGTCTTCCATTTGCAGTCAAACAAGCAAGCGCACATGCCCACACAAACCCAGATTCTTTGTTGAGACATTGAAGCCAAGAGAAAGTGATCATAAGACTTGCTGACCCACAAACTCCCACTGTGGTCCCCATGACAATGATGATGTAGCAATGCAGCTTTTCATTTTGATCATTGTGCTGTGTGTGCGTTTGTGTGTTTGTCTTTTTGAATACCCTGTTTTATGCGCACATACCACACTGCTATTATCAAAGCTACTGGTGACCCACTTTTAGGCGAGTTTTCTGTTTCGTACAGACTTGATCCAGAGGCTTGTTAGTCTGGGTGTGTGGCATATTTTTCGTCGTTGCATCTGACCCTGCAAGACCCCACAAGTTGCAAAAGGGGGTGAAGTTTTTGAAACGTTCTCTGATAAATATATTCTTGATAAACAATGTCCCTTTGAAGCTGTGCCATCATCGGTAAAAGCAGATTAGATTGGGTTTGCTTTATTACTTTCTGTCATTGATATACTTCTCTCTTGATCTGCCTTGCACCTGTCCTCCACTCCTACCTTATCTCTCCTCCTTTAATCATCCTCTCGTGCTTTTCCTTCCTCTCTCTTCTTTGTCATCTTTTCATCTTCGTCCTCCTCCATACCTTTCATTCCACACTTCCTGTGCAACATTTTTGCCTTCTGTATTTTTTAACCTCGCTCTCTTTCTGTCTGTTCCTACCCTTCATTCTACCATCTTCCCCCACCAGCGTTTGGCCAACTCCAAAGCCCACACGTCGCGCTTCATCAGTGCCAACCTTCCTTGCAACAAGTTCAAGAATCGGCTGGTCAACATTATGCCCTACGAGACCACGCGCGTATGCCTGCAGCCAATCAGAGGCCTGGAAGGATCCGACTACATCAATGCCAGCTTCATTGATGGATACAGGTAGGCAGGGATGTCAGGGAATGCAAGCAGGAGGGGTGTGTGAGCTGATGCCATATATACTATCAGCAAGAACATTTTGAGTGTCAGAGTCCCAGAATTTGCATCAGTGATGTTGATTTATTATACAAGCCAAACATAAATGGTTCTAATATGGTTTCACTGTACGTATACAGGCAACAGAAGGCCTACATCGCAACGCAGGGCCCTCTGGCAGAGACTACAGAAGACTTCTGGAGAATGCTCTGGGAGAACAACTCTACTATTGTAGTCATGTTGACCAAACTGAGAGAGATGGGACGGGTAGGACATAAAGCGCACATGGACACAAACATTTGATTTATGTTGTCGTCTAACTTTCACTGATGGAAGCTTTCAAAGAGTCGAGGGGAAATAACATGGGGGAAAAAAATCATCAAAATATAGATCAACAAAGCAATTCAACCCTTTTGTTCAAACAGGAAAAGTGTCATCAATACTGGCCAGCAGAGCGCTCTGCCAGGTACCAGTACTTTGTGGTTGATCCCATGGCGGAGTACAACATGCCCCAGTACATCCTTCGAGAGTTCAAGGTCACAGATGCAAGGGTAAGACGTGCCTGGGACATTAACACCATGATTTCCACTTATAATATTTCCCATCGCAGTTAAAAGCAAGTTTGTGTTCAGCGGTCTTAAACATCAGTAGTAAATATTAAGCTTTAAAGTAACAGTCCTTCAGATTCAAAGAGCAAATGGCACTTGAGAGATTAAGCAGGTTCAGGAAAAGTAGGTCACATAAACACAAAACCGTCACAAGTAGATCATATTTTGTTTTTCAAAAGTCCCTAAAATGGCTTGGATATTGTAATTTTCCACTTAGGTTAGATGGGTTTCCCTCAAAATGATATCATGATGACTTAATGTTGAAAGTAAGTAGCATTCATAACCAAAGTGACTTTTCTTTCCCTGAACTGTTTTTAATCTACTCTACACTACTGTAGTTATCTTTTTACCTCAGGATTTATTTTTTGAACGGGCAGTTTGAAGCAGCAGCAGAACTGTAGCACAGAAATAAAAGCGCTTCATCTCTTTGCCAAACTGGCTGACATATCCAGTGATTTCCCAGGCGGTGTGGCAGCTAGTTAGCAGTCATCCTGTTGGTATTAAAAAATTAATACATTATATCTCCGCTCGCACACACACATACACAAACAGCCACACTATCCTCAGTGTGGAAATCAGACATAAATGCTGTTTAAGCTGGTATGCCATCGCCCTATACACATACACAAACACACTAACGCACACACACACACACACACACACACACACACACTTCTTTCTTTATACATAACCCTGTGCTGTGTGCAAAATGCCTCCCTTAACAGGCTCAAACAGCCATGCACACACACACACACACACACACACACACACACACCAATGTGTACACAGGCCCACTCTCTACATACTTAGCTCCATGCTTATTTGCTATTTTCAGCACAAGTATACACACCAATACATATGCACACACACACACACACACACCTCTGTATTTTTTATTTTTTCAACACTCAAGGACACATACATTCAAGACAAGTATTTTCAAAATGCGTGCTTTAACACTGTCACTGACATTTCATCCAGTGCATTGGTCAGTTTTTGTGTCCTTCAGAGGATTTTCGAAGGGGGCTGAATCATCAAAACATACAACACACATCATATCTTATCATCAGAGTTAAGAAAACATAACACACACACGGAAGATGATAGTACAGTTTTGGTATATGTGGTTGTGAAAGTTGAGGTAAGGTTGGTGTGAATTGTTAAAAAAAAAACACTGTGTAGCTGTGTGTGCACATGTTGGTTTTTAATACCATATTTATAGTGTATACATATGAGAGCGTATGTAAAGAGGATTTTACCCCACATACCCTGGATGACGTAGACGTACATGCATGTTTATGTATTTGTATATGTGTGACTAAGAATGTGTGTGCGCGTACGTGTGCGTGTGTGTGTATGTGTGTGTGTGTTCGCAGGTACACTGCATGCCTCTGCGCAGTAATAGCATAGACTCCATGCCTCAACACTCACGTCTAGTGAACCAGTCACGTATTTAATCACACAATTTGACACACCGCGTGGGCCCTCAGGTTGTGTGTTAAATTTTCCTGTCTTTTTTTTTTTCCCTCTCCTCTTTCTTCGGCGTGCTTGGTTTATTGTGCTGTTGTCTTTGCCCCTCTTTCACTTTTAATCCCTCCGCTGAGGCAAAATGTTTTTAAGATGAAAAACAAAGGCGACGAAAGAAAGAAAACATGCAATGCGTCATGAAGCCGGGAAAGAGACACGAGATGAGAATCGGTTCGTGGAGCTTAACTTAACCAAATCACTGTATTTGTCAAGTACAAAAATATATCTTGGCAGCATTTGGTGCTGAACCATATCAGCGGCAAAGATAGCAACGTATTACATACAGTACATACTACATTTGGAGCACCAGGATTCAATAGACAGATTATATATATCCTTTAACATTCGGCATTCAGTCACCATGTGCATTTAGCATGCTAGCAGTAAAGGGGTATGGTTAGCTCATGGCAACCATCTGAGTGAATGAATGATTGAATAAGAGGGTAGTGTAGCCACGAGATAATTTTACAAGATCTGACAGCTGTGGCCAGAGGCATTGTGTTTCAGGGTCGTCTCTGTGTCCATACGTCTGTCTGTCCCATTCTCGTGAATTTGATATTTCAAGAACAACTTGAAACAAACGTCCCCGCTTGGGCTTGAGGATGAACTGATTCAATTGTGGCGATCAAAGGTCAAAGCTTGAGGTCGCCATGAAAACGCTAAACACAGTTTTGGCCATAACTCCAGAGTAAGTATGCTAATTATGACAAAATTCCACAGAAATGTCAAACAGGATAAAATTATGAAGTGATGACATTTTAGATCCAAAGGGTCAAAAGTCGGTGTCAATGTCACATCATATTTTTCTGCAAAAACACTTCACTGGGTATTATTCCAGGTTTTTTAACGTTCAGAGAGGGAGACAGACATAGATATAAACTGCAACTTGACTGGTTAATATGACTATTTTTATTCCCAATCATGCAGTACTCTGGACTGAATCATACCTTCAAACCAGGGAAAATTAACTATTAGCTATTTTTATCAGTATCCCTCAGGTGTATGCTCAATTCTTTAGAATAAAAAAAAAAAAAAACCTCCTTCATTTGCTCCTCCTCCTTCATCCTTCATCTAATTCATAATTCCACATTAAATGTGTACAGTTCTTTCTTACATGTTTTTGTGACCTATTTAGCTTTACAGGCAGTGTGGACAATTGCTCGCACTTATCCCCCTTACACACAACATAGCTTCTGGCCATTCTAAGGTGTATGAAATTTCATGCACATTGATTGTTTCTCTCTGTTTACCAGTTCAGTGGCTCTGTGCACAAATGTAATTTGTTTATTATTATCAAACTACTAGCAACTGTTTTGTCATATATATAGATAGATAGATAGATAGATAGATAATATAACACAATTTAGACGTTACCCTGAACCTAATTTTAGATTCTATAATTCTGCACCATTTTACAGCAGAATAACAAAAAGGGCAAATAGATCCTAGTTTACTCGCCAACTGGGTATTAATCAAATTCTGCCTTTGGAGTGTGAACAAATGGAAAGAGAACGTGTGAGAATGACACATCCTGTCTGAGTTGAAGTCTGTTGCACAGAGAAGTGACAAACAACTGGAGAAACGAACACCTGGTTGTCTTAATTGCTGGTGGCATCAAGCAGACAGCCCATCTCAAAATACAAAATGCTGCTCACTTTCTTGCAAAATGTACTTTCACTGAGACAATTTGAAAATAACTTTCTTTACAAGGACACAAGTGGGGACTTGATAATCGAGTCCCACAAAATGAAGCTCACTTGTCCCAATGTGATGCCACCCGATTGTAAAAATGTATTTAAATGTTTTGTTTGCATTGGAAGCAAGCGCAACACCAACACAAGCTTATGAGAATCAATATAAGATTAAATTGTTAAGATTGACATTTTGTCTGGCAGGCTCGTCAGTGTGTCGAGATTTTTGTTCTCAATTTTCAGCATCCAATCCTGCCTCCTCCTCCATTAGTCCTCCGTTCTTGCTTTTTACCTCCATCACTCCGCTCATCCATCAGGTCGCTCTATCGATCCCATCGCAGGATTATCCTATTCAACATGGTGTCTGAGAGAAGACGCTTGTCATGGCAGATACACTATTGATTAGCTTTAACTAGGACCTACTCATGGCAACACGCACGCACACAAAAACGAAATGACAGGGGAGAAAATAGACAATTGGGTTGGAGGTAGGAGGAGGAGTGGTGTGAGAGAGGAGAGGACACACTGTCCTTCTGTGGTGAGTGTGTGTGTGTGTGTGTGTGTGTCATTGTACATTTATCCATGTGTGCTATGTTACTGTTGTGGAGGGAAAACAAGCATCAATACACACACTGTTTCGTTTTAAATGGACAATTAGTAAGATGTTATTGCCTTATAGACCTTCTATCAATGTTTCACCTGCATTGTGTTCTTAGTGGGATCCAAAGAGTGTGGTTGGTTTGGTGGGATGAAAACCCCACGGTGCTATTCTCACTTTCTTTTCTCTGTATATGCAGGATGGTCAGTCCAGGACAGTAAGGCAGTTCCAGTTTACTGATTGGCCAGAGCAAGGTGTGCCCAAATCCGGGGAGGGATTCATTGATTTCATTGGGCAGGTGCATAAAACCAAGGAGCAGTTTGGGCAGGATGGACCAATCTCTGTCCACTGCAGGTAAGTAGTCTCACTGTCATGTTATACCATGCGGTAACAATCCAAGATCCAAAAGTGCATGTGACTTTTCTTTGAAAATCATACATTAATAAAGGATTTCTTGAAAAGAGGGTAGCGATGTGCTGTATTTCCAGGCACTGTAACTTGTTCACCTCAAACTGCACCCCAAAGACATGCTTTCCTTCTCAAAAGAGATTTAAGGCTTTGAGCATCAGAACCAGATTAAATCACTTCCTAAGGTAGTTATTGTTTTGCAGCAGAGCACCTCCTGCGGTGCAGCTCTAACAGCATCATCAGATATGATCCCTCCTCTCCTTTTTGCCACCGCAGTACACTACCTCTGCACCTCCACAGGCCCATCTCCTCCATAATTGATAAGGCTGAGATGCGGCTTGGCATTTGCAAAGAGGAGGCACATTAAATGATACAGCCATTCTTTTTGGTTTTTATGATAGCTCCGTGATGCATTTTTCATCACCTCGGGTGTAGCTTCCAAGGTAACCTTCATCATTAACTTGACATACTGAGCTCAGGTATTTCATCGATATTTGGTTGTGGTCATCACCAAGACCTTATATCATTCATATTCATCTTTAGACCTCGAGCGGGATGAGTTGTTACCTTTTTTTCTCTAACGGACATCGTTGACAGACCTGTTTTGTATCTGCAAGATAAGTAAAGAAAAGATGAAAGGACAAAGACACTTACCTGTTTGTGATCCAGTATGCATGGGTTTTCTTGGGTTTGATTGGCATTCAGAAAAGGCTTTAAGGATAAAAACTGTTCCTTTGAATGCGACGTTGTTGACAAACAACGGTGTTAACACATGTACAGGAACATGGTTTACTTTTGGAGCAGAATAGGTGGCATTTTTTTTTTCTCCACATTTCTTTTGCACCGGCGCCATGACATCATCAAACATAACATCACCTCCCCTGTATTAAAAAGCAATGATGTCACCAGCCATCAAATTGCCCCCAGGGAGTTGTAAGATGTGTCAGGGAAGCTCCAATAAGACTTGAGTTATTCCTCTCTTCTATGAGGCCGTTATTAGAGGGGAGAGAGCTGTCTTCGAGCTAAAGAATCAGTTATTGCAGAAGGAATTGCAGGACTGGAGTAATGGGTGAAAAGACACAGCCTATTAAAATGGACTGCAAGAGTCACATGGCCATGTTGTATTCAGGTGTCAAATGGACAATTACGGCATCTTTGACGCATCTCAGAGAACTTTGCTTGACTTGAGCATCACTGGAGACACAAAATAGATAGAAACAAAGCTTGTGGAGTCTATAGTATAATAAATCAGTAGATGTATGTGCGTTACATTGGCTCTGAAGTTACCTGCATACATTTTAAACAGTTTGTCTTCATTTTCGTACTTTTTATCTAGTCTTTTTTTTTCAAGAGTAGGTGTCACTTTGTGTAAAGGCAGATATCTCATTTTGGAAAGAAGTTTCTCTTGAGCAGTGATGTAAAAAAAAAAAAAAAGAAAAGTAAATTAAGCTTTGGTTTCTTTGTCTGTCACTACCATAGCCACCCCCTGCTCCTCCCTATCATCATCCTCCTCCTTCTCCCTCCCTCCCTCCTTGAGGTTTTTCATCTCTGAGTGGAGAGCTTATGCCTTCCCTTTCTCTTACTCTTTCGTCTTCTGTCACCGGCCTTCCCCGTCTGTCATCCCACTGTCTATTTCTTAATCCTCTCTCTCTCTCTCTCTCTCCCTCTCCCTCTCCCTCTCTCTCTCTTCATCCGTCCATTCTCCCGGCCCTCTTTTCTTCCACACCCTCGCTCTTTTCTTCTTCCTCCTCCTCTACCCTCCTGAGCCACTATCAAATAGACCCACATGCTTTTTGTCATTAATTGCCTGATTACTTCCTGTGAATGGGGACACAAAATCCTCTCAGTCTGCAGCAGCTCGGCGAGCCTTCAGATTTGGAGAGTCGATCTTCCTGGAGTGAGGGAGAGAGAGAGAGAGAGAGGGAGAGGAGCTCTGAGTGAGTTTAAGAGTCCATGTGACAAGCTGTGACCGGCTGCCAGGAAGAGGCTTTGGGTTGGCTGAAAAATACTTCAGTGTGGGGGTTGGTAGTGGGTGGTCTGTGTTCTGCATGATCAGGTTCAATAACTACTATGTTCGGTATCATTTAATTTATTTTCAAATGACAACTCATCTAGCTGTCTAGTTGTGTGTGCCCCAACAGACAACTAGACTTGTGGACACACACACACAAACCAAAAGTGTCTGCGAGCAGCCACTGCTTTCACTTTTCACTCAACAAAATAGCGTCGGAGGCTGGAAGAAGCCCAAATAAATCTGTTGTCATATCAATTATTGTTCCAATGGTGAAGTGGAAGTCATTTCACAGCAAAGCAGCTTAGAGAGGCAGCTCTCAAGTATTTCAGGATCTGAGTTAAGACTCTGACTGTATTTCTGGAGAGCAGCAGCAGCAAGCTGACTTTCTTCCACACATGGGAGGGTCTTAATGAGACAAAATGTTTAGTTGTTTGTGTGCTCGATTTGGAGTGTGTTTATGTCCTTGAGGGCTCATTTTGTGTTCAATGAGAATGATTGCAAGGAATGTGTCCTTGCCATCGTCATAAGATTTCAGGCAAAGTTTTCAAACCGTCGACGGTCTCTGGCAGCGAGAGCTGCAAAAATGCAACGTCGCAGTTCCAGTGCAGCTTTTCGACAAATTTCTGTTGGAGATATAGCATGCGCTGAAGAGGAGATATAGGATCGAAACTATTTAAAGATGATGTCATTTTGCAGGTCATGGGTAGACTTCTGTAGAGTCATAAAGTAACATAAGTACACACATACCAGAAAGACACAAACTTTCCTTAGCCCAAATGAAGACTCGCCATTATATCTACAACACCCTTATCAATTCACTTTGTCGTTATGTGTTTCTAGCGCTGGCGTGGGCAGGACCGGGGTCTTCATCACCCTCAGCATTGTCCTGGAGCGAATGCGCTATGAAGGCGTGGTTGATATCTTCCAGACAGTGAAGATGCTCCGGACACAGAGGCCAGCCATGGTCCAGACTGAGGTCAGAGGTCACAAAACACACACACAAAAACATGAACTGCTCCTGAGGTACACATAATTGTACTAAAGTTTAATGTAGCTTAGAGGCTTGAGTGCCATAAATATGTCAAAAGACTTGCAACAAGTTAATAAAACTTGACTGAATTCGGTTAAGTACCATATTAAATCACCTCTATATAGTTGTCTTAATGTCTGAGTGTGTTGTGTGTTTGATGTGCCAGTTATCTAATCTATGATATTGTCTAGTGTGGACATAGTTTGCCTCAACAAAAACTGTCATACATCTTAATTAGAAGTTGTCTGAAATTGTTTATCTCTTTCATCATCATTAGCAAAGTCTTTAAGCTACTTCTGATGTATTTATTCGTGTACATGTGTGTTTCTTGCCTACAGGATGAGTACCAATTCTGCTATCACGCGGCTCTGGAGTATTTAGGAAGCTTTGATCACTATGCAACGTAAAAAGCCATCTCTTCCCCCCCAGAATCCTGTCGCCCCCCTCAACAGTCTCCTGAGCCATAGAAACTTTGAAATTTGAAGCGACAGCAGACGACGATAACACCATTGCTAATTCAGACACACCGAACAGGATCCTATTGTAGATTTTTAGAAGATGATGCCCAACAAATCTGTTGAGAATAATTCCAATTCGACTAAGAGACAATTCGTGAGGAAAATTGCCCACCATCTAGAAAAGAAAATCCTCACTGGGAGAGGAACCAGACGCTGTGGCTCAAGCTGTGGGGCGGGAATCGATCAAAGTGTCAGACTGCTTACCTTACCTCAAGTGTTTCAATGTGGAGGACATTGTAAACATTCGTGGACATTTCTCTTCTCAAAAATATCTTCGTGATACAACGGTAATAAGCAACAGATAATGAAGGAGAAGGCAACAGCAAAAATCAATGAGAGGCAGATGGATGTAGCCAAGACGGGGTGACTTTCGTGTTTTTTGATATGCCTGGGAGTAAAAGTGGGTTCAAGTATTTCTATCAACACATTTTGTGAGTGATATTCAGAGAAATGACCAAATTGTGGTTGCCTATGTGAACACAAATGGTTTTCCCCAAACTCTGGTAAGACAAAAAAAAAAATCAAAAGAGCGGAAACGGTAAGCGGTAACTAGCACGAGAACATTATCATCTGGCATCAAGTGAACCTTGAGTTTTTTTTACACTGTCCCACTAATGATATGCATAATTTGTGTGGAAAACACTCAACTATTAAAGTATACATCACAAAACTGCCTGTTCTCAAGTGCTAAGAGACAAGAGAAGGCACTGTCACTGGTATCCTGGAAGAAAGCGGCAACACATATCTTAGGATCAGTTAGTTTCACGAATTGTGAACTTCTGTAAAATCAGTATCCCAACCCAGATAACCACAGTGATGTTGAAAAGTACCACAGTGTATTTAAAAAGTGCCCCAGGAAGCTCGTGTCTCAGTCACCAGAGACATCAGGGGAAACCTCGGCTTTTGCAAGAACCAGCGGCTGGGTCATCTTGCGGATGGTCATGGTGGGAGAAATGGCAATCATGTCCCATGATTTTTTACAATCACTTCTCTCGTTGGAACCATTGCATCATGGGGCTTCGGTGTTAACATCCACCATTATGAACAAGAGATGAATCTGGTGGGCGCAAGGCTTTGGAGCAAACGGAACAACCAAACAAGGATTGCCGCAAAAGTTGGGGCTTTCTTTGTGTACAGTGACCAACACTCATCATCGTTTCAAACTTTCTTTGTCTTATGAGGAATTATGTTGTTTTTTTTTTCCTTTTTTGCTTTTATTTTCTGTCAAAAACCAAACATGCTGCTTATCTCGTGTATGCTGTACATGTGACTCTTGAAGGAGAGGAAACTGACGAACAAAGATGCCGGCTCTGCTAACCGCTCGCGCCCAGGCGGGCATGATTGAAAACGCATCCACATGACAACATCGGTCACTTGTCTTTTCCAACTCTCCCATTTTTTTCAGCCTCGTCTATAATCATCTATTTCATTGTATAAGACACTCAAGAGTGGCAGAGGCCTGTTGCAATTACAAAGCTGTGCGTCCATGTGGTTGAAAAATTGGCCTTTAGTTCCACTGTATGTGTGTTTGGTAACAGGTGGATAAACAAAGTAGTTGCTTTGGTTTTCGTCCTCAGTTTTATAAGTGATGTCTGTGCGGATGCCACAGCCAGACCAGGCAGCCATGTTTAATCCTGATGCCATGACGAGATAATGAAATTTTTCGGTACAAGTTACTTGCACATCCCTAAGAAAAACAGAGAAGAAACTTGAAACAAATACTCCAAAAACAACTGCAGGTTGGATCTGACGCACTAATGTATACGTGTCTGATAAAAAAAAATTAAAAAAAACATCAAGATTTTGAAATTACCAGATTTTCATTTTGAGATCAGTGTTTTGGTACAGATGAGTGTGCGGATTCTGTGAAGGTTTCCGATGGGCGTGCACAAAAACCAGAGCGATGGACAGAACTGTGTGTAATCTTTTCTTATTTCCAAAAAAGCCTTATTGTTACTGTAACATTATGAAAACATTAATGTTGTATTATGACGACTTATTTTACATTACATAGTTGACTTTTTATTTTCTTTTTGGTTTAGTTTTTTAACAGAGATGTTGTATCACATTTTTTTAAAATTAGCAGGAAAAGAGAAATGCTTATTTGTTCATATTACGTTAAAAGACATTCTATTTTTTCACTGTAGAAATGTTAAGTATAACATGTCTGTGTGTACGTGTGCATATATATATATATACATACATATTTGTTTATGTATATGTATATATATACTGCACACTCACACATGCATATATATTTAAATGCAGAATATAAAGATATATCCAAACACTTACTATTAATTCATTTTTTCTCCTCATCAACTTTTTTTTTTATACCAGCCAGTGCTCATGTTTGAAATTATGATGACTTTTTATTCATTTCTTTTTGTTTGTGTGTTTGTTTTTTTTTGTAATCTTAGAAACCTTTTGTGTTTCTTGAGAAAAAGCCGAGGTGATTTCAGCAAAGTCTGAATCGTCTGCCTCCACTCACCAATTAACTTCTACCCCTGGGTAGATCCTGTGCCGATGAGGAGATGCCATTTTTAAACCTTGTTGAGATTCTTTATCATCATTAACTTGTAGGCATTAGTGTTCTTTTGTTTTGTTTTATTTTTTTTTTTTGAGCAACTGCTGATTGATGAACTGGTCTACAAAATATCTAATCAATCAAAAATTTGTTATCTATGTCAGCCCAACTTGACATACTGTACCTTGTATGATCATGTACAGACTATGACCCTCAGTTTTTAAGAGAATCCCTTAAGTTCTTTCTCTTTTTTTTTTAACTTTGTATTATTTTCAGGCAGTATGTGGTCATTCATTTTGTTAGATATCCACTATGATCTAGAATATACCTGTAAATAAACAAATATATAGATTATATGTATTTGTATCATTTGACCCTCAAGATCTCATACTTTAAGTGGGAACATAATTACAAAGATTGAGGTTCTGCTCATATCTGACTTCCTGGTTTGTAAAGCCTGTTTTCTCTCCTTCTGAAATGTTCTTTCTCCAGCCCTGCTCCCTGGTCTTAATTACCACTCGCTTTTTTCTGTCTTTAATTTCCCCCGCTAGCAAGTTGAAGTGGGAAATAAGCCAGGTCCTGTTCACACACCTGCAGCCTCATTGAGGGCATGACATCAATGTCGGTGATCTGCCGGTATACTTAAGCTGAGGATGGGAAGTTAGTGAAGTTAGTTCACCCTACCAACTAACCATCTGTTTTGGTAATCGTACATTAATTCAAGCTTCAGTTCATCCCTGGCATTTGCACGGGTCTACTAGAGGTGACATGGACCTTTCTCCTTTACACCACAGAACTAGAGGGGTATAAAAACTGATTCTCATTAAATAATTGGACCTCCAAGTCTCTTATTTCCCTTCAATAAGAACATTAATAACAAAGGTGTAGATTCTTAATTTCTCTGCTTCTGTGTGAAACAGTAGCACCCAAAGATGTTCATTCTTTCCCACAAATCCCCAAACGGTCCCTAGCTGTCCAACTGCCAAACATGCCAAGGTGTTCTCTTTAAATATGTCATTGGCTGATGGACAAATACAGCAACGCTAAAGGCCATAAATAGTTCAGTTGCAACATTACATGTTGATTTATTTTCTCCCTAGTGCATTTTTAAACGTTGTATAGTACCATACTCTTTGTTTTTGTTCAGCCATGTTTCGTTGTGGGATGCAGAAAGAAATCAGGACTCAATGAAACAGAGCAGTGCGACGCAACCAAGGGAAGACCAAGACAACCAAAAACTTGCTGCAAATTCACATTTCCAGCAATTCATTTCTGAACAGTGGGAACCTTGAGATGTTTCATAATGAACTAAAATCCTGAAGTCTTTTGGAACTTGAAAAGACATGGGGCCCATGCCAGAACTGAAACTGTGGAGGTCTTTGGAAGCTTGTGCAATGTGTTACTCTTTTGACTTCATGTAAAGATGCTAGACTTTTGAAAACAGCCGCCAAATTTATGTCACATATTTGGAATATGTCGCAGAATATTTGGGGGAGGGTGGGACTAACAAAAAAAAAAAAAACAACACTAACAAAAAAATGACATCAAAAACATAGAACATATACAGTACATACCAACAAAATGAAAAAGAACCCAAACTCCGCAAAATAGTTTTTCCTTTGTATGAGGGCCAAGAGCTATCACTTTCAAACTGTTACTTCTAACTGAAACAATAATTGGTTTAAAGCCACTGTGTATGTAGATATGTTGACTTTGTATTAAAGAAATGTTGTCTGAAACCATTTTGCCTGTTATTTTTTGCTGATACAGTATGATATGTGATGGTGTGATAGCACCAGATTTATGTTTCTCTTTGTGTGTGATTGCCAGCCTGTATCCCTCCCTGTATTTAATATGTAAATAGCTGTTAAGAGTTCCTTAACTATGATATTTCAATTGCGCCAGCACTTACTCTGTACATCATTCATCACACTGGATCCTGCATTGAAAAGTCTGCGGTACAAGAGCTTGCAGGAAAAGTAACAAAGCACACAGATGGTGTGCTTCTTTTGATGATAGATGGTTTGATTAGCTTCCTCCTATATTTGCCCAGCAGCCTCTTCACAAACATATGCCGAAGTGTCCTTAAGCCCCTCTTCAGGCTTGATAAATGCCAGCCAGACAGCCTGATATTGGTGCAGAGGTAAACCTTCACCTGGTGGTATTTGCTCTCCTATCTATCTTCAAGAGAGGCTCTTCAGATATCTAACTTCAAAGTAAGATGTCTGTAAATGAAAGGGAAATGTTTGTACAGAACCTTAGTTTTTTTGCCTAGCTTTAATTTTACAGCCCACAAATAACAGTGATTTTTTTTTTTTAGTACATACAGCCTATACAACTTTAGTGTTTCCCTAGCTTCAATTATAAACATTTATTGTGAAGAATCTAGTGGTGGTTTGGTGAACAATCCCAATATTTCAAGTTGTCTGTCCTGAGACTTGACTGTTCACTGTTGGTTCACACATATATCGGCTGCAGATGATGTGGAAATGAGCTCCTTGTCACCTGAAACGGCAATCTGTCCTACATTCTGCTAAGTCGCAAGAGGATTGTCATTTATTAAAGGGTAATATACGCGGAATGACACCCCGTTTCAAGGATGATGTTTCTAATTGTCTGCTCAGAGAGCTGTGTTTCAGTCCATTCTTTTCTAATAGTGGCGAGCCAACAGACCGAGTGTGAGGGCAGGCGAGGAAGTGAATTAGGGCGGTGATTATGCAGTGATTCAGACAGCAGCTCATTAGGACCCAGCTAAGCAAGCAATCAACGAATCGATGTGACAGTGGACCCAAAAGCCACAGAAATTTGTAATAAATGGCAAAGCGATAAATTGGATTATCCACAGCCCCGTGGCCAAGCTCTTTCTGTTGCAAATGACAAATCAATCCAATCACGCCACGAAAAAAGCCAAAAGAACCAGAGAAAAGGGGCCTCGTGTTGCACCGGCTCTAGAGGTTGTCTGTCTCAGATGTGCCTCGTTAAGGTTGTGGTTTTCCAGAGGTCATTTCTGTATGATATTCAGGGCTCTAAAATATTCATGACAAACCATTAGGTGTTTATGGCCACCTTTTATAATAAGAGATTTATCGACTTTTGAACTCCAGCCAGAATAGTAAAGGTGTCATAGAGGTACTGTGGCACATGTCTACTGATTTCACCAGGGAGAAAGAAGCTCTCCTTTGAGATCCTGATGGTGTAAATGAGCGACCAAGGTGCAATAATAGATATATAAATGCAGAGACAGCAGGAAATCTTCTTACCTCAGGGTATTCCAAGTATCAGTGATGGATCTCCTCCATCTACTTGTCAAATTATGATCTCTGAATGCCACTAACATGACTGGAGCACAGGGTAAGGAAACACAGATGTGACATTGGCATAGATAGATAGATAGATAGATAGATATTACTCTCACATTCAAAATGTGTCGAGAACAGCTCCTACAATTGTACTTCAACTTCCACTCTAGAAGAAAACTGAGACCTGCTTCTCAAAAGGCTTTGCTGCCATCTGCAGGATATTTTACTGTATGTAATTACTGTGGTAACCACACTGAAGAGCAATTTCCATTCAATTAAAACAAAGATTAACATAGATGATGTGTTGGAATGTATTGTCTCCTCCAGAGGCTCTTGCTTTCTCTATGCTAATTACATCATTATGAGACATGCCTAGTAATGCTGTTTAGCTGTGACTTACACATTCAGTTGGCACACACCAATCCAAATACAAAATCTGTGCATTTAGACAGATACTCGTGGTTTTGACCACAGCAACTTTTACTTTTACATGAAAAACACTCATATTTTTGAGATATGATCTTGAGTGCTTACTGCTCTTTTCCGCTGTCTGTTCAAGTATCTGCATCTGCCAGCAGTAAATTATGGTATTTGAAAACTGCGCTGTGGCATGGCTCTTGTGTTTACGCCATCGTGTTGTCATTTCCCACAATCTGTTTTATGTCTCCTCCATCCTTTCTGTCTCTCTGTTTCCAGCCAGAGCTCCACCACTGACTGATTGCTGCTAGTAAAGCAGGTTCCTGTTGGAATGGGTAAAAGGGCTACTCTCGCATTTCCCCTCTCGCTCTTGCTCTTTTCACTCGTTTTGTCCTTCTCTCATCCACCATTACTGTTAATCCCCCGCTCCACTGTTTATATTTGACAAGAAGCCATACTAGTGGCCTCGCTCAAGCGATGTCTATACCAATTGATTGGTCCACTGCTGGTCTAGAGTGAACATGTCTACAAATATTGGATGGATTATACTGGATTACTATGAAATGTGGTACAGACATTCATGATTCCCACGGGATTAATCCTTCTCGGGGTTTTTATCAGGGTCGCTTCAGCTTTAGTTTAATGATCACGGATGTTTTTAATAAAGAGGATGCATCACAAACAGGGGGCTGAGTTTAGAACAAATTACTAAGAGGAGTCTCATGAAAGATGATCAAGTGGCATTATGGTAAATGTAGGATTCAGCCTTTTTAGGGCCTTTTTTTTTTAAACTTTGTGGAAGTGCTGTACTAAATGGCACATCACACACCACCACCAAGCACTGACTGCCTACCTGTCCACCAAATGACCTCACACTTTTTCACCACACCTCACTTGCTCACCTATTCTCACTTCCCTGATCAGTCCCACTACTTATACCAGCCCAGATGCTTTGGTCAGTTCTTCCTAGTTGCTTATCTGATTTCTGGCTTTGTGCTTTCATATTTGAGAGTTTTGCTCTTTGGGTAGAAAACGTCATTCATGAATTCACAAACTCTTTTTTTTTTTTTTTTTTACTGTTTTCTGTGGTATGCTGAGCTGTTTTGATTGGCAGGAGAAAATAATTGTTTTGATTTTTTTAAATAGTAGTTTGAATTAATTTTTTTCTTCTTCAGTTTGAAGGACTTCTGATTCATCACTTCTGTGTTTGCCTTTCCATGTGTTTGTAAGATTGTGTCCCTTCCATTTGCATCTCTGCTTTCTGTAATGTGATTTTATGTTGTCATATTTTAACTGCCTGCAGTGATCACCTGTCTAACATTGTTTTGTTGTCTGCTTTTTGCATTTCCTGCTCTGCATGATGGTTCAGCTGCTTTGTGTCTTATTTTCTATTGTTCTGTTCTTGTGTGTGCTATTGTTTTGGTTTTTTTTATGTCTAACTTAACTTCTGACCAAGGGACAATAGTTGAAAATTAGACTTTTGGCCAACACTGACACATTCACAGTGATGAACAATGGGCATTGCCCCCACAAAATAAATGACATTGAAATCATCTACTGTGAATGAAGACTTCCCGCCAGTCACCACTGCTGACAACTTCATTTAATTTAAATTTAGAGCAAATCTACTGCTTGTTGTTGTTTCCCTCATTGGTCTTTTAGAATCTAGTGTATTATTAAATCAAAATGAAGCTCATGCAAACTTAAAAAAGCTTTTGTTTGCCCTTGGCTATTCTACACATCTTGGTGAAGAAGTTCATGTGTGCCTTGGGTTCTGTTTCTCAAGTATTAACTCATTTTGGATTCAGTTTTAAAGCTCATACATTTTGCAGTGTTGGTGCTACGATTTCTATTACAATTGCAGTTTAACTTGGTAAAAATTACAATGCAGTTAAATCTGGTTCAGGAACTTTCTGAAGTAGCCTATATTTATCATGAAAAAGGTTAACAGATCTGGTTTCTACATAGAAAAACAAGGCAGTGTTTTTTCTTTAATGTTAGCTTCTTAAAGCATTCCTAGAAGAGGTGTTTGTTCCATTGTATAAAGTGGGGTGTAATTTTGGCTCGGTGGCAAAGAAGAAAGCCACATTTTCTTAAGGTCTTTTTACTACATATGCCTATACTAGGAAAAGGAATGTCTCTGGTAAGAATTACTGTTAGATAATGATTTGGTTTTGTTTGATCTAGAAACATTCATGGCCTACAAACTCCAACAGCAATAAACTTTGCACTCAGAACAGAAAAGTCTTATATTTTGAGACAGCAGTTCCTCTGCTGTTGTTTCTAAAAACTCATTTGGACTTTGGTCTCAAATGTCAGCTAAAACATTCAGTTAATCACAGAATAGGCTCTGCGCTGTGGGGATAATGGTTCCGTAATGGGAAACAGAGCATAAGAATGATGGGAGAGAGTAAAACCCTCCAGTGCTATCTGCTCTGTGATGCTATCAAGTGAATTTTACAGTAATGATTAAGGATACATGAAACTGTCAGCAGTGGAAACATTAAAGCCTGCCTGTAAACATGTCCATCTGAGCATAATTAAATCACATTCGAGCAGAGTGAGGAGCTGAGAAATTGAGTTTAAGCTGGAAAATGATGGTAATGTATTATAATTCTAGTTTTACTAACGCAGGCAGAGCCCTCTAACAGGGTTCTACATGTTTGACCTTTCGTCCTCCACGCACTGAAATTTGCATAATGCCTAGTCAGCCATCCCTGCCTGAACCCACAAATATGAGCCCTGTAAAAAGAAGGCGTTCACCAACCACTGAAGTTCTCCACAAAATAAAGAGGACTCGCCGCCTGTGTCCTTGCATTTATGGGCATAAGAGAAAAAAAATCAGTCTATATGTGACATTATTATGCTATGAACTAAGCTTACATACCATTCTGTATCCTTCATCTAACCAGAGTTGTGTGGTATTAACATCCAGTGGAGTGAATGGCTTCTATCATGGTAAACGCGCCCTCTTCTGTAACAACATCTATCCGGCTGGCTTCAGACAGCCATGCTGAGGTGGAGATTCCACTCCTCTACCGGTGTTTGCTAAGGTGGGCCATGCCTAACATCCAACACCCGGCCATGAGGATTAGTTCACCTAAAAAGAAGAAATCTCTCTCTCCCCCTAGTGTCCCAGCTTCTGCAGTGCATCTTTAATAAGGTGTTATATGCTGGGGAGTAGCCATATGGAGGCTAGTTGTATTCTTAAAAAAAAAGCTGTGGTTTATTACTAATGTGGGTTAGCTCACACACACACAATTCTTTAATGATAATGTTGTGCCCCACAAAGAAAATGCAGAGATGTCAGAGCACAATTACTTTGGTGAGTACAATATGGAATATGTAGGGTAACAAGTACGAGTCTAGATAATCATACAGACTGTAAGCAAGTGAAAGGTTTTGCAAAGATAGCTACAGTAGTACAGTAGCTACCTCTTTATCTGAAAGTGAGACGGGAAGGTGAGCCCACTTGTAATGTCACTAATAATCCCTTTTTGCACATGATAACAGTGAGTGCTCATAATTAGGATAATGTCACGGAAAGAAGCAGGAAATTTGATTGATGTTTTTGATACACAGTTTTGGTTGTAACTTAATTGCTTGTCTCCGAACTAGCTGATGTGTTTTTGCATGGGCTCCAAACTGTCTGGATTTCTCTTTTAGTTATTTGTGTTGGCTGATATGCGTTGCTGTGATTCATGTGAGGGATCACACCAAAGAAAATAGGACAATCTCCTCTGTTGCAATGACATGCGGACTAATTGTGGCCTCTGTGTTAATAATGAACAGTCAAAAAGTGGGATTATTTTTGGGGGGGCATGATGAACAGCTCTCCAGTGGTCCTACAAAGTTATTTTAAAACGACCGGAGCATTATTAGAGTATATAAATTCTGGTTAAGTAGCTAAGAAGTCGCAGTGTTGGATTAATGTGAGTGGAATAACTACTCAAAGGAATTTAAATTGTTTTTGTCTCGGAGTTGTTTTGCTCCAGGATCCAAAGCAAAGTTATGGTGAGTGGAGAAATCTTTTACATTTGAATGGCTTTCTTAACCACCAGGCTACTAATTTGAGGCTCACACCGACAATAACACCCATCAACATTGACGACCCATTTATTTACAAAATTTGTATAAAAGAGCAGGAATGGCAGGTTCTGGGTGTTTCAGCAGTCAAGAGACAGTGTCATGTAACACGCACCGGTCATGTGACCTGTCAATGTGTCAATCGCATTAAAAACATTAGCAAAATGACAACTCTGTGAAATTATCATTAAATGTGTCACATATGCAGAGATACTGATTGAATGAAGAAAGGTCTCATCACCATGCACTGGTGGTATGACTCACACCTTTCGACTTGAGTAATTGGCCTCAGCACCTCTGTTCCAACATGCCTACACAGATGGATGGGAATGAAGCGAGCGGAGGCCTTGTTTTTCAGCTATATTTCAAGGTGGCTACAAGACGACCGAAAGAAATCGTCTGCAACTCTCAGCATTTCCCAGGGAATGTATCTTCAGATGTATTGCTGTCTTGCTCAAAGTTTTTGATAGCAGAACAAAGCATAGTGGTCGTGTCTGCGCTGCACCCATGGAGACATTTGCCACAGGTATGATCCTCTGGCTGAGTTCAGTCAGTTGTTTTCTTGGGCAGCTTTGTTGTGCCGTGTCTTTTCCACTACACTTTTACGTGTCATTAGATTAAAAACAGCAAGCTTTTGGTTGGTGTTCATAGATAGCTATATATCAGCTACAGAATCTGATAGTAGATTGACTGAAAAGAGTAGCTACTATATGTGTGTGTGTGTGTGTGTGTGTGTGTGTTTGGGTTCTGTGTGTACTTCTAATTACAGGAATGTTTGTGGAGCTGTGAATCAGTTTTCTTGGTGCAGACAAATATCAGATTCGAGTTTGCTAAAATGATGAAATGCGTTCTTTTGGCTTGTGAGTGGATGTTGTGAATATTCATTTACAGTGATGAGATGTGAAATAATCAGTATATGTGTGTTATTGTGTGAATGCACTCACTTACAGTATATATGGTATGGATGGCCATGTGTTTTTAGTTGTGCAGAATAAACAACAATAAAATAAAGAGGTAGCATATGTGAATGTGTGTATGTGTGTGTGTGTGTGTGTGTGTGTGTGTGGGGGGGGGGGGGGGGGGTAGTATATTGGATGCAGGGGAGAAGGAGAGATTGTGTTTGTGGAGGAGTTAAAAAATTGTGTTGTGAGAAACGAGACTGGGTGCCAATTGTCCTACTATGGTCAGGCCTGATTCTGCATAATGTTGAGGAAATCACTCAGAATCCTTTTAAGGTGTTAGCCTGAGTGGATTGTAATATAATTTACCAGGATATGGTGAACTTACAGGCACAGAGTGGGTCTGAGTGGGTAAGCTGCAAAGAGAACAATGGAGCAGAGCAGCTAATTTATACTGTGAACAGAATGGTGGGAAGTGATGCATGCAAACTGAATTGTAATGTTAATAAGAGGTTCAGGCTGGTCTGCAGTTAAACAATGGATCTAATATTCAGTTTATGATGACAGAGAGAGAGCAACGGAGTCAGTGCGATGATTAGATTGCAGGTATGTAATCACAAAAGCAGAGGACTGTACGCTTCACGGTGCCTATGATGAGTCTGTGATTGTTCTTAAGTTCTTTGCATCACCTAAATGCACATTTTTTTACATCAACACACGACAAGAATCCCGTTATAAAGAAATAAAGAGTAGGGCTCTGTCATTTGTTTGTGTGTGTATGCAGTTTGTATGTCAGGAAATGAGGTTATGCAAGTTTTAATGAGACTTTTGAAATGTGTTGTTTGTGAGGAGGTGAGGGGAAGAGAAGCAAGAGTGAAAAGGAGGAATGGGGAAAATAGACAGAAGTAAATAGATAGATGGAAGTAGATGTACTGTATGCAAAAAACACCACGGTTGAGACCATGTTAACTTGTACCAAGAGGAAATGTGTTGAGTTACAGTTAAAAGATGATTAAAGACTTTTCTTGAAAGGCTCCACATACGCTTTGTTCCTATTTTGTCTCACCAATAGTACGGCCTGTTACTTAATGTTATCCATGACACCACTAAGCTGTTTATGTCACTTTAGGAGCATCATCGGGAAGCCATAACGCCTGTTTTCCTTGTTATATTTTACTGAGGTTTCGTTAAGTGAGTTTGGTCAGTTGTTCCTTGCTGAAATTGAAACTGCCCTTCAAGCTCTTTTTGCAAAGACCTCAATAAAATGTAATTCTGGAATCTGGAGTGGAAAGTTTCAGCCTTTTAAGGCAGGATTTTACTGTCAGGCACTGTTTCAGAAAAGATCTTTTGTTTTATTTGAGTTATAGGTCTGTGTCTGGCAACAGTGCAAAGTCTGTAAGGTCATTCAGATATTGTATTGAAATAGACCTTTAAGCAGAATATTTACAATAGTGGTCTCAGATTAAATTCAATAGTCTAACAATATCAGCAGAACACATGAGCTTGTGTACTATTAGGTCATTAAGGTGATAAATAAGAGTCAAATTTTGCAAAAATATGTAATCTGGTTATTGACAGAGATAACAATATTCTAATGTTGCTCTACTTTGTATTTTTCCCCTCATGTTCCATTTAATATTGATCATTTTCTTCAATGACTCTTGTGGTGCGAGTGCTTAGCATAATTGCAAAGTTATGATAATTAACTATATTTATACAGCAATGAGGAGTGAGGTTAAGATAAGGGCACCAGAGTGGCAGACAACAGGTCCACCCATCCGACTGTCCAGTGGCCCACCCAGAAGCATTTGCCTTTAGAACTGTGTAAAATCTTTCTCTGATATGGGCTGCTGTGATAGGTGGGCGTGTGTCGTTATGTCAGACACCCAGAAGAAGACAGCTCCTCTGGTGAAATGTTAGTTTAGTTAAACTGCGGGGAATCCATAAGTGTGCAGCTGTGTTTTCTCATTTCATAGTAAATAGTCATTATAGTCAATTGTCTTATTGCTTTCAAATGTAGCACTTGAAGTAGTTCAGTACATGAAGTTAATGGACTTGCAGGACTCTGTATTTTCAGGTTGCATCTACATAGTCGAATGCACTTATTGTACGCCGCATTGAATAAAAGCCTCAGCTAAAAATAAATTTAATGCAATCCCATCTGGATTCAAGGCCATCTGTGAATTAAAGCATCTTTTAAATCACAGGATGACCTTTAACTTTTAACCTCTACCATTGTGTGCTTCAGGGACCGCTTCTTGCTTGCCAACTAGCTCTGAGCTGAGGGACTGGTGCGGCAACCTGAGGAAATTAGCAGCTGACCCTCAATGCAATTAGCTGCCAAATGGACCAGTTTGGAGTTCAACTAAGCAGAACCTGTATGTTTGTTCTCAGCAGCTGGACACTTTTAGAGGCAGGGGGAACAGCAAGGCCACTACAAACAGTGACGCTTTGCAGATTGAAATGCTAGTGGCGATCCTATCCTTCCTCCTCTTCCTGTATTTTTAACACGATTATGCCATCTAGTCTCCAGCCTCCAGTTAGTTTGTCATTTTTCTCTTGGTTCAGGCAGAGTTTAGCAATAAATAATCGATAAGCCTACATTTTCCCACACCACTGATGAATAGTTGACTGAAATAACTTCAGCACCCACATCACTTTTTTGTTTTTCTTGGAAACATTAGTTGTTTTACCATGACGACGTTACTGTATTTATTGCTTGTCTTTACACAGAATTTTTCCGGCACATTCTTGTATTTGGTTGTGTTTTCTCACTCTCTGGATAGGCATGCAACATAGTTTTGAAAAAGCTCAGTTTTCCTTGTATGCTCTAAAACCAGGCCAGTCTCATGTCGAAGCATATAATAGACCGTCCGGTCCACAAGAAGATACTGTGTCAATGTTACGCTTTGCCCCGCTTAAAGTCCATGTGGGGAGGAAACTGCAGATGAGATAAACAGAGGACTCTCACATGGGAGACCGGGTTTGTTTCTTATATGCATAATGTAATTAGGCCACCTAAATTTACTTCCATAACTAACATAATTATTCCCATTTTCAACCTTTTTAAATTCATCTATCTATATTTATGTATTTATATGTGTATTTATAGTGTATTTATGTCTTTTATATTTCTATGTCTATTTTTTGGTCCTCTCTTTCACATTTGTCTGACTATTGCGTTGCTGTGACAAGTGTGTTTGCCCTGATCTGGGATTAAAAAAGTTTATCTCATCTTATCCTAAATCCTTACCTTTTCTTAAATCCAACCATGTAGTGTTTGTGCTTACTCTGAAAGTATAACCAGTGGTTGCATATCTATTACCCTGCCGACTGGCAGGTCTATTACATGAATTGATGTGATACCAAACTGACTAAAACCCGAGGCAGGTATTTTCAGTGAATCCACTCTGCAAATAGTGGAAGAAAGTTCAAAATACACAGAAGATGTGACACTGAGATTTAGCGAGCTTAGTGTTAGCAAACAGAGGTCCTAACGCTCACAAAACATGAGCAAAACAATGTGTCACCTGATCACTGTAAGTGTAAATCATATCCAATACATTTGATCCATGATAGTAAAGGAAAAAACATGTTTGGTCTGCTTGCCTCAGTGTTGGGCCTTTAATCTTGGCCTTACTTTGCACTACATCTGGTTTCTCTCAAAGGTCCTCACTCACATACCCCGTGTATCCATCTCAAAGGATTGCTTAAGTGGAATAAATTGTCGTTATTCAGACAACCATCGTTTCATTCCTTATCTCAGACCCTTTCATCTGCCACATGGGAAGTAGATGAGGGAATATCAGTAGCACTCTTGTAGGAGGAAAACATCCACACTACCCTAAAGCAACGCTCTATCTTGGTAAAGTCAATGCATCCTACGTGTTGTACTTCAGTATTTCAGGGTGTGTGCTTTATTTCACTTGTTACCTAAACTGCTGTCCTGTTTCGGTTGATTTTTGTATTCTAAAGTTTATGATCTGTAATTTTGAATTAAGAAATGTTTATTATATAAGTAGAATCTTGTGTCAGGAATAAATCCATCCATCCATTGTCTATTCCGCTTATCCTTAAGGGTCGCGGGATGTGAGGAATAAATGCAAGACATAAAGCAAATACAGTACAATACATTAACTGACGCAGTATCAACAAAACTACTCTACTGTATTGGATTACTGCATTGGATTGTAGCTGTGTACCTCACAAATGGGCAAACTGATACTTTCATTAGATTTTGACGTACCATAAATGTGTGCTGTACCATGATCCTTTGCTTGTAACCTCATCACTGATGAGCTGCATGCTGCATAGTAGTGATACCACATTTTGTAAGATTTATCAAAACTCGTGGGATATTAGCGTCCACCGCCTCATGTGGTTTAAGTTATAGTAAAAGAATTTGACCCTTATCATAATCCTGACCCTGCTCCTACGCCAAAAGTGCAACAAACACCAGCGGCATCTGACACACATTAAAACACAGGTACTCACTGTCTCCTCACTGATGTGATTACGCCTTCAGGTCAATAAATGAACGAAAACATCTTTGTGATGTGCTTCAGCTGAAGTTGATTGCACCACTTTTGCTACTTGGGCATTAAATGACTGGTTTGTGGCAGAGATCACAGTAAGATTACAGGACTATTACCTCAATTTGGCTATAAAGGTTAAAAGTGAGATGGGGCGGAGAGAATGATAACAATGTCTGACTGCTGGCTGGTAATGATGCCACACTCCATCAATGCCATTCTTGTTTACATTTTTGCCGTTGCAGATTCTCTTATATTGGACACGACCCACTCTGTAATTGTGATTTTATGGTCAGTGCTGATCCAGTGTCTGCCTTAATCCTAAACTCTTATCTAATATATGAGGAGTTCATGTCAACTTTGTACTATTGTAATGCAAATGTTTTGTAGAATCACTTTCCACACTTCTTTCATCACAAATGAAATTAAATTAGAAGATATTGGCAATAATAGTCCATTTGCTTCCTTTTAATATGCATTTTTGTGTGTGTGTGTGTGTGTTTTGGAGCAGAGCCAAAGGGGAAATTACTGTTATTCAGTCTTTATTGTTAGTTATTTGCGGGTAGAAATTAGTTAGACAAACAATACTTTATTCATCTGCTCTGTACATGTACTCTCTGACGGTGGTGCTGGTCGCGTGGCATCTTCACTGTAATAAGGCTCCAGGAAGGCATCAGGGTCGGCTGTTTTTTGTCAGTAAATTGCTCCCCTAAAACCACAAATTATCATTTTCAAAATTCGGTACAGACAACTAGGAAGATGCATGTAAAATAATAGGGTGTAGAGTTGTTGATAGGCATGTTTTTGAACTTTGGAACCATTCTTTTACTGTTTACTTTAATACTTTAATACTGATGCACATTTTGGCACCAAAAGTTGTAGTTAGAATGTTTTCCTCAGATTCAAAACAAATTCTCCTTGCAACTGATTTCCAGGCCTGTGCTCAGCTAAAAGTGTTTGGCAGCCATGGATCCACATCTGTACTGCATATGGCTTTTGAATAAGTCTTTTGTCAAAGTACACTGAAACTAGAAAATAAAAACATCTGCTGATGATCCGTCCAGATTTTCCCACTAATGTCAGCGTCCTAAAATGGGATTGATTCCTTCATTTGCTAAAGTCTTAAGTCAACAAAAGTCTTATGGCATTAGTATCAACTACAAACAATATTGTCATTAAGCTTTTTTTTTAGAAAGCACCAAATCAGACTTATGTTGAGTTCACCATTGAAAAGAGAACCCTGTAAGTAGTGAATGTTTTTTCTACAGTTCATTATATATGTCTCTTAACTGTATCTTATTATCCTGGGTCCTTGCTCCTGTTTCACTCCCATCTTCCATAATCATTTTCTCCAATCTGAGGGATGCGATTCAAGGGACATGTTCTATATATTCAACCATATATATTATATATATATTAGTTTCCTGGGTAGTGGGCCAGGCATAGTTTTGATTAAGGAAAGTTCTCATACGTGTAGCTAATCTACAGTATAAAGACAACTTTACTTGTTTGGCATTTTAATGTAATACTGTTCATACCCACATGCGTTTAGTGCAACTTTTTTCTGTTGCTCATCCTCCTGTCTAAAATACAGTTTGGTGTCCTTCTAAAGCCCTTCCCCTTCCCCGCTCTATGTCTTCCGGGGGAGGGCCAAATTGAGCAAAAGGAAGCACAGCTGGAGGGGGAGAGATGAGTATCTAAGCCGCTGTGTAGAGAGGCCGGGGGAAGGGAGTAGAGATGATCGGGAGTTACTGCTAACAGCCTACTGTTGGAATTTATTGCCATCAGATGGGTGCGTGTGGCATGTTTCTCAACTCTCTCTGTGATTATTGTTTGTGCTGTTAATTTTACAAGTGCAGAAACATGGTTTGGATGGAGTAGTGCAAACTTCACAACTGACCGTCAACTTGGTCCTTGAAAGCGCTTCATTGGTGGTAAGAACATTTTTATTTACTTCTTAAATGTGCATACCATGTGTTAACAACAGCCTTTTAAAATGATCATGTTTATGACTCTCCACTTCCACACTGGCAAACACAAAAGATTAACGGATGCCTGACATCTATCATTCAGGATAAGTTGTGGAGGAACCCAAAACCAAGGAGCCCGAGTTGCAATGAGGAATGGTTTGACATAGTGGGGACTTGATGATATTTGTGTTTGAGCCTAGCCTTTCCTTTTCACAATGATAATGTAAATGTTGCTAGAGCACATCAGAATGAATAGGGTAGGATAGGATTCCTTTTCATCAGGGCACACAGTAGAAGTTGCAATGTTTCGTCTTGTTGCAATGAATGTTTAAATGTACCCTGTTATCAAAGTATTAACCATAGTTATCTTAGTGGTAATAGTTATTTTTTATCATTCATCAGTCATTATGTAACTTGTAAACAGTCATATTTCAGAGACTTTCAGGAACTTTCCATTGAGAGACAGCAGAGACCGAGAGACTGCATGAACATTTTAGTGTTAACTGAATATGGGCAAAAACAGACTTGTGAGTACTATAATGTAATGATAGAACATTGTTTCAACATTTTAATGAGTGCTCATTCAACCTCTGCCAAACTCTGGTTTTGTTAAAAAGAGCAATTTCATGCCAAATTTTCCGAGACTAAGTGCTTACTTTAACATATAATGGACAGCCCTCTTGGGCTCAGACACCAACCTTGGCCAGGCTTCATAAATCAACTCCCACTGATGGAGCACATATTGAAATAGACCACAGCTTGACTCCCTTGGGAGAATGGTTTGCCAGAAACTTAAACCTTTGACCCTTGCTTTTCAGAAATAGTGCTGGACCCTGTTTCCACACAGTTATAGTGGATGCTTCCTCAATTCTGCAATTCAACAAGGCACAGCTACAGACTGTCTACTGTCTGTGTGTTGGCCACTACCTGTGACCTATACAGTTTAAAACAGCATCAAATATTGCTTGCTCAGGTTTTCCGGAGTCAAACACACACAGCAGTAGACCATGTCCAAACCGAGCTCTTTACCCTGGTCTATTTCTACCCAGCTTGTACAGTATATACATCCGATTTAAATGAAAGAAAGAACCACCATCTCCCAATTCTCTCTCTGTACTTATCGGATAAACTGTGAAGTCAGAGAAGTCAATATATTTGATGTAATAAGAGAAACATCCTCTCATCCATGGTTTAATGTAACTGAGTAAATTTACATTTACAGGTACTACAGTACAAATTTGAGTGTTTGTATCTTTACATTTCATTTTATTCCATGTCTGTTTTATTCTCTAATAGCTCTAGTCACTAGTTACTTTTCCGATTACAATTTTTCATACCCTTCCTATCCACTGAAAACCATGTATATCCAGATTTATTGATTTTGAATTTAGAAATTTTTTTTTCAGTTAAAAAATGCTCCTGTTCTCAAGATAAATACAAGAAAATGCCGGAGAACGTCAGAGAGCCGATAAATATGGCTCTTTGTCAGGTGGACTTATTAGAGATGTGTGGGTCTACCATTACATTACAAACATATAATGATCTCATAGGAGTTATTATTAAAATCTACAATAGTAAGATAAAATATATTAATACACCAGTTTTAACAACCCAAAACCATGTACTGTTTGCAATGTGAAAATCAATTCATCTTATAAAGAAGGATATTGGGTGGGAAACTGACAGTTACAGAGGTTTTAAAATGTTTTCATGTCAAGCAATTGACTTTCCTGCAGAATATTTTTGGATTGAAAAAAACATCCATGGCAGTTACCCATCCTCAGTTCAGTAACCCCTCGACAAATAAGATGTTGTACACACTCAGCATTCTCCATGCCATGCAGTACACACACCTCATGATGGGGTCTCTATGATTTCCCATCAGTTTCAAAATGATGCCGCTGGACAGTAGCTAATGCGGCTTAGTAGTGAATATGTCTTATTGATTTTAAATGCTAACAGGCACTTTTGGCTAATGGCACACTCAAAAGGTTTTCAGGGTCATACAAGATCCGGCACCAAAGACCATCTGTGTCATACTAGTTTTCTCTAAGGGATGGAAGAACCTGATAATGGTGTCATTAGCTTTTAGTAGAACATTCAAAGGTTTCCTTCAACTCATGTATCCTTACATGTTCTGCCTTCTGGGAAAATGTGACATTAGACTAAAAACCTGCTGTTAAGCGTATTGGGTATTATGAATAATGCATTTACAATAGTAAACAATTTGAACAATGTAAACTGAACATTTCTCCTGAAATGTACGCAATAGTCAAAACAAATCTTAACCTGTCTTAATCTAAAGTATTAAGAATAGGACTTAATCTAAAGGACTAAGACAGCATTAGAAAATGCATTTTGTCATCTGGAAAAATAGCAAAGATTTTTATCCAGATGTGGCAGTACAGTGGCAGTCAAATTTTTTAGATACATTTTAGAATTTATTTAAAAGTCTTAGTAACACTAAAAGTAAACCAAATGATTTCAGCTGCAATCTGTAGGTTGCATGCAAGTTTTCACTCATTTAGTTTTTTGCTAAATAAGAACATAATTGATAGATGTCAATGGACTGTGCAAACACGTCCCAAACAAGTCAGAAGCTGGCATGCAGAGTTGAGACCCTACAAATTCCAACACTAGTCCTGTCTGAATAAGACATACATTTGGGACTGAAGAAGCAGTGCACAAGTACTGTTGAATTGAAGGTAATATGAAGGCATTTTTGATAAGATGGAAATGATATATAGGATTCACATTTTCCCCGCTGTTGTTACATTTGTTGTGTTGGAGACTTTGGAGATGTAAATTCAAGGGTGGGGCAGACTGAAAATAAACACCTGTTTGGTGGTTTTGTTGTGGTGCAGTTGAAATGTCAGATGTTTTTCTTTTTTCCCAGCAAACTCAAGTGCTCCTGCTTTTGAGATCGACGTATTAAACTTGCCACCCTCACCGTTGAATGTCCTGAGAAGTCTATTGTGTGTTCTTCTGGGTTACAGTATTCAAGCTAAACAATAGACTACAGGAAAATACTAAACAAAAAAATTCCACATGCAGTAACATCCTGCATAGGTGACTCAATTTCGGAGAAATAAATGTAATCGTTTCCAAGAATTATCACTCACTACAACCATCATGCAAAGTTGTCGTATACAACTTTCAGTTTTATTCTCATGTCTACTTACGCCACTACGAGCACAGTTTATTAATGGAAATAATGGAAATGCTTTTATTTGTTTATCCTGGTAACTTAATTATCTTCTTTTTGATCTCCTTCTACCGTATAATGACTTTATACCCTCTGCACACTGACAATATGAGTCTCTGTCTGCTTGCAGGATGTTAAATAGTTTGGTTTGATCAGTGTTATTGGCTTTGATTCACCTGCTTAGAGGTAACAGGTTGCAGGTAACATCAGAGTTTGAACAAGTGAGTTTATTTGAACATCATGGAAACTTTTAAATTCCCTGTTTATATATTCCTCTTATATTCCTCATATTTCAGGATGATATTAATATCCACACACTATGCCATCAAATAAATGTTTTGTTTAAGGGAAATGATGATTATTTATGTTCCACATTTGTCACTTCAGTAATAGGCTTAACGCGTACCTCCACTTTGCTTGAGGCCAGACCAGACAATCTGACTATGACGGGCAGTAAAATGGGGACAGACCACTAGGGACAACATCCCGGACTGATTGTGACACTGTGTGTTTATTTCCTGTTAGTGTGTCTGTCAGTACTGTTCACATAACTGCATTTCCTGCCAGGATATGCCAGCTCGCCGACTCTCTTGTCTATTTCGGTCTCTGTCACTCTCCCCATCTCTATCCCATGCTGCCACTGTCTGCATGTGTTTGTGTGGGTGCTGTGTCTACAGTGTTTTGTTGACTTTATATGGTTTATATGGCCTTGCTAAAAGTGCACCCACTGTATTCAAAAATGTTTTGGATTCAAACATAGAAAGTTGGTTTATTAGCATTTAGGTCTTGTTTTTCTAGTTTCAGCAATATTATTGTTCCTATACTGCTGAGACTCGGGAACATCACTATAACAACAGCAAGAGCAGTCAGATGATCGGAAAGGCTTTAAGCTCCAAGGAGAAAACAAAATCAAATTGTATAGCAACTGCAACTGCTGTTGTGCATGCACTGTTTTCCTGTACAATTAGAAATCGTCACCAACGTATTGGGCGCACTCACTTTCAATTTAACCCCTAAATAAAGTGGTCTAGGTAATCTGGCCACAGATTAGCTTGTTTACAGCTTGTTTACTCATCTCACCAACGCAACTTTCCTAGTTGACATAGCCATGTTCCCAGATCTCAGCACTACTTTGCTTTGGTGAATACATAATGACTAATACAAATGGATAGGAATAAGCATGTATTTGCAATGGGTGGGTGAATAGAAACCAATTTTCAGCACCAGTTCTTTGTATTGTATTACTCAATGTTTTGTTTAATCATATTAAGAATACTCTGCCATGTTGCAAGCCAAACTTTGAAGAATGTCTTGAAAATCAACTTTTCTCCTTTTACTTTAGAGGTTGAAGAGAGAGATGAAATTCGTCACACTGGCATTGTCTTTCCATCTCTGAGTCATCTGAAATCAACGACCCCACACCAGCCCGCCACCATGAATGCTACCACCCTGCCGCTCGCCAACAACACCCCACTGTGCTACTCCATCAACAGCCCTCCATTCAACTACCACCCCACCATCGCCTCAGCCTACTTCTCATCCATCTTCAGTGCTTTGGGTCTCACCTCCAATCTCGTCGCCTTCATAGTTCTCCTCAAGTCCTTCCGGCAGACACATAGCCGCTCACGCTCCTTCTTCCTGATCTTCCTGGGTGGCCTGGTGGTCACCGACTTCATGGGTCTTCTAGTCACAGGCTCCATCGTGATCTCCTTTCATGTTACGCACTTTAATTGGCGCCGATTAGATCCGAACTGCCACTTCTGCAACTTCATGGGCATGTCTATGGTCTTCTATGGACTGTGCCCACTGCTGCTTGGTGCCACCATGGCAGTGGAGCGCTTCGTTGGCATCAACCGTCCATTTGCACGCTCCACCAGTTCGCCCAAGAGTCGGACGGTCTACATGGTGCTGATGGTGTGGTTGATTGCTGGCTCCATAGCTCTGCTGCCCCTGACAGGCTTTGGGAGCTATCACATGCAGATGCCCGGCTCCTGGTGTTTTTTCAATATCAGCTCAGGGGGGAATGACCTGGCCTTCTCCCTGGTTTTCTCTCTGGTTGGGTTGATGTGCATCGTTGTGTCATTTTTACTGAACACGGTGAGCGTCGTGACCTTGATCAAGGTGTGCTGCGGAGAGGACAGGACCCAGCGTCGCCGAGACCATGAAGTAGAGATGATGGTTCAGCTCATCCTCATTATGGTCATCGCTTCCATCTGCTGGTGCCCCCTCCTGGTGAGTTAGCCCACTTTGAATAAGGAAACCCTATACTGTGTGTTTGCATGTAATATGTTTAGATCTGGTTTTATGGAAAATTAAGGACGAAGGGAAAATTTGTTTCACCAAAGGGTTAACTTTATTACAAAAAGTTGTGCTAAATTTCTTCTGCTCAGAAGATTACGTAGGAAGTTTCTGGTGATGCAGGCTTTCTCTTGACAGCACACTTCCTCATCGATGCTTAGATGTCAGTGTTTTGATTCATTATTTCTTTTACTCAGTCAATTTATTACTTAACCAGCATCTACATTTATTTTGGAACATGTGTATGTGTCCAGGCTATTGGGATTGGAACACTCTTCATGGTTGTAGCTCCACTTTAGCTTAGCTCTTTACATTAAATCATTTAAGGTTAATTAAGGTCAATACAGAGTTTGCAGACAAGACTGTATTTAGTCAATGAGGCAATTAATCTCTATATATTACTGTGAGGACAAGATTTATATAAAAAAGATAAAGATTTATGTGGATTACCACTCTTTTTCTAAATTAACAAACACGAAGTTGCAGAATAAATACGGCATTCTGAGCTTATTATTAGGCTGCTATGGGTCAGCATTCCATAAGAAGGTCTCTGGGCCTGTTTCAACCTGTGTGAACGAGTGAAGGGCTCTGGAACAATAGTCTGTGATTGTCATGTGGTGAGAAGACCCACAGGCGATCGTTCCGTCTTTGGCTGCAGGCGAAAGGAGAATATCTGTTTACTCAATCTTTGTGTTTTTTTCTGCCCTTCTATACTTACATTTTGCACATTGTTAGCTATTGCTTAAATGTGTTTTTAATGTAACTGTCCACCAGAAAGCTACCCACAAAACATCATTTATTGCCTCCATATATTTGCTATCATACGCAGATTATAATTTGTTAAATCTAGAGTAAAAAACATCAAAAAATCTGAGATCTGAAAAACTTAATGTTGACAAAAAGTATCAATGAAACCCTATCACTTCTAAGGGATTTGAAAGCACCCAACCCAGTTCCACTTCATCCAGGTGGTGTTGTTATCTGGAGTGCTGCTCTCCAACTGTTTGAACCATTACCAGGCATCACATGGTCCTAAGCTCCTTTTCTCTGCCTCCCCTCTATATGCTTCATTTCTCCTTAGCAATGCAGCTTCCTAACTAGTTGATATGAAAGCCGTCTTGTCTTACCGTAGATCAGAGAGCTCCTTAATGCCTTAGTTGAGATGCACCATCTCAACTATGGTCATGGGTGAAATAAATTCCTTTTAAGGGAAACTGCAGCTCATTGCAACTCGGATTTTACTTTTGTAGCTCCAGCTATTAGCTCTATCAGTTATAATATATCGGTTATACAGCAACCTTAGTTAACATGTAGATAACTTTAGGGTTGCAGTGCACATGTGAAAGGGATGTTACAAACATTACGTTGATGTTCAGTTCAGTTATTGTCCCGAATAAAATGTTATCACAACCAATTAGAACAAGCTACAAAAATGTTGTTATAAATTATATTTAAATCAATGATGATGATCAATTAACTGTTCTGCTGGAAGAAGCAGGACGAAGAAAGAGGTAGGTTTTTTCTTTTTTTAATTTTGTGAGACAATCCTGATGAGAACTTGTGCATTCTATGTGTTGCTTTCAGCCCCCGATGCATCCATCATACTGTAACTTTTTATGCTACCACTGGGAGTTGCCACTGTCAGAACATCAACTCTAAACAGCATGAGCACCTGAGCATAGGGAATAGAAGGGTCAAAGCCACCTGACTGGAACGGTCCTGTCTAACCTCAGTTGTGTGACACTCTGCACAGATATATATTCTGATGACCGGGGTGACTGCTGCTCCTGTAAGAGGGGAAATAGTTTTGTTCTACATACGAATGGCCACCTGCAATCAGATATTTGACCCCTGGATATACATCATGTGTCAAGTGTCCCGACTAAGGCGAGTAAAAAGTAAAAGAGAAACACAGCTGCTGCCCATAGTAACTACTCACCACCATCACAACTTTTGAATGCCGTTAACCAGCTACCTCAGCATGTCCTGCTATTGAAACTCAATTACCCATAAGCTCAAAGTATCAGCGGGAGCAGGCTTCACAGTGCCTCCAGCATCCCATCATGATTTTGCATCTGCTATGTACATGTCATTCTATTATCAGTTGATAAACATTTCATTTACGTAGTTTCAGGCCTGTGTCAGTTTTGTTTATTGTCCATGTCCCTGAATTGATTCCCTTGCACTAACACAGATGGCTTTTCAACCAAAACCACGATAGCTTAATGATCTGCAGATTGTAGTGTTGTTTAGTCATTCAAACATTCCTTTGAAGCAGAGCTCCAGAAATCCTTACACATGATAGGTAAACATCCAGAAAGTTGTACAGACTCAGTAATTATAACACTGATGAAAAATGCAATCTAGCTACAGTAATTTATCTACAGTCAAGCCTTGCTGATGCCCAGAGCTCTGCCTCTGAGAAAAGTTTGCATAACTAAAACAACAGTTTGCACTTCATCTCAACACTTTGCATGCAACAATTTTCAACACTATGTAGTGGATTTAGGTAACTGTTTCCTTTGAACTGTTTGGATGTGAACCACAGGAGAGCAGTTTTTTGACACAAGCTGAATTTGGAACAGAGACAATAAGCCAATTTGTCATTCCTAAAGGAGCTCGTTAGCATGTTTTGCCCCCACAAGAGACTGTTGGGCTAATGCTAATAAGGCTATGCCTCACATAAAATGCTGAAGCTTAGCTAAAGCAGGGCGGGGTAATTGTATTGCAGCAGCCATGGCCTCAGGAGGGCCGTGGCAAAATTAGCCTGGCCTTTCTTCAGTGGACTTAACACATACAGTATGTGTGTGTCAATGTGCATTTGCAATATTAACCAATTTCATCTTTTCCCTCTCATTCCTTATTTCTATTCTGTCTCTCCCACTTTTTTCAACTATAATTTGCTGCCTGTTGTAATCTTTGTCTTTTCTCTCCTGCTACTGTTTAACTTCCTCTCTTTAAACCTCCCTCTCCACCTCATCACATCCCTCCCCCACTCCCTTATTCCAAAATTTCGCTCCTCTCTTTGCCTCTTCTTTCCGTCAACCCTCTGTCCCCATTTCCATCCTTCCACCACCAGGTCTTTATTGCAAAAACTGTGCTGTCCGGAGGGCCCCTCCAGATCAGATACCTATTGCTATGGCTACGCTTCGCCACCTGGAACCAGATCCTTGATCCATGGGTATACATCCTGTTTCGCAGGGCAGTTCTCAAGCGAATCTACCCCCGCTTCAACTGGTCTCGGGGTTCCATCATGACCTTGTACCCATCTTTCAGTGACACCGTCCGCAGGTTCACACGCGCTTCACTTGGGAGCACTGTGGCCACTGATCAAACAGGAGAGATGGGGAAATCTAATGTAACAGCCAAATCTTCATTAAAGCCACCACCTCCTTCTCCATGATTGATTGGATTTGTGTTGCTGTTGTAGAAGACTGAGGGACATCATTGGAGTTGTAGTATGCGTTTGAATGTGTTTTCATGCTCATGACGAGTTTTCAAACTGTGACCAGGAAAAGGAGCAGGATTGCACCAATAATCTGAAAGGACTGAATCTTATTATTTTATTGCATACCTTTGAAATGTTTAGCAGTATTAGCAATGACACTTTTAGAGCAAAGAGGAAGCAGCAGCTGATTGGACACTTACAAGGGATCAAACCTGTAATCCACTGATGTAGTTTAAGTTAAGTTTTAGTTTAACCACTATACAGAGCAGCACTGCAGTCTGCTCAAACAGATATAAAGCTATTTACATGCACTGCTCTTTCTAACTGTACTGCTCCATCAAGTGATTTTATGATATTCAAATTTTAAACATCTTGTTACAGCGGATAGGACCACTCTAGGGGCATTCATGCAATTGTTTTATTGTATTACTTTGTTCTGTTGTGGCATTATGACTTTTAAGCACATAAACACTTTGCTCAGATTCTCTTGAGTGTCACATTCAACTCAATTAGGAGAATTATGTTGTCATGTTTTCAGGCTCACGCTGAGTACTGTGCATGTATTGTTCCCTTCCTAAAAATGTTTGGAGCAGACCACGAATGGTAAAGTTACAGTAACGGTGGAGCAATTGATCCCTGGTTGAACTTTCTAGACCATAAAAAGTTCAGTTCTTAACATTGTCTGAATCCTTGAATGGGATCCTCTGGTTCAGTCCCCATGCTTGTCATTAAGGGACACATCCAGGTTCTATCCCAAGGAAAGAACAAAGAAAATAAAATGGATACTGATGACGATGTGTAACAAATTAAACCTTGAATATGGACACAAACCCTGAAAATGCAAAGTTTATGTTGTCAGTAGTAGAGCAATTTTTTTCTACCATCAGCTTCAGGGACTGTGGCGAAAAATTTTACAGTTACAGCAACATTTACTTGAGATGTCTTACAGCATGAAGGTCTATGTTCAAGATGTAAGAGAGGCTGTAGAGAGGTTTACTCTGCTGCCTTACTTGTCTTTGAATCGAGTGAATTACTTGGGCAGCCAAATCCAATCAGCATGAAGTGCAATTTTCTTATCTAAATTAGTATATGTGTGTGGCTACCTCGGTTTTAGAATTGGAGAACATTAACTTCTGTGGATTATTCAGAAGGACAGGTCGCTGTTGATTTCTATGATCTTTCGTCTGGGCTTCAGTCCACTGCTAGTAAGACTTCTGCATGGAGCATCTGTGCCTCTCAGAGTTGTTTAACTACAACTTAAAGTTGCTGTCAACTGAGAATGTGTTTATGATTACAAACGGAGAGTGGGGGATGAACTACTTGTTGGATAATTCAAATGACAAACATTGTAGCAAAATTGTAATAGAGAGTGATTTGATAATGTAATGAAACTGAAACAGTTCAAGGTGACCTAGCTGATCTTGATGAGTGATAAGACAAACAAATCACTGAATCAATCACCAGTAATGGTTGAGAACCCTTGACAGTATCATCCAGTGACAATGAAGTGTAACTGTTGAAAGTGTTTGATTAAAATGGCATGTGATTGTACATATATAAATAAAGGTCAAATAAAGTCAGATAAATTGCCTTTTCTGTTAAACAGACAGACTCGACAGCTATGATTTAAACCTCTTTACTTACAGTTTAAACATGTGAAATGTGCCGTACATTTTCAGGTCTTCATAAAGAGATGCAATCATATACAAAGTGTTGAAACAAAACATCACTATATTGTCGCCAGAATGACTGTAGCTGGCTTTATACCTTGTCATATTGTTTGGTGAGCCAGAAAACATATAACTGTTAATACGCCAATATGTAGTTTGATGCTTCCAACACAAAGAGGGAGACTACAACAAACAGATCTTGTATATTTACATTCTCTCTTTGAAACAAACAGAAAAACCTTTCCTGTGAACACATGGCAAAAGTGGGAAGCAAATGAATATGTGACAAAGTGTAGGTGGGCATGAAGACCTTAATTTTTCTAGGCAAAATTGACGCACTCCTAGGACACAGTTTGCATGCCCACAAGCAAGCTTTATTTGTTTATTTTTATCTTGGGAAGTTATGGGCTTGATTTCCGTTTGACAGAAATGATCATGTGGGAAAATATGAATTGCAGATACTATTCAGCTAGAGACTATCCCCCTTGACACACATTCCCAGATGATACAGTGTTCAGATGACCATGAATGAGATATATAAATGTAGCTGCAATCTGCTTGTAGATATTTTATAGCATGCACATAGATCTTTAACTAGAATATGCTATTGCTAATGGAGAACTATAATAACACATTCTGACATTGGGATGACCCAAAAATCTCTTTGTTCCTCTCTTGTTTTCCCAGTGGGTCTTCATCAAAGGAAAAAAGTTTACTGTAGCTTATCTAACTTCCTTGATTCTCAGATGGCTGGCTGATTTTGCAATTTTATGCAGTTGTGTCCTGACCCACTGTTAACATATCCTTTATGCAATACTCTATGTTCATAAACTTTTGCCCTAAATCAAAATGGGAATAAGCCTGAATTTTGGTGAACCTGCAAATTTTGCTGTCACTGTTTTCCACCCAGAACATCATCAGTTGAATACTTACACTGTAAAGGTTAATGTCAATACATATGTATCTAAAAACTATACCATATTTATGTATGTATAAACTACGATTCTCTGTGTTTTGGGTTTCTTGCAATGATTTGATATTAACATTAAATATCTACTTATGAGCTAATTATTGTCATTTAACTATTCAAAGGGAATGGTTGAATTAATTGCTGCCACGGTTGTAAAGAACGTGATAAAAAAATGAATGCAAGGACTGGGAAGGCAACATTAAAATCTTCTACACATTCTTTTGTTTCCAGTTTGATGTACCAGGCAACAGAGCCCTCCCCCTGTTTTGTGTGTATGCTTGTGTATATGATAAATGTCTAAATTCTACCATTCTTGACGTCTCCAATAGCTCCCCATACATCAAACAAAAACACATCAGGGAAAGCAAAATCTCCCAGAACTGAGTCCAAGGCCTCTGCAAAGTCATCAGGGTTCTTCTTGTCTTTGCCCGCTTCCACGATGGTGGTTGCTGCAGAAAAGAGGGGAATTTTGACCGTGGGCGGGTTCTTTTTAGCACTTGTTCGAGGTGTTTACCCCATAAAATTGATGAGTTAATCATGTGATCTCAAAGACAAAAAGAGACAAAAAGCTAATTTGCCATAATTTAGAAATATCCCCCGTTTAATGTTTTACTTATAATCTAAATGTTGAACGTTAGCTTGTTAGCTCATGTTAGTACATGATACGTTGTTGAACGTTGTCCTTAAAAGTCAGCAACAGACAACCTCACTATGACGCTCTAAACAAGCTATGAAAGTAAATCATATTTTCTCAAGTACTTTTCTCACAATTGGTTGACCATTTGGAAATCAGGCCATTGGCCTCGGAGGTCTGGGAAAGGGCAAAATCCACTGATTCACTGACGCTGTTAAGTAAAATATGTGTCCCACTCAAATTCCTGATTCATCTAAAGACCTTCAACATAGACAAGAAACAACAATAAACTATGATTCTTTGTAATTTTTTTTAGTCGTTATGATATTCCGTTGAATACAAACAGCCCACGAATGCCTTTTATCCCTGTTTATTTTATTGTTGATGTCAAATTTTCTCTTGCCCTTGACCATGATCTTAATTCAAGGTCCGCTTTGTAATTTTTTCTGAAGCTTTCAGCGTCTTTTTATGGCCTTTCCTCTATTGCTCAATTGAGAATCAAATGGCACACATGACATCCCCATGACAACAGAGCAAACTTCATCCACAGAGAGTAAGACCATGAGGTTGCAGATGGCCTATGATGTTGAGTTTCTGACTGTCATTGAGGCTTCTTCCACCACTCCCCGGGTGAAGTCTAATTAAAGGTCAAACATGTTGAGAGAAAACAGGAACTCCAAAAGAACATAGTAAAAACACACACAACTTGGTGTTGAGTATAAAATCTAAGGAGGAGTTTTCCTTTACCCCATCCAAGAGTTGAAGTGTTCTAGTCTATCCCAGCATGCCAGAGAGGCAGCGAAGCATCGTAGACAGTAAACACCACTGACACCGTCACCATCACCTCTCACATCCAAACTTGGACTCAAATGTGTATGTGGGTGGTCTTACCCAGCTCCAGATCCCTGATACCCATGTAGCTCTCCAGCAGGTCATCCACTTTCTTGGTGGCCTGTTCTTCAAACTCATTCTGCTGGCAGAGCAGGCAGGAAAATACAGAAGTGTAAGTGGAAATTTAGTGGTGTTCGTGCTCTAAATATGGTGATATAAATTCAGTGAGAGCATATCTTCTCATGCCAAAACATGTAAGAGCCAAGAACAGTCTAGGCTATTGTTTCTTACTTATCTTTATGTTATATAAATATATCAAAGTTTACACTATAGGTGATAAAATCAAGTAGCTGGTAGGTGTTTGTTAAGTCCCCTCTTGAAAACCAGTGAACCTCTTCAGCCTCCAGACTTTCTCAAGCTGATATGGTCTGTGGTTACACATCAAAGGTCAGATTAATGTGAAACATCCTGCATTAAAGTGTAGGAAGTAAGAATGGCTTTGTTTTTCAGTACAGTGGTCTCTTGCAACAAAGCTGAGAGACATTGTTTGATAAGGAAAAGCGGATATGCGTGACTGTATGACCGGAGCCAACTGGTGGTGTTCACTTCAGTTGAGCTCTGTTCAGTCCCATATGGGGATCTTCTTCTTCTAGCATGACTCAGCACCTCAAAAAACCTCAAACAAATAATGTTCAAGATGAGATAAAAAAAAACAAACAGTTTTGCATGTGTGTGTTTTTGTATGTCTTTACATAGATGTGTGTTTGCATGTCAGTATCTGAGTACATCAAGAAGTTAAGCAGTCATCGTCCAGAGTGTGTAAAACTCACCACTTCCTGAACCGTAGCAGCACCTTTGGAGCGAAGACGCAGCGTCTCCCTCCCGTTCACCATCTTGCCCTCGTTAGATTTTGGCGCTCTGGTCCTCATTCCAATCATGTCTACCCAGACACAACAAACAGGACAGTTAATCATATTGAAAAGACAATCGGTGGGATTTTTATTTATTTATTTAGCTGTGATGTGGTGTTTTTTCGCTCTGTTCTTCCCACTGGTCATGTGTCCTTGTAGCTTGAATTTTATATTTGAAATTGCAGCAGGTGGCACCATTGTGATCTTCTTCTATCATTTCCCAAGAAACTGCTGTGCTGCCAAAACTTCATCCAGCACAATATATTTTTCCTATCAAAGACTCTTTTTAGAAAGACCAACACAATGGCAATTCAAATGATAGCAATTCAAATCGCCTTGTTCTGATGCCAATAATGTCAGCTTGTTATTGTTAGTATGCCACTGAAGTTCCAGTAAAGGAAGCACTCTTTTATGGAGTGAATGTGGCTCAGTGATTTCCAATCCATCTGTTGCCCATTTGAATAATAAACCTGATAACTTTGTTTGTCTTACAGTTGCCGACTGTGAATCAGCTGCTTAGAGCTACATGTAAAGATCACAGCATCATCGTGTCCTTTTTAGCCACGGTGGTGCAGTGGCTCTACTGATGACAATGTCAGTCTGTTGGTCAGTCTCTTCACCATATTCATTCCAACTGAAAATTGTGAGGATGAATCCTACTGACTTTGGCGAACTTTGGTTTTTCGTCTACTGTTGCCGGCAGATCAAGGGTTTCACATCCAATGAAGTACCTCAACATCAACAGCATGGTATGGAACAAAATGTTGTACATGTGCATGTTTTGCTGACGATGCATTCTACTGACTTTGATGATCTTATGTCTTTTCTTCTAGCACCACCATGAAGCATTTTTTTTTGTTTTTGGGTGCAATGTCTCAACAACCCCTTAGTTTAGGACCAAATGCCTGGAAAAATTGTAATTCCCATCAGTTTTTTGATCTGCGATAATTATCAAATGTTAGCATGCTAACATGCTAAACTAAGATGATGAACATGGTCAACGTAAGACATCTTAAACATGTGCATATTAGAATTGTGACAATCTAGCTCATAGATCCATCCCACAGAGCTGCTAGCATAGCTAGAATCAGTGCTGTGAAAAAGAATTTAAAGTCTAATAATAATAATAATAATAATAATAATAATGATAGAGCTCATAGTTTGGTTATGACATGTTGAATGCATACTGTCATTGTGTTTTCCAAATAGTTATTTAGAACACACACACCCCAGGGACTGCGTGGACATCTACATCTGTTTTCAGTTTTACACGTCACTGATTCCAAGGGGGAATTAAAGCCTTTCCTGAGAGAGGTCAGAGGTCACCATCAGTTATGTCACGCTGACACCGTTTGTGACTAATTCTCAGGATGCTCTGTTTGTCCCTCAGTAAGCTACACATGGGCCTGAAACAATCTCAGTAGTGTAGAATAATGATGTGAGACATAAAGCTTACACCTATTGATCATTTGAATTGAAGGTTATGAATCACGTGTACACCTGCCTTTATAATTGTGACAGTAGTAGCTGCCTCAGTGGCTGCCAACCTTAGTCACAAACACTGTAAGATCATGTAGTGTGGCACGTGTAAAGGTTTAGCTGTCGTGGCTTATAATTAATCCTGGAAAACACACACAGCTGACTGAAAGAAAATGAACACAGTTATGTTGCTTGAGCATCACAAAATGAGTTTTGAATGCAGAGCAACTACAGTGTACTGTATTACACTATTGTTTTACACACTGCTGTATGTGTGTGTGTGTTGGTGTTTCTCCTCTTCAACCAAATTGTTCAACTGGCAAGTTCAACACTTGCCACTTCAACACATGCAGAAGTCCAGTATGCAGTGCTGTACAATTGCAACCCCACAATGACAATGACGTTATGGTTCTCTGTGCACTACCTTGCACTCAATTGGGCTAAAATTTCTGACATTTAGCGCAATAATGAAGTCCCAGCTCTGCTATATTCATGACTGTAATTAGTGTAATAAATCATTTTACGCATGAAATCTAATCCATCACATTCAGATTCGGCAACAAACCATCATGTGTGTGTTTCAATAATTAAGATATTTCATTTACACCCATGAATGTTGTGACTGGCAGGTTTATACGGCAAAAAGATGGGATGTGTTTCTGCTCCGCTCATCACTTACACCAGATACTGAACGGCTACTCTTTTTCAACTGTAGACAAAGCTACTGTATACCTAAGGACAATTTACCCACAGGCAGATAAAAAAGCTTACAAATTAATGAGAAAAAAAACCTGAATATTCTCTGTATTTCTTTATTTATTATTATTATCATTATTTTATTTTATTTTTATATGAATGCATTTTAACATCTACACTTCCATATCAACTTAGAAAACTCAACCATTAAAATTGATATAGTCAAAAGCACCTGACCAAAGGAGCGTGTGGATGTTAGTTTGAGAATGTTTTGTCAATTATTTAGATATAGTGATTGTTAACAGGAAAGCAGCCCTCTGACTGTGGATTAGGTTTCCTGTCTGATAGCCCAGTCTGCTATACCCACTTAGAAAATGGGACTTCCTCCTTTCCTGTCTATATTCCAAACCAGAGGCAACAAATAAGCCACTTATTGCACCGTTGACAGGTAAAACATTTCTTATCAGGGAAAAGGGAGCAGGCGAAAAAAGGTCACAGGTTCAAAATGCACAAGAATTTGTTCCATCTAAGAGCAGATTTTGGTCATCAACAAAAGGTCAATATTTGGTGATGTCACTTGAGATTAAGATTTAATAAACTTCTCAGGTCAAAATAAATCTTTTCTCAGTGTAATTTAAGATATAACCATGTCAATTATTACAGCAAAAATTAGAGGAAGATGCCATGTTGCCTGTCAGTGACTTGGTTTTAAGTAAGTCGCTGTAACCCAATGAATGTGTATGCCCATGTTTATTTCTGGCAGATAAATGGCTGAAATGTAAATGAGAGTGCCTTTTGGGTTCTCTACCAGCAACTAGGAAAGTACAACAAGTACATTCGGATTAAATATTTATAGTTTCTTTGGCACTGATTGCTGTGCTGCTGTGTGACTGCAAAGCATATGAAAAATTGAGGTACTATGTGCTCTCTCCCTCTCTCTCTCCCCCTCTCTCTCTCTCTCTCTCTCTCTCTCCCTCTCTCTCTCCTTCTCTCTCTCCCTCTCTCTCTCCTTCTCTCTCTCCCTCTCTCTCTCCCTCTCTCTCTCCTTCTCTCTCTCCCTCTCTCCACGTCTGTCTCTCTCTTTCTCTCTGTTATTGTTTCCAGCACATTGTTCACACAGTTACACTGTGGGGACTCCTCTCCCATCTGTGCACAAAAATTCTGTCCACATAAGGTTGACCATTTATTTTTGGAACTGAGTTTTTGAGGTTAAAGGTAGGTTAAATGCTGGGCTGAATTGTAAACTAACAACAAGCCTTAAAATATTGAAAAGCATTGCTGTGCGGCAATGCCACTTTTTGAAGAACCTCGGCTTCTCCTGTTGTTCTAACATAATGAAAAATCCCTCTAAGCCTTTTTAATTTCATCTGTACTTGACTGAGAATGAAAATGTATTACAGTAACAGAATTTAAAGAGTTCAGAGTTTGATTCTAATGCACTGCATATTTATATTTTGCCAAAATTCAATACCAAAGTACCAGTTTCTCTGATTATAAACAAGAACTAAATTTACTTCAATTTTGTTTGTGTTTTGCTAACACTTTTAAACTGTGAATATCTTGTTTTATAGATTATTTGATTTGATTATCAATATTAAATCCTAACAGAGCCACTTTAGAGCGTCTGCTGTCACACAACATTCCTCAGGCTGAAGCATACCAACCGCTGTCATAACACTGGCCCAGTAATTGTAACTGCTAAGATTAATTGCATTTCCAGGCTTATTGGCAGATACCCAGCACTCTCTAAAATGTTCCTGTCCCCTCTTCCTGTTTGTCTGATGAGATCTGGAAAAGTATCAGGGAATGCTTTCATCTATCGACCACTGAGGCCATCTGTGAACAACAGAGGCCTCCTGATTTGTAGGACTGCCTGAGACAGTCCTAAAAAAAAACACACACCCAGGGGGCAGTTTTCTGTGCTAATGATATTAAATGTCTGTGTTATGAATCACGGCTAACGCACACTTGAGCTTCCTATGTGTGCTGAGAGCTTAAAGTAATGGTGCTTTCCCTGCTGCTTATTCCATTGTTTTCACTTCCTGGTTTTTATTCTGTGATTAATGTAGGATGGGATTTATATCTCAGAATGATTACAAGATACGGGATTTGGAGGGAATGAATACAGACACGTTTAGTCCGAAAACTAAAAAGTGTTACTAATATTGATGCCCAAACTCAATTAATGCAGTAACACCAGCACATGCACATGCATACAAGGTATAAGAATATGTAGCATCGGACCAAATCCATCCAATCAGAGCCTCTTACATGAATGTAATCCTTTTTTTAGAGGAACCCACCTACCAAAAACAGAAATGTACTAAAGGAGAATACCAACTATAGATAATATTACCTGTCAACCACCATTTGTGACTAACTAAAAGAGTCTGTGTGTAGAATTTCCAAGTTTTTGTCTGTTCTGCACATGACAGTGTGGCCCAGCCATCGAGAAACATTTTCCACTTACCAAAGGCCTTCTTGGGTCCTACCAGGCGGAGAGTGAAGGGTATGCCTCTCGGCTGCTCCTTTAGCATCTTAGCAACCTCGTAGTGTCGACACCCTACGATGCTCTGGTCATTGATGGCCTCGATGTGGTCACCAACGCACACTGTTTTCAGCTGGTCAATGGTGCTGCCTTCCTTTATCCTCTGAAAGAAACAGATTGACGTTTTTGACATGCGTGTCGATGCCCAGTTTGAGCCCAGGGCCCCCTTCGTTCAATATTCACTCGACTTTGCTTTATTGTAGTTGTATGAGATGTAAACTTTTTCAGAAGTGGCTGCTTACCCTGACAACATCTTAAAGGCTCAAGGTTTGAAAGATCAATTTCTTTCCCATTTTTTGTTATTACAATGTAAGGCTCCAACCTTTACATCACTTGATATTGATAGTAATCTTCCCAAACCATCATCTAAACAGCTTATTCTTTCAGGACTGCTGCCCAGCTTGAGCCCAGGGCACCCTTCATTCAATATTCAGCTCTGCATTCAACATTTTCCAGTATAGGACTGTAGATAATCTACTCATATTAAATTAGCAATATCATAAAACTGTGCATATGTAACCTAAATCTTTGTCTCACAAAATAAGAGTGAAACAAATTAAACCCTGAAAGTTTTATGTTTTAAAAGAAAAGATGAACATCCTCACCACTTGGCAAAGACGGTTTACATTTTTAAACACAGTACCAGAGTGAAAGGTTAGACGACCAACTGAGGACTCCTGAGCTATTTCACTGAGGTCCGTCTTTAATTCTACAATAAAACTCATGAGTAATCATCTCATGAGTAATGAGAAATCTTAGTTTGCTGTCCTCCAGCCAGTTTTGCTCTACTACTTGATCACCTTGATGAAAGCATATCCAGCTCCGTTGTCTGTGATAGTGAGGCCCAATGCGTCTTCTGTCTTTGTCACCTCCACCTCTTTGGTCTCCCCCCTGACGTGAGCAAAGATGAAGTCCTCCAGTCCGATCTGCCCCCCTAGTAGCTTCTGCATGTCCACTTTATGAGAGTTAAGGGTGCAGAACAGGATCTGAGGGGAGGAAACAGTTTCTGTTAATAACCCCTGCACTCCAACACTCCTGCAAATGTAAATGCAATATAAAGTAATCCAATAACAACGACAGCACAAACTACAGCTTCACAAAGTTGAATCTACAGCAATCTCAATAAATTAGCGTCTTTCGTGAGTTTTGTTTTATTACTATCATTATTATTATTTATTCCCAATATATCTTTAAACTGGACCACTGAAGTGTAAGCAGGCTTATTGTGATTGTTTAAATATTGTTGGTGACATTGCTCGAGAACCTCAACTTTTGCTGAAATCTTTGAGTGGATGTGGAAGATATGGATTGATGGAAATCAGGTGGATGTTTCTGATGACTTTTATGCTGCTGTTTCATCCCGTTCCTCCTGTTTTCTTGCAAAAGCAAAGCAGATGAGCTTTAGCTGTGCTATATAGATATTCAACAGCAGAGGGCAGTAGAGCCAAACAATTTGATTTTGCTATTGTGGCCATTTTGTTGTGAGCAATGAACGTGATGAATTCATTAAGTTGTATATTTAAAGATTTATGTCTGAGCCTATAAATGTCAGAATCAGACTGTTTTTTTGTGTTGTTTTAGGAGTTCAGTATATAAGTCATTTTCATTTTCAATGGTTAGTGGTTGAATTAAAAGATGATAAGTACTTGATGGTAATACACACTTTTCTTTAAAACATCTAGAAGGGATCGAATCTAACTAAGCAAGAACAGCATATGCACATTTGACATTGCTGAACTCAACATGTTAGATTTAATAGTAGCTCTTCAAACTCTAGGCAGCCCTTTTTAATAGTTTCTCTATAGTTTAGAGCTATTACAGAATAGGAAAAGAAAAAAAAAAAGCTGTTTTTGTTGTTTTGCTGTCAGTCTTAAATTTGGAATTCTGAAACCTGAGGTTAAAGTTTGACTTAATAATCCATAACGGAAATTCATGATAACCTGAGTGAACTTATTATCTCACTTGAAGCAGTTCCTGTTAGATATTGCTCATAGTAATTCTCTTGGCAAGTGGAAAAGTCTGACTGTAGTCCAAGGTCGTCTTCTGCATCTGGCTGTACTCTAACTTTATGCCACTGCTGCTCGGTCCACATCAGGTCAAGGAGACTCTTGCACTTCTCACGATCACATACTAATTGCATGATAATTCCCATTGAAAGCCTTGTATCTAGAAGTCTGACTGCAAATTCAAGGTCTTTTAGATACGCACATCTATTAATCTATTAATTAGATATCCAACTTTGCAGCATTATAGTTGTATGAGACATAAACTTTTTTTTAGAAGTGGCTGCTTACCCTGATAACATCTTAAAGGCTCAAGGTTTGAAAGATCCATTTTTTTCCTATTTTTTGTTATGTGTTTGTTACAATGTAAGGCTCCAACCTTTGCATTACTTGATATTGATAGTAATCTTCCCAACCATCATCTAAACAGCTTATTCTTTCAGGACTGCTGGAGATTTTTCCAGCACACACTGAGCAGATTATACCCTGGATAGGCCACCGAGCTAACACAAGGCTAACATATATAGGAAGACAAACACATTCACAGGAATTTAGACTTTCTAATTCAGTTGGACAAGCATGCCTGAGACTAATATATAACCACCATGCTGCCCTGTGGGCAATTTATCAGTCAATTCCTCTGTTGTACATTCATCATAAGTCAATTTGGGTAAGCTTGTCAACTACATGTGTCCAGTGAGAATATAATAAGATTAATAACAGTGATCCTTGAAAATTGTGAGTGTAGTCCATGTTGTAATGTGGTGTGATAACATCCTTTGATAGTTTCTTTCAAAAATAGACAATTAGCATTGACACATGACTCTTGTGTAACATAAGGAAACAGGCCAACAGATAAGACACAACCATGGTTGGTAGGTGTCTGATAAACTCATCAAGGTTAGCTCCTATGAAACGTAAATTGGTCTATATCACTACGTCTCCAGTCTTTTATGTCCAACAGGTAGTGATAGACAGATAGGAAAAGCCTTCATGATGGCCTTCGCATGATGAAGTAGTAGATAAAGCCGTGTTGAATATTTACTGTTCTGTTGTGTTTTTTTCCGTAATATGCAGGGGAGCATTGCAGAGCAGCAGCGTGCACGCCCATCATCATCCTCACTTAGAAATGTAAGGAGGTTTAACTCTTTTTACAGTCGATCAGTGTAGTATAACTTTGTACTGCTCAAACAACAAACATCATTTTTAACAATTAACAAGTACTAGGATACCAGTTGTAAATTTTCCCAATGATGCTTAATGTTCCATTTACCACAGTTCGGTTTAGCTTACCAATGTCTGCAGGCAAAATGTGCACAGGACAGAAAATCAGTTGCCTCCACCTAAAAAGCTTTGTCTTCCCTAAACCATCAACTTCCTCCTACACGTTCTTTGATCACTCAACTGTTGCATCTACTTCCAGCTGATCTGTAAAAATGTCACCTGAATGCCTGAGTGAAACACAAAAATAAGGCCAAGTGTAACTAGTGATAATTCTGTTTTTGATATCATACATGGAGTAAGTCAGTGGCCTTTGGCTGTGTTGAGTACTGAGAGCAGTATCAGGCTGCAGTGTGGTTGGGCCAGACCTGACCTACTAAAAGTTAAGCGACTAGACTCCTTCTCAAGAATTCTGGCCTAGTGAGCAGCTGCCTGCTGTAACCTGACAGCAAACACACTTCTGATCTCCTACAGTATTAGGAATTAACTGTTTAGTCCCACAATGCATGAGTAGATGGGCAATATTAGTTATAGGAGCATCCTAAATGGGAATTCCACCATTTTCCACACCAAGATCAGCTTACTAGGCATGTGGAGTTCTACTAAGACTATGAAAACAGCTGTTTTCTAATGTCCTATGTGGCTCTGGGGGAGCTTTATCGAGTCTGAGAAAATAACCCTTGTGATGTGATTGAGGGATTATCTGGGATTGTGCCTGGACGCTACAACATTATTAAAGAAAGCCTCTGTTTCAAATTAAGTTTGAAAGATGAGGGCTTTTACAGTGCTGGAATGGTTTAATGAAACGTTTCTAATGTCTGCATTATGGGAAATGTAGGCTCTTGCATTTTTGAAGCTTCATACTAGGGACTATTTCTGCCTCTGCTGCTTTTACATTAAATCACCAGAGAGCCCATTTGAGAGGATATTTTTATTTGAGTATCTAATCTATCTATCTATCTTTACTTTGGTTTCTGTGTGAGCTGAAATGACGCATTGGCTGGACTTAATGCTGATAGTCACCTATCAGATTATTTCCTGTGAATTATGCAAAATAAGTACAATAATAGTCTGTAACCATTAACTGTAACTAGTTGTCTACGCATATCCTCAAAGGTTTTGGGCATATTTTGAGGTATCTTGGCATTTATTATCTCTATCATTTCCCTAACTATGTCATTTGAATACCTTTCAAAGCAACAATGTTATCACCTGTTTTTTCTTTCTATGTGTTTTGCTCTAAAGCCACTTCCATTACGGTAACGTGTTGTGTTAAATGTGTGGTGTTTACTGACTAGATGACATTATCTGTTATTTGTTCCCATTATTGATCCTGATCAAGGCCCAAACAAGTACAAAGTCTGGCAGACAGTAGCGAGGCCAAATGATCTTCAATAGTGCATCATGGAAAAAAGCCTAGAATGGAAACCTAACACCTATTTGCAGCTGCAGCCTTTCAGAACAGAAACGCAAGAAAGGAATTACATCATTTTTTAAATCTTGATAAGTTTCCACAAAACTGGAAGAGCAACTATTTAAGCTGATCATATTTACATGCATAGCTGGGTTCTTGTACCTCTGAGGGGGAGATGTTGAACACTTCAGCTATCTTGGCGTACAGCTCCTTGACGTTGGTGAATCCATGGATGCGGCCTGTGGGACTCCCATGTGCCAGCTGGGTGTGGAAGATGAGCCTGGGTCTCGGGTATTCTGGTGGCCCTGATGGTGGTGGTGAAGGAGGAGGAAGCGGAGGCGCTGTGGGCTCCACACCCCCCTGATTCTGGCTCTGGCTCTGGGCCTTCTGCTCCTCCGTGGTCTCGGCCCCTGCTGCCTTGGAGTCCTGTGGGCTCATAGCCTCCCCGTTCTGCATCGGGCCCCAGCACAGGTACGGTCTTCCTCTGGGAGCCCCGGTGGTGCGCTGCTCTGGCAAAGAGAGAAGCTCTGTCCTTCCCACCATCCACCTAAACCACCAACCAACCACCCAGAGCTTTAGGGTGAAGAGCGTAGATGAATTAGTGATGAGAGTAGCCTGGTAACAGTAGCTGGCCAGCCAGCCGGGTAGAAACCCAACACCCTTTGAGTTGAGGATTGTATGTGTTACACCTGAGCCTCTGGCAGCTCACGCATAGGGAACACAAACAAAACACATCAGGTAAATGTTTCTTCATACACATGACACGGTTAAGACTCTAATCCCCTATATCAGTCTGACTGAGAGACATGATGCACACGCGAATGTGTGAACACCCCCTGAAGTGCGAAAATGCCTGCAACTTCCGCAAAATGATTTCAAGAGTGGGCCGCTCAGAGATGGCCACAGACAATGTCCCAGTGTTGCAGGTAAGATGATACCACTGGGTACAGGTGCCCCCCTTCACTGGCCTCGTTGAATGAAATTGGCTGTTGCTGATGTGGATCCTTGGTGATGCACTGACCTTTTTGACCCCACAGACAGCCCACGGATAGAGAAGATGACAGTTACAGCTGATAAACACATGTTTAATTCGCATAGCTATTTGGTGCCTCTTACACTGGCAAGGCTTTTAAGTATTAGCTTCCTGCCACATGTGTTGTAAATATAACACAAATCCCTAATTAAGTATGAAAAGGAAACATTTCTTTTTCAGAAGTCTGGAATATTTTGATCCAGAACAAAATGCCTACAGAAAAATAATACTATAAACAAGTCACTGTATGCTAAGTTACAGTATAATGTACGCTGAGACACATTTACTCTTTGTTCTGTATCTGAGACAGATAGATTGAAACGGATAAAAGACTTAGAAAGCTTGTCAGGGGGATTTCCACCCATCCGCAGGAGCTTCAGCGGCTGCCTAGATAGAAAGCCATGATTTGATCAACATATTCTCATTTTGTTCTGGTATGATGAGCTGTTGACCTCAACAATTTTATTTGTCACACTTTGACCCATGTGATGCGTTTCTCGACAAGGCTTTCAAGACAGGACACAAGCAGCTATCTGTCTCTGTTTCTGATTCTGGAAATTCCACAAAAATCACATTTGAAATGCCAGCTGGGACTGCGTCACCATCATTGTCATCCAATTGTAATTCTCTTCAGACAAAGATTCAACCCAATGCAGGTATGTGCGGTATGTACTAAAAGACGGTTTGAGATAATCAATTAGTTCACTGATTTAAATTCCTGAAGTTGACATTCTGTCCTGTTTTAATAGCATTGACACTCACATGTATGCTGCCAACATAACATAATGCTTTACTATTCTAATATGTCTGTATCTACTTATTTCTCTCAGACATTTACATTTTATTTCTGACATGCGCAGTGCTGGGTGATTTATACTGTGCTTTGTTTGGAGATAGAAAATACTGTATAGTGCACGCCCTGGTGTGCTTCTTCATCCTGCTTCATAAGCATTCCTGCACACCTGTGCTGTAACGTGCACGGCTGCAGCTGTGTGTGCGTCATTGCCTCGTTTTTCCAGGCCAAGGTGCTGCTACCCTCCCAAGGTCAGAGTGTTTACTCCTGCAACTGATAATGAGGATCTCACTGGCAAAGCATTCCTTTTGCAACAGATAATAGGCAGCCCTGTAAGCAAAGGACACCTCACTTTCTCCTCTTGTAGAGACAAACATGATAATCTCTAAAGTGTTTGAGTTAGACAACATCAGAGGTAACAGACTCACTGAAAGACTTTTATTCATTGGTGATAATTTCCAAAGTGGCTGTTGCCCACTTTGGAAGGATATCCATCCTCCAAGGTCTTAATATACAGGTCTTCATTGTTCACTGGCCCGCAAAGGAACAAAAGTTGATTTGGCTCACGGTTGTTCCTGGACGTGAGACAGAACTACTCTGCATTTTCTTGCAGGATTCTTGCACAAACAATGTCACCATAGACATAACAGTTAGTGTAAGTGTATGTAGGTCTACATACATTCAGTAGCATATTAGATCCATGCAAGAGAATGTGCAATCGAAAGAGAGCTAATAAGGATACAGTGGATGTCCACACTTTATGAATTATTTCTAAGGATCTTTCTATGAGAGCAATATCCCTAATGTAATTCAACCATTCTTCTAGCAATGGAGGCTTGTGGGAAGGGTATTTTATATATAGTATATAGAGTGTAGAGTATATTTTGATCTTCTTGTTGGCAGTTAAACCTGCAAATATGAGTTTTCTAAGGGCTAACATGTTGTTATTGCTGAGGATGGAGTCATTCTTGAATAAAACTAAGGTGGGCTGTTTAGGATTTTTTCAAGGATGTTTTCAAGACGCTTAACCACCTTAGACCAGAGATAAGATATAGAAGGACATTTGCAGAAAACATGAAGGTGGGTACAAATCGTATTCTGGCCAGTTTAAACTGTCGCTGAGCTTAATTTTGAAGGTACCTAGATATTGTAGCTTAAAATGTTTGTGCTAGACTTTTGACAATTATCTTTGTTGAAATCACTGTAAATGGTGGACATCAATTCAGTGGAAGATGTCTGAGGGTTAGTGGAAGAAAGGGTAAAGGTGAATCCAAAGGAACTCCATAGGAGCTCCAAGAAAACCCAGTAAGAGAATAACACTGCTTAAGTTTCTACTTTGCATTTTCCGAAATATTTTTGATTTAATCTGTTCACACTTTTACATACTTCTTCGTATGTCGTTTGCAGCTACTGATTCAGAATATGTTTAGGCAAAAGCTGTGTTTGCGAAATGTGAAAAAAAAAAAACCTAATCTGTAGGAATGAATGCATATAAAACTGAAACTTTATATAAACAGCTCTGCAACTTTATGATGTAATGAAACATAAAGATGAGGCTTCATGACAGCAACAGCCTGGCAAAGCATTCTTGGCTCTAATGATTATGTATAATAGAGAATCACAAAGGAAAGTAATGAGGGTAAATGAAAGTGTTTGCAAAAGCGCATTATAAGTATGCCCTTCTTATATGACTCTCAGCTCATTGGCTGTGAACAGATGGTGTGTTTCATTTCTCAGTAAAGTTAGAGCCATTTACAAATATTAACTAATTCAGGCCCCATGACTCAGAGTGTTAATATTAGCAAAATATGTGGTCTTGCTTTTGCAAATAAACGTGTTTCTTTCATTCTATTTTCCTATTGGTTTTGTTTGTCTGGGTTTTTTTTTTTTTATTTACATTTGGAAATCTCTCTCTCTCTACAAGGCAGGGCCTCAAGGTCACAACACTGTGAATGTTTCATATTACCAAAGAAAAGTAATTAAACTACGACTGTTGCGAGTCCTTTAAGTAGCTCCCCACTTTTACTTATCCAGCTGTCACACTGATGAATCAATGCAGAAATGCCTATTATTGCCTACGCTGAACCAACACCCACTCATTGCATCACATACTTCCTCGAGAAGTGTAATTTCCTTTCCTGGCAGAGGAGACAGAAGGGAAGACCGGGGGCTTGCTGGTGTAGGCCAGATTGTGTGAGGGTGGTGCGTTTGCTGTGTCATGTGGCAGCACACTGCTTCTTCTGTTCCTGGCGGCGTGGCGGTGCCTGAGCTGCCTGGTGGGAAATAAGGGTCTTTCAATGCTAAGATTTATGCGCGCTCTCTAAAGTGCTACCTGATAATGATCCGTTTTCTTCTATAAAATGTGTTCAAGGCCACTATCAATAGAGTACTGATATACAGTTGAGAAAACTGTGATGCATCAGAGTGTTTTATTGGCAGCTCACTGATTTGTCATGATGTGACGTAGCAATGATATCAAGACTGTGAGATAATTATTGTGCGTGACTAATACAGTTTCTCTTCTTAAGACTGTGATTCTTGAAATATCACTATTAAAAAACATAGGGGGAACATAGAGAAGCAGCTTTTTAGCTTGATTCATTTTTTTTTATTTTAGCCATTTCTGAAAAGTATTCATGTGCCAATTTCATGCCAGTGAAGATGCTTGTAAATCTTCATCTTAGTTTCGGCCATAAAAAAAAGTACATGATTGTATTGTCATGATAAATGTTATGTATCTTATTTCATATAAACAGTAGTAGTCACGTTGTGGTCATGGTTCATTGTAAGCCACAGAAAATCCTCACACAAATTGTTCAGGCGCATTTCAAATGATTGCAGTAAAGGGTAGCTAAACACAATCTTTTAACATAAAAAGTTACACCACTTTTCTGGATCAGATTCCACCTTTTTAAACACATACGGTAGGCACAAGTAACACGCAGTCATCCAGTGTGACTACAATGTGACTTAAACTTTAGCCTTATGGCCGTGGTCTGCTAATTGTACGGTAGGTGTGTGACTTTGCCATTTGCTGCAGTAGTTGTTGCCTTTTTCTTCAGCAGTGGGGGTGTGTGGGGGGGGTGAGAGACTTGGCTCTTCAGTGGCTGGATAAAATCTAAAGTGTTTCATGCTGTGGCACTGGAATAAACATCTCCAACTGTGCAACTAACTCGGCTTCTGAGTCACTTGCCTCCACTTCCCATTAACACAGGAACACGAGTGATTTCCCCACTCATTATGATTCACGAGATAAGCGTAATTTCACTTTTTTAACGGCCAGCTTTTGTAGTTCATCAAACTAAAATACTTGATCTGCCACTGCTCTTTTTAAAGAATATTTATTGTGGCTTAAAAGCCTGATATCTATTCCTCAAAGGTAACTGACAAGGGCAGTATACTTTATTCACATGTAGGCTACATGTGCTACAATAAGCTATTTTCTGTAACTATTATTAATATTAGGTTATAGCACTATATCTAGGGTGTAGGTTTGCCTTCATACAATAAAATTCATCTTTTTGTTTGACACTATAAAGCAGTATAGCACAAATGCCCCACCCTTTTGTACCAGAACAGTCACTTTATCTGTAAACTTAAGTATATTGTGATGTGGCAACGCCTTTGTAATATCACAGTGTGTATTCCCAATGTTGTTAACACGTATAATGTGCAACACACAAGTAAATTATTGATTAAAAAGGCCACAGTGGCACAATAATAACACAGGCCCTTCCTTGTATAGATCTGAAGAAAAGGACTGCCGGCTACCATATAAGGTAATGGGCGGTCACTGTAAACCAACTACCCCGCTCTGATTGGACGATCAGTCTGACATGACCGTTTTTTCCTGCGTCGTCGCCGACGCTGATTGGTCGGCTGACTTGGTCCGATTTAAGCTCATTATCTTAATCAGCCGTAGATGAAGTGAAGAGGAAAAAAAACAGAAGCCAAACAAGGACGGTGGAGTTCGGCGTGGAGGGTCGTTTCTACACGAGCCGACGACCACTGGCTGAGGGAAGAATGCTTGAAAACAAGAGGGAGAGATTGAAAACCTTCCTCAGGAAGATCGACGAGAAGGCCATAGTCAGAATCAAGCACTTCATGAAAGAGAGGTGAGCGGAATGAATGTGGCTAGCTGAACCGCTATCTGCCGGTGGTTAACATCAACAGGGGGGGATGCTAACGGTTAGCATTTCACTGATTACAACAACCTGTCCGATAAGACTGGGTTGTTTTTATCTCGTCTTAATGTAGTAATTAGCACAGAACCAGGTGATGTGCTTTAAGGAGTTTATTTGAATTGAAATGTAACTAAAGGGAGAAAACGCCTTTCAGTCAGTGGGTAGGTAATGCTAGCAGGCTAGCCATCCGTCTAGCTAAAGATGCGTTTGCATTGAAATGAACTTAAGCTAACCTTAGTGGCATAGTCAATTGACGCTAAACTAACTGGCATTGAAATAAACCAGTAAAAACAGTCATTGTTGTCGGTTGTCCTCGATGGTGGCTGTTGCGAGCATCTTTGCAATGTTCGTGTGTATTAGGACAACCAACACTGGTGGGTGTACACTGTGTTAAAGCAGAAGCTTAACGATACGTGATGAGCTGATGATGACCTAAGCATCTGACATGGCTGATAGTTAAGACAGACTTGGACAACTCCTAGAATATAATCCTTTTAAAGTGGGCATATACAATTTCTAGTTAAAAAGAATGACGGCCATTCATCCAGAAAATATTATCTGGGGAACATTCTCACGGGTTAGGATTGTGAGGTTAGGTTTCATGCTTTCCTGTGAATTGTCTGTAGAGACACAATGTGGGGAAGTGGTTTCATTTCTAGTCTTTGCTTGTTTTCTCGTTTAACCTTTTCTTAGACAATGATTGACCCAGATTGGCCCTGTAAAGTGCGGTGTTATGTTTGTGTGTGTGTTGTTTGTGTCGAGTTGCTGGCTAATCTAAGCCAGGTAGCAATAAATAACCCGCATTACATGTGGTAGAGTGGCATAAAGGGATACCGAGTCCAGATCTGGCTGGTTGTTAATCTCGCCTGTGCCTCCTGCCCTGAAATCATGAGTTCATCCAACGTGTGGGTCTATCTGGGTCAGATTGGCATCCCTTTTTTTTTTTTTTTTTTTTGTCCTTTCGTCATGATCATGGATGAGCCAGCCCTGTTGAGATCCAGAGCAGACCAGCCTGGCAGAGACGCACTTATACAGAATGGCATTCACTCACACACTCTTTTAAACATGCACCCTCTAGCCCCCAGGGTAGAGGGAAACACACACACACACACACTTGTCACACATGGGACGAGCAAGTCTATGTTTTCTCAGAAAAGCCTATTTTTAGCTCCCATGAGTCGACCACAGGTGGTAGATGGTGTTATATAAACGCTCCCAGTTTCTCACTGTTAGTACTCCCCGTCCTCTGAGCTTTGCCTTCTACCGTCCTCCCCATAGATAGCCATTTGCTTTGAGTACAAGAGCCCAGCCAATCAGATTTGGCCTTCTGGTTATCAGCATAGCTATGTTGTGTCTGTTGTATGCTATGTGGAGTGATAATCTGTTTCCACAACACACACACTCATATATATATCAGACTTCAGACTTCAGACTTCAGACTTCTTTATTTTATCCCCCATAGGGGGAAATTTTCTTGTTACAGCAGCAACAATATAAACAGGGACAGTGAAAGAACAAAGCAATAGAAAAGACAAAAAATAGCAAATATAAATATAAATATAGATATAAATATATGGATTGTGATGAAATGAAATAAATATTTACACCATAGGATATTTACAGGAATGGAATGGCATGGATGGTAGGCAGTATATTAACATCAGCCAGTGATGCTGGTGTTAAAGAGTCTGATGGCTATATGAGTGTATGTCGCAGTGTTAGGCCTCATTGAGCCAAGGTTGTGACCATTTCATTCCCTCAATCTTGTAGTCTGTTTCCTTCTGCATCTATTTAAATCTTCTTTGTGAAGATGCCAGAAAAGGGTTGAAGAATAGTCAAGGTAGCAAATGCACCACATGCCTTCACACTGAACACCTGCTTCCTGGGTTATTGTTTGTCACTCTGCTGGCTGCAGGTTTGCAGTGCAAACAGTGGCAAAAAAATATGAATAGTCCTGTTTCAATAAGGAAGAACCTGGTATGGCTGCAAAGCAACGTTGAGATGGAGGAGGATGGAGGATCCTGGAATAGGCTGGGTGGGGCGGCGTCGCAGGCGTCCTGTTGGCTCCAGGAAGATGTTCCCAGGACAGAGCCTCCTTGCTGCTGTGGTCGGTGAGGACGGTGTAGGTCTAAATTATGAGATGTGCTGCAGGCGTATAGGAAAAGCCCAAGTTAGAGGGTGAAAGCCACATCTGCAGGACTGTTTATCGCTAAATGAAGGGTTGCATACTAACCAGCTGGTCACGGTTGAACTTATGTGTTGCCACTGTCAGGCTAGTGCTAATGACCACTCCTCTGCCGTTTTCACAGAGCCAAGAAAAAAAAAGGCTATATTCTTCTTGGCTGTTTCACCTTTTGGTACTCACAGCAGCCCGATGAATTCCACCTAAAGTAGTTGCCATAGGTCAGTCTAATTTCATACACATGAGGCTTTATGCAAGCTTATCTAAACGCGCGAGTTGAAGCTTGTCAGTTTTTAATAACAGGATAACACTCGATATGATGCCTCGTTGACAGAGAGGGCTTTCTTTGGTCATAAAAGACTTTGCAAGTCAGGTTTTATTTAACAGTATCTTGACATCACAATAAACCTGTAGATATGGGCACAGAAACCTGGTATGAAATGGGCCCTGGGGCTAATGTATTAAAGACCTTAGTATTGATAAACTCCAACCTTACTGCTTCTGCTCTCGGTATTGGAGACATTAAGAAAGTAGAACATTAACATTATCTTGCATCTTATGTCTTGCGCTCTAGGGACACACACACACACACACACACACACACACACACACACACACACACACACACACACAGACAGACCCTACTAGTGCTGAGAGAACTTATCACTCAAAAGTCTGGTTACACTTCAACAGAGACATTTCATTTAGATGAAATATCTTGCGAAAACAACATCACTTGAGAAAATAAAGAAATGTTAAGAGTGTTAACTTGTTCAAAATGTAAAAATAACTGAGAATAGTGTTAAATTACTGGATGCACACTGCACCACTTTATTTTTGCCATCCATACAATGCATTAGACAGTTTGTTTTTTTTCTATGTGAAGAATGCCATGAATTTTTTTTTGTTCTTTCCCAGCACAGTAAAAACTCAGTATGGATACACAATTAGAGAAAAAGGGTAAAACCCTGTTTATTCAAACCTGTAATATCTGAATGACTCAATTAATGAAATGACATAAGCAAATTATGTAATTTTAGCCTGAAAAGTACACTCATGGGTAGAAGATTTTTAGCAGAGTTGCTACTCTAATCTGTGAAATTACCTGCTACAGATTTATACGCTTTGCCCTCAGTGATATATAGTCAACCATCCTGCTCTGTAGGTTGATTGTATTTTTTTATTTTTAACAGGTTGCATTTCAGCTATAAACTGAATTGTTCCAGATGTAAATGTACAATTCATTATGGATTCAAAATGGCTTTGGCACATATAATAATATTGGACGGGAGTATATACTCAATCAACATGTGGCTCTGAGAGCCTGAGATCAACAAAATTCTACTGTAGATTAAATCCATGCCACCTTTGTGTACAGTAGAGTGACCTACTTTTTACTTTTAATGATTTTAAAGTCAGGTGGGTTTTTCCAGCCACCACCACACCAGCCCCACTCCACTCTGCTCACATGCCTGGTCATTGAATGTAGTCTAAGTCGCCCCGAAGAAAGACCCTCTCTGTCTCGGTGCCCAGTTAGCACAGAGGAAGTGGAGGGAGATGCAGTGTGCACGAGGCTGCATGACTTCCCATCCAAATACACACACACATCATTTTGTAAAACATGCACACAGACACACTTTCTGTTCTACTTGGCGCACGCACACAGACGCACCCACATACAGTTTTGCTGCAGACTGAGCTCTGGCAGGGCGCCACAGGCTGCATGTTATTTTGCCATGACCACTGGCTCGCTTTCCTGCCCCTCCTGACTGCTCTATTGAAGCTCCCACACATGCACACAAACATGCACAGACGCATAATCCCTTTCAGCCCAACCCAGAGTAATATTTTGGGACATCTTTTAATTTTCTCATTCTGGTGATTAATTGTTGGTTTGTGGTTATGAATCAAGCATAGCTGTTATAGAATCAGCCAAATTTAAACCCCAATAAACAGTGAAATTAGTTGTGATTGTGCTGGTACAAAACTAGATTGTCACAGATTACGACTCTCAGATGCTGTGCTGCATGGTTGGTTCTAAAGTCTAAAAACTTTGATATCTCTACTGTCCTATTTTGCTCAATAAAGCACAGCTGCAACAATCTGCTGTTTTGCTTTGGAATAAACTGGTTTTGATTGGATGGCGGTGAATCAGCAGTTCACATGACACAACTTATCCACAGCTCTCCAGAAGGTGGTGCTCTCTCGCCATCGGGTTCTGTAAATTCTCAGCTGATCTCATAGAGATGACTTGGATTTCAGCCCCACATGTGAGCCTGGCGCTCGTGTTGTTACAGCATGAGTGGCGACTGTGGGAAAGCTTTGACATAAGTATTCTATACATAAGTAATTTTGTCTTAAGGGCACTAACACTGAAGACCAGCTGACGTAATGCTGACGTCTACAGCCAGACTCCTGGGATCATCCGTCTCATCTTGGGACAGCGAATGAAAGCATCATAACTCTATACCCAGAGGAGTTGTTTTGCGAGATGGAATGTCCCGTGCCAGAGAAATCAGCCTGCACCTCAGTCACAGCTATTTTCTAGTGAATTAAACATCCTCATCTGTTTATAAGCCAAGCGTATACTTAATATATAACTTGCCTTTGAATTGTTTTTTATGGAGCTGTCAGTCTAAAGATATTGAATTGAACTTTAAGTACATGAGTACAAGGCTGTCACCCCAGCATACCACAGCAACAAAAATATTCCATCAAACTGTCACTAACAATTTTTTGCACGGTAATGCTCTAGTGGTGAAGTTAGCAGTACAATTTGACAGGAAGAGCATTTTTATGTATGAATGCATTTTTTGGGAACAAAGATGAACACGGCTGTCTCAAGAAGTGCTCTTGCACTTCCTCACAAACATTGTGCAATCTTATCTGTTGATAAAGGAGGGAGACAAACACGAGAAAGCTCATGCAGTATGTACACAGTGTATATTGAATTTATTGTGTAAGTCTAATAAGCGTCCCCTTTTTTCCACTTGGCAGCATATATATTGCAGATATATCCTCCTTTTCCATTGTATTCACCAGTCATCTAATCTGGCCTGACCATAACCTGTAGGACACACTTTTTCTGCTTCAACTTCTCTTTCATTTCCTGCTGTCTAGCTTTTAAGTTGCGTGGTTAAGACGACCGTTGTGTAAGCTATGTGTTGGGGAATGTCTTGTACCGCCTCTGAAGACATTTAGGAAGTGACATTATGCAATCAGGGGTAGCAGGTTTAAAGGATAAATCAGTAGCCCAATACCTTGTTGAACCTTTGTCAATGTTGGATTGCAGGCAATCCATTGATGTCGATCTACAGCATGTTGTTGGTACACACAATCAATGTGTAGTCTGTTAAACAGGAAGTTCACTTCCAGGCTCAAGAACTCTGAGAGGCCACGTGGCTGTAGCAGGGATCAAACCTGTGCCATTTTTATGAAGGCAAAGTGTATTTATAACACAGCCACCTCTCAAGCGTTCAGCTCGCAGCAAGACGTTTACAGTGAAAACACGGCAGGTGGTGGTTAAACAGGAGAGGTAAGGAGTAATGTATGGTGGCTAAATTAGGACTGATGTCAAGAGTGCAGCTTGAGTTTATCTCTCTGAGTTTCCTGGATGGTGATGTCATGGGTATACAAATAGACGAAGAGTAGCTCTCAGCTGAGGTTTGTGAATGAAGTGAGTGTCTGCTACATTCACAGTACACTACATTAGCTAATTGCCTGTTTCATCATATAATGTGAGCTTTTCTCCACTTTCCCCCCAGTCAAACAAATATTCCTGTGTGTGATGACCCCATTTACATCATCCACAATGAGCATGAGCTAACTATTGTCATGCACATTGCACAGGCTGCTTCAAAGCCATCTCCCGGTTGTTATTGAGAACAGGCCTTTGAATGTTGCTGTTAGGCCCTCCAAACTGAGAATGGCCTGGTAAAGTTTCTCTCACCCCCCGCGTTCTCCACCATTTACCCCCTACTGTTGTAGCCGTTTCCACGACAACACATGCTGAGACCGCCTCGGAAAGGACAAAGCTTGGGAGGGCATTGCAGGCTCCAACCCCAACCAGTCCTTTTTTGTTACTCTTTTCACCCTCCTCTTTTGGGTCCTCTTTCCCGCTGTGTGTTTCTGGCACCATCTCCACGTTGAGCTCTTCAGTGTTTCCAAACGTTGCAGTAAAACAGACCTTTACACCCTTTTGATTTGTCGAACGCTGCCCAGGGTCCAAGTGCAACAGGCGCAACTGCCATTCTCATTTGGCTGCCTCGACCAGTGGTGCCTGCAAGCTTTTAGGGATCGTGGAAGAAGAAATTTGTTGGTAATGGAGAGAGGAAAAGGCTTGTTGAACCGACAGGGTGCTGTGGCTCACTCTTATTGCTCAGAGGATCTAGGAAGGTAAGGCGAGCAAACGTATCCAGTTTCTGATCTCAGCCAGTACTGCGCAAACTGTCTCAGATAAGGCACGGCTGACTTGACCAACATTGAGTAAATGTTGGCAAATTGTTGGGCGATATATCCCACTGAACTGGGGGGAAGTAATGTTGACTTTGTTAAACTTAAGTTTCAAAATGGTGCTTCAAATGCCAAAACGATTTGTGAATCCGGGAGCACATGCTAGCATGGTTGTGGTCTGTGATGAAGTGATTTGTCTGCCGTCCCAAGATAATGCTAGAACAAATGCAGATAAAGAAATGGATCAAACTGTCATGTGCTGGTCACTAATCTGTATTTCACAGAACGTGTCATCGTATGAGGTTGCTGTTTGTGCTGTAGCGTTTCCCCTCTGAGACAAATTGTACTCTGGAGCACGTCCAGATAAATATGCCCTTATAACCACGTGCATGCTCATTTTAATCCGCTGCTGTAGAGAATTTGATACGCCTATGCATGGCTGGCTTGAAAAGCCAGGCATGCCTGGAACAACAATGATTTCGCTAGGTGGTTTGACATAGTGCACTAACAAGGAAATAGGTCAGGGGTCAAGGCTTACGTCTTGCTATCACACACCCATTTCAGGTAGGCTGCCTCCTACTTCGTAAATACAAAGTGGTTTTTAAGAAACTTTACATATTTAATAATGCTCATGCATTATTTTCCTGTTTTTGTTTATTTAGTTGTTTGTACATTGGTTATTGACACACACCTGTTCATCATTGATGGCTTTGGCCTTGAGCATATTTATAGGCTGACCTTGAATTGGGCTGATCTGATTTCCTCCATTGAGACACACTTGGCATGAAATGCACTTTTCAAACAATCATTAATTTTTCCACTGTTCGATCATAGATTATTACATTTCTTGCTCTTTTTTTTTTTTCGCCCGATGTCCATTTTTTCCTTAACACTACTGTTTCAACCAGGCAGTATTTACTGGAAACGCTGCAATAAACCTTATACACAGTAGCACTGCGTGGCTGATTGCCAGACCGTCTGTGTATTGACATAAACTCCAGAGATGTGACGTTAATGAGGGTACAAACGATTGTAGTCATCAGAGCAATACAGGGACTGTACTGTGACAATATTTTCAAGCAATTCAATTCTCAGAACTTCCATCACCTGTTTTTTTTATTGAGTGCTTTTTAAAAGCGGAGCACGTTTTAACTGACACTGAGTCAGTTAAGACTGAGTGCATGTGGCTTCCTGAGTGTTACAGGAAGCAGCTTCAACGTGACCTTGTTAATGGTTACAGTTACTCCTGAGCAGGGAGAGGAAGTTGTTGAGAAATTCAAACAGTTACAGTCTTTGAATATTGCTTATATTGCCCTGTGACTTTACCCCCTGCCCGGTGGAAACAGGTCAGGTGAGCATATTTGAACACAGACAAACCATCTGGTCAACAGTTCAGCGCTGATTATGAAATTGTTCTCACAGTGTGATGTCTCCGTCTAAACACCAGTCACTGTTGCTTGCCTTAGTTAACTAGCTGCTTTGGACATTTTAGTTAGAATTATTTTATATTTTAAAACACACAACACTCCTTAAGTTTGTGCAGTAGATAAGCTTACAGCTACAGTAGGTTTTACTTAGCATCACTGATAAGTGGACAGAAATATCATGAAAGCTTATGCCTGCTTTTGACTAAGTTCTTTTTGTACTCACGTGTGGTTAAGTGTTTGCCGGTTGCTATTTAATAGTCAGTCGAGACTTAATTACAGGACAGGCATCCAGCTGAAGCTACATGTCATGTTTTCCTTTTCTCTCTGACCTTTACCCCAATTACTCAGGTGGCTCTCTAGAGAACTTTTTATGAGATGGGTTTTTGACTGCGTAGAAGAAACTTGTTCAACAAAATGTTTTAAATGCTATGCAGTCATGTGTGTCCTCTTTGATTAAGACTTGAGCAGTGGAACACACCCGACTGTCACTTAGAGCCACTGTCACTTTTTCTAACTTTTAAAGACGTTCTAAACATACTGAGCGAGTTTGAGGAGGACATTTGAGCTTGTGTTGCGCTCCGTCTCCCTGGTACGATTCATCGCCTGAGGGGATAATGCACCACTCCTAGATCAGGCCAGATAGGCCAGTCTGAGCACCTCACAAGTATTTTCCCTTCTTACTCGCACACTGCGATTTTAAGAAGCCCCTGATCCTGCTTTGCCCCACCGGAGCAAATTCCAACAAGATATAATTTTGATGTTGGATAATGTTTCAGTGGAGGATTTCATGGAACGGGCTTTGTTTTCTTAAACATGTCAGTGCCTGTGTTGTGCTCCGCTGACTGTGTGCGTGAGGGAGTGTGTGTGTGCGCTGGGCACTTTCATGTTTGGCAGTGGGGGGAGTGGTTGAGTTTGACGTCACCCACTACGGAGTGTCACACCATTCTCAACACAAAGTGGCTTCCTCCTTGCACATTCACACTGCAACACAGATACAGTTTTTTTCTGGCAGGATGTGGCGAAGGACCCTGACTTAACTTGGACCACGTATTTAGAATTAAAAGGACTATAAAGATCTTTTTTGGGAGTTTTATTTTCTTAGTGTCTTGATTTATTTATTTATTTTTTGTTTTGAACATCTCAGCTTTTATAGCGTGAGGCCAGTGATTATAGCTTACAGATAACAGAGCGTTTTGAGTTTTTCTTTTTGTTGTTTTTTCTATAAGCGAAGGAAATGCCTACTGTCAGTAGGTATATGAGTTTCCGTTCATCAAAGCGACTTAAAATTACCAGGTAAGGTGGTCCTTAGTAGTTTTCTTTAGTTATTAGTCTAGTCTAAGTCTATTAATTATCTCCTACATGCAATTTTAATGTTTCTGTCTTGTGTTTATTTTATTTGTCCTTGTAAAGCACTATGAATTACCTTGTGTCTGAATGGTGCTATATAAATATATTTGCCTGGCCTAACTTGCGGTTTGAGTGAAGCCTCGGTCTGATGCTGAAAAACTAAAGCAGTCAGCTTGTCTCATATTTGTCCTGCATCGTCACTGATAGATTTTACAGGTCTATATTTTGTGTCATCATGTTGCAGCAGACTCTTTCCTGTTCCTGGTCAAGGACAGGCCATGGCCTTTGATTAGCACATAGGCAGTTCCTGCAACCTTTTTACTTTTTTTTTTTTTACAGGTTATTGAAACGGCTTGTTTACAGAGGTTTGTCAAAGTTTGTCAGTTTTACAGCATCAGCTTGTAAAGCCGACGGGAGCTGTAATTGTTCAGCCACAGTACTGACGCAACACGTATCAATAAAACTAAAAGCAGGGAAGGGGTAACATTTCCTAAGACATCATAAAGATGAGTCAAATGTCAGTCCCGTCATCACACGTCCTTTAAATTGAAGGATTTAGTTAATAATAAAGACGTCTAAACAATGATTAAGTTGCCAAATCTCAACCCCAAGATGATGTAAAGTCTCATGTGCTGTTAAAATGCTGAAGGACCGGTTATGATTTCTGAATGTATGTTTCTACAAAGGTGTTTCATCAGTGTGTTTTAGGTGTGATACTGTAATAGTCTATAGTGGTGAAAATAACAAATAAGCCTGCTGCCTTATGTAATGTCCTTGCTGTAACTTTTGTAAAAAATTCCACATGTCAATTGTATGCGCAAATGAAAATGAACATTTTACATGTTGCTAAAGCAGTTTTTTTGTTTGTTTGTTTGTTTTTTTTCCCCTTATACAGCAGCTACCCAGTCGAGAGCAGTGGTGGCACGCTGCCAGCCAAAATAAAGAAAAGCAGGAGCAGCTTAAGCAATGGCAGCATCAAGAAGGTGGAGACGAGGAAAGCTTTGAGCTTGGAGGCGGCCCAGCTTGAGATCCAGCAACAGCACAAAACCCTCACCAGACAAGTAGCCATCAGGTAGGGCTAATGGGGAAGATGGTTGGATATGTACACCTGGGGAAAAAAAAAACATAAAATATCTAAAGATAAAGCCATAAAGGTCATATATACTGTTGACTATAACCCTGTATGCAAAATTATAGAGGAACCATAAAATTAGCCAATTTTATGAAGACCCACTTCCTATTCTCCCTATCCTATTCTGACAGGCCATCTTCAAAATTGTTTTGAAATCTAAAAACTGAAATGGAAGTGATGAAACGGTTAAAGTCTTATCAGATGTGGGGGGGAAAATATTATTCGTCAGTCATGAAATGCATAAAATCGCGTGCAGCATGTAGTGGAAACTCGCAGCTATTCTGAACTTGCATCACAAGACCTGACCTGACTCTCAGCTGTTGCTCCGTCCTGACACACACATGACTGCACAGCCGTTGAACACTGACTGTGTTCTCACATGATTCAAATGCGTGAGGTAGACCTGTGATATTTGCCGGTGTGAAGAACAATCTTCATCCCTTCTGCTGCTTACGAGTGAGAATCCATCCTTTTGGGTCAGCATGAACTAAAGAACTAAAATAGGCCGGTAAATTAAACATTATTGGATTTTTAGGCGTAGAAAAGACGCAAATGGATCACTGAAATCCATCGAGACAACAAGAATTCCAGTGCCAAGACTCGGGATATGTTGTCATTTTGTTTTGAGTATGTTACATTAAGTTAGAATTATACCTTAGACTCCTGATCCTTAAACTGCAGTCGAGATGGAGTTACTTAATCCGAAATAAATCAAAGTTTGATGCTTGAGCCGTTTCTGGCATCAACATACGTACAAATAATTTCCGTACAATAGCAGTCCACAGACCAGTGGTGGGCAGTATGGAATGTTTTTTTTTTTTTTTTTTAAACATTCAACGGTTTTCTCATGTTATTGAAACTTAATCCTATCAAGCAACAGCAGGGGGTTTCTTCGGCTTAGAGAGGGTTCTGATGAAATTGCATATCCTACATAGTGTTAAAGTGTGCGCTCTCATGTAGGGTCTCTGTATCTTCTCATATCAACTCGAACCCACTGAAGCCACCGATGTCCTTTTTTTTTTTTTTAAATTGACAGTGATGCTCTTCGTCTCAGCAGGTCCCAGACGTTCGATGTTGACAGCAGAGGCTTTGAGAGCACAGAGGGCACTGGCACACAAAGCGTAAGTTCACCATGACATTTAATGTAACGTAAATATTTGTGGAAATGACTCATTGTCCTTGTCGCCGTAATATTAATGCTGTTCCGTGAATGGTGTGTGGTCACAAAAACTAGACCTGTAGATTTTGTTGAAAGCTGCCGCCGAGCCGCGACGGCTCATTGTCTGCCCATCATTCGAAGGTGTTAATTCTCGCTTTCGTTTCTCTTTCAGAGTTTCATGAAGCACAACAAGAAATTCCACAAGCTGTTCCCAGACATTCCCAAGAGTGAAGACTTGATACACGGTAGGTACACACAAATGAAGGCGAGACTGAATGATTTCATGGGGGTACAAGACACCAGATGCAGGTTATTTTACAGCTCGGTCTTGAATAAAATATTGCCGCCTTTTCGTAATCATCCAGCCAAAAGGAGGACATTTTATTAAATGAATGTCACTGTCACTAAATTTAACGAATGACTGAACCACATTAAGCTAAAAGTGTTGGCGCTCCTTTTTTCTCCCAGCATACATCTGTGCCCTGCAGAAGGAAGTGCCCTACCATGGTCGGCTGTACATCACTGACACTCATGCCTGTTTCTACTCCTCAGTTCTGCTCAAAGACACTAAGGTAGGCTGCAGCTCTGCCCTGGCTCCTCCCTTTCCTGGTGTTTCTTTTTTTAGTTTTAAAATACGTGCTTATTATATTGCTAGATTTTTATGTATATTAATAATCTAGTAAAATATATTTTTAAAAAAAACAAAACTTTTCCTGACTTTCTGTTTGTGGCTGTTTCGTCTTGCAGGTAGTGATTCCAGTTTCCTGCATCCACATAGTGAAGAAGCAGAACATGGCTCTGCTGGTACCCAACGCCTTGTCAGTCCGCACCACAGAAGGAGACAAGGTCAGTTTCACACCTCCAGCCCCACACAGTCATCGTATTTAACACTTGATTAGGACATGTAGCCTTTTTTATAACAAGAGATGTTCAAAGTCAAATGTAAGCCCTGCTTAAACACACTGAACTCTGCTTTAGATGTAATCAATGACTGTGTTTTGTAGTTCACACGGCTAATATTCTTGCCTTTCTCTCTCTCTCATTGTTTAGTACCTGTTTGTGTCGCTGCGGAACAGAGAATCATGTTACCAGCTGCTGCGTTCAGTATGTCCTCAGATAGAGGTGAGTTCACTCAGGCCAAATGTCAGAGTTTTTAGATGTTCAGACATGATAAATGTGCACTTTTTATTGCATTTATTGCAATCAGGTTCTAATCCTATTGATCTGACATGATGCAATTGTTTTGTATTAAGTGTTACAGAATCTCAAATTGAGTTCCGGAAATGTATTGAACTTAGCAATGAAAAGGGAGCAACAACTCTGCTATTGTGAACTCAGAGCATCCAGACTGTCGAAACAAATGTTAACTTTTACAAATACAATTTCTAACAAGTCAAACCTAAACTCTTCTCCCTGTTACAGGATGGCAGCACAAACAGTAGTCCTGTCTTCTCCTCAGCTGAGAACAGCTTCGATAAGAGCAAACTTGTGGTAAGAGACCTTTTTCTCAATATTGCACAATTTCAAACGTCATTGTCACGGGGCCTAACGTTTGTTCCAAGCATTATGTGATGCACAGAATTGTGGATATGTCCGAATTATAGGATTGACCGGTTTGTGATGGCGTTCCTTTCTCTCTCTTCCTCTCGTCTCAACAGAACTCCAGCCAGTCCAGTCTGGACGACAGCTTCGACCAATTTGATGGCTCCGAGTCGCAGTCTTTACTGGACCAGCCTCTGCACAGACCACACAGAGGTGAGTGGTCTACGCCGGTCGCTTAATTCCTTACATTCGTTAACTTATTTACAGGCTAAGCAGCAAACCTAGTTAATGTAGCAAACGCTACTTGTATGTAGAATAATCACATGTCTCATATCATGTGATATATAATCAATATCTCTTGTTCTAATTTCTGTTCTAACTAGTTTACACGCAAAGTCCAAAGTTTACTAACAGGCTGACATTAATTTTTTTTTTTTTTTCCCCCCACCCCTCTTCCTTCTTCAGAGGCAGTGCCTAATGGGAATGCGTCGGCTTTCAAGAGTCTGCACATGCAGCAGAGTGATAGTTCGTCCTCAGAAGAGCTGTCTGTATCTGGTAAGAGACACACACACACACACACACACACACTCACAGGCTGCCATTCAACATTACTTACCAGCTAGTCTGATAAATAAACCAGCTAACCACAGTCAAAGTGGTCTGTAGAGTCGACAACTACATTTGTTTACTTTCCATTTCCAGGTGGATCGTGGGTTTGGAATGTGACGGAAAAGGCCAAGTCCCTGCTGGTTCAGAGAGAGGCCAGCACCCTCAACACTTTACTCTTCATTTACTTGATTTTGTGAGTTGCACTTCCTCCTTCTAACATTGTCCTTCTTTCAAGCCAATGGTTCCCCCCCCCCCCACCTCATATGCTAATTTAGATCTGAAGGGGAAATTCTGAGGAATTTTAGAAACATGTCCTGGTAGTAACAAACTAGTTGATCTTATAAGATCTCATGGCATAATAGGAAATCCATCTTCCTGACAACTGCTTAAGAATATAGGCGTTAATGAAGTATGTAGCCGTTGGTCCTCCATGCACCTTTCTATAAAAGCTGACGTCATTAACCATTACTACAGTGATTACATGGACAGGAAGAAGGCAGTAAATGTGACTTGTGACTCTGTTTGCGTGTTGCAGGGTCGTGCTGCTGCTGCTGTCTTCCGGCTACATTGGTTTACGCATTGTGGCCCTGGAGGAACAGCTGACATCCCTCGGGGCTCTGCCTGAGTTCACCCTACAGAGCGGGTAAGAAGTCTTTCTCTTTCGATTTCAGTCCTTTTTTTTATTCTTCATTGTGCAGTACAACAGGTCTGCTTCACACCTACACTGATATTCCCATTAATCTGATGTTTACCGTCGCATACTTGCCATTGTTCTCCTCCAAGGGTGCAGCGCATATTAGTTCCTGTAATGGGTGTAGCCAAGCTTCCAACAAATTAAATACTGAGAGTTGTCAGGTGTGTGTTTTTAGTTTTTCATTTTGCTTCGTCTGCTCTCAACTGGTTCCCCGTTGTGTCTTCACAGGTACCACCAAGACACATAACACTCAGCAACCGAAGGAGAGACTGGCTGACTCATGACTGGAGGATCATTTCGGCCTCTTCCAGCAGAACGCAGGAGAAATTTTCACGTCCTCAGACTGCGCTCCCAACATAGCCGGTGCTGTCGAGGAGGACAAATGACCAAACGGTGCAATTTTCAGAGACAACTTGTAAACTCGAAGGGCTAAACTTCCTCCCAGTGCAGTAGACAAACTGACATGCCACGACTTGGGCACACAGAGCCGCGCCAAAATGCATACACACACACACACACACACACACACACACACACACACACTGCCTGGTTGCAGCGTGTCTGTCGTTCAAACCAAAGCCAAAGCGGCTCTAACTTAGCAATGTGCCACACTAGCCAAGTTGACGGGCACTTTCCTGACAGAAACTGTTCCACACCTGTGAACTCGTGTTATCCATCGTCCTTCATACATACTCTTCTCCCCGAGCATGCAGTCTGAACAGGGCTATACCAATCAGCATTAGCCTGCTGTAGTGCTTATTATTGCACCTCAACACCAGAGACGTAGCGCTATGCGTAGCCAAAGATGCACACGGGGCACATCTTTTGCATGAGGTGCACGGAGATGACTTTTAAATGGCTTTTTCTGTCTCTTATTTAACCCTTCCATCTTATCAGCGGTATATTTAAGTCTGTCTCTGTCTTTAAATTCAGTATCTGTTGGGTTCTCCTCCTCCAATGGTTCTCTTCCTAATCAGCTGTGGGTTGAAATGATGGTAGCCGGAATCTCAAAGTCAGATCAGCTCACGAAGGCTTGATCCTCTCCTGATGGTCTTATCCTTTTCTCTCTTTCTCCAACCAGCAGTGATTGCAGTATTACTTTCCTCGTCTTTGGCATGATTTAAACCAGTTTAATGATCAATGCTCCGAGGTTGTTTTTCCCTGCAGTCTCAGCCGGGTCAACGCATCATCAATGCACAAATACTTAGTACAATAGGACACGAGGAGGTTGTCTCAGAGGCATCATTACGTTTTTGTGTACGACTTTTCTATGACTTTGGTCTTCAAGAGTAGAATTCAAATCTGTCTGGTTCAGAATCTATTGATGTGCTGTCAACCAGGAAAAAAAACCGACCACGTTGTGTTTTAAAAGCAAAAACCTCTCTCTCCTCGGCAGGCCTCTTGAGGACCAAGTGGCATTTCTAGAATTTTCAGGTTATTTGAAGTAGCACCAATAATGTATTTCTGATGTTCATGCACGTGTCCGCGATGTGGACACTTGACTGATACTGTATGTGCATTCTCACTCCTGTCACCCGAAGAGGAGAATTTACAACCACACTTGCTGCAAGGTCCCGAGTTTCCAACGATGAAATGAGTGGTCCCAAAAAGAAATTTCAATATGCAACAACTTATTATGCATGGCAAAACGTAATTTATCTTTGTGTGCTGTTTTTAAATGGAGCTTGGTGTTTGTCGGGAAGAAAATGTGTAAGAGGGGCGGGGGGGGGCGGGGAGTAAAGTTAGTGAAAGGAACCGCTCAAGCGGGCGAGCGCACTTTAAAAAATGTGTTGTGCCTGTCACAATCCAAGACACTGTGTTTGGATTGAGAGAAAAAAATGGCAAAGCTGGTGTTCTGTGGTATCTGACGGTGCTAAGACCTTTTTTAAATTGTTTTCACTCAGGGGTGGTGGGCAGTACCTGCCACGTGGTTTTAGGTTATCATCTTTTTTTTTTCTTTTCTTTTTTTTGCTTTGTCATTTCAAAGTCTAGTGCTCGTGATGGGGTTCACATTCTGTACATCTTGGCTTTGGTGACTTCTCAGATGTCCCTTTGAGAAAGAACACTACTTTTCATTGAGATTCACTCGACTTTACTGACTGATGTAACTCAGAATGCTTGCTTGTGTCTTCCCCCCCCCCCCCTCTCTCTCATGACCCTTTTTTAAACCAGCCTAACGATGCATATCCGCACCACATCTCAATGATTTAACATCACCTTTGTTGTGGAAGCCCTTGTTGACGAGTTGCAGTGAGTGGATTTGCTTTTGCTGCATCCTGTTCCAAGATTGGTCACATTCTTAAGCTCAGCGAAGGTTTTTGTCAACATGCCATATACAGTACTGTCAGTTCTTATGCCCCCACCAGGGGGCAGCACACACATTCACTGTCCTTGAATGGACTCGATGCAAGAATCTCAATGATGAGGGCAGTATTTGTGTGGTTTTGCACTATTCAAAGTGTTGTAAATAATTTTGTATCAGTTGTTAATGTCCTTAATTCTACTATGGTCCTATATATTTATTTGCATTCTGTGTAATTCAAAGTAGTCTCTGTGAGATGGCTTTGCTATTGTTCAAAATAAATCAAATGTTGCGAAGTAAATAACGTTCTGCGTATTTGCTGTTACTCACTGTTCTTATGCAAGACTTGGGGGAAAATGGATGGAACCTTAACTTTGGGATCGGCACAGGTAAACTGGAAACAAGCTAGCATCCACAAGATCAGATCTTTTTTTTTTTTTGCATTTCACATCAGTGTTTGAGGTAATGTGTACACAGAAAGTAATTTAACATCCCTATTTAGGGAAGCAGTCTTTCAATATAGAAAAGGTACATTTACTGTGAAGTATTTCTGCGGCAGGTCATCCATGGTTTTGATAGAAAAGTGGGTTTTCAATGTCTTAATTTGATGGATTTAACTCCTGCAAATCAGACTGAGTCTGGATAAGAAGACTTTGTTAAATATATTTATCATTTATTGACCCCTGCCTGTACCTACTGACCACATACAAACATTTACAGAGGATACTTTCATACTAAATTAGGCTTGGTTTTGATATCGACGCCTTCTTAAAATAATCGCCCCAAGTCATTTTTTCAGATTTTTCAGGAAACACAAAAAACTGAACCATTTGTTGAATATATGATATTTACTAACAATTTTAATCAAAACAGTTATAACAACAGATGCCTATTGACATACAAACAACAATGTCAGTCAAACATGGAACATGAGAGAATTAAATGACTTAGGCACATTTTTGAACATGCCTTTGTGACTTAGGCAATTTCAAACCTTCTACTCTGTCAAGAATAAAGCATAACTAATAAACTAACTAAACCTAATGCTGAGGAGGCATGTGCATTTCTTCACTTCTCCCTCCAGCTCTTCTTTGCTGGATTCTTGACTGATGTCTATTTGTGTGGCAAATTGTCAAAGAAGTGATGACACTCGACAGGCATGATGGGTTTCATTGACTGGAGGTCCTGGAACTTTCTCTCCTTGATTGGCAGAGCACATGGAAACAATCTTATCCATGCCATTGGCCCATTTGGCACCTGTACCCTTTGTGGCAGTTCTTCCCACACAGAGGCTTCTGAGAAGGACAGTCTGAAATGGACCTTGCCTTCACTGCTAAACTGAAGAAGCCCGCAAGTCATGCACAGTCAGGTCTCCAGCTTTTTTGCCTGGTCTGATGCTAAAGAAGAAGGCTCCATTCAGTTTCAGGAACTCATCATGCTTGAGCACTTTCACATGGTAAGGTGATGGCCTGATTCTTGCAGTCTGAAGTATAATGACATAGTCTCTTGGGGTGAAGATATCTGCAACTATTTTGCGTTCAATAGTACTATGCGTGCTGTCGCACTCCATTTGTGTATGACCTGCAACAAGGTATTTCTGTGTTATTAGTACCCCATATTTCCTTGCAAGCTCAGAGTATGCATTCGCATCTTTAACATCATCCATGGGAGCTGATGCTGCATCATTATCAACATGCTGCATTATCTCTTTAATGATAGTCTCATTGTCATCCTCAGTAGATGAGGACAGACTGGTGTCATGATTGTCAAGTGCATCTCCTACCAAAATGAAAAAAAAAAATATTTAAACCCTTCAAAAATGTGTGATCATTCTGAGAAACATGAATTGCCTTGTGGTCAATTGTATTAAGCTCCACCTAGGATTCCCAAAATGGTTTGCAAGTTGTCTCTAGACACAGCAGAAGAGGCATACTATAATACCAGCCAAATCATGTTATGATTTCTTAATTAGATGATGTACTGTGGAGAAAATTAGACAAAAAGCAATACTGTTTGTTCAAATATTGTTTGATAAGACCTAAAAAGTTAACAGAAAGCTTATCACTTGTAAAAGCCATCGATTCTGGAGCCTATCCACTTTTTGTGCTTTTTAGCTAAATTCCTAAACTGAAATTTTACCTAAAAAGACTGAATAAAAAGATGAAATATTATGCAATATTTATAGCCTAGTGTATATTATAGTAAACATCTTCACCTACCAATATGGGAGGAGCCCTGAATCGTGGAAATAACGTCAGAAACTGTGTAGAATTATCTTCTTCTTGAATCAGCTGCCATCTTGAAAAGCTTGTAAAATTGCCTAAGTCACATTGTCTTGTGACTTAGGCAAAATAAAACTGCCTAAGTCACACTCTTGACATAGGCAATTATACTAAAGGGGTAGAATGGCATGATCTGTTTAACTGAGGATGTAGGCAATTTTACCAGAGGTGGCCAGCATCATGAGGAGATGATTTAGGCAAAAAAAATCATTTTTGTAAAAAAAATGACTTAGGCAATTATTTTAAGAGGGTGACGATATTCTTTTATGTCTGTAGATGGTCTGAAGACATTTCTCCTAATGCAGAAAGATTATTTAGTTCTGAGCTGAGAAAATCTGCATCAAGCAGCTAGGCACCTCCAGATATTGTATTACCCATTTCTCTCGCTTTGTTTTTTTTTTTCTTTTCTAAAGGTATATTTAAATTCTATCAATGACATAGATCGCCCAGAGGGATTAATAGTTAAACTTAATCCCTGTGGCTCAGAGGTAGAGAGCCACTAATAGTCGGCAAGTCTTAAGTATCCTTGGGCAAGATGCTGAACCCCAAATTGCTCCTGAAGTTGTGCTTCGGCTTGTGTGTGTGTGTGTGTGTGAACAGTTGGTTTGCATATTGCATAGGCAGCCCTGCTGTCAGTGTATGAGCAGCGGTGTGCTTTGCCTCCTGTGTGGCACCATCTAGTGGAGAAATTCTTACACAGCCAAAAAAAAACTACACAGAGAAAAGTCATTTTAATTCTGTTCAATCAGTGGCCTCCACCTCGAGGCACACACCACCAAAGGAATTTTAAAAAGAGTCCTGGAGTATTTTAGCGAAATCAATGATAGTTCAGACGTTATTTCATGAAGGGTTTCACACTTTCCATTGTTTCATCTATACCTAGAGACATAAAATCATCATAAAGTCATAAAATGTAATTTAAAAAAAAATCATATTCATGTTTTTCATGTTATGTTATATCTCTGCCAGTTACCCTCGAGGGAAACGTGAGGCTTTCTACATGTCTGAGTCGAGATAAAAATGCTTTCGTTAGTGAATAAGTGTTGCAGTGAAACCGTACAGGAGTCTCTGATTTCTATTTATTCCATTCTAGGTAGCAAAAGCAGCAGCGACATCCATTGCAACAGTCTAATCGGTGTGTTCATCTTGTTCAGCTGTCCGGGTTGTTTGAAGGAGCAGGTTCCCCGGTGGTCCGCTGGTAAGCACAGAGCTGAAACACACCTGAGAGAAACCAAGGATGGAAAGTTCAGTAAGAGAGTAGTCTTCAAATATAACTAATATTATTTATGATAAAAAAAAAAAAAAATGCAAATCCATCTCATTATTAGAAATAGTTTTTGTCATGGAAAGAAAAAAACACTTGAAGTTGTAGTGGCTTTAAATACTTGAATTACTATGAGACCATAGAAGAAGAACCAAAAGGCCTTTTGGAGTTTATTTGGACACCTTTGCATGCTCGTATCCAGGCTGCTGCCGACGACGATTTATTTCATTCACAATTAACAATTTGACAAAATGAATGAAAACCAGTAAATACCTGCTGCAAAAGCCAAAATAATGGCCACCCAGCCGATGATATAGGACCAGGAAAAGCGCCAGTCCAAGAAACGCTTGCCAAAGAAAGTGACAGTCACACCGGTGTAAATTGCCAAAGCCAGCAGAGCAAGAAAACCTGAGAATAGCGAGTGAGAGGAAATGTTCTAAATAAAAGCATGAATATAAGCAGAGCATGTAACGCGTAACAAACTCTAACCTGTACAATCTGTTGACACATATTTAAAGTACACAGCATTACTTAACAGGATGGTACCAGTTTTCACCCACAACACTGGGTACCCACTGACCTCTGACCAGCTGCTGTTAGCCCATTACAAAAAGATCACAAGTTCACAAAGTCTAATGCAGGGAAAATGGAAAACATACAAGTGACTTGATTTCACTGCAGTGAATCTTCTTGTCGTTCCACCTTTAAAAAGTATTTAGAATCGGTGAAGCTTGTTATATTTCACGAACCTACAGGATGAACGTGCGGGACACGTGGTCTCTGACCCACCAGGTCACCCTCTAACTCTGTGTGTTACCTGACAGGACGAGGGCGATGCCGCCTGTACGGACCCTCCTGTTCTTGGTGCCGTTAGTGAAGGCGCTCAGGCCGAGCACCACGCCGGCGAAGCAGCTGAGCACCGCCAGCAACATGAAGGCCCGTGTGGCATCCCAGAAGGCTGGACAGAAAGGTCAGGAACACACGTACACATCAACAGATCTGGTAAATCTGGCATTTTTAGTTTGCATGTTGGCATTTTTATGTTTAAATTTGCCAGTATGAACACTAAGAGTAGATCACAGAGTTCCTTCTGTGCTACGCAGTCAGGACTTTTCCCTCACTTTCATTTATTTTGGTGAATTTTCTGCAGAGACTCTTCCTTCGGCCTTTTCGTCCTAACGCTATTTGTGCAATTTTAGGAAGTGTCCTTTCCATCAATGAAAAATCACAGGCTCCCATGTCTTTAGACTGCGTAATTCATATGATTAGAACAGTTAGATATGGTTTTTAGTTGTAGTGTGCTTGCAGAAATCAGCTGTCATATCTGCATGATATTCCTCTTTTAATAAAAAAATTTGCTATTCTGTCAATGTGTCTGTCATCATTTGATTTCACATTGTGTAATCAATCAATAGGACACTGGATTTGATCAGATTGTATAAATGAATGTGATCTTATAATCATAATTTATTTACATTCTGAGAGAATAATTTCCTCCAAAATTCCCAATCGGCCACTTTTAACGTTAAAAATGGTTGGATTTAAAGATTTCAGCATAGATTATTAGCTGGTGGCAGCTAGAGTCCAAACCTCTGAAGCAACTCACCTACAGTTATGGTGTGAGCGTGGCATTTGTGGTTGATGCAAAACCTCCAAAGGCCTTGATTGGCTGAGCTACCCGAATATCGATACTGCATCCAGAAGTCTGTCGCCGTAGAAACGATGAGAAGCACGAGGGCAGCCACACCGCAAAGCGTGCCTCCTCCCGCCAAAGAATACAGCATCGTGGGGAAGCCGCGGGAAGTGCTGTCCTCCTAATCATTCAGGGGCTGCTCAGGGAGGAGAGGACAGGGTGGGAAAAGGTGCATCAGTGGAGGCCTCAGCATTTACCGACTCAAGTCATCCATGCAAATTGTCACCATCAACCGTTCCCCATCCAGGTTTAGGCGAATTTTATCCTGTTCATCAAGCTAATTGGCTGTTGATGGCTCTCTCTGCTGTCCACTCAGATGTATCAATCTATAATACAGTGCGTTGATTTGTGCACTGACTCTGCATCAGGCACTTTTGCAAAGGTCACGCTTTCTTGCCGCTTCCACATTGCTATATAACACCCACTCTCCCTCATGCAAATCAGACACCTTAGTTATTCTACTGAGCATCCTGGAGGTGCTACAGGTCTTAAAACCTCTGTTACAGGAGGTGGCCATGGTAGCGCCACCGACCTGCTGCAAACTGCAGCCTCACTTTAAGTATATGAGCCTGGTTTAGGTGCATTTTTATGTATTCACTGTACTTTCAGAGCAGGCAGAAAAGACCGATCACATCGTTTATGCTGACAAACACTCCAAAAAGTAAATGTCCAAGGGGAAAAGAATTCTTCTTTAAAATGGTTTAAAAACAATAAATGGTTTTGGAATATTACCAGATGATCCTTATTAAGAAGAATTAAAAAAAAAAAATGGAGAAATACAAAGATTTGAAATGTCATTCACACACTTCAAGCACACATTCCCACACAGTAGACAAGAAAGTCAGTCATTCTTCGGTGATGTTGTCAAATTGGTCATCGCCAGCAAAGCACTTGAGCCAAACCGCTGTATGACAATAAGCTTGCCTATCAGGCAGTTCAGAGCCATTGTTCACCACTAATTCCCCTCCATGCACCACTAACTAATCTTTCAATACTGAGCAACTGAACTGTCAGCAGTGTCGCTCTGTCACACAGCCAGCAAACCAGTGATTTCATACACTGAGTTCCACTCTGGCACTTTCTTAAAAATCCCCAAAGTCCAATATCACTTCCAAACTAGACATATATTCATCTGGATTCTAATTATTGTCTCACAAAATTGTTCAAAAAAAAAAAAAAAAACAGAACAAACATCAGGGTTCCAGGAATAGTTTGTTAGCTGTAAAGATCTTTTCCCAAGACAGAGAGTCTCCAAACTTCATCTCCTCTGTCTGCGTAGTTCCGCCTATTCTCCAAAAGCAGGCCCTTAGCTGTTGATTTTCCTTTTAAACCCCCCCAAAGACAGCAGCATCGTCCTGGAAGTACAGTAAAAAACAGATTCTGCGTAAGTCCAAGTTTTTTTTCTGATACCTCTAGCTTGGCTGGTGTCTCTCCAGGGTTGCTGGCTCCGGCAGTGTGCCTATCCTTTTTAAGCTCTGTACGCCTGGCTGTCATTGTCCACCTCACAAAAGAGGGAATGATCGAGTGCAGCATGTGAGTGTTGGTAAATCCCCCCCACCCCTTGCTCTCTTCTCTGCAATTATCTCCATCCCTCTATCACCCCTCTGATTATTGCACATGTCCAACTTTGCGTGACTTCTTCTCATTCCTATCCTTTTCATAACACTTCTTTCATGCTTTCTCTAGAGTAGCTGATCATACCTAGCACCTGCAACAAGTGCATCATGGGACTCTTTTCTGCCATGAGCAATGCCCAACCCCCCACGGGTTAGTGATGGGAACATGCAGGGCTAGAGATTAGCAGTCCTCCTATGCAAAAGCAACACAGCCAATTGCCTAAAGCAGAGAGGACGTGATTGTGTACTCTACGTCTTGCATGTGTCTGCAAAGCGTTGTGCAACTTGCATCTGCCTGCGTCCACGCGGAGTTCTGTGTGTTTCATCCCTGAAATGCTTTTTAAGCAGACGCTGATGGGGAAGACGCACAGAAACACAAACACATTTTGAGTTTTTCAGGCTTATCTGTGCGCTTTATCTGGCAAAACCACACACACACACACACACACACAATGCACACACACACATTAAAGCGCAGTGTGATGGCACTTTGTATCTTAGTTCCATCTCCTAACACACACTAATATGTAACTTTTTTTTTTTTTTTTTCATTCAAAAGCAAGAACAACATTTGGTTATTGGACTGCAACTATTTTATTATTTTAACAGTTTAAACCCCGCTGACCTCTTTGCAGTTCCATCATCACAGATTCGTGTGCACAAACATTGTTTAAAACCACGCAGGCTTTAAATGACATCGTGAGCCACAGATAATGTTAGATATGACGCATAATTTACGGTAACCCATGACAGACATTCTCCCCTCCCTCTCACACCACTTGCTTTTTCTCATCCGTCAGATTTCTGCATAGATGCTCAATAAAGGTTTAAGTTAAACTTATTCGTAAAACACATCACATCCAGTCCAGCAGTATCCGGATCCTTAAAGTGCCTCATTACATTGACTTGCCTGCCAACGTTTCCATCGTCATTTATTTGATTTGGATTTTAAAGTTTGCTTCAAATTAAAGTTCTGGTGAATCCTTTCTCACCGTCTTTGTGTCCGAAATTCGGGTTGTTTTTTTCGGGCAACGGCTACACCTCATCACCTCATTTTGCTGATCAGTGATTGAGCTCTTATCACAGCCACTCTTTTTTTTTTTTTTTTTTTCTCCCCACCCAATCACTTTTAACAACCACACCACGCTTTGCTTTTACTGTGCTCATCTTTGCTCTGAATCTGCTTACTAATGAGCCACCACTGAAATTATACATCAAATGTGCTTACGCCTGAATCCACAAAAAAAATCCTCAATATTTACTTATTCTCACGTTGCAATTCATCGATTTACTTTGTCCGGCACACAACAATGAAATGAAAGTTTTTGTCTAAGACACAAACTACTTTGTTCACCACTGAAATTTCGAACCTGAACATACTGTGTTTTCAATATTTGTGTAAAGCCACTAGTGCTCGTACTTATTCAGGAGGGGAAAAACAGTTTGGGGGATGTATGCAAGTGTGCACAGAAGCCAATGGCCGATCTTTTTTTTTTTTTTTTTGCATTACAGTGACATTACAAGAATTTACAGATGACATGGCATATGAGAAAATACCAGAATAAAGCTGCAAATAAATAAATAAATAAATCTCTCAATCGATACATGCATCCGAAAAATCTTTACAAATGTTTACAAAAAGGCACATTATGATATGCATAACAAAACGTGGCTCCTTTCCACAACTCTAAGAGGCCATCTCACTGCTTCCTGGAAAAACAACAGTGCTTTATGAACGTCCCTTCTACGGCGATCTTAATGTTTTGTATCGAGTTCTGACTACAGCGGACTAAAACGCAGTTTGGCATTGTGAGAAAAGAACTAAAGCGATTGGAGGTGTGCTTGCAGTGAGCCTAATGATGCCTTTCAATAGAGGCATCATCAGTCATCTCTATATTGTGACTCCATCTTTGTCGGCTCCAATGGATTCATCTTTATTCTCTACTTATAAAAGCAGAAGTGAACACACACACACACACACACACCCACCCGTACTTTAAAAAGGTACTGAACCTCACGTGAATTCTAAATATTATTATTAACACTATAATTCCATGTTTCCTCTTTTTTTTTTTACACCTTTGGAAAATGTTCTTACTTGTTTCCTTTAATTTTGTTTTACTTTAATTACACTTTAAAACCGCAAAGCCAAATACAAACACATGTTTTCAGAATGCTGCTTTTGCTGGCACACGCATTAGCAAATACTCACAAAGACATACTGTGCACAGCAGTATGCAAACGCACACACGCACAATCAAGACTGATCTTTAAAGTGACAGGATTTGACACATCCGTCACACAGTTTAAACACACACCACACAGTTAACTCCAAACTGAGCAGCATATATAAACAGCTTGATGCCCATGGTATGTGTGCATATGTATACACACGCTGCAGCAGCTAGTGATCCCATGCCGTTTCGTATGTGGACGAGGTGCCCTTGTGTTTCCTGCTGCTGCTGCTGCTGCTGTTAACCAGTTGTTTCTCCAGTGAACACCTCAGGGGCCCGGTGCCCAGAGGACGACAGTTCGATCGGCAGAGGAGGAGAGGAAGGTGCGGTCATGTGGGTGCCATCTGCACTGGATCACCTTGTCCCAGTGCTCTCCCGCCACCATCTGAGGGAGGGGCTTTGTCAGATCGCCTGGGGTCAGAGAAAAGAAAAAAAAAAATGTCACGCAGGAGTGGAAAACAGTGGGATCAAACGCCAGAGACTGGCGGCATTGTGTCGCACTAATATGGCGGCCAGATGATCAAAGATATGCAGGTATATCACTCTTTCAACAGACTTGAAAGAAACATTTCTTATGATCTGGGAAAAATACGTTTGTCACTGAAATTCTTGAAACATGAAATAATGAGCATCAAGTAAATTAAATGGACCTCATAATCAAAACTTAGATTCTAATGATTTGCCTTTTTAAAACTTGATACTTATTTTGTAGCGTTGCTACCTTGAAGGTCACTGATGATGATTTTGTTGTCATAAGAGCCGGTGAGGAGATGATGGGCTCCGGGGGAGAAGCGCACCGAGCGAATGTCACTGCTGTGGGGGCGGTATGTCTGGACAATGCGGCCTCCTTTGATGTCATACAACATGCAGGTACTGTCCTCCTGGCCTGTGGCCAGCAGGCGGCCGCTGGGATCCACTGCCACCGAGGCAACTGCACTTCCTGTGCGAGACAGAGTGGTAATAAGCAAGATGTTTGCTGTGATGAACTCCAAAACAAAAGAATGAAGGGTTTGTTTGTCTCACTGAGGACCAAGTGCTGGAAAAGTGAGCAATTTTGCCTGCAGATCTGTATCCAACTTTGATGACTGCTGCATCCAGTAGCAGTAACATATACTATTTTTTTTAAAGCCTCTTATTTTTTTTTCTTTCTGTTATGCATTTTGATGCTGATCCAAATGAATATTATGCAAAAATGTATTATATTTTTAATGTTAAAAGAATTACAAATTTGTTTGAGTGTTTATATGTTCTGCTTTGTGTTTTTTTTTTTTTTTTTACTTTACCTATAGTGCAAAAACATTCCCTTATCAAGCCTGATCTGAGGTGTCTAATTTAATCTTTTCAGTTACTGGCAGCTCTGCTGTGCTCCAGAAATCTTTACATTAGCACCCTCTTGTGGTGTAACTGTGATATGACATTTAACTTCTAGCAGTGTGGTATGAGTGATCTCTGCTCTACTGACAGTCATGATGTGACTCACCTGAGCCGTGGAGTGTTGTGCCCACCACCCGCACACAGCTGGGCACCCGCAGGTCCCAGAAGCGGACGGTCTTGTCCTGGGACCCGGAGGCGATCATCCACCCTCCCCACGTGTACAGCGTCAGAATGTGACCTGTTCAAATGAAATGGTAAAGTCGTCAGCGCTGCACATGCTATTTCTTTACCTTGCTGTCTTGACTTGTTGTGTTTGTACAACTATCCTGTGATGCTGTTCCACACCATTGGCCCATTAGTTTCTCATTAGAGATTCAGGATATGTTTTTGCAGGGGGAAGAGCTGCTGCTAATGTACCGGTGTGTCCGCTCAGGGCATGAAGGCCCTGTCCTCTCTGGCAGTCTGTGGTGTAGATGTTGCAGTCTCCGGCCCCGGCACTGATCAAGATGGATCCTCCACTCTCAGGGCCCTCCATGAAGGCCAGATCCCTGATGGTACCGTCGTGCATGCTGAACTCCAGGTCTGGGCCTGAATCAGAGGTGAACATGACACGCAGACTTGACTTAATAACAGGGGAAAGATAATTTGGCTTTATTTGTCTTCTCAAAACTATGCTTTTTTTGAGGCACAGTTAAGTTTTATCACATCACTTTTAAAAAGGGCCAAGTTGCTGCTGTTGTGGTCAGAGAGAGAAAAATACTGTTCAAGGCTAGTGGCTGGGAAAATGACTGATTGTTTATCGCATACACACTGCAACACACAAAATAGTACCTGTGGCATTGCAGCTATCTGCATTGAAAGGCAGGACTTTGACATATTTATCATTGGAGCCGGTGGCCAGCAGTTGTCCACAGTGGCTCCAGGCTACGCAGTAAATTGAGCCCTTGTGGTGTTTGTTCCTCCTGAAGCGCACCACCGGCTGCTTTACCGCACCAGAACCACTGAGCGGAACAAGAAAACACAAGACAGTTAAAATGTAATGTAACTGTGAGAAAAATTGCAGCCTGGATTAAAATATTTGGACCATGGACTTTTTTTTTTTATGTGCAAACAACCTTTTTTCAATTTTTTCTTTTTTTGTTTTTGTTGTAGGTTTTGGGCAAGAACGCTTGAATGTGGTCTGGTCAAGCACGGAAAATCCATCCTGCCACCGTTCAAAAACATTTTTAGCTTCTCCTCACAAAATTCTGGCACAGCCTTCAGCGTATGTGTCTTCATCTATCATAGGATATCGGTTCCTCAGACATTTTGTCGTAAAACATCCGAATGTATTTGAGGACACAAAACAACCGTTTCTCTTCTTTGTTTTCTTCAGTCGTGAACAAAAACGCTCTCAAATCTGCGTACTAGCACACACATTCACAACGATCCCCATACTGCCACCATAAGATAAGTTAAAACACTTTCTGGCTTGTTGTGTTTTCCGTCAATGTTTTCTGTGCATGAACAACCATTGATAACATCTTCTATGAAGCCAGCATCTATTTTTTTTTCTAGTACAGAAATCATCTAGATCTTGTAAGAATATCTCATTGTTTGGACTTGTAGTGTGCCTGTGGATGGTTCCTACCTGGTGCTTAGTGTTTCTGGGTAGCCACAGACTCTCAGGGTTTTGGAGTTGGAGCCGACAGCATAGAGCGCTCCAGAGGGATGGAAGGCCACTGCGCGCACCGCCTGCGTGTCCTCGAGGTGGTTCACTTTAACAAACTGTGCTTTGGACTTCGCTGGCTGCACAGAAAAATAATCATTAGAACTGTGATCTACATATTACACCGGCTTTTTAAACCTTTCATGGTCAAACAAATGTGTAGAAATCGACCAGGTTAGTTTTGGATGGTTACAAAGACAAATAATGCAGCAGATAATAGAAGACACAGTGGACTAACTACTACTAAAAGGACTAAAAATAAAAGATCCCATAAAAATAACACTTAGCAGTATTTTGGTGTACCTCTTGTGAGTTACGTGTCGTGGAGCCAGAATCCCCGTGGGCTGGGGGACAAGACCCTCTGATCCTCTCAGCACTGATAATACAAATCCACACACACACACACACAGCTGTGTTTCCATCACTTCAGAGGACATTGACTTCCATTAATTTTCTGGAGAAATACACTCACCATAACAATAAGAACTACTGCCCTAAACCTAATCCTAATCCTAACCTTAATCTAAATCTTCACCATAAAATCGAATCATTTACTTTATTTCTCTTACCTCTGACAGGCAGGAATCGGGGACTCACTGAGGGAGGGCAAACCATGGCACCCTGCCGCTAATGGGGTGCTGCTGGTCCCCCCACCCGGCTTGTCCCGTGGCGGCCCGGTGTCCGGGGTGTGGCGGGTGTTGGCGGTTTTGGGACTGGAGACGCTGGCGCTCCCTGTCAGTCCGTTCCACTGCTGCCCCAGATGTGACATCACCTCATCGCCTCTGTGGTCGATGCCCACATTCATCTCCTCCAGCTTCTGAATGGACCTAGACAGAAAGGAGACCTCTTAGCGATTTCATTCATTACACGGCTGATGCCGAATCTTCGAGTAAGACTTCCTCACCTGCTGAGGAAGGTCTCAGTGAGGTTGTTCTGGGCTCCGTCCTGCGGCTTCACCCCTCCCTCTAGCAGCATCTGCTGATAAAGCTGCCTCTGCTGCTGCTTCTGCTCCAGATGCTGCTGCACGCGGAGACGCTGCCGGTAATACTCCTGGATGTGCTCTGTGGAGTCAAGACGCTGGACAAACACACAATATGACACAATAAACACACACTGTTAAGGCTTGAAGTCGTTGAGGATGCAGAAAAGGCTAAAGCACTGATTTGACAGGATTTGTTTTACCTGAAGAGGCCCTGTAACCTGACTGACAGAATATTTATTATTGCATCTCAGCGTTCTTGCTTTCAACGCTTGTTCATTGCCACAACACACACATGCAAAATTACACACACACACACACACACACACAACAGATTATGATAGAAAAACTCTTTCCCAAGAGCCACTGCAACTCCCAAGGCCTCGTCCTCCATCATCCATCCCATAAAAAGTTTTCAAGGACCTCATCATATCCAGCAGGTATACAGTATATTCCCCTTCATCTCTGCCACTACTTTTCACACACACACACACACACACACACACACACACACACACACACACACACACACGCACCAGTCCAATCTCAAGCTACTTTGCTCCTCTAGATGAGACCTGGGATGCATAAAAATGAGCGATGATGGAAGCAGCAGGCCATCTTGGGTGTGACCGCACATCAAACCAGATTATCTGCCTCCACTGTCCATGACCTTCCACCCCCTTCGGTGGGGCAGAGGGCAGGAGGGCGCCAGTGCTCCTTGGACAGTTGCGGTAGAGAACTGGGGAGGGATTTATGAGGCAGACGAGGTGGTTCAGGGGTTCAGGGGGAATCTATTCTAAATCTCTTAAAACTGGAGTGATGACCGTGGAGGGGGAAGACTGACAGAGAATCTCGCTTTGACTTTGACTCCAGTGACCAGACAGACAGCCATGGCTGTTCGTTTCTTTTTTTTTTTTTACAGTCTTTACAAAAAATCATGGACCAATTCAGCCCGAGCAAACCAAAGGTGAGACACTCCACTCCTCCACCGCTGAAATGTTTTGGTGCTTATCGTTGATCTATGGTCTGTGTCTGCAGTTCTTATTACCTCATTTGTTTCTGTGCTGCAGGGTGGCCCGCCATCTTTTCCAGGGGTCAGAGGTGTGCGCTTGGTGTTCGGTCCATCCAGTCCCTGTGGGTGCTTCCTACGGTCAGGAAAATATATATATATATGTGTCATATCAATTCACAACCATTTTAACTGAAATTAATTTGAGATGAAGTAGGAAATAAAATAAAAGTCAAAGCAAGCTGAGAGAAAATTAAGCAATTTATGCATGTTTAAGTGGAGGATTGTACTTTATGTAGCAAAATGAAAGAAATGTGTTATTACTCACTAACAAACACCAGTAATACGGTCAAACGCCAAACGCCACAAAACATCAATAAACTGAGATTTGTTTTGAAGAATAAATCTGTTGTTTCTGCATATTTGATTGATTGGAATCACGAATCAAGTATCATATTACACTGCGAGACAAATTCCTGTGAAGGATGACAAACTCCTGAACGTGATCGCAGGTGATCGTAGTGATCTCTCTTCGCTCCAGCAGGTGGAGCCAGAGAAAAACCTCCAAACATCCAGCAGTCTGACAAACAGCTCAGTTGATGCCTCAGGTTCCTCCGTCTTTACCATAACTCAGCGGTGTAACATTGTATTTGCAGCAACCTCATGAAGCAAAACTGTCAGCTCAGCTTTAATGACGCAACAGACTGGAAACATCTCGCCTTCAGTGCTTCCTGAATGTTTTCAGCACACATTGTACCTGTGCTATACTAGCTTGTTTTACTGTAGCTGGTAGGAGCAAAGATGGATAGAGGAAAGAGAGCAAAACATTACTTTTATATTCGTTTCCTTGATGCAGTTATAAGGGCCACATTTTTGCTCTCCGTGTCCCGTCCACAGCAGAGAATCTGACTGGAACATGAACCCAGGAAGCTGCAGTAATGAGCCATAGTTCCCCTAAAATGGCATTTAATCAGTAAAAAACAGCTCTTCAGTCCACTAAAATATCTAAAATATTGGATTTTCAATTAGGAAAATTATCTTGCAGTAATTTACAGTCTTAATTTCAGTATTATGATTTTATTGAGTCATTAGTTGAATACTTTAGATCAGTGATTTCTTTTAAGACGTACCCCCACAGCCCTGTCACATGAACTCAAGTAGCAGCTCTTCATCAACACCACCAAATGACTTCAGTTGAATTTAAACTAACCCCATTTAACATTAATGACAAAATGTATCTTACAAATAAAGGCCGATTGTTGCAGCACCTCCAACATTATTGGTGATTTGGTCAAATAGACATTTCAACCTTTTATCCATTACTCTGGTATTACGTTTAGCTAACTATTCTAATTTTGTATATACATAAAAATATATCTCACTTTTAGCTGTTTAAGACTTCCCTCTTCACTTTCTAACTACTTTTCACTTTTCAAAGCTATAAATCAGATTATTACATATGGATATAGTTATATTTAATCATCAAAAGCTACACCATAAAAGATATAATATCCCCCCCCCCGACCGCTGAAGTTGGGAATCACTGCTTTAAATTATACCGCATCCATCAACACTCAGCAGCAGTTTAATATTATGCTTTGTGCATCACAGTAGGAGATGCCAGAGGAGGAAGCATGTCTCTGTTAAAGCAGGGCTAATGGGATTAATGGAGCCACAGATATCGTCATACAACAAGATCTACCACTGGGTTTAATACCTAAAGCTACACATGCACATGCAAAGAGAGAAAGATTGAAAAGAATGTATACCGTCAGGTCAAGATGCTGGTTTTGAGTATAATGTTGTATTTATGAGTACATTATTAATATTTTAGTATTTAGAGTACATTATTAGCATTTTTAGTATTACATACAAGATTTTTATATTAGATATATAACACTATTTTTTGTATATGGCACTCTTTAGATTTGATTCAATTAAGGCATACTCCATCTACATTAAGAGATAATGAACAAACTGGGGTTTGAGAATGTTGGTTCCAGTATGTGAATACTTTTAGAGGACAATAAAATGTGTTAATGCTAGGAAGGAAATGAGTTTTGCGGTGATACAGGCACACTAGTGTTTTGTGAAGCAAAGGTTTGGTCAGCTTTCACATGTGCTGTGCTGTGCTGTGCTGTGCTGTGCTGTGCTGCAGACAGCCGTAGTGTTAAACTCCACCCATCCCATCATGCACTTTCATAACTAATATCAACAATCATTTGTCGTCTTGCCTTTCAGGTGAATCGTCCTGCTGATGCACATTGTTCTCCACCAGGCTCCGACTGAGGGCAGACTTCATGTTCGCCTCCATGCCTCTCTTGTCCTGCGCAGCCAGACCGTGGGACAGGCCGTCCAATGCCGGGTTGAGGGATCTGGACATGTAGGTGTCCGCTGAATGAGGCCTGTGGTTGAAGGGTGAGGTAGGGCAGGGGGACAGGCGGTTGATCAACGGAGTGAGGAGGTCGGCGTGGCCGGCCTTGCTGGGCTTCACCAGGCGGTCCACGTGGATGTTGAGGGTCTTTTGCTGGAAGGCGCAGGAGAAGGCGCCCGGAGAGAGGTTCTGCAGCCAGGAGAGGAGTGACAAGTCCAGTTCGTCACAGCCATTCCCGCAAAGCAGATCCACGCCGAGCAACACCTCACCCTCTGTGATCTCCTCACCAGTTGCTTTACTCTAGAAAATACAAACAGAGGGGTGAAATGATTGAGTGTACTACTGTGAGTACGCCTTGATGATTTTAATAGAAATTGTATTTTATATACAAATGTAGGAGCACAATTTTAAAACTTGTTGTGCAAACTTTCTAAGATTTAAATTAGATCCCTGCAAACAATGCTGGTACCTTGCATTAAAATGTCTTACAGCGGATTTTCGAATATCTCTTCATGTTTGAAGAGGCGGAATTAGGTTTTTTGCCTTTTAACAGCCACTGTCGTTTCCCTGCATCCCTTTTGATTTTTCAGGTATTACCTGACAGAACTCGACACAGCACTCGTAAAGGATCCCTTTGATGAGCAGCTGGAAGAGGCGGTTCCCGCTCGCCCTGAAGCCCGCCTCGCTCAGCTTCCTGTCCGCGGGGATGAACTCGGCCACCATAGCGCAGGCTTCCTCGAAGCAATGGACGCGAGCCGTGCTCGGGTTCCAGTCTTTGAACTCTGCGTGGCAGGTGAGGCGCGGCAGGGTGAGGAGGAGACACAGTTTGCTGTAGTCGTCCTTGGTCGGGCAGAACTCCTCCAGACTGTGGAGGCACTTGACGGCCTCCTGCATGGTGAGCTCCAGCTGTAGTTGGCGCAAACATTTAGAGAGTATCTGGTTGTTAAGACGCCTTTTTAAAAAAATTTTGTAGCAAAAAATTTGGTGTGTGAGATGATAAAGGATGATATTAGCTGTTCAATAAAGTAGAGAATATTAGAGAATATTCAAAAGGCCTTAATGATTATTTATTCGTGTTTAGGTGGAGAACTCAAGCGCCCCCAGATAGTATGATGTTTTTAAGAAATTTTAGAAGAAGCTTAATATTCGCACAGAGCTTTATCATCTAAATTTATTTGCTTCTACTGATCACTGCACAGCTCAACTGGAGCAGGGAGATATTAAGCTGCCATGGTGAATTTGAGACTATCTAGTTTCCCAGAGGTTGTGCTCCCAGTCTGATAACCTCCAGGCCACTGTGCCTTTGTTCATCCCATCTAGTCAGACTATTTCCAAATTGCCACACTAATATCCTAATTCCATGTTTACATACGTTCTGCGGGTCCTCGGCAGCAGACATGGCGTTATTTACAAACAGGGCTTCCAGAAACTTCTGCTTCAGAATAATGTAGCGAAACCTGGAAACACAAATCTCAGCATTAAGAGATTTTCCTCGGTTGAATTCTTTTTTTTTTTTTACAAACTTGTTATTCTATCAGGTAGGATAAGTTTAAGCATGTTCTTAATTTGTGTGAAGTCTTCGGTGGTTGGTAGGAATGACAGTAATACTTGACCTAATTAAGGTCCCAAGGCTGCTAGTCTCCTGCTTTACTGGCAAGTCCAACTCAGTCACCAGCGAGGAGAAATATCATCAGTACTGTTAGACTTATAGACAAATATGCAGTTCACATTAAGACAATTTCAGCTGCTGGCATCTTGTAATCCCTCCCTGGTTGTCCCTCAGATAGGCACTCCTTAAAAATGTCCCTCAGCTATAGTAAAGGGTTGATGCAAAACAGTTTAAAAGGATCACTACGATTTTAGACATCAGGTTAGAATAATCCCACGCGTTATTTCTCTCACCTTTTCTTGTCAAACTTGTCCATTCCTTCCAGAGGTTGAATGAACTGCATCACCTCCTCCCACTGGCCGTCCAAGATGAGCTGCCTGTTAAAAAGAGCAAATGAACAATTTAAGAGGCCTCAGTCATCACAGTCTGAAATGATATAACCTCTGATCTAAATTAAAAAGTCTTAGTCAAAGTCTTATCTTCCCTTTTAGGACACACAGCATGAACCGGCCGTACAGTCATACCTGAGGAAGAGCATGTCATCGGAGTAGAGTCCATTAATGACGCCGCTCTCCTTTTCTAAGGCCAGCATGCTGATGTGCAGCTTCCGGGAGTTCAGGAAGTCCAGGATCACCTTGATCACCTCGGCCTCCTTGATGCTGATCGTCTCCTCTGCCGTCATGGTTACAGATGTCTGGTGGCGGCTTACAGCTGGCTGGAAAACGGACCGAAGGGAAGAGGAGATGGGTGCGTTGTTGACAAAGCTGCATCAAATAAGAAAAATGGTTGATAACCTTAAAATCTGCCCACAATTGAAGAGAAACACCAATTCTATTACTTAATGTAACTACTTAGGCTCTAAAGACAGCTATTTTCAAATTGCAGAAATCTCAGACATGTTCTGTTGACAAATTGTGTATGAGATAAAAACACAAGCATGTTATTGAATTTCAGAAACATGGCAGGTAAGATATTTATTGACCAAACAATGATGTTCAGTTAATTTTTGATATACAGCTCTCAATATATATACAGCAATACCTGTCACAGTGTGGAAAGAGATGCGTGTGAGACGAGAGGAGGGGATGCACAGACAGCGGAGCAGTTTTAGATGAATGTCAATGACGTAAAACACTGACAAATACTCGAGCATGCTCCACAGCCCACACCGATGCCCGCTGGTTCACACACCGAGGACCCAATATATTCCCTGAGGGACTTCTAGTGTGTCCAGCTGCCCAATAACACCGCTGACCTGCCGTTTAAAAATGTCATTTATTATCCACAGCTTATCCAAACCAGAAGCAGTTCTGCCATATTCCCACAGGCACTAAGTTTAACAGTATGTGGTAGTTTAAATTGATCTTATATGGTGTTGTTGCATCCATAACATTCATTCTGGGACTTAAAATGGCCTTCCGGCACAATAATATTCCCATTGAGTGAACATGTTTCCCCATGATTCTCTAAGAATTACCTTTAAATGCAGGGTTATTCAGGGCCGGGCTGTTAATGGTTAATCACAGCAACATCTTCAGATACAGCAGGACATCAAGGGCTCTTTTATTTTGCATGAGCCCTGTGTGTGTGTGTGTGTGTGTGTGTGTGTGTGTGTGTGTGTGTGCGCAGTGAGAGGCTGAAGGGGCACTCGGAGCAGTGATGTCTCCGGGTGTCTGCGCCGGTGACACCGCCCCGCTGCCCCCCCACCCCCCCACCCGACACCACGTCCAGCTCTGGTCCTGGATGTGACAGAAGGTCTGCGGCCCAAACGAGACAGCCTCAGCACTTTATCTGCGCTCACACACACCTTGTTTACTTGTCAGCACATAGCGCGCACTCACACACACACACACACACACACACACACACACACACACACACACACACACACACACACACAAACGCAGCCCCTTAGTACTGACACGCAGACAGACGCTAACCCTGTCGTTTAATTCCTCCCCTTTTTAACGTGCAGGATATCAGACTACACCGGTGCTACGGGCGAACACGCCGCCGTGAATCCGTGCCAACTCCTGCTCACCTGTCACGCTGCGCCAACGACGCGCCGCATCAAAGCCGCTCCAAAGCCTCCAAATCTTACAGTGTCTGCGAAGAAAGGGACACTACGGGGCGTTTTGGAGGATGAAATCCCGGCCAGCGTTTGCAGAAAGGTCCCCTCTGCCTTCTTTGTGGTACACAGCTCCCGGTTGCCATGCGGACGCAGCCGCAAACCACCAATCGACTGTGGCGACGACGCCCTGTGGTCACACCTAGTTACAGCACGGCCAGTAGGAGCTCTCACCTGATGTACAGGGGACCAGAAAAAGCTGGGCCCGCTATGTTTTTAACTTGAATTGTATGAAACATTAAATAAAATATCAAATAAACATTAGGTAGCATGTGCCAAATATTTCAATACTTCACGCTGATTTGACAATTTTAGTGAAAATCATGATAAAAACGGAACTAAATTGATTTCATGTAGTACACTTATTTTAATTTGCTAGTGTGTAACTTATTCATTTTATATAAATATTTTAATAGCAAATAATGCCATTAAAAAATAAAATAAAAATAGCTTTCACTTAATGTGACCAGGTGACAAATCAGAAATCAAATCAGAAATCAGAAATGATTGGAGAAATACGACACGCATCTATATTCTGGATTTTACTGCTACTTCTGTGCGTTTTGTTTTTCATAAATCACTCTATGGGAAATATAGATATGACAATAATAAAAAAAAACAAAATATACATTTTATAAATATTTAAAAAATAGAAAAAGCACAAAACTCTAATATAAAGAGAGGTGTCCTATTTATTTTCTGCCTTACATTTCAAAGATGCTATTAAAAAATCATGGATTATGAAATATTTATGAAAAATTGAAACACTACAATCCAATGTAAAAAGGCGTGTCCTCATTGTTCAGTTTGGTGATGCATTATGATATTGATTTAGAGTGCCTACCTCGCATTTCATGCAAGCTATTGAAAATATATATATGTGTATATATGTATAAAGCTTTTCATTTTAGTCTCATCAACATTAACAGTTTTTTTTAACCTTTGGATCAGTTATATCTCCACATTATGTTGTTTCATCTCCTGCTCTACCAAACTCTGCTGATGTGTAGCCCAAGACCTAGGACATAGTCATTTGTATCATTTTGTATGCAGATGATACTCAACTATGCATTGACTTCGTAAACAAAAGTGATTTTAGTTACCTGATTAGTCTTCGATTGCTTCACCAAAACTATTTGTTGGCGTTTGACAATTTTCTTCAGCTCGGTGAGGATAAGCCTGAAGTTATACAACTGAACGTCTTAAATTTGACACGTCTCACCAAAAACTCAAAAATATCTACTCTAAAACTGTAAAAACAATAATTTCTACAAATCAATAAAAAGTGAAACCATACAAATAATGTCAATACTTTCCTCCTTTAAAATAATCATTTTGTTTCCAAATGAATGCCACATAAATGCTGAGGCCATGCTTAGTTTTATTAAATGCGAAAAAAGAAAAACAAAACAAGAAAAACAAAACAAAAATGAAACTACATGTTCAGCATTAGGTTGAATGACAGCACAGCGTCTGACAAAACAAAGTCATCATAGTGAATAGGTATGAGCTCACATGAACACACTGTACAATATTATTACAGTTTAAATAATCATTTACTTTGGCCTTAAGCAGCCAAAAAGCAGGTGGACAGAGCTTCTGCGGACAAATCCTTCCAATAAACAACAGAGAAGCACTTCTGTCATACTAGATTACATTTTCAAAGACATGTACATGCTCTCTTTTGGTCATAAATATCCCCCCAGTTGAAGACAAAGCACCATGTTAGCAGATGTTGTTGGAAACCGTATCTGCACATGGTGTTTATTTGACATTCTGTGGCAAAAGGAACATGACACTGACACCAATGAAACTCTGTGATGAGTCTCTACCCGTATGCAGCAACAAGGATCTGCTCTATTCTGCCTTGCATTATTTTGTGAAATTCATTCTCCTAGTAATAGAAAAAGAAATCCTAGAAAATGTCTGTGTTCCTGGCCTATTTAGGACACGTAGCAACAGACAAATATGCTGTTAATTCACACAATGCTTAGTTTGACTCACACATTTGCTTTACAAAAGAGCAACAGATGCACAGACGTGTTGAAAACCATAGCAACAGTGCGGCCATTTTGATGAATCAGGCAATACTTGCTGTGATGCGACTGGCTTTTTATAATAGCAGAGCAGTTGATTTTTTTTTTAATGAATCGGCAAATCTAAATGTTGCGTATGCACTATGTTTACTGCACTTGGTATTTTAGTGGATGCTTTTACCAAGTGCCTTCGAGTATCATAAGTGCAGACCTCTTTAAGATGAGTAAGCTCAGTGTGAATCTGAAGAATTTAATGATGTCAAGAAAGAAAAACCACCATTTAATTTTAAATCCTGATATTGACATATAGAGAAATCCTTCTCAGGTTTCATTATGTCTTCAGTCATATTCCTGATACAGTGGGTGAGAGTGTAATCGTACATTATATTAATATACTGCAGAATAAAAACAATACTGAGCTGTTTCATTTGTTCACAAATCTACTGTGAGCCAGCAGCAAAGTGATCTACAACACTGGTTCTCAAACTTTTTGGCTGAAGCGATGCCTCTTTATAAACCTCAAGTGCAAACAACCCAGAGGGTTAGCTTTTCTCTATCCATTAATTCTACTTGATTATTGGAAACCCGTCTTGGAGTTGTCACCCACTTCTCCACATTAGGACAAAAAGGAATCTCAAACAACACATATAAACATGACAGCATATTAGTATATTAGAAATATTTTTTTCACACATCATACATTACAGCTCATCGTCTGAAGGTGCCCTGACCCAAAGTTTGAGAACCAGTGATCTAGAGTAACGTCCTGCATCCTTTAAAAATCACTTTCTGGGTTCTGAAAAAGCTGAAACCGCTTGGCTTTGTTGAGCTTGAACACACATATGCTGTGTGGCTAACACTAGCTGTATGCAATAAGTTTTTTTGGCCCTTTGTAGTTTTACGTACCTTAATATACAAACCGTTTTACCCACAGAGATGAAGAAAAAAGTGTTCTTCCAAATACAAAAAAAACCCCTCTGTATATGCTGTTTTACAATCACCTCGTTACACTCGCGCTAAAACAAACCCGCTCATAAGGCCACACATCGACGGGATAACGCAAACACAAATCGATCTGTACATGAATTAAAAACATTCAGTGCTTCAGTGTACCCAATAAAATGTCTCAGCATTCATACTGTATCTGTTTCGAGTGTTTGGCACATGGGGAAAAAAAAAAAAAGCAACACTCACACATGCCTTCATAAACTGACTCCAACACGAGAATCTCTAAAAACACAGAAGTCATTAAGCATTTACATCATTCTTCAACAGTGGTATACATTCCAGTTGTTCATAATCTTTGTGTCATGTCCAGTCCAGAGAAAGTAGGAAAAACAAGGACAGGAATGCAAATGAGAGGAAAAAACTAACAAACATAAAATAAGACAAATATGCATTTATCTAACTGGCATTGCAGGTGCTTGAATCCTCATGGATATGTACAGTGAAGTGCAAATAGAAATGGGTGTGTTCATTGGATGGGGGAGTGATGTCTGGGCTGTCAAGTTCCATTAGGACTGGGCAGGCACTACTTTTTTAGGTGTGGCTGGCTTCTTCGTCTGCCAGAGATGGCTGTGGATCGTCACCGCGTCCACGCTGGCCGACATGGTCTTGGCTGGTATCTGACTGAACTGTTTCTTGTCTGAGTTGTACTTGTAGAGGCCGTCGATCATCTTGCGCGTGATGCTCTTGGGGCCGATGCCCGCCAGCTTGTTGATCTCCTCCGTCTCGGGGCAGTAAGTGTAGATAGAGCGGAACTGGCAGCCGGCATCGCGGAACAAAATCAAGAAGTTGTTGGCCTCCGATTTCTCCATTTCCTGTTTAGATCGGGGTAGAAAAACTTAGATACAGTGTAATGGTCGTATATGCTAAAGGAAAGCAAAGGTCTTGGGGATATTGGACTGTCTAAAAGTGTGACTTAGATTTCTGCCCCTCCTCTCTGTAAATATATTCTTACTCTTTGACAACAAACCTTCATTTGTACATACAGTTCCCCTTGGTTAGCTACTTTTATTTGAGAATTTACAGTAGAAACTTTCTTGGGACATATATGCCTTATATCAGACTAGTAAAAACAGAAGCGAGACAAAGGTCCCATGTCGGCCTGTAATCCACATTGAGTGGCGTGCAACGTCAACAGAGCCAGCAGGGGACACAGCAAGTGGGAAAAAAAAAACAATATCTGAAAAGCGCCATGCTGTTACCTCCAGGATCTTGTTCTTTTGCCCCTCATTAACCTTGCCTGCGAGGCAGCAGTGGGCCAGAGCGTTCTGGATGATGTGCTTGTTAGATTTGGCACTGGGCTCCTTGTAAAGCTTTGGTCCTGAATGACGACAGCGGAGAGAGAACGTCAAGATGAGGCTGTTGTCATGGCAACCCATCCAGTTATATCAAAGGAGAGACTTCCCTCCCTATTTTTACTCCATCTTTTGAATCATGTATGAAGATTTTTCCACTGATAGCATATCCGTGTGTTGGTGGTAGACTGACCGAGGATTCTGAGCTATGAATGCAGCATTTGGATAACAAAATAAAATGTTCACACGGCTGATGTATGTGATTCACATTTTATATCCACAAACGTGGGAAAACCTACCCAGAGGGCAGTGAGACAGGAGGATGACTAAACTTTGGACAAAAACAAATTACAATATTAAAGACATTATAAAAAAAACACTGTTGTTCAGTATTAGAATATTAGCTGCACTGGATACACAACTGATAATCAGTGCCATGAGGTTATTCTATAACATTAGCTGCTGTTACCACTTGCCGTTGTGATGTTAATATAATGTTTATTCTCCAAACTGTTTCGGCTAAACAGGAACTGTAGTTGTCAGTGACAGCTGGTTGGAACATTTGCATAGAAAACCTATGAATGTATGTGCTTCTTTGGCCTACCGGTGTACTCTGTGTTAGACGTAACGGAGGAGGTTGTGGATCCATTTTCCCAGTCCTTTTCTCCATTCCTGCTGCTGGAGCGACTCGGGGACAGGAAGCCATCTGCAGAATCAGGCCTAGAACACACACACACACACCCAGAGTATTAGATCACCTTTCTGCATGGGTGCTGCTTCTGAACACTCAGCAAATTATACTGTAACCAGGGCAAGAACCTACTGTACTATTATACAAGCCAACTAGATATTTTGAAATAAGGTGTCATTGCCAAAAATGGATTATGGAAATTAGGCTGGTGTCTGGTGTCATTTTCCCACCCTGTCTGAATCATGTTTGCATAGATTTATCCTTGACTGTGGAGGAAGCCGTTTCAGTGCACAGTTTGAGTTTGGATGCTCGGTTTGGGTCCGTAAAAGAAATAGTAAAGTAGCAAAGCTTGCAAGCACAGGCAGCGAGTGCAGTGATGTGATGCAGTCTGGCGCGTTTAAGGTCAATAAAAGAGGTCGATCAATTATACTGCAGCACTTGGCGTTAACTTGCTCTGTTTCTGGACTACAGCTGCAGTGTGTGTCCCCTCTATACGTTGGCATCCTCGTAAAACAAGGGATTTCGATCATAATGTATTTATAAAATTCACCATTCTTCCACTGTAAGTATGTGAAAATCAGTGGGAAATGTACAATAAGAGCAACTAAAGCCAAACTTAGCACATGTTTGCTTGCATTACTTTTTTGTGAACGTAAACTGGCCACATTAACAAGTCATTTTAGAGGGCCAAATCTTCAAATAGGATATAAAAGCGGATTAAATATCTTCACATGCTTCAAGAACAGCTGTGGTGCAGATTTTAAGAAAAGGCAACATAGGTTTAAATGACTTGATAAGATGGGTGTTTTATGTGAGGCGTGTTCTGCAGAACTGCTCAGTGACGAAGTAACTGGGGAAAAAAAAAAAAAAAATTAAACAATTTGCTTTGATGTTTTATCAGGAGCTGGAGTGTGACTTGGCGAGGAAGGCACAGCAGTGAGGTAAGTGGAAAAAGAGAGGTGATTGTTTTGTGGTGGGAGATGCGGCTAGAAGCGTAGCATTAGACCAGCACTCTGAAGTGAATCATAAGGAAGTATGGTGCTCTTGCTCGATCAATGCCAAATAAAACCCAGTGTGGGGGACGGGGTTTCATTGCAGGATTGGGCTTGGGACAGCGTGAAGCGCCTTAAGGTTGAAATACCAAGCAGAGACTAACCTTCTCCTTCTCAGTTTAGGAGAGCTCAGAAAGAAGAAGAGACTGCCAGAGGCTAAACTAGCACTTCTGACGTGTGAAACAGCAGGACAGATAAGTATTAAAAGGAGGAGGATAGAAGAATACGGGACAAATGTTAGACCTGAAAACTGGAGTTAGTCTGCAGAGCCTTGCATTAAAAAACACAAGAAAGGTCAGATCAATTAGCAGAGGGAATTAACAGTGGTTTAGTAAATGTGATTCTTAAGCAGGTGAAACAGGTTAATTATATCCCACATTAGCAGTGTGCCATGTCTTTGTTTCTTCTAGGATGTAAAGACTTTCAGATTGTCTCCTATGTTTGATCATACGCCGAACAACAAATTGGCATGAACATACAGAGGTTTTCAAACTTATCTAACTTTTAAAAAACGCTAAATGCTCCTCCTTTTCATTTTCTCCTGTTACACCGGCGATTCTAGACTTGTAAAAACATCTCACCTCGGCGATCTCTTCTCAGAGTGAGCGCTGTCGCTGTCTCCCAGGTTCAGGGAAGCAAGTGACAAGCTGGAGACTGAAAAGACACGTTGGCGTGAACCTGGAGGTGAGACATGATGTGGCACAGCACGACACAGTTACACCGACACCACGAATAACAACGCCACCAGGCTGTCCGCTGTGTTTTGTGCCGACGCTGTCCCAGAGCAATGCAGCCTCGGTGTTCGGGCTAAAACCAACTCTCACATTCAATAACACACACAATTCGTATGGCCACGCCGTGTAGCACATGCATGAATATGTATTAATACACGTCATATAATGCTTCATTTCACTGACTGAAACACACACTAGTATTGCATTGCTCCGTCACTAAATCAACGTGTTAAATTTAAAGTTCTACTGTATTATTTTGGGGCATTAGATGCAACACAGAATCATTGTCATTTGTTGTTATTTTATGTTAAACATGATATTTATATGTCTATGAATGCAAAATATACATTCATATCATGTCATATTAATTCTGGTATCGTAATTCACCCAGTGAAAGCTTAAATTAGCTACACGGATAAATATTTTTCTATTTTACTTTAACAAGATGAACACATTGGAGGAGACGTCAAGAATGTGGTTCAGTTTTTCTCAAGTGGCACAAAGCAAAGTGGCAGCAGGACACTGACTGGACAGATGGGACGACCTTGACCTATCAGGACGAGGGTCATCTCCATGGTTACCTGTGGCAGCTCTGACAGGGGTTTTCGGGGAGTCCATGCTGTCGCGATGGATGGACTTGGGGCGGCCCCGCCTTTGCTTGGCCCCTCCAGCTGGCCGAGGTTTGATGACGGTGTTCATATCCTCCATCAGTTTTAGCTGCTTCCTCCTGAGATATTCTTGCTTGATGAACTCCCTCCTGGCCTTGTCCTCCTCCTTCCTGATGCGCTCCTCATCTGCTTTCAGTCTGAACAGTCAGAAGCGAACAATAGGAGGGAGTTAGTGCAAAGAAATACTGTTCTAGATTCTAGATTTAAAAATTCTAGATTTAAATCTCAATTTGAAAAATACATGAAAACATCCGGCACTGCTGTGACACTTTCTTTACTTTCTGATGCAAATAAGCTTGCTAATCATTTTTTGGACAGTAGTGGAGTGAATTCAGATTTTTGGCAAAAAAAAAAAAAAATGAATTAAGCAAAAATAAAATGTAACAGAAAATGAAAGATAAAAACAAAATAAAAATATATATTGTAAAAAAAAACAAAAAACTTTTGGAACAAGCGTCCAATATTTCTAATGGTGGATATTAATTAATAATAAAAAACAATCTGGAGTTTTGACCAGACTAAAGAAAAGAGCACACTACACTGCGCTCCAATACCTGTGTGCTTATACTTTTTTTCTCCCCAGATGTGTCAACATACCGAGCTTCCTCCTTCTTCTGCTCCAACTCTGCCTCCAGCTGCATCTTCCTCTGCTGGCTCTCCTTCTCCCTTCTCATCCTTTTCTCCAGCAGCACAGCCCTCTTCTGAGCCATGTTCTCCTCGGCCTTTCCATCCGCCTGAGTCACAAAGAAGCAAAGTCAGTCACGTCGCACGTCGTTTGAGGTAAAGTGTGTTCCAGGCAGAATGAAAATCCATCAACATTTAGTGAATATTATAGACAATTAGCTGCTGTTCATTAAGGAAAGCTGACTGCTGATGGTTGTGACACTGATCAAGAGGCAGAGTTGAGTGTTATTGTGCGACACACCTTAAATCCTTTAATTCACCTAATCTAATATACTAAAGAAGATTATCCAAAACCTGAGCTGTCACTGCGAAAGGTCAACTCGCCTGTCTAAGTGGTAATGGGAGTAAAAAGGCTGGCAGATCTGAGCCAGGAAACTTTCTTTCTTTTAGCCACTTAAAATTTATTACGCAATTTTATGTTATCAGGCTGCTAATTTCAGTACAAATTGGTTTCATCCAGACTTTTCAAATTTTTTTTTATGAACATCCTCTGCTCATCCCTCAGCTCAGCATCCACTCACACAATCTATTCAACCCTTCGCCAACCCCACATTTCCACAGCTGTGCCTGAATTATTCACAACAGCCCCAGTTTCATGACCTACATCAAGGCCCCGACTGCAGCTTGCGAGCTTTCTTAAAACCCATAAATGGGAAGATGATGCTGTTCTCAGCTGGCATGTTTTCTGAACCATTCATCATCTCATGTTGGGAGCAAGCGTGTTTCCTGATAAAAAAAAAAAAACAAATGCGTGAAGCTGCCACAGCTTCACGTGTAACTGCCCTTCTTTCCAGACCTGTGGTGCTACATTTTAAAGCTCCCAGTGGGAGCGACCCGGACTATGTGGGTTATGGTTTTTATGATTTATGCTGCCGTTTCTTCGCTCTGCTGTTTTTTAGGATTGATGGTCTTATTGCCTGTGTCGTTACTCTGTGCCGTTTACTTGTTGACCAAATAATTCCAGTGCTGAGTCCAAATCCAGTACAACTTACTATATGTTATCGTACCTTTTTATGTAATCTAAAGAAACATCAACCGGTAAATGTTCATTCAACTCTCTTGAATGACTGTACTCAATCTTGTGCATTACTCATTTGGGCTTTGTGTAAATCCACTTTTTATTTATTATTACAAGACAAAGTCATGCAAAATATAGCCAGATGAATAAAAGTGAAGATGAATGAGTTTCAGTCGCCGTTTTTACACAGAGATCCCACAATATGGGCGTAATGAAGCTGGCTTTACTTTTTTTGCACTGAACCAAACAACACCGGCATAATGCCATGATCTGGAAGCAAAAGGGGGCATGACGTGGAACGGTTGTTTTATGCTAGATGCATCTATGAGTGTCGCAAGTGTCTACATGGCCAAAGTGATGTCACACCATCAGACACGGCCCTTCTCTGGGTCCTATGCATGGGATGAAAAAATGGAGAACTTTCAGGAGCTGCTGGTGGCAGAGATTCAACGCACTGAGTATAAAAGCTCCAAATGTTTCCACACAGTGTCAGCGTCTAGTGTTGTTCCATCCTGCTAGTTCATCCTTTTTTACAAAGATTTGGCTCTATAATTACTTCCCCTGCTGGCTTTAGGACAAACAACAAAGACCAACCCCCCCCCCCCCCCCGATTCAGTATTACACAGATGATGAGGCGAAATAATGGTGCAACATTGTTGATAAAGTAGTGTAAAGGAGGGCAGTTATGTTTCGTGTAATATGGTGACAGTTCTTTGAATAAAGAACCTACCTTGAAGAAGAAACCACGACACATCTTCTGTTCATCATCCGCATCTTCCACGCAACCCTGCTGCACCTCCAGACCATCATCAAGTGTCAAATCCTCCGGCGGCTTCACGACTGACAAAGGAACCTCAATCAAACTGCTCTTGGCTTGGCCTGAGACGTCTGGCTGGGGAGGAATCTCTGTAGGTGTCACCGTGAAGGTCTCTACCACGGGGTGGGCCAGAACCTCAGGAAACGAAGACTCTATGGTAGGTTTGAGATCTGCAACTGACTTCTGAACTTTCTGCTCATCTGTTTCCATGTCAGGGATTTTGGATTGGCTGTGATTCTTAGTTTCCTGGGTTTTGGCATTCGAATCTACTCCTGTTTGATCTCTTTTGTTCGGCAGGTTGGGGGAGCTGGGGGGTGAGTTGGCTACACATATACTGGCAAGCTCCTTCTCTGGGGAGAGGTGTGACTCCATCTGCTTGTTTTTATTTTCATTCGAGGCTACTGTCGCTGGATTGGTGGATGCCGGTTGCTCCCCCAAGTAAACGAAGGAACTTGCCATGGGCTGGCAGGGAGAAAATCGCCGCAGCCTGGGGATGCTGTCGACAGACTGTGGGGCAGTTAGGACTCGATTGTAAGGGGCTAGCTTCAGTTCACTGGGACGAGCGGTACGAGGATTACGTGAGTGGAAGGAGGCAGATTTGCGTTTGATGCTGGTTGGGGAACGGTGGGTGGAACGAGGAGAGTCGGCGGGAGAAGAGGGTCCTGAGGATCGAGTGACGGCTCCAGCTCGGCTGTATTTTTGTGGCGATGGGTTTGTATGTGGAGGAGCGATGACCCACGCCTGCTGATGCTGTTGCTCCCTCATGGCCATGATCACCTCCTGCTGCTGAGCCAGTCGCTGCATCTCAGTCTGCAGGAAGGCTAATGAGTGGTTGAGTTTCTCAATAGAACGTGTATACTCGGCGAGATCTACCTCAGTCAGCTGTGCGTGGCTTTGGCCACCTTCCTCTCCTGCACCAGGTGACTTTGCACAGCAGGAGCTTGTGCTGCTTTGCTCTGCCCCATCAGGTGTGTCTGCCTTGCTCCTCCCAAATTTGATGATGGGACTTGTGCTTGCTGCCTTGCCTTCTCCGTCGATTTTCCCTCCTTCCTCTCCACTGGCAGCCCCGTCTCCTTTTCTCTTCACCACATTGAGGAACGCTGAGTGACCCATCTTTTGCCGATGCCTTGTAAAAGCAGCCTCCACTTTCTTCTTTTGTGCTTCAATGGCTTTACGTTTCTCCTCCAGCCTCATTCTCAGCTGTACCATCTCTGTAGCCATGACCTGAGCGGGGTCATTGGGTGGAAGTTGCACAGGAGTGGGCGATGCTTGGGCAGTGAGGGGCGGTGTGGTTTGTTGATGGATGGGGCTGTGCTCAGGGGTCGGAGCCCAGGAGACAGATAATGGGAGACCAAACTCAGAGCCTTCAGGAGTGGTCTTGAGGGAGCTGCTGCTGCACCTCCCTGAGTCTGGTGCTGATGGATTGTGCTTCCTCAACTTCTGCTCAGCAAAACTGGTCATCTTCAGTCCTGAGGGCGATTTGCTCTGGTTGCTCGGGCAGGGGCTTGGTGTGTCCATATCAAGGTCCATATTGACAGAGCAGTCTTTCAGAGAGGAATCCTCATCCAGCATGTCGTCTGTTCGGATATGGATGCCAGTGTCCACCTCAGTGGTGTCTGTGGTGCTCAGAGGCCCTTTAGAGTCCACCTCTGACACTGGCTCCAACCCAGCAACACCAGCCCCGTGGTCCTGACTGTGCAAGAAGAAACCGTTGTTGATCCCCTCCACTGCGGCCCTGCTTGGGCTGTGGATAATCTGGAGAGCTTCTTCCATGGAGGGAGCTGTAGCCATGACACTTCCGTGTCCATTAGGATACGCCTTCTTGCCAGGCTCCATACCAGCCAGGCTGTCGGGGCAGCCCTCCTCCTCAATGCCGACAGTCTGTCCGTTCACCGGCTGGAAGGACAGGTTGCGCTTCATTCCACGGGGCAGGTGTTGGACCTTGAAGCCAGAACCATCATCAGTGCTGACGGACCTGACCATGCCACGAGTGGAGGGAAGGGGCCCGGGAGCAGAATCCTCTTTGTCAAAGGGGATGTCAAAAGACACTCCATAAGGCCCAGACCTTAACATAAGAAACAAAAGAAACTAAATGTCCACTTACTGTTTTGTATTTCCATCAAAACGTAAAAGGGTATTTGAGGAATAACCAGCACACAATGGATAGCAAATATTACTGACCTTTTCTCTTTAGGCCAGGTGCCGAGGTTGCCATCGACAAAGGACATTGAAGTTGACCTCTTGATCTCTCCTGGATGGCGCAAATAAGCAAAGCAAGAATCAGACTTGTTCTACCTACAAGTGATCATATTTTGATATTCATACCTGATACAACAGCTTAAGAAAAGATAAATAATAATTTTGAAAAATTACCTGAGCTTCGAGGCTGGGGTCGAAGGGGCAAACTAAAGAAAGAGAGACAGAAAATGACATACATGTGATACGTAATAATCTATATTTCAATTGTGCTTTTTAGCTTTAATTTGTCCAGCTAAGGATTTTGGTGTACAAGCTGATTTTATCTGGCATTTAAAAGTCCTATATATTCACACCTGCAAGCTGCCCACCACATATAAATTCGCATTTTTCACACTGAACGCAGTCATTTGGACTAGCCTACCTGGGTCTCTCAGGACTTGGGGGTCTTTCCATGAAGCTCCTCTTGGTTGCCTTGGAGATAGGGATGGCTGGGATATTCTTCAACAAGGACGAGGGCTCTGAGGTGACACAGCAGAGACAAATGATCAAACTGCGCTTTCTCAAAACAATACTGTACTTCAATTTCCACACAGTTACTTAGCTCTCTGTATATTTAGGATACAATACACCTTCAGGTACCTTTATGGCTAGCATTTCTTCTAGCACTTGCCAACACCTCCTTCTACACGTGACACTACAGTTGCTATTAGTATTATAAAAGCCATTGTATGGTCAGAATTTAAGACTTGCCTGTGCCTTCATTGTCCAGCGTTCTTGGTTTCACAAAAGACGGCTTGACCACTTCAAACCACCAAAACAGTTCTGCCATGAACTCCAGGTAGTTATTCTATGGAGACATTCAAAGGAGATTAAGATTAGAAACATGATAAACATAAAAGCAAACATGTAAATATAAAGAGATTTAAACATGGGATGACGTCGTTCAGCACAATGATACTTGTAAATGAAAAAGTCTGCAGCAGTGGACAAATGTCCTGTAGGTACTTCATCCACAGCATCTCCTGCCATACAATTGCATTGTAGCTATTTGTCCAGCAGGTGTCTCTGTTAACCCTTACAGAGACGCTGAGGTGATGAGTATTTATCCCGTCCTCCAGTCTGCACATAAATAATTCACCAATCTTGCTCCATTTCACAGAGTACCCTCTAAAGAGAAAGATGCTTCATAGTTCAACCCACAGTGAAGTAATTTACAAGGAGATCTACATTCTTCATCCTTTCCAGCAAGGCATTTCCCAAAAACGAGTGACAAGTAAAACAATTAAAATGGCTTTCTTAACATGTTAGAAGGCAGGCTTTTCACACAGTAAGAATTTATGTTAGCTGAGCTAATGTAACCAACATCATCGTCATCATCATCATGGTTTTTCACATGCTAGATAAGCTAATCTTCTACTTACATAATAGTGTCAATAGTACCTGCGGTGGAAGGGAGAGGTGATTAAGGCATTAACCTCATTACAAAAATTGAGGTCAGCTATTTTTTTCTGTTCTCAATCACCAGCATGAAATCCAAAAGCCAACCTGAATTAGATCAGGTAGGAAATGTTGCAGGGGTCTTTGTCACTGCCGTGCCGGGTCACGTCCATGTCTGAATCAGGTCAACATACAGTGGGAGGCCAGACTGGCTGAGGACGCTGCACTGCAAAAATATCCATCTTGCATCCCTTACCAACTAATTTCCCTCAGTATAAATTTTTCCAAAACCCATTGTTGAAAAATGTGGGAAAGATTACTATGAAAGACGATTGGACTTGTTCTTAGAGAACAAATGCTTCTGTGAGAGCTGCACTGTATTAATGAGGAAATATGTGTAGCCTTAAAGAAACTTTACTCAAAAAACAGCACACGGTTCAACCAGTGTGGCTGATGGCCTCTTTGCCAACAAAATGTCATATTCAATCTAAAAACACATTTTAAATGAATGTCATGATCTTGACATAATAAGATAAAATCAATCAAAAACTAATTATTTTCCATTGTAAACTTAATTCAGTTCAGGCTTTTTTTTTTTTTTTTCCAATTTCACATAATTCAGGAATCAATATTTAACCCATCATCATACCAAATTGGCTGTTTTTTGCAGTGAACATAACGGCACACTCTTACAAATGCACGTGTGCACAGACGCATACATATGCAAAATGAGTGAGGACAAGCAAGGGACGACCTTGAGGAAACCCACCCCCTCCCCGCCCTCAGTCCATGGTCCCCAGACAAAGACAATGCTGCATGGCTCAGCTCTAAAGGTACCTGATTCACCTCATCAGCAACATTTCACTCTACCAAGCACACACCAGCCAACACACAAACGTCATACATGCACACCTTAAGCCCCCCTTCCTGCAGCCCAAAAGCACACCAGGAGGGGAAGAGCCAATTAACACCAGTAGCAGTGGTTTCCCTAGGGTGTTACTGCAGCATTTCACGTTTTTTGTACTCCTTTTTGTCTTAACCTCACATGCCAGCATGCAGAGCTGCAAATGTGAGAAAAGGTGTGTTGATATGACCATGGTTCACAGAGTTATCCAAATAATTCATATAAAGAGGATAAATACAGAATTATCATGCAAGATGAACAGTTAATCTAGAGAGCAGCTTGAGTCTTTCATAAATTAGCAAATTTTCACTTTTTTCAGCCTTTGTTTTGAGTTTTGAATTTGCCCTTCCTATAACTGTGGGGTTACACAGAACATCAACACAGAATTAGTAACAAACAGCTAGTAAACAGCTAGTGAAATACCAATGTGCTGGTTACCTTAAGGTGTATTCACCATGTGAAGCCTTCCTTAAAGTGTTAAGATGAACAGGAAAAAAAGAAGGAAAGAAAGAAACAGAGACAAAGATCTCCTATCGTCCTCCCAGCTGCGATTGGTGGCGAAAGCCCAAAATGACTTCTCTTCTCCCATCTGTCTGTCTGACTACTACTGACACACCAGGTGTGAGTGCTATCGCTTAATGCCACCAGTCAGCAGCCACACACACACACACACACACACACACACACACTCACGCAGATCCCCAGACAGCCAACCGCCGCTCCACCACTGCGCCTCTCTCCATTGACTGGCATTACTGCCAGGTCTGCAGTGTTGCCAGATCTGTCTGTGTGGAGATTTTGAGTGTTTCAGTCCCAGGATGAAAACAGGAACCTGATTGGTGACTACGAGAGGAGAGCTCGTGGTTGAGGGAGGTGGGGGAGGAGGGAGCTAATGTGTACACGCACTGGCAATGTATAGAGTTTGCATGCGTACAAATGCACACAGCAGCTCACACATAAACACCCTCCAAATTATTTTATGTTATCCAACTCAGCACGACGCTAGGCCTGGACACACACTGAGCACTCACTGGGCATTAATGTCAACAATCATTGAGCCAGAGGGTTGATTAAAGGATCTAGGTTCTGCAGCCAGACAGACAGACTCACTCCAATCTGGAAAACCCACTCTCTTGATTTACTGCCAAGTTTCTCAGGCTGCCCTGAGCTGCCCGCAGAAAAACCTGGGCTTACATTACATTTGTAAAAGCTGTAAGCATGCTGTAAACATGGCCCCACACAGACAGAAGTCACCAATGCTTTAAGTTAAGAACTTCAGTGGAAAAATTGTAGCGATGACGTGAAAGGATATTAGGACAATGAAAAGAACAATCATTACCCTACATCACATGATATTTGAACTTGAGGAAATTAGGGATATTCTGGTGCAGTTAACTAATGACTCAAATGCAATGTAATTCAGTATCCTTTAAATCAAAAAGAGAAATCAGTTTGGGTTTAATATCGCTACAAACTTGAAGAAAAAACAGTTTTTTGGTGGACTTAGTTGGTTTGTAATACTGTGTGTGCAAAATGGAACAAACCTATATCTTTCATCGCTGATACTGCAGACAAACAATCAACAAACTCAAAGCCACGTTGAAGAGGCATCTAATGATTTACTGTGTGTTAATTGCCTTCCTCGGGGGCATCCTCAGCAGGTCTGCTACAAAACCTCCTGGTAAAGAAGAGGCAAATGCTGGCAAAAGCCCAGCTGGTGAATTTCATTTCTCCTTCTTGGATCCACAGATGGTAATTTAGATGTGATGTGAATTAATTAAATGAAGAGCCAGTGAATGGGCTTGTGCTGGCGTGATTTACTAGCCTGGTGTCCATTAGGAAAGAGTGGCCCTAAGTAATGTGTGTATTTTATGGCTTTGGGGGTTGGGTATTGAATCGAGAAACTCTTATAGAGACATGCTGAACATAATATAGACAAATCCCGTCTTTACCAAACGTATAAAATATCTCAACTTTCACCCCGCTTCTTAGGGTACCCTTGAGGGAACCAGACCCTCTCTACTCTTGTGGTTTTATCTGCAGTGCTCCACATATTCAGCCACAAAGAAGCACGTGGAATCTGACACGGGGCTGCCAGACAGACTATTGTGTGTATGTGTGCGCGTGTGTGTGTGTGTGTGCCCGCATGTATGAAGACACTCGCTCAGCTGTCAAATATTCAGGCTGCGACGCTTCATGCTCAGTTCCAGTTCTCTGCACATACAGAATGATTTCTTTGGATGACTGATAATATCACTTTTAAATGTCTGACCCACGTCAGGTGCAGTCGAGCCCTCGTGTTTAAAGTGAACTGAGGTATCTCCTTTAATGCTCATCCGTCAGGTTCTGTCCTCGCCATGTCTTCCATGTTAATGCTGCTTAATCAAGCAGATTAATTAATTGATCTTTATCTCATTTGAAGATTTGCATTACAGGTGACATTACAGCGGATCTGTTAATTAGTTGATTAACAGAAAACTCATTAGATGCAGCCCTAATTAACATACAGGTGCATTTTCATTGATTTTTTCGTGCTAAATATCTAAGTGGTTCCATCGCAATTGAGAAACTGGCATCTGTATAGTTTGATGTTCGTCATTCTAAATGGAAAACATCACATGTAAATCACATCTCCTGGTGTTTCAGTGATGGGTATGCCTGAACACATGCTGTCCCTCTTTTCTCTCTGTTCCCAGTTCAAACTCTGTGCTTGGTGAAAGTGTTATCGCTCCTCCTAGTCTCTTCTCTCCCGTTTCCATTTTCTTCCACATTGAGGCAAGGCATTTAACAGGAAGGGGAAGTGAGAGAGGTGTTCTCTCACTTCCCCTCCCTGTTAAATGTCTTGCCTCAATTCCTATAATAAGGTCTCCATTAGTATGACGGGCCATGATGTACAGCTAACTGAGAGTGTGATTGCCTGGAAACTGGGTCAAGGTTACTGAATCTAACTGGGTCTGTGTGCAGTTCTGGCTGGATTGCTGCTCTCAGGCAATAACTCTGCCCTGCTGGGATTTTCTTCTGATCCCTTGTGAAGTCGGTGTCAGCAAAATATTGCTACTGACTGGTTCACACAATTTAATTACTTTTTTTTTATTCAATATGTTTAGTCGATGTGTGCGAGCTTTGGGCTGCTTGGATTGTAAGATGGAGGACATTTTAATGCTGTTCATCATGTTATCCTCGACCTGCTTATTAGAATATTAGTACAAATATTTATATTGCTGCTATTGTTAATGTTGTAAGATTTTTCACGTCCCAGCTACAATACTCCAGGTCTCTGTGTTAAAACAGAATGAAGTGAAATATATTTCCTTTAGCTTCAGATGGAAGCACAAAATACGACTGGCAGTAGCAAAAACCAATTCCATTTCAATAATGAAAAAATTATTTATATCACTGTCACAAACCGTCTTTTATCAGTGACTAGAAAGTCCATGTAATCAATTCAACTCAATTCAACTTGAATTTAGTGCGTGTAAAAAAGCTTTCAACAGCAGGATGGAACCGTGGCTGAAGCGGCATGTTTTTAAGTTTAACATGGCATGAAATGTGAAGTTTAGTCCGTTCAGACAGTTTACTGTTGTTTGTCCTTTCGGTGACCCGTGTTCAGTCTGTGCAGAGAACAAGTGTTCTCCACTAGAGGACATGCTGAGGCAGAGCCAGAGTCATCCAGTCACATCAACCTTTTTTTTTTTTTTAACTGCTTATGCAGCAGGCAAAGCGCATTGAGATGGACACATCAGGGACAAACAGAAACACACAGCAGAGACGGAAAGCTGCACCAAAGGACCAGACGAATTGTAATACACCGTCTTTGTGGTAGACATTGTGCCTTTTGTGTTGTTACTTTTTGATTAAGTGGGACTTGTGGCAGTTTAATTTGATTTCTGTATTGTCAAAAATACAAATATGAAAACAACTAGAGCAATGTTTTCAAACCGACATAATTAAAAAAATATATATTAATAGAATATTAGTGATGCACACCCACATAATGCATAAATGTAGCATGTGAGCGTGTAAGAAAAGGACAACAAGAATAAGAGCTGTCAACAACCACTCGCAGCCCTGCGTCGAGTCAGCGAGAGACAGAGAGAAAGACAGTGAATGATTTAGAAAAGTAAGGAAACAGAGAGACAAGGCATGATAGGAGGATATAAAAAATAAAAACAAATCACAGAAAATCAGCATGGAAGACAAAAGGAAGAAACAGAAAATAAAGAAAGACAGAAAGACATGGTGAGCAAGTTATGGAAGGAAACTTTATAAGCAAACTATGAAAGAAAGTAAAAGAAAAGGAAGGGAAATTAAAGAAGGAAATTAACAATGAGAGACGAGGAAAGAGTGTGTGAGGAAAGAATGAAAGAACAAATGCAGACATGTTGGGAGAGCCGCTCTTCAGGCTTGTGGTTGGTGAAGACGGATCGTTTGGATTGAATGTTTTTTTTCCACAGCGTGACTCACCACACTGGCTTACAGAGCTGTCTATTTCTCCTGTTTCATTTAGCCTCTCTCGCTGGGTAGCACACCATATGGTTTTCTAATCTATTCATGCCGAAACACTCTGATTTGTAAGATTTGTATCAGTTTATGGAAACAATCATTAACTTAAGCATAACTCGACATTTTGATTTTCCTGTAATGTTTTGTAAATGTGGAAACTAAGACCTGACATGACTCCTCGGTTTTTTAAAAAAAAAACCACTGGGTGCTTGGATTTTATGTGAGCAGCCGTTTCATATGAGGTCACATTATTTCTGATGGTGTTTTTTCAACCAACTACAGCACCGGCCGCATTTCTTCTTTCGGCTGGCACACGATGAGAACATCTTACAGGCTACGATTCAAAAAAATCAGCAGCTCAGCAGTTTAAATTCTGACAGATATTTCTCAAAGGCTGTAATGGATATTACATTCTGACTGTAAAAGCAATTTCAGAGACGTTGTTTTCAGAGAGATGCAAACGGGATCATCCTCACAATGCAATCATCAAGTCACTCCACAGATTTCTGTTCTGTGACATAGAACGTGTTCTTACTAGAAAGAACTGAAAATTCTTTAAAAACAATCATTGAGCTCAGTTTACAAGACCATCCATCTTATCCACAGACCCTGACAGGGCGCCAGTCAATCACAGGGCTGACACATAGAGATGGACTATCATTCACGCTGACATTCACACCTACAGACAACTTAGAGTCACCGATGAATGTTTTTTTTGGACTGAACCCTCTTGCTGTGAGGCAACAGTGCTAACTGAGGCACCACCGTAAAAACCAAGTGGCTTCTCAAAACGCATGATCTCATGAAGGGAAATTAAACATTTCATTTCAAAAAATTGTTTCTGTACAATAGAATAGATATAATAGAATAACTGCGCACATTTGTTTTGGTCTAAGATGCTGAGAAACTGAATGAGGAACCTTTAAATGACTAAGGTAAAAGGCTCCTGTCTGCACTAGATGTATAACAGCTTACCGACTAAGCTTATCAAGCACCATCAGTGGTTTGGTACAGAGGTGAAGGTCAAATGATTTCAATTGCAACAGCAAAATACTGGAAATGAAACCCCAAACATTAGGATGGACTGCAGCCAAGCTTGAGCACTACCTTGATGGTGGAGGAGGCGTAGAGCATGTCCTCCAGGCTGAAGTGGCAGCAGTTGTTCAGGTTGTCTTTGCAGAAGTCCTGTATGAGCTGCATGTTGTACAGCCGATCGGCCAGCGTCATGTTCTCCTTCAGACAGATATCTGGCGGGGCAGAGGGAGCCATCGGGTGTCAGGGTCTGTGTGGCTTCAGAGTGAATTTGACGACTGCAGGGGCTCTGGTTATAACACACACCTCGGTGGTTTTCAGTGTATGGATGGCTTTTGTTTAAGATCAGAGATGGGAGCGGCGTGTTACGAACATTGTTCAGGACCTTTTATTGAGGGACTGCTGAGGTATTTGAGCTTAATGGTCTGTGAATGACTGACCAATCATGACAGTGGGCCGCACTAACCTGTGGGCGGAGCTTTGTGTTAATACATTTAAGGTGTAAACAGTGCTGAGTGATTGATCTTTTGTCCCTGTGATGCTCTCAGTGGAACGCTTGTGTGTGTGGTTATCTGCTGCATATGAATGTGTGAGTGTGTGTGTTTGTTTGTTTGCCGCTATCAACACACTTCATCAGCAAGCTGATTAAATTACGTTGCATCTTTTGTTTGTGATTTTTGATCTATGGAATGGACCATTCAGGGACAGGGGAGAAAAAACAAATGACACAAATCTGCCCCAAAACTCTGTGAAAGTAAAATCTATAATCTTTCCCAATTTTTCCTCACAATGAATACTGTTGGGAAATAAAAACAATGTATGAAAAAAAGAGAGAATTGCTCGGTTATTCGCTTCTATTATTTGAAAATGTGCCTTTTTAGCGTTTAGCTAAATAGCTCAATTTCAATGAGTAGAAGCAGTTCAAGCATCAACAGAAATTATGGTCACCTTGTGCTGTGTTGCAAAACCTGCAGATGTCCTGTTTCATCCCAACACAGACAACTATTACTTCATCCCACACAAACTGTAAGCTCCTTACCATCCAATTGTAGCAGCTGAGGGCAGTAGAAGTGCATCAGAGCAGCCAGGGCCGAGCCGTCTGTGCTATCTTTCAGCAGATTGTCCACTGGGGGGATCCAGGGAACCGGCTGGGTCGAGGCCTGCTCCTTCCTGTAGCGTGCCTGCGTGACACGAATTACATACCCATAAACCAAAGTGCATTGTGCAACATTAGTCTGCATCTACAGTAACTGTAAGGTGTACTTGTCCTTTTATTTCTTTTTCCAATCGTTAATCGTTGCTGCAAAATTACTCATGTGTAATGGTGCAGCCGGTGTCACTCTCTCTCTTTAACACTAGAGCACATTGAGGTTTCATTACATTTACTCATGTATGAAGGTAATCGAATAGTTCTGAGGCCTGAAAGCGTGTATGGTAAAATGTTTCATTTGTTGAAACTAAACATAGTCATAGTGAGCCCACTGAGAGGGAATAAAACCCATTATGGTAAGTATCAGCACAAATACTAATGGAGCGACTCCGGGATTATTTCTCCATCGTTGTAATCTTTGTTAGTCCTAGTGGTAAAATACCAAATAACTATTCTCTGCATGTTGAACACTATCACTCTAACTATAATATTGAATATTTACAAACAGCATTCTAAATGGCAAACATTGCCATATACATGTGCCATTTTTAAGTACAGTAACTGTATATATAGCAGACTTTCTACTGAAACGCACAATATTTGAGGTGAGAAGAGACAATGTTACAAGAGGCTCTGGCACAGGGACTGAGGAAACAATTTCATGCCAAATGCTCCCAGACATCCCATCTCTGAAATGAAATTCTAATAAAATTAGTTTTTTGTTTTCATTTTTTCAGCTAATCTCTTGGGACCTCTTCAGTGATTCCCCAAGGGTGTCTAGTTTCCCTGACAATGACCTTTGTGTTAGCAAATAGGAAATACACTTATTCCTAATGTTTTAACACACCATGGATTTCAATAAATGTGCCTATTAACCAGCAGTTAATAGAGGCTGTAGAGAATAAGGGAGAGCTGATGTTTAATGTAATTTGCACTCTACTGTTTTATCTTAACGGCTACTAACAACAGATACACTTTCATTATTTCTTTTCATATGTTTGCTGTACAGTAAATCACACGGGTGCGGCACAGAGGAACACTTGTTATGCAGACCAGGGGAAGAAAGAGGAAAAGCTGTGTTTATGTAACAGGTTGACACACACAGTTGGACAAAAGGATGGCAATGAAGACAGAGAGGGGAGACAGAGAGTAGGGACATCACTATGGATACATACAGTAGACGGCAGAGCGCTGAATAGCACCGATTAGTTGACTTACAGGCACAAGCTTCATGTACCACTTGGTTGGAGACTGCAGCAGCACAGAAAAAGAAAAAAACAACAAAAAAGACATACCTGTTAGTCAGATTAGTTAGTAATGCGATTAGTAATAAAAAGCAAAAAACATGACAGCTGTGAGATCAAAGTAAGGGAGCCTGTGTGTTATTGAGGATGCAAGAGAAGCAGCCCACAGATCCCAAATAACTCTGAAATAGTGTTTAGCGTAATGTGGTGTTGAGTTTTGAGTGTGTGTGTGTGTGTCTTAGGCTGTTTGCTGCTCATACGTCTACAGCATAAGAGTTATGACCACACCAAATATAGGCCTGTTTGGGAGTTCATAGTCAAAATTTGTCTACAATTAAATGCCACTGAACAGAGAACAGTAACAGAAAAAACATTTAAAAACCTCATATGAAACATGACAAGCATGACAAGACATTGGATCATTAGATCATTAGTTAGGGTAGCTTGACGATAGCTCGACATCTGAATCTGTGACACGCACCTGAATCTGTAGTTGTTGTGAATCACTTCTGAAAAGTCATTCAAATCAAAATTCATTAAAATCAGAGATGAGCTGCATTTTCAGTGAAAATCACCGTCAAAATGTGTTTGATGTATGCAGGTTTGATTCCTCTAACGGCTTAGGTGCCCATCAACACGCATACATCCTACTTTACTGTCTTTAAAGATAACCTAATAACCTGAACCAATACATCTCCTCTAAGTTCACTGCCAATATATTGAAATATAACTGTGAATTATGCTGAGTTCAGAAAATAAAAAAAATAGCTGAGATAAATTTTAGACATATGGCAATAATGGCACCAACAAAATGAAGAAATGTATGTTATTGTCGCTAAAGAGGGGAGCATCAGCTAAATACCTACAGTAGCTAAAAAAAAAAAAAAAAAAAAAGTCCCACTGCATAAATGTAACCAAACTGTCAGCTATCCACTGACAATGTAAGCTGAGTCTAAGAGAAGAGAGGCTTGCCTCAGTTAAAAGCTAATTCCCACACTAGCTAGAGGCATCAAAGAACCAAATGTGAGTGCCACTCAAAGTGGCTGGCGAGTGTTCAGCTTCAAAGGTGACTTGTGATAAGTACTTTGTACTGACACCACCAAACTAAATAATAAAGGCAGCGAGAGGATGAAAAGAGCAATTGTAACTTTCCTGAATTTTCCTGATTTGATTAATGTCACAGCTTTCTGAATGGTAATTAGAGTCACCAGTAAGAGTCTAATGCCATCAGAGGAACACACCACATGTAATCTAATACACAACATGTTAGCTAATCAGTTTTATCTATTTGCCGGTGAATGGACGACCTTTGAAACTGATATCACAGACTTAAATGCGACTCTTGATGCGTAGTGTTCCTACACCCTGCATTGTACGTGTGAGCTCCTTTCATTGTCGTGTCATGTATTTTAGGAGCATTCATGATGAAACTGTACATATAATTACATCTATTTACCAAACACAGGAGGGCAGGCTCCTGGACATTTGTTGTACTTATAGCAAGTTAGTTTATTCTGATGCACGTCTTCCAAAACAAGGCGACTGCGATTCCTGACTTGAAGAAACCTATTGAAAGCTATACTGCACTCAAATTCAATGATAGTATAAAGGATATTTGTTGGCAGAGAGAGAGAGAGAGAGAGAGAGAGAGGACAAATTCTGCCCTCACGTCAGCTCTCCAGGCCAAGCGGCTAAAAAGCTGCTCTCTTCAATACATGACCTCACAAAGTCAATGCAGACTGTCAGGCCAAACTGAACATTTGGTTGGCAGGAGGGGAGCATAGCGTGAGACAGAACAGGGGAAGATCACGCATCAGGTTATGATCATTTCTCATGACTGTCACTGAAAACCTGTTTTTTTTTTTTTATAGATCCAGTATAATCAGAAATATATGGACCAAAGAAGTAGATTCTAGTATATATATTTAAAATGACGCACAACAGGCAAACATATATTACTAGAACAAAATATAAGCAGCACATCTTTTTCCTCCCTGTAGATTCTGTGCATCATAATTAATGTATCATATTGTGTCTTTAAACCACTTGCAGTACTTTAGGTCTATTGTTTTTACCAGTCTGAAGTCATTTTAGCATTCATGATTAAAGCTCAACAGATACCTATGAAACAATCTGTTGATTTTCAAACTATATTTTTATACCAATACGATAGTTTGGTATAAAAATGGATAGCAGGCCAACCTGAACTTTCTATGACAGGATACTCTGACCACACAAAACCAAACTGTGCTGCCCCACTTTAAGAATAAGATGGAGGGGATGAAGACTGCCTGCATCTAAAGTGATGATCTAAGACTGTGGGCTAAGCAGGGTCAAGTCAAACAGAGTCTAAAATCTGTTATAACCACCAATCAAACCCCTGGGGAGAGGTAAGGCCCTCCTCCATCATCTCCTTATAGAGGAACACACACACACACACACACACACACACACACACACACACACACATTATACTCATACACACACATGCAACCCCACTCATCTCCACTTCAATCATCCTGCGACTCTCCCTCTTCCCGTCAAAGTTCATCCTCTGAAGCCAGACATGTCCGGTTGAGCTGCAGCTCAGCTTTTGCAACTTAAAAGGATTAGTCCGCTCGTCTCTGTCCTGACGTTGCCTTTGCGGTCTACAACCCCCCCCCCCTACTGCCCTTCACCCCTCGGTACAGGTTAAAATAAAAACACTGATGCCTGGCTGAGTGTTACAGTGTTGTCCTAGGAGGGTACACGTCTCTCTCAGTCTGACTGAGACAGTGGCTTCCTGTGTGACTCACACTGCAGTCATACTGCAAAGACAGAAGGGGGTCGGCCTGGGGAGGGTGGGTTGGGGAGTGATGGAGGGATAGAGGGAGGATAGATGGAGCTGCTAGACATCAGCAAAAAAAGAACACTAGCACACTATATTTTCGCATTTTAGTGCAGTTTCAGTTAAGTTTTTCTGTTTTTTTTCAGTGTGTAAAAATGTTGTCACCAAAAATACAAATGCTAATTACCCGGAAATACCTCATCTTGTTCTGATTGATAAATTGGCCATTTCTTTGCCTCTTTTTTGGACAATCAACGGCAATTGTGAGGGTGGTGCTATAATGAAGTGTTTTGAAGCACACAAAGGCAAACTAATACTTTTAGTTTGTTTGGTCGGAAGGAAAAAGGGCAAAGAAAGAGTGAATTTTTCTGACACGGGGGGAGTCATAAGGAGTACAGAGCATCAACATATGTTGTTATTTCTGTCATAAACAACTGTTTGTCCATTTGGCAGATAAATATTTATTTCTGATGTGATTGCAGAAGCAGAGGGAGGACAGAAAGCATCAGAGAACAATCTGGTGGTTTTATGACCATCCGGTAGAAATTGTGCTCATAATTTTATAACTGATACACACATGTAAAAAATATAGAATCTGAAACATTGAAATATGACAAAAAAAAAAGTAATTGAATGGTGTTAAAGTCATTATTAAATTAAAATAGACTGTGCCCTAAACTGCCAACAAAGCACACAGTTGTTATGTAACATCTCCTGTCTGTGACCGCCACTGTCCTGACTGAGCAACATGCAGAGTGGTTTTAAAATGGGCCAATACAAATCATTATTTCAAGCTCAAATCTCACAACTACAGTACAACGCAATGCACATTACAGGTCTGTCTGATAGCTAAAATGATTGATGAACACTTTTAAACTTTGAGGTGACAAAAACAGACTAAATCTATCTGTTTCAGCAGCTGCAGCCTGAGACACTGACTGAAATACAATTCATACAAGCGTACTCCAATTCATCTGAAATGAGCTGCGCCATCCAGTGACCGACAATGTAAGCCATAAGAGAGGGAGATAGAGGGAGATGGTCACCATGAGGACACACAAACGCTTCCTCACAACTTACACTCACTCACACACCAAACCGGGTGAGCCACCCCTGAGCTTAGGGATGATGCTACTGAAGGGCCAGCTCTCAGGCTCGGGGCCCAAACAAACCGATGTGTAAACACTCACATCGTGAGCAGGCACGTCCTCCCATGTGAGACATGTGACACGGTGACGACACTGTAAGAAAACTCTGTTTTGATTTTAGTCAGTTTTCATAAGAATTTTCTTGTTCAACAAGCATAAAAAAATGTAGTGATGAAATAATGTGATGTCACTTATTTTTGATGCAACTTCACTGATTCAAAGTGTGTGTGTGTGTGTGTGTGTGTGTGTGTGTGTTCGTGAGGGACAGCTGAGGCATGCAGTGCTGCGTCTGCACACTGACTGGTCAGATCAGCATCAAATACAGGGGAAGTCTGAACAGCCCTGGGATGGAAACCACACACACACACGCACACAAACACATGCACACACACACTCTGCAGTGCTACATTTCATCTCTCTGCGGGCTAAAACACATGGGACAGGGCTGTAATATTTTCCCTCAGGTAAACTGTCTGACGGTGTTGTGTCATAGCGCGTTGCCTGACGACGAGGAAGCTAAGAAAGGAGGCATAACCCGGGAGTAGGGGTGAAGGTCTAGAGCGGAGGAGAGGAGTAGAGATCCATGGAATAACAGAATGAACGATAGAAGAGAGAGGAGACTCAACTGCTGCGTATGAATGTAAAGTGAAATTTTGTGTGGCTATCTAACATGTGCTGAGGCCATTCATGACTTTCAGGGGTCAGTGAAACTTGCTTAAAAGCCGCTGCACCATTCAAAAGCCACCCAGGGGTCACATTTCCTCCTGAAAAACTGCTGGTGGTGCATAAAACACTAAACGATATGGAGGTGAAAAGAAGAATCAAAGCATGACTGACGAAGCCGAAGGTGGAGGCATGAGTGTGACATCATCCACCTACTCCACCCCCGTCTGCCCTCTTCTCTGATGATCACTCTGCCGTGTCGGGGTGATGGGTGGTGGTTGCCATGCCAACTCTGACCCTCAATGTCAGACTATGAAGCCAGATGTAGCCTGGCTGGTAGCTCACAGTGGAGTCATAAAGACAGTCATGCACACACACACACGCGCGCACACACACACACACGCACACACGCATACACACACACACACACGCACACAGAGGCTGAAATATTAAACGGAGTGAGGATGAGACCAGCCACATTTATTAATACAATGAGTAATTCACCTAGTTTCTACATCTTTCAGTATACTAACAATCACACCTGTGCCTATAATAAGCTTATAATAAGACTGGTGTCAGAACGGGATATTATTGAATGCATATTGAATATACAGAGCATTATTATGGTTATTTGCTGATAAAGCTAAAAAATAAATTGAAAATGAAAATTTCACTGTGATATGTGACCTGTGATAAACAGCCTTAATTACGTATTTTGAGAAATCTTTAAATCGATTTGTTTCCACCTGAGTGAATACATTATTTAGTCGATCAGTAAATGATTTATTGCAATCGCAGTGTCAAACTACAGAATCCAAACAAAGATTACTCCAGTTACTCAAATACATAATACATACACAGATAAACAGACAGAAACACACACACACACTCAGGTTATACCAGCCTGTCCTACAGCATTAGAAATCACCGCTTATACTAGAGTCAGTTATATAACGGATCTGGACTGCGGGCAGGACCCTGAACATGGGTGACCTCGCACTAAATGACTGCCGGCCCAGTTAGAGCAGAGAGCAGTGATCTGCTGTTTAAGGCACAAATGAATAAACTCATTATGATGTTGAAGATATAGCCTGGCATTCTCGGCCTTTTTCTCATTTACTAAATACAGACAGAGCTTCATCAAAAGCTCAGACATATGTGAGTGAGATTTTCTTCAATAGTAGCTGGGTTTTAAGGGCTTAAGATCTGTTGTGGAAACTGGTCCCAGATATTAAAGTGACAAAGAGGTCTGGGACAAGCATCTGTCAGTCAAAAGGAAAATGATGTGGTAAGTCCATTAAGTGGAGCTGAGGATTTCAGTTAGCTTGTGTGAAACTGTCAAAACTGGCGACATCTTTATGTTCATGTGGTCAAGTTGGGAGGGGAAAGGAAAGGAAAGGAAAGGCACCCACCCGAGGACTCCCAGCAGGCTCGGGGCCCTGCGTCTCCCTCTTCCTTTGCTCCTGAGCCACGATGTCTTTCAGATGCTCATTTACCTGAAAGAGAGAGCGCAAACGAGACCAAAATTCACTGAGCCGGCAGCAGAATCAATGAGCAAAATTCAATTTAAAGAACATAGAAGAGACTATAAGTCAAAGAACTTCTGTCTATAATGGTCTATTATGAAGAGGACTAGACTTGAATTCAAAATTTGTTTTACTAAAAGTGAGGCTCCATAGTTAATTGTGTGAAGTTGATAATGAAATCTTAGAGTATGGGCAATAGAAAAGCAATTAATAAAGCTTAGCATTAACATTTTTTTGTTGAAAGAATGGAACCATGACAGAAGTCTGCATTTAAAGGCATGCATCGTAGAAGTTTTTGGATCTTCTGAATGAAGCTAAGCGTTAAGTCGAGTGGAGTTGCATTTAATCTATTCTAATCTCACTCAGTCCCACACTTAAGACAAGTTACAGTCTGTCTCCTTAAGTTCATATGGATCAAGTTAAAGCAGGAATCAGCTGTTAAGCTGGTGAATTTGGACCTTTGCAACACAAAGAGACTCCGACAGAGAACCATATGTCAAACCAGCAGCACTACACAACCACACCTGTTAGCTATTGTGAGTGTGTGTGTGGAGCTTGGCTGCAGTCCCTGTTCCTACCAGAAGAATGTAAACAGACTGAGCCCTGTAGCACTGTATGATCCACACACAGACAATGGAGCCAACTGCTTATACTTAATGTAAAGCAGTGTATTTACACAGTGCAGGGAGGTTCAACGGGTATTAAACCACACTTTGGTATGTGTATGTACTAAGTACACTTTAAGGGACGTTTTGAAAGTAACTTGAAGAAACCCCAAATATTAAATATTAGTTTGAAGGAGTTTTGTACATAGAAGTGAGTGAGAACTGCTAAACAACATTCACCATCTGTAGGCTTGAAGGGTGGTAGTAAAAGATTTTGTCAGGGGTGCTGTAGACATTTCTGCCTTTGGAATGAGCTGACTGAATTAAAGCTGACCACAGTTGCTGTTCTTACTCAGTGGTGAAACCACATCGTTTTTGCACCCACCTTATAAAACTATAGGACTTAAATGTTTGATAAAATACATACGTAGTATCACTTTAAGTCCACATTTAAAGTAGTAAAACTAGAGTTTTTGGCTGAAAATGCCTTAAAGTGCTGCAACACTAAAAAACGTGAAAGCTGGTGAAAATTGGACAATTCTGCCTTCATTATACTCGAGGGATTGCTTGTTCATGTGCTGTGAGTTCACCTGTACGCGCCAAATGGCACAACCTCGAGGCGTGAGAGGTGTTGTGCATATAACAGATCTGATGGTGTATATAGGTCAAGTGTTTGACTGTTATATCTTCTCACCCTGCTGTGCACTGTGGAAGCTCCAACATTGGTGAAATGCCCCTGAGTCAAGGTAGTAACTCGTGTACAGTAAGAACACCAGCCTGCTCCCTTTGGATGGATCCTGAACAAGGTGACTTACTTAAATGTGGTGCAGCCTCAATGACCAACAGCTTACAATCTGCCTTTCCATTATAAAGGATATCTACAGAAATGTACACATTGAGAGGGAAAGTTGACATCGACAAAATGTCATTTAATGATGCGGCTCTGTGTCCTGTTATGTCCTTTGCTGCCGAACGATTGTTATTATAAGTGTTCAATTAGTCATTGCCATAGGCTCGCAGAGAGCCAAAAGACAGCACACACATCCACATATACCAACCCACCTTGTTGACCCAAGTGGTCACTGCATCCTCTGTGTCATAAGGTGTTTCTACTTCAAGGTTGCAGGATGAATACTGATGAACGCAGGCCATCACCTTCTCCACGCTCACCATCTCTACTGTGTACGCCATCATCAGACTGTCGATCATTGCGAGGTGAGCGCTCTGGAAGACAAAACAGCGCAGAGAAAGATTAATTAGGGTGAAAAGGAGTAACTTTGAGGTAGCTGTTGATAGTAGCAGATTCCCCACTGTGGTCATTCCCTGCAGACTGTGTTTGAAGTGTTGTCGCCACTGACTGTCACTGCCATTAGGAAACGCATCAATATAAGCCTACGGCACTCTATCACCAGCTTCAAGAGGTAAAACCCAGCTGTGATATTCAAATGTATGTGTAAATGTGTAAAATGGTGTATGATAACAAAGTGATAAATGAGAAAATAAGCCAACTTTGTTTCCTCGACACCCAGACAGATCTGACCATTTATCCCTGAGGGGAAATGAACCTCGCACCATGACAGCATTTTAATCTCACCAACAGATTGAGCCGCCAGATTTCAAGAAAATATGATGACTGAACCAACATAACAAATATGCATGAAAAACAGCTCTTCCTGTCAGGTCAACTGAGACAGAGAAGGAGACACAAACGAGCCAAAAAGAGGTGCCTGAGCTAGACTGCAAATATGAATCACAGCAGGTTAAATTGGCTAACTTAATCTCAAAACCTAATGTTAAATTTAAAATGGAAGATCCACTCTGTGACAGGGAGAAAGCGCTGCAAAAAAATAGTCTTCAACTCTCTCCCCATCGATAAAAGTAGTAAAGAAGAATCACTGCATTAGCACGACACTGTAGGTGAGTGGGGAGCAAGGTACTGAAGAGGCAGTGATTTAGTGGGATTGGACCAGGACTCTAAATCCTCCCACTGTGATGTTCATCTGAAACTCTGTCTTCAGTCAAAGATTCCCTTGTGGCTGTTGCCCTGGAAACAAGTGCATTCATCCCTGGTTACAAGACCCAGTTTGCTCACAGCGACTGCGAGCCTTTAAGAAGCCTGAATGAGACATCTTCCCGACGACAGAGTCCAATTAACACAATGGTATCCATTATAGTTCCTCTGCTCATCATTTTCACAGACTGGAGGGTGCTTTTTTGAACAACTACAAATAGAAAATCAATTTTGGGACACATAATCATGAACACAAAAAACATTATGTAACAGCATGAACCATTTTTAACACACTTATGCGTCCTAACTGCGTAGGACTGTGCTTGATTCAGTTTGTAAAAGTATGTCAGATAAATATTAGACTACATATTGTCTGACTACTCCTGCACTTGAACTGCAATGAAATGTCCCGTTTCAGTCTCTTTTCTGACATTTAAAAGACAAAGGGAACAGAATGAGGAATGGTGTTGTTTCTGGTTTTACACTACAATGCAAATATCTTAACATGATCAAATTTAATTTATAAACTATATTGTATGCAACTTCTGGACCAAAATAACTCCTTTTATTGTTTACATTGAAAAAAACTGTATTTTGCCACCATTTAAGCTACTCATAGAAAATGAGATGCAGAGGTAATTTTACATCTTGAACTTCACAGCACTTCACAGTTGTTACTCATCAGGCCAATCAAGCAAACCTTTACACGGTATCAACAATCTGAAATTACTTAAGGAATTGTGAATGTCACGCTTAAGAAGCAAGTCAGACATACTGGTGTTTAGAGTAGAAGGAATGTCTGAACTGAAATGATAGTTTACTTCTGTAGCATCACTCTAATTACAAGGAGCAGCATTGTTTTAATAATCATGAAATATAATTTTCCACAGTAACGACAAGGAATGGTAACCTGTGAAAAAAATAACTAAGAAATATTTTGATTGAAATAGTAGCAACAAGGAATTCAATTTCAATTCAGGAATTAAATTTCATGGCATAATTTTCATGTGTGTCTCTTATATTTAGGGAATATTAAAGCCATAGGTGAGCAAGTTGGTTTTAATGGACAGCTTTTATCCTCTGGATTTGGAGTTAATTATTTAGTAATTAGTTATCATAAATAACGGCTAAAAAAGAATGACATTTGTGCTTGATGCACTTGAATGGCTTGTTATCAGACTTCTGCAGAGCTTGATGATGAGTTGAACATCTGAAACATGCAGGGCAGTGGGCCCCCCCGGGCCCAGGACTGGGAAACACTGATTTATATAATATATTTCTTTTAGACTGTTTAGAAGTTCATTCTTGAAGACTGATACCTAATTACCCCGTGCTAACTAACGATGTTACATCATGAAACGGATGCTATGTTATAAAAGGCAAGTTCAAAGCAGCAGAGAATAATTCATCATTATTTCTCTGGGTCAAAACAGATGGAGCCTCTCACCATAGTCAGAAAACAGTTCTGGTAAGTCTTGACATTGCATTGACATGTACTTGACCACTTTAATTTGCTATATGGGTAGTAATGGGAGCTAAATGTGGAAAATCTTTAAGTAAAAGATAACATTGTCTTTACTGCGACATTGTGATATGAAGAAGCTTTGTGAAAATCCTGTACCACCATTTATACCCACTACACACTATCCACGAATAAACCCACCATATATTTATACTATATTTATACAGCAGCTTTTCCATGAGCTAACCAAACTAATCAGCTGTAGAGCAAAAGTGACCCCTTGAAGATCCATAATGATGGAGTGTGGCGGAGTCAGAGAAAACAAAGTATTAAAGCATCACTTGACGGTTTCGTGGTGAAAGTGAAGGGCTATGCGAACAGCCGATGTGTCATTTCATGCAAATAACAAGACAGAAGAGAATAAGATAATGTGTTTGATTCCCTCTTAGACTACTCACGTTACAAATGTGTGCCTTTTTGCATATGATTCCTTGATATGACATAGTTATATTGAGAAAACTGGCTGTCAAGCTAATGGAGACATTTTTACCTCTGAAACGAATTTGCTGAGAGACAATGCATTAGCTTAATGCTTAATTTCCTCTATCTCTGATCTGGCAACCCAGCAGCAAACCAATCCCATTTAATAATACACTGCCAAGCTGTTTCCTATTGGCCTTCATTTAGCCTGTCTAAACGTTGTAAAACATTATCTCAGAGACACACAAACAACCACAAACACACACACACACACACAACAAATGATCAACTCCAGGCAAGACCAATTTTAAAAAGGCCAAGGGACCAGCATCATTCCTCAAAGGCCTCTTTTGCCCCCTCTCTCCTCCCCCATGCTGAACAATTTGAGCATATTGATTTAGATCTGCTGTGGTCTGGTGAGATAAAATGACAAGAAGAGCAACCAATCTTGTTTACTAGACCACAGACCCGCTGTCTCTAATCGCATTGAATGACGACAAGCCATTGTGTGGGAGGAAGAGGCTGATGTGGGAGCACATGCTCATTCCAGGATTCAGGTGTTTTTGACACCGGGATCATGCATACTTTATGAGGTGACGAAGCAACTTCTTTCGGCACGTAGTCAGAGATGTTAGCAATTACAGACAATACTTGAATTCAGTGGTTTGAAGAGAGCAGAGGAGAGAAAGCAGGATCCAGAACATTGACAAAGCATGTTAGTAACAAAAAGCTTTAAAAAATGTTTTAGTATTTGGAACTGCTTAAATACATTACGAAAGGAGTTTGAGTTAGTTGTTCAGAAGGGAAATGTATTTGAGCTGCACTAAAGTTGACTTCAAAGTGATAACTTGTGCAGAGACATTGCAATGAACGGGGATTTCTGAAAGTTTGCAGAGAGGCAGACATTTCTACATGTCTATTTTTATACCCCAAATCTACGAAACTTGACATTATCCAACATTTCAAACTTGGACTTGGATATTATATACCGGATGAGTGCAGAGTGATTGCTGGATAGAGAAAAGGAATAGAGAGAAGCAGGGAGGACAAATGGGAAGAAATACATAGAAAGAGAGGGTTAGCCTTTCTCATTAAAGCAGAACTGCCTGTTGTTTGCTTGGCTGTTTCCTCTGTGATATTCCACGACGTCATATCTTCTAACCTTTAGGTTTACTGAGCACATATGCTTTCCCTCTGCATTTCTTTACCTCATATTCATACAGTTGCACTTATCCATACCTTGGAGCTGCTCACTGCAGCCTCTGTCTTCCACGGTCGGCCCCTGAGCAGCTCCACTGGAGCGTTCAGGAGTCAAATGCCTGGCTTGGGGGTATCTAGACGGCTGTAAGAGGGGAAAATGTTGCTAATCCACTCCATTTGATTTTTTCCCCCTCAGGATTCAAAACGGTGACTATCTGGTTAAGAGACTGCTTCTCTAACCTTTAGTTTCCGTTTCCCCCAAGATACGGCCTTAATTATATGCCGACTATGAAACTATGCTAATGATGAGTTATTTTATTCACACTTTAATGAGTGCATGCGTTCAAACAGTCATGGACCAACCCGTAGACACAAAGTCAAACACACACACACACACACACAAGCAATTTTGCTTTCTCATCTAAGCTGATTACGTCCATAAATCTTGTTTTGATTTCTCACGAGGTAAGAAGATGCTCCTTCACGGTCGATATCCTGTTTTTATTGTGCTGCTACATTGCCGGCTCTGTGTATTTCCACCCGGGGAGGGAGGCAAACACTGTTCATCTTTAATACGGCTTCTTGGTGAAAGAGGGGAGATGAAAATCCACCGTAGAAGCCCGATTTAACATTGCACAAAGGATGTGCAAAAACAAACCGCGGCGACCTACAAAAGCTACTGTGTGATGTGTTTCACCTCATCGTTGTGCTGCTGTTGCAAATAAACTAAAATCTCTATTGTCGGGTCTCTGAGCTGCTTGTCGAGGTCTAAACCAGGTAGCAGAAAATGCACAATACTTCCCTACCTCACCATTACTGTGAGGGATCTCTGAAAAAAAAAATAAAAAATTCTGTGAACTCATTAGAAGCAACACCCTGGCGTCATTCCACTGCAAAATGATTGAACTGAAGTAATGACCACAGTAATGTCTATAACACAGCTTGCAGTAAAAGCTTAAAGGGGCTTCAGCAGGTCATTGCTAATGATCAGTCTCTGCCTGTTTTTATCGGAGTCCAAGTTTTCACTGATTATTTACGACAAACCCCCAAAGTTTTTAAAGAAGCTTCCATCAGAAAAAAAGTGGAAGCAGAAAATGACCATAAAGTGAGCAAACCTAATTCACCAAACATCTGCACTGCAGTCTTCTGGACCTCCTCGGGACCGAGGACACACACACGAACACAGTGATTCAACAGTAAGTCAGTGGTGATGTAACAGTGAAATGCAGCCTGCTTTTAGTATTACAGCTCTCCTGTCCAGGCCAAAAGGCTCCATGATGGGGCATATGTCTAAAAATTTTATCTGTCTAGCTCCAGGTAACTTCACGCTGGACATGGAAAAGCTCTCAGCTGTGCCTCTCTCTGGTCTCTTTGGAAGGTCACTACAAGTACTGTAAAGGTGGAGGAAAACAAACAGGACCTGTGAAAGATCTTCTGGCTTTTTCATGTAAATATATAGTCTTTGCTTTAGTAGAAAAGAACAGGATGATGGCATGCAACAAAGTTCAAGAGCTTAGTTTAGCATAGTTTGTTTCATCCCCACTGGTTGCCAGATGGACAGGATTTGATACATAACTCAGATAAACACAGGGAGGTATTTAATAGCAGCACAGGCCGCTATTCTGTGGGACCTTACTTCGAGAAATCAATACTAGTTTTTTTAATTTAACCTTTAACTGGAATAGTCCACAGAGATTGAGATAACCCTCTTTCAAGAGCCTGAAAGACAAAGTGCCAGAAGCTCATTAAAAATCACAGTGGAAACAGCAAAACCTTTATTTCATGCATATGCTAATGTTTTACTAAAACTCCCAACTTTGTAACAAGTTAAAGTCACTCAAAGTTACAACTAAATTGAGGTGAAAGATTTGAGAAAATCCCAGATGTGAAATTCAACTGAACTGAACAATTGAATTAACTGAATAGTTTTCATGGTAAATGTCACCAGTCACACAGGTAATGCTGCATTACACCTAACTATGTGAATGACACAGAGCTGCATTTCAAATTTAAACAATCTCTCCCACAAAAATCCTTTAGAAACATAAAACCATCCCTTTTTCTGTCTGTTTTCTCTGCAGTCTTTCCTTTTCAAACGGGGCGATGCCACAACTCTTTCAGCAGCTTGCCCAATTGTGAGCAGAAACAAAAAAAAAAAAGCTCTCACACAGAATTGCACTCATGCCCATGCAGAAAATACCAACTGTGAGGTCTGGCATGACTTGTGGGAATGGAGCTTTTAAGCAGCATACCTTCCTCCTCCATATGCTCCAAAACCCAACCTAGCAATTATATAGAAACCTCAAAGCTAACCTTAGAGCACTATCTGGGGACAGGATCATGACGACCAGCCGGTGCTGACCTGCAGTAGCCTCCAAATCCTTCCATCATGCTTAAAACTGTTTCATGTCTGGTGAGTGATAAAAGAGCGTCGGAGTTCATTTAAAGGGAAATATCACTCATTTTACATCAACACGACGGGCATTCACCTGGTGTTCAGGTGGAAATTTGGTATCAGCAAGCTCTGATGCAAAAGTTATGTATTCTCATACCTTGTCTTTGTCCAGAAAACGTCTGTCTATATGTCATAGCTTTGACCAGGATCATTGTTTTCTTCTTTCTGGACCCTGATTGTGTTGAGTGAACTGTATTCTGTCTTGGTACTTTTGACACTTTCTATGCAACAATCAAAGCTAATCCAGTGAACGTATTGTTTTCTGATGGAAGTAAATTCATTTATTTTTCTTTATTCCTCATTTATTCACTAATTATCCTACAAGATTCAAGTCGACTTCATCGTTCCTGGCAGGACATTTTTGTGCAGCTAAACCAAATGCTACAATTGTATGACCAATAATACTGTTCGTTTAATTTAATCTCAGAAAATGGGATTCCTTTATTGAGCTCTGCTCATGGCCAATTCTGTGGCAGCATGAATTCATTACAGATTAAGAGCTGCTGCAGCCTCAGCCGTGTCCTTGCTTTTGTAATGTCAGTAATAAGGCAAACCAGGTGAATATTTCAAGATCTGTAGAGTGAGAATGATTTGTCATAGAAAGAGAAAATTACACAGATTTTCTCTATTAGTATAATACGCTTCCTGTGCTATTACAGCAGATCAGATGTAGCCTAGCGTTTAATACTAAAAGAGTTCAAAATCTGCACGTTCACCAGAGAAATTTTACTTCCTTCTTTTTCATATTTGACTGCTGCATGGACTTCTCACACTGCAAAAAATAGTAAAAAGGTAAGGTAAAAAAGGAGGAAATCTGTGTGTGCGTATAATCTAGATAACCTTAGGTATTTCCAAAAGGGAGCTGACATGTTGTAGGTGTTGTTTCTCTTACACTCAAAGAGAGGTCTTACATCTATGGGCAGGTTACTCCCTCAGGCTGAGCCACCAGGCACTCACCTGCAATCTCCTCTCCCGGGCCTGACTCCAAAGGAGAAGGAAGGCGCTGGAGCAATCAGTAGATGTCTTTAAATCAATCTTAGTCTGGCCCTTCACCTGGGATCAATTTGCCTTAGGTAACCTTACCAGGAGCTGTTTCCTCTGAAAACAAAGCTCCCAGCCCTCCAGGGCCACATAATCTCCTGTATTACAAAAGAAGAGGAGTTTTTTTTTTCACGAACTGCATTTTGAAAAATAATTTCTTTGGCCATACTAGACTGACTGATTTGTTTTCTAGGGCAATGATATGATAAAACGACAATGAAACAATGCAAGTTCTGGGCTGAAAACAATCACTGGCAACTGACTATTGTTGCATTAGCTCGCATAGAGTGTAAGCTTAAGCATGTTTTCCTCTTTGTGCTGTTAAAAGGCCGCTAGACAAATGTGCTCCTTTGTTCAGGGTTGAGAGCACAAAAGAGTCCCTACTTGTCTGAACCTTCATCATGTGGACTTACTGTTTTTTCTTTATAAATAAATAAAAAAATATATATATATATATATATATTTAAAGAATTAAAACCACAAACAAACAGAATACATCAGCCTGAAACACAGTCTAACTCTACTAGCCAGTACGGATAGATGCTCAGGACATCACATAATGTGCTCGATGCCCACCCATCCATACTGTACTGCTTGGGAGTTGCCGCTGGCATTGAGGATAACATACTGGCTGTGACTTTGCTGAAGCCGGTGAGGACAGAAAGTACTTGGATGGGCTTCCCTTCCACCCTGCTGCTTCAGCTCTCCTTTGTTCATAAGATCAAGGACAGAATAAGGACAGAGGAAGCTAGTTTGATGTTAAGAAGTATTATTTTTTCTGCCTGGCACTCAGCTAAGCTTTCTGTACCTCACCTTATGTCTGTGCGGATGTGGATCTTTGTGTGTGATGCAGTGTCTTAGAAATGCCGTTTGCCTTCTTGTACAAATCCAGCATCTCAGCGTTCTCTGCCTCAGAAGGCGGCAGTGCTCTTCTGACAGCACAGAGCTGCACATACGCACTACACGTACAGGAACACACTGTGCATACGACATATGCCAGCATAAGCAACCCAACTCTTGCACCCACCCACCCACCCACCCACACACACACACACACACACACACCCTGCCTAGTGAAATGTAACCATGGAAACGGAGCGCCTGCCCAACAGGGGCTGTGATGGAGGCAGCAGAAGCGAAGGAGACTAACGGGAGCGAGTGTCTTAACGTTTATTCAGTCATTTTATGAATCTGTCACAAAGTAAACCTGAACTAACAGACATTTTTTTATGATTATGTTAAATGTCAATATAATAATCTTCATATATTAAAATGTAAAAGTAATGACTGTTCAGACATTTTTTTGTATCTTTTCATTTTAATATAACCAAGTGTTGTATACGCATTGTATACTAATTCAATTGTTATTCATTTTGAAATGCTTGGATTGTTGGGCTGGATATCCACCACACCTGCCATCAGCAGTATACTGGAAGTGGACACAGCCACTGTGACATCGCCCATTGCTTTGCTGACAGCAGTTTTCAATCCGCGAGTTTGACCTTTGTTCCTCTGCATCTTGGTTTTGAAACCTGAAGTAACATTCGTTCCATGAAGACCCCTCCTCTGATTGGCCAGGTTTAGGCATGACCCATCTCTGATTGGTTAGCCACAAGGTAGTCCCATCCTAAAGCCTTCCCTGCATTTTACCATTTTCCTCTAAATGGGACCACAATTTACTAAAAAAAAAACAAAAAAAAAAACACTGTGCTGTATTGAAGAAGACTTGAAACTAGCGACTGATACTAATTCGGAAAGTGATTACTGAGGTAATAAATTAAGTGATTTTCTTTTGGCCACCAGCAGAGCACAGAGCTGCCCCTTGCTAGCCATTAGAAAGCAATGCAGGCTTAACGGAGTTCCCCATTGGCTTCACTTTTTTGGCGCAGAAGCCACGTCCACTTCTTTTATACAGTCTATGGTAAATATACATATAGGGGTGTTTAGGGGTGTTTTAACCCAATGAAGAGCCAACTAAGATCACAGTGGCTTTACTCGTTTCAGTGCTGCAATTTTAGCAGCATGTTTTAATAAGAAACTTAGGCTATATCAGCATCGGTCCATGGTTCCTTGCTGTTTTTAGTAATTAAAAAAAGACAACTATTCCACTTCTTGCCAATATGGCGGACATCTGATACTGACATGACATAACATCAATGCTACAGTCTGTTTCAAATTGTGTTTTTCTTTTGTTTCCATATTAAAATGGTTCTGTAATCAAATTACCATAAGGTTCACATACATCTAACATAAATCTGCATTTGTCAACTCTTGTACTCTTATAAATGCTTTTACCATTAAGCAGCATGGTTTCAACAAGAACTACAGAGTAAATCTGTTCATGTAAACATTAGAAGTGCATTTGCCATTACAGTTGGATTTGAAAGCATTCTTTAACATAAGTGTGCCTGTAAACCTGTCTGTTTTATAGCTTTTCTGACATACAGTCACAGACACAGCACCCATACACCCAATAAAGCAACTCAGAAACCATATACGGTGCTGTGTCTCACTCTTTGTATTCACAGCGTATGGCTCACGTACAGCCATAATGGAGTCTGATTTATACAATACATTAAAAACTCCTGGCAGCAACATGACCTATTTACTACAGCTTTATTAATTATAAAAGCTATGACATTCAAGGTTCAGCAGCTGAGAAGAGCATTGATCCTCACCAGCAAGAGGTCAAGGAAGTAAAGAGTTTTTAGATTATTCTAGTAAGACATAAATATCCTAGATATATTTATTATGTTCTTTTTCAGTTATGATTTTTAAACTAGATAATTAAAGTAAGTTCTATGGCATTCGTTCCTTTATTCACCCTCTCTTTTAAAAATCCTGAGGAATCATTGAGGGCATGGTGTCATTTTCAATGACATTCTCACTGTTAGGGACACCCAACCTTTTCATACAATATGCAATGATTCATTCTCTGTATGTAGTGTTCATATTTGGTACTTGGTATTAGCGGATTAGCCAAGTTGAGGTGTTAAGGAAGGAAAAAGCCGTCGGAACATCTCTAATCGTGTCTTTACCTTAACCACCCTCTCTGTACACCAGCCTTGCTGCAGGGAAGCAAGGAGCACTTCTGTGCCACTCTACAATGTGAAATTAGGTCCTTAGATACACACACACACACACACACACACACACATACAGCACACACCCGCACACATGCACAAGCGTGGACACGAGCGCAGGCACAAACACACAGAATCTATTTTCATTCATCATCTACTGTAGATTCCTTGGCTTTTTTGGATCTTCACGTCATTCTCGTCCCACTCAGTGTAACGTCTCCATGGCAACAGGGTTTGACTTTACGTCAGGATATCGATTCATCGAGCGCTTCATTTAATAATGCTTATCTGCTGGTTATGGTGACCTTCAGTGAGCTTCAATATTGTACTTTGTTGCTGACCACAGCTGCGATTGTACACATTTTTTTGATTGTTACTTGTGAGTTTTGGAAATGAATCAATCAATCAATGAATCAATCAATCTTTGTTTATATAGTGCCAATTCATATTCATGACAGCGTTATCTCGAGACACTTTCCATAAAGAGCAGCTCAGACCAAACTCTTTCATTAAGAGAGAGGCCCGACGATTCAGGAATTCAAAATTAAGGAGTCAAGAATCCTCACATGAGCAAGCAAGTCTCCATTCTCCCACAGTTTCCGCTCAATCACCACAAACACAGCTGTTCACGCAGCACTGACAGTTTGAAAAGAACATAATCAAGAAAATTAGCAATTGAAGCCTGTTAATAATGAATTTTAGCTTGTTCTTATGGTAGCAGCGGCACTTCATGTGGGCTGTAATGTGCAAGATAAGATAAGATAAGATAAGATATTCCTTTCTTAATTCCACGACGGGGGAAATGTTTTTTTACAAACGTTGCAGCAGCAGTGGGTAACAAAAATAGAGCGATCAGTACAATACAATGCTAACAATAAATGAGTGGTGTTAGAATAGTATTTTCAGATCTTCATCCCACTTCCACATCTCTCCGTCATTCTCTGTGAGCAGTACAGGTGGGGGAGAGTGTCAGCGATACAGAATGTGTGTAGGCGACTGAGTGGGCGGTAACTGCGATTTGGATCCCGCGTCTTCACATGTGGGAATCTGTCACGTGGCTGAAGACAGAGGGATGAGTGGGCAGAATAGTGACAGAGGGAGAGAAAGTCAGTTTGGCAACCCACTGAAAATAACAATAAATGTGCTCAGTTATGACGTGTGTCAGACGAGACATCGGCTGCTGCTAACGCTGCTGTTGACTGACCTACTAAAGCTCCCGAATATCTTGAACATCCCCTAAAGTTGCTTACTCTGAAAATTCTCATACCTTATTCAAATTGCTGAGTTAAAAAAAGTGCTGAGCTTAAAATGTCATGAGGCAGCATTTAATAACATTGCTTGTGCTCTTATCCAGAGCAGCTTACAGTTAGAACTGCATGTAGGTGCTCAGTCTCTGGCTCTTCGACAGCCTGCTTCAGGCAGTGATGTTCTCCTTATTGAGCAGCTGATCAAACCAGCCAACCACCCTCTCAAACTCTGCTCTTCTTGCAGACTCTCCACGGCCCCACAGAGCTCAGCCTGCACAGCCTCTGGTCACCTTGTCAATCGTTGTTAGGTGCTGAAGCAGTTTCTAAATAATAGATGATCCCCCATCTGAGTTGCAGCAGGTAATCCACATGAACTGTTTCAAATATGAAATCTCCTCATAGCAAACACCATTATAAGGGTGCGAGATTCAGAACAAGAAGGTGTTGCACTAGAGCACCAGCATGTCAGACTTTGGGAGGCCCTGGCATAAAAATGGCTGAATCCCAGCAAAAGTAAATACCACATAAAACAGTAAAGGACGCAAGTCAACTATGGGATGTGACAGTTAGAACACGTGGTGCTCTGGAGTTGAGGACTGCCTATACTTCAGCTCTGGAGGAGCTCATTGGAGGACTTATTGAAACCGCACATGCCTTAATAGCTGTGTGTAGCTCTAGCAGAACTTTATTACTTCATTAAACCGATATCACAGAAGCTTGTGTGAAGTGGAACGGATCGGGACAAGTCTTGGTCAAGTCTCTGTCAGTGGAGTTAAAAGATGTTTGAAATCTTTGAAAATGGAAACACGCAGACAGCGGAACTAAGAAAAGGGACTGAAAAACATGGCCAATGACAGGCCGCCGACTACTTCCTGCGGGTCAGACTACACACGCACTGACATGCATATGCGGCAGGACAGACGACCAAGACAAAGAACAGAGAAGCTAGATAGAGGAGTAATGAACTTTGTTAGGGAGATTGAGTGACAAGGGAAAGGGATGATGGATAATAAAAGTATAAAAGAATGGGGGAATGATAGAAGAGGAGGAATGAGTAAAGATGAACAGCGCAAAAAGTAACTAAACGTGAAAGAAAAAGGAATTAAGGTTAAGGGCAGGATGAATGGAGATGGAAACAGATGAAAGAAGCAGCAAAGAGAGTGATGCTTGGGTGGTGGCAAAGAATGATGAGTCAAAGGGGAGGGGGGGGTGTATGATATACGAGAGATAGACTGAATAATGGCAGATAGGAAAGTGAAATGACAGAAGGTAGTTTCACACTCTAGCAGCTCATTTTCACATTTAAAACAACCTGCTCATTTATGTGCACACACACACACACACACAAATACATCCTGTCGCTTTCTGGCGAACCATTCGGTCGTGAAGTGTAATGGCTTAAAATCAAGTGTTAATGCTCTCAACTAGAAAATTAACTTAAAAAAAAAGAAAAAAACACTGAGAAAATGTATTAAAAAAACGTAATCTCGTATACCTGACAGTAGACAGAATCGCTCAAGTTCACGGCCCGAACTTGTACTAAAATTCTTGTTGTCTTCCCGAAACAAAGCTCTAGACATCTAAACCCCAACAAAACTTAAATAACTTCTGCATTAGCATAGAAGGGAAATTAAAACCAGCAAGACTCTACAAACAGACTGCAGGCAAACTGTGTGCTAATTGTGTCTCAATTGCAATTCACTGAAGCAATAAAGCCTCCTATTGAGACTTCGCCCTCAAATAATGAGAACGCCTCACTCTCACTCAATAGGATGCCCGCAAAGTCATCCCTCTGTTGAGCGCCAGTGTAGAGAGATAGAGATGAGCTGTAGAGCGACGATGGGAGAAGACAGATACACACACGGGGCAGCAGATGCCTTGAGGTCTTGACGCCTGTCTTTTTGTACCGTTTACTAGTTGTTGCTGTGTTGGTCTGATGGGTTGTAGTGGTCTTGTGACATCATTTAAATTAAATGTTTTAAGTGAAAAATGTTGTTATCCACAGCTTCGAAGGCATTAAGAGAAAATGCAATTTAAAAACCCACCATACTGAGTTTTTTCACAGACTGCTGTTCAGCAAACGCAGAATGGAAAGGAAACTCATTTCAGCAATCCCTGTGACTGGCCACCTATCACTGAACGACCAGGGGGATAAACATTTTACAAACCATGCCAGCAGAATAACGGTATTGGTCACCATTAGCTGTAAACCTGGAGGTGAATTTCTTGTGGTTTATTCAATTTAATTTCCATTTCTATTTAATCATCTCTTTATGGATATGTGTGGTAAATTAAATCCCTTCACTAAAGGCAACATTTACCGCAGTGAAAAAGATTTTCCTGTACAAAACTTAGCTGACAAGTACGTACACCTTACAATCTGATAGCTTATAGCCGAGCTTGGTGGCAGCAACGTACAGGATCAACAACCTTGTACCATTTAAATGCACTCAACTTGAACTCGAGGAAAAAATGTGAATGCACGTATCGCTTCCTGTTCTCGGACCTCGCTATTCAAGAATGTGCTCATTCCGGGTTAACTTCAGTTTGAAAGACACGCCGGGTGGAATGAGGAAAGACATTATGTGCACGAAATATGCCTCAGGGAGTGTGGATAAGGAAAGTTACTACCGCTGTATAGTCAAGACTGGTATCAAATTATCAAAAATAACTTTTTAATATGCTCACAAGGCAGGATGTTTTATTATTCTATACCACGACCACAACCTTGCCAGCACCCCTGAAATTCAATGGATCCAAAAATCTCTCTTACCATTTGCAGAGGCCTCTTCCGAAGGTCCCTCTCAGTGACCAGTCTCTGCTGGTCGGTGACATAGAGCCCACGCTGAGCCAGAGCCTGAATGACAGCATCGTGGCCCAGCAGGGGCTTGGCAGCATCGCTCTTCAGGATGAGGCTGCCGGCCCTACAGTACAGGTCTGCAGACAGCAGGAGGCTGGCCACAGGAGGCTTCAGGTGCTCCTGCTCGTACTGGTCTGTGTAGAAGGGGTCCTTTAAGTCTGAAGGGATACTGTCTGCATGATGGAGGGGAGAAAATGGGATTCGGGGCAAGAGAGATAAAGGAGAAAAGAGAAAGCATTTAAGATATTAAAATAACGGATCACTAGAAAAGCATGTTTCTGATTATTTGATCAATGAGAAGTGGATGACAGAGAAGATAACAGGGCACGAGGTGTTGGAAACAGGATGAGCATTTTCTATTCATGTTCTAAAATATATATAAAAGAATAACAGAATAAAAGAATAACACAACAATTTGAATTCTGTAGCAAAACTATGGAACAAGTGAAAAATCAGGTAAACTTTCGCTTTATTCTTCAAAGTCAGTCCACAGATTCTCTGACATTACTTTTCTCCATTCTCAATTTTTCATTGTTATTGCTATGACAATATCTTGACATGGATACGTGTGGATAGATCTCAGCGTTGCTATAGCAACTGCGTGAGGAGAGAAACCCGATCGATTCATCTAGTCTGTATCTCTACAGCTTCCAGCTCCCTGGGAACACCCCTCTCTCTGCCTGCCTCATCAAAGAGAGAACCTGCATTTGAGTGTGTGTGTGTGTGTGTGTGTGCGCACACCACCTAAGGCAAGTCCACTGCAAGGGAATAGTCTACAAATAACTCAAAAACATTGCTTTTTTTTTTTTATTGTTTTTGTCTCGTACCTTTGTTTCTGAATTGGAAAGCATTTTTACACACCATTTCCAGAAAAGAGAAAGTATGGCTGTGCATGACTTGGAAATATCAGTGAGAGCCACGCCAATGGAAGTCCTTCTTTTTTTTCCACAACAGATTAAAACAGCACAATCGTGATTAATTGGTTTCCAATGAGATGCTGCTGCTGTGGGGAAGCATTCAAATACAAGCACACACTCCAGATGCAGAGCTCATCACTGTGTCAGCAGCAGGAGAATAGATGTAAATTTTGATAACTGCTTGCATGTATGCAGAGAAAAATGTGGCATGTGGTGACAGCTTTACACTCCCTGAAGACGCTGCCCATCCTCCAACTTGCCACCTCAACACCACACACACACACACAAACACACAGAGCAGCCAATGAATCACCTGCTTAGACTGACCATTATCAACAAGGTCATCTACAGATGGACTCCTACGGAGCAGAAATACAGACAGCAGCAGTAGCAACTACCTTGCTGTTATGCTTTTACTATGATCATGTTATTGATTCCAACAAAGACATGAATCTTTTCTCCGGCCCTGCCCCCTTCACCCTCCACAGGGAGGTCAGAAGTCAGGCTGGGCTACACAGCAACACCCCTAAAGCTGCTAGTATGCCATGTAACTTACAAATAACATTTTATATCTTACATTTGTCATGTTTATTTGCAGCAAGCATGTTTATCTGAAGTCTTATTGGCCCTGGTTGCTGTCGTCACTGTGATGTACCTGCTTTTCAAAGACGACTACGAGATCAGGAATGTTTTGTCTGTTGTGGCCCAGTTTAATGAGCTTAAAAAAATCACATTACTCTGACGCAGAAGAATCGTGAAAACACAAGACAAACACAACAACAAACATGTCAGAGAAATTCTACTCCAGTTGTTGCTTATCATCCCATATTTAATTACATTTGTAGTATTTTGGCTTTGATTTACGGTAGTGTGTGAAACCTCACGTCACGTTCGCAATATTCCAGTCTTCAGCTGTTGACAACAAAGCAGAACCGCTGCCGGTTGGAGTTTAATGCGTCGAAAAAAGGGCATCTGTTTAATGACGACAGCATCTGGTCCCTTCTTTTAGCTTTCTTCATGAATCAGTTGAATCGTACATCAAACACTGGTATCAGTTTGAGCTGTCTGGTAGTATTTAATAGTGTTTCCCGACAGCAGATGATCTGCTGCACAGGCTACATCTTGCATCTACTGGACTCCATATAGTTGATGCAGTGCTGCATTGGTGTAATGATGCAGATGCATGTGAAGTATTCGGAGCAGCGTAGGCAGGGATCTGGAGATGAGCCCGCTCTCTCTCTCTCTCTCTCTCTCTCTCTATTTCTTGCACTCTCCCTCCCTCTCTCACTCATTCTCTGGAGGGCTGTATTTTTGGAATCAGCCCCTTTTCTATCTAGTCCTGATTGAAAATACACAGTGGATCTGCAAGGAATCTCATGTTTGCTGAACTATTACAACGCAGCGCGAGCAATAACGTGCTCTGCTCTGTGGCTACAGCGGCAGAACAACGTTTTCTCTGCACTGTTCAGACAAACTGAGCTCTATAGGTTATTTTAGAGCTAATGTGTTTAAGATATGAACATTAAGTAAATAATACGGTAATGACTAGGGATAAATAGGGACCTAAATGAGTGATAGAATAAGTCTCCTGGATGTTTACTTCACTTTTTACAGAGAGCTTATTTGGGTGGCTCAACAAAAAAAAAGATGTGTTTGTGTAGTTTTATTTATTCACCTGTATTTCTTGCTCTCAAAAGGTCTGATTGGAAATGCAGAGTGCAATCATAAGCAAGTAGATTGGAATGCCCCCCCCGCCCCCGATCAGTCAATGTAATGCTGTTTTACCACCTGCCGGGTGTTCGCCACGGGGGCCAAGTAAGCATCTCCTGTGGGAAACATGTTTTTGAATGAAAAGATTGTGTTTTTCAGGTAAGCCTGGACAGGCAGAGATAAGCAGCCCGCTAGCTCCCACTTTTAAAACTCAGAGCAGAATTGAAAGTTGGTTAATAATCACTCTTGAACACTTTATGTAATACTGAATTTCTGAGGCCCCTTGCAAAGTGATCTGCCTCAGCCACAAACTCCTGAGCTGAGATTTCGTAAAAACCCAGCTTTAGAAGAAAACCGTCTTTTCTTCTCTGTGACTGACTGGAGCAATGCCTGCTCATTTAGTTTTTACTGTATCTGAATGAATAATCTCTAGAAAAACACCAATAAGTTGGCTCTTCAGCTAAAACTAAAACTCTGATTCAGGTAAATGACAAATGTTAAGTTACCGCAATGGCAAGGCTGAAATAACTTATATACAGAACAACAGTGTGGGTCTCAGAGTGGCTCAGGATCTGATATGCGTCACATGAGAAATAAAATCAAAACTAGGACGCAATCAGTGTTGGGAAACTCTGCCAAAGTTTGGATAACGCAACAATAGCCTCAGTGTGACACACGCAGGTTTCTCTTCGAGCTACTTTAGATGCTATAAGAGCATTTATTAGGATTTTCAAGGATTAAATATTTCATTGTGCTTCATGCGAAATTGGATTTTGTGGCTAATACAGCTGTGCCATTTGTAAGTTTACCTTGTAGCAGGTAAGATGCACAAATGCTTCAGATTGATTAAATTAGCTTGTGTTTGCTTAAGCCTGCACCCTGATAGAAGCCGCTTAAATTTATCACTGCACTGAAATACTTTCCAATCATTCAAGGCAAATGTGGGCAGCATTTTTCTTTTCTTTGGGCCAGAAGCCATGCATTACAGCTTTAATTACAGCTTTAGGGCTATGCATGGTAGAAGCATGATGCCAATTATACAAGTTTTTCCACATTAATGGTGCAAAGGAAAGTGATCTTGTTCCGTCTCTCAGTTCACCGGTGCCACCTTATCAGCCCTCTGTCACCTAGCGTCGCAAAGCATAAAAAGGCATGAGCAGTGAAGCAGTATTTCCAACAGACTGTCCTGTCAAAGAATGGCGCACTTGCTCGGATTTCAAAACACTTGCACTCGTCGCACGTACACGTCAGCTGCTAAAGGGCAAAAACAAATATTGTAGACATGTGACAGACATCACAATTAGCACATTTCCACTCTAAAATATTCATCCTCAAGTGTGCTAGGTGATGACATATTACCTCTTCACCAGACACTGCTGTTGAAACCCTGCTGACTTGCATTGTGAAAATGTGGCTGAAGCGTTCATGTCAGTGACACAGCACCACAGCCCAAAGCCACAGTGACACGAGGGGCTTGGTGACAGAGATGTTGGTAGAAGGAGATAAATTACTCTTACTGTAAATCTATGTTGTTGTAATTCCTACTGATGGACAACAGAGGGTGATCAGAGTTGTACGCTACACGAAACAGCTTTAATTCCAGCACTGGTAGCCTAAATCAATCAGTTCTAAGTTATAAATGATGAATTTTTTGGTTGGGATTCACATGATGCCAGATTGTGGACATCCAAAAATAACATATCTGGTTATTTATTTAAAAAAAAAAAAAAAGCCTGCCTGTGAATGTGCAGCAGTTTCTGTTTAATCATCAATCTCTACAATACAAGCTTAACAAGGGCGTGATTCTTCATTATTCTGAATGCAGTAAATGAATTTTTGAGTGATTTCTCAGCAGTAGTGCTTTGCAGTACAGTCTAACAAAAACAACTAGATGTGGTGACAAGAACAGGATATTTCTCCTCAGGGAAACAAACCACAGCACTGCGTTGGTCCTCCTGAATCAATTCTCAACCCTAGGGGAAATCTTGCGCGAGGTGAGCCTCTGAGCCACCGTGTTACATCCCTCCTACCTGCCAATGCATTATCCATACAGGCCAGATAACCAGACTGAAATGCCATTTTGTTTTTTTTCTTGCAGCACTGCTTGAAAAGGTGGGTGGACGATTCAGAGGTAAAGAAGCAGGCTACATATCAGAGAATACAAGAATCAGCACGAGCAATCTGTGAAGGATGTCCCTGAGGAAAAGCATTAGCTATAATATTTCTGAAAGTTGATTCTCTTATGATGGTTACTGACAACAGCCTTAGAAAGCCCTTTCATTGACCCCACCTTACTGTTAACAAGTACATTATTTGTGTGCGCTACATATCCTGCTGCCAGTGAATTAAAGAAATTCACATGTGATGCCTCTCTCTAAATTTGGATGCAGCACCCTGAAGGTGACATCATTTGGGACACCTTCACACCTCCTTGTTCCTGCTCCCTTTTTTTTTTTTTATTAAGCTGGACGACATATATATTGATCACTGGGATCCAGCACAGGTTACATCTGTCCTCTTGGAATTAGATTTATTGTTTAAATACATTATATTTTATTGTTTTTAAATTGGTTTACTCTGAAGAAAAATCTGTTTTTTTTTTATTTTTTACTTCAGGGATGTTTCACATTTATTGCATCAGTGCCTGTATTAAACTGCAGACAAACATGAATTTAAAAAAAAAGTACAAGTGAAATATCCACGCAGGTACAGTAATGCACCTACCTGTCCCGTATGCTTTGGCCACCAGCCATGTGAGGCTGCAACAGATTTTGGCCCGGGAGAAGTCATAGTGCTCGAAAGACTTTATTGCAGGAGCAACGATGGTCTTCTTAACATCTCTGACGTCCTGAACTTCACCCATATTTTCACCCTCGGTCGTTTTCTTGAACCCTATGAAGCAGCACAGCGCGAAAGCATCCCACTACTGGAATTTGGTGGAAAACAATAAACGCGTGGAAAACAATGAGAGGTGTCTTTTTCCAGAGACTGTCCACGAGCTCTTTCAGTCATAAAATATAGTTGGCCGCGTTAGCTCGGCGTCTTATTCAGTCTCGTTGACACAATGAGTCGCTAGTCTTGGTGTTTTTCATCCATTCTGCTTGTCTAGTTGAAATGGGCTCCGCCGGACCAAACTGGGAACACAGGGCTGCGAAGGTTTCCTCGGATTTCACAGGGAAAGCTGCTCTTCAGCTGGAATGAAAACAGAGATATTTCCATTCTTTGGGTTCTTCGGATGCAAACGGCTTCTCCCCTTCGCGTCCATGTCTCCTTGTATGGATAACCTATGTGATTAGCATTCCCTCCTCTGTTCAGCCTCCCGGTGCCGTGGTGCGGTTTTCCTGCCGCACTGTGGCTCTCCAAGCCCTGCACCTTTACCGCGCAACACGCATGCGCGGGTGATACCTTCACGGTCGTCGGGAATGTTATCACTGGTGTTTGCGTGGTACGTTGTTGCGCACATGTACCGTGTTCTCCGACTAGATGTTTCGGGTGGGATATTGTTGAAGACTGCGCCGCATCTCTGTGACATGTTTACCCCAAGACAGCAGGCTAATTTTAAACGACATCGTTCAATATCCTTACACCACATGAATGCGCAGCTTAGATTTAATGTTTGAGTTTTCGAAGCGCATTTGAATGCACGATAAGAGGACGGCTTGTATGCAATTAGCCACAAAACTAAAAGCTGAAGGGTTTTAATTACAAATATCCACGAGTTCTCGACTTGTCGGACTGAAAACGATTTAAATTTACAGGCTACTTATTTCAATATTCTAATTACCTTGTGGACAGCCCACTTCAATTCTTCAACCACACCCATATTGTAAAACATGACGCCTAGCAGACGACTCTAAATTTAAAAGCTAAAATGTCTAATAATCTTAGCATGTTCTAGTCAAAAACACACCACGAAGATTTGTCATAAAGAGGCCAAATGACCACGACGCACAGCAGAAAAGCTGTGCTCCGCGAACCACATTTCCCGACGTGCAAAACAACCATACGTCATCAATCTGCGCCGGCGATTGTTTTGAACTGTTGGAAGATGACGCGAGCGGTATGTATAAATGTTGCTCATTTATAAGAAACATTTGGCGAAGATACTTACCAACATTAATGAGTTAGTTATGGCCGAACTGTGGTTTGACAAGTGCTTTTTCAGAATACATGAAAATGCGAAAGCTTTTGACTTGTTTCCTGTAGCAGCCAGGAGTTATAGATATATTTGTCAAAAACGCAGATAAGTAATTCGTACTTAATGTTTACCTCTGAGAATATCACTTGTAGCACACACATTTTTTATCTAAAATACGTTATTTCTTAAATGCTACGTTGTACAAGCCTTACAAGTGTACAAGTCCGAGTATCTACCGTTTGGAGAGGCTGTTGCATCGATGACCCTTAAACATTATCCTCATGTCACAAGATTAATCTGGTTTTCTTATGTTTGTAGGTTAAATAAACCATAAAAAAAAAATGTTTGTGCCAAGAGCCCTGAAAGTGAAGAGACCTGCCCAGGGCTCAAGCCAAGTTTTAAATAAGAAAAGCAAGGTGGATCAGGAGGAGAGAAAAGAAGAAGGTAGTTCAGCGACCCCTGTTCAGAAAGAGGAAGCATGTGAAGACGCCAAAGCTCAGGACGAGACAATAAAAGCAGGTGGAGACTCTGCAGATCTGAGAGAAACTTCAGCGTGTGAAGATGGACAAAAGTTTGTCCTCAGCGATAAAGAAGACGAAGATGAGGAGGAGGACGAAGAGGAGGAGGACGAGGAGGAGGACGAGGAGGAAGAACCTGTCAAATCCTTCAAAAAGAGTCAGAGATGGCCAGAGCCAGGAGAGCCTGTCTGTGTGATGTGTGGTCGCTATGGGGAGTACATTTGTGACAGCACTGATAATGATGTTTGCAGTCTTGAGTGCAAAGCCAACCATTTGGCCCAAATGGGGATGGGGACTGGGGCGGACGTGTTTGACCGCAAAGATGAACATGGAGTTGAAAGGCCTCAACGTCAACAGCCTGCAGTTGCAGGAGTGGGTGAAAGCGAGGCGTGCTATTCCTACAGGGAAGATCTGTTCATATCAGGCCTAACAGACGAGCAGGTGCAGCGGATTAAACAGGAGCTGGGCATTGACACCCAGGGGAGAGATGTCTGGAGACCCATCATTGAGTTTGAACACTGTGGCTTCCCCGCCGTGCTGAGAGGCAACCTGAAAAAAGCTGGTTATGAGGCGCCAACACCGGTCCAGATGCAGATGGTGCCTGTTGGTCTCACCGGCAGGGATGTGATTGCCAGCGCTGACACGGGCTCTGGGAAGACTGTAGCCTTCCTGCTGCCAGTGGTAGTGAGGGCTCTGGAGGTACAGTAATGCAGCTAACATCAGACTTTAGCCATGTTGTGAGCTATTGTTCTGTTATTATTGTATGTTCTGGTTGTGCTCCATACCTTGTGATCATGGTCTTCAGTCACATTAATCAATGAAATGAGATTATTTAATTTAAAGAAAACTGCTGATTTATACCCAGAGAAAGCTACTCTTTAATCTGTAGGAAACATTTATAGGAATATTAATCCATAGGACATTTATGTAGAGGAAATACATTTTGGCTTATCACATGCAGCAGCTTTGTCACATGCAAGTTGCTAGTGATTAGCCAAAAAATACATGTGTGCTGATTGTAAAGGTGAAGGCTTGTGGGACACAAGATAAACAATACAATAAATGTTGACCTTCATGTAATCTTAGGCCAATTTAAAATTAAATAAATGAATGTTAAATTAAATAAGCAAATATGTTTATAATGATTATGAATAATTATTAGTACAAACCAAAGTTTACAGTGTAGATTGTAAATCACCTAAAGTGATTTTTAGCCATGAGAATGCAGTAATGAATACGCTTACTGATGCTGGATGGAATATAAATTTGTATACCATCACCATGATTGTGGTGGTGAGTATAAATTATGTTTTTATCAGTATGGAGATAATTTATTTTTTTTGTGAAAAAAGGTTTTAACACAATTTGACCCTTTGGCTCTTTTGCTGTTCAGCAGCAGTGTTTTTACAATGTGTAACTGTAGAATTGAACTCTAACTGAAGTAAATGTTTGAAAATGATCTATTGGAGCAGATATAGTAGCTAAATTGAGGTCTGTGTTGTAACAAATGTTGCACTGACTTTTTTGTCCTTCTCATATGCTTTTTAGTTATTTCATTCCTTGCATACAATATAATAGCACAATAACAAATAGATATAACAATATGGAACAATAGAATTCTCATTGCTCTCAGTATTATGAATATTACAAATGACCGGTGGTGAGTAATGCACGTCAGGTCATTTAGTTCTTTTGGCAAAATCAAAAATAACCTGCAAAGTCTAGAAGATTTTCATCATTATTATAATGCAGGAGAGTGTGCAGAGTCAAGAGAATACATTTCTTCTCAACTTAATATCACAGAAATACATTTTTAGCAGCATTAAACTATTCACAAAATGCCTCTAGTAACATTACTTGCTTCATCTAACTGCTTTTGAGCCTGCATATGTATCAAGAAGCTCCATGTTTTCTTCTCTCAGAAACCATCACACGGTGTTGGTAGCCCCGTCGCTCTCATCCTGACCCCCACCAGGGAGCTGGCTATTCAGATAGAGAGACAGGCCAAGGAGCTGGTGATGGGCCTCCCCAACATGAGAACTGCACTGCTGGTAGGCGGCATGCCGCTTCCCCCCCAACTGCACCGCCTCAAAAGCACCATCAAAGTACAGTTCCTGTTTTTACAATAATTTCCTCCTCCACCAATCAAAACATTTTTTTGAAGTCTTCAACTTTTCCACATCATCATGTTCTTCTACGAATCCCTTTTTAGATTATCATAGCCACCCCTGGGCGACTCCTTGAGATCCTGAAGCAGAAGGAGTTGCAGCTGGACAAAGTGCAGGCTGTGGTGGTTGATGAGGTATGACACTGTGCAGTTCAGATTTGTTGGAAGTTAAGCACTTAATGCACTTATGTGGCTTTGAGAGCAAAAAGGGTCTAAAAGCTTAGTTATGTTTCAGCTCTTTGAAGTTCTCTGCATCCAAGAATCAACACATTCTCCTGAAAAGTTTTGAAATCATTTGTTGATTGAAATTTTTATTAAAAAACAAATTTTATGATGGCTAATGTTGACAAAAATCATGTCCTATCCCAAAATGTGCTCTGAAATTGAGGATTTAGCCAGCATACCATGATAGTAGATACATTTTGAATTTTTCATCTCAATTTTTGCCCCTGTAAGTGGAGTCAAGTATTAAATTGCATGCAGTCTAGTGTGTAGAAATCATACAATTCAAGTCAAAAGCCCTTGAAACATATGCATTTGTGGTGCGTCTTGTAGGTTGACACTATGTTGAAGATGGGCTTCCAGCAGCAGGTGCTGGAGGTTCTGGAGCAAGTACCAGAGGAACACCAGACTCTGCTGGTGTCGGCCACCATCCCAAAGGGGACGGAGGAGCTGGCTGCCCGATTGGTCCGTGACCCCGTCCGCATTGTTATTGGAGAGAAGAACCAGCCTTGTTCCAACGTGAGGCAGATCCTGCTATGGGTGGAGGAACCCTCCAAGAAGAAGAAGCTGTTTGAGATTCTTAACGTAGGTCACAGACTTGAGGTTTTGATTCTTAAGAAATGGCTTGGAGAGGTTTGTGTAAATGGCACACGGTGCCTTTTTGCCAGCAAGTCTCAAAAGGTACACTTTGGTGGAGTGTCCCTTTTTAAACTCACTTCCACTGCCAACGCTGGCTGTGTTTAAGAGGTTAGCAGGTTTAGTTTTGGGAAAGTCTTACTGTACTCTGGAGAACCAGAAAGTGTTTCAGTAGGGACGAACACAAAGTGGGTTATTATTGCAGGATTTATCACACAATCTCAACATGCACTGGTACCAGCTTAGCATTTTATTAACTGGCTGTTTAAAGGTGGTAATTCCTTAAGTCTCCTCACTACACCATATTTAGACAGAGCCATGGCTGCAGCCCTGGCCCCCGTCTGGAGGAAATGGGTGGGCCCTGAGCCACTAGCCCAACTCCAGGAATCCTAGCAATGGCTCGCACCATTTATACAGGGCAGAACAAGAGGGGTCTGCTTTAGTGAACACAGTGGAGAAGTGTTGCAGGACCATTGTGTGGGTAACAGGAGCTGTCTCTCTGTGTAGAGGGTGGTTGTGATGGTGATTTAGTTTGTTGTTTTTTTTTCAACCAAGTTATTTAGACTTCTGTTATTTAATGCTAATGCTTTAATTTAACACTACTGTCTCTGAACTGGGAAAGGTGGTGGGTCTCACAGGAATACTGTGGAATTTGAGGGCGAACGGACACTCAAAGAAAAGCAGAACTTTGGAGAGAGCATGACTCAAATCATCTGAAAAAAAACATATACATATATTACACCTCTTAGAGTGTGGTATATGAAAATTTGCTCAAACAAAAGTCAGAGAATCGTAGCATGATCACACTAGAGCTAGAGCAATAGACGTAGAGCTGAGAGAAGCATTGAGACCAGGTAATAGGGAGAGTTTTCACTCATCTGTTACAGCGCATGTTGTCATCCTTAATCCTAAACTCTGGTAAACCTGCTGTTTTTTTTAGTTTTATCTTACTTTTTAGTTGCAGCACAACCTAAAATATATCCAAACAGCTGAATGTGGTCTTTTTTTTAAGCATGTCAGTCAGCCCAGCGCAGGTACGTTTTTCCTTTGAAAGTGTGAGTCTCTGGTAGGAGAGTCCTGACTGCCATCTGCTGGAGGATTTTGACCTTTTCAATCATACAAAGGGTTAAAATCAGCCTCTGGTGCAATGGCATAAACTAAACAATTGTAGATTTTTTCTTTTTACTTTCCTCAACAACTTGATAACATAACAATAAATCAGAGTTTCAAACAATATACACACATAGCTCGATCTGTGAATAGACTTACTGATAAATCTAATCTTTTAATGAAAATTTAATGAATGCTTTGTTTTCATTTCATCAGGACAGTAAGCTGTACCAGCCTCCAGTGCTGGTGTTTGTAGACTGTAAACTGGGGGCCGACCTGCTGTGCGAGGCGGTCGCCAAGGTGATGGGCCTCAATACCGTGGCAATCCACTCCGACAAGAGCCAGTGGGAACGTAACCGCATCCTCAGGGTGAGGCCAGTGGCAGCCAGAACATGCACAGTCAAAAAAGCATGAATAGCACTTCTCCCATTGTCGATGGCGAGGAGTGTTGCTCCTGAATAATCTGTAGGTGGAAGACCGCAGACACTGAGAGCTGAGACGTTTCTGTCAGCGTATTGAATGCAGCAATGTTAAAACCACAACTACCCTCTCTGGGATACTGTAAAATAATGTCTCTGGTCTGATTGTTCTTTAAGATCATAAGATCTAGCAGAGTTTATAGTTACATTTGTTAAAATATTGCAGAATTTGTAAAAAATGATCTTGAAAACAAGGTTGCCTATTGGTCAAAATGAGGTCATTCATAACAATTTGCAGTCTGTTCAGCAGGGTTTGTACTGCTCTTTAAGAGACTCTTGAGGCCTTTTTAAATCACATTTAAATTGGTACTGTAACTGTAATCTACAGTAATCAATAAATTTATCGCTTTAACTTTGAATGTATATTTTGATCATGATTATTTAATGCTTGCTAGAGGTTACAGGAGTGATTATGTGGATGAAACACCAGATTATTTTGAAAAATCAAGCACTTTTCATGGAGTAATTCAAATGCAAGCCTTTTCCAAAACCTTAAAGACTTTGTATAAGCCTGGTTAAGGGTTTTGACAGTGCAAAACATTTCTGACTCTGATTGTAAATTTGCTCTGCTGCATTCTCAGGGTCTTCTGGATGGAGACTTTGAAGTGGTGATCAGTACAGGTGTACTAGGCAGAGGACTGGACCTTGTCAACGTCAGACTGGTGGTTAACTTTGACATGCCGAACACAATGGATGAGTATGTCCATCAGGTTAGTAATACCAAGAGTAGACTTGTTTTGTTTGACTTGTCCGTATGACAGCTTTCAGAGATTACCCTGCTGCCACATCTCAAAAATGAAGCTTCATTAATTAGTTCATACATATATATAATGAGAAATAGTCATCAAATCCAATTTGCATCCTCCATCCTGTGTAATACTTTGTCAACAAGAGCTAAATTAGGGAAGTAATTGTGGAAAGTTAAGTTATTTTCCTTCACCTCTTCCCGTCCAGGTGGGCAGGGCGGGTCGGCTGGGACACAGAGGAACAGCCATCACCTTTCTCAACAACAACAACAAGCGGTTGTTCCTGCAGGTGGTGAACCGGGTCAAACCCACAGGGTCCATCCTGCCCCCTCAGCTCCTCAACTCACCCCACCTCCATGAGCAGCAGAGGAGGGAAAAGCAGAAAGCCAAGCTGGGGGCCGACGACGTGCTGGTCACTAAGAACAACCTAATAGACATCATAAGGAAACACGACCGTCGCAAAAAGTAGCGACGTCTTTCTACCATGCCTGCAATGGTGCTGTCTGTATATTGGGTAAATACTAAATGTTTAATTTGTATATTGTTTTACTGAAAAAAAAATAAAATTCATTTTGATTCCAAATAAATATCTTGGGTTATTAATGTTAGACATTTTATTCAGATAAATGAATTACCCTCTCAAATCTACACTCCAACCCAGGTTGCACAGCTGGGGGATGGTCTGTTGTGCCACTGCTGTGGTAAACTTTGAGTCTTTACTGAGGTGCAGAAAAATATAATACATCAAAATTTCATTATGTTTTATTACATTATTGCACAGCAGGTCTCAATATTAAAAAAATAAAACCTCCTCAACTTTGTGGTTCTAGTACTCCTAACATCTGAATCCATCCTACCTCAGACTGAACTGTCGTTGATGTTTGTTGGTGTTTGGGCATCATGACCAACTTTGCCTCTTGGGGCCAAGAGAGAAAAGAAATATACAATACACATAACTTGTGTATAAAAGTGCATCCTTGACAATAAAACATCTTAAAACAAGGTGCACTTAAAGTGTTTTTATGGAGCCCTCCCTCAGCTGATGGAGATATTTTGTTGATGTTTAAACTGTGCAAGTGTAAGTCACTTTTTTACCGGTAGAGTGCTAATTTTAGACAGGAAAATATGAGTCACACAAATGTCTCCACTGGGACACAAACTCAGAGCTGGTTTTAGTTACTTCTGTGCCTGTTTGAGAGCTGGATAGCCTGGATTGTGCTGCCACCTGGCGTCAGTCTCTGGTACCTACAGGTCACGTCCACGATGTGACGTAACGATTTTTGAGAATCTCAGCCAATCAGCTTCCACTATCTGAGACGGTTTGAAATTGAAGCGGGCGAAGGCGGAAGCGAAAAGGAGATGATAAACAAAAGCAGCCCCGTTCGTGTGGACACGGCTATTATTTTATTCAAATGGGTTTATATTCGGTGTAACTAACAACTCTTGCTGTATCTACTCCCGCTTTACATATGTTTCATGTCGTTTGTTGTCGTAGGTAGAGTAACCGGAGTGGAGTTGCCGTTAGCTAGCTAAACTCATTTTAACGTTTTTGTTTTTAGCAGCCGGCTGCCATGTCGTTATTTAGTGTACAAGCGAGGAAGCACACGGCTTATTACGACCATCTAATGTCAGCAACAGCAACAGCCAGGACACCGGGCAGAGAGCGCCTGGCAGAGCGAAAAGTAGCAGATACGACGGTAGGAAAAAGTGAGATGACATCCGGAGACTCTGCGTGTGAGGACAGCAGGTCATCTGATAAGAGCAGACAGGTGAACAGGACTTATGTGGTGTCAAAAAGCGGCAGCGGGCAGCACACTCCCTACCGTGGCCGACTCACTCTGCAGAGGAGGTCACGGAGAAAGACCGAGACAGCGGAGAAGAGCATGGTTGAAAGCAGCCAGAGCACCGCAGCAGCTCCGGAGAAGAGACTGACCCTGCAGCGCAGGACCAGGACTCCCTCAATGGAGAAAGGCGCACACGGACACGGTGCTGGTGTGCAGCCTGCGCCCAAAGTTCTCAGTGAGCCAAACGGCAGGACCCCTGGTGTGTTCAGGTCCATGAGTTTAAAGGAAACTACCTGTAAGAGCAAAGCAAGAGACACCGCGGCTCACGTGGAGGCTCCGCTGAGGTCAGCGCCCCGCAAGACGCCCTCCTCTTCCTCCACAGGTAGGCAGCTAGAGGACCAGGCCCAGACCTTTAAAACCCCCACCAAAAAGACCCCCTTTGAGAAGATCGCCGCGAAGAGGGATGTTTTCGAGAGACTGGCGGGGAGGGAGGCTCCCAGATCGGCAGCAAGTCTAGAGAGGCCCAAATTCAGAGCACAGCCGGCGGAAGACGCGCAGCCTGTCCCGGCTCCGCGGGTCAGCAAGGCGCCCGCAGGTGTGCACAAGACGACGCAAAACAACAATGCGCCGCAGGTGAGAAAGACGTGCAGCTCGAGCCAAAGGGGAGACGTGACCAAGGCCGGCTCCTCCGCTCTTACCCCGGCCCCAGCAGCCACCGATCGGCCCCAGTCCCGTCCCAGTGAGGCTCTGAAGCAGCAGGAGTCATTTAAGATGGAAAACAGTGCCGTGACTGTCGCAGTCCGTGTGCGCCCTTTCTGCGCCAGGTTAGTAGCGCACTTGTTGTCTGAAACTGTGAAGGAGTGGATTATGACTTTCAGCTTTTAAGGGATCAGGGCCATCTGCCTGATTCAACCAAACATCAGTATATAGCAGTAATGATGAACCAGGGTGTAGGTTAATCAGATGCTGTGTGTTTAAATCACATTTGACTCATCGCAGGGCATTAACATGTATCCTGGACAAGTTAAGAGACTTGCTTTTATTATATTTATTTGAATGTATTTTACAACATGTTTCAAACTTTCTCTGCTTGAGATGGAAACAAGTGTGTTTACTCCAGTAGAGCAGATACATAGACTAATAGTCTATTTGGACAATTGATCAATTGTTGAAGCTATTTTCAAGGAAAATTCCACACATTTTCCAGTTACGGCCTCAGTTATGAGGATTTGCTGCTTTTCTGTGTCTTATGTGATGGAGAACTAAATATCTGCAGGTTCTGGAGTATTGATTGGACAAAACAAGCAACCAGATTATCTCACCCCAGGCCTCAGAAAATTGTGATTGACATTTTTCACTATTTTCTGGCATTTTATAGACTAAATGATTAATCGATAAATTAATTGGTACTGAAAATAACCAGTAGCTGCAGTCCTGTACTGTACTGGGCTGTTTAGGAGTTTTTGCAGCTGGAAAATGACCCCCAAAGTACAAGCGATGGGCATTTTTAGGGCAATGGAAGTGCTCAGATTCTTATTGAGGAAAGAAAATGTCTTTCTGGTGGACACAATCCATGTTTGAAATCATTTTTGTAAATATTTCTGCTCTGTTACAGGGAGAAGGCAGAGAAGGCATTGCAGGTCATCTTCATGAACGGCCAGGAGACTGTTGTCCAGCATCCAGACAGCAAACAGAGCTACTCCTTCAACTACGACTTCTCGTTCTGCTCAGTGGATGAGAGCGACCCCACCTTCGCCAGCCAGCAGACGGTGTATGAGACACTGGCCAAACCTCTGCTGCTCAGGGCCTTTGAAGGATTCAACACCTGCCTGTTCGCTTACGGCCAAACGGGCTCTGGGAAGTCGTACACGTGAGTATTTCTGGTTTTCACCACGCACAACTGAAACTCTTCCCCTCTGCTATCCTAACTTTTGAGCTCTTAAGAATATGTAGCACATAAATTGTCTATATTGGGATGTGTATTTTAAATCATAATCAGTCTGCTGTCAATTTGATTTGTTTGAAATCACTGTTTAGGATGATGGGCTTTGGAGAGGAGGAAGGGGTAATACCACGATTCTGTCAGGAGCTTTTTTCTAGATTGACATCCATGGAAAATGAGGAGGTAAAATCTCTCTTACAAGGATTTATCCCTAGTCAAATGATTTTAATTTATTCTAAGTTCTTGTACTCCTTTATTGTTCAAAAATGTCTTAAGGCTGCAGCTTTTCCTCTTGAAAAACTCAAAAGATTGCAAAAACCTGAATATGTAAGTGAACAATCCTCTTTTTCTTGCTTGCATAACTTCCCAAGTGGTTTGTTATATTTTAGGTCAAATGTCATGTAGAGATGAGCTACTTTGAAGTATACAATGAGAAGATCCATGACCTGCTGGTGGCCAGAGATGAGCCAAACCAGAGGAGGATGCCTGTAAGTAGTTTGCAATGCATTCCAGAAACCAGAAAACTACTGTTATATTTTTATTGTGGGTTGTAAACTTGCTACTTGCCGCTGTGGCCTATGATCCATTCCAAATTTTAAGATTTTATTTAAAAACTTTAGCTTTTTTTTTTTTTCTTTTTCTAAGACACATTCTTGCTCATAATGCCATAGAAACATTTTTATAGTAATTGTTAGCGCTGATTAACCTGAGAATATGTACAGTCAAGATAAAACCCTGTTGATTTGTGTGTATAGCTGAGGGTGAGGGAGCATCCAGTCCATGGTCCCTATGTTGCTGACCTCTCTGCGTAAGAATCCTCTTCATTTCTTTTACTACATCACTTTTTCAATAAGTGCCAAAGGAACATTCTTGAATGATGTGATGTGAATTTTTATTTCTTCACAGAAATATTGTGAACTCTTACAGTGACATTCAGGTAGGTTGCTGTAAAGATATATTTTTTTTCTTTTAGACGCTCTGCCTTTTAGCACATGCTCTTCACAACTTTAAATGAGTGAGCAAGCCACAGTTCAAAGTCAAGTAGACTCAGAGGCTGTGATGAAATACAATGTGTGGCTGAATATTCATGTTTTGAGAGTGCGGTGAAGGCACACCGTGGAGGTAAGTGCTGTAAGAGCATCAAAGATGTATCCAACATGAAGTGTTACAAACAATAATGCTGCTGATAATCATGAGAGACTTCACGCGAAAGAAGATTCACACATAATTCACAGTGTTCTTCTGTAGGGTTGGCTGAAGCTGGGCAACAAGCAGAGAGCCACAGCAGCTACAGGAATGAATGACAAGAGCTCCAGATCTCACTCCGTCTTCACCCTGGTTATGACCCAGACTCAGGTACGGCCTCACGCCGTCACTGTATCAATTCTTAAATATTTCATACAGTAAAACTACTACAACATATGGCGCCACATTTGATTTAGCAAGTGTTTAGTAATGTGGAGAATGTATAAATGAGAAGGTGAATTCTGCAGTGACACACTAGTTTTTCTGTGTGTGCTTGTGTACAGACCGAGTTTGTGGAGGGCGAGGAACACGACCACAGTATCACAAGCAGGATCAACCTGGTGGACCTGGCAGGCAGCGAGCGCTGTAACTCGGCCCAAACAAGTGGAGATCGACTCAGGGTACACACACACACACACACACACACACCATGGCATTCTTGGTTATTTGTGTTAAAATGTGAATATTGGCTTTTTTCCCCTCCATTTCTTATTATTGTTAATTGAATATTTTTGTGTTTGCTCTCCCTTTTTGCTCAGATAGTATTTGTCATTTTAAGACTCCATTTTGGGTCCTGCAATTTATAATTTTCATTCTTGACATTTTTTGACTTGAAATTGAATTGGATTCGCACTCATTTTGCTCATTATTTCAGTCCATCATTTGTCTCGCAGATGATTCTTTTTGCATTTTCAACAGCATGCTATTCAAAACATGAAAAGCCAGCTTTGCTGTGTCATTGTAGGAGGGCGCTAGCATCAACAAATCCCTGCTTACCCTCGGAAAGGTCATCTCTGCCCTGTCAGAACAGGCACTGACCAGAAAGAAGGTCTTCATACCGTACAGAGAGTCTGTCCTGACGTGGTGAGAGATCAGTATGATTGTACGCTGTAGCTGCTGTAGAACATCATCTTTTGTTTGCAAGCTCTCTTTATCAGTTTTTTAAATAAGAAATGTAAAGTGGTAAAACTGGTTCACAGCTTCATGCAGTACACTGGAGTAGTGTGTGTGTGATGTATGCACATCTAAGACAAGACAATTCATCCATAATACTGATATTCACAGTATAAAAATAGAATACAATAAATGAAAGTAATTGATTCATGCAAAACATGTAAAATTTTTATTACTGAAAAGTATTATATATATATATATATTTTATATATTTGTTTTACTAACTCACAGTAGTTGATTTCCAATTTAGGATGATCGTGACCGAGTCCACCCCCCCCCCTTTTTTTTTTTTTTTGTCTTCTGCAGGCTGTTGAAAGAGAGCCTCGGTGGTAACTCCAAGACGGCCATGATCGCCACACTGAGCCCAGCGGGCAGCAATGTGGAGGAAAGCCTAAGCACTCTGCGCTATGCCCAGCAGGCCCGCACCATCATTAACGTGGCAAAAGTCAATGAGGACACCAACGCCAAGCTCATCAGAGGTCAGACACTCAAAATATCCACATTTCTGAATTGACCTTTGGCCGTTTTTTTTTTATTCATATTTTGTTGTAACTGCACTGCTAATAAATAGTAAATGGTTTTATCTTTTATCACATAGTTTGTGATCCTTTCTGTACATACCTGAATCCCCCTAGTTGCCCTTTAGCTGGGCTTTCTATTATTTTGCTGCATACACTGGCCATACGCTTAATGTTGATGTTGCCATGTGTGAGGTCGTTGTGGCTGAGGTGAGTCCTTGGACACTATTGAGTGAATTTTTATTGTAAAAATTCACTCAACACCCCCCCAGTGTATTCATACGTATACAGAAGGTCGTGATGTCTTTTGAAAGTTCAGGTTCTTTGTGAACCTGAAAATCTGTCACCCTACACAAACAGCGCCATACTTGTGTGTCCTTATTCACAAGGGAAACCACAGATGGTTTTTCTATACGGACCAGTGTTACCACAGTCCTGTCCTCTCGTGTGTGAACAGTATTTATGCACTACAGGAACCCTGCAGTACAAAATCATGTTTTGAATTGATGGCATATTTCTTAACAGTCGCTCTACCCACAATAGTTAAATTAAAACCGTACACACACTCATTTGAACAGTCATTCACTCTCTGTTTTGCTTGTTAGTCCATTAGCTCAGACTTCATCTGCCTTTCTGTGTTTCAGCCTCTCTGGTTTTTCTCTTTCTTTATATGTGAATGTCTTGCTTTCTATTTGTGTTTTGCTCTTGATCTCCTTCGCTCTCCTTCCCTCCCACATACCCTCCTGTCTGTCCATCTATCCATCACAAGCATATTCACTACCCAGTTCAATTAAGGCCTGGCCCTAACCTTGCCTCCAGGCCATATTTATGCACTGTCAGCTGCACATGGCGGCTAACTGTCATGCAAGTATTATTTTTCACGAGATGATTGCGCTGCTGTTTGACGTTTTTAGCAGTAAGGGGAGCTCTTGCTGTGGATTTCTCTTCCATCACCTGTCAGTGTGTGATACTCAAAGTTATTATGGCTCAAACACTACAAATCAGGACAGAGCCGCTCAGAAAAATGTCTGCAATAAGTGACATTGTTGTGCAGTTCACTTACAAAATCAGAATATTTCTGTAGCCTCAAATAAAATCCAGTACACTTTCAGGACTTTTATACAATTGCCTGCCTTTTTCATATTGGGCATATTTTGGGCATATTTTGTGTGCTTTCAGAGTTAAAGGCTGAGGTGGAGAAGCTGCGGGCTGCCCAGATGAGCTCCCAGGGCGTCGAACCTGAGAGGGTCAGGCTGTTCCAGCAGGAGATCGTCGGCTTGAAGAGCAAACTCTGTCAGCAAGAGAGAGAAATGGCCGAGGCCAACCGGTCAGATCATCACAATAATTATATATATTTATTTATTTGGTGCATCTCACCCCAATATTGCTAGTCTCCTTTTTCAGGGTGTCAGAGGGAGAGCTGTAGCATTTGTCCAGAGTTCAGAGAACCCTAGAAGCAAAGTGATTCTCGTGATTTTTTTTTTTTTTTTTTTTAGATTTAATGTTTCCACTCATGTCACCGTAATGATATTTTTATGACAATGTACATATGTTTGTATGCATTTGCTTTGTCTTCATGCGTGAATATTGTTTAGGTTTTTATCATCTTGGACGCACTGTTGAATAGTTAAAAATCAACCATTTAACCAGTATTAATCAACCATGCTCTTGCAGGGCATGGAGAGAGAAACTGGAGCAAGCTGAAATCCGCAAACGTGAAGAAACCAAAGAGTTGCAGGTAAAAACAGTTGTTTTTTTTTTCTTCCCTCATTCAACATGCATGCAGTTCTTTTAATTGCACTTTGTCAAGGCTCTCATCCACTTTCTCCAACAGTACAATAGTCTCTTCACCACTCTGATCCTAAAAGGTCGAAATACCGAACCCTGAAACAAGCTGTAATAAATATTCATGTGTCCACACACTAGCAACGCTGTGTTAAAGAAGTGTTCGGAAACTCTCTGCGTTTTCAGAAAGCAGGTGTGACATTCAAAGTGGACAATCGTCTTCCTAACCTGGTGAACCTGAACGAGGATCCTCAGCTGTCAGAGATGCTTCTCTACATGATCAAAGAGGGCCGAACCACAGTGGGCAAGCTCACGTCTGAGTCAAGCCATGACATCCAGTTGACAGGAGCCCTCATCGCTGACCAACACTGGTAAAAACAAAATAGCTGGAGGGCTTTGAAAATGCTACTGGCAGAAGCAAATGCACTTCATATCAATAGTATGGCAGTATGTGGTCTGTTTGCAGTTTTGACTGTAGAGTGACGTCGACACTTTAGTTTATTAATAATCCAACTAAATGTGCCCAACTAAAGAACAATAGGGAGAGTGTGTGCTTGTATCACTAGCATCTTGAAATGCTGGGGCTCCACATTTTTTTACCAACAGCAGGCATTCAACATGAAAAATGAATATGTGTATTTTTTTCTGTTTGTCTCAGTGTTATAACCAACATCCGGGACACTGTCAGCATCATTCCCATGGAAAATGGCAAAACCTTTGTTAATGGAAACCTCATATCTGAATCCACTGTCCTGCACCATGTAAGTACATCAGAAACCTATCTGAAGTTTAGCATTAATACTATGAGCAGTAGCCTATAGTAAGGTTTCTGCAGTGGCTTTGTAATTTGCTCTGAATTAAACCCACCAGCTAAAATAAACATGACCAGGTTGGCCATGTTTATCCATCTTATTCACGAATTTAACTCTTCTCATTTCTGGTTACGGTTTCCAGGGCGACAGGGTGATTCTTGGGGGGGACCACTACTTTCGTTTCAACCATCCAGCAGAGGTGCAGTCAGGGAAGCGGGTGTCGTGCTGGACAGGCGCAGCTGACGGCCACAAAGATTTTGAATTTGCCAAGAACGAGCTACTTGCAGCTCAAAGGGCTCAGTGAGTGCAAAAGACCGGTTTAAAAAAGATCATAACATGACTAATACCAGCCGCCCTGGCCTTTTTCTTTTTTTAGAATGTTTTTGTAGGGCAACATCTATTTGAAGAGGCTTATAATCAAACCCAGAAATCGATTAAGCTGTCTTTATGTGTCTTAGGCTGGAGGCAGAAATTGAGGAAGCACATTTGAAGGCAAAAGAGGAGATGGTGCAGGGAATCCAGATGGCAAAAGAGATGGCCCAGAAGGAGCTATCTGACCAGAGGATGCTTTATGAGGAGAGGATCCAAACCCTTCAGAGAGAGCTGGTACACAAAGCATTCACTTCTTGTTTTTAATGAAAATAGGAAACATTCTATTGTCTCTCCATGATCTGGTTACCTGACATTTCTGCATTTATGATCATTTTAGGGGATCATGACTATTAAGTGATATCTATTCACAGGGGACCATAGTTTTGGCCATTACACTCTGTGTGGTATGGGTGGTGTGTTGACATTCTGCACTTCTTAAGCTGTACTGCTATTACAGTTATTGGAAGTCAGTCTGCATAAAGATCTGATCAAACCAAGTAATCACAAATTGAAATCAACAAGTACTATGTTGCATTATTATGGAACCACTGAGCAGTTCTTGTCATGTATAATCTTTTGTACATCCTTACACCCTGTCACTTCTCACTAAATAATGCCAAAATATAATCTATTTAGAACGGGGAGGCTGAGCGGAAGCGTCAGCAAGAATTGCATCAGCGGAGGGTGGCCAGCCAGATGGCAGAGCTGAAAATGGCTAAGCAGGAGCTGGAGCAGGAGGTGGACACCCACAAGAAACGCCTCCGCCTTCACATGGAGGCCCAGGTCAGAACCCAGAGCAACACCTGGGAATGTTAATTATCCTTCTCACTTTGATGAAGTTGACTATTTTAGGTTACTGGAATTTTTTTGGGCTGCTCAGGTTTTGTTTTGTCAAAAACATGGAAAATTGCTCACACACACACACACACACACACACACACAGAGTTACCTATTCTGCTTTCAAATCACCCATCCATTTATGTTACAGATCTCAGTTATTGCCCTCACACTGAGCTAATCCCCCTTTTTCTCCTGGAGGAGACTGAAATCAGGCATGGCCTGAAAACCTCACATCACTGACTGTAGAACAAGTTGGCCAAATTTGCACAAGCATAGAGAAGTTTTAAAATTCATGTAATACTTAATTCAGTACATTGTACTTAGAAATACTTGAGAGTTGTGGGTGATAGAGTGGCAATACCCGAGAGAATAGAAGTATGACATTTAAAATGGGTCTTATTTCATTCAACTTTCTCCACTTTGATATGCTGTGACTGGCTTTTTTGTTGAACTGATGGGCCATTTGGTATGCGTTTTGAGTTGTGGTGGAGTTTGGCTTTAGGCAGAACGTTTTGGCCTGGTGGTTTTTAATATTGTGTACATTACCATGATTCACTCCAGGCGATGGAGGAACACCGTGTGCGTCAAGCGAAGATCGTTGATGCCCTGGAGGCGGAGAAAAGAAAGATCAGCAAAGAGCTCGAGGAGATGCAGAAGAAAAGGGCCTTAAGGGAAAATCACACTCAGCGAAATGGTGAGAGCTCTCAAGTCACTGTTGAGAGCAGATTAAAGTTCGGAACCACAGCGGCAATTCACACCATATAAGTGAAGTTGCAGATGGGTGGGGCTCATCCTTTTTAAGCCAGAGTCATTAGAGTAGAGAGGGTTTGCCCAGGCCCAATATAAACACTGGACTTAACATTAGTTTAATAGGAGCACAGGAGACAGAGACACCATAGCAATTTAATGTGAGGTTATATAGTCTTATATGGGTGGTGGTTATTCTACAGTACCAATATATAATGTATAGTAAGACTTAGAAGAATAATAAGAATAATGTATTAGATCAAATACATATTTTTTTATAAATATACACCAAACAGTAGAATGTGTCTTGGTATTTGTTATTTTTTAGTCTTCACTGTCCAGACATGTCCCCCCATAGGTGTTTTTGTCTCAGATGTTGACTATAATGCTAGCTCCTATTTGCATTTCATTTATGTCGGTTATGTAGGGTGAACCTCTTCGATCCAGTGCTATTAAATTGGAGTTTGCTGAAGTTAATGTGTTTTATTTCTGTATTGCAGTCTCCCCACAGTGGGATGCCATGAAGTTGTCTCTGATGATCGAGGAAGCCAATAAGATCAGTGCTAAACTGAGGAAAAACACCATCTTCAGCAGGTATGAAAAGACAACACTGGGCCACATTTTACATACGACAGGATATGTTAGGCGGGTTACAAACCCATCAAGAACCAATAAAGCTATTGAGGTTATGGTTCCTTTTCAAACGCCAAAGGTTATTTGACTCTCCTCTGTCGTAGACACGAAAGTTGTGATGATGGGAACTCGCAGCAGGGTGGTCTGCTGCAGGTGCGGGTTCAAAACACAAAGTTGGGGATTTCCACTTTCTGGAGCCTGGAGAAGTTCCAAAACAACATTGCTGCCATGAGGGAAGTCGAGCAGGTATGCCTTAAATCATCACAATATAAAGTCATCACCTTTTTTTTTTTTTTTTAATTAATGATTGTTTTACCAATCAAGAACACATTAAGACGTGCTTGTCTTGTTAAGGTGTCTGAAATCTGACTAATTAGAATTTTACTCTAATTAAAATGGAAATTAGCATGAAACAGAACTTATTCCTGATGTGGAAACATTCAGAACTTTTTTTTTTTTTTTTGATGATGGTTTTTACCAAATTATAAGTGAACACACACTGGGTGCCACAGGCATAGTTCAGTGGCGAACCCTCACCTCATAGGAAGGGCCCTGTAGCTGAAAGTTTCCCCAACCTGTCTAAAGACTTGCAGATGAGGTGAATTAAAAACAAATTTCCAGTAGGTGTTGACTGTCCAGGTTGTTTCATTAACTGTCTCAAACTACCTCTGAACTTTATTATTATTATTATTATTATTGGACAGCATAATTGTATGTTTTGTTTAGAATCCGAATGATTGTGGATGTAAAAAAAAAAAAAAAAACATATTTATACCCCTTAAGGATCTTAAAATGATGAAGAATTGTGAGTAGAATCATGTTCAAGCGGATAAAATACTCAACAAGTATGAACAAAATGCTTGAAAATTCATAGGAATCTTGTGCATACTTGCTTATTTAATTTGACATGTGCTCTAATAAGCTGATGTATGATTCCTGTGGAGTGGAGCATACTGAACCAGGCAGCCCCTGTTCCTCACTCTGCATATTCACAGTCTGACATCAGCTCAAGTGCAATTGCCAATTTCCCAGCCGTTTGACCTTATTTACAGTCCAGACTGGCTTGTTTTATGCCTGACAGAGGGATGCTGCCTCACTTTGCCGTGCTTTTCTCATTAAGTTGAGTAAATGAGACTGGGCATGTCAGCAGTAGTTTACTCTCCACAGGGGGATTCCACCTCTAAAGATGACGATGTGTTTTATGACCCTGATGATGAGTGGGAGCAAGATATATCGGCCTCCTCTGCTTCCACCTCCTCCTTTTCGCGCCGAAGGTAATTATCCAGCTCTTCCTCTCTCCTGTTAGCCATCAGTCCCTCTTTCCAGCACCTAAGTTTGACATTAGATTTCAGGAACATAATTGGCATTCTTGTCCAATTACTTGAAATGTGTAAGTAGGCAAGTTTTCAAAAACACCTACAGCGTGCGCTGGAGGGAAGTATAAGACTGTGTCCACCTAACTGTTTACAATGCCGTGGCTTGGATAGACTGTGCTCTTGCCTTACACCCACTGCCCTCATGCTCAACTGAACTCACGGCCCATTGCACTCATTTAATGTGAACAATGTGTCAGGCAAATGGACGTATGTGGACGGAACACGGAAAATAATTTTTTCAACACTTTGGAAGATTTTGGTTATTTTCACAAAGGCTTCCTAGTTTCCATTAATGTGATTTACCACCTGGTACATATTTTTGACATTCAACACATCCTTCTCTCTCATGAAAAGTTGATGTGAAGCTGCTGCCCACAGAATATTTCCCTCTTTATTCTTTTTCCTCTGTTTATTAATTTCATTTCCATGGAGGCCAGGCCAATGGGTTTAGAAAGCGAAAGAACACTAAAGGTCTCTTTGTTTCTCACTCTTCAACCCACAGCCCAAACACACACATGCAGCATCTACGCTACATGCAGAACCCCCCCCCCCCCCCCCAAAAATTTTCCCCTCACATTGTTGTTATTCTTGTCAAGCATGTTTATGGTGCTCCTGGTGGTGCCTGAACTACCAGCAGACCCAGCCAAATGAAACACGGCACAGGCTCTGTGGTTCCTTCGTCCCTTTTCTCTCTGACTCCATTAAGCCCATGCCTAAGCCTTAGAGCCAGTCACAGCTGTTTACTGACCTCCCCTCTAGGTTGCTCATAATAATGAAAATGTATTCTAAACTCATGTAACCCTTTCACGCATGAGCCAACCATGCATCTTTGCAAAAATATCGCCAGAACCATGTCCGGAGATGGAGACAAACTGCTCACATTGATAAAGATAAATGTAGTCTGTCTCCAATCCCATCATGACATCAGCAAAATAAATTATGAATAAATGCACTCAAACTCAGTGAGTAAGTCCACACAAATAAAAGAACATTACGGGGATTATGGAGTAACGGACATAAAGTGCAGTCCATTTGGAAAAATACTGGGACAACAAACTTGCAGATAAACCTTGAGCTGCAATGACTATCATTGTTTTAATAACCCAATACCATAATTAACAGAATAAATTTGGTGAGTTCTCAAAGGTTAAGTACACTGGAGCACCAAGCCGCTCTGAATGAGAGCATCAGTATGCCTAATAACTATGTACGTAAATATAAAATGTTGGCTGAATGCTCACAGGGTTTTGCCTCTGGTTTGTTTGGCATCAGGAGCAGGAGCTTGCTGAAGAGCAAGAGAATCTCGGGGCGTCTCTACGAGATCCGGGTCCATCCGATTCAGAGCCTCCACCACAACTCCTCACAGTCCGCTGGTAAGGCTCCAAACAAAATTACTTGAATATTTTCAGCTTTCTAATTAACACCGTATTTTAATTTGAAAGTGTCATGTTTTAATGTCATTTTTAAAAAATTCAGTCTAGTTCAGTCTAGGGAACAGTTCATCAGAAAGATATGATATTTACTGATATCTGATCTAACTGTCCTTTTTGCTGTCTTAGCTTTGGTGAGCACTCACTGTGCACAGAAAGCTGGTTTTAATGTTTGGAAGGGCAGTGCGAATTTGTAAAACTCTTGACCGTGTCTGTCCCAGGGCTGATGGGTGTGGTCAAACCACCCTCCACCCATTCCAGCTGCACAGACTCTGCCATGCCTGGCATCTGCAAGGAGTTGATTGGTCAGTCAGTGGCCCGTCTGCGTGGTTGTAGCGGGACAGAAGAGAGTTTGGCAGACAGGTTGGCCTCTGACTTGCACCTGGTGTATCTAGCAGTCCAGACCATAGCTGACCTATACGACGGGCTGGATGATGACAGCCAAGAGAACGGTGAGATTCAAACTAGAATTCTGTCTTTTATGAGTGAGAAGAGAGGCAATGGTTAATGGGATCCAAAGAAATGAATAAATAAACAGCTGGTGGTTTTGTGTCAATATTAAATTCATTAGTAGTCGAAGTTGATAAATAGTTGACTATAAAGAGGTAACAGAAAAAAGTCACTTTGCATATTTTTCTATGCAACTGTCTAACATTACACAAAATAAATAAATTAACATTGTTCGCAATTTTGGGATGAGATGCCAATTCTTTAATTTATTCAGTTTCAATGAAATTCAGTATCTTTTAAAGAAATCGTCTAATTTTCAGATTTTCTTTTCTAAAAAAAAAGGCACAGGGTTACCTTCTTCGAACAAACGTGTGTTTTTCTCCCGCAGTGTTTGTGTCCAACTTGGTGGCCCAGACCCAGCTGATGAAGGCCACCACAGCCATAGAGAGTGCAGTGTTTGTTACCATGCAGTGGTTGGCCAGTGTTAAACCCTCCTCCGGCCTGCTCTACACCATCGCAGAGGAACTCAGGTGCCAAGTAAAGAAGATGGGAGGATTCTTCCAGCTGCTCATTCAGGTAAACGCAAAAAATGTTGCTTTAAAGGCCACGTAGTGACATTGTTTTTGTGACATTTGCTGTATGTAGTAAAGTAGTATAAAAGAGAGGAAAATTGGAAAATCCGAGCTGAAAAAACTGATTTTCAATTTAGTGTGGTTTGGACAGGGGTGGCTTATCAAAATGCACAGCATTAATTGACGTGTCTTAGCTCTGAGCTGTTTGAGCTCTGTCTATGGAAATGACCAAGCGGAGGGAATTCTCAACCTTGAGCCCCAAACAGAACATGAATATATGGAAAATAAATCTAAATTCCTTACCAGCCTCAGCACCTAAACACACAATTTTCCTGTCTCACTCCTGATCTTTTTTTTTTTATTTTTTTTTTACATTCTCTAACATTTTGATTTATTTACTGACCCTTCAGACTATGTCAACCGTTTTGTTGGTTTGCTTACATTGATTGACTGTTAAATCAATTTTAATTCAACCTGTTTGTGCCGACATGATGTTAGCTGAAAATGAAAATTTTCTCCCCATCCAGGGTTGTGAATCTGAGATAACATCAATGGTGACGGAGGCACGGAGGAAGAGCAGTCAGTGCCTGGATGCAGCGTTGCTTGCGCTTGTCCACCTGTCAGCAATGACAGGCATGCCGCTGAATGCTATGGAGCAGGGTACTCAGGCCACAGGCAAGGTAACACCACCATTAATACCACAGCAGCTACTATCTCTGCCAAAACTCTGGGGTCTACTGTGATCAAGCCCCCTCTCCACAATAGTAGAGAATGTTATATTAGCTGTGTGGATCTCACAGCAAGGAACATATTAGGGAGTAGGGAATTATTGATGTTGTACGCATGTTTGATTTGTTGAAGTGCAGAGGTATCTCATTATGCCGTGTAAATGCACGGTAAGGAAATATTTAGAAATGTCAGTCTTTTAAAGGACGACCGCATGGGGCCGTGAATAACATGATATAGAATTGTATCATACTATTGTATCATATATATTATATATATATATATACTATATTGCGGCATAAGAGAATTTGTTGAAAGCTATTAGCATAAACATACTCATATGTGTATATTAGTTTTGTACTTACCACAGGGTATATCACAAGCAATGACAACAAGCATGACCCCAACAAAGAGGCTGTCGCAGATTCACCTACAGAGAATCCAATTTAAAAGACACCAGTGTTGGAGACAATTTGCTGTACGGGTGATCTCGTTTAAATGTAGCAAAGATGAATAAGAACCAAAGATGTCAAAAAGTGGGGGGGGGGAAAGGACTTGGAGATGGAGCGATTAATCAGCCAGGCTGATATATTGACCAATATTAGTTTATTGAAGACAGGTCTGCATTGGTGCGTATGTCAACCGATAACAGGGTCACCTTAACATAGTTTGTCAGGCACGGAGAAATGGCAAGTTCATTATTACACCGTAAAATGTTCTGCTTAATATGCACCTTGATCACAGTTCTTTAAAAAAAAATGAATCTGATTGTGCCATGTTATGTTACTTTATCAGTGTAAAAGATTGTATATACCATACTTACCATATTTTTTTTAGCTTTTAGTGACTTACCGGAGAAGCGCTCTTAAAGATATGATTTATGCTATTGTATATTTACTACATCTTTTCAGCAATCTATGGTCACGTGTCTGCTAAAGGGGACCAATAAGGGTGTCCGCTCTCTCTCCGAGGAGAGCCTCAAAATCACCAGAGAGATGCTGAGAGAGGCACAGCTGGCCTACCCCAGGAGCCCAGTAAGAAATCACCATCTGGCTTGTGTCATTGATTGAAGGGTTATTGTGTTTTTAATCATCCTATCACACAAGTTGCCATTGTTGTAGAACTTTTATGATTAATCCATCTCTGTTCGCAGGTCCTGCAGAGCCTAAAGTCCAAGACGCTTGATTTAGCCCGTGCTCTTCAGAGCTACATGCATTGCTACATCACGGTATGTTTCAGCAGCGCAAGCAACTACAACTAAGGGTTATGGCAACATTATAAAAATGCTCCTAATTTCTGCACATTTTTGAAAGGAAACTAAACCCTGATATTGTGTCGGCCCCATAGAAATAATATCATCAACTATCGGACTGCTATATTGTATTGTGGCATTCCTTTTGATTTTGGGTAGAGAAGTTTATAATATAGCTGGTCAGACTTCAGAGAAAGGTGACATGATGAAGCTGTAGTATGAGAGAAATACTTCTACCACCAGACAACTGGAATTATTAACACAACAAATTCAAAGGTCTTGGAATTTAGTTAACCAGAAAAGTAAACTAGAGCACCGCACATTTTGTTGTTGGAGCTGTACACATTTTGTGTGGCTGTATAATTTGGCAATAAAAATGGTCAAAATTAATGAATTAGATTAATGGCATTCACTATCTACTATCTGCAGCTTCATTACGTAAACCATTGATATTTGTTTGGATAAACTGTGGCTGAAAGACAGAATACTTGCTGAGCAAAGCTCCCCTGGATATGTAAAGGTTAAAAACAATCTTCCGTCGTGACACAGGCTTAAATGTTACAGATTAATACCCACACCCACAGCAGGCCTGTTAAAGATGCCACTCAGCCTTTATTGCTCCTGTAAAGCTCAATGCTCTGTAGGCTTATCTCTCCGCAGTCGCCCCTTGACGATCGTTCAAGTAATGAATGTGTTGAATGAAGTGGCATCAGTCACAGCTAACAGGCTTGTTTGCCGTTATCTTAGCCACACAAACTAGCAGTTTTTTGTTAAAACAAGTCATTGACACATATAGGTGCTGGGGCATTTTGCTGCCTGCAGTGTTATTGTAGTCAAATAAACCTGAGTTATAGCCCTAGGCTACTACTAGCATGTAACCAAAGACTGCGCATGGGCATGATTGTGGATGTGAATGCATCTATAAACATGTGCTGTAGCAGACGTTGTCATTTATAGACTTTCGTAGTTTGCAGCTCTTCAGAAAGGGCGGATTAGTGATTCAAATGGAACAGTAATGTTGGCCATTACAGTCGAGATGCATTTTATTTAAGCAAAATGTAGGGACATGGACATGGTGCATCAACATGTTCTGCTGTACTGTAGTGAACTGGGAAAGGAGGCCATTAGGTTTATGTCACAGAAAAGGACACATCACCATGGAAGCCCCATTCATTCAATGACATTTACATTTCTCTGGGTGTGTTTGTGTGATTCATGGAGTAGCATAAGGTTAAATGCAGAATTAGAACTGACAACCAAAAAATCCCTGGTTTAAGTGTTAAGTCCAATTGGGAGAATGTAGCTGGGGAATATTATCATTATCATTTGTTGAATAACACTACCTCAACTAGTGCCTTTGAGCAACCTCTCTAAACTGCCTGCTGCTTCCGAGGTTAACAACTGAGGTTTTTTTTAATGAATTGAATGTTGTCCAATGGTGGTGTGTTGTATTTATATGTTTGTGTGCATTTTTATGATGTAATTGTTGCTAATGTAACACTGAGAACTCTTCATTTGCTCTGCCTTGTGTTCATTTTTTGGTTGTGTTTGTGTTTTCAAACAGGAGAGGGAGACTGACCCAGAGGAGGTGGAGGAGGAGGGGGAGGAGGGGGAGGCCTCAGCTTCCCACTTGCGGAGGCTGAGGACTACAGCGACCAAGCTGTTTCAGCTCAACCAGGCCATCAGACAGCTGCATTGCTCTCTGTCTACCGCCCTGCGAGGTGACACACACAGTCCGGATGTGCAGCTTAAACTCGCTTGCAGTGTAACTTACATTATTCAGCAACAGAGTGCATACTTTTGTCAAAAACACTAGAAGAAACACTGAAAATATTGACAGCGGTCTTTGACAGCTTCATAAAACTTTACTAATTCATCATCATTAATGGAAAAAAGTATTGAACTATATCTTACTATCCATCACTAAAAACTAAATCATTAAAAACATTGCTTTTACATAGAAGTATGCAGCTCTGTACCAACTTAACAACAGTGGAATAAGTTGTTATTGTTACAAATTAAGCATGAACGGCATTAACAAAACCACCCTGAGAGAAAATGTACCAGATTAATGTTGTTGTAGGCGTCAAGACTTGTATCTGACTGCCATTCCTCTTCCAGGAAAAGACAGAGATTCCAACCTGAGCAGCTCCAGGGAGCTGATCTCCTCCTCTGCGAAGGCTGTCGACGAGCTCGTCACTGGTCTGTCCAAGGAGGGAGCGTTGGCGCCGTCCCTAAAGCTTCCCTGTCCCGAGAGCGCCATGGCTGCGCGAGACGAGCTCCACTCTGCCCTGCAGTCCCTGTCCTCCTCCTGGAACCAACAGGGGGCAGGAGAGAGCAGAAGCTCCGCCGCTTTAGATAAGAACACTGACGACGAAATGTTAACGATAGAGAGTTCAGCAACTCACAGCGCTGTTAGAAATCGAGTCATGAGTAAGGTAGTGTACTCGCTCCCTGCTGGTGCGTTGTCCAAAGGCAGCCCACACTGGGTGTGATGTGCATTTATACTATGTTTTTTTTTTTCTTTTTATCATGTGCTCACGTCATGTACGATTTACTGTAAAAATGAACTGCTGATTTTGTGGAAAGTGGGAAGCTACAAGCGGGTCACAGCAACGACGACAACAACAACAAAAAGTTCACATACAACCAGTTCTGCTTGTGCGTGTGAGCGTATCTGCATGCTTGGGGGGGGGCGGCTATCTTATGAATTAGAAAGACAAGAATAAGTGCAGGCAAATACATGAAGTCAGTATGCGGATGCTTCAAAACCACAGCAGTAATTTATATCGTTGTATCACTCCTAATGTGCTGTAACAAGCACTGCCGTCAAGACTGCTATGACGACTTATTCTTAACACAAGTATTTGGACGTCAGTCACCAGAGTGAGTAGAGTTTACCAGATTCATTCATGATGGACAAACGCGACTGGCTGTAAGGCGACTGTTCATTACTGCTGTACCACGCCTTCTGCGTTGTGCTATATATATATATATATATATATATATATATATATATATATATATATATATATATATATATATATTTTTAGAGGCCAGTAAATTAAAACTACACTTACATTCATTTCAACATGCAGCAGCTCCAGTAGCATTTTGTTAAAAAAAAAAATAATGAAAGGCTTTCTCTCCATTGCTGTATATTATTTCTTTCCTGTATGAAAGTATATATATTTTTTTCCTAATAATTGCGTAATATTTTGCTCTTAAATGTTGAGTTACACTGCAACAATTTGCACTCAGGAGGGATTTGTATTCTTGATGTTTCTTTGAAATATATATGCTTTCACAACAACGTCATTTTAGTCTTTTTCTCTTACTTGGCGGGAAAAAAAAGACCACCTATAAGAAGATTTGTATTGGTGATGGTGAATCGGCACTGGAAAAATACAGTCTGGATTGTAATTGGGAAATGTTTAATGTGTTTTTCAGGATCTTTATATACACAATCCTTATTCGAGCTAAACTCTCAAACGATCCCACATATTTACACACACTATATATACTTTTGTGTCCCAGGTTCTTCACAGCTGGTGCAGCCTTATTTGAACGACTCTTGTAAGTGGGCAATGAAACCTGTAAATGAATCTACATTCACCTCACTGTGTTTAGTTATTAGGAGTTAAATTGTTGCATAATTATTGTTCCTAATATCGAAGGGGGTCTGCTTTGTAGTCCCTGTGGTGCACTATGGCCCTTGGAGGTCCTTGAACCCTACTTTTGGCACCCTTGTGCTCTGCTGTCCGCTGGTTACACCCACTCCTCCTCTGCAGCCTCCCTTCGTGCTCTCTGGAGTCAGACACTACCAGACTCCTCCTGTACTTTTCTGACGGACTGAAAGAGCGCAGCGGAGAGTAAAACATACTCTGATCAACTTTACACTCAGTGGAATAAAAAAACAACAACAACAACAACACCGTCACTTTTAGGAGTGGTTGCATGCTGCGTTCACTGACACGACGCGATTGGAATGAGAAGACGCGCAAAAAACTTTTTCACAAAACGAGTAATTCAGGTAAAACAACCGATTCCTTTTGCTTTTTATACTTGACCAATATAAGAAAGCATTGTACGATGAAACTGCATGTCACGCTCAGCTAATGAAAGTGTTATTCTTTTTCAGGATGCACTGGTTGTTGTTCACCAATTTAGGCTTGCTTGTGAGTACTTTGACTTTGTATTTACGTTTTAATCCTGTCGGATATTTTAGACAAACACGTGTCGGCTTTTAACAAGGGAAAGTTTCCAAGTTCCCAGATTTTATTATTTTTTTTCCTGAAAAACAAAATACAAGGAGGCTCGCTGTGTTTACACGTGTGGAATGGTTCTCCTGTGAACACCCCATAAGGGTCGCTAAAATGTACAGAAAAGCCATAATCTCATACTATGAAGTTATATTCGTGCCATTAGGGATGTTTTTTTTTCTGCTATTTTATTATATTTCTAGATGTTAAAATATTTCTTGTGATAAAAGTGAGTTTGTTATCGCCACACTGCACCTTTTCTGTATTAATTTGAATAAATCCATCATTATTTTATTCCTGCACTACCTCCTTAGATCTTGTTCCTGTTTAATAGTAGGCGCTTTAATTGCTAAATACTGGCTTTCGATTGGCTGATAACGTTTTACGTCAGGACGTCCACGTCAATTAACTTCTCTGTGACACAGGTGTCTCTCCCTGGCCTGTCTCTTTTTTGGCGTAGGAGCGAACCACATGATGGTGTGTTATGTTATTAATGAGGAGACTGTGTGGTATTGTTACCATATTATTAGTAAAGTGTCCCTTCATGCCCTCAACATTGAGCTAAACTTGAACTTCTGTTTCAGGTTTGTTTTCACAGCTATGTATCAGGTAAGTCTCTTTCTATTTATCTTTTTAGTCAAAGACATTGTGAAGCTAACCTAGCTTTAGCCACCTTAACCACCAGCTACTAAGCTAGAGGTTTGAACCAAGGCTAAGACGCCAACTAGCTTTAATGCTAAAGCTGTTGCTAAAGCAGGCCTTTCTGGTGTCAAGAGCCCCCATATTGACACTTATCAGGCAGTGGTCTGCTTAAAATGTCTCAGGGATTCCCATCTGATCACATTTAGTTATTTGATTACTGTCTATACTGCAGGATGGCAGATGAACAGTAAATAGTGTGAAACTGGGGAACAGAATAATCATTCTTATACATTTTTTCTCACTGGTCTAACTCTTAGTCTCTGAAATAATGTGAGAAATTAAATGATTCTACATTTTCTATGGGAACCCCCTGGAATCTCGCCATGACCTGAATCAGTGCTCTAAAGTGTAGTCATTGAAATACACATTCTCTCACTTAGCTGACGTCTAGTGCTATCTAGCTGCCCGGCAGGGGTGGACAACCAAGTTAGCTTGATTCCTAAGCTAACATCGCCAAATGTACATTTCAAAACAGTTGCAATAAACTACCAGAACAATTCAATTTAAATATGTTTGTGGCTCACGAACAGAACTGAGACATTTGTTTGTGTGTGAGAAGCTTCACTGCTCTTCCTCTGGCATTGGTTACACAGCAAGAAGCTCCACATATGATCTGAACAGGATTAAAATGTCCTTGGGGCATCAAAACCAAACCAAAACACTTTCAGCCGTATCAGTGTGATTTGTTACCAGTGCAGTGTGGTAGGGTTCTCTCCTCTAATTTCTTCCATTCTCTTTGTTGAACAGCCTTCACACTGGAAACCAGAACCCTGACATACGATGAGTCTTACTACGAGTATGTGCCTGATCGCCTGCAGTGGAACAGTGCAGGCAAACTGTGTAAGCAGCGCTCTGGGACCTTAGCCACCGTCTCCAACTCGGTAGAAAACCAAGAGCTAACCAACTTTTTAAAGTCCTTGAACATCTCCCAACCTGTGTGGATTGCCTGGAAAGTCGTGACACATATGACAAGTAGGTTCAGTGGGCCATTTGTGACACTTTATATTGATATATTAGCATGCCTTCTTGTTAAATTATAGTCTCGTTGTTTTTCCTGTCCCAGACACCTTTCTGCCTACTCACTGACTTAACAAAAAGGGTAATAGAATATAAAATCATACTGACGATGCTGTGTTGTGTTGGCACAAGCTGTTGGCTTAGCCACAGTGAATAAATGTTTCCCTAATGTTTACAGTAGGAATGGGACCACAAAGTGGAATTTTATGATTAGGTTCCATGTTTTCCGTGAGCTGTGCCAGGATTTTCCCCCAATAGTAATGCCGCTTCTCTCTTTGTGGGGTGAAACCAAAGGCTCCTCCCAGACCCTGATTCTGAAGTTCAACGGACGTTCGGACAGAAAGCATGCTCGTCTCCTGCACAAGTTCCCCTCCATGGGCTCAGTGACCGTTTGCACCCGTCTCCGCTTCAATCCAAATTGCTCCGGAGTTTCCACCATCTTCTCTTATTCCATCCAGTCATATATTAATGAGTTCCAGCTCCGAGCGAACCTCATCCAGGGCAAGCATGTTCAGCTGGCTCTACTGGTCCATGGCATGCATGGACCTTACCAAGAAGCCTTCGACCATGATGACTCCTGGCACTCGGTGTGTGTGTCTTGGAGCCAGGATGGTGGACGCTGGGCTCTATTTACTCATGGCCTTGAGGTCTCCAGTGGTGATGGCCTTAACAGTTTTGACAGCATTGGCCATGATGGCGTTTTTATCATTGGGCAGGAGCAGGACACCTTTGGGGGCTCATTTAAGAAGGATGAGTCATTCTCAGGGAGCATCACAGACCTGCACATATGGGATCGGGTACTGAACAGCAGCGAAATCTACACCATGGAAAAGGAGTGTTCACCCATTTCCTCTGGGCTGGTGTTCAAGTGGAGTGGAGCAGCCATGGAAATAGACTCCTCCCTCAGAGGGCTGCGGATAGACAGCCCATGTCAAGGTACATTTGTGAGGATGCAGCAGGGGGTGGGGGGAGAAGCTGAAGGCTTACAAGAATCCAACTGGAGCTAATTTAATCAGCAAGTACAGGGAAATACAGGAATAGTTTACACCATAAAAAAACAGAAAACAACCCAATCAATCCACAAGGTTCAGTGGTCTAGAAGCATTACTGTTAATGCTGTTTACAGTTTAGCTTAGCTCACTTTGGCAGTAAGGCTGGGTGGGGTTGCTATGCTGAAAAAAAACAATCACATAGTGACCGTTTGAAATTCATTCTGGACTACTCACTTTTCAGTAACATGCCAAAATCTGAGCTGGCCTGATGTGGTAAACCCCACCCATCTGGTCTTCCAAGCAGTGTAACACAAATTCTACGAAGAAGCTGCAGATACAACTGGACCCAAATCTGCTCTGTCTGTTTCATCTTCCTCTACACCCACACTGGACTCAGACACTATCAGGTTCCTTCTGTACTTTCCTGGCAGACTGAAAATAGATTTTGATCACCATTACACTGAAATTGAATTAAATGACAGACGTTGAATTAAAAACAGTGACACCACTTTTGAAACCTGCATCAAACATGAATTAAATCTGTTATTATTTGAAAAATCTAATTGAAGACATGAGCTCAACATATGACTGCAAGATCATTTTATAGCCAAAGACCAAGACAAGACGTTTTGGGAGAATCTTGGCTTTTCGTGATCTATTCGGAATACTTGACCAGATCTGTTCCAGACTAACTTGGACAATGCCCTAATCTATGGCTACAATGCACCTTTGTTTAAAAAGACTATTTTTAATATCTTGTAAATTCTCCAACCTGATCCTCAAAGGTTTTGGAGCTTGTATAAATCTCATCCAACACTTTAGCTGCATTACCAAGAATTTAATAAAAAAACATACAAAAAAAAACACATAACAAAAGAACAGCTGTTGTTGTTACAGTAATAGAGTACCTATGTTACTAAGTTTATTGTATATGCAAGGATTGGTTGTTATGTAAATTCAGTGATGGTATTGGTACACACTATTCCAGTTATAGTGCATTGTACAGCTGAATTATTTAGGAAAATAGAAACCATATAGTAGGGCTCTGTACTGACAGATGCTCATTATTAAATGACTCAGATTTGGATCAGGAAAAACACTTAATCAGGGTATTCCTCATCCTGTCTGAATTTGTGGCATACTTTGGCACATTTACACACACTGAACACACACTGTCATTTACACACACACAATCTTCTCTCTCTCTCTCTCTCTCTCTCTGGCTCTAATGCTTCTTGTAAATGTTTTGTGTATTGCGTCACTATGAATCCCACCCTTCAAAATAAACTTCTCCTGTTCTGACATCATCCTCCCTAGTGAGCAATGAGAGTCCAAAACACTGACTCCCTCTCCTGGAACTTAGCATGCAGACAGAATAGTGAGCTTGCACTTGCAGGAATTCATTAGCCATTTCTTTTTTAATTTAGTCGGGTTATGTGTACAGTAGCTGTTGCAGGTGCGGGTCTCGCCGTTGCCAAGATTACTCCTTTGATTTTTCAGTAAAAGGATTTTAACCAACATGGCAGACTCCTTAAGTTTTCCCATTCTCTTTCTCATCAGACCAGTTCAACCATGCATATATAGGCCACACTACTCCCGCAGATGGACTGCCATAGATTCAACCATTGTAAACGGCTGGTCTTCTGATCAGCAATTATCTCTACCACTAAGTGTCCTCGACGAAGACCCACATTCTGTTGGCTGTTCAACCATAAATGTCAGTATATGCTTATAACCAGAGTTGTTTCAAAGGTTTTTACCCACCAACAACAATTCTTCCTCTCACACATGATCTTGTTTTGGTTGAATCTAAATGCCTGGACTTTGCTCTTGCAGACTTGCAGACTTTGCGTTGCACGTTCCCTGGAAGTCAGAGAGCGTTGAGGGCTGTCAAACCACACAATTCATTCACTTCACAACAGACCACAAGCAGACTTTCTGCAGACTTCCGGAGAGTCTGCTTTGGGATGCAGACTTCACTAATTGAGTTACTCAAAATTTGTTGCCATATGGACATGATGTAATTTTTCCAATTGCCAACTAAAGAACAAAGAGCTTATTATGAATGCGTAAAATAATCACTTTATCAAAATGTTATTTGAATCATATGGGACAGAAAGAATATTTAGCCTCATCATGATACAGAAATATGTACAAGTATAGGCACGTCAATTAAAATGCGTTTTTTAGTATAGTAGTCCTTAGGCCTGTATATCACCGGCCTATATAGCCATGCAGTGTTGCTCCCTCGCACACTTGCTGTGATGACACATCACAGGACATACATCTGAAGTCCACAGTTGCTCAGTCCAGGGGGGACTTTGATTCGCAATGTGCACGGAGAAGAAGGACTATTGACAGAAGGGTCCATTATCGTTTTTTTTTGTTTTTGTGTGAAAGAGAGAGAGAGAGGGAGAGAGATATTAATGAGCTGTTTTAAAATATTGCATTATCCACACTACTGTGACTGGACCTGACATTTAGTCAAGAATTTAACATCAAGACTAACCTTCACCATTTCCTCCGCTAGGGAACTTCACTGTCTTAACAAATTCATTCTTGGATTCCCTCCTGGATGGAAACTCTTTGCACAGCTCCATGAAGCTGTTCCACAGCCCTCAATCTGGTGATGATTGTGGCGTCTTTGACCCTGTTATGGGGAGCAGGGGCCTAGCCAAGTGCAACTCGTTCAGAGGGGCCGTCTGCCAGTTTCAGAAAGGTACCAATGTTAATAATGTCAATTCATTTTCATGCATTTTAGTCTTGATGTAACATGATGACTTAGTCTGCCGTATCTAATCCAGAGAGACCATGAAAATAGAACATTACCCGTCCATTGCCTCTCAATCCAATACAGTAGCGAAGCTGTCAATACAATAGCAAAGATTGTTGAATCTTTGGACATTTCTAAGGCTGTAGTGCTAGGTTTTCCTGCAATAGATTATAATATGTTGTATTATATTTGTCTCTATTTCTGTCAGCAGAAGTGCTGGATGTTTTCAATTTACCAAAGACGCCATTCTTCAGTAGATTAAGCATGGATCCCCTGACCAAACCTGTGAGTCGGACAGTTCAGCTGTCTTTAGCACATCATTACTTTAGCAGTGTAGAGCGATGAATTGACAAGGATTTCCCCACTTTGCAGCAACACAGAATATTTCTATGGTGAACTTTAATTCAGCCCATGTAGTGGAGAAAATGTTGGCCATGTTTATGGATTTACAGGTCTGATACCAGATATGAGAATATCGGCATGCCATAAAAGTAAAGTGAGGTAAAGCACTGTCCTAATTAAAAAGAATAATCTTTTTGAGAACTATACCTTTTTAAGTATTAAGTAAAGAACCTGTTGTACTTGGTGAACAAAAGTGTGTAGAAAGGAAATTATTAAATGAACAGCTTTTTATTGCATCCACCTTTCCCCAGATAGATAGATCTTTATCCATCCCTCTTTTCCTCAGGTGATGGAGGAGCTGAGCGTTAACACCTCCTGGGATAGAGATGTGACCTTGCTGCAGCCACTGACCCAGGCTGTTCTGCAAATATTGGAGGCTGGTGACCCGAACCTTCTCACCTCCAGTGATGTCCTCTACCTCTCCCAGATGATTGAGACTGACCTGACTGCACTGGCTAGCGCTCAGCCTGCTGGAGCTGACACAGCAGAGGTCATGGTGTCCATTGCTACCAACTACGTAAAGGTGGCGAGTTTGATGTTGGAGCCCCACATAGCTACACAGTGGATGGGCCTGACAGAGGATGGGGTAAGGGGGTGAACTGTGTTTATCTGTTTTTCCCCCGGGAAGTAGTAGCAAACTGCAGAAACCCTTTCTAACCAGTCAAAAAACATGAACCAAAGATCTCTGAAAGAAATCTATTAGTCACTCAGATTCAACCCAACCGTTGCTTTTATCCCAGGAAGGTCTCCTACCACGCTTGTGTTGCATATTTGGTCCCACCGTAAAAGGTTGAACTTTACCCATGAAAGTTGCTTTCTCTCCGCCATGAACCTGTCTAACTTTTTGTTGTCTGTATTTCTTGCACAGGTCAGCGTGGGGCCATTTACTATTGTCAAGAGCATTGACAGTCTCACTGAAACTCTTGCAGACATGCTCTCTGCTGAGGGAAGAGACTTCACTCTTTCTACCAAGAACATAGGTAATAAAAACATCTTCAATGAAAATATTGATTATCTGTCAAAACACAGAGGCCATAGTTTCAGTGGTACTCAAAAGATGATAGAAAAATCACAGGCACGCTTCACTTGAAGAAAAGAGGCCAGTATTCTTGTGATGTGAAGATTGCAGTATTGCACTTTTTTTTCTTGTTTGTTTGTGGTGAGGCTTTTCTGACTTCTTTAGTTGTTTACCCTCCTTCATCTACTTGTTTTGCAGTGGTTACATGTTCACAACTTAGGGTATAATTTTTAATACACCAATATGCGTACCATATGTAACGTTATTGACCCCAAACCGTTGGTAGCTTTTGGCTTCATAACACAGATATATTATTATAGATATTGTTGCATTTCTACTCATGGTTTGTGAAATACTCTGTTGTCTTTGTTTCCAGATGTCTACATGAAGTGGCAGAAACTGTCTGAACAGAGCTGTAGTCAAGTCTTCAAACCACCTGCGGTTGGCTCACACACCGCCGGCAGCAGCGGTCAGAATGAGCTGCTTATCCCCGACACTGAGCTCCAGAGGATATACACACTGGGTGGGAAACACACACACACACACACACACACACACACACACACACACTTGAAAATCCATTTACAGTACAATTATGAGTTACAGTATATGGTTAAATTATTAATTATTATTATTTATTATTATTATTATTATTATTATTAATTAAAATTAGACACATTAATTGCTATAGAAATTTTTATTGATTTTGTCCAAATGCCTCCAGACTATGGACATTTTGGTGAGAGAATTTTGAGAATATGGGTAAATAAAAGTCTTATTTTTCGCTGAACAATGGATTTGCATTACGTTGCTGTCTTGTGTAAATGTGTGAAAGTTGTTTTTAAAGTGCAGAACTCAAGTGATGCTCAGCAGAATATTTTGTATCACTCAAAGATTAAAGAATATACATTGTTCTCCTCCCCTCTCTATGATCAGGTTATGAAGAAGTGATGTTTATTCATACCCACTACAGCCATCTGAGTGAGATTCTATCTGAAACACAGGAGCCTCCACCGAGTCACCAAGAGAAGGCAAAAAGGTCGGCTGTAGTTTGGCTCTGGGTTTGTCTTGCGTTCGGTTTTAAATGTCGCTGACTATTCTGAAATAGAGCCACCTCACCTCACGCACTCACAGAAACAAACAACCTACAGATGTAAGCGGCAACCATTGTCTGCCTCCCCAGAATTCTCCGGGGTCAACTCGCCTCTGCCGTCATATCCGCCACCGTCCGCGACGCCTCCAAGGCCCAAACCATCTCTGTGGCTGTCGAGTACACCCTCTCCTCGTCACACGTGGTACAGTGAATTCTTTGGGGGGGATGATAATTAATGGACATTACAACTGATCAAACCAAATGGGACCATTTTAAGCTAATTAGGGTCTGCAGTGTTAGCTTGATAAAATGGATACTTTTTGGAGTACAGCTTTGCTTTTTTGAAAGTTAATAAAAGTATTCACTTCTGGCTTGAAACTAAAATTCATGCTGATGGCAGGCTTCTTTGTAAAAGGGAACTGTGCTTTTGGGAATGGAAAGTTGAGTTACAGTTCAGTGATTAATTCACCAAATGCAGCGTTTCTCTACTCAAATTTCATCTCCCAGAAAGCAGTGCATGTCTTTTATTCATTTCACTTTTGGCTGGTTAGAGTCCAAGGTAATATATTAGATATATAAGAACGAAATAGAAATGGGAGGAAAACAAGTGTAAACATGTGTTCCTGTTTCTAGGTGGAGTATTCACAGCGTGTGACTCCTGCTTGTGTCTTTTGGAATTTCAGCTTGATGTAAGTTTCACCCACAATACAGCCACAAATGAAGAGGTGGTCTCCTCTTGTGGGATATTGATTTACATAGACATATTTCACTCTTTTGATGCTTCATGTCTTAATCTTGCCCGGTCTTGAGTAAACATAATAAATATACATGTATGCAAATCCAAAATTTGACATCCTTAGATACGCAGATATATTCTCCCTGAAACTGATTGATAGGTGTGTGTCTGGGTGTGTCTGTGCTTGTTTGTTGTGCCGTCTAGGTATAATCCTACCAATAGCTGGTCTAGTGATGGATGCCGAGTGACTTTTACCGGCTCTGGTCTCACTTCTTGTCTATGTAACCATACCACCAACTTTGCAGTGCTGATGAATTACCTGGAGTCAAAGGTAACTCACAAGAAGTGTTGTAATGCAGTAAATCACACATACTGAGTCAGAGGTTGCATGATGGAAAGTTTCAGCTAGGTCTTATATTTTAACTGTTGTTAAGGTTGTGAGTAACGTGAAATTTTTAGAACTTATGTCGCATTTATCATGTGTGTGATAGTTGTTTTTACTTTCTTATAACAGAAATTATTCCAATATTTTACATCTTAATCTGAATGTTGCTGATGTCAAATCTAAATCCAGGTGTGATGTTTAACATCTAAAATTTTGGATAGGATTTAGGAAGTACACTATATAAACCAGCAGGCGTCACTCCCAGTGTGCCCATCCTTTTGAAGAATGCGGTGAAAAAACAAAACCATCATGTTTTGGTCTGAGATTCCATATAAGAGAAGCTTTAACATTTTTGAATTGTATATTTTTCTGCATTTAGCTGTTACACAAATTCAGTGTCATTGTAATATTTTGACAAAATCCTCCTCTCTCTCTTTCTCTCTCTCGCTTGCACACCCACCGTTTCCCTCTGTCCCAGTGGAGTCCTGAGGAAGAGCTGATTTTGACCAAGCTAACGTTCATTGGTTCTGGGGCATCTCTGTGTGCTCTGGTGGTGACCTTGATGCTGTTCACTGTGCTCGAGTGAGTAGCTGATTTTTCTGTCCCGCTTACCTGCGATGCCAACAGAGCTGCCTGCTTTCTGTCTGTCTGTTAATGCCAATGGTTACAGGTCAGCCTCAACCCCTATTGAGTTGCTCAATAAATTCAGCAACGTAAAGTTCCTACATTTACAGTTGGGCTGATAATCTGTGTTTACGTCTGAGTATTTCTCTGCAAGAACACAAGAGGAATAGGCATACTTACTTACTGTGAAACCTGATCAATTTCTTTGATCAATCAGGTCAAAGGAAGGGCTTCCCATGGGCCAATGTTGGACTTTTACATTTCTTCATTTACTACTATTTAGAAACTTTGCTCCCCCAATAATATGGCATCAGCAAAATTCTAATTCATAGAAATTATTTCATGCTGCCACACATGATGTTACCTCATGTAAGTTCAGTATGCTGAAATTGATTTATGCGTATTTATGTTTGCTGACAACAAAGTCAGCGCACCACAGTGAGATGGATTTTGATGTGGCACTCTCTCCCACACACTAAAAAGAGAGAGAGATAACCTATTGGCTCAGTATTGCTCATGCTCTGTTCCTAAGGCTGCTGTGAGTATTGACTAGTGCTAATCCAGTAATTACTGTGGTCTGCATGTGAGTCCACTGTAATGGTTTATGGCGGCACCCTGCAGCCGTTAATTAACATTAGGGTCACTAAGGGATCACAATCAGCAGGAGAGGGCCGCCATGGCGATTTACGGCTGTCCAGAAATCAGAGAGTGCAGCCATGCATTTAACGCACATGCTGGTGTATGATGTACATGCATTTGTGTACTTAAATACACACACACACACACACACACACACAGGTTTGCACAGCTATCGTTATCAGGACATTGCACTTCCATTCATTGAGGTCAGCCTAACCCAGACCCTTAACCATATCCAATTCATGGGTCACCTTAATGCTAACCTAACCTGAATCCACACAGTACCAGTAACCTTAACCAGGATGAACCCACGAGAACTACTGGACCCACCATAGTTTGTGTTTATACTGGAAATGGTGCCAATAAGGATAGAAAAACACACACACACACACAAAGCAGGGGTAAACGTGTCCATGCATGCATACATTATGACAGTGGCTGAACCTGTCAGTGGGTAATGAGATGCTCTTTACTTCATTTACCTCTAAACCAGATTCAGCTGTCGTTTGATTTATGTTGTGTCATTAGAAATATTAAGCTCAACTGTGATGTAATGCTCTCACGTCTAACCATATCTTATTTTAAGACAACATGACAACATCTGTCAAAAGATTTGAAGTCATCCCTGTCTCTGTTCATAGTATCCCCAAATCCGACCGGACGTCCATCCACAAGAACCTGTTCATCGCTCTGATCTGCGCTCAGGTGCTTCTGCTCTGCAGCGGCTCGGCCATTCACAACAAGGTAAAGGCAGACTACTAAATTATCTTGATTTATTTACAAATACATAAGATTTAATGTTATTTTATCAAGTGGCAGACTGGTAACACATGAAGGTGCATGATAAATAGGAAGGCAATATGCTTATCGTTATTGGCTGCTGTCGGATCCAGTCCCACTCTTAATGAAAGATTAATTATTAGTTAAAAATTAGAGCAATGAGAGATATATGTAGCTTATTTAGATTTAATGAAGCTTGTTTTTTTTATTTATTTATTATGTAGGAAGTTTATGTTCAACTCTGACAATTATTAGAATGATTTTCACAATAAAATAAACTTAAGTAATGTAAATCAAGATCTCAAAAATTCCAAAATGTTTTTAAATGTTCTAATCCTCTCAGCATCCATGTCGTCGCTATCTGTGGCATTTACAGTACAAGCTTTTGTTAGCTAGACAACAAAATTTGAAATGGCTGTCAACATATTGTCTACTCTCCTAAAATTCATATGTTAATCAGGTTTTTAATAGCTACCTTAAAGAGACTTGAAATGCCAATCCATTCTGGGGTTCCCAGTAAAACAAACATTGACATTGGATGTTACATAAGTGGCCACTAATGTCATATCCATCAGCATGAACACATGGCTCAGTCTCTCAGTAGTCACTCAGTGGCCTGCAGTTGGTTTGACCCCTGGTCCTTTGACCCCAGGTCATGTCAGGGTGGGCCTTACCCCTGGGGGCAGATGGCCGCTTGTCGGAAATTCATCAAATGGTTCCACATGTTGATATGTATATATAATATGGGCTTGACTGACCATCAGGAAGGTAATTTTTCAGATTTTAACAAGGTTTTTAACACTTGATTTAGGCCAATCCAGACCTATTTACAATCAATTAATCTGGAGGTAGGCCTGTCACCATAATTACTTAATCGACTTATCATACGATATATGGACATGACCGTGATCATTTTTCTGACCTCAGTATTTGCCCAAGAATGTCACCATCATTTAAGCCAACATGAAAAAACTATGCTGAGGCTTCCTTTGCTGTCATTTCTGATTGGCCATACGTGTGGAGATTTATCAGTGCCCCAATGGGCGATTTTTCACATTCCAATTTCATTTTCTGAATTACTATTACTATTATTATGCTATCATTTATATTGTCATTTTATCAACAGCATTAACTGGTCCTCAAATGACAATAATATCACTATCACAATTGTTTCTGGGACAATATATTTTCCAACAAATTTGACATTTCTATAGAATACACAGTTGGTCAGCTATACTTCCTTTTGGTCACCATAACTGTCCTTAGGAGGGGTTTGTGGACGTAGACAGTTTTCCACACAAAGCAGACTCCTTGAACACGTGCCTGTGCTGGTGTGTTTGCAGGTGGCGTGCACACTTGTGGCAGCACTGCTCCATCTCTTCTTCATGGCAGCGTTCAGCTGGATGCTGGTGGAGGGTCTACTGCTCTGGAGCAAGGTGGTGGCAGTCAACCTGAGCGAGGACCGACACATGAAGTATTACTATCTCATCGGCTGGGGTACAACAGTTTAACAATAGTCAAATCAGTGTCTTTAAGCATGTGCAGCTAATCTCCATGATTTAGCTGTGAAGGATATTGTAATCTACTGATAGAGGATATGAAAAAAAACCTGGATGTAAAAGATTCCCCCAATTGTTTTTCATTTTCATTTATGGATGCTCTTTTTGATTGACATAAATCTAATGTAAATTAATTTTCTACCCCATTTGTGGGAAACGTAAAATGATACTTTTATGAAACTAAAATTGATTTTTGCCTAATGACTGACTATTTTCACAAGAATGGTCTCTTAATGTAGCTCAGTTTTTCTCCTCTCTCCTACATCTAGCTCTTATCCAGCTTCCTGACTCTCTGTGTCTTCCTTTATTCTCCCCCCCTCATTTTTTTCTTTTATTCCCCCATCCCTCCCTCCAGGTCTGCCGGTGCTGATAGTCACCATCACTCTGGCATCAGCCTCAGACAAATACTCGGCTGACGGCTACTGTTGGCTCAGTGTCCAGAATGGCGTTATCTGGGGCTTCGCTGGGCCCGTCATCTTCATAATCATGGTCTGAAAAACCTGAAATCTTGATCTTATCATGTAGTTTTGTCATGAATACTTAAAACACAGAATCAGCTTGTCAGCATCAAGTTGTACTTGTAATTCTGTCCTGTAGTGCTCCACATTAGGTTTGACTATGTAAGATAATGTTACCAATAAAACAGGAAACAGGATGATGTTTCACATTGATGCTTTTTAAACGACAGGAGTTTAGTACAAGTGTAGTCTGTTTCATTACTCTTCTCTCCCTCAATCTCCTCCCCACAGAGTGTCAACATGTATATCTTTGTATATTTATTTTCCTTCATATTTTAATTGGCTTTTTTTCCTCACCTCAGTGCACCTCTTATGCACTCATCTCTCTCTCTCTCTCGCTTTGCCTTTGCCTGTTTTCTTATTTACATTCTTGTATTTTTGTCAGGTGAATATCATGGTGCTGACGAGGGTGGTGGTCATCACCATCTCCACAGCCAAGAGAAGGTCCATCATGTTGGCCATGGGCACTAGTCCTGTGGAACAAGCCTATGAGCAAATGAGGTATAAACCACAAGGAGGCACCATTTGTCCTCTTTTTTTAAGATTATTCACCCAGGCCACAGGCCTTGGAGCAGACAAGCTGTAGTCACTGAGCATCAAAAAAAAAAGAGCAGCAGTAAGATTTTATATTGGATTTGTCATTTTAAAACCGCAAGCCTCATTCGTCAAACAAGATGGGAATACAATTTGAATGGATTCCATCAGTACTTTTCATATAAAAAGCTTCAAGCTTAAACCATTTGTAATGTTTCTAGTATCTCAGGTCCTGCCTTTAGCGTTTTTAATATCTTTCAGTGTCGACAAGATACAGAAATTATTCAGATATGACTTTTCTCGTGTTTTTGGTCTTGGCTCTTTTAAATTTAAAAGCTCTTATTGACCTGTCATATTGTTTAGTTCCAATTTATTGGCACAGTATTATTTCTGAAACATTGCATAAATATTATAGAATTCATCAAAACATTTTATTTATCTCAGGGTCTATTTTTTGCAGCAGTTTCATTTGAGATGCATTGTACTGTCAGTAGTAGAAGCAGGGGCAGTAGCTGTTGTAGTGATATTATTAACATTGTTATTATGGGGATCCTAAATATGTTTTGGGGGAAACTCTGTTGTTAAAAGTGCTGTTAGCAGCACTTTTACTGTCAAGATAACCATATGGACCAAATCCTAATTCAAGTATTAATGGAAGAATTTCTCATTCCTTCTAATAACAGAATGAAAGAATATATAATTTTCTTTACTTGTCCTTTTAAATGTATGTTATTTAATCATCTAATTTTTGTTGCGGCCTTGTAATGGTAATGAAAAAATACCAGAATTTCAAACTGCAATGTTTTGAAATATACAATGAAATTACATTTCAAATATATATATATTTAACATCTTACTTTTGTAGCTACAGATGCTCAGCATAAATCCTCACCAGTCTGCTTTTTTTAATTTGTCCTGTATTGTAATTGGTTATTTGAAATGTAGGCAGTGTTTGAATTACATTTTCATTACTGGTTTTGCATGCAGTCAGCCTGAATAACTGCATGTAACTTCCTGTAAGATTTCTCATGAAAAGCTTTACTTTACTGGTTTATAATATAATGTATCACGGTTAAACTTTCCTTGTTACACTGCGTTCTTTGTGACAGCGTTCATGCAAAAGCAACATTTTGCCATTATTTTTTGCTTTCTTTTTTCTCGCATTGGTGTTCGGTCATTGGAGGGAAATTCTGTTGCGTATGACCCAGTAGTTTTCCCTCTGCAGGCTGGTATATGATCCTATCATGTTAAAGTGTATATGTTTTCTCACTACCTCAGCCCACCAGGGCTCACAGTAGGTGCTTTATGAAAGTTTTCAAAGCTGGCCTTGAACCATTTGGCACCCCTGGGTGGCAGCCATCGCGGAAACTCAAACACATTCCTCCGCTGAGTAAACTAGGGCTCGCCACCCGCCATGTCACACACACTCGAACACACACACAGCTGGTGTGGTTTGGCGGTCACTTGAGCGGGAAGATAATTCCACTCTAAACAGAATTAAGGCGGATTTAAGGTGGGAAGTTGTCACCCCATGAGCCTTCCCAGCCAGCAGTGTTGTATATGGAACGAGCAGCCTGCCAAAGCTGCTCAGTTTTGTCCAAAAAGATCTGAAAAGTTGACAAACCCAGAATTGAGCTCAGAACGATCAGGGAGGAAGGAGAATTTTTTAGGGATTACTTAAATTAATTTTATCGGGTGTGGTGTAAATTCAGCTCAGTCAGCCAGTCAACCAGTTCAGAGTTTTTATGGCGTATGCATGTGTGCTCCATTATGATCTTATGTGTGTGCATGTATATTTGCCAATATGCATGTGTGTATGCTTACATATTTGTGCTATGAATTGTTTTGGTGTGCTTCATATTTTCTTGTGTGTGTGTGTGTGTGTGTGTGTGTGTGTGTGTGTGTGTGTGTCTATGAGCAGGGCTGCAGTGAAAGCAGTGTTGGTGTTGCTGCCCATCCTCGGATTGACATGGCTGTGTGGCGTCTTGGTGCCTTTCTCCATTGTCATGGCGTACATTTTCATCCTCCTCAACTCCCTACAGGTACATAAACACACACACACACACACACACATCATTGACTGTAAGTGTAATGGTCATATGAACGCATATCATTTAAAGTCAACAGGAAAGTAAACAGAGAACATGCAAGAATCAATAAAAATTAAAAAAATAAAAGCATATATTCAAAAAGGGCATATTTTGTGATCCAAATGTAAACATAAGGATGGCCCACCACTAAACACAGGATGAGAACCTATCTTTATTGATTCCTTTTAATACAATGTCGAATGCAAGGGCCAGTAGAGAAACAGGTGAAAACAGGTATACTCAATAATAATACTTAATTTTACAGATGTTAACACGCTTAAGATTTATATTGTCAAAAGTGACAGCGTGGGCTTTTTTTAACACATGAATCCAAGCGTGCATCACTCTCTTAGATGTCGCACTTGTGATAACAGAAAAACAACTCAAATTTTGTTACCAAACCATTCTCGACCATGCACCTGTTGTAATAAAGTAGAAAAAATGCATGACAAAATAATTCTACAGCTAAAAACTTCAACAGTTTAAAGACTTTAAACGGACTTTTTTTTCTTCAATGAGAAACAGAAAGGTTTTCCATTATACATTGTAATTCTGCCCTTCTCTCGTGGTTAGGGTACACAGACTGTCAAGGTTTTTATTTGTCAGTGACAAGGCTGAGGCAGAAAGGAGGGTGCGGAAAGAGCCTTGGTCTGGCTTGTGTTAAGCAGGTGCTTCATTTTAACAAGGAAAGTCGATTTGTATTGTTTGTTTGATTATTTTTGCTTTATGTATTCAGAGGTCAGCATTATTGTTGTTGTTTGTGCCTTATCAGCATTGATTTTGTGCTTTTAGTGCTGAAACCCGTCTTGTCACAAGGAGTTTACCCGTGGGCATCACTGCTCCATTTGCAAATGGTCACAACTTTGAGAAATATTGGTAATGCAGAAAGGGTGATATCTGTGCAGCTTCATTCCCCACTGCACTGCAGTGATGAGGGAGAAGGTGGGGATGAAATCATATACACATTACCCAGCTTCCCTAGCATGTCCGGATCCACCACTGCGATTTGTAGCTGTCTTTTAATCAGCGGTATCTTTAATTGAGCTGTATATTTAACGAGAAAATCAATAGAGGTTTTAGCTGCATTCTGATCATTAAGTGAGGCCCCTCGTTTACCATAAATAGTTTGTTTCCCCATCACATCTAATTATATTTTTCCATGCCAACAGTAATTAATACAGAAGGTTTTTCTGGCCTCTTATTATACAACTCCGTTGCTATTATGTTAACACGCCTCATATGGATTTCTATTCTGTTTCATGCAAGCTGTCATGTGCGTCTGCAGTCTTTCTGTTTGTCTATCAGCCCACCTCTCTTGGTCTGTTACCTGTCTGTTCATCTGTCTTCCTGCCAATCTGTTTGACTCTCTTGGCTCAGTTAGAACAGAGCAGAGCCAGATGTGTGTTGATAAATCATTATCGTCTCTTATCTTGTCAGCCACATCACTTGTCTCATCCCTTTCAAAATGTGCTGAGCCAGTCGCACTGTTGACAAACAATACAACTGAATGCAGATTGTACTTGTATAAGATAGTTATATTTGTGGAGATATATATATATATATATATATATATATATATATATATATATATATATAAAAAGCCTTATGATTTGGTTCGATTTTGAAACATCATCAGAGCCCTACTAAATTTAATAGCAACTACTACAGTCATAATTCTGCCGGATCTCATACTGAAAACAAAAGCGATAAAAGCATTTTATATATTTAATAAATTCAAGTTATCAGGACAGTGACGACGCTTGCTCCTCATTTTAAAGGTGACATGTGATTGGGTCCTTGCGACATTGACCTTGTGTCCTCACAGTGAGCACACAACTGCTTTTGGAGTTAGCACATTGCTCGGCTAACGTGACTCCCCCTCGGAGACGCCAGAGCTGATGCAGGATTAAGTGGACCGTGCCTGCATAGGCTTGTGGGGGCTGACCAGTCGAAGCAGACTGGGCTTTTTTTTCAGGAGGGGGGGGGCTAAAAAAGACGGGAGCTTAAGTCTTGAGAAAGAGGGTGAAAAGAGCAGTATGCACAATATAAAAAAAAAATGATTTTTTTTAAACATTACCGCATGTAAAAATATTCTTGTAAGACCCCTAAATAAAAGTGTGACCCTGAAAATGAACTCTTTTGAAACTTGGTCCTCAAATCTCCTCTCAGCTCAGCATTAAGGACTCAATTTTATCTCATTTGATCCTTGGTCATGCATGCTGCACAGGGCAAAAACATGCCTCAAGACATTCCTCAAATCAATTAAATAATTGATTTTGATTTTTTTTGGATTGATTTAACATTTCTTTTGTGTGTCTTGATGGGCTTTCTGGGTAGCTCTAGGACAGCCCCGGTAAAAGCCAGCTGCTCTGACATAATAGAGCTTCCTAGTGAGTCTTTAATAAGCCTCAACAGGTCAGGACCCAACAGGAACCCCACCAGGCTCCAAGCTGCTCCAGTGGCACACTGTTTACCCCACGGCTCTCTGGTCTGCATGGGGTGTGGTGACACTTAAAGTGGTCAAAGATCCCGCATGTTTTAGAAGAATTTCCTTTCATATTTAGGTGAAGACCATATTCCTGTGCTTTGGCTGCATTTCCGTTAATTTAGTTAAATAGTGTTGGCATGACTGAACATGATCTTATGTAGCTATGACATTTCTGTCGATGTTTTTTTTGTTGTTGTTGCCATATAAGTTACAGGATGAGTTTTAGTTACAGCTACACAAGATCCTTCAGGTTTGAACAAAGTAGAAATGTAAAACACACATTCATATAATTACAGACACACTGCCAAACAGAAGGGTGCATATATAATTAAAATGGGTTTTAAGGTGAATCCATTTAAGAGCTATTAGACCTAAAAGTGCTCAAACGTCTGTGCAGTTCACGTTTGATTTTAAATTTTCAGCACTTATAGAACTTGAGCTCAGAAAACCACGGCAAGAAAAGTTTTTAGCCACGCTAGCAGTTTGGCTCTAGGGATGGCAATGTGAGTCTGCCTGCTGGTTGGTTGACTTTTTTGCTTTTTATTGATCGCTGTCTGATCAAAATTTCAGTTTGTCCAGTACTTTGGTTCACAACCAAATAGACATTATTCCCATCACCCTCGGCTGTGCTTTGTGTGAGCATGCTACTCTAAAATAATCTAAGATCGAGCTCTAAGCATCAACATGCTAGCATTATCATTGTGGGCATGTTGGCAGGCTAATGTGAGCATTTAGCCCTAAAACATTGCAGCCTTACTGGGCTATTAGCACATCTGTAGGCTCTTAGTCTTAACATGGGCCATTTTTTGCTTATCCTTAATGATGCGGCACATTAATGAAACCCTGCATTACAATAGACTACTGTTGTCCTGTAGAAGACAGTCTTGCCCTCCTCAATGCCAGTGATTCCTTTGGGAGGCAGAACACAGTTGTACATAGTCTCACCATAATGGCTACTCATAAAGATGATGAAATGTGTGAAACCTTAACAATAATGCATGCAAAAACTGAGCTGGTAGGCAGGAGATGAAAATGAAAAAATAAAAATAAACGCTTAAGTTTTTTTTTTTTTTTTTTTTTTTTTTAGGAAATCGTTTTTTATTTGTGGCTGTTGTATTTTCAATGGGGCCAGCCAAAGCAACATAAAGCTTAAGCGGCAAGCCTTTACTGTTAAATCAATAAAACAGATAATGTTGACAAGCCTTTTTCATTGCACTCCCTGCTGCCCTCCCTGCTCCTGCTCTTTCCCCTGCATCCTGACCACACCGTCTGAAGTGTCTCTACCGCTGCCGTTATTTCTCTCAATAGAGACCTGAGCAGGCCATTTTGACAGTCTGTACCTGGCAAAATCCACGTCTGCTGCAGTCGTCTGATCTTCATCTTTTGGTTTGGTTTGGTTTTTACTTGTATTTCAGTAACTGATGGCTTGAGATGATTATAAGCTTGAGTTGCAGTAGCGTCCTGGACATACCTGATGTGTAAAACTTGTTTCAAGTTGTTTCATGTTTGACTTTGACAAAACAAGAAGATAAAGGATTGCGTTTGCTTTTTTTTCTTTACTGTTCTTCGGGTCATTGTGAACTTATATGCAACTGATTTGCGTGGAGGAGGTGCATACTGAATTTTTGAGTGGATGTGCTGTTCCCCTGAGTCGGTGCTAACTTCCTACACTGAGCCAGTAGTTTTTATGAACATCTTCACCATAAATACAGGCATGCCTCATCTGCTTCCTTATCAAGCTAATGATAAATAGCATGGTGTGCTGTGTGTGAGAGAGACAGAGAAGGTGGATGGGGGGGCTCTTTGGGTAGCCCATAAATCGCTCCACCCTTCGTCATCCAATCTCTGGGCAATGTCATTCAAAACCCCGGCACTATCCATTACCTGGGTATAATAGGCTCCTGGCCATGCAGTGTCCATCTTATTATTACCCCATAACTTAAAACTATCAATAACTTTGAGCTGCAGAGGGAGGCAGTGGGGGAAAGAGAAAGGAGCAGAGGGAGAAAACAAAGTAGAGAGGTGAAGGAAGTTAGGGAGTCGGAAAGAAAATGTTAGGGTAACGGTCGTCTACCACAAGTTGCTGAGAGCACAAGCGAGTCCCTGTGGTTTGTTTTGGTAACTTTGCAGGCAAGGTATTTGTCAAAAATATCCTTTTACTTCTGTTATGTCCGTTTTCTGCCTGTGGAGGGCAACCCTGTGCCTTGTCACTGCAGTGTGGAAATACAGAAAAATCAATAAGAGATTTTTTCTTAGCCATTTCATTCATATTGCATTGATGTCTTTCATATGGCAGGAACTGATGACAGCAGTGTTTTTGCTTTTCTCATGAAATTAACAGACTACTGAGTCGTAATGACAATTTACATGCATTCAGTGGAGCTGTGAAAGTGAAAATTTATCATTTCACTCAGAGATGAACCTGATTTTTTGAAAAGTAAGACTGTATATGTCCATGAAGAATGCAGTAATAGTACCTTAGTAGTTCATCATTTTAAAAGAAAACAGACTACACATTGTTGACATAATATCCCTTTCTCATCACCAGCCTCAAGTCGTAACAAATTCTAATATGCGAAAAGAACAGCCCTTCCTCAGGTTTATATGGGATTATTTCAGAAAATCATTCAGTGTAATTATTTTACACTTCATGTAAAAGTCCTATCTGCTAAAATGAAACAATATAACCCCCCCCCCATCAGTACATGGTTTTCATCTGCTTGTGATTATCTGTAGTTACAATTTGAATGGGGGGGTTGAAATAATGCACAAAATATTAGACACTTAATGCAAATGGAAGACTGAGGCATGTTTTAATTCAAAATGAATATAGTTTCCATTGAAACAAATACAGCACCACCTTACTTCCATAAACAGGCACTCCCACACTTGTTTAGTGGAGCATGACATCAGACTGTATCCAAGATATAGAAATGATCAATAGAGTGTTGCCCTGCTTATTGATTTTTGCCATATGGGAGATTTGTTGTGTGAGTAAGCAGTGCTTTTACAGCGTCTGAAGTGATTGTTTGAGAAGAGGTGATTTCTCTTTTTTCGTCAACCGTGCAGCTCAGTTACTACAAAATCGTATTTGTACTACTGGAGTCAATGGTTATATTCCCAGTTTGACTTAATGCGCAAAGCATAGTGTTATCACTGCCAGGTAGGTGTAAGGTCAGACTGATGTACTACCAGTTTATCAACCTTTTATTAAATGCTACATTGTTAAATATTACAGTTATATCAACCACCTCAGCACTGCATTCATAAAAAGTTAATATGCACAGATTTAATTTTAAGTGTGCTTATTTTCTAGTTATAGGATTAATTCAATATTTTATGATTTAAGAAAATACAGGTTTAGATGGTCAGGATTCCAAAATCATCTGTGTTAGTTTTGAAGCGATTTGTAGGTCATGAAATAGCATTACTCCCAGTGAAAATCCTAAATTCTGAACATTTTGCTCTATGCTTTTGCTTTTTTTATGCTTATGCCAGTGTTGTAGAAATTCCAGCCCAGTGATGCACGATGCTAGACCACACTCAGACCCGTCTTAGTTGTTAAGGAATTGTTCTGCTCCTGCAGAGGTAAAACAGAGGTCATCTGCACGTTGAATTTTACACATGTCAAACAGCAAGTGCTTTGCCAGGAAAGACACTCATGTAAAGAGGAAAGAAAGGAAAAGTGAGTTTTTTATCGGTATGTTTCCACAAAGTTGGTGTTCATACTTCTTCTGATCGCTGTTCTAAATTAGATTTTGTTGGTGTTTACTTATTTTGATGTATGATTATATTTACATATGCTGCTGACGTGCTATTAATATTTAAGATCAGTTTTTACTCCAAAAGATTTTCACATGTGTAAGAACAAGTCACTCATTTGCACATGCCTTACCAATCAAATACAGCGTATTTTCTATTCTTCTGTTACTTGGTTTTTGCAAACTGAGTAAAAAATAAAACATCTGTGAGTGAGGCCTGATGATTTTTACAGGGAGCTCTTATTTAGGTGTTTAGGCCTTAACAGGTGGTAGGCAAAAGTGAAAACTTTCCTATATAATGTAAGTGGGAGAAAGTGTGCCTTTTAATATTACCTTGAGTCAACCTGCAGTTTTGAGGCTTTGTAAAAGCCTGAGTAACGCCATCTCCATACTTGCTGTCGAACTAGAAAACTAAATAAATCACATGTAAGTGGATCCATAGTGGGGTTCCTGTTTTGCCTAACACTGTCACATATTAATCAGGTGTGATTTACTGTTGCTGCTATCTCGTAACAGTGTGGTTCATGCGTCCTAAAAAGCTGGTGCATCAAAAATATTTCCCCCACAAATTATAATTTCAACCTTTACTTTGACTCCAACCCCACACAGTTCAATATAGAATTAGGGAGCGTTCACCGTTAAATTGACCAGATCAAGAATAAATCACAAAAAAGTGTGCGCGTGTATGTGTGTGTTATGCGCATAATGTGTGTAACCACTTGTCACTGTTACCCACAGCTCCCTACAAACCAAAGAGCTAGAACTTATTTTAATTCCTCATTTGTCAGAAGAAACAAAAACTGCAGAACTTGGGTCCAGTTTCCCGGTCAGTCATCTCCAGTCTGCTCATCTGGACCTGGACGACTGTCCCATACGTTTTTTTTTTCCTTTGCTGCTTCCCCTCCTTTTTTCTTTTTTCCCTGCTTCACTGTGTCTGAGGCTCAACTGGTTTTTGAGGACTGATAATGATACCTCTATAAATAAGGTGAACTTCCTGATATTTTACTAACATTTACTCACCTGAAGGTTTATTTTAGGGTGGGCAGATGCTTTAAACAAGGTAACCCAACACATTTATTCTATCGCAGGAGGAATATGCTTACTGCCATTGAGCGAGAGATTAAAAACTGTATATGATGAAACAATGAACTGAAGAAAGAAATGCAAAACGCATCACAGTATTTGCAGATTTAAATACCGACGTGCAAATATCTGATATTAAAATCATAAGCAAATTAGATATTAGTGAAAACTGGCCTCATGCATTTCTGATTAAACATATTCCAAAAAATAATTCATAGAAATTTGATGTGAAAATCCAGTTTGTACAGTTGTAAGTCTGGGATGTTCACTGGAATATAGTTGGATTGTACGTAAAGTTACCACACAAAGAGAGAAAGTTATTTTTCATTTAAACCTTGTATCAGTGCAACCTTGGTTGTAACCCAGTACCTGGTGCAGGCAGTCATGATACGTACGGGCATACGTACACATACAGGGACACGTGTAGGAGCATACACACACACACACACACGTGTCAAACCCCTCATTGGTCAGATTATGGGGTGAAATGTTTTTCTTTTTGGATTATTTGAGAAAACGGGAACCATATTCCCATGACATCCTTATTCAGAGTTGTCTGTATCTCACATCACACACAATTTATAATACTATGCTTATGTACTATGCAATTACTCTATATTCACACAGTATGTATTCTTTATCCAATGATAATTACTTTAAATAGGTTTGAAGTGAATTCATCTTTTTCATACTACACAAATATTTCACAATAGTAGTCTATAGGTACGCATTTTTACATTTTAAAATACACAATAAGATTAGTACAAAAATGTACTAAAGACGCTCAAGTGTTTGCTTATGGCGTAATGAAAAACTGCAAGGGTGATGAAAACTTTTAAGTTAATGTAGTCATAGGTAAAATCATGGAGATTTATTTATAAAACCATATTTTAATTAGTGTCTTGGATAATTATGAGGTGGGGTTGAAAAACAAACAAATAAATGCACGACATGATTGTTTGCATTCCCATTGCCTGGGAAAATAACTTTCCCTTTGAAAAAGAGTCCACTGTTTGCAATGCATCCTCAATTACCAGCCGCAGCATTAAAACAATATTCAAACGGGATACCAAGGTCAGCACTGACTCCCACCACGCTTCTCTGAGATGGCACTTATAATGAGGATGTAGCACAGCTTTTTTAAGTAGTATATTTATAGTGTGTTTTGTCTCAACTTGTACTTATTTTTTCCCTTTTGTCTCTTTTCATCTTTTTCTGTATTTTTATGTTTTGTTTTGTTTTTTTTTAAGTTTGAACATTAACATTACAGCACTTTTGCACATTTCATAATACTGTTCGGTCCCCTACTTGAAGGAAGGATTTGTTACAATTCAAGATCCTTTATGCCAATCATCACCTGCATAACCTCGAAATTAAGTCAAAAAGGACGAATAGAGAGAAGCTGTTGGAAAAAGTCACCTATATTCTCTACTGTAAATATTAAGTCTGGGAGCGAAGAGGCGGACAACCAAAAATGAACAAGGAGCGGCGGCAAATTAGAATGAGGAAGGACTGATTTTGGAGGGGGGGGGGGGGGATGAAATACAATCGCAGAGATCAGTTTTTAAAAACTAGCCTGGGAAAATAAAGCGGTGAGAATAATAAGCTTCCTGTCAAAAGAGGCGAGAGAATTCCTGTCGTTGCTCACGCCGGCACCCTAAGACCTCTCCTTGTGTTAAACCCACTGGCATTTATTTGCCTTAGAATTACCTGCCAGCTCAATTTAGTAATAGCCTGTGTCATAAGAAAGCAAACCATCCCCTTTGCCCCTGCCCTGCCATACCTGAATGTCTGCACTTGTGTGTGTGTGTGTGTGTGTGTGTGTGTGTGAGGGCCTGAGAAAAAAAAAGAGAGAGTACTCTCATTTGCCGACTTACTGCACATTTATGTTTGTATTGTAACCCGGGCTTTGATGCATTTACTTATATGCATGTGTGTCTGTGATTTTTTTATTTTTATTTGCGTGTGTGTGCATGTCAACAGGCGTGTTATCCCATCAGCTGACTGCCAGCATCATGACCTCACTCCCCCTCATCCAACCCACACAGCCGACAGCGTCAGGAACAACTCTGACACCCGAAATTACCCACGTCGAAACAATGACTGTTCTATATATAAGTTCACCGCCTTTTGTATTAGCTGACACCACTTCACATGTGCACACAAACTCTCTCCCACTCACACACACACACACACACACACACACACACATATCAGTGCTGGTTGGTGGTGACTAGGTTAGGGATAGTCCTGGCTTCCCTTATCCTGCCACGCCGCGGCAGATCTGTAGATTTGCCAGGCTTTGATGTATACTTTGCGGGTAATTAGTGAGAACTGGGTCAGCACAGGGCAAGAAAGCAAAGCCCTGTTGTTCTTCTAGTGGGTGGGTGGCTGGGAGGTGGTTGGAGGAGGGAGCTGAGGGTGTCGGGAGGTTAAAAGGCTGTCAAATATCAGATCCAGTTTACATGTGAGCCATTTTCTTTTCGCTGCATTAAGGTTAAAGCAAATAAACACTGCCGTCTATCTTCTTGTTCTAAACTACATCAATATGAGAAAATGTGATTGTGTTCTGCTGCTTTTTATCAAGTCAAGATTTGATAACTGTATTAACTATTAATTAATTAAACACGTTTGCCATCGACCAAAACATATATTTATTATAAACCATTTAATACCAACCAACTTTATTTAGACTTAATATGAACTTTCTAACTTTATTTAGGCATAGTCAACCAGAACAGAAAATGTGTTTTTAGCTTCATTCCATTATATAGTTGAATAGCTAAAAAGGTTGGAGAGGTGTGGAACAGCATCCTTTTATTGAGAAGCTGCTGTCAAGAGTGTCATAAATTAAGCTTAGATCCTACATAATAGCTATAATGATACATTTTGATGATTTAAGACATCATAAAATACGTCATGACCAAATCCAACACAGAAAACTCAATTCAAAAAGACATCTGTATAAGTGCAACAAATTGTAACCAGTCAAACAACATTTTTTTTTTTACAGTAACTCCATTTAAACATGACAAGAGCTCGTTGTAATACTTTGATTTATGATACTGGTGTTACACTATAATCAAGACAACTACCTGTACACATGGGTAGGTCATTAAGAGACCATTTAGCACAATGTAAATCCCATGCAGAGATGATTTATGGGTAGTGTGCGGAGGTGTCCGGGGAACAGGGCGGCTACCTATATATTTTACTACCATTACAGCATTGTGTGAAAGTAAACAAAACAGTGACGATGGGAGCTGGGAAACAACAGCTCTGGCAGCAGGACACTGATTGGGATGTTGATGTTGATCGTCCCACTGGCCTCTTGCCCTTCCTGCTGTGGGCCCTGGCTTGTCCCCGACAGATACCCCAGGTCATTTCCTATGCATGTCAACACACAGATACACACTCTTCCCGCTGAGTGTTTACAGCCACATGCTGATTCCTATTAATCTGCTTCTTGTCGGGACGAGGTGGAGGGAGGGTCCTGGAGGGTCTGTGTTAGACTGGGAGGCCGCTGAAGGTGGGTATAACATTTACACGCACAACCTGAAAGCCCTGTCTGACAGTTTGCACCAGGCCTGGACTTCTTTTTACACTGAGCAGATGTGGTCTCCCACTTGTTTTCCTTAGTAATTATCCCTCATTAAGTGAAAGCATGTGCCAATCAAACAGCTTGAGAGCGAGAGCAGCGCCTGGGCCAGGGCAGAGAGGGAGGGAGGGAGGGAGGGAGGCAGAGAGACCTATAGCCTCATCTCCACAGTTTTTTAAAGCACAGTGTCATTTCAGAGTCATTACTAGATTAAAGGCAAGCCTTGCCGTGGTGAGAGAGCTGCAGCAGCTGCAGCACTGGCATTATTATGGCTCATTTGATTTTCTAGTGGTTACAAATTTGATGATTATCACATTTAACACTTGCCATGTTCAATTATAGCTTAATGTCATGTAGACATTTCAATCTTAAAAAGGGTTTCTCTGTCATTTATTACATTACCATCAAAGCATATAGGTTTTAGGAATTGTAAGGCATTGCTTCAGAAATGAAATCTGATCTTATCAACAGTATTACATGTAATCGACACGCAAATGTTTTTTCTTTTCTTATTGAAATATGTGAAGCTTAATTAAATGTATTTCTCCTATAAACATCTAATCAAAGGACTTCATGTAATGTGAAAGTATTGCTATATTGGTTCTGGGAGTGAAAAACAACGGTCAACTCCACCAATCTGTCTGTCATTTCATAAGTTTTGGGGAGCTAGTTTTCTATTTACTCAAAAAAAGCCAATTATTCATTTAAGGTTTCATATTATGCTCATTATTTGGTCCATTTTTTTATTTGACAGTCCTGAAACACCTAAACTCTCCGTTTTTAGCTCTTTTCTTTTAAAGGCCCCTCTCCCGAAAAGCCCAGTCTGCTCTGATTGGTCAGATCCCACAGGCCTGAGCAGACTGCCCACCTTGTTTTCAGTTTAGCTCTGTCTGTGATTTCGAAGTTCCAGAGCCACATCAGCTGAGATAATCTGCATTTCTACTGTGAATAACACCACAATAATTGCTTATAAACTAAAAACTTAACCACATATGTTTGAGCAGGGATCTGTTCTAAAATTGGAGAGAAGTGAACAACATTGGCAAACAAGATTACATTTTTCCATTACGTTTACCACAGGTAAATACTGCTTATGTTATTTATAGCTCTGTGTCACACGATGTTAGTTTAGTTTAGTTTAGCATTTTATGTTTATCTTTACAGGGACAGTTGTGAGAAGTCACCTACAGAACCCAGTGAGGTAGAAAGCAGCCAAACAGCCAGTGCTATGGATGAAGTGTGGACATTACGCCCTTTTTTTAAAAATTAACTACCCACACAGCTAGTTTGGCATGCCCTGACCGTAGGGTACCATTATCATTAAAGGGCGCAGAGGAATAGCTAAACATAAGACACATCGAGAGGGAGACGCAAGGAGAGGGAGAAACCAGGAGAAACCATTGTAGTATGAGTATAAATGTACAGTAGGTATTTAGCCATTATATTGATGAATATAGCAAAATGAGCTGGCTTGATATAAACATACTGTGGTTACTCATACTCCACATACTCTAGAGTAGCTGGAAACTGTAAGTGAGTCTAAGGTTGTAATAAAAAAAAGCTTAAATCAAAGTAAGAAGTTTAATAAATAGCTTATAGTGGTTACAAGTTTAGGGTAGGTTATGATTAGGTTTAGGGTGGGTTATGGTTAGGTTTAGGGTGGGTTATGGTTAGGTTTAGGGTAGGTTATGATTAGGTTTAGGGTAGGTTATGGTTAGGTTTAGGGTAGGTTATGTCTAGGTTAAGGGTAGGTTATGGCTAGGAGTAGCCAAGAGCATCCATGTAGCTTATATGATCTGTCCTCTTTACTAGAGTAATGAGCAACATTTCCATTGCATAAGAACCTAATGTGATGGCAATGACTGTTCCATGTGTCAGTCAAACCCTCAGGCGTTACCAGGGAAATGGATTTATGATTACTAGTGTTACTGACACTAAGTGTATCTGTGGATGAAAATGGTTGTAACATTAGTAGCCTCAGACTCACTGATGTTACATCTGACGTTGGATCTGACCCAGTTGGCCGCTGAGTGCTAATCATAGTTAAACAAAGTTGCCAAGCAAATTAATTCCTGCAGTCTGACCATTTCGTTTTCATACGTAGCTATATAATCATCTTCATGGCATGTCTATCAAGTATATTTGCGTAAAGTTACAGCAGCAGCTCGTACACGAATACTGGAGAAGATCACAGAACAGGAGGTTTTTTCATGCAACGGTAATAACGAAGGTAACACTATCTCAGCTACTGCTGTAGTAAAAAGTTTTACAAAAAGCAACAAGAAAAACTGCTACCAGCATGCAGCTCACTACTCTTGATTTTTAGTTGGCTTCAAATGAGGCTTAACATTCACACGGTTTCTCTTTATTGTCCCTCAATATTACAATATTACATTAGTCCACTTTCGCCTGAGCCTGTGTGATTACAATAGATGCTACCCATCAACAGGCTGACCTGTAAAATATACAGTAAAACAGCATAAACATAGCAAAACTTAGAGCTTCCAAGTGTGAAGCTGGGTCACAGACCGGTGCAGAGTCCATCCTTGAGCTTATATCGGTTGAGTCTGGGTGGGCCAGGCTGGGGATGTTGTGACATCACAACCTTAAAGAAGTCCTAACAGCTTGTTTCTGAATAGAGGCTGTGTGCATTTCTCCGTGAATTGAACATTTTGATAGTATTTATACAGCACCTTGAGCTACTTTATAATAATTTCTAAAATATAGGACTTTTAATAATTGAGTCAAAAGAAAGAGGCACAGAATTCACAAAAACAAAAAAGTAACAGGGCAGACATATGAGTGTATTAAAGAAAAACATTTGACTGAAATTAGACGGGTGGAAATAAAAAGGATTGCACTGGGATGCCCAAATTATTTGTCTAAACATGAGTCAAAAGAACTTAATAAGGTCATTGTAGTATCATGACTCGTTGTTAATGCAGCTTTAAGTTCAGCACAGTTCCCCTCATACATTCTTTATCTCATATGTAAATATGATCTTAATTGTTTGCTGTGTGGGAAATATGAGGAAAGACATCTTCAGTTACTGAAAAGCTGTTTATGCAAAATCGTGTTTGAGTGGGAAAAAAAGTTACTGGTTTTAAATTTCCTGATCGGAAATGATCGATGGAACAGATTCTTTTTTTTTTTTTTTTTTTTCAAAATCCATGTGTCCTGCCATGCATTTCAGGCAGTGACAAAAACACAAGTGATCTTCACAACAAAAGGGAGCTGGGATAAAAGAGACAAGTCTCCAAAAAATAAAAGAGAGAGAGAGAGAAAGCTAAAGAACGAAGATATATGAAGTCTTCATGTCAATGAACTACCATTCATTTTCACTTTGAAGTCCTGCGAACCGTAGTGAAGTGTGATTGCATGTGACAGTTGCCGAGTCTGCCGGTTTATCATGATGGATACACCCTGCCACCACGGTGGTGCTGCAGCACGCATGTACACACATGCACACACTCATGTATGCACACACACACACACACGCACAAATACATGGATACATAGACACACAGAAGTGGGTTTATGAAGTGTACACAGGAACAGATAGAGAACCACATATACGACCCAAATATTACACTTTTATATGCTCTCACTCAGAGACGAGGCTATGTTAGAGACTCTCTTCAAATTGTACATTACATTTCAGGACTTTCAACATTCTTGTGACTTATTTTGATTCATTTAAATCCAGGAACCTGTTTTGTTTTACTTCTAGCTCATTTTGGGAAAATAAAGAAACAAAAAAAATTGGTCATTTTGAATGTTGCCTCAAGGAGTATTAAAGGTATAACTTGTGTTTGGGATATTGTTTCAACTTCAAAAAGCCTCAAGACAGAAGCAGATAGATTGAGACAAAGTGTGGAGCTACTGCTCTATTGTGAGGATACAAACTTATAAAAGGGCTTTTTGAGACGAGTTTTTCTGCTCGCAGTTATCTATTATATTTAAAGATACCCTCTGTGGTAGATACATGTGCCGAATTAAAAAAATATTACTGCTCACACGTAGAACTTAGTTGTATCCGTGCATCATTTCTTCATATCCAAATAATGTATTTCATGTCATTTACATTCCTAACAAATACAAGGTCACAGATGCACCACAATAATGTATCACAAAACCATTGACAGTTCACACCAGTAAATAAATGAAAGATACACATTCTCTCTCTCATGGACTCACATCTCACACACTCATCTACACACTTCTTGATGTTGACACATGCCATTAAGCCCAGCTTGGCTCACCTCAGCTGGGAAACGGGAGAACAAAAGCATCCCATAATGGTACTTGGAGCAATCTTTTTTTTTTTTTTTTTTTTCCTGTTTTGTACCCAAAAGCAACTTGTTCAGACTTTGCATATTGCATCCATTTGTCATTGTTAGTCAAGGGCACTGCAACACAGACTTGTCAGCAGCGCAGTTTTAGTTATTCTGTTCAAATGTTACAGCGAATGTGTAGGGTGCGTGTGTTTGTGTGTACACATGTATCTGTCAGGTGATTTTAAATGTATTTTCATGCCTAGAAATGTATGCATATGAATAACTGGACACAATTCGCACTAGCTGAAAAAGAGTGGACCAAGGGTAAGCATCCCATTGTTCCTTGAGCAAAGCGTACACTCTTTAATGCAAAAAAACATGGTTCCACATATTTGTTTTCACAGGTTAGGCTCAGAAAAATGGTAAGCTGAGGCTCTGTTGGCATACAGGTACCCATCATCACAGAAACCTGAGTACAAAATTGGTGTTTGTACGTGTGAAGCCAGTGAGACGGATTTGTAGACGGATTTATACTCAGATATTTGAACGTTGCACTGTGCCATATTTATGCGCATTTGTATGTGTATACACTGATGTGGTAACCGCATCTATGTGCATGTACAGCACTTATGTCGGTAATCGAGCACCTTATGCACTTTGCAACGGAGCATCTGTAAAAGTGTACGCACGCATTTGTGCATATGTACAGTTTCTATAAACCAAACCCAGTTCCCAGCTGCTGTTTTTCAGGGCTTGTTCTCTTCCAACATTTTTTTTCCCTCTCTGTCAGTGGAAAACTATGCAATTAGAAAACAATCTGGTAGATTGACAGCGGGATCACATACAATTTGACAGGGGGGTGCCACAGAAAGGCCTGTTGGATACCTAAATATTTCTAATTAAACAGCCCTCTGGACTGGCAGCGTGCTTTCCCTCACCAGTTCAAAGACTCATGCTTTGACCCATGTGTTAAAAGTTTGTATCAGTTTTCCATGGCTGTGTTTTGCTTGGCGTCTAAGACACGCAACCCGAAATTGTCTTGTTTAAAAGCTAGTTTGTTTACAGTTCACTCTCTTTCTCGTGCTCTCTTAATCCCCCCCCCCCCCCCCCCCCCGCACCCCTCGCCCCCCCCCTCTCTCCCCACATTACCACATGTGTGCAGTGTGATCAGGTTCAGGGTGTAGTTATCCACTCCCAACAGGCCCGGTTTGTGTAAACGCCTCGGAATTTAGTTAATTTCAAAGAAAAAAAAAAATTCAAACACCACGTGTATTAGCGAATGGAAAGATCTGCTACGCTAGTCCATCACTCCCCATCCCCCCCAACCCCTCAATTCTGCTTTTCTTTAAACGTTAAAACAAGTAAAATACAGTGCTCATCTGTTACTTGGGCGCTTCATCAATAACATTTGTCCGTCTGATGTAAAATCGATATGACATACACTGACACAATGCCAGAGCAATGGCAAATGTGCCGTCATTTGTCATCGACTGGCAATAAAGATATGTCAGAATTGATTTTAGCCCATTTTTCCACCTCTCTCTCTTTATCCCTCTCTCTCGACCCACCCTCCCTCCCCCCTTCCTTGCTCTTTTGCAGTAGCAGTAATAGAAAAAAATAAATGAATCTTATAATGACTGAGGCATGGTCAGCCTTGCCAAACTCAATTAATATTGGAGCAAGGGGCTGTAATGATTTGAGGGCCCACGTGTTATGTTTTCATTGAAATGCCCTGCCAGAGATGTTGAAAAAGAACAGAAGAGGGATAGATGGATGGCCGGTTGGGTGGGTCTGTTCTCTGGTGGGAAATGTTTTGTTTTGACCTCTCCTCAATATAGATGTTTCTAACAGACTTAGAAACTCTTCCCTGATTTTTTAATACTTCTCCTCTTAATTCCAGTTTTGGGTTAGCTGCCAGGGAATCTTGTGCTCCTGCATGAAGAAAATACAAACTCCTCACCAACCTTGGATTGATAGAGTTTACGAATCCTGAAATCATGTTTAAACTGGAGGGAAATGCATAGTATGTGTGTTTGTCATGTTGTGTTTTTTTTTTTTTTTACATTTTAAAAACATATTTTAATGTTCCTATTATCTGTTCAGCACAGCGCTGGTGACCAGTTTTATGCAACTGTGCTCAAACTGACAACAATAAGTATTTTATGAGAGGTTTTAGAGCTAATTCTATTTATTTATTCCAAAAACATATCAGAGGGATATATATATATATATATATATATATATATATCCCTCTGATATGTTTTTGGAATAAATATATATATATATATATATATATATATATATATATTACACAGGTGAACACTGGATTAAAGCCTCAATGATAAGAAATCAGAGTGAAAGATTATTAAAATGCCAATCATGATGTAGATACTGGAAACAGCACTGAGAGTGAGCTTTATAAATCATTACTTGTGCGCATAGTGTACAACTTGGTGTTAATGGGCATTTCTGGTGCTGCTTCTTTCCCCTGTACATGCAGTTATTGTACAATTCCATGTCCCTCTCTAGTGTGTGCGATCCAGCCGGTGTCCGCCGCGTGTGTGTTTGTGTGTCAGATTTGCCATTGCGGTTTGTTGCCGCTGGGTTGTGTGTACCCAAGTTGCGCCGGTGGTAGCGAGCAACATCTGTTTCGGGGTTGTTGTTCCTCTTGGCTGCTTTTCAATTGGATTTCCTCAAGCAGGGCCAAAAGCTGTCACCTCTGCCAGGCTCTGTTAGCAATCACCGCCGGCCCCTATATTAAGTAGGTGGTTCAGGGCTAAGCTAATAACTCTCCCTCCTCTCCTGAGCCATCACACACCAGTACTGGTGTTGCTGCCGGCCTCAGTGTGTTCCTGTGTGAGTGTGTGTGTGTACAGTTTTCCTCTGTGGCTATACACCCTGTAGAGGCAGGCTGGCTAGGGGGTCCCCTCTTCAATGTGACAGCCCAACTGACTGGGTGGGTGTGTGTGTGCGTGTGGGAAAGAAACAGGGAGAGTCCTAATTGCTCCTCTCAAAGAATGACTGATGCATTTTCCTTAATAATGTACAACAGGATGGAAGCAGGAAGACAACTTTGACCCCGATCCCAGTCTCACACACAGACTATATACTGTCATTGTGAACCGAATAGAGAGTTTAATGATACTGATGGACATCATGACGTGTGCATTGTTTGAAATGCAAAATGCTGCAAATTTATTTTCTTGCAATTTTACCAGCAGTGTAAACTTTTGAATGCACAAATATGGTGACTCAAATTAAACCTGAATTAAAGATGAAGTTGCAGTTTGACAATAGAAATTCCTCCTGTTTATAGATGTGCACCATTCCTAGTTGACAGACTACTTTAGATAACTTGTAACTGAGAATGTGGTGAACAGTTTTAAATCTTCACTAATAGGCCATACGCTGTACAATGCCGGATGGTTCACTGTTCTAATGAACATAGCACAGCTTTTGGGTTCATTATACATTAATGTCCTTAATAATCTGTATAGAGAACATTTCTGCACTTAGGTATTACTCTGCACGTTCATATTTACCTGTACAGCCTGGTATTGCTTCAGTTTTAAAACCAAAGAAAAAAAATTGCAGCATTTTTTTCCTATCTTGAATGTTTATATGGTCAGTCACAACTTCAGTGACCTTTATGTTTCCTGAACTTTAAAAACCTGTTAGACTGAATACAAAGTTACTATGAGTTCTTTTGTTTGTTCCATATTTTGCTTTCCCACTGAAAACTGTCTTGCCTCCCACATGAGTTGAGCAAAGCTTAGCTGGGCGTTAAAAAGCCTTTATCTGGAGGTGTTTACCTCATCAAACTGACAGAGTGGCAGGCTGCCCGTCTACCTGCCTGCCTGTCTGTCTGCTTTCATGTCTTATTGCCAGCTTCTCTGGCCAGCTGGAGCGGTTACACAAAGCTGGATTTGAACTGAGGACCTGCAAAGTATCAACTCCCTGTTTCACAGCTTTGACAGACACTTTGATTTGACATGCCATGAGCAGTTAAAGTGAAAGTTATGTATACATGTTAATTAAACTGTTTATGCGTGGAGGGGTCAGAGACATTAGCAAGCCCCAGCGCAGAAGTGTGAATTTCTTTTCTTTTTCCCCATCACAGCGTTTTAACCTCTTCTGTCTCTCATTTCCGTAATGATTACCAGGTGCGAGGGCAGAATTTTTCCTCCCCTTTTTTTTTGCCAAGTGGGGATGCAGACAGCTCTATTTGTGAAAAGTGTCTCTGTGTGTTTGAATTTAAGCTGGGATAGTTGACGTCGGGTCCAACTTGTTCAAATAGTTCTCATTTTTGGCATTGGGTGACACTGAAGCCTGGAATTCTTTAAAAGGATGTGGAGGTTGCGGTCTTCAGCTACTTAGGAGAAAGCTGTTGGCCCAATTGAAAGATGTCATTTGTAAAAACTATATCTATTTTGAATTTTGATGTAGGGTTAGACAAGTATAAATCATTTTTGACAAGGAGAAATGGCAATGCCCGAAGTTCTCCTAAAAACTGTGTAGCACACGTGGTTTATAATTATTCTAATGAAATGTTTGTGAAAGGTCTGTGAAAGGAGTGTAACTTGCTCAAGCAAACATAACTTTTTACTGTCTGCCATTCTAATGGAGGACATTCTTTTGAATCATAGTTTTTAGTTTTAGTGCTTGCCCTAGAATAACTTGATTTATGCAGTAAGTGTTGACATGACAGACTTGCCTAAACGACTCTGATTTCTGACTTTGTATGTTTGTTAAGGCTAAATTTATTTCCTCTAAGAGGGAATGTAAAGCTTGAGGTTTTGTTTTTGAGTGTTTTCACCCATTTTCTACAAATCATATATAGATGTGCATTATTGTAAACCATGCTGTATTTCTAACCAAATCACACTGAGGACGGGCAGATGAAGAAATTTATGTTACAGAGACTGTCGCAGCTACAGTGACGCACAAAGTAAACTTTGAGCTTTGACCACTGAGGTGGCCCATCACAAAACACTGAAGGCCTGTTTGTAATGCGGGACAGTCACCATATTCAGCATACTGTAAAGAGAAACTTGTTCTGAGTTCCATGTGTGGAAATAAATGTATTGCTGGCAAAAGCACTATGTATACATTACAGACCGGGCCAACCTGTACCAAACAAGTGCAGGCGTAGGTGCTCAAGGTGTGAAGGGGCCCTTAAACCAGAGCACCTGTGTATTAAAATGTCTTGTTGAAGAGTCAAATGGCTCAGCTCTTGTGAAAAATGGGAAAAAAAAGAGCTTTAAGTTACTATTTTGCACGACTGAATTGACATTGAAGACATCTTATCGGATTTGAACATAGCTGGCTACTGGCTTGACACTAGTATGACATTTTTTTTGATTGGTGGAGCTGATTAAGTTATTATATAGTGTTAGTCATCATTGGCTTAAAGGATCATTATTGTTAATTTCAACCTTGTGCATTTCTCATAAATAAAAACTATTGTGACCCTGATTAGCTCTATCTTTCCACTCGCTATTGAAGATATTCAAGAAATAATATCAGGTTGAAATTAGCCCATATTATCCATTAAAACATCTCTTAAACATCTATTAAAAACAATCAAACAAAAAAAAAACACAATTTATTAGCATTGCACAATTTGTTATATAATATATCTTATGTTAACTTCTCATCCCCCCTCGTTTAAATGGGACCGCTAAACTGACAGCAACAATATATTCTAGCAAAAAAGAGAAAGCTGCCCTGTCAGTCCCTCCTTGCACAGACATTGCCCTTCCTCCTTCATCATAGTTCTCATATCTTTACATTGAAAATTTGTTTCCCAAGGACAATGTCATAAATGTGCTGTTTTCTGAGATTTTTTTTTCCTGCCAGTGCTGCGCTCCCTAACTTTCCACATTTGGGAGGTTGATTGAAATGGGGAAATAGGAGTGCTGAAAGGTTCAGGAGGGGAGTAAACGCATGGGCATTGTTCACAGACAGACAGGTGGAGCGACTAACGCTGTGGATAACATTCATTTGTTTGTGTTTGCGCTGTTGTATGTTGTAATGAAATGAATTTCTGCCCACTGTCACTAAGGAGATAGGGCACCTTTACATTATGTCACCACAGTTTGCTCATTGTCAAAATACAGACTACGTATGTGCTGCAGATGCCTTGGGGCTGATGTAGGGGATTTAATGAGGATTTATCAATGTTCACAGTCAAGCCTGTTGTGGCTGTTGTGTGACTACTGGACATATGTAAAGATGAGGTCCGCTGGCCTTGATATTCTTTTTCAGGGTATCAAAGGCAGGAAACAACCAAAACTAGGGCAATCTAGAATTACCTATCCTATTTTGCTTCCTCTTTATTTGTCACTCTATAACTCTGCTGCCACAGTTATATGTGGAAGCCAATTACTTAATCTTATGTAATTAAAACCACATTTTTTTCTGCAAAGTATTCCCCAATAACTTTTGCTGAATTGACCAGTTCTACTGATACAATTTTCCAGCGACACTTCGTCTTGATGCAAAGCCTTCATTATAGCAGGGATAATGAAATTCTGCCTGTAGAAATAACAGGCAGAATTGCAAGTTATTGCAGGAATTTCTAATCGGTAAATGTGTGAATAGGGCTTACATTTTTATCCATCTTTCTTGATTTTATTAATTTCTTGTTGGAGATTAAAATAGATGTAATGTTTAGTAGGTTTTGACGAAAAGCGCATTGTAGTTAATTGTACATGAAATGTGCTTATAAAGCAATGTGTAACTTTGCATCATTAACAAAAAATTAAATATCATATGCTGCCCATTATATGTTGACTGACAGACTTCAACATAATAATGGTAACTAAAAGGTCACAGACTCGATCCTGGCAGCTACAAGCACATCCATCACAGCCTTGTACTCTTTGGGGGAAAAAAACCTTCAACTAAATTCTGAACTCCTACGTGCTCATTCACGTGCTCAGAGAAAGCTAAATATGTGAAAGGCCTGGAAACTGATTCAGTTAACTGAAGATGGAAATTCAAACTACATTTTACCTAATAAAAAAGAGAGCTGCCAGTCTAAATAGACTATCGCTACAATAACATTGTTATTTTCCAAAGATCTTTAGCTTTTGACATTTGAGGTCATTTAGCTTTTTTTTAATTCATTTTTACATTTTTACATACATTGAAGCTGTTAAGCAGACACTTAACACAGACACTGGAATAAAGCTTTTATTCGAGTATTATCAGTGGTTGATGGATCATCTTAAGCATTTGATGCACTTAGTTGATGCTTTTAGGAAGAGTGAGTCACAAGGACGGCAGAGATACAGTAGAACATGGCAAATTTCCAAAAAGAAGGTTGTCAACATTGCAAAAGCCCAAAAGTAAACAGTATAAGGGTGAGAACCACAACATCCTGGTTTAATCGAATTTACCGAGAGTTCTTGTTAGTATATCGAACACAGACTTTGAATTGTTCTGTTTGAATTGTGCTTTCTCAGACATAGTTCTGAGCATCTGATTTGAAGGAACACTCTTGTTAATTTAAACAAATGCTATTTTCTGTCTTGTCTTGCAGCATCTCTCTGGGGTGATTATGTTTTTTGGTCAAACAGTGTTTGTTGGCTTTAACTTTTTAAACATACAATTGTTCCCTAATTAGCTGGATGCTAATTAATTCATGCTCCCCTGTTTGATGTACAGTATAGCAATACTTTGAAAGCAACTGTGTTCATTCTTTGCATAAATTTGTAGCATTTGCCGCTGAGTTCAAAAGAAACAGGACTGGGTTTAGAAAAGCACACATGCATTTAAATAATGCGCCCCATTTTTTGTCTCTGTTTGTTTTTAGTGGGAATATTAATGAATTAACATTTTAAACAATCTATCATTATTGTTGTGCTGCCACTTATTTTTAACTCAATTATATTTTAATAGATCATTTTTCCTAATGTGCACAGTATGTTCTCCCCACTTTGTTCACTACACAACAAAAGATTAATTACAAATAAGAGGAATGATCAAAAACATGATAATCAAATTGCAACAGTAAGTTAGAAATTGCAATTCTAATGCAATACAATAGGGTATGTGTTGGAAATTAACCACCCACTGTCTGCTATTGTATGTGTGTGTGCTTGCGTACATGGCGCATTCATATGTATGTGTGTGTGTGTGTGTGTGAAAATAGTATATGACAACAGTATGTTTCTACACATGATAAACTCTATGAACAATACTTTGCTTGTGCTTTTAAATGCCTATCAGTGAAATCAAAAGTTGTGATTGCAATTACATTAATTAAAAAAAATGAAAATCATATTTATTCATATTAAATTCATATTTTTTTACTGCACTGTTGAAACTGAAACTCAAGGTGCTTTATAACTCTATGGCGAGCAAAGTGGAGCAAAGATAACCTGCCAGTACATAGATCATTTGTCACCTTGTTTAACTACTTGTGTAGCTTCGTCACTAATATTCTTAGTTAGAGGAAAAGGCTTTGCAGCCATTTTGATACATGGTGATTGTTCTTTTGTAGTATCGTCCTCTATCACTGAACATTCAGAGTTGGAAATAGTTATGTGACTTGTTGAGGGGAATTAAAGCAGAGCTCAGCTCCACAGCAGTCGTACTTGCTCAATCTCTGATGTTGGTAAATAACCTTGTGCATTTCTTCATGGCCATATTGTGCTATGAAGCAAAACTCTTTTTTGTCTTCAGTGAATCACATTTGGTACTGCAAGTACTGAGATAGAATGTAGATCTAAGTTTGAGATCCCTTGTTATGCTTATTGTCTTCAGCATGTCAGAGACCAGCGGAATTGTCAGTTTAAAGAGGATGGATGTCCTAAGGTGGCACCTGACAGCCCGACAGGGCAATTCAGTCCCTAGAGGACAGGAGAGCCGCCAGTAGGAGGTGAATGGGCAGTAGCTTGGGCTAGTGGTCGTCATTGTCGGCCATCGTCGGCCTGTCAGTCTGAATGGGCCCCCAAATCATGTTGTCAATGGTGATGCATCGAGATCTCCCTCTGGCAAAAATTGGATGCTCCAAACTCAACTTGATTGATGCATTGACCAGGTTGTGCCTGCCTGTCCTCAGGATGTGTCCTTACCTTCGTTTAAAGATGAAGCAACACAGACACACTCTGAGCGGTGAAAGGGGAAAGATGTCTTTAAAAAAGTGTTTCTTTTTGTGTTAGCTAAAGCTACATCGATGCACTGTTGGCTTATCAGAGAATCACTTGTATCTATCAGCCTTGAAATTTATAGGATTTTACCTGCCTTTTCATTTTTCTCGGTACATCTTTTTGTGGCACAGTTCAATTGGTGCTCTGAGAATGTTGTTCTCGCTGTTTCTTTTGACGTAGCAGTCTTACATTATGGCCCGAAGGCGAATGCACAGCTTGTTCAGTACATTCAATGGATGCCGCAATGGATTGGAATGAAAAATATCTGTTTTTCTGTGACCAAAAGTGTAGCCTTTATGCATCCAAGGGCATGGCATTCTTGGGCCCTGGGCACTAGCCGTGGAGTTCTGTGAACATGAAAAAAATGACACATAAAAGAAGATATTTCATTATGCTCCTCCTGTCTCTCTCTTTCTCTGCTTTCCTCCAATGGTTTTCCTTGATAGTCTCGTCTGGCCTGAGTTGCTCTCTTTATGTGCCTTTGTGTGTGTCTGTGTGCTTGTGTGTATGCATGTATGTATGTGTTCATATTGTCTTGGTCGTCCTCATAATATATGGCAATTTGTGTATGTGTCTGAGTGCGTGAATGCTGTGTGTGTCTATGAATGTGTGTATGTGAGCTCGAATTGCGCACGTTATATACATATTTGTCGATACTCAATAGAATATGTGTGTGTCTCTGTGTCAAAGAACACAGACGGAACACAGGCACTTGAGATTTTCTATTTCGATAAAGCTGTGTGGAACCTTGGGTTTGAGCCTTTGATGGCTTAGTGGGGGCTGGAATGAGGAGCACGAGCATTGTAGACGAAACAAACGCAAGCTGAGCATTACAGAGGTGGCCCAGTTTGGAGAAGTTGTACTCTTTAAAGTCCTGCTTCTTCTCTCATTACTTTTCACGACAGTCTATTTCAGCTCGATGTAGGTGGGATACAGCACAAATAAACCTAAACCGTTCATGTCGCTTCACTCATTACTTTTGATCTTTTGTTTTTTTACAAGGGGATAAGAGAGAAAACAACTATAACAACTTTGTCCTCCTCTTCCTCTCTCTCTTTCTCTCTCTCTCTCTCTCTCTCTTTCTTTGTCTGTGTTTGCAGGGCCTGTTCATCTTCCTGATATATGGGGTGTACAACACAGAGGTAAGTCTGCATTGTGTCTCAAGGCTGTCGGAGTGAATGAGAGAAATGACAAGTTTCTGATGGGCTCCCCGCTTAAAAGCTGTGTGGGTGGGGTGTGAGAGTATAAGTGTGTGTGTGTGTGTGTGTGTGTGTTTGTGTGAGAGAGTGAGTGAACGTGCGTCTGTGGAAGGGAAGGAGGGGAGGGGACATCGTTTCCACGCGAGCGTCCCACTGCCCTTCATGCTTGGACTAACTTATATGCATCCGAGTCCGACCATTAAACACTGACACGCCGCGGTTCTCAGCCACTCATTCCTCACCCACATTGGCTAATATTTCACTGCCTCTTTAAGTTTTTAAACTCACGGCCCTCCATTTAGCATCCTGACAAAGCCGCTGGCCAGGGCTTCGTGGGTCTCCAAACAGTAACCATAGACAAAAAAAGAAAAACAATATGCAACCAACAACATGTAATGAAGGAGCGCGGATATCGTATCGAAATGCTGCTTTATTACCATTTAGATACGCCGTAGCTGTGTGGGAGTGGAGGGTGGGTGAGTGGTGAGAGACGGAGATACGATTTAATGGATGAGACGCAAGTCGTGAAAATCACTCTTGGTCACATAGAGCTCTTAGTCTATGTAAATAGGGTTAACTTTGGATGTAAATAGGCGATAATGTATCTTGAGTCTTCTTAAAATACAGCACTTTTTTTCTGAACTTTTGATTCATTTCTCAGTTTTAGACACCTCCTATTACAAACTTTACGGAGAAGGTGAAAATACAAAAAGGATTTGCCCTGTAGCCCAGTTAACGATTCAAGACACATTAAAGACAATGTAGCTTCCGATTTAACGATAAACTCTGAAACAAAGCATGCAATACCATTGCAAAAGTCTGTTTTCAAAGCAGTGAAAACAGTTTGGGATATGGTAAATGGCAAAATATTGACTATTAATAGAACACAATTAATAGACTATTAATAAATTATAAATGCAGAATGCCAACGGTAATGTAACAAGCTGCAGCCCGTGCGGGTAGAATGAAGCATGGTTGACAAGCCTGATTGAATACAAGCCTCGTCTTTTTATTTACCTCGTGTTGCTTTGACTGAACGTAATAGGTACAAGGTCATCGTATACAAGCAGCTTTTCTGAAAAGCTGGGTAACATATAAGTGTGTTACATGTAACTGTGTTACCCAACTCTCCAAGCATAATGGTCAGTTGGACATTCGATGCCACTTCATGTTTTTTCTCCAGACTCCTTTATTTTCATTTTTGTTCGTCATCAGCTTTGTCCATCTAACCTTGCAAGAGTACGTCTCTCACGTAACATTTACATTCCCTGTCCTTTTTTTATTGTCCCTTTTCTTTTTCTTTTTGTTTATCCATGTCTTGTCCAGAGCATGAAGAGCTGTCCCTGAGTCATAGACGATGCACCAACAATGCAGAGCCAGGGAGGGCTGACCCTTCACACTGTAAAATAAATCAACACCGCATTCTTGCTTAAGTGGCTTTTTTAGTGCTTGGGAATTCATTTTCTTACACTGGCATTGTCCTTGACCCCGGGGTCTCCACAATTTGTGAGCAGCTCATGTACATGTGCATATGTTCCGGTTTTCAAAAGGGCCACACTTGTTTTTTTTAATGATAAAAAAAAAGCCCTCAGCACTTTCCCTGGGAGCTCCTTTTGTTCCTCCTCACCCTGCTTGTCGTTTGTTTTGTATCTTTAACATGTGACACACAGCACTGCCGTTCTTAGGTTTCACCTTTCCTGACACCTAAAAGGAAATATTTTCTTAATAGAAAAATCACAGAAACACTGAATGGGAATGTTCCAATTTTTTTTTTTCTTCACTGTAATTAGAGTGGCAGGGAGAGGCCAGTGTGAGCAGGGAGGTTCCTGCTCTGTCTATATTCGTTTAAGCTAAGCAGCCTCGATGGCTGGGGACAGTAACCTCTCCTTTGATTACATTATCACACAGATTAGGCTGCTCTGTGCAGCAAAGTCTATAAAGTGAAGAGAAAACTTTGCAAAGTTGCTGTTAGTTGTTAACCTGGTAGAGCAAATCAGTCTGTAACCATCTTAGAGTGAAGAAATTTTACTTTGATATGCTAAAGGAGGGTGTTGAATTAACTAGTGCCTCAAAGTCAGAAAATGCTCCATTCATGAGGCTAGTTTCCAGGCTCAATTATTACAAATATGGCATGGAAGACAGACTGTGTCTGCTGCTATTACACTCAAAATGCATCGTTTTAATTGCTAATTACCTGACAATAGCTTTCCATTATTCATTGCAATTAGCTTTTCCTTGGTGGTCACCTTGTAATCCCACGCTTTGATGACCTTTTATTTCCATCAGCTCCAAGGATGTCGGCAGGTGTTTTTGGGCGCGCTGCTTTCATATGGTAATCGCTTAGCGCCCATTTACATGGGGAACCACGCTTTGCATCATTGCGAAACCTTGAGTGTGCGCAAAACCCCTTAAACACATAACGATCATCTAAAACAATGCCCTTCCCCTCATTGTCAAATGATTAATTAAGTTGTGTCATGTAATTGCCTCAGCACGCCGGCTGCTTTTGATATCAATGAAATCCCTAGGACTTACTTTCCCAGTTTAATAAATTGTGTTAAGACGATGTCTCTCCAACATCTGCACCGTGTCGAAGGCCTTCTGTGGATCTTGTCAGAAATAATAGGAGGGTTTTAGAAACGCGATGCTGGTGCTGTTCATTCTGCCCTGTCACAAGGCTCAGGCTCTCTTCATTATGTGGCCCTTCAACGTTGGTATATATGCAAAACATCCTCTGTATACACATGCTGTCTCTGAGACTGTGTGTGTGTGTTTGTGTGTTCAGAGCGGAGTCATAATTTATAACACGCTGCGACTTAATGAAGCCATAAGCCATAATGCATATTCACTAACATGGTGGGCTGGGCTGGGACGAGCTGTAGTGATGAGTGCCCAGCCGCTACAAATTTACAGTGAGCGCTGACAATGTGCACGGACACGTGCACATGTGCACACACACACATACAGGCCTTGTATGTGCCAGAGGCTTTCAATGCAAGACTTCAGCCTGCTTAACTGAACCACTAACTCACTGAGTAACTCCTGCTATTCTGTATGCTTTTCTCATGTTAATTTAAAAGAGATAATTATCTGTTTGTTGTTTACAGTGACACAAATAGCTCGTAGAGAAAATGATATGAACATGTTCCAATATCAAATTAAAAGAAAGGCAGCAAATTACATTATTTAACAGTGAACAATTTCAACAGACCCTTTTGTAATAGTAATTAAAAACATCACTAAATTGCTGAATCCTGTGTGTTCTAGTAGAGAAATACATTAATCTGGCCTTTGTAAATAATATTTAGGAGGAATTTTAGGTGGAATCCCAACTTGTGAATATCTTTTTTTTTTTAACCAAAAGTATGTCAGGTAAAATTCATTTCATTGTACCTAACTGTAATTAACTAAAAAATACTTTATTCATCTGATCCTGCAGACATAACACACATAAGTGAGCAAGTGAGCATGCAAACATAAATTATCAATTAATTTCCACAAATAAAAGAAAGAAAAGAAAAAATAGAAATGAAATGACAGAAAGACATACCCAAAGTATTTCTACATATTAAACTATCACTCAGTGATCAGTAAAACTGTACTACCATAAAGTTGCAAGCACATCATTTTTGAAGTGATTTTTGAAAAAATGTAAAATGTGTTGTACCAAGTTTCATGGGTTAATTAATGTTGAATTTTAGTCAGTAGACACATTAAATTGCTGACTTATTGTCTTGTATGAGGTGGTATTGATTACAATATATTTATATTAGTTGACTAAATATTAGTTGATATTATTAATCAGCCATACACACCTGTATGATTTTAATTACAAAATACATTTTATCAATTTAAATTTGTATTTCTATTTTTAAATGTATTAATAATTAATGAAGGAGTTTAGTAAATTAGCAGGTAAATTTCAAATCAAGGTTTGGGTCTAATTAAATTACAACTATGCACTGAAGTTGTACACACATGTGTTCTGTATCATTATACCTCTAAAATCTGTGAAAGTTTGGTCTGGTATTGTACGTGTTAAATGACGGCATGCAGTACACTGTTTCATCCGGAGTGTAAAAATGTAATCTGTTCTGCTAGGGCGGTCCCTTCTCCTCCAATAGCTCCATTTGTTGGTCCCGGTGCTCTATGCTGACAGATGATAGCTTGAAGTCGTCTCCTTAGTTTGCCAGCTCTATGTGTCACTTTCAAGTCCCATTAGCCACTGGGACATACTGGAACACCCTCTCACACGTACAAGCGCACGCACGCATGCACACACACACACACACACACTGTCAGTTCCTGCAAACTAACACTTAGAATTTGTTATTTTCCTCCCACGTTCTATTCTCTTTTCTCTATTTTACACTTTGTGTGCCCGCAGGATTTACTGTGAAAGATTTTTTGTTGTGATTCATTGTAAGTGTGTTTCATTGAGCACTGTGTCAGATACACTTATCTCTTTCTCTCCCGTACTCGCTCTCTCTCTTTCAGGTTCGAAGCACGGTCAACAGGATCAAGGAGAGGAGAAAAGCGCTTAATTTTTCAGTATGTAATCCTCTATTTTCCTATGAACAAGTGTGTTTGCGTGTGTGAGTGTGTGTGAAACACACTGGTTCGACACATTCAAATTTCCTTAAAGCTTTAGCTTCGAAAAAAAAAAAAAAAAAGAAGAACGAAAAATCGCCACCAGTCCAGCAATGCCAATGAAAGCTGGCCACAAAGCAACATTGTACATCTGCTAGCCTCTCACTAGTCGACAGTCCATGTTAGATGCCCTTATACATCAAATATAGACCCCCTGTAATAGTCCCCCCCCCACCCTCGCTCTGCCCATTGCAGCACCTTCATCCCAGCAATGTCAAGCTCCATGGTGGGTTACAAGTTTCTAATCCAGGACAAGCAGTCCCCTGACATTAAAGTGTCAGACCAGTATTTATACCTTGTTGGATGCTGCTGTTTGGCTGAAGTGGTGGGATGCTCTGTGTGTGTGTGTGTGTGTGTGTGCGTGTGTCTACAGAGATCATATCCTACGCACAGCACTTTAAGAGTACTTAATAGTCTCCAGCACACACAAACCGATACATACCACACACACACATATGGACAATTACAGACCCTAGCACCTTGACAAACACCCAATCTCATCATTCCACACTGCTTTCCCCCCTTATGAATGATCACAGCAACTCCAGTCCTCTTTGGCCGGTAATACTTTGCACTGCCCCTACCACTGCACCCTGATACACGCATATGTACCCCCCCAATATTCCCCACCCTGATGCATTTAAGGTCACCGATGAAGGAATGAAACCATTTCTGACGACAGATTGATTTTTATAATATCAGGGTGCCTCTGCTTCCTTTTGACCCCCCACCTCAGAGATGGACACTATAAGGATGAGAAGAAATGAAATAAATAAATGTAGAAATTTAATGTTTCTGTGTGTTGGGAGAGTGGGGGGCCCCCTAGGGGCCTCTTGCCACCAGGTGCAGTCTGATATATTGGCTGCTCATGTTATCAGTGAGCCCCCCACCCTACCCCCTGTCATTTTTACTGCTTCCTCACCCCTCTGGTCGTGGCAATTTTCCAATCTTGCCGGGTTCCGCTACCAGAATGCGTTTTTTGGCCATCACTGCTGCCTGACGGTTTTTAGCTAATGCTATTTTGTGCCATAAATCCTGCTTGAAACACTGTATCTACCTGTCCTGTGGTTAGATAGGAGACATTTGGCTCTAGATGACCGCACATGCCCCTATATATCCCCTTGTTGTAAAACATAGGATTGGGTATTGTGCTTCACCGGCTGAGGGATAAAGAGGCTTTGGCGATGTTACTGCATATGGGGTCATTTAAAGACGAATGGCACTTGTCGGGGAGAGAGGGGTTTATATGTTGTATTATTTGCAACGATTGAAGGATTAACCCAATGGGACAATTCGCAGCAACTTCAATTTAAGGATTGAAAGTGATTATTCAAATTTAAAAAAGATCATTTGAAACTTTCATTGTCCCTTTTTATTTCTTGATGACCAACATTACAAGCTGCAAATACCAAGCCTTGCTAACGCCATCCTACAGTTGTCTCGCATCTACAGGATGATCATGACTGATATAGATTTTTGAGGGAAGGGCACAAGGTAACAGTCGTTTTCTGTATCTAAACAGTGTACATGGTGTCAGATTGATGTTGTTTATAACCTAGCACAAAAACATGAGCATCATTTAAATATAATGGGAACAATTTAACTATATATTGCTCCTGGTACAGTGACATGACACACCTCTGACCCTGACGACCTCTCATATAACTTCCACCAAACCTAATCACACACTCTCCCCTCTTAAATTCCACACTTCTCGTCGACCTCTTTAGCCCTCTTCCTTGTAGAAGACCTCCTCATGGGCGTGGGTCGCGCACACAGCTTTTTTAGCCCTGGGGGTGGGGTTTTATACCCACACACACACGCACACACACACTTTGACCAGTGTATCCTGCCTCTTTGATACCAAGTACCTCCTGACCCACCCTGACCTCCCTCTTGTACACACACAGCCAGATTGCTTTGTGAAATAAAGCTGTCAGTTGCAGGACCCAAATAAAAAACAGCCCCCCCTCAATACTCCATGCCCCTGACACCACTGAAATATAGATATAAATTGGAACCGGATTAGTTTTTTTGATCTTAATTCAAGTTTTGACAACATATAGGAAGATTGTAATCAGTCTTTGTGCTAGACGAAAATAATTACGCTGAATTTGATTTTCACAAGTGAAAAGTTTAGTTATTTTTTGTCTTGTCAGATCCCGCAAAACTATCAGTGGAGTAGCTGCGTGTTATAAGGCTTGTTTGTTGACAATAAATGAAATTAAATTCAATTTATTTCTGTGGCTGGAATCCCTAGCAGGGGGAGTGGCTTACAGTGACGTAGCAGTGCATGTATTTGTCTCTTTGCACTTGTGTGTGTGTGTGTGTGTGTGATTACATGTGTTTGTCATATGCACTGAAGCGGGATATCAACAGTACACAAAAGCAGCCAGAATACCAGGCTGTGTTTGCCATGTGAGGCATTCCCGCCTGATAGAAGTACAGTATGAAATATAAGAGGCCCTGGAGCCTGTGGACGCCTTCCAGTCTGCTTGAGAGCTCTTCAAACGAATGGGTTTTTTGTGATTGCCATTTATTTTTGGTCTCGCTGGAAGATGCGTGTATATGTGTGAAACAAGGTCTTTGAGTTGAATTCATAGAGCAGGGAAGGACATTAGAGACTACAATAGCCCATGTCATCTTTTTATGTTCATTTCTAATCGTGACTGATGATGAGATATATATACTATTGGTAAATTTGTTCATCATTAATCAAATCATCATCATTAATTCTTGATTTCTTCAATGCAATTCACTTTAATTCAGTATATTACCTCATGATCTGTTTCAATCCACAGTGTGGACAAACTATGATTGTATGATTTTCTTTTCTTTCTGTTCTTCTTTGCATTGTGTTTAATACAAACACAATATGAATTTACTATTATTCATAAAAACTCAACACACATAAAATGCAAAATGAATGGGATATAGAGGAGGAAGTTGTAATAAGGCTGATGATCCTTGTAATGAAAAGCAAATGTATGTTACTACTTTGCATCACCAATGATCAGATATGAACGCATGGACGAACTTGATTATTTGTTAACAGGAAAGTTTACCACTTGCGCATCAACAGGTATAAAATCCTACAGTGATCTCACGCAGCTGACACTGCCTTCTCATTTCTTACAGAACTGTGCCAGCTCCCGACCGTCCAGCTCAGTTACCAGCTCTCGTCCCGTCAGTTTCCCACTTGGGACTACTCCAAGCCAGGAGGAGGAGGCCAGCCCTACCTACTCCTGTAGCGCCACACCAGACTTGGGAAAAGAGGAAAAGGGGACCAGAGGTAAGCTGTCAGACCAGTACCAAAAAACCATGGGGCGAGTCAGTTTAGTGGGAGTAAGATTATCTTTTTGGCACTTCTGTTTTCAGTCCCTGGCAATCATGACATAGAGCAATAGTTATTAAAAATGTTATTGTAGATATTTCAGTCAACATACAATATACATATTAACCATGACATCCCTCCAGTAGTGGTATCAAAAAACGACACATTGGCAGACAGCTATGCGCCCTGGTATTCTCAGACTTGGATTTTATACTCTTATGTTTCAGGATAAACATTAATTCCTAATTGTTATGGACCCAGAAAAACTCAACTGAGCAACTTTCGCTGAAATGAAATAAGTGTCATCTCCGAAGACCATATCCAGTATTCACAATATATCCATTCTTTGACCCCAACAGCATTATTCAAAATAGCTGCCATTATTTTGAAGCCATTAATATTTCTATTCCTCTGGCTAACTTTTGATTACACTTGCCTTACAGTTGCGGCTTTGGTGCTTTAACTATATTACTACTGTCTCTAATTCACTTTTCCCACACAGTTTTTCCTGGATCAGAGGACCTGTCTTTTAGAACTGAACATAATAGCAAGTCACAAGATTGCTTGCTAATTAGATTTTTTTTTTGCTGGCCCTGCTTCTCAAAAAGAACAGCCAATACACTGTCACTTAAAAAGAACAAGGAAGGTCACCTATCTAGTGATATTTTTGATTGGAATGAAAGATGAAATCTGCATTTATAAGAATAAGTGAAATATTTTGTCGGTTTTGTACCTTTTTTCCCTATGATTTGAAGAGGGCAGCACCCATGTAGCCTTGTTCAGTTCAGAAGAGGCAGTTTTGCCTGTGAAGGATTTTAATTTTCACTGTAGAGTTTTTAGTACCTCAGATGGAGCTAAGCCTTTTCACAGATTAATTCAGTGCCATTAACATGTTTTTAAATCTTATGTGTGGCATGTCTGAGTGTACAGTATGTGGCAAGCTGCACCTAATTCATCGAAACATCCACTGTATGATCAAAAATGACTTGAGTCCCAATGGAAACCCTCCTCTCACATCTTTAGAGGGAATATGTTTTCATTTATGCTTTCTTTTTCTCTGCATAAACTTTTTATATGCACTTAGTTATAGTGTATCAGGTACATCCATCTAAAACTAACACAACAGCCTTGCAATATATTGTGTCTTCATTAAGGCTCTGATGTTGGATTACTTTTTCAAACTCTATTAGCGAGGCATTTATTCGTTCTTGAGGGTGTAGTTACTTTGTGATGCTGTTGTGTTGTGGTATACTGAGAGGTGTTATATTGAGGTTACATTCATTGATATTTAACTGGTAAAAATGTTAGAGACACTGCACCCTTCAAAATTCTCACAAAGTTGAATCAAGTTTTAGTTACGTATATTGCACATGTTTATCCACTGTTCCCTCACTGGCATATCTGCAAGGCATTACTGCAAGGCTTTCTGAAACAGAGAGTAGCGGCTGGCCTCTTGAGTTAAGTCAGACATCTGATATCTCCTGTTAAACACTAACCAGACACCCTGGCTTCAATCTAGCTGCCTGACCCATGCTGCACTCGGCAGAGTTAAGAGTCATTTGGTTGTGGAAAAGATTGGAGACACCAGTTTGAGAGCAGCAGAAAGGAAGAGGGAGAGGTCGATCCCTGGTTTCATTCTGTAAATTAGAGTCACTCGTTCTGCTGCCCCAGCTGATGATTTTAATTTCAAACTTCTTTATGCGTTTGTTAAAGTGATAAAATGGTGAGAAAAATATGGTTTTAGGTCTTTGAAAATGTGTCTCTATAAATTACAACTCTAAAAAATGATTGGGCTGGCAGTGTTAGGTTATGACCCCCATTTATGGGAGAAGCTGCTATGCTGATGCTGAAGGTATAAAGTCACAAGAATGTTTGAGGGAAAAAACAGGTGGATAAAGCCCCACTTTCCTTTTTCAAACACATTGTTCTTTTGTTGTTTTATTTTTTAAAATTTTAGTTAACACTTAATTTTTTTATTGGCAGGGAGATGGAACAATTGAATATAACTTAATGCGCAGTTTCCTCATCTGGTAGGCACTGTGTGGGTCATGGTTTATGACTTGTGCAATAATGATATTCACATTTGAATTGTACATGTGCTGTGTGTTATCGCTCCTTGTTGCCGCTCTGTGCACCTCTCAGGCGGTGATTTACATCGTTTCCTTTGCCGGTGATTTGCATGGTCCTCGACACTGTTACTGTCTCTTTCATTCACTCGGCGCGCAGTAGTTAAATCAGTCCCTAGGTCACATTTACCTGACTGAACCGCCAAATCAAACTCAGAAATCATGCTTTTGATGTAACACAATTGCAGAAATAATTGATTGTCAAATGATATTATTCAGCCCATTTGCTGCGGCTCTGTGTGACTGAGTGCTGGTACTAGGCTGGCAGTTAAGTGCTCATCCTCTAGAAACGCTGCACATGCTACTGTATGCGTACTATCATGCAGCAGAGCACAAACAGGTAAACATGCACTTTCAGTTCATTGTAACAAACTGTTATGACAAACCCAACTCACTGCACTATAATCTTTTACTGCACGAGACGTGATTGACTGCTTGCTGTCCCACTGGACTTTTTTAAAAAAAAACTCCGTCTGTGATGATGTGAACAGGTTATACAGCAGCTGACTTGTTTGCCTGGAAGGCAAGTAGACAGTTTTGTTTTGTTTCATTAAATCAATTGTTAACTTTGTCATACAAAATTATAAATAAAATATAAACATAATCTAGACCCTAGCACAATACATTAGAATGATTGCTGTATCTGTCATTTCTGATCAAATAGCATCTCTATAATTTTGTATATAGTGATGCCTCAACTATACGCCACATATGGTACAATATGTCTTACTTAACAAACAAACCGATGAGTCCCATTTTTTCCTAACAAAAACCACAGCATCTACAAGATAGTGGTAGCTTGCATGTACAAGGTCAACCCCTTCTTGGTAGGTATGTCTGTGTGTGTGTGTGTGTGTGTGTGTGTGTTTGGGGGGTGGGGTCGGGGTTCTGCTCCTGATACCTTTATGCCTTTTCCATCTTCCTGTTTACTCAAGATGTTTGGCAACAGATGTCCAAGGCAGACAGTGGGTTATGCTGTGGGTACATGGTGAAAAAGGTGAACAAAGTAAAACACATATTTGCTGCGAGCATAAGAGAAGGACAAGTGCATAATGAAGGAATAAAAGAGAAATGGGAGGTGAAGTACAGGGGGATTTGAATCGAAAGTGGAAGGGTTGTGTGGGTGTTTGTGTATGTGCAGGAGTGTTGCACTCCTGATGAGATGGCCCCACACAATGGCTGAGTTGAAGGTTGCAAGCCCTTCTAAGCAGGAACAATATGCTGGGTCAGAAGTGTTGCCTCACGTCATGCTCTTGCTTTGTTAAAGCCTCCCTCTCAATGAACAAAGACGGCCATGCAGTTGTCTTTCTTTTATGGTTCATGTTTTGAATTCAAAGATCATTGAGTTTTCCTGTAGGGTCTCTTTTGCTTCAGACTGTTTTTAATGGACTGTAGTTATTGCTTTATTTCTATTGATATGAGGGTATGTCATGCTGTCCGGACATGTCCAATTTCTGTCAATATGTGACACTTCTTCAAATCATATTATTTCTAACTGGGGTTCAAAATCATGTAAGAATTTTTGTCAGGATTGTATGTGGTGGGACTGATTTTAAAAACCTGCACTTCAGCAGCAGACAGACTGATCAGTTTGATTGTTCGTCTGTCCCCGATTTTGGTAACCTGGTTAACAGGTGGCTAATGAAGAAAAGGTACAGTAATTGCGCATGTTGGTCTCATTTCTGATTTCTGGTGTCATTTCCAGTTTACATAACCCACCTTGTAGGAACCATATGCCTGCGCATTGCTGACATTTGAGACCCCTTCCCCTTCCTCTTTTGCTAACATGTGTTCCTCAACATCCCATGCAATTAGGGGCCTTGTAGATAGCGTAGTGTGGCGGTCTATTGCATGCATCTTCTGCAGATTACACACAGATCCTTTGCTGACACCACCACAGGGTTACCTCACCTCTCTCCACACACACACACACACACACACACACACACACACACACACACACACACACCATCACTTGTCATGCATGTTTAGCCAAGTTCATTGACAGGCAACAGGATCCCCTACTCAGAAAATACAAAAAAAGAAATATTCCCTTGTGTAATGACAGCATGTTTGCATCAATTTCATCCGGGTGCTTGCTGTTCAATCAATTTCTCTTCCAATCATGGGGGACAGAGTCAACTGTCACTGAAATGTTTTCAGTTAATTACGTCATTTTCTATCAAGGGAAAGTGATAACAGTTTAGCAATAAATATAAGCGCTGTCAGAAGATATTTACGCACAAGAAAACGTGTGCAAATTGATAGAGGCATATAATGTTCAGCTAGGGCAGTGTGATAGCTCAAACAATTTGTTACTTATCTGTGTGCCACCTTTACCTGACAGTACCCTGCAAGTCATGTAAATTGTTGAGGAGTAACCATGTGCAAATGAAGGTTTGAGACTTTCAGTTAAACAAAGTTTCCAATCTCTTTCCGTTTCTATTATGGTTTTTGCTTTGATAAATCTGTTATTATACAGATGCATTGTGATTTCAAACATCCCTACAAGTATACTGTATCCATGGCAGTATACTTGACCGTGTATGTCTTGCCCAAGCGTTAAAGGAATAGTACGGAATAACTGAACTGTCAGTCTGTTACTTAAGGTAGATGGTGGACAACACGGCCCCAGTTCAGAGGAGCAGACAGGAGTCCCGGCATAGACCCCAAACAATGTGCTGCTGTGGATGGGGTCAGAAGAAAAAGGTATTTTAGCCACCCCAAAAAAAAGCCCATCTAAAAGAGTCAACATTAGTTTAAGTATAGGTTATATTTAGAATATTTTCATCATTTTACATTTCCGTCAGACAGCCCTTTTATCGGTGAACTGAAGCAGTTCTCTCTTTCTCTTTGCTTGCTTCAAACCCACCAGAATCCATTCAGAAAATTCATTCAAAAAGTCATTTTGCCTCTCAGAAAATGGGAGCTGCTAACTGATCACTGCCTCAGTCAGTTAGTTTGGATACGACTTAAGGTGTTAATTCATGGATCAAAGCAGCAGTAGCAGTAGTAGCAAAGTCTGATGTTCTTGTAAGGTAAAATTTTTCACTTCTAAGAAAAAAAAATTCAGTTTCACTATAATGTACAATTCTACAGTTCTGTTTTTTTCTAACAAAAGGATTACAGTGTCTGGTCTGAAGTTCTGAGGTCTGTTTACAGCATTGCAAGAGCTGTTTGCTGTGAAGTGTGCAAACTATTCTTTTCTAGTTTGATAGTGGTATAAAACCGAAGCTCTGTTAGGATTAGTTTCAAGCGGTGTAACAAGCCACTGCTATTTGGAGACACCAAACATGCTTTAGGAAGAATAAGAAGAATTTGTTGCTGTGGGAGTTGACATCATATTCATAATTACAACAGCGGAATCAAAGACACTAGAGGCGAGGTGTTCCTGCGTGTCTGTGTGACAGAGACGTATTTGGCCTCTGAGCGGCAGCTTATGTTCAGTGTCTCTCTGATGCAAAGTGATGTGTACTAATTCTACATCTGCTCAAACCAAACAGGACTTGAAAGTTCAGCCAAGTCCCAAAAAAAAAACAAAAAAAGCCCCACTTCCTCACAACCTACCTTCCCCTGCCCTCTCTCTCTCTCTCTCTGCTCAAATTAAATGTGGTGCAAATTTCCCTGCATCCTTTCTGCATTTTGAAGTGATAGACAACTAAGTGCATATGACTTTGGATGTTTGTGTGTGCATGTATGCATGTATGTGTGTGTGTGTGTGTGTGTGGACTGAGATTTGGTTTGTTGGCTTGGCTGTTTAGAGGATATGTGGCCCTGAAATGGGCTTGTGTCATGTGGGCTAAAGCTTTGAGGACTTGATTGAAGCCTCACAGTGTAAATACCCAAACAAACAGGCAATGATCAAAATGTGCTGCCGGTTTGCCATGTATTCACATTCTTCTTCTTTTCTTCCACTTGGTTTCTCTTACTCCCTTTCTCGTCCTCCTGTATCTGCTTTGTTCATTTACGCATTTACTCACTAGCTTTCCTTTCTTCTTCCTCTGACACACATTCCTGTCTTTATATCATTATTTTATATTGTCTCATTTTGTGAATGATATTTGTGGTGTCATGGATAATGTAGGAAAAGGGCTTTATGACAGGAATTAAGATTTAAATTGTCAGGCACTTGTCTACCATTTCTCACTGTTGTGTGAAAAATCTCAAAAACATTGTGAGATCATTTGAAACACTTAAACAGCTGCTTTTTCTGCACTCGTACTACAGTCTGGCATTTCATATTCATCACACCCAATGAAACAAATCCAAAGATGAAATATTGAGCCCATTTAGTTGTTCTTAAGTGGCTTTAAGCGCAACTGTTTATGCATATTCTCCCAGCCGCTACAAAGCGTACCAGGCTTCTTGAATTTGTTTTCCGCAGCTGTTCTGCATAACAACGCCACGCTATCACGCACAGGCGGAAGTCTGGTGAAGGGAATCTATTCATAATTCAAAGAAACAACAAGGCACAAGCTGTGGCGTTGTCAGATATAACAAATTGAGGAGGAAAAGAGTTGAATTTGTATCTGCTTACAGAGGTTGACTGCATTATACATACTGCAGGTGCCGCTGAGTGCGTGGTAATAGGATATATGATGGATGGCCAAGCCGCATGGGCTCCCATTCTTCTGGGTTATTCATCTATTTATCTGCTTATTTATTTATTCCTTCACCCAGAGAGACCCTCACAAACTGAGGATTTGCCTAAGGTGCAGTGCCTTAAAGAGCGTTGGCCAGTATGGAAATGGGGCCGAGCTCTCCGAGGTCTAGAAGTCCTCAGTTGTGCATGTGTCAGGTGTGCTTATATCTGTGCTGATCATTGGTGATGCTGATTGTTTGAGATCTGCGGTTTGCTAAATCTTGATGGTTCCTCTTTCAACTACGAGAAAATAAAACCATGATACATTTTCTTTGTAGGAGTTTATTTTAGGAGCCGAAAATGAAATACAGTATATTGGAACATGCATGCAAATGTGTCCAGATGTATTTTCACACGTCAGAGCCTAGCTTTTGTCTCTTGAAAGATTGTTATTGGTACCGGAGATGTCCCCCCACCCCCCCCATTTCGCTCTTGCACCGCTGCTGGTGTAGCATTGAATGCCACCAAAACATCTATCAACGTGTCTGCCTGTTTTATTTTGCTCCCCTCATCTGTCTTACTCTTTAAATAAACAAAAAAAATCTAAAAGTTTCACAATTACGAGATTCACCTTGAGAAATGAACGACAACATGAAATTGAAACCAAACAAGATTGAATTAAACTTTTGAAAACTTTATGATATATTTGAAGAATATTGGAGTGATACAGTTTAATTTTAGCAGTCGGCCACCCATCACGAAAGCAAACGCACGGGGAGATCTGGGACGCAGAGGTAGCGACCGCATCTTTGATCACACACAACCGTCAGCTAACTGCCTTTCATATTTAACCCTGTCACTGCTCCCCTATCAAGGGTGTCACTTCACTCAAGGACCTGCATGTGCCCTGGGGCAGGTCACCTCCCCTGGGCCAAACTGTCTCTCAGTTTACCACTCCCCCACTCCACGTCGTCACCCCGCCTCTCAAAAAAAAAAAAAGAAGGGACTCTACACTCTATCCTAGTAAATATGCATTGTGTAAAGCTGGACTGCACACTTTTTTAAAATATGAAAATTCATCAACTAAAATCACAAATTTTATCCCTCCTTCCTTTTTGTCCTGCATGTGTTCACTGTGCGTTTCACACACACACACACACACACACACACTCATTTTTGTCATAACACAGTACTAAAGCATTCACCACTACTACCATGGTGCAGCTGCCAACAGCACCTCTAAACCAATATCAGCACCTCCACCCCCCACCCCCCACCCCCCCCAGAACATTTTTCCATCGTCCTCATCTCAACAGCCCATGGCAACGACATAGCCGGCAGCTTACGATGAAGCAAAGTGGGGAAGAGGAAGGGGGTAAGGGGGGGTAGTCGGGCCGTAGATCAGGGCAGGGAGGATGGCGGCGCGACCAGGAGGTGACAGGGGAATAACATCCCTTTCTCCTCAATCGACAGGGACCATAACTCCTGCCTCTCCAGGGACAGATTGAGAAAGGCAATAGCCCAAGGGGCTGTGAAGCACGGATGCTTAGGAGAATTGAAAGTTAAAAGAAAAACGCAGTTTGCCGAGCCACTGCCACTGATTCAGCCGACAGCACCGCTCTTTGCTACTGGAATTTTCTTATTTCTTGTAGTTCCTTTTTTTTTTTTTTTAAAGACAGGCCCAAATGGGATACTGTCCATATAGATTATCAAACAATAAATCTCCAGAGGTTGTCATGTAGTATATTCCCCATTTTCTTAGAGTTGTCTGCACTTACTGAAGTTGGTGGGAGAATGTACACATTTCTCTTTTCCGGTGACCTTAGGTGTTGGCCTCACTTGGCCTAAAGTAAATTATATTTTGGTTGGGACAGCTTGATGAGAGGACAATTGTTTCTTTAGAGAAAAACTTTCTTGTTTGACCTCATTGCCACTAGTTTGCGATAACCTGGCGTTAACTAATGTTTTCACACAAACAGTAACAGCATCTATTCTGATGCCAGACATTCTGTGTCACGTTGGGTGCAGTGTTAGAATTTTACTATTCCATTATTACCTTTGACAGTCAGCAGGGAAAAAATATCACTTTGTTACTTTATGTCTTGTTTTATTTTGTTTGTTTCAAAATCTGAATCACCCTCCCCTCATTCTGACTGGTGTCTCACTTTAGGCTCTTTCCTCTTCCTCTTTCCTCGCTTTCCTTTCCCCTTCTCTCTCTCTCTCTTTGTCTTTTTCCATACTCTCTGCTGCCTCTCCTTCTACTCCTCCACAGCCACATTCTCCTGTTTGGAGCGGGTGGGAGGGATGTAGAGCAGGCGGGTAGCAGCTTTTATAGCCTGATCAATTTTACAGTGGCTTATTGAATAGCTTTTAATGCCCTTCTTTATTTTCTGTTGTAACCCGCAGAGTGTCTGCCGCTCCAGGGCTGATGTGATGGCTCACCAGAGAGAGAGACAATAAATTTTAATACATCGTCTCTGGAAAATTACACATGTTTAATCATTGATTTTTATTGGCTCATCATGATAACATTATCCCAGTGGGTGAGGGTGGCTAACAGAGGGGCTCATAAAAGAAAAGAGGTTGAATTAGTTATGACATTTTAAAGAGTGAAGTTGACAAAAATGAAGTGTTGGCGTAGCCTACTTCCTTTGTCTAATATGCATTGTATTGATTGGCACCGTATCTGTTCTATACATGGACAGTTTGATGCAGTAACATTTAAATAACTGTGTCCCTCTCCAGATTTTTTTTTACTTCCTGTTGTGGGTTAATCAGTATGCCTGATTGTTGAGACAATGAACAACATTAAACATTAGTATGACAGTATTTTTAATGGCCAATACATTAAGAAAAGTTAATTATTATGAAATGAATGTGATAAAAATAATGATGATTAATTAAAAGAGAATGCATGTTATTTGTTTTTATTACACAACACTTTGCTAACACTGTAATCAGACTCTTAACTGCTCATTTCTTCTGAAATACTTTGTTCGGTACTTTGGTCTACTTTACTCTCTGTCACATCCGCTGGAATTTCACCTCAACAACTAGAGAGCAAGAAAGGTGAAATTTGAATGTGTGTGTACTGAGATTTATCATCTGCATATAAAAAATATCAGGATCATTAAGTCTAACTCCACTGCCATCATACTGATGAAAGCTGGCAAACACACAGACTTCGTAATGCCTGGTGTGTGTGTGTATAAGGGATGTGATAAGGTAGATTGACTTCTAATATAAACGGTAGAGGTGTCTACTGATATTCGTATAGCAGTGCCCTTTGTGTCCCTGCCCTGGCAACCTCATTCTCTTACGTGTGTGTATGTGTCAGAGAGGGTATGAGAGAAGGGGGAGCCTGTTGTACTGTGTGTGTGTGTGTGTGTGTGTGTGTGTGTGTGTGTGTGTGTGTGTGTGTGTGTATGCATGATTTGTATGTCTTTGTGTTTGAAAGATTACAGTGCTGTTATGTTCTCGTTCTTGTGTCTGCGATCTCGTGTGTTTGCAAATACTATATTGAAGCTCGCAAGTACAATGAGTTAGTTAAGAATGAGCAAGTCTGGGGAACTGCCTACATGTGTGTGTAAACACAAATCTCTCTCTCTCTCTCTCTCTCTCTCATTCTTTCTCTCTCTCTTACACACACACACACACACCATCCATAGAACACACACAAACATACTAGGGCAGGTTAGCCCTCCTTCACACCGGCACCTGCTCCGCTGAAGGTGAAAGAAGTGCTCACTTGAGCTCATTGAAAAGTAGATGTGACAGTAAATTTTTCAGGCCCTTGTGAGATGGGAGATCTTGTTATAGCAGTCAGGATGGGGGTCAGGGCAGTGGCTGCTTGATGATTGAGGAAAAGAGAAGTAAATTCATTCTGCTTCGGGCACTTTGTCAAGTGCCAGTAGCTTACTGTTGAGAGCCACTCACCCATCACCGTGTTACGGCCCCAGAGGTCACCTCCACTGCCATAAATCTGCCTCGCCTGCTAAACCTACTGCCTTCCCCTGGCTGAGCACGAGCAGGGAGAGAGGCTGCAGCTGCTGCTGCTGCTCCTCCTCATAGTCACTCAAATGAAAAAAGGCAGAGGGGAGAATATAGATTTTCCTTTTGATGCAGCTGATGGTGTAAGAGCAGGACACTGGGTGTGTTATGCCACGGGGGGATGCATATGTTTGGACTAATGATTGTTTCGCGTGTGTGTGAAAGCATTTTTTTTTTTGGTGTATTACAATATTGGCGTCTGTGTGCTTGCATGTCATTTTGTTATTAGGAGTGATACAGTGTGTTTGTGTGTTAAGAGAGGAGTTTTTCTAGATTTTTCATGTACATCTTAAAATGATGTTGTAAATAAGAGAAGTGTGCACAAACATGGGGGAAGGAAATATAACAAGAAGGCTGACATTGCAAACTCAACACTTGCTTTTCGTGTGTTTTTGCAGACAGAAAAATGACAATCAATTCAATCCTCTCTGTGCAACATGCTCATCAGCAACACAAGCCATAAATCCACAAGAGAGGTGTAGAAAAGAGGTGAAAAAAGAGGTATTGTAAAAGGTAGAAACAGACCAGAAAGACGAGAGAGACAAAAAGGAAGGAAGGGAAGTCAAGGGATGTGCAAATAAAATTAAAAAACTTGCATTAATGATATATGGTTGCATCCATGGAGGTAATTAATTAATCTCCCTTTTAGTTTCTGTGTCCAAATACATACAATTACACATATGAAAATACTATGTTAATTGCTGTAATACACAGGGGACAGTAGGCTACAGCAGTGCCACATTTTTAAATGGTGCCGATTTCAGTTTGGGCTCAAGTCCACCAAAGCTGGTTGATGCTGAGCCATTTTTTTTTCTGATGAAATGTAAAATTGGTGGTTAGAAAATTCCTTCGGCTGTTGTTTCTTTTTTTTTTTTGTTTGTTTTAACGCTGCCAACACACTCTCTAGACTTCATCAGAAGTTTCTCCAAGAGACAAAAGAAGCACAAAATTAACTTTTTATACTTAATGAGGACCAAAAAAGAAAGAGAAGAAGAACTTTTGGCTACAGCATTTAGAAACACGGTGAAATTCTGTCACGTTTCAGAGCAAACGTTGGACCTCACTTTCTTTGCTCAACCTCATATTCTTTCATATGGTCACACCAAAACAGACACCAACCATACATAAAACCATAGGGGATCCTGTTCTGTCTTTTTCTAAATTGATAATTGGTATATCATGAAATTATTGATATCTTATGCCATATGCTAACATTTTTCTAGGATGGTGGTAGAGGACTGAAGTCAGAAGAAGGAAAAAGGATCTGGATCTGCTGTGGGTGTCTTGTGTGTTTTATACGTGCATGTGAGTGCGCTGTTTTTTGTACACACGCCCGTCCACATGCGTGCAGATTGTGAGTGATACGCTTCTTTTTGAAGTGTGTCATCGTGCACCATAATTACACCTGCCCTAACTATGTGTGGCATATGTATTCAACTACCCTTGTGTACATGTGTGTGAGCCCGTATGTACGTGCGCACGCCTTCAAGCTCGTAGTGTATGAGCACCAGCCTGCTTCCAATATAGCCTCTTATTAGGTGGTGATTATCCTGCCTGCATCTGGCTTCTTTCAGCTTTTGACTGGAAGTTGGAGAGGCCAGGGGCACCCTGGGAAGAAAGGAGTGAAAACTTCCTGAACCAAGCTTTCACCCCCCCCCCGCCCCTTCAACTTCAGGGTACCCCTTAACCTCTCATGGAACACCTTATATTCATGCTGGTGGTGTTTTCTATAAACAGTAGAACATTCTGTGCAGTGAAATGTGTAAGTGGTGCTCAGACTGTGTTTGCATACAAGGATGCTTGGTGTCGGCCAGGAAAAGTATTGTAGAATTTACTCTCCAATTATGTTTTACCACTACACCATGTGTCTGTCCTCAATTAACCCGTTGAATCAATGGTTAGGACTTGTGAACTCCTGGTTCCTAACCCCTGCATTTGTACGGCAGAAAATTCTCTCACAAACGTAATCCTTTTTATTACCTTTCTAGCTAACATCTTACTGTATGTTCTCATGGCTGGTAAATTTAAATGTACATGTGTGTGTGTACATATTTATTATAGTAAACTAACTTAACACCACTGGAATATGCAGACTGCAACACCATTATCTGAAAAAAAAAATACTCTGTGAAGCAGAAAAGGGATAAGGAAAAGAACATGACAAAACATACAAAAGAAGAAGAAGAAATAGATAATAAACGTGGAGAAAACAGTGTGGCAGGATCCCGAGGGCCTGGCTGGGGACTTTGTAAGAGTCCATACATCAGCTGTCACCCGATGGGTTTCCAAAGAGCCACAACTGAGAAACACAATAGACTGGACAGATGGTCCCAAACAAACTGCAGAGGGTTTGATGCTATTAAAAGCTGTTTACCTCATGCCAGACGCCAGCAAGTGTAGTGGATGTGTTGTGTGATCATTTCGCAATGACCGAATGTGTGTATATGTTGTATGTGTGTATTTGACTACCAGCCGCTGGTGTTTCAGTAAAACCTCTAGTGTGTTTTTAGCCAACAAATTACCATTTGTAGCTTGAGTAAGATGTGTATGAGCGTGTGTGTGTGTGTGTGTAGTTTTCTCATAATTAAGATACAATCAAAGACCACACGTAATGGCGCAACACAAACAGTGCAATGATTGATTTGGGCACAGTGGGTGCATGCCAACTCTGTAGGCCGTGACGAATTTTTGGCTGATAACCAATAACCAGACAAATATGAAACAGTCACCCCCCCCTCCTCTTTCCCTGTTACTCCCTCCCTCGCATTCCTCTCCTCCTTCCTCTCCCCTTCATCTGCTCTCTTAAAGAGCAGCTCTGACACCTCAGAATGATGAACTCCTTCAATGCACTGACCTTTCTCCTTCGGACTAGTCACCCGCCCTCCTGCCCTCGTCCATGTAGATGAGACAGAGACAGATGAAGATATTTTGCAATGTGTGTACATGTGGGGACGGTGGGCGGGGGTGTCACACAGTGACACAGGGAAATTAGTTTGGGTGTTGGTGGATGGCGGCCGACCCACCTTCAGATCAGCAGTCAACCGGGGAGATTAATCCAGACGCATCAGGCCTGTTGGAGAGCAGACACGGCAGGCCTGAACGAGTGAAGAGAGACAGGCAGGAAGACAGACAGATGGGGCGTGTGTCTCATGACAATGACATACCTGCTGAGATTGTATCCATATTTCTGTATGTACTTTTGGTTTAACATACAGATTGTTGGACTGCCAGAGACACGAACAACATAACGTGACATGTAAAATTACCCCAAATTTAGCGTAATTACCAAACTCCTGATCATTAACAAATTTACACATTTTAGGTCTGGCTAGTAGATGAATACCCTAGTTGGAAAAAGAAAACTTAAAGCCTTTACAAATGGGACATTACCAAGCTGTGTCAGTCAGATCACTACATCCTACAGTCAGCAGTCTCATCAGTTTCAACTTATTGCTTATAATTAAACTAACTAGACAAACAATATCCAATAGATAAGCTGCATTTGCAGCATTAAACTGTTGAATTGATATGTAGTCAAACTCTTTCAACTTAATTGATGCAATTTACATTCGTGGATGTGTGTGTGTTAATATTTTTTGGTATGTACAATGGTTGAGCAGAAATATGAAACGGTGCAAATGCAAGTGTAACAGAAATGTTTTTAATTGGTAACGTGATAGCAAGGCATTAGGATTAGAGATGCTGTCGCATTGATTCAGAGCAGTATCCCTGATGTCCGTCAGCAGTCATCTGGTCTTTTGAGGTGTCCTTGAACAACCCTTACAGTACCTGCTCAGTCATTGAAAGACAATCCTGATGAGAGCATCTGCTAAGTGCCTGGAATGTAAAATTAGAAGTTGATGAATACGGTATCATTAGCCACGCTTGTCTTGCTTTTTTCATTTTCTGCTTCTAATTGGTTCCAATTTATAATCCTCCACCTTTGGGCCATCCTTTGTAATTCTGTCTTGTTTCCTTTTATAATTGGTTCAGATCTTACAGGTCACATTGAGGGGAGAAATCCTTGGATCATTTTTAATCTATTTAACTTGACTCATGGTTCCCATTAATACTAACATACCTTTGTTTTGTTCGTTATTTAAAGAATTTTGCCATTTGGAGTAACAGGCACTTACACACACAGTTGTGAGTAGGATTGCCTAGGCTCATATTTTGAAGTAGAGAATGATCAGCTTCAGTAATCTTGTTTTTCAAGATTGATCCTGAATAAAGAATTTTGGAAGAAAAGTCTTTTTTTGCTAAATGCCTTAATGACAGATCATACAGTATATCATAGGAGGAGAAGAGTTCTTTATTTGCTAAAGTCAGCCCTTCCCTTGCCCACCTCCTGGAAATTAAAACATAATATTGTAGTGACAAGGTGTGGTCCATTTCTGGGTGACAATTCTGAAATTCAAAAGAATATTACCAAATTATGTATTTAATTGATGCTCCTATTCGAGTACATGTGTGCTTGGGAGGGCGTACAGCACATGCAAGTGAATCAGTAAGACCACATCAAGCCTCAATTTAATGTTACTCTTGGATGGTGCCTGTATCATTATTCAGTACAAATATGAGATAGAAAATTTACACCCACAATGTTATATTAGGATTTTTTCAGGGTAATATTTGGGTTATAAAATAAACATGAAATTCTATCATCTTATTAACCACAAATATGAAAATAATGGTATTTTATATGTTATTATTCATTGCAAAATCACTTTAAGACTTCTGCTTACTTACTTGCTACAAGCACGTGTCCTTGTGTGTGCGCACGTGTGTATTCGTTACTTTTCAGTGGAGCTGAACGCTATTGGCAGACTTAACTGTGTGTGTGTGTGTGTGTGTGTGTGTGTGTGTGTGTGTGTGTGTGTGTGTGTGTGTGTGTGTGTGTGTGTGTGTGTGTGTGTGTGTGTGTGTGTGTGTGTGTGTGTGTGTGTGACACTGTATCTCTGTGTGTGTCTGTCTTCAGGTCAGCTGTCCATTCCTTGTGTTCCAGAGAGACTAGAAAATCCCTCGAGCCAATCCCCTAAAGACACTCATCTACATAGAAAGGTAACTGACTCTCTATGCACACACACACACACTCACACACACACACACACACACACACACACACTCACTCACTCAAACACAGCAGGGTGTATCGGTCACTGCAGTGGGACTCTGAGCTTTGGGTAACAGGGCAGTTCAGGGGGTCAACAGCGGCATTTGATCTTTGACCTTAGGACAAAAACAGACCCAAGTCAGGGGCTGAGCAATTACTGTGTTGGGATCATACTCATTCAACAGCAGCAGGTCTGTTATTACAGTTCAGTTTGACTGAATTTAAATTCCAAAACTTATAAGAAATATTTGTGATTCTCAGTTATTACTATAGTAGAAACATGATAAATGTTTCTACTATTAAAACTAGAAATATTAGCCTTATGAAAAATGAATTCGGTAAAAAGTAATTAATTAAACATATGAAATCCCATACTTAAGTAAAACAAAATTTGAGTTTAACCCTCCACACATTTCCCACATTTCCTGTTACACAATGACGCCTGGCATGAACCGGCATTATTGGTGCCAGACCCATTTCATTTGACTTTGACATTGTTAAACAACATAAATCCTGTTGAAATGACTTAGTTCATTTAGAACCAATTAAGCATTTACATTCATTCATTTATTTATTTATTTTAAATTACAAGCGTTCCCCAAAATGATCTTTGCTACTTAGAGGGCTCAGCAGAGATCCCTTTCTCTCTCCCATACGCTCTCTGTCTCTCACATAGACCTTCACATATGCTCACCAGTGCTCGAAATAAATGAAAGCCTCAGCCTTCCTGTTCAGACCGTGCATATCCCCGTCCCCCTGGTGGCCAGCATTAGAACCACATCTCCATGTACTTACTCGAACAAGTTACTATGAATTATGTGAAATTCCTTTTGCATCCCACATTGTAGACAATGATGTTGTCATGATATTGATAATGAAGAAACGGCATAATGTAGGATGTTATAAATAAGAGAGAGCACTTTATATGAATTACATTTGCTTTGAGAAAATATTGTTTGTACATGGTGTCCTTGCCTTTGTTTATCTAGGCAAAAGTCAACTGAGCGTCATTTGTGCTTTAGATTCATACCCTAAGAAGTTAAGTACTTTGATAAAGGGCACATGAGTGGTTATTGTTAATGGAGGTGCACTTTACTTTCTGAGGTTTTTCCCGCTGATAAAGTGATTCATAGCCGTCCATAAGCCCAACTCTTGAAACCTCCGGTCCAGTGGTTTTCAATCTGCCATTTAACTCTTAACGTTTGTATAGTGTTTGATTATTTGAGCATCTATGTTAATTTAATGGCACAACACAAAACTGGAATTTTAGAGGATCTACCCGACTTCCCATTTACAAACTCTGACTTACAATTTAATGTATTTTTTTCTATCCTGAAGTAAGTTATTCTGAGCTCTGAATTCTAAGTGAATGAAGTGTTCCTCCACCCCTCGTGATAACACAGGAAATGATCACACAACTGACGAAAAAATTCAGTGTCTTTCAAAGACAAAAAAATTGATTTGATAAAGAAAATTGTAAGTTCACTTTATTCTAAAGCAAAAAGGCGATATCTCAACAAAATAGCAGATTTAGCATTTTTGCTTTGAGACAAAATGCTACTAAAAGCAAACTCCAAGATTAAATGACTTATTCAGCGCTCCACTTTCTCTCCCGCCTCTCTCACCCTCGGCGAACCGCTACCACACATCTCCCAACTGTCCTACCTCCGATGTGATCGAAGCTGACTTTGCTCTCCACCCAGCTTTGTTTTTCTTCGTTGCCGTTGGGTGGTCCGTGTCTCTCGCTCCCTCTCTCTTTCACTCTATCTCCCTCTCTCTCTCTTTCTCTCTCTCTCAGTCATTGTCAAGTTCACAGCGTCTGTTTCTCTTTGAGTGCTACGGGACCCAGGCATGGTCCGAAACTCAATACCAGAGTATACACAATTAAGTTCACACCAGAGGTTATTGTGTGGAAGTGTGGTCTCATTCCACAAAATGTGCAAGTCAGTCAAAGGATAGGAGGGTGTGAGTGTTTATGTGAGGCTGGTTAGTTGGTCAAGGTTAACTAAATGATAGAGATGGTGTGTGTGCTCTCGGGGGCGGTCCTCTGGCTTTGGCGCAAACAAGAGTCAGAGACTGTACCGGTTGGCTGTTGCTATCGGATACTTAGGCTTGACAGGTTGTGCTGATCAATTGCAATCAAAGGTGTTGATAAGTGTGACGGTTGTTTTTAGCTGGGTTTGTTTAACAATGTGATTCATGATGCTTGATCGTTGTCATTGGCATTTTGTGCCTTATGCAACACTGACGTGTTTTAGACAGTAACGAGTAGTTTTGTAATGTCATTTTATCAGAATAAAAGCATAATACTTTTTTCAGCCAACTGAGTGGCATGCTCATCCTTAAGTAATAGTAAAAAGCATGCTGTGTTTTTTTATAGATATCTTACAGATACTCTAGGCTACTTTGTATTTCAGAATAGCTTTAGAGATGAATCCTCCAAAGCATTACGACTTGAAAAATAATGACAATAAAACTTATGGATTATGGAAGGTATTTTTTTTTAGTTTATCTGCCAATCAGACCCTCTTTTGAACTCCAGGGAGTTATTTGGATTTTTTGCAATTCACGCAATAATTTATTATCTTGCTCTTGAGGTCCGTTGGACAAAACAGAAAAATAACGTTCCTGATTTTGCCCTGCTGAACTCACCCCAGTTGACATCTCTAGCCTGTTGAGTGTTTCAGTGTTGGACCAGTTAGCCATAGCTCCCTCTAAGTACCATTCACACGCAATTGGGAGTCCCATGACAGGCCAGCTGGAAGCTTCAGCACCCCCCTTCCAACACACATAAAGAAACAAATCCTCAACGGAGCCTCCACTGGCCAGCCACCCTGTCATTCATTCAATGGGAGGGTTATGAATGTGTGTGTGTGTGTGTGTGTGTGTGTGTGTGTGTGTGTGTGTGTGTGTGTGTTGTTGAGGTTTCCTGTTTGGGCCTGTGTTCTTCAGTCCTTCCTGGCAGGGGGACTGCTGGTGTCACGTCTGTCAGCTAGGGGACTTGCATATTGTTGTAGATGTTATATTAAATGTTCATTGAAAAATCTGTCAAACTGTATTCATGTCCCCACCTCATAATGAATGCATTCAGGCAGAATGAACTCCTCGAACCCTCTGCTTTTTCAAGAGCAATGCCTCAGATGTTGCTGTCATTTTTCAGTACACTAATTTAAACTACTACTAAAAAAACTAAAATTGAAAGCATCAACGTGGAAAACAGCTCTTCTACTTTCACTTCAGTGTTATACACTTCCCTATTAAAAAATATGCTCCTCACTTCTGTAAGCATCAAAGAGATTCGGTGTATTTATGATAAAATGCAACATTGGGCATTTCACAGAGACTGTATGTTATGTAAGAGAGTCTCTCTTACATAGAGAGACTCTATGTAAGAGTTACTATTGTCTCTTTTTCATCAAAAGTATTCTCACTGTAGTTTAAGAGGAATATTCTAGCACTCTTTCTTCTCCTGCTCCATCACATAGAAATACGCATAAACATATGCACAGTGTAAATGTTTAAACCGCACACACACACACACAGGCCTCTCCATGAGAAGTCGGTGTGTCTTAGGGGGGAGCACCAGTCATGTTCCATTAATCCAAAGCAACCAGTGGTGATTGATCAATTAGCCCTGCTTAAAGCTGGGGCTCAGGCTGATCAATAACACTGATCACCAGCCAAAGGTTTTTCATTAAGACCTGCTGCTCTGCATGAGTAGACTCCATTAGCATAGACCAAATGGGCTGTGAGGAATGCAAATGCAAGAGAAACACACACACACACACACACACGCACGCACACACAGGCCATATAGCTTTGCCCTCTATGTAGTGTATATGGGTGGGTGAAGGAGAAGAAATATGTAAGATCACGTGATTATACTTTGTGTCATTTACAAGCGTTTTCATGACTTCTGACGCAGTTGACGTGTCCATCATTATTATCTAGGTAAAGTAGTGAGAGTTTTGATATAAATAAAATAATAATAAAATATATATAAAAAGTTCAACAAGAATGTGTCGCAATATATTTAATAGCGTAATCGTTCGCCTTGAAATCATCATCTATAATATACCGTAGTCTTGAACTATAAATAACTATAAACTATTCTATACAGTGTCACTGTATTAAAAGCAGAATCGATGCTTCCATTGTTTAGTATATGCTGCTCGCTATTTGTTTCAAATTGATTATTGGCGGACACTGGTAAGTGAGACTGTCCCGTGACCATAATGTTCCAAACAGTACTCGTGAGATTGAGTGTTTTCTCAAAGACACTTTGAGCAAACTTTGTCCTTAATACCTTTTTATTCATTGCAGGGTGTTCTTGATGACATGGACAGGAAAAAATATAATCATATATGAGTCATGCTGCCTCCAAATAGTCTATACGGTACAATTAATGAGCATGCCTGGTACAATTTCCCTTTCATCCCACTCTTTGTCAGGCTTTTTGTTCGTTACCTGAAAAACAACGGATGCTGCTGCACCACAGCGATATTTCTGATCCACGACCCCATCAAACCCACGGGATCATCCGCAGCTTAAAATACAAAAATACCCATAAGCCACCACTGACAAACTCACCTTTCTCACCCTTTCCCAACCCCCAGTGGGGCAGAGAGCCATTGTTTCACTTAAACAATCCTCATTGAATTAAACTCTGGCTGCCTACTTTGTTCAGTGAGGCCGATGCGTACTGCTGTCATGGGTCCTATCGTTAATGTGCCATCACTGCACCTCACATCCTTAGCAGACACAGGCAGCGCTGAGCTTATTTCCTCCATCTGTAGGTGAACATGTGTGCACATATGCATCTATGTGTGTGCGTGAGAGACTAACACAAGCGTACAAGCGCGTTGGTAGATGGGGTGAATGAGTAAGACAGGAGGTTGGAGTGTGGGTCACTGTGTGTGTGTTCGTGTGTGCAATAGTCAGCATTATAAATCGCTCAACAGAGAAGAGAGCAGATAAGCTTTGTGGCATGGGGTGCTTTGGTCACTGGTGGAAACACTACAGAGACATAGTGACACACACACACACCCACACAGTAAGTTATTTCTCCATAGAGAGAAATGCTGGCTAAAAAATGCACCAAATCAGCCTCTCTATATCTAATCTAATGCAATCTATGACAAACAAAAAACCACAGCCAGAGATGAAGGTAATGATGATTATACTATTAGTTGATCACTTTTTCTTTTTCAAACATACCTCATTTCACCTCGTTTTAGTTTTTAGCAATAGGAAATGCTTCAAAGCCTTTAGTAAAAATTAGTATTTCTTGTTAAATACCTGTGTGGTTCTGATTTTAAGTGACAGGATGGCCTCGTAGTTTTATGCATTATTATTAATGTACAGTCACAGGATTCAATCTCCTCACTACCCAAAACTGTCTGGCTAGGTGTCCTCTTTAAATTTTCTTCACCTTGATATTGCAAATCCTGGCAGCTCATTTTTTTGTAAAGCTTCACTAGCAATCAGACCATCAACTAAACTGCTCAAATTAAACAGTTGAAGTATTCAACAGGAATCTACCATGAATGAGGTTTTTATCCATCATTTCTGAATTTTCATGGTACCACTGATGAGTAAAGTTTGGATGCCAGATTTACCCTCCGAAGTACTCTTAAGAAACAAGTTACAGTTAGTGGTAAAAATCTAATTATAAACTATATATAACTCTAAACCAGTACAATATCACTGCAACAAATACAGTACCACCCTTGTAGCCTGTGATGTTCTGTTTTTAGTTGCTAATGGTTCTTTGAGGGGCTGAAATCAATCTCTAGGTTCATTTTGTAGGCTGTGGTTTCATTGGATTGTATTACATTTTTATTCATCTAATCCTGGGAAAAAAAAAACAGGATAAAACCAAGAGTGTTCATTAGGGTTAAAACAAGAGTCGGATTTGGGTAAGGATTAGGGTTAGAGAGACGATGCCTTCAAGAGGAGATGCTCATAATTTTGGTAGCACCAGTCTGTGTGTGTGTGTGTGTGTGTGTGTGTGTTTGTGTGTGCACGTGCGTGCCCATGTGTGTGTGCGTGTTTGTGAGTCAGTGTGTTTCAGCGGAAAGGAAGGGAGTTGGTCACAGAGATACTGAGGCAGACAGGAAGAGATCAGTGTTACCATGGCTTGGGTTGAGGCCCATACGTAGCACTCACACAGGTTATTGCTCATACCTTAACACACAGACAAACATATTCAAATAGATGGAGATGCCTGTGCAAACATAACAGTAACAGTTACAAACATGAAGCTAAAGTCTCTTTTCTCCTGGCCTTAATTTTTTTAATCTTTTCAGCAGAATTGGTTGGTGCTATTTTCATAGTCTTAAAATGTAACCATTTTAACACACGTATGATTATGAAAGCATCAGATAGCCAGACACCAGATACATACATACACACACACACACACACTCTTTGTGACCATTTGCACTGATTTCCAAACAGTTCAAATAATAGGATTGCATGGCAGCAGAATGATATTTCCGTGAGCTGTGGGTGGGTACGATGGATGGATGGACGGATGACACCCGTATCCATCCCCACTGGGGAGAGGAAGTCACTATCAGAACACAACAGGAAAGAGACGGAGCAAAAACAAGCCCATGTCTTTTTGGACATTAAATCACTTCCTGTAGGGCTCTGGGCCGATTCCCCCACCTTCCTCTGTCTCCACCTCTCAGCCCAGTTTAACCACCCTTTCGGCAGAAATTGATCAAGCCTCTTCATCTTTGTGCGTAGAAAGTGTGCATGTTCCTGTGGGTGCGTCTCTAACGTATTGCATTGATTAGTCAAATAACTCATCAATAACGGAGAGAAGAGGCTTGAGACCTCATATAGAGCAACTGTGTTTTTTTATCTTTTAACAATACAAAACACCTTTCCTTCAAAAGAAGAAGCCATTGCCTCACGACCACCACGTATACATCTAATGCTGTGCAGCTTGCCAATCTGATTTATCACCGTGACTTGCAGATGTGATGAGTATCGTAGGATGCAAGTGCCATATAAATCCCTGTTCCCTGACAGATCACAAGCCCAGAGTCTGGACCTGATGCTTTGATCTTCATCCAGGAACAAAAACAAAGAGACAAAAAGGTTTATCTGTGCCTGGTGCAGGAAAAGGCCTTTTTAATTGTGACAGGAAAAGACAATGACCACAGATTTCATTGAAAACATAAACACTAGCCTCACTCAGCCTGGCTTGTCATTTTTTCAGTTTGTGCGTGATAGTGAGTGGCTCTTTACAAACATTAGATATAGGTAGTCATGCGTATATTGAAAATACAGCTCCTGCACAATGCTTTCCTCATTCAGGGCACAGCCGTAAAAAATATGACTTCCTTCCTGTAGACCATTTCCTGTTTATGTCTGAATTCAGGTCAATAGAGGGGGATATTGGTCACTACCTCATCCACCGTCATCTGTCCCAAGAGGTGACCCCAGTTCTGATAATGCAGGATGCCATGGAGCCCAGGACAGAAAACCAGTGTTTCTGCATCTTCAGTTTTTCGATTCTCTCACTTTTTCTCTCTATAAGAAATAGTTACCAACACTGTTCATCTTCCTCTTCCTCTCAGCGCACACAAAGATACATCCAAAACACGAACTACTCTTGTAGCAACCTGTCAAAACGCATAACTGCAAAACACAAAAAAGGAGATATGACATTATTTGCGTTTTCTGCTCTCCACAAGATTTAAGGGGACCCCCCTCCACTCTCCCCCAAAAAATGTCTCAATTGCATACATGGATCTTCCTGAGGTGCCCTGTTTGTTTCATTTTCTGCTGATTTGCCTAAAACAGGCAGCGGCCGCTGCCGTGAATGTTTAATTTAAGAGCTCATGTTCCCTTCTGTACGATCTGTGGTGGTTGGGAGCGTGGACGGGCTTGACGAGGGGGGTCCGATGGTGGAGTTCAGGGGCGGAGGGGGGGCTGATGGAGACCCCCAGGTCTCCAGGCGCAGTCATTAAGATGGCTCCTCGGTTTGGAGATGAGAAAGCATGCTCGGCACTCTGGGCTCATTGAAGATGCTCCCCTGCCTACTTGGAGCATCCATTATTTATGAGTTTTTACAAATTTCAACTGACATTTTTATCAGTCGTGGATGCCTGTTTCTGATTTGGTTACGCTGGGTGTGTCTGCCCTCTCCCCAACAGTATTAAAATATTGGTCAAATACAACTGCTTGGTATTACAAAGCAAGAATTGTACTGTTGGGTGCAGGTTTCTATTAATGAGTTTTTTTTTCAATGTAAGACGGCTGCTCCTATTGCCAAATCCACGATAATAATGAAAATAACACTTAAGTCTACATCTCTATGTTAAGTTTTTCAGTTATTTTGTGTTTTTTAGCTGGTTTTAGCTATCCATTCACCAGTTGGTTAATTAATATACCTAATAATTACAGGTTTTTAGAATGCAACAATGACCGCCATTATTGTCATGAATGAATGTGTGTGTGTGTGTATGTACATGAATGACCAACCTGGTCCCATCAGGAAGTGTCGTCTCTGCATTCAACTACGCCGACCTCGTTTGTCTGTGGCTGAGCCGGTATTGATCCGACCGCTGCCCTGTGCTTTGGTGCTCAGCCGCAGGCTTCCCACAGCCTCACCTCACCTTACATCACTCACCTCACATTAGTCTCTCAGCTTGAAATGCACTGTTAGCCTCTGGTACACTCCCAGAGAGAGGACTTGTCAAATGCCAGTTAATATGAGCTTTTTCAGAAGATCGCCCACTTGCTGTCAATCTTGCATCAGGTGCTGGAGGTCAATTCAACAATGCTGTGCCACCTATTATATATTTTTGTTTTTGAAAGTTGTACTTGGAAATTTATAAATTGTTGTGTCTGACAGTAGAACCTTGATTGCAGACGCGCACAAAAAATCATATTCTTTGTTTTCTGATCTTGTAGGAAAACAGTTACATAATGAACAATGTCTGTTGCTTTACCCACTTATTTTATAGCTGGTAGTAATGTAGTGTTCATGGATGATGAATACTCTCTCCTGACATTATCTCCCTCACTTTAAAAGTCTAATATATCTTTTTAAATAACTAAAGAGACTTTTTGACATAAGGACGCATATATTGCTCAACAAAATAAAGAATAATTAACATCAAAATCAGCCATGATAACAGTAATGTTTTTGCCCAAATTGAAAGACTGGAAATAGATTCACCAGAATTTATGATGTTCTCGGGCATTACTTCAGGACTTCTGGATGGGGGTGCAGTGGAGGCCATATACATATCATGCCTCTGTAGAAAAATAAGTAAGATGAGCAGTTAACCTGTTGGAATTGTCCCTTGTACTACCAGAGCTTTTTTAGCTAGTTAAAGTATACTATATAATTTTTCGTTTTAGAGGACATGCCTAAATGAACCAAACATCACTTTACCAGTGCAACACTAGATGCTGTGTCATATGCTGTAGCTTTAAGAAGGCCATTCAGGTTCATTCCTACCATTCAGCGAATGGTAGAATTTAATTGGACTGAAAGAATGACCTGGTTAGGAATCTGAAGAGGCAAAAATCATCAAGCATACACTCCCATTTAGGGCCGGGCCATGGTCTTGTGGTGTGGTTTGCAACGACCTCAGCCAACAGAGGTCCAGCCAACACAAAGTCTGTGCTCCCAAACTTTCTGTCTGTTAGGCCCCAAACCAGAAAGAACAGAATCACGATAATAAGATGCTTACATACTACAAAAACATTTAATAGAGGTTTTAAAGGAAATTAAAGAAGCACTTCACTGCTGGACAGATGGTCTTATAAAACTGGGCTATCTGTAAGAAGTGCAATAGAAAAGGTGCAAAAAGTTTTGAAAATGGTGGAATGTGATGAGAGGAAACAGAGAAAAGGGGCTCTGGAGGTAGAAAACCTGCAACTACCAGGATGTACTGGACTCATTCGCTTATAAGCCAATCCAATAGGAGCGATCTGTTAGTGCTCTGGCCGCTCCTGTTGGATAGGCTTGACCAGATCTTCCATTGTATCTAGTTTAGGCAGCAAACCCTGTTTCCCATTTTTATTTGGTCAGAGCTACTAGTATTAGGCCAAACTTTCATAGCACCGCCAGGTACCAAGTTGCGGCGGTGTGTGTGCTAAGCTAATCTTGAAAAAACCTCATAAAAATGCGTACTGTATGTTTTTACACTGTAACATTGTCATGTTAGTAACAAAAAAGTGTAGCTATTGCACTATGCTCAGACTTCACCCATAGACTGTTAAAAATGGTTTCACCCTGCTGGCTTTGGTTGTTTTTTTCATTTTTTTGGGGGGATAATGAATTATGTTTCCAGTCCCCTAAGTTCCTGTTCCAGTTCCAGTTCCACTTCCTGTCCCCTAACGTGGCTGAAAGCTTACGTGTGATGTTACAGATGCTCGTGCCCCTTCCTCTGCAGGTTCAGCAAGTTCATCCAAAAGAAACTGGCTTCTGTTAAATTGAGTGCAGCACGATGACACCATTCCTGTGTCAGTAAGTGCACATTTACTACAGCGGCACCACTCGTTGTTCCCAACGCGAGGCGGCTCTGCGTCAATATTCTCACTGGCTGGCAGTGCTTGACTCTCTGCTGTGGCGGTGTCTTCCTCGTCCTTACGCTGTAATTCCTGGAATCTGCATCCTGACTCATATAAGTAGCTCCAAATTTCTGATTCTGGTCATAAACTATTAAAATCATTTTCTTCCATATATACAGGAACATTGCCTTCTGCCATGGTCTTTCAGTGGTTGTTTTTATTTTGTTGCAGTTAGAGATGGGCATACAAATAATGCAGAAGTACAATCTGTAGTTTGAGCAACAGCCCCAGAGCCAGAAAAAATCCGCTCGATGACACGATGCACGCCATTGGGCAGACTTTTGGTTGAAAATTGGTGAAGTATCCCTTTAATGAAGTAATAGGTCTTCTTATTAATCTTCTAAATGAATGGTTCAGTGGAGTGAATCCAGGCCTTGTCAGGTCTAGCTTGATCAACACCAGCTTGACGAACCCAGAACTGCAGGTAATGATGAGAGGCAGCCCTTTCCTTCTTACACGAAACTCCAGGCCTCTGTAAAACAGAGCCACAGCTCCAAACAGATGCTAAGGCGATGTTCCCCAAAGATCGTCCCTGGGGCCCATACTCCTTTTCATAGATATGTTTAAGTCTGTGATGTTCGTTCTTGGGAGCCTCCATTACAGTCTCATTGCTGCCTCTGGCAAAGGACCCAGCCTCTTAAGAGTCTTCTGTAGCTTACAGAAACTGTTGCTGTCCCAAAGGGGGGACAGCAGACTAAATAATCAGTTTCCCATCACAGTGACAATCTGAGAGCAGCTGTTTGCATCTGAAAGCCTGCCAGCAATTGTCCATGGTGCTCTGAAACAGAGAAGAAAAGACAGGAGGCATGGAGGGAGAGGAAAATGAAAGGAAAGTTTTTTTTTTCTGTTTGATTTAGGCCTCTTAAGGGTTTTGATATTGATCTCACCAACAGACCTGCAGATGTATATGTTGAGACACGTGCACAAATACTCACATCCTTCTGTGGACACACACGAACACATTCGCAGAGGCACACACTGACGCACACTAAATTGAAGCTGAATCTTTTGTTTTTGTCATGGGTATGGAATGCAGGACACTCAAGGATGTACTGTATTTGATTTATGATTTAGATGTATTACTGTTTTGTTTTGCAAAATGTATCTAGCACTTTGTAAGAAGGAACAAGAAAAGTGTATCACTGCAAACAAAGGCTGGTGTTAAAAGGAGTATCAACAGTAAACTCCTACATTAAGGCCAGTGTTTAAAAAGTGTATTTTCCATACCGCGCATCACCTCCACAGGCATCTGGTGGAAATTGCACAGGGTCTTGATGGGAAACATTCAGTCTTTCATAAAAGCAGTGCTGGCCAGACCTTTTTCTGCCTTTGTTTGACGCCAAGCATGCCTCTCAGCTCAGTGATGTATGCGTCACTGTTTGCACAAAAGGCATGAATAAGTGTGTAAATTTGTACGCTCACTTAAAATTGTTTTCAGTAGATAATTAGCTACATGGATCCTTATATGTGTTTATAGGACATGGTTGCCTTGTGAGAGGTGCGTGTATGTGTGATTAGTGATGGTCCTGTTCTGTGTCGGTTCCTCGGCTCTCCAGCAGTTGGTCACAGCTCAAGGCTGCCGGTGGTCCTGTGAGATTAAAAACGTTCTGGTTTTATGGGATGAGATGGATGTGATGGGATCTGAGGCCACCATCCTGCCCCAGTTCATACTGTTGGACATATATTGTGCTCTCTGTCCACCAATTTTAGTATGAATGAGCACACAGACCTCAGAAAGTATTACACTTTCACTTTTTCATTTTTCGCAGTGATAACTTTTAGTGTTACATTAACTCTATAACCCAACATAAGCTTGAAAAAGTGACTGCGTCCAAATATATTCAGCGACCAACATGTGTGTATGTGTGTCCATACTATGTATTAATCACATTGTTGGGACGACACCCTAATAAGGAGAATTACCCAAGATCTGGGTGCAGAAATGTGGTCTTCACAACCATTTATATGATGGTTAAGTGTTTTATACTTAGGTTTTAGGTATAGGACTAGAATTAAGTCAAGGTTAGGGTTAGTGCTAGGGTTGGTTATGTAGCAGCCTCCAGTAATTTAATTCAGTGTTGTCAGAAAAAAGTAGAAGTAGTTTAAGTTTTAAAAAGCTTAAAAAGTAGACTATTCTATTATTCTATAGTAGACTAATCTACTTTAATGAACTTTCTAATTCAGTCTCTGTTCATGAACCACTTTACGTTTGTTGTTCGAAAACACTTCCGTCCCAGACTGAAACTTCTGGTAGTTATCAAAGTTTCCCCCCTTCTTCCCTTCAGGTTTCTAGGATTGCCTTTGCCTCCAAAAATCATTTGTGAATAAAATATGTTGTTATTCTTTTGTAATTTGTCACAGGAAAACATTCTCTTAACCCAGGGATCTGCGGCTGGCGAACAGTGTGGTGACATTCAGTTTGTCATGTTATTACAAACGCCTCAGACGTCTGTCTTTGACATTCCCGCAGAGCACTCTTTTTGACACTGTCGAAGCAAAGGTCAAGATTCCACATGCAGCGAAGCATTCACCTTCGCCACTTGGCTGAGGTCTGGCAAGATTAATTCTTTGTGTCTTGCCATCTCTCTATGTGCCAGGTTCATCTTTCTTACAATGGAGCCAAGCAAACACAGGAGAAAAGTGTGTGCCTCAAAGTGTGTGTGTGTTTGTGCGTGTGTTTTTAAAAGACATTGGTGCAACCGTTTTAACAGGGCGACTCTGTTTGAATTAGATGTTCTAACCCCCCGCTTGCTAAATGGATTTCTGAAGTGGCTGTAGTTGGAGGCTTTCAATCGGATGCAACCTTGAGTCCTTTTTTATGTGAGCTCTGTAGGATTTAAGTGCCGGTATAACATGAGCACGACTGAATGCATGCTCCTCATTTTTTGAAATTGAAAAATCTCCAAAGGCTCTCCCCATTGTGCAGGCAATTAATGGAATGCTGGCAGCGAGGTTCAGGTGCTTAAAAGTTGTATTTTTTCTCTCTCTTTCGCTCTCTTTTTAATGACTAATAAAGGATAATCATCGTGGAAAAAAACATCATAATGCTGTAGGCTTCCTCTTTATGCACAATGATGTATAATGCATGTTTTGAAATGAAACGGCAGCGGCCTTCGAACCATTCCATCTCCAAACCTTAGTGTATTTGTTTTGCATGCCACAGTGAGGCTTTTGCATAACAATAGTGAGTGTTCCCATTAACAATGCTTGCCTATTAATTTGATCTTTACATTTTTAAAGTTTGTCCATCAGGCCGCCAAACAATGGGTCCCCCAGTCGCTGTTTGGTATAAGTGATTAGAAAGTTGGCTAATTGCCTCTCTGAAGAGTTGTGCTGTTTCTTTCTAGCCTTCTTGCTCCTGATCTGTTTGCCCGTACCAGTTTTCGCACTCAAAAAAAGACAAATAAACTATTTAGTCAATATCAATCATATTCAGTAAAATGTTTTTTTTTCTCCCTTTGGTTTTGGAGTTTATGTCCAAATAATTTTTCAGATAACCTAGTAAGTATGTTGATACATGAGGCAAATATACATAAAGTGCCAGGGACACTTAATCCTACATTAATGCTTGTTTTATGACACCAAGACCAAATGATCTTTTTTTGGTATTCTGCAATATGATAAAATGTGACATTATGACTAAATGCCATAAACTTTGCTAGTGCTAAAAATAGCTTTGTCTCAGCTATACCTGCACCTGATGAATGACAGAACCAGTAATGAATGATGGGAGGACGGTCATTGCCTATTGCATACGTGCGTGCAAATAGATTTTTCTAAGTGGTGGCAGTACTTGTTCTGGCTGTGTGCTTTCATGAAATCTTGGTTCAGCAGCAAAATTAAGAGTCGCCGAACACTGAGGTGCGAATAAAGAAGCCCACGTTCAACTTGATGACCTACAGTGACTGAGCCAATACATACATGGAAAAATATTTAAAGGGAAGGAATTAAGATTGCCTATATAGTAAATGATGCGTTGAACTATTAGAATCCATTATAAAGCTATAAAGTTTTGCCACCATGTGGCGCTGGGCGGTTGTTCATTTTATTTAGACTGGTTGTGCTTTTCTCAGTTCTCTTGGGTCTCTGGTCCTGCCTGAAACTGGACTGAATACCAGACTGAAGTATTCCAGTGTTCAGTTGCACCTTTTCTTGCAATCTTGGAACGCTTCCAAAAGCTTTTGTTTTTTCTTGTGCCCTCAATCTCTTTCTCTTTGACTGTGCTTTGACAATGGAGGGAAACATACAAGCGCATCTTGGTAAACACGAGTGATGTGGTTCCAGAGTTTAAAAGCTTCACATAACACTGACAGACACAACTTGGGGCTGTTTGTGTGATGGAGAGGAAAACTTGTTTAGAAACTGACAGCACTGTATCTGTCTGTGTGTGTGTGTGTGTGTGTGTGTGTGTGCGTGTGCGAGAGAAAAACTGTGTGTTTATGTTGCTTTTGGCAAGTTATTCATTTGTGCTTTTTTTTTTCTTGCTCTCTGTGTGGTTATCTTTTGAGTTGGTTGGTTTGGAGCTGATGTCCACCTTCAGGGATGCGCATAGCATGCATTTCTGAGTATTTTCACCTGAGGCTGCACTTGTTAGAGTCTGTGGATAAATGTATATACATTATTTATACAAATTCAGGGCGAGTGAAAGCAGGTTTAACACATTTACAGACAGGAGGCCAGGCACTGCAAGCCAAGCTCCAAGTGAGGATTGCAACGCTGTGCGCCGGGGATCAAGCTGGCCTCTTGCCCGACTGTGACCAGCATTCTTAATGCTGCACGAGAACACCACTAACATTATCATAAACTCCTCAGCAATCAAATGATCCCTCACATCATTTGCTTCATGGAGAAAAAATGAACAATAGAAGTGAGCAAGAAACATTTAAGAAACCTGTTGGTGTTTTTTTTTTTTTCCCCTGAAATCCTGAAAATGTAGAACATTTTAAAGTCTGCTGATTACGAAACGTTGTCAGCAGTTTTTGCCTCGCTGTGATTCTTTCAGATCGACTTTTTGCAGAGACTCTTACAATCCTAATGTTAGGTGTTAATCAAAATATTAGAAGATATGAATGTACCTGAGAGAGAAAGGAGGAAAAGGCAGGTCCTGCGTTACAGGTAGTTGCAGGTTGTAGTTTGACATCTGATCAGTCAGTCTAGTCTGATGTCATGCCTTGTGTAATATAAAATACAAGAAAATAATGAAAATAATTCTTAATTTGTTTGCTAATCATCCCATGTATTTTTCACAAAACTGTACCCATTAGGAAAGTGAAGGTCTTTACATAATTCAGTAACTTATTGCCATTTCAATAAATAATGGAGGTCTAATTTGTATTAACACCAACATTTGTGCTGTTGAAGGTTGTGGGATGAGTGGAGTCAAAAGTTGAGACAGAGTGAACAGAGCTGCTCTTTAAATTTTAATTGCCTTTGATGTAAAATAATTTTCATCATACGCGTTGAAAACTTCAATTGAGGACCTTAATTCTGGTTATTTCTTTTACTCAACAATAATTGAGGGTTTGATTTGAAAACACTAGATTTAATTTTTAGGAAAAATTACTATTTAATCAATTCCTGATTGAAAAAAAGACAAAAACAGTATTGTAATTTAGGCAGTTTGATGGCAAGATTAAACCAAAAGATCCAGACAGAAACTGTATGTCATGTACTCTAAAACAGGCTTAATCCCACTGAAACATTAAATCTTCCTAAATCGTGACGGAAGTGTTCAACAAGGTTACATAACAAACAGGACCCTTCGTTTAAAGACAAGAAAATGTTTTTTACAAAGGTAGTTTTTTTTACAGAGGAAGGGAAGTTTGGACTTGTGACCAAATTCAATGATAAAATGCCACAATAAAACCTATTAAGACGCTAATTATGAATATTGTATTCTGTTATATAACGTCTTCTTGACATGAAGTGGAAAAATATCCCCGTCTTCTCCCATATCTACCAGTGTGTTTAATGACCTCAGCCTTGTGTTATCACAGCTCAAACAATATTGTTTACCTAATTTGACTTGTCACTCCCCACTTACTCATTCCCTTCTCCATCCAGGGGCCTCGTCCCTCAGAAGTGGACACCTTGCCGGGTGGTTGTAGTCTTCATGTTCCCATGGAGCTGGAGTTTACAGCTTCCTGTTTCCCTCACAGCCCTGCACCTCAGAAAAGCTATGGCCTCGTGTACGTCGACTGACCTGGCCAATAACGGTGACTGTAGTTCCATATTGTGATTCATTTTTTAATCGAGGTTGGTGAAATGTTATTTTTGTACTATAGCTCAATTTTTCCTCAACTCCTCAGTCATTCATGATCATTGTAGAGATGCAGTTATATTTGGTACCTGTCTCCCTGACTGTTGCATACCTTCATACTGGTTGTAAGTATTTTCAACGAGCTACTGTAGGTCTCCGTCTGCCTTTATCACTTAAGTAAGCTAAATGCCTCAAACATGGTTTTAATCTGAACTTCAATTCGTATTACGTAAATTCAAGCGTTTCACTAAAAGTTTATTGTTTTTAGCATTTAGTATATTTGTATGTTTTCACGGTGTATTCTCTTTCATGGCTTCGCTTGCTGTACATTTGCTTGTGATAGCGTTACCGTATATTGTCTAGTAAAGTGTGCGGTGGCACTTCAGCATGTTACATGAACTGAGTAATGGGACATACTTGTGTTTCAGCAGTGGCAGATACATATCATGTAACCGCGATGTCCCTGGTGTGATTCAGGTGGACACTTTTATCACATGCCATCCCCCTTTCGCTCCCCTGGCACTGTCGAGCTATCAAATAAAGGCCAGAATGGCAAGAGATAAAGTAAGATGAAGCAGAACGGCCCAATGATATTGTACAGCACGTTATCTGATTTCTTGACTCTGCCCATGTACAGGGGAAGGCATATTTCTACAGACAAAATGTAATTAAACCCCTTTTTAGCATTAACTGTCCTCATGTTTCCTGCCACGATACTGTTAACCATCAATTAAAGGCCAGAATGGCATAAAAATTAGAAGAAAAAAGAAGAACAGAGAAGTCATATTTTCTGTGTATCGTTTTTGATTCAGACCATGAACTTTGCACAGAAGCAAAAACAGAATGAAACCACTAGCCCTGACGTCTATAATAATGTTATAAAATTTCAGTGTCCCAAAGGCATAAATATATTTCTAAAATTTCATCTCACAACAGTAAAAAAATGAAAATCTCACTTCATGTGTTTTCTCACATTGGCAGGAATTGAACTTTTTCTCTATGGAATTATATGTTTCTAACTCTGCATATCACTTGGGAATTAATCTCTTATTCCTACATGTTCTTTTACTGTAATGTTATTAAAAGGATGTTGGAATAGCCATTCTTTTTTTTTTTTTTTTCTTCCCCCACAAAAGAAACACATGTAATGGAACTGGACAGCGTTAGTGTGCGCAGGAAGCAAGAATCTGGTGTTATAAGCATAATAATTATTTATTGAAATATGAAGAAAATTCAATTAGCCTCAGAGCGACACTCCCCGGGACAGGGGTAGTGATAGGGGCAGTCAGAATGTCAGCAGGAGGGGCAAAGACTCATAGACAAGCGGGAGGGAAATAGCATTTTGATGCACTGTGTATCCATGTGTTGACAGTATACATGAGCAAGTGAATGCACAAAGTTAGTCATTGTTTAAGTCCTTGTTAGAGCATTTATGCTGCATACAAGTCTCTCTGACAGTTACTCTTCAGCTGCAAGAGCGATTTGTTGGAAAACAGCTGAATGTCAGATCTTCCCTTTACCTTCTGACAGCTGAAGTAACAAAACTATTTCCCCAAGATTTTACCAAACTTCATCTCCAAACAAACTCCTGTTGGGGATAGCGCAGGACTGCAGCGGTTCCATCAAACATGCAGAAAAAAATGGGACTTCTGCAATGACCACATTGATGTGCACAACTGTATTGCCTGCATATGTTATAGAGTTCACCTGTATGTTATAGGAAGTCCAAGGCAGCTGCAGAACCTAAACACGGAATTTGAGGAGGTGGGTGATAAAAGATTGTCTGATCAATAGACACAGTTAATGGGGGTGTCAGAAAATAGAGTTAGGGACCAGGAACTGCTTGATGACATGGGGTTTAGGTGACTTTTCTGTACATTAAACATGCCATCGAAAGACTTTTGATCGTTCTATGACTTAGTTAACAAAATGTCAACAGGTAAACAAATAAACACCACAGGTTGCTGTGGGAGGCAAGTGTTGGGACACTTTGAAGACAGTAACAACAACTACTGTACATGTGAAAAACTCCACATGGAAATAATTTAGGGTGCCATGTTTTAAGGAAAATAAAATAAAAAAAACAAGCTAGTTTTGTTCATTTTGGACACAATACTAGAAGTCACAGCTCACAGGGGGAAAGATGCCGTCTTTGGTACAAGAGCAAACGACAGAACAATGACGCAGGTTGATATTCAATAAGAAAAACCGATGTAGCACAAACATCTTTCACACCCACTCGCTTAAATACAATACTCTTCAATGTACAGACTTGCATAAACATTTGAAAGACAAAAAAAATGGTGATGATTTTTTTTTGTTTTAAAAGCCCATTATTTTTCTCCAGACCTGCACCACTGAACTACTCGTGGAAACAAAACAAAGAACATGCTACAGTAAACAAATTTATTCTGGGGCGGACACCTTACGTCATGTAACACATAGATGGAAACCCAGAGACGCAATAAATTATCTTCATTATTAAGCGTAACCAGTGACATACTGTACATCAAAAAGGTAAAAGCACTGTAAAAAAAAAAAAAAAAAGTCTACAAAAAAGGTTGAAAGTGAAATGGAAACCTTGTACAGAAATGCTTAAGAAACAAATGTTTGAATGCCAGTAGACACAGATAGAAATTAATATTTTAAGTGTGATTCCTTTTTGATTTTAGTGTCTCACGACATAATTTAAGTACTGCTCAAAACAAATAAAAAATAAAAACACTGTACACACACCAAAGAAAGCAAACCAGAGGGATCTTTTTTTTTTTTTTTTCATTTCATTGATTTCATTTTTTAGGAAATCATTGCTTTGCAAATTATGCTTCATCACAGTTCTCTCCCATATGACCACATGAATGTAAACACCAGTTGAATTATTCTTTTTTAAATTTTTACAACATTAATACTTTATATATATATTTGTACATATTTCCATTCACATCTGCACAGTTAGCTAGCATGGTAATGAAATAAGGCAAGACTCACATAACTGTGACATCACAAATCTTTTTTGTTTTCTCTTATAATACTGATTATTAAGGTTTTTGTAATTTCCTTCTTCTGTTCTGCAGCAGGCTTTGGTCTTTCCGGACAAAGGCAGGGTCGAACCTTCTCCGTCTCCAAAATCACACTTTGTTTTGTTCCAGTTGTAATGAAATAATAAAAAGGGAGGGTGGGGTTTTTTTTGCAGGAAAAAAGGGCTATAAATACAATTGTTTCAGTTGACATTGTTAGTTGAATTTATTTAACACTGGTCTTTCTGAGGTACATAGTTTAAGATGATTCGGGGAGGTGGAATAAGAAAGGGGAACCACAAGGTGACCATGAGGAGCAAATGACTTCCATTACAAGAGAAAAAAAAAAAAACATCTTATTTTTCTTCTTATTGGCCTTTTTATCATTTTGTTCATTAAAGAATGCTTCTCTCTTAGACCTTTATTTTTTAACCATCGGTTCTCCCTTCTCAGTCAGGTCAAGCTGCCGTGGCAGGCATCTCATGTGAGTTCAGAAAAACAGACGTGACGGTAGGTAAGAGTCTCTGGCCTGGTTGACTGCTTGTCCGTTTGTCTTTACAGTACCAACGTCAGCTAAAAGCCGGTTTCGGTGAGAGAGCGCACCGGAGGATCACTGACCGAAATAAGCCACCGCTGTAGCCACAAGGCAGTCTGAAAGCTTGACGGTGTCACTCTGCTTCTTTTCGCAGCACGTAAAGCCTCTCAGTGTCACCAGCACTAAAACACTCGAGGGTTTTTAATTCTTTAAGTTGCAACCTGCCAGTTTTGATAGTCTGTGCTAGTGCAGATGTTTACATCCCATCTTGTAGTGTCAAATGCAGTGTTTGTTTCAAGTGTTTTTTCATTTTTCCTCTGTATACTGTCTGGGTGGGTTGAGGAGAAGCTGCTCTTCTTCAAATGCTTCTTTTCTTTCTTTTTTTTTTTTAATAAAGGGATCCGTATGTCGTTGCGTGTGTGCACTTTACACAGTCTGAGCTGGAGATTCAGTTTGGTGAAACCATCATTTGGAGTTTTTGGGCTGCAGCAAAACTCTCTGGATGTCTTCACAACTGCAGTATGCGTAGCGCAGTCCACCACCACCCCCCCCACACCTCTAAGCTCTCTTGGCGTGTAGCATTTCAATGAGCAGGTTGTTGCAGGGCACGTCACCGTTGAGGTGTTTGTAGTAAAGGTATTCTTCAGCCTGCAGGCTGATGGCTCGGATCTCTGGCAGCCGGAGGAGCAGCTGGCCAAACTTGTCCGTTTGCTGCGGGTAGTTACACATCACGTAGTCCAGCAGCGCTGCGTTGACCTGCTCCTGGACGCTTTCTACCAGGTGGAAGTTCTCCAGGTTCTTCACATCTACAGGAGGAAGAAAAACAAAAAGGTCAGACAAGATGACACTTGAATAATCTCCGTTGGGGTGTTGAAGAGTATAACGACAAAATCAGAAAATGATAATAACTGAGCCTGAATCCTGACATCATGGCAGCTAACAGCTGAATGAGTTTCTAAAGGCAAAATGTGTCCCCATCAACAGAATTCATCCAGTTACAGTTTCGGTGCTGATTTGACTGCTCTCTTTAACAGCACCTCTACATGCCACATAACATGTCAGGTAGGATCAAATCAGGAAACGTGTCCTGGTTTGAATATCAAACTGCCTTTATCTCAAATTACAACATCTTCAGGGCATAAAATGTAGCTCAAAACAGTTTTATGTTGTCCCACTATCCTCAGTTCTGAGACAACAGAAGGGGCCACAGTTCAAAGACAAAAAGATTAGAATAATTTGTACTCTCATTTATCAAAGCTACCGTGTTAAAATTTGACAGCTTTGGTTGTGGCTCGTGTTTTGCTTTAAAGAGGATCACCGCATGATGGACCCCCCTCCCCTCCCCTTTATTTTCCCTCTGAATTATCTCATGAGACCGCGTTGTAGGGGGAATCAGGTAAAGGCAGAAAAAAGGTCCTCCTCCTGAGAGATTCATTCCCCAGGAGTCGATGAATTATGTAGGACAGAGTTACAGTCATATTAGTGCCAGGGCTGCTCCTTAACCTAACGCCTTCACTGTCCCTTTATACCGTAACAAAACAGAATGTGCTGTTATTATTAATGAAAAAAAATTAGAGATTTCGTGAAAAACAGCAAGCAATTTAACTGCAGGGTGCGAGCGCAGTAATTCATCCTGGTGGGAAATTCTTTTTTTCACTATTAATTCCTGGCCCACAATACATTTTGCATCTTTCCAAAATCCTACCTTTACGCGCAGCTATAAGCACTTTTCCTTGACAATAATAAGCTCACTGGGGGTTTGGGCAGATTATTGCAAGACAAGACAAAAATTTGCTAAATGGATAATGGTGGACCAGAGCGCCGTGTGTACTTGTCATGATTATGAAGTGCAGGGCTGCAGCATATTTAATCAGATCGCTCTCTATGTGTGAGTGTGTGTGTGTGTGATCTTTTATTAATCTGTTTGACCCCAGGTCGAGTGTGCTCACGGTGGGCTAATGTGGAATGACAGAGTCCCTGTGTCTGGTTGACACCTCCGGACCAACACACACACACACACACACACACACACACACACACACACACACACACACACACTAAAATACATTTTTCACACCAATTCTAAGCCTTTTCTCTCAAACACACACATATATGCACTGACGCTAATCCATCGAAATACACATAATATTTCGTTCGCTCACTCGGTATCGCCTTCACACACACACACACACACACACACACACACCCCATCCACCCACCTAGAGCATTAGGAGGGAGGAGGGGGAGATAAATCAGCAGCTAATGAGGTCTAGAGAATGAGAAGCAGGTCCTTCAAGGCACTTCCATCTATGATGCACTCTACCATGCTATTACAGTCTGTATGCATGTGTATGTGTGTGTATTGCTGTTCTTGTCGTGCCTGTATATGTGTGAGCTGGCGTGTAGCGTGTGCGTGCTCACCCTGACCTCTTGGTGACACGGCGGAGGGCTAAATAAGGCCAAGAGGAGGGCAGGAAAAGGGGAGGGGGGGGTGGGCTGTGACAAAGGAGGCTCCAAACAAACATGACATGTGCTTTTTCCTGCTGCCACTCAGCTGTCTGACCCCCTATCAGACTCCTGAACCTCCTTTTCACACCACCAACATCTCAGATAAGCATTAATATAGCATTACATAAGCTAACCCAGCAGAGCACCGGCTCTAGGCTCTAACACACACAGACATCCTACGCAGGTCAACAAGAAAACCAATGTTTCATCTGTGTGTTTAACAAGTGTAGCCAAAGCATTAAACGAGAAGTTTCTAAGTTGCTCAGAAAGTGTGGAGACAGATTTTAGTCCACAACCCGCCTCTGCACTTCCCCTAACCTCTAATTTTATTCTTAGGGAATATTTTTATACTCCCCAAAGCATGATTTTGTATTGGGCCAGTTATCAATGCCTAGTTGTAGTTCTTTATTAAATACAATTTTGTGGGCCCGAAGGTAGTAAAATGTAAATAAATTGAGTCTAAACCTTCTGGAATCATTATTTCAAATGGTCAAGACATGGCCTCAGTGGTAGCTGCAGCCCTGGTGCTGATTCATGAATTGCTTTTTGGAATACTATATCTGTTAGTGAGGGGAATCATTTCTGCCATGAAAAGATTAGAGTTTTGTCTGTTGCCCAACTGTACAACCACTGAATATTGTATAGATCAAAGGGAAAAATCTTCAAAAGCCAAACATAAAGTCTGAAAATTGATGAGATTGTCTTAGGGGGGAGGGCAATTAAAATGTGAAATTTATTACTAATATAGTAATTACTTAGTGCGAAACTGATTTCATCTGTGAACATTTTGATATAATGTAATACAAGTCTGCAGCGCAGACGCCGTCAATAGCAAACATTTCATGTAGCTTAAAAATCAATGGCAGGATGTCAGAGCCTCTTCTGAGTTTGATTTGGTTAATTCTGCAGCAACATGACAAGGTGAGCCCAGATCACAGCAAAAACATGCCAAGTGTTGCCATGGTTTCCCAGAAAGATTTGTCTGTTTGTGTGCGTGTCTGCGTGAGGCGTTTGATAGGTGTATGTGTGGATGTTAGGGAGGGGGGGGTTGGGGGGGCAGGACTACAGAGAATTAGCACCCAATGTCTCTGTCAAGCTAATTAGGGGAAAGTGAGTCAAAAAGATAGCATTTTAATTGCTAATTATTACCAGAACCCCTTTTGAAAAAATAATGAATGAGGGCTTCCAAAAAAGCAAAAAAAGGAAAAGCACAAATGACAATAGTTTCATATCTACGCTTGTTTGCAAAACCAGCAGACCAGAGAAACGTTTTTTTTTTTTTTTAATTTTGTTGCTAATCAAGTGAGACAAGTGGATTGATTCTAATTTAGCGATCATTCAAAGGCAGGAGAGGGATGGTGAAGGAGTGGAAAGGGTTGAGGGGTTGGGGGAACAAAAACATCAACAACTGATCAATGTTTCCCAGACAGTGTCAGGTTTTAGCATTAAGTGTGCTAAGCACTCTCTCCTCTTCCTTCAGTGCCCCCCCCCCCCCACCTCCTTCCCTCTCCATCTCATTGTTCAGTCACTGTGGGACTAATTATCAACTTTTTTTCACATAAAACAGCCACAGTTCGTTGCAGCGCCGCGTCTGAATACTCAAATGGAAACCCCGAGGTCCCACCGAATACATTGTTTCATTTGACGGGCGATCATGCTGAAGCCAGCGACCTAATGCAAGAGCACACACAAACGCACACACACACACACACACACACACACACACACATCCATTCTCTCTTACACAGAGCCCCTGAAATCACCGCTGTGCTTTTTAATTAGACTAGATCTGCCCTGTGCTGTGTGTGTGTGTGTGTGTGTGTGTGTGCATGCGCGCCTGCCCGCATGAGCTTTTCTTTGCTCTTTCACCGCCCCTTACAATCAACCTGCTGTAGGGATACACACACAGCATTTAGACACACTGCACATTCACTCAATCACGCCTCACAATGTGGACACCGTGGTGTGAAAACCCTGATCAGAAATATAAAAAACATCACTTGGTGTCAAAGTTCATCATTGTGTGCCAAAGCAAACAGGCATCACTTTGTTTAGGGCTGTAAGAAGTCAAAGCTAGTAGTAAAATATTGCACTGTACATTAAGGCAGATTGATATATACCTCTTTGGGCGAGGCCTGACACTTCTATACATCTGTGGTACAAAAACAATGTAAAAAAAAATCTGAACGGTAGATTATGTGATGAGTTCATCTTTGTTTGCCCTTAATTTAATCCCTTAAAACAACCTAGACAACCGAGATAGAAATTGTGATAAGATAACAGTAAGGTCATGTCTACTGAGAAAAAACTGTAGCATAAGAAACTCTTCTAGCATACGTTGAGAAGTCACATGACACGTCAGACGAACCTTTTACCCCCTTCCACACCTTTATGTTCCTGGATGCAATTTCCTCATCAAACTTGCGACTATTTCAAGTCATGTCTTCGTCACATAAGACGCTGCGATAAGGGTAACAGTCATACAAGGCAAACGAACAACATGGTCTCTCACATCACACTTTTACTGCCCCAATCAATAAACCTCAGTCACATGCTGCCAATTCACTCTGCCTTTCAAACTTCACAACATGTGTTTCCTGCTGGGTCCAAAAACAACACATAAAACTCTGAGGTCATAAACGGTTATTGAGTCGAGCGCTGTCAGTAAACCCGGCCAATTAAACATGAGTGGAAGACAAACTGGTCACTTCCTGAGTAGGCGGGAATTAAGGGCTCGGCTCTTCCAATTGGGACTTTCACGGGCGTTTATACAAGCCTATCAAAGCTGAAGCACGTTTTACTATGGCAGCGGCGCTTCAAAGAGCGAGTAGTTGAACCCATGTCCAGGCCAAGTCCTCTTTATTGCACCACACCGGATTGTTATCAAGTTAACACTGTCCACTGCTACTTTATTCATTATTAATCTGCCTCGCAGCTTGGCTCCAATCAGAGACGGGGGCGTGGAAAGAAGAGAACACAGTAACCTTTGACTCTGGGTGGGTTGAAGGGACCAAGTGAGGCCTAAGGACTGCCTACAATAAGCAACATGTAGAGCTACAGGGTCAGTGGGAGAATGTGAATGTGTGTGTGTATGAGAGGGGTGTTAAAAAACAGGGCAGCAAGGGCTATCAAAGCAAATAAGGTTCAAGGGGCAAGGGGCAATGGCCGCATGGTTAATGGTATCACTTAAGTAGGCTATTATCTGAGTTATGGTACACTGCCCAGATATGCAAGCTGGGCTTTGCATTGAAGAAAAGCAACCCTCTTTACACCCCATTTTACCCTCACACCACCATAAAGTCATGAAGTACACAAACACACACTGCAGCTACACACACACACACACACACACACTCACCTCAGCTCCCATCAATACTCCACTGACAGCATTTCACGTGGAAGTGTGTGCGCTTTTTTTTTCCCTCTCTACAGGAGCTTCTGCTTCCCCATTAGAGTATTTCAGTCCTCATCTATCTATGCTTGCCAGCAAACAAGTTTCCCAGCTCCCTGGAGCTCTCAGCTTCCTTGTTTTCCTCCAAGTCCCATTTGGGGAATTCCCTCTCTCCGATACGACGCTTCCACGTTAGAGGCGAGTAAAGAAAAAAAACACAGGATGGGTAGAAATGAAGTATGCTCCTTAACATTTAATGGGGCTTCTTTGAGACTTGATACACCAAAGGCTAACGGGATAACTGGCATCATAACTATCCCATCACAGCATACAACAGGAGCACGTATGAGCTCAAAAGAGAGTTCAATAGACCATCTATTGTAAGTTTTGTCGGCTTAATTTTGATCTCCAGTAACGATGGCTTGAAGCACAGACAAGCCCTACTGCTAAGGGGCGGATATGGTCAAAAAAGACTACAGTGGTACATATGATGTGTTGGCTAAAGTGTTTATTGTAGCCTTTTGGAACAGTCAAACTCAAAGGTGGTGTAAAAAAAACAGGCGTCATAGATTTTATGGTGCTGCACTCATTTGTACACCCGATAAGTGAAATAGTTGTAAATAATGAACAAAGAGAGGTGGAAACAGATGGAAAGAGTTCAAATCCTGCGTACTTTCTCACCTCTGCTTTCTTGGCCAAACGCTGCACGAAGTGGGTGTGTTTGTGGGATTGTTATATTCAGAAAATTGTATATTTTGTCGGATACAGCCCCATTATTCTGACATCGCAAAGGTGTGGGGGTTAGAGGTTTCAGACGCTGTTCGACCGCCCAACAAGCGCTTTGGATGAAGCGTACTGATGCCCTCAGGCTATATAACGGGGTTAGGCCGGGGTTATCGCTGAAACACCTCATCCACAGTCAGGTTTATGTGATTCTTGTTTTCATGTGGCAATTTATTTAATTCTATTGTGAACTGGAGTTAAACGTAATATCTGCATTCTTAGCGTACCGGTTGTTGCCTCTCCACAACCTTATTCATATCTTTATTAGAGCAACAACAACCCAACGTAGACCCCTTGGTTTTATCTGAGCTCATTTAGCACCTCTACGCCATAGCTAATTTCCAATCTTCTATTCCTCTGTATTTAATGGAATGAAAGGATCTCAGGAAGCATCCTTTACACTCATTAACTTTTTTACTCATTTAACACAGGCCTCATTAAGCACTGAACAGTGACCCTTCATCTTGAAAAGTGACCCTTTATTTCATCAGCATAAAGTAACATACCGTGCGTTCATGCCCTGAAGCTAACATAGAGCCCCATGTCCAGAGGCCAAATATCCTCTGCTCTAACAATGCATAATAATAACTTTCTTACAGTTCCTGGTTCTGGAAGCAGGCCACCAATGGGGTCAGGCTATTGTCAGCGTGTCAGAATAAAGCATGAAGGCTCAATTTGCCCGCCGACTCATCAAACCCCCCCTTTAGCCACTCATGGGACCAAACGCCATGCAGGCTATGAAAGAGAATTAAGCAGGTATGGTCCAGTTGGGGATATATTAAGTCAAATCTAAACCTCTGCCGACAAGATTGCTATTGTTGTTACGCTAAACAGGTAGCGGCGGGTTCAGTTCTGTCGCCCAAGGACGGGTTGGCAGGCTCGGCGGGGCGATGGAGAGTGGTGGAGAGATATTGAGAGGAAGGGAAAAGTGCCTTAGGTCCGATAAAATAAACAAGAGAAAAGGTGCTCTGAGCAGGAAGGAGACAAGCTTCTCTCATTGCCTATGCTGGCTGGAAGGTGCTGGGGATTTATCCTTAGGTGAAGGGAAAAACAAATTTATATCTTATATCGGATTGGTGCCGTCTGTGGTTTTGTTAGTATGGACTTTGAGAGCTCCAGTAGATGGACACAGTCAGGGATAATGTCAGTGGTATTAAGTTTTAAAAGGGTAGTTCAGACTTTTTGATATAGGACGTATTTACTGTATTACTTTACTTTTTTTTTTCCTTTCAACTTATGACAGTGATAATTATTTGCTGTATTTACTGCTGAAATGATTCATCTATTAATCGAGCAGTCTATAATCACTGTGTGAATGTCTTTCAAACTATTGTTTGAACAAAACAAGAAATTCAAAGATGTAACTTTGGGCTCAGGGGACTTGTGATGTGGCATGTGGAATTTTTTTACTATTTTCAGATGTGTTACAAGCATTTTTACCCCTTTAACGATTACAGGGGTACTTTGCTGCTTTCCAACCAGGTTTGTGTCATTACAATGTGGCTAGTTTAGGCAAATGAACAATGTGTTGCCTGCTTCCAGAGCTCCCTGCTATGGAAACAAAAGTCCCTCACAAAAGTCTACTTGATGAAAAGAAACATCTCATCGAGGGCTGTTATACTTTTTTCTGTATTCCCACCGTGAGGAAACTATCTTAATGATTTATGGTTGGAATAAGACATTCATGGCTACCTATATTAGAAAGAATACAGTGCTGAGGCCACCAACCGATGTGGATAGCAGCACAGTGCATCGTTGTGGGTTGTAGGTTTTCTACCTTTTGAGCAAAAGAGAATGCCACAGCGTTTTTTCTCTGCTTTCACTGTTTGTGTAGCATCAATTTCAAAACAATTTGTGCCTTTCTACTGCATAGACAGCTCAGTTTTCTTAAAAAAAGACCATCTTTGCAGTGACGAAGCACAGTGAAAAAACCACAGTGGACGTTCATTTAGGCTGCACATCTCCTGGTTGGAGATAACTTGTAAGCTGTGAGCTGACCGGACATTGTGAACATAGTAAAGTGATTCAGGTTAACATGTTCAGAGGGTAGGGTTCTTTACTTCTCTGTTGTGGCTTAAAATCTTTTCGTCAAACTGGCCCCATTTGCGGTTGTTCATTTCTGACAAGCTGAGGACTCGCTGGGATAAAAGTCATATTGTTAAGGAGAAAAAAAATCACATTGTCTCAGCATTATGAAAATCAATTTGCCAGAGGGATACTGAGAGACTTGAATCAGCAATGAACCCAGTGCTTAGCCCTCTGTGGTCCCTCTAGTCCCCCCCCCTCCTCTTCTTATTGCCCCCTTCTTAAGTCCCCCTGGAGGCGGAAACAAATGCCTTTCAATGAGCCAACCTCGGACAGAGCGGTGCACCCACAGGTCCCTGCTCTTTCACCTACCTAATGCAGTCTGCATTGTATGGGACAGTTAACCCCCCCCCCTTCCTTTTCACCAATACAGCTCCCAGTCATGTTGCTTCAGTATATGCTACTAATGACACTAACACATGAGTGACAGTATCAAATCTAATCGACAACAATCCGGACATAAAGTCGCTGTGTTAGCTGTGATGTCGGGGAATGATCTATGGAGCAGAAAAAAATAAAATTCTAATGAATTAGAAATCACTATGGCCGTACCTGTGAAGTGACTCTCTCAGGCTTCACCTCTCTCTTCATTTGTGCCTGTCAGCAACAGTGGAAGCAGGCGCAGCACATAATGTGTGTGTGTTGTTGCTGCTGCTGTCTCTGTCTGTATCAATGCACGCGTGTGAACCTCGTTTACATTCAGTGCACTTTTGCACCCCTTGGCTAATTACACACAGGGTTTGTTTGGTGGTGGAGGGAGGATGTGGGGAGTGGAGGGGCATGTCAACCTTTCTTGTTTATGATAAAGTGACAGGAAATCATTGGGGGGTCAAGTACCCCCCCCTCCAACCCTCCACTGCCCCGAAAAATCCTGCAGCAGTACAGAAGGTGCCTGTGTGGGAAGCCTCCCCTTTAATGAGACCATTAAAGGGCCCGTCTCCCCGTCAATAGATTTCTCTCATTCTTTCTCTGACAAATTTGAATTAATAATTCAGTGCCAAGCGCCTGGGGATGTATATTTTCAGCATGAAGGACAGTTAATCCATAGCGTCACCCCCCCCCCTCTCTCTCTCTCTCTTACTCCTTCCTCTTTTCTGCACTCTCTTATTTTACATCTACCCCACTCTCACCCTCCTCCTTTGCTTATTTCTCATTTGATGATGGAAGCCAGCAGGTAGAGGGTGCCGCATCTTCTCCACACCTTCTTTTAACTTTTTTGTTCTCTGTGTGATTTCCGTCCCCTATCATATGCTTAGTGGAGTCAACTTGAGTGAAAATTGGGGTTTCATTTATTCAAAAGTATTGGATGACGGTGGCCGTTCCCTCCTCCCCCCTCAGGGCTAATGTAAGATGACATGTTTGCACACGGCCTCTCGAAGCTGGACTTGATTTAGAGAACTGGGACTTTACTGGAAGCTTCTTCTACATCAGATGTCAGGACTTTCAAATGCATACTACAAGGAAATTAGAGGAAATGACCAATTCTGAGGATAAACCACAAAGACGCTCGCTTAATAAAAAAAAAAGATATTGTGGAGTGTGTTTGTCTGTGGTTGTGGGTGTCTGTTTGTATTCTGCACCCACTGTGGTTTGAGAGTTTTACCAATTTTATTGGAAGAACTTCAAGAGACAAAGTGGGCCTGTTTCAGTGTGCTCTTGCGTCCTCCATTACACATCTGGCTCAATTCCTAACTGTAAAAGTAAATCTCCAAAAACAACAGAGCATGAAGAGAATGAAGGAGTAAAGATGGGATGTTTACTTCCCTGAGGATTCATAGGATGGTAGCTTTTATTAACTGTTGCAAAAGAAAGCAGCTTGTGCCCAAACTGCGCCCGAAAAGATAAACACTGCCGTGTCTTCAATATTAACAGTGTACTCATGTAATCAGTGTCAAACTAGCAGCTCATCTTTACGGTGGCTGCTCTCCTTTTCCACTCTGGATATGTTTGTTGCCTCCGGCTTCGTGTGAACAGAAGTATCATCTGTTATTTGGGGATTTGATAACTATTTACAGAGCAAATATTTTCTGATGCTGACTACCCGCGTATTCTCTTTCATCATATGTTTCTTTGCGGACAGTGGACAGTATATTTTATTTATTTATTTTTGTAGGTTGTTGGGTTTGCTGCAGAATTTGCAAGCTTACAATGTAATGCCAGCAGTAGCTATTGATATTAGGTGGCACTAAAGCATAACTTTACTCTTAAGGCAGCTCACACAGACCAAAAGCTGGCATGACAAATCTGTCTGGCAGTGCTCAGGTGTATTCCTTGACATTACACACAATCTTCTGATATATATATGAGTGTGTCCACTGAAGGAAGAGTGTGTTGGCTCTCTGACCTTCATTTCAAACATTCGCCAGCAGCTCTAAAGGTTTATATTGCACTACCGTTTTTTTTTTTATTATCTTTTCTTTTAAATGCAGTATAAGGCACAGCTACGCTCAACACGTGTGTGTCTTTGTGTGTAAGACAGTGGACTCCCAGGGCTTTGTTGCTTAAAATATCCTTCAGGACAAGAACGGAGAGACAAGTAAGGAGCTGTGATGGTTGAGGAGTGTGTGGGGGGGTGGGGGGTCACAGAGTGGGTGGGGGCTCAATGTAGACAGAAAGAGAGGGAGAGAGAGCGAGGAAGGGTGGGAGAACAAGAGACAGCGAGCCAGAGCACCTGTTGGATCATCTGTGCTTTAAAACGTTTAATCACTGTCTCTGGTTACGCACACATACACGCCACAGCATGCACACACACATCACCTTAAAGCTCCGCTGTTCCCTGCCCTGCCAGAAGTATCTTGTAACCACATTGTCCGAAGACACACGAACACACACACGCACACACACACACACACACACAGAAGCTCAAAGAGCAAAGGGAAGAGGGTGTATAATCTTATAGCAGCCACCTGACTACCATATAGCTTACCACCACCATAGTTTAAACACATGCCTCTGCACTGTACACATTCAAAGAGGAACACAATGGCTGACAAGCCACATGCCGGGCAGTACTGTGATGCCAGTGGGCTCCATTTGTGATATCAGGGCGGTAGGTGAATGTAGAGGATTATTTTTACTTCTACTCTAATCATCAACTTTTCAAGCTCACACGCTCACAAGGGTAGAGTCTGTTGGCAAAATCCAATGAAGAGTTTCATTCCAAAAACAACTCAATTTTTAACATTTTAAAGCCACAAAGCGACAAATTTAAATCACAGTAGTATCCTGAGTGGGCATTAAGTCTTTTTAAATAGCTTACTGTGAAATCCCTTTTATCTCGCGCAGCTATGGCAACTCTGAGTTCAAGCCACACCTTTGTCTTTTACATTTTACGTATAGTAATGATTGTCCAATGTGTAGCACTAATGACACATCATGAGCTAAAGTGGCCATAAATGTCAGGTCATAAAGATTTGTCTTTGCTTCGGAAACAACAATCGCAGCTTTAACACTGTAGCTACTACTGAGACACTGATTGAAGGAGAGGACTGTCATTCGCATTTACAACTTTACAAATGATTGACAAGGCGGGTGTGTAAAACTGGGGGTCCATCTGATTGCATTAGTGTTTTTGAACATTTGGCCCGTGACACACTTCAAGACTGAGAAGCCACCACCACCTACTATTTGGCTAAATCCTATGTTGTGTGTGATTACATGAGTGTCCGAGTGTGTGTATATATATATTTATATTTAGCTGTGCATGTGTATGTACACACATGTATGTGTGTGTGTGTGTGTGTGTGTGTCATTGAGGCCTTCCTAGAATGCCTGAGAGCAAAAAAAAAGGAAAAATAAAGCAACCAAGAAAGAGTGATCACGAGGTGAGAGAGCTCCATGGGGAGGGTTGTGTAACTCTTTGCTGCTGTTTGTATGTAATGTTTAAGTAAGGTAGAGACAAGCGGTCTGATCAATACGAAGCATGATTGTGGCAGTTGTTCTTTCCCTGCTGTCACGTAACACTACAGACCACACACACACACACACATACACACACACACAGGCATGCAGTCATCATCTCGCAGCACTGTTGTAAATCCACAGCTTGTGAGTGAAACATTGATGCTCTTTTGGTCACTAGAATCAGCTCAGATTTGTTGAGGCTCAGGCTTGTCTTGCTTTATTCACAGTGCTCTTGTTTTTGACTCAAGAAACTGTTCTAAGTGTTTAAAATGGCTTAAAAAACGGACTAATAGTGCGTTCCGTGTTGCAGAATAAAAGTAAATAAGTCCTCTACACAAATTATTAAGCTTCATGAAATCACAGCCAGGGATGGATGATAGATGATATTCAGTCAACAGAGCATTCAAATCATGAGTGGGGTTTTCTGCAGCACTCCAATGTATTCACAATTTGTTCTCTGAGTCTGTTTTTCCTCGACTAATGTGAGCCTGTTCTCCGCAGGGCCCTGCATAGCCCAGGCCTGTCCTCCCTACCCCAAACAGACATCCCTCAGCCTTTAATTGGAGAGGAGTAGCAACCTAGCTTGTACAGCACTGGGACCTGAGCTGTGGCCACTGAGAATGCATTAGCATTAGCATTGCAGCAGACCGACCTGTACATAATGATAACCTCAAGCTCTGGCCACTGGGATCAGCCCCTCCTCACACACACACACACACACACACACACACACACACACATGAACACACACACAAATGTACACCAGTGCACACTCCCCGCCCCCCACCCTCCCCTGTACACGCAGTCACGTAAACAAGCAAGTGTAATGCAGCACCAGCAGTGAGCTGCTCGACGACTGGGGGAGGAGGGGGAAAAAAAATCAGTTGCCGCCGTTCGGCTGAAAACTGTATGTAATGAACTTCAGTTCCATTGATCGGGACTGAGAGTACAGGACCGGGGGCTGTTTGTCCCAGAAGGGCTGCCGTACCGCTGCTCAGTAGCCCCTCATAAATGTTTGAGAGGCCTCGGCCGCTGTAGATCCACACTACCTGGGTTACAACACACATGCATCCAGGTTGATGCTTATGATGGATGGATGGCTGGTCAGTGGTGGTGGTTGAAGGGATCGATTGTTATTTTAGCGTGATGACATTTAGGTTTTCTACTGTATGTGTGTTTTTGTGGCTGAGAACTGGAGATATGCCTTGTATATGTGGAAAAAACTATTCAGCAGGAGAAGTTTAGATAAAAAAAACTTCTCTGTCAGTCTTGTGTGTACACTTCCTGTCCAGGCAACAAGACCGATATTTGCAAGCATAGACTAATTTGTTTGGCAAGTTATACCCTCTTTTACTCTTGGGCCCTCAACTGGCCCCTGAAACCACCTATATTCGGCACACATGATTGATATTACTGCAGATATCACTTAGAAAACACCTGGTGTGCCGGCCGGACCATACGTGCCTCCTTTTGACTGCTAAGTACCAGCTGGCAGGAGGTCCTCTGCGTTATGCAGTCGGTAATAAAAGTTGAACATTGATTTTCTGTAGCAGCTTGTAACTGTTAATGTTGAGACATCAATAGCCAAAGCAAAGCGCTGGTGCCTTAATAGGAGACCGAGAATGTGGAGGGCGCGAGCAGAGGCTGACTCTAAATCACAGAATCTATCCCTGCCGATCGATAGGACAGTAACTGCAAGTGTCCCTCTGCTTTCCTAATGTTTTATAATAAACTGACAGCCTGTAATAAGGCCAAAGGAGAGGGAGAATGAGAGGGAGGGAGGAGGGGAGAGATGGAGGGCAACAGTTTCTCTATAGCTTGCCCATCTTAAATCACCCCACATGGGAGTGTAGGAGAAGAGCAGAGGAGGACGTAGCAGGGAGGAAAAGGTTTTTTTCTTTAGTAAAAAAAAACTTTTACAGGAGCATTTGTCTGCTTGTACTCACTGCTACGGCAGTTAGAAGGTGTATTGATGGAGGGGAGCAGAAGTTTAGGGGATATGTCCTGTATTGCTTTGGCGGGGCACTGAGTTAAAGTGTGTATTAAATCCTACTGCCACCATGCAGATGTCACCATGTTCAGGTAGGAGTGGAGGGCTGGGCTGCACGTGTTTAGACTGTTACTGGGTGTGGATACTGTCGAAATTCATAAAGAGATTGGTACTCTTGTAACACTGTTGGTAGATGGTAAGAGAATTCGCTACTGCATTGCCACTTTGTTGGCCCAACCCTGCTGAAGCAGCACTCTGCTTTGGATTTATATTAGTTGTGCACTGAACAAAAAAGTATCGTTATTCCATTTTTTGGTTGCTGGTTCTCAATGTTTTGTAATCAGAACATTTAAAGAGTTTACAGAGCTACAATATAAAATATATTACTACATTTGAAAGCCAGGTCCCTTCCGTTTTGATACACATGAGCAATGAGAAAAACTTTATTCCACCGTGCTAAGATGCACAAATATCAACATTTAGACGATTAAAGATGTTGGGGGGGATCAGGTGGTTTCACATTAAAGTCTCTCTGGACTATAGAAAATGTACTGTATAGATAATGAAGGAAAATGATAGCTAGAAGTCTGCTGTCTGTTGTTTCATCCCCATAATATGTTTAATTATGGTAACAGCCGTAGAACTCTGTAGTAGACCGTGCTCCCAATCTACCATCCCCTGCGAAGAGCAATCATATGGGTTTTGTCTTATCACTTATTTATTCACTTAAGTGTTAAATACTGGTGTCTGTCAATTTACAAATCCCTATTTAAACAAACCCTCCCTATTTTGTTGCTTTACTTTCTGATAACTGGCCTTGTCTTGAGTCAGATAAACTACGGTGTCAATGTCATTACCATATAAATCCTTGTAAGAATGTGATAAGACCTAAAAGTGGAAGAAAAGAAGGCAAGCTTGAGCTGTAAATTAGAGAGATAGTTTGGAAATAATCTGGGAAATGTCAAAATCCATGTGGAAACTACCATTCCATCTCAGGGGGGAGTCAGGTCAGGGTCAATCAGGGGCAAGAGGTAGCGATCCTCAATATCCCTGCCACCACCACCACAGCTCACCGCAACAGCTGCTTAATGACAACAGCCTGCAGTATTGCCAGGTAATAGTGGTGGGCTGGAGACCTGGAGCTTTTATTGCTTGATAAAGTCTGAAAGCCTTTTAGGCAGCCTCATTATATGGAATTCCCTACAAAGTGGCGGCCGGCGTCAGGAGCCGACTGCACGCTATGTTAGATTTCTTAGGCTAAAATTGACAGAAAATAGGCAGAAGTATTAGGTTCATTGCTTTAGGGCACACTCCCACCTGCTCCTGATAAGATGAAAGAAAATGAAAGAAAAGTCAGGACACTCAAACATGATTAGCTGAGTCTGGCTCTTCTGTTGGGGACAAAGTTTGAGCGCATTTTTTTTTTGTTTGTTTCCTGCGTCACAGTGATACCTGGCAGAAGCTGATGGGGGTAAAAAGATTTGTTTGAAAGATGAGAGTCCAATGCTTTTCAATCAGCACGTGTTTGCCGAGCACTTCGCCAAGTTTGAAAACAGAGTGATGAAAAAGCACTAGATGCAGTCGCCCTGTGCATGGATTCCACTTTATGAACCTTATACATACGTTTATAGTCTTAGCCCCACTGCAATCACCGCTACTGTATTTTCCATTACCGCTGTCATTGCAGCAATCCAGTCACTGCGTTCGTAATTTGTGCGAGTTGCAAACACAAGTCAAGCATAGTGGCAGCACGCCTGTACACACACACACACACACACACACACACACACACACACACACACACACACACACACACTATGACGCATTAGTTGCACATTTCATGCACATGCGTCATACAGTATCCGGGTCTTGTCTTGTGAACTTCTAGTGTGGCAGAAATTGCATCAAAATTAAAAATACTCCACATATGAAATTGCATACGGGCTAAAACATTTAACGCGTGAAATGTCTGCAAACCACATATATCTACTGTTTTCACATGTGACTTTATCTCAGATGAAAAGAGGATTTTTTATATCCAGTAAAGTCCTAATACAGCACACACACACACACACTGCCCTCACTTGTGATGGTTGGTGTAATGTCCTCACAACAGGTCTTGGCCTTAAATGCATGTGTTATTCATAGGGACCCAATGTTGGCCCCAGGTGGGACGCCAGTCCCGACAACATGAATAGATTTTTGTTCCCACAGCAGTAGATACACTGCATTTGTGCTATTATATTGTAAATAATCACATGTACTACCTGATAGCAGCCTTGGGAGACGTAGAGGCAGGTAGTGTTTTTGTTTATGCCTGTCATATCTGCTGTTTCGACGAGTTTCTGTAAATTATTTGTACTTATTCATTCTGTGGTTGGCACCGGTGCTTACATTACAGGTTAAATTGACTAACTTACATTTTGTATGTCAATTTAGCTGTGTTCCTGTTAGGCAAGACTGCCTTAATCTAGGAAAAAAAAACATGCTTTACTGGCTGCTACTACATGATGTTTCCTCGTCCCTCTTAAAAGCAGGAAATGACAATCACATTTCATGCTGACTCAAGCTTTCCCGTAGGCCAGAGACTAACAACCCATACACACACTAACCGTACCTTTATACATGTATTGATCAGGTCAAAGGTACAGACAATGACTCTATTCTGTTGACTTACAGCCCAGGTAAAAGCTTGGGTCCCACACAGCAAAAAAGGAAGGAAAAAAACATCCCTATTATGTTGCTTTTAATTAAGTTGTAAAGCGTTGTTCCTGTTATATGCTCCATTATTTGGCCCCTACATCAGTCTCAATGGGTATAAATATTGAACCGTCGCTGCCTCCTGATGTTAATCAATCCCCGACCGAATTCTAAATGATTTGGTTCGTTTCAGGAAATGAATATTTGCCAGGCTTTATGGGGGGAGGGTGGGGTGGTGTGCATGAATTAGCCAGCTCCCTTGCTCGCTGGCCAGGGATCAGGGCATTGATTCTTTGCAGCCTCGGCTTTTGCTTAATTAGGACGTACCTGTCTGGGAATTATGTGGGTTTTTTTCTCTCATTGGTGTGGAGAGACAAATATGACAGAGAAATAGAGAGAAAATACTTGTTTTTTTTTTTTTTCCCCATCAAGGTTAATCACATTTTCTGTGTTTGTGTTGTCAGCAGATTGGTGTCTGACCTCGTGCTGCACAAAACAGAGAAAAGTATGCCGTCGGTGTGTGGTGCACCAAACATGCTAATGAGAAACATATCCTAGCAGGCGCCTACCAGCAAAGGTAAATGGAGAGGTGGATTAAACCAATACAGAAAAGAGAGAGCCAGAAAAAAAATCAATGTGGTGTTTTTGTGACACATTTTCGCTTGTTTTCAATAAAAATCACCCCATTTGATTTTTTTTTCCAGAATTCATGTCCATACAATTTCAAATGAACATCTTAATAATGACTCATTCCAAAGACACGCCACTTGTTACAGAGAAAAAAAAAAGTAGACTAGTGAAATTATCTCAGCCTTATATTAGACTTGTTTTCAGTTGTTTTAGAGCAAAGTACAGATGGAGCCTTAACACAAGTTTAAATGACTGTAGTTAAGACATTTTAAGGAAGGAAGGGGGTGGAGGAAAAGTTAAGGGAGGGAGGAAAAGAGATGAATGGCGGCTCAGATGTGGATAAAGATAAATGAGGAGCAGTTGAGGTAAATGTGAGGATGGAGTTGTGATAGATCGCGGCATACAAAGACGAATGTGAAAAAAAGAGAGAGAAAGGGCAGAGCAATGAGAGGGAGAGACAATGCAGAGGGGCTGGATGGATGGTGAGCGATGGCTGGTGGGAGGGAATGGATGGGTGGGTGTCTCTAAACTCACACCTCAGAACCTGACTAATCACTTGACAGATGGCTAATGTGGTGCTGAGGCAGCTCTTGAATCACTGGCTGTCTTGGTTTCTTATGAACGGAGAACACTTCTGATTTCTGATCACTGACCTAGGAATAAAGAACAGCCAGTATTTATTTCATTAATTGGCTATATTTTGTGAAAATTGATTCCTAACCTGTTATCCTGAGATAAACTTAATGGTAGGTATCTTTCTGTTTAATCCATACAAGAATCATTTGTCTGTTTTGGGTAGTTGATGCTAGAGCTGCAACTATTACTCTGCAGTTCCAGCTTAAAAAATGTGAATATTTGCAGGTTTTCTTTGTCTTCAGTGATATTGAACTAAATACCTTTAGGTTTAGGACTGTTGGTTGGACAAAACAAACAATTTAAATACATCAACTTGGGCTTTTGGATACCGGCATGCCCATTATTTATTTCATTCCGACTCAGACTCATGATGTCTCGGACCACATTAACTGATTCATTGAGGAAATAATCAACAAATGAATCAATGGCAGATTAAATAAACATGCATATCATTATGGATCAGTGTTTTTTCAGAGACTGGGCTCCCAAACTAAAGATGGAATCGCTTACAGCACCGCAATCCATAAAATTAATGGATAATACAGTTTTTCATTTTCACCAGTTCCTTCATTCAAAGCAGCATCAGGCAAATTCAGTTGAAATAGTTGATAATACTACCAATTTCTTTAAATAAACCTCCATTACAGAGGAATCAAACACGAGCCTAAATGCTCCACATTTGATCAACTTCTCACTGGCTTGTTCCTCCTAAAGGCTTCAATATGGCAGCGTTATTTAGGGCTGTGTCCACAAATCTGCTCTCTCCGCTGGGAGCATTTACCACCCCGCGCTGGTCTGGCAGCTACTCTGGCTCTCCTCTTGGCTGACAAGGACTGGCAGCGCCTGTCTCACCCAATTACACCTGATGGGGTCTGACCTGTGGAGCTAGGTTAACTGGTTGTTGGCTGAACACTCCCTGACCTCTCTCACCGCGTCTGCTTTGCCAGTATGGAAAGTGTCTGTGTAGGCATACATCTGGTTGAGCAGGTTTCAAGCAGCACAATATCACTATAACTTGCTCGTTTTAGGAAGCACATGCTCCTCCGTAACTTTAGATCTGGCAGATGCCTGAGTGCAAACTGAGATTTCTTCTACCAGTCTACAGTTTGGATTAAATCCTCCTAAAGTGGGGAGAACAGAATCTTTTTTCACTTTCCACGGCCTGAATTTGAACTTGTGACCCACTTGTGTCCCTGGGCTTCCATGTCACCTGGTCATATATAAAACAACCTGTCAGTCTTTCTATTAAGCCTTTAAGCCTTTTAAAGGAAATCAAAGGCCCATTAACAGTATTCTGAGACCACACAACAACTAGTAATAATCCTTTACTGAACTCTGACCCAGGCAGCACTCACTCTCTCTCGCTCTCTCTCTCTCTCTCTCTCTGTCGTTTCGTGTGCTTCTTGCTCAACGGCCAACACACACACAATCATTGCTCGAAGTCTTACAAACACTTAAGAGATCAATGCTCTTAGAGTGATAATCTCCTCCTTGATAGAGGGTGAAAGCCTTCACTTAAGACAAGCAAAGGGTGACTGGGGACAGAGAGAGAGAGAGAGAGAGAGAGCGACAGAAAGGGGTAGATAGTGAGGGAAAGTTTAAAAATAAGGAATAAAGTTTAAAAAAAAAAAAAGGATGTCTAACCCTGAGAGCAAATACACACACACACACACACACACACACAGAGATCAGGACAAGTGTCTCGTCTCACCTGGAGTGACATCTATATCCCTGTGTTTATCGACAACTGGCTTAACTAACAGCTCCTCTGGCAGGGAGGTGGTGACTGATTGTCCATCCACAGATTGAGAGAGAGGGAGGGTTGTAGATAGAGGGAGAAATACTAAGACACAAGAGAGTGATAGGGAAAGAAAAACAGACAGGGAGAAATAGGAAGAAATACAGACTGCACCACTACCACCATAGCTCACAGGGTAGAATATTAGTTGTAGTGGTGATACTGGTAATGCCTATGTATACTGTATATGCATATATACATATACATATATATTTAAGGCTAGAGAAAGATCATGGTTGCAGTTAATTAAGAGGCAGAGGTCCATATGGGGATGCAAGTATGATGTTTTAGTTCAGCAGTCAGTTCAGAGCTACTGTCGTGCCTCATTTCACTACAATCCTTATTAATTGGCTCTGCTTGTAGTTCAAATGAAGCTGTGTGAACATACACACGGATGCGTGAATACTGCTTTCTCATTGCTGCACACATTATGCAGTTTCCCTCTGGTAAATGTATGTATCTCCACCTTCTAACAGCCAATCACACACACACACACACACACACACACATCTCTGTTCATCTGGGTGTGATATTAATCAGATCAATTCTAAATCTCCTGGCTTTACATTACCCAAGCCTCTCCCCATCCCTCCGCCTCACCCACACCCTCTCCATCCAACGCTGATCCCTTCAGCCATCTCTACGGCATCTGTTTCGGGCTTCTTTTGCGGGAGGCCTAGGCACGCCGGAGAACAGGCACTGCCGGGGGCGATACACATCCCTCAGGTGAGCCTTTCATTATGGATGATGTTTCTGCCAAATTATTTAGACCCTGAGCCCCAGCCTCACCCCTGCCACATACCCCTCGCCCACCCCCACATAAATGAACGTATGCATGCACACAGACATACACACTCCTAAGCCCCATTGCAATCCTCCTCATCCCTCTCTCTTTTTTCTCTGTATCACAAACACCACTAACAAAAACATTAATCCTGCCTGATCACCTCAGTGTGTGTGTGTGTGTGTGTGTGTAGGTACTGTATGTGTGTGCACTTTTGTCTCGCAGTTCATTAGTCCCTCTTTCTTTGTTTAGTGGAGGTAAACAAGTAAAAGTGTGACCCTTTTGAATTACAGATGGATGGAGGGAGGGGAAGCGAAGGATAAGGGGAAATATTCATCATATGTATGCCACTGTTGCTCTCGGTGCCATAGAGGGGCAGGTGGAGCGAATTACCTTAACATTTTCAGCTTCAGTAGTGTAGGATGTTAAAATAGATTTGGCCAAGTGTGTGTGCGTGTGTATTCCTCAGAGGTCATTTGTTGTAGACTTATTAGGAAAGAGACAGAGATGCCAGTCTCCTGGCAATGTCTGACCTCGGCTTAGAGAGCAGAGAGCTTTGGGATCTGAACACACACACACACACACACACACACACAGAGGCACACACACATCAGTGTACCCCTTCGCTTCGTCCCTTAACTCATCTAGCTATTTATCCCTCCACTTCCCTTCCTTCCCAAATCCCATGCTCCCTCTCTCTCTTCCCAGCTTCAGCCCTTTCCCACCTGTCCATCCCAAATGCTTCACACAACCTGCCTTCCCCTCTCTCCCACTTCTTCCTCCTCCCATCTCATCCTTTCCTTCCCCTCTTCCTCCCTCCTCAGTTGATATCTATGCCCTCCAACTCCCGCCTTTCCTTTCCGACCCTCCAAAGCTCAGCCATAGAGAGAAAAAAAACCTTAAAATCCACTTTGAAAAAAAATAATATAACACTCCCATTCCCTTCCAACTCTCCATTCTCACTGTCTCATGCACTTATTTTCACCAAACAAGCTCACCTCTTTTTTCTATGTCCTAAAGCTAAATCATGTCTTTATTCCTTCTCTTTAAATTTCGCATAACGTAATCATGCATCTTTTATCACTTATTGCTTCTAATATTGCTGATCTAGGAAATTATTCTTATTCTACTACTGCTGCCTCCACTGTGCTCCACCGGAGAGCCACAGCTAAATTTTAAAAAGTGTATATTGTCAATAATAATTTTGATCTCCCAACTCTTATTGATGTACCCCCTACCGCCTCTCTCATCAATATTTTGCAGAAGAGGCACAGAAGGATCAGGTGAGCGTGAGTTGCTGCTGGTACTGCCAGTGATTGTTTTTTAACTTATGAAACAGCTAACAGTCAGAACACAGGCTTGTAATGTAAGAAGCAAAAAAATATATGAACCTAAACTTATTAAGTTTGTTTGGTATAAAAGGAAACTTGCATAGTTGTGTGTAAAAACCTTTCTTTCTGTTGGAAGAGCATGATAACTCCCCTCTTTCTATCCCCCCTCACTTTCTCTTTTGTCCCTTCCAGACCACTGGTCCCTTTCCTTCCTCCCCTCCCACCTCCTCTCCTCCACCCCCTCTTTCCCCTATAGAGGTTCTACCAGTACCAGGAACCTGTTTTGCTCCCCCCCTTCCTACTTCCATTTCCTTTCTCTCCCATCCTTCCTGCTTCTCTCTACCGCCTGCATCACTTTGACCCTCATCCTGTACTCTTATCTCGGGAGCAGCAACTTTTGGAGGGGCAGGAACAACAGTCCAGCAAGAGCTGGGAGATAAATAATTGCCCAAGAACTACTTAGGTTCCCCAGATGGCAGGTACAATTCAAATTTACTGTCAGTTTCTGGAAAAAGTCCTGTGGTCTAAAGAGGACATTAGGTTTTTGACGACCTACTAAAGTTGAGGAGGACCATGAGCCACTACCTCCTCTTTTACCTCCTCAAATGTTCAGGTCAGGGCTTTCGGAGACTCACCCAGGCTGAATAAAACCAGGAACTTGAGGCAGACAAACTCCCGTTGGTCCAGCTGCAGGGAGCGTAGCTTGGCCACCAGCTCCTGGGCATGGCTCAGCAGATTGTTGAGGGTGGCTCCTGCCTGTGAAGCAATTACTGCATAGTCCACCTGGAATAAGCAGTGAGAGAGTGATGTAAGGAGATGGTAAACACCAAAGTAGGTCAGATTGGAGTTTAGATGAACAAAACCATTGATTTTCATTGATTCATGGGTGTTGCATTCATCATCCAGATAGCTATTGCAACTTGTAACCAGACTAGCCATCTAAATAGATATGTTTAGATGAAGCAGACTTATGATTCTTTTACTATTTTGCCTTTTCCACCTGGTTTCGCTTTGTCTAACTGTGGATATTTGTCATTTTTTTTATGTAGCTTATCGTTGCCCATTCAAGGGTTCATTCAACCAGCTTGTACTACACAGGACTGTACCCTGAGCACATCACCACCGTGTACTTCAAGTAATGATTTTTTTTTATCATCTTTACCTGCTCTACTTCACTCTCAACACGGAGTCAAAAGCTTTGGTCTGTCTGCCAGAGTGTGAGACAGTAGTGGATGTGTAACAAAGCAGCAAGGAGGGCAGTTAGTTTATGTAGTTTAACAGTTTTTTTTTTATGAAAAGGTGTGAGACTTCACCTCCAACTAACTGGGACTGCCAAAATTGAGTTCTCTTTTTAGATAGATAGATAGATAGATAGATAGATAGATAGATAGATAGATAGATAGATAGATAGATAGATAGATAGATAGATAGATAGATGTGCTTCCTATCTGCAGCTGCAGCACATTTGTCTCAGAGGCAAGTCCTTACCTGTCACTCAAAGTAAGCAGGACCGTATTAAATTTTTATATTTATTGACAATTCATTACCATAATTGACTGTGCTAGGGTTTCCAGGAGAAGGTAGACGTTGCCGTGCGCAGTTCCTAAAGCTCAGGGAGGAAGAAAGTCCCTGTGAGCCCCCATTTGCAATTAAAAACACCTTTGGATTTGGAATTTATTTATCGTGTAAATGGGATGATTGGAGTCTGTTTTTCGTCTGTCTGAAGAAGGAAAGGGCCAAAGTAAATGTTATCAATACGCAATGTTTTCCCTCTCTTCTCCTGTCTTCATCCTCCCTTTTCTTTCTTTTCTTTTTTTATTACACTCCTGTACCTCTCTCCCTAATCATCCTCAACTCCTTTGTCCCTCTCTCTTTTCTTCTTCCCACCTTCGAGACGGTAAGAGTTATGACTTGGTGAAAAGCAGACACTGCCCCCCCTTCCAACGTGTCAATCAATTTACATAAAATCAACTGTGCATGAAATAACTTCATTGAAGGATTGGACTGTTGATGGTGATGCCTTGGGTTATTGCCTTCTAGCCTTAAGTAAAAAGAGAGAGGAAAAAACGCTATAATGTCACTATAGCAGACTTAGCACTAACCCTGGTGACCTGCGTATCAGTCAATCAATCAATAATACTTTATTATCCCTCCTGGAGAGACATGGAGAGTAAATATATGAATAAACCTTCAAATCTCAACCCATCATGAATACGATGAACAATCTTAGCAGAACATTAAAGATGAGTGTGGAGAGAGAGATCGGTTTGATGCGCAGAGGGCTTTGATGTGTGCGGAAAATGGGGGAGGAAAATGTACCTTGTTTGAAAGCACAGAAATCTGTGACTGTTTTTCCATTTCTTCATCATTTGAATTTCATGTACACCAGGAGCGGTGTGCTCTCAAAATATCAGGATTTTTCTTACCAAAAAACTGGCTGCCAAGCTGCAAGGCCTTGCTTAATCATTCAACAGTTCGGTCCTATCTTTGTCAGTTCATTTTTGCATACATTTGTGCAAGTTACACTGTGCGTTTGATCCTATGACAGGATAAAGAACAAGCCTCCTTTCTTCCACTCAAAACTTAAGAAAAAAAAATCAAACACTCATGGCCATTTCTCACTGTCGGTGGTGGCATGACGACACGCAGCAGTTCGGAGTAAGGCAGAAATAAGAGACAGAAATTAGCGAGCGCCGAACATAAGGACAAGAGAAAGAAACATCAGACAGTTAATCTGCTGGTACCGCGGATTTCTTTTCAAAGGTCAGTGTGAGTGCAGCGTGTGACCGACGAGAGCAAAAGACGCTGCTTGATTCAAAGCAAAAATGGAGAAACATCTGTCCAAATTTCCATTTGAGCAAATCTTCTGTCCTAAACTCACATTTTTCTAAATAGGACTGAAATTACGTGCCAGCGTGTGGACATTGAAGTTGTTCTCGACAGAGACTTTATCAACTTAAACGTCTTTTATGATATAAGTGTCCTGATCTGTGTTATTGGGCCAAAATTATTAAAACACGAGAATCTGAGTCATGATTTTTGTCACTGGGCCTGTGTCAGTGTTTGAGTTCTACCCTATTTTACTGCAAAATAACCAAACCGCTGATTATCTGAATGTGTGTGTGTGTGTGTGTGTGTGTGTGTGTGTAGCATTTGCTTTAGGTGATGCTGCTACTGTGTTCTAAATATCCCTGGTGTTATCGCTGTGCTGTCACCCCTGGCCAGGCAGAGAATAATGGGAAATAATGAAGTGTTTCAGAGCCTCACGCTCATACATCCCCCGCCAGTCCCCCACCCCCCCCCAACACCAGCTGTTCATTAACCAAAGTATGCAAACGAAACCACCGTCCTGTGCCTCCCCTGATTATCAGCTCCTCCTCCTCCTCCTTCTCCTAGGTGCTGTGGTCTCTTCAAACTGCCTTGTCCTCTATGCCTCATCATCTCCTCTTAGATACTTTTTTCATATTTCATCTCCTTCTTTCGCCCTTCTTGTCCCCTACCTGCTTGTTTCTACTCCTGTCTTCTTCTTACTTGTGCCCAAATCTTTTATTTCTCATCAGCTTCTCATCCTTCTCCATCCTAGCTCCTTCTCACCCTCTTCCTTTCTTCCTTCTCTTTTCTCAACCTCAACTTCTTTCTCTACCTTTCCTCTTCTAAGTCATCTTTATTCCTTGTTCTTCATCTTGTCTCCATCGATTCATTTTACTCCTTTTCTCCTCTCAACCCCAATCCTTTTCTTTCGCCCTCAGTGACATCTGTACTTCTCCATTTTTTAATTCTTTCTTAACCTTGTCACCTCATTATCACCTCTCTTCAGCATCTAATTAATCAAGATTGGCTGAGTGACACTGTCAGACCAGTGCATGCTGGTAAATCATGTACTTATTTAAGGCAAGTAAACATTTGTCCTAGAACTTCCACCTTGATGCTATTTACTACAGTTTGTACTACTTACCACTAGAAGAACCACATCTTCATTTCCACAGGCAGTACTTCTTCACCTATTCTGAAAATCTACCCCTGACCTTGTCTTCATTCAGAATCAGAGAATTAAAGCTGGGCTTCCCTGTATACAGTGCACTTTGTGTCCACAGTGCCTCGCTTCAATATTTATGCCATCATCTATTGTTGTAAAACATTTTGGTGAAGAGCAATATTTTGGAGAGACAGCCAATCAATAATGTATGACTTCTCATTGCACTGACAGCCATGCCACTGGTCAGAGGAATTTTCATGATGAGCAGTTTCGTGTCTTTGTGTGTGCATGAGATTATGAAAATAACTGACCGCCGCAGAAGTCTTCGCTGCGTGCTCGGGGTTTGTGTGTTCACAGTTTGACAGCATGCTTTGTGAGCGTTAGTATGAAGCAAAAACAGAAAACAGAATCACTGTATGAAGCGTTGAGGACCTGCATTTGGGCTTCAGGCATCAGATCCCACCAACTTCCTCAAAGGCCAGAGTAAAGCAAAATAACACACTTAGCCACATTCTTTATCTGTCCACCCACTCGCTGCTGCATGCGTAACCGAGTGCTTTATTAATTCGCTGTTGGAGCCTTTATGCAATGAGGGAAAAAAAATGCTAAATTGATTATTCTGGTGACATTAGTATATATCTATAAGCATAATGTATTTTTGATTGCATTGAGACTCCTGGCTGAGTGATCAATAAGGCTTTAAGGGAAATGTTCTGGAGGTGTTGCACAGTCCCTTGAGGGACAAGTGATGCATGGTTGGCAGGGTTTTAGAGGAAAAAGGAGAGGGAGAACCAACTCACCTGCTGGCCAGTGACCAATAGGATGGAGCCCTCCTTGGCGTGCATCACCTGCCGGAACACGTGGTCGAGGATGAGCAGCTCACTCCAGCAGTTCTGCAGCAGCTTCATCTGGTCATCCACCTGGCAAAAAAATAAACACATCAGGTAAACCACTTGATTTTCTCCCCCCTGTTTTAAAATAAGACAAGTAAAACTGTTAATGTGTGCTTACGGCTCTTTATTAAATACTACAATAGTCGGGCAATCACATCATACTATACCATCTTTACCAGTCCTTGGATCCATTTGAAATGGGAAACTATATTTACTTGGCATGTATAAATTCAAACATTCAAAAGCATTCACTCAAACACAGGACAGAATCAAGTGTCCCCTCCACAAAACAAAAGTTGAGGCACCATCAGCCTTAGCGGCTTGCGAATATCACAGGCAGCTGTTTTCAAGGTAAGCTTGCTCACAGATCAATCAGTTGCCCACCACAGGTGTAGTTTTTTCAACCTTACACAAAGCTCAAAAGTCCCCTGTACATACTCTAAAGCTTTCTCATGTGAACCTTTCCACACGCAGTTAAGCACTTTGCTACGTGCCTGATTTAACAATGTTGCCAGGTTTATCTGTTTGCCCATTGCCAGCAGTTTCTGAGTGATTCCACAGATGATAATGATTAAATAGCCTTATATTTTTTCTACTGAATGCCAGCCGCTGGCTCCCAGGGACCTGCCAGGTGAGCTTGGGAAGCTGGGGCAGGTCAATCGGTGGTTCTCTACACCAAAACAACCCCCTCCATTGTAAGTAGTCTCTTCCCATGCCTGGCTGTGTTAATCATTACTCCACATAGCCAGACACAGACAAAAAAGGCCACATTGAGAAGGAAAGAATGAGGAAAATGTATGAGAGGTTCTTTCTTTCTCCTCCCTTCCCCCCCTTTTACCATCAACAAACATTGTCCTCTGTGTGGTATCATTGGGAATAATGTGTCTTTCTGGGCACACTGCGGTTTTGTGGTGATGTGAAATACTTTGTTGCCGTGAGTGTGTGAGAACTGTCTGTGACGTTCATCGCCAATGTCACTTGTAGCGTCAAGAATGTGTATTGATGTTATAACTTTGCGACATAGGCAGGTGCAGCACGGATAGGAAAGGAATGTCATTTTATGCTGTCTGGAAATGGTAAAGGACACATTTGTTGAAATTTACAATGACTTTAGGTACTAATTTAATGTCAATGACTGTATATGACACGGCAGTGGTTGGGGCCTTTTCTGAAGTCTATTGCTTGTTGATTTGGATTGTTATGACTGGTGGTTTCGGGGCTGGTGTCAAACAGTGCCTGTTTACCTTTAAGAACAGACATAACAATAGCTGTGCCATAACATTGCTCTGGCAAAGCCAAATCACACACACTTGTTGGAGGACATGAACACTCAGGCCGCACGACTACCGTTGTTTTTGGCCACAGCTGCCATGTGGTAGCTGCTCTGACTGCACTGACCTTATTAAATAACTTAGAATGACTTTAAAAGTGACGATTCAATTCAGATGAAGATGAAAAAACGAATAGAAAGCATTGTCATTACATCATGTTGTTTGATGATATGTGGGCTATGCTTGTGCATTAATATATTAGTTTCATTTGCCAAAATGTCATTCCGAGACAAAGACTTGAGTAGTGAGGGCTAATAAAAAGCAACACCAAATCACAAATATATAGCAAATCCATTGTATTCAACTATGAACGTGGGTATCTGGACCCCAAACACAAGAAATGGATAATTTTCTGTTGTAACCTCTGAAACATGCCATCATTGAGTCATTAAGTATGAAAGTGATAAAACAACATTATTCATGTTTCTGGGCTTTTAGAAGGTCCAAAGTCATTAGGGTTAGTCAAGGTTGTGGCTTCTCGACCATTGTGCCTCTGTCTTGATGACGCTAAGCATGATAAATAAACGGTATGGTGAAATTCTGCAGCAATCCAGTGCTATCCAATCTTGGAACGCCTTACGTCTCCCATTTTTTTTTTTATCAGTGAAATTCAAATGACAACACACAACAAAGCATCTGTGACCTTTTCGAACAATTTTGACAGTCTCCCTCCTCCTCCATCCCACACATCTATTTTTTTTTTTTTGGTCCCACACTGAAGGCGTCTCAAGCACTGGATGAGAAAATTCAAATGCCTTCATTAAAGCCATCATAGAGCAAGAAATGTAGTCAAAGGAGGGAGCTCTCTGTACTCTGCCCCAATCCTCTTCATTTCTCCTTCTACCCTGGAAACAAGTGTAACAGTGTGTATGTGTGTGTGTGGATGGAAGGGTACATGTAAGGCCCAGGCTCTTCAAAGGACCCCTCTGCATGTCAGCGGTGCTGGCAAGTGTCGGGGTCCTCATCAAAGGGCTGTCCTCACTCTGCCTGCCTGGAAGCTCTTCTCTGACAAGAGGCCTGGGTCATCAAAGGGGGGCAGCTCAGAGGGGATGACGGCGGGTGATAGCAGCCTGGACGAGGGCTGGGGACACCCGCCTGGAAGAGGGGGAATGGTGACAGACAGACAGGCGTGAGGGTGGGCCAGGGGTTGGGGTTCAGTTCGCTGACCTTTTAAGTGCCAGCGACACGAGCTGTTTCCCTGACAAGCTCTTCCTTTGCTCTGTCAAAGGAGCAACGCTCATGGCGCCTGATCTTACAAGATCTGCTGCCTGCTCTCCCAGATAATATGAACTTTCTGACATGGAGTCGACATGGATCGCTTCGTCTTGTGTTTTCACGCAAGCAAGTCTTGAATACTATCTCTATGGAGAGGAACTGCAGTCACTATAGTCATTAAAACATTGGCTGATTTCCACTGGCTGATTACAACCTGTCTCAATATGACACTGCAAAGTTCACATGAGCAGTTTTTTTTTTAACTCACCAGGAGCAATAAAACAGAGCATTATTTGATTGGTTAATTCTTATCTGACATGGTCATGGAAAGTTAAGATAACACTGCCAGTTGCTAATTTACCAGCATTGTCAACTTAGTAGGAAATTAATCTGTTGTTGGGAGTTTTTCCACTTTCTCATCTGCTATCACTGGTTACTATTTTCTTACAAATGAATCATGATATGATACTTCTGTGTTATTTATGACAGGTGAAGCAAATTGCATCATCATCGAATTTTGTAAAATTTATAACTCTGGACATCAAAATAGCAATATGGAAAGTCAGGATGCGGTAGCTGGATAAGTAGTTGTAAAGCTTCTTTCAATTCTACACCAAAGAATGGAGGCTGAAGTGAGTGAGTGAACATCCTGACTTTTGGACTATTTAAAAGTAAAAAATTATTTTATTAGCGAATAGAATTCAAAATACATTAGTTAACGTACATTATACAGTATCATACTGAATCTGCGACTCAATATAGGACCAAAATGTTTTCCATGGTCCAGATTATTTTTTCGTATTTTCATGCAACAACACCAGTTGCCTCTAAAACACAAATTAAACCAGCATTAACTTTATTCTTCCAGTCCAACCTATTTATTTAGTTCCTACACATGAGCACCTCTTTATGTCACTGGATAGACAAACCTAATTAAGGAGGATAGGCTATAAAAGCTGTACCTTTTCACTGTGGATTGATGTATTACAGCACATTTACTGCCTTAAAAAGACAGAAATATAAAAATCAATGACAAAGTTCAAAGTTTTCATTTCTCCAGTTTTCATTTGCCTTGCTGAATGAAATTCAATTTGCTAAATAGAGAATTTTAGACATTTAATTCTGCAAGTGAATTACTTTGAAGGTGAAGGAGAGACGTTTCCTTTTTTAAAAAGATAATACTGGATTTTCCCTCTTTTAATTTCCAGGAGCAGCACGCTCAAGGTTGTGAAAACAGTGGGTTACACTGGCTGCTACAGTACACGGACAAAATAAAAACCAGGCATTGCCGCTAAATGCTTTTCATAGCCTCATATTGTTAGTCTTTGTATGCTCATTGTAAACTTGCAAACCAACCAAATACGCTGCCAATGAACATTGGTATTTCTCTTTCTCAAACATGAGGCCTTTGTTTTGTTCTCAAAATGCATACTAGTGACTAAACCTTACTCTGAAATAGTTTATTGTGTAAAGATTAGCTGGTCATGACCTGATGTGAAAATGACACGTAATCTGTTTGTGCTTGAAAAATATAATGTGGTCTTATGAGAGAAACTGCACACATTTAGTTGCATTGTAAAAAAGCAGCATAAGTAAAGGAGTTTTTTTTACTTTTGCTTCCACTGTACACATTTGGACAATCCCAAGTTTCTACCTGTCCTTGGATGGAGCAAAACTCATTATAAGGATTTAGCTTCTGAGGTTCACACTGATGCAGAAAACACACTCCCCAGAAATCGCTTCAAACTGGCCTCAAAATCCACATTTAAGGCTACTTTTCAAGGTGTGATCTATTTAATATTTTAATATCATCACCAGTGTTTGGTTAAAAAAAATGAGAGAAATTCCAAGCAGGAACTTCTACTTGCAGCAGCCAGCAATGAAAAATACATATCCTCCAAGAAACCAATTTAACACCTTTATGATCGTTCAGGCGAGTGGGATCAATGCCAGGATCAATCGCTTAGCCCATAGCTTTTGTTCAAAACCACTGCCTAAGATTAATGGGATTTTCCAGAGAGAGAGGTAGAAAAAGAAAGAGAGCGTGGGTGAGAGGGGGAATGAAAGTGCCAGACAGGGAATGAGAGAATGAGAAAAGACTTGGGGGAAATTGAGAAAATAAAACATAGTGATTAAGAGCAGATATTCCCTCCATTTCTGGGCAAATGTAAATTAATTGGAAATGGAGCATTCAGACGCTCACTGACAAAAGTAATGTTTATTCATAGCCCCCTGCTAAGAGTAGAGCAATTATCATGGTGTGTTGAGTCAAAACAGGCCAATGTAGTAGAATCTTTTCCCCCTTTCTTGTGGCTGGGTTTTGGTCTAGTGCCACGAGCATTGTTAAGCTTCGTACGGTACGGCAGGCTTTAACGAGAGTACACAGCTGGATCTGATTTTAATAAGTAGTTCCATTTTTGATGTGGCCTAATGAACAGATTAATGGAATCTCCTTCTGTGGAGCCTTAATGAATGGAGAGAATCATGCTATTTTTTTTACATGGGGGGAGAACACACACACACACACACACACACAGGCCGTGAGTTTATCTGCCTCAAACGACTTGTACATAAACAATAGCTGTGCCTCCATCTTTCCATCTCTCTATGCTGGACAAGAATCAATGCTGTCTCGAAGTACTACAGGTGAGGTTTGAAGCTGACATCAATGCTCGTGCGTCTCTAGCAGCCATCCTTTGGTGCAGTCCTGTCTTGGCATCTGTTCGCCTTGAGCCAAACAGGCCCTGTATTCACCTGGGAACAGGCATTAATTCACCTAGAACAGCGCCTGTTGTTCTCAGAGTGTTGCAAACACTTAATTATGTCGTGCTTGAATGGTCTGTACTGTAGCTCATTTCCAGTTTAGTTTGGTAATTTAATTGAAAAGAGTCTCAGTGTGGGGTTCGCCAACGATACGATTTTATTCAACTAATTGGTCATCAATGTATCACAAATCATGGAGAGGTTGATACTTTTTCCTGTGGAAGCAAATGCAACCCTGCTGACCTCAGAACAAATATTACTACCGGTCTGATTATTTCTTTACAACCCTTCCTATTGTCTTACAAAGAAGGCAAAAAAAAAAAAAAAAAAAAGGTCACCACTGACTCAGTATCTTGTTCTAAGTGAAACAGCAAATGCGTCTTGAATCCCACTGCAAATCATTTTTGGCAGCCATAACTTTCAAAAGCCACAAATAGAGTTACATCCATCAGAAAAAGATAACAGAGTGAGTGACAAAATCCTCAGGATGTTCCAGCTATGTGACCTGGGGGGAGGGGAGAGGTGGCCTTTGGGTGCCCATGTCCTAAACTATGTCCTACTCCTCTCTACACACTGCACAAGTGGATGAGACTAAAAAGTGTCACCCCCACTCAAACAAGCTCTTGTTTATCATGGCATACAGTTCACATGGGCCTTGATCCGACGGTTGGCGGGATGATAAGAATGCTGGGAAAAAGAGCAGGTGGCCGGTGGTGCTGCTAGTCGTGGAAGAGGGGGCCTGAAGAGAGGAATGATAATACTAAAGATAATATACTGAATGACTAGCTTTAGCAAAGCTGAGTTTGTCAACCAGCAGACAAGGCTGAAGATTAAACCTACCGGTATCTGTTATTTACCAGTTGGTTACCTGCCATTTTGCCCGTCCATGTAGCTTAATTTTAGGTTGCAGGTTTCCCAGTGCTAACTGGCATGCACACTGTGAATAAACATGATCAGCAATGATGAGAAATCCATACTTTCCAGGCAGCCAGGGTAACTCAACTCAGCTGTGGCGACAGTAAAAAAAAAAAGTGGCCAAAGCTGAATTTCTTACTCTGCTACAAATGTTATTTAGTTTCATAGGTTAGACATGTCAATGGAAAAAGAAAGATAGCCATTAAAAGCTTTCTCTTTGTTCTTATAGATGTTGCTTGGACAATGGTTAAGAAACGTCCTCCATCAGGTCGGTTGAAGTAACACACAAATACTTGAGGGTAGGCTACAGAATGGCGAAGTAGTCACTAAAGAAAAACCTCTTTATTCTTGTCATGTATCTTACTGACTTCCATGAGGCCTTTAACCAGAAAAATATTCACGTAATATGAACTTTTTAATATACTGTAGTACATTAAACTTTCTGATATGATTACACTTTCTGATATTGGTGAGGAAACACCAGAGAAAAAGTTAATGCCTATCTTTAAGAGACAATAAGCTAGCAGACCTGCACTGTGAATGTGTGCTATGTAAGTATGTATGTGACACTATATGTAAATCATTACGTGCACGCTCATCAACATTTCATGTCACTGGCACCTGTTTGTTGGTTGCATGTATCTCTAATCCTACATATCAGGTAGTGGAGAATGCCTGTGGGTTTATCTCTGACCGAGCACACAGAAACCCTAGATTGTTATTATGTCCCTAAACAGCCAGAGAGATGCCACAGGCCATCTGTGAGCTCAGGAAACATCACCATTGTCACAAGAGGGCCTTGCGTCTGCCGGAAAATCTTTCTTCCAACTTCTAAGAAGAAATATATTTGTGGAAAAGGAACTTGCTTCGGTCTTTGCAATTGCGCGTCAGTTTCTAAAACTGGCTTTAGGAAAACCTACATGAATTATCCATTCATTTACTGTAGCAACATGTCGAGTATAGTATTAACATCGTAGAGCATAGCACATAGTACTGTTAGAACTAAGGCCTTCATTAGTTAGCTTTGAGCACATCCATTCAAATACCCAAAAAAACCTGTGGGTCATGTGGGAACTGAGGACCTGTGTCCTCATATGCTGACTTTGTCTTTTTGGCTTCAGAGGATGACCTAAATAATATTTAAAGCTCAAAGGTAAATTTCTTCCTCACTTAATTGAAGTTTGCAAGTATAAAATCAGTAAGGATTTAAATACTGAACTGTGGAGGCCACATGGCCACGAATAAACCACAAGTTATCTGGCTTGTCTCTTCTTAGTTGGTGGTTGCGATGCCTGTCTTCATTTTATGAGAATTATTTTACTGAAATGTGCCTTTTCATCATCAGTAAACACAAGTTAGCTGCTGAATGTTAGCCATGTCCTTTAGCGTTTCTTGTTGTGACACAGAACAACTGTATCATTTGAACACTATGTGTGTTGGACTTATTAGATAGAATTACATTTGCTGCTGTGTAGAAATTGTGTTACTGCCAGGAAACTCAAACGTATTCAAAGAAAGTCTGTTTTGACTGCTGAGTTTCAAACTGTCTCCGTTCAGACAGCAATTATCTACAATCTCTTCTCTGAAAAACACAAGGCAAGGTGTTTTCAATGAGTTTATGTGAGCCAAGGCATACGAACTCAATGGGCTGAGAACAGAAATCACTTTGTAAGAGTGAATAAAAAGCTGTATTGTGCGTGTCAGAAGGGATGTTAGTGTGTGTCTAAACGTGTGTCCACGTGTGTGTGTGTGTGTGTGTGTCATGTGTGATCGATACTGCCGCGGCACTGAGATTGATCGGTTCCCACGGTGACTGCATTAACAGACTCTGGAGGCTGACCTTTGACCCTGAGAACACTCTGCTTTCGATTGGCTATGCTTTCTCCCTTTCCCCATCTTCACATCTTCTCATCCGTCCACACATCCTAACATTCTTCTTCTTGTCCCAGGCTTGTGGTAGAAAGGGAAAACAAAAAGCTAGCCAATGATTGGACATGCCCTCATTCTCTCCTTGCCCCCACCCATCCATCCTTTCATCCCATACAGCATCCTTTCATACAGATTCTTCTCTTGAGAGTAAAGTCGTGGGCCTAATAACGTCCTCCTGCTCTGCCTGGGCCTCACTTAACACACCAGTGATATAAAGCCACTACAGATACAGGAAATGCAGATATGTCTATGGTAGCAAACCAGTGTAGCACTGTGTGTACTGAATAAATATGCAAATAGATCATAAATAAATAACAAAGATGCAGAAGGATGGATGGATCACGGCACTTAAGGTTAAGTTTTTAGCTTAAGCCAGAAAAGCACACGTACACAAATGCACACACATCTGTGAGAATCCACAAGAAGCGTGGCACGACATTCATGAGGCAGGAAAAACAAAGTATCTCTGTGGGTCTGTGTGTTGCAGCTGGAAGAACGTCTTGTTTTCTCAAGGTCGCTGACGATGGCAACAAACCCTCTTCTCTTTTTGATACTAGTGCTGGGATTTGAGGATGAACCAAGCACGCCCAAACTTTCCTATTCCGTTTTTACTTGATGCATAAGCATATGAAAGATAGAAAAATCAATAAGGCAAGAGAACGGACCAGAGAGAGGCCAGACATGAATTTCAATTGATATCTTTTCATGCATGCAATGCTTATTGTTGTCTGCTACGGCTAGTCTGTTTACTAGATATGTACAAAATTTGCAGGTAACGTCTGCCAGCGTTTTTTTTTTTTTTATCATAATCATATGTGAAATGTCTGAGAAGGTTCAGCTCAATCATTCAGGTTGTACAGTGTCTAAAGAAAGGTGAGTTGGGCTTAACTTTTTCAGAGATCTTTATTAAGAGATGAGAGAGAACTCCATTAAGAAATTAGGTTATGAGAAAGAAATATATGTTCTGTTGCCTCATATCTGAAGAAAGTTAATCCATGAGTGCATGGCTTAGAGGAAAGGAGTTCTTTTTTTTTTTTTTGTTTTTGAGAGCTATTGTTTTCAGGATACCTCAGAATTGGACTACCTACCCCCACCACATACACACACTCTCATACACTCTCTCTCTCTCTCTGTCTGTCTCTCTCTCTCACACACACACACATACACGTGAAATCTCAGGGCTTAGAGCTAAGAAGCTATCAACTAATTATCAAAAACACAGAGAGGCCCTAATCAATTATTCACATGAACATTAGACCACTAATACACATGCAGCCCAGGGAACAGCATCTCCCAAAAGTAACCCTTCCTCCTCCTTCACTCCAACACACACGCATGGATGCAATCATGTCAAGACCTGCATACTTACACAGAGACACACATATAAATGCTCAGCAGTAATATCTCTACCTGCGCACACACTTACGCACACACACTTGCAGCCTCCTGCTGCCTTCCCGCCACTCCACTCTCCTCTTTGCAGATAGAGCAAATGCATGCCATCCAAATGAGTTGTGCGAGTAGACTTTCTATAAGGTTCCTGGCTGAAGGGTACTGATCATACGACTCCTATTGATCTATCAACACCCCCCCTACAGACTCCCCAAGCACACACAAACACACACCCAGAGCTTAATCTACCCGGCGATTCCTGGGCATTAAGCCTCAGCCATTGAATTTTCATGCTGTGCAATCATTATTTGAGTTAATGCTGCAATTTATGACTTGGTGTTTGTGTGCTGAGTGTGAAACGGTTGGTGGAGAGGGTGCAATATAAGGAGGTGTGTGGGTATGTGTGCAGGTACGGATACGACTGGGTGCTGATTTCTATATCTGTGTGTTGATTATAATTGGGGTTTTGCATTCACTTCATTATGTGGTCATGACTCTGTCAGCTGCAGGCGAGAAAGAGGATTTATGTGCGTGCATCTACGTATACGTGTGTTTTGGTACAGTTGGGTGTGTTTGTGTCTGTGTAACTTTCGTTGACAGACAGCGGGAAATGACCCCATAATCCTTGTCTGGCTGTCTGTGCATTAAGAGGAAGAGTAGACGAGGAAAATACGGAGACAAAGGACCCAATAGCATGAAGACTTTTCCCTTTTGTATTATTTAGAACAGTAGAGACATTCCTTCTTAAATGTCTTGCATACACACACTTACACACGTCTACACACAGACAGACATATATGCAATAAACCTTAACGCAGCTTTGACGACCAAAGCTGTTTTAAAATGCAGAGACTGATGCAGTCATGCTTTCTGTCTGAGAGGGCGGGAGACACAGATTCCCATTAGCGTTTGATGCACTGGGATGGGTGTTTTTTGATGGGCGGTTGTGAGGAGGTTGAGATGGTGGGTTTTGGAGCAGACAGCTGTGAATCCACATTCAAATATGGCACAGCTCCAGAGATCACAGGGATCACAGCCCTTGATGCACAAATTAAATATCTGAATTAACTAATTGAGCATTTCCGGAGCTCCTGTGATATGTAAACAGTCGAACTACAAGGAAGATGAGGCATCAAAACCACAACGCTGCAGAACAGATGGAGCCCTGCTTCTCCCTGAAGTGCATCTCCAGACCTCGTCTGACAGAAACTGCCGTGAATGCATCTGTATTAGGAGAAAGACTTCTCCCTATAGCACTGCTGCGGCAGTACGAGGCCTATTGGTGCTGCTGCTGATGGGAAGTGCAGTGCAACATGTGGCCTATAAAGTATTGGCCTAAGGGAAGGTGAGACTGCGGCTTGCCACCTGAAAACCTTGTCTTTTTTGGTTTTTGTTCAGCACCCCTGGTTCATTTCTCGAGGTTTAACGGTGTTGTCAACACCCTTCTCAGCAAGTCCCCTTTCAGTATATTTGGTTTATTGCTCGTCATTGTTTCAGCTTGCTTGAAAAGCCTTTTTTTATCCCCCTCTGAGAGGTCGCAATCCTAAAAGAACGCAGGACTGTAATGCCTATTATTAGTGCCATACCTTTATTTCACATGTGTGGAATCATTTATGTTTGGCTCGTGCCAGGTTTGCAGTTATGGCGTTTTGGGAGAAATAGAGAAAGAGATTGACAGATTGAGATGTGAGGAAGAGGGAATGGTGTGAGAGTAATAAAAAGTCCTGGTGCAGTGTAAAAGAAATAAGGAGAGCAAGAGCAAAATTAAAACCAGTGAAGAAAGGAATGCCTAAAGTAGGGACACGGAACAGGTGACTTTGTCCTACTTTGCGAGTGGGGCTGAAGCCATTTTCTAAGCTAGGTCATTGTTTGGCGTGCGGCTCTGTTGTAATTTGTTGCTCGTCGTCACAACACAACCACAATGTCTAGTGTTACTCCTATGAACTGCATACATCAGTCATCTCTGTTAAAATTCAATCACCCGCCTTCCCAGTCGAATATAAATACCCCTCCACTCTTTAAGTGTAAAACTAGCCGGCAAGCTGTCGACTCTGCTCTACCACTGTCTTATCTATTGTCTCGTGGACCCCTGACACCCCCCCCCCCCCCATGCTTCCCCACTCCCTGTCCAGAATAGACAAGCTGTAAATAAGCATCAAAAATAGACGTTGGGGGACAACTGTTGACAGCCCAGTGACGAAAGCGGCAGACACAGGCACAACCTCTAGGCAGGCTGGATTACACACAGATAATTGAGGCCACGCAATATCGGAACATAAGAAGCTAGGGGCACTTTGTGCTTTTTATTTTTTTTTTTTACTCACTTGAAAAGCCAGTTGAAGCGTTGTGTTTCAGGGTGCAGTTTGGGAAACAAAATCTTTGTCTTAAGAAGTTTGCCATGTGATATCCCTTAAGATACACACAATTTGGCCTATAAATGTTTTTTTTGGCCTATAAATGTCATAGGACATTTTATTTGAAGAACACAAACTGATGAATCTCTGAATCAGAGGCGCTGGTGTTGCCAGCTAATCATTATCCATGTACATTTTAGTGACAAATTGTTCAGATTTACAATTATAATATTCAAAATGAGTAATATGGGACTTAAAAAGTGTCTTTTATGAATAATTTACTGAATATATTAACAGATGTCACCACCTGTAATGTTTCTTTTTTTTTCTTCTTATTTCAAAGTGAAGCCCTTCGACTGGATGCCCTTTTAGCAGCTATTTGTGCTTTGATGCTTTCCAAACTGTGACTTTTACAAAGATGAAATGCAGGCAAGCGTAAAAGAGGAAGATAAATTAGCTGACAGGTTTGCATAGTTTTGTGTGGTGCGTTTAGTTTAGAGGTTGAGGGTGGGTGTAAGGCTGCAGCAGCTACACCTCGTCCCCTCTGACCTCCAGGAAACCCTATAGCTGAGAGCTATTTAGAAGCATAATACCGGCACTTCTGTCTGTATATTTACCACTCGCCTGACAACATATTGCCACCCTCAGCTACCAAGCAGATAACAATACTTTCTATGAGGATCACCTCTAATTCGTTCTTTGCTGCAGCAGACTGTGAGCACCACTTTTTGGCTTGCAGAGTTTCTGATGGGAGGCACTTTGGAAAAGTTCCTGCATAAACTGTAGATTTAACACGGTTCATAACTATAAGCACAGCAGAGAGGAGGAGTGGGAGGGGATAGAGGTGCTTTGTACTTCGGTGGAGTGTGTAAAGTGTTTGCACGCTGTTGAGTTGATTTGTTAGCAGCCCAGCCAACTAAATCAATTCCCCATATCCACATATCCACTTTGCTTTCTTTATTTTCTTTGTCTCTCAGTCTGACTTCCTCTCTGCCTTTCAATCGCTCGCTCTCTCTCCCTGCTGATTTGACTGACTGCTGCCAACTTATGAACCAACAAAAGTGTTAGTTCGGGGCCACCGAGGCTAACAACACAGCCCAGTCACCTGCATCACCATCTTAACAAGTAGCATGACCTGCCAATAAAAAAGGCTTTTACCCTGATCGTCCCAATACAAGACTTAAACACAACCTGCTCTTTCTTCTGCCGAATGCCCAAAGTGCTGGCAAATGCGAATCAGGCTGTGTTAACTTGCTTGAAAATGAAAAACTACAGAAGAGGTGGAGGCAATTTTTGCTTATTTCATCAGCGGCGGTTTGAGGAGGAGGGAGAGATGGAGAAAGGCAGAGATAGAAGGAAGTTAAAAAAAAAACCCACATCTCTTCCACAGCTTTAATGGGGTAGTGCAGACACCTGATCTATGCAACAGTGCACATTTGTCGCAAGCTACGTATCTTGTCTGTGTCTATAAGACAGTGTACTCTTATAATGACAGAATTTTAGTTAAATATTGAAACAGTGAAAAAAAAAAATGGAATGAGTGTGGATGATGAGGTAGAAGAACAAGGAAATGTTGTTGAGGACAGTTGAGTCTATCATTGCCCGGAGCTCTGTAAACTTGTACTTCATGACAGCCTTTCATCCTTCATCAAAGCAACAAGTAGATGAGCAGACTTTGCGCATGCTAAAACCTCCCAACCCCCGCCGTCTCCTTGTAGCTGCCGCTCCACTGGGACGGGTGACTTTAAATCTTCTCTTTTAACAAGTTTCCTGTTCTTCCTTCCGGCCTCCTGCAGTCCCCCTGGGGTTGGACCTGCGGGACCATTCCAGTATTTGGAGAAGCTGTATCTTAAAGCTCAGACAACCATCAGGGGACGTGAGGAGGACACTGGAAAATTTGATTTTTGTCAGGTCAGTGGACGCCTGCAGTCAAACATGGCAGACGTGATTGGAAAAAGCAGACTTTGGCAATGCCAGGACATGTTTTGTCATGTTGTCCGCACAGTTGAATAAGGACCCCCGGATACAGTATGCATTTACATTTATGTATATGTTTCACCTATGGGACCTGTGGGAGCCATGCTTCATGGTTTCAGTGATTTGGTAATGTACCTGTAGCCTTCCAGGTACAGAACACCCTCTGTTATGTCTGATGAATGCTTTTCTTTAGACTGACCACACACTGTGTCTTTAAATCACATCAAAAATCAACTTTGTCCATTTTGTATTGGTGGTATTGAAAAAAAAACTGAAGGGCCATTTTACAGTATTTATGAAAAAGAGCAAGAGAGCGATGTCTTCCGCAATGGTCAATAATTTATGAATGAAAAGAGGTCTTTGTGAACCCCCACCACCCTCTCCCTCCCCCTGCACAAGCCCCAAACTCCTGCTCCTACCCAGCGCTACTGATCAAACAGATATTGTTACCACTAAAATAGCAACTTAAAAAAAACACAGGCGGCCATAAGACCTGCCTGCAGCCTGGGAGAAAGACTGACAGCAGACGGGAGGGGGTGAGGAGCGCTAGAGGAATAAAAAGACACACACACAAAGAAAGGAAGAAAGAAAGAAGCCAAAATAACTAAAAATGTAGTCAAGTCTCCTGACTACAACCACAAAAATTGTACAGGAGGCTGGAGTGTGTGTTGGGGGGGACAATACTGCATGTGTATTTGTGCATCCGTGTGTTAGAGTGGTGTGTGTGTGTGTGTGTGTGGGGGGGGGGGCGTGTCATCTATCACTGGACAAATGCTGGGCTGTGGGGGGTGTTGGTGGAAGTGGGGGTGAGGGTGGCGGGGGTTTGTCGGCCAGAATGGTGCTGCTCCTCAAATGAAATAATATATCTTTGAAAGCCTACGCCCTGCACCAGGCCCCGGGCCCATATATCAAGCCCAAGAGCGTCTGGTGGATCCGCTCCAGGCCCATTAACCTTCCACCTGTTCCCCCCTTACACCCCCACCCCATCCCACCTAACCTAGCGGTCCTCTTTTCACCCCCCACTCCCTCCCCTGTTGTCCTTCACTATGCCGCCTCTCCTCCACCTCCTCCTCTTGCCCTTGGTCGTTGCATCTCGCAGCCCCTTGTTCATCTTCCCATTTAACCCCCCACCTTCCTCTCTTCCTCATTTCCCTCTCTCTGTCCTCTCCTGACTGTCCTTCATTATCTCGAAAATTCTCTCTGTGTCTCGCTCTGACTCTCTTTATCTCTCACAGTCTACTGTTTTTGGTTTTTTTTCTCCCTCTTTCATCGGTCTGATATCTCTGTCTCTGACTCCATCTCTGACCGTTTCCCCTCTCTCTGTCTTGGTCAGTTTCTCACTCTAAATCATTCACTCATCTCTTTTTCTCTCTCTCTGCCTCTCAGTTTCAAACTCACTTCACAGTCTTCCTTCTCTCTCTCTACTCCTTCTGTAACTCATTTAAACTCCACGTTTCCTCTCCTACATCCCTTTTGCTCTCCCTGTCCTGCTCTCCACCCTCTTACCTCACAGCTAAGGTAAAGCAAGCTTGCTATGGTGTGTGTGTGTGTGTGTGTGTGTGTGTGTGTGTGTGTGTGTGTGTGTGTGTGTGTGTGTGTGTGTGTGTGTGTGTTGGTGGGAGCAGCACAGCCGGCCGAATAATTCAAATGCAATGGACCAGGGACACAGTTACAAATCTCTGCCAACTGCGTGCGACCGCCAACCCCATCACGCTTGCAGTTTGTCAGGATTGGGGTGTCGGGAGGGGAGGTTTTTGCGGGGGGGACCGTTGACCTCTATGACAAGACAGACATTGCAGCCTAAGGCTCTGAATCTGTGTGTGTGTGCATGTGTGTGTGTGTGTGTGTGTATGGAGGGTAGTATAGATATACCACTTCCCAGGGTTCACAGATCACGCCTAAAACGGCTTATTAATTTCCACTCAGTTATGGGGTGTGAAGAAAACAAGAAAAGGTGCAATCAGCGGTCAAAGCAAGGCAGGGGCAGTACAACCCCCCCCCCCCTCCCTCTTCAGCACATGCACGCACACACACGAAAACATGCACGCACACACTTGGTTGCACCTTGAAAATTAAACTGCTCCTGGATAGGTCATGGAAAACAAACCGTGTGTACGTGTGTGTGCATGAGGATAACTAAGACTGTAGAAAAAAGACCCTCCAGTCTGAACTGGGTGGGTGGCTGGTGTAAGTATAATTTTACCAAAGTAAATTCATGTAATATTTATGGATGTAGATGGGGGGGATATGAGAAGGGGGTGATATTATGCAGCCGGGCAGAGTGGGGCGCATCAGAGGACCTTACATTATTCACTCAGGTAAATCTATAAGTGGAGAATATTCAGGTGTGAGATGTGAACATCAGCCCCCCCCCAGGGATCTGTCATACTATGTGATTGACTGACGTACAGCCGCTTAGAGGAGTAGAATAAACTAGCAGAGAAGAGTCAGTGTTGTAAATAATTCTACTGCTTAAAATGCATGTCGTCTTTTTTAGGTTGTTGAAGATTTCTGTGAAATTTGTGAGATTTTAAGACCTTTTGAAATTTGAGTTGGAAGAAGGTTGATGAAGTAAATGGAAAAAGGACTTTGAGCCCTTTCAGATCAAATTCAGCTCAAATGAAGATGAAGATCACCTTTGCTTAATATATTAAGTAAGGCACCTATTACTTTTCTGTCTAAAACACCATTCCAGTAAGGAAACTGAATTTATTGATTTGTTGTTAATAATAGTATGCTGTGTTGAAAAGCCAGCAAAAGCAACAAAAAAAACGTAATTTATTCAAATAAGAAATCAAGTTTTATGACAGTTTAAGTAGGACTTTAAAATTTCTGTATATCTTTGAAACAAAACGCAAAATGCCTACCAAATTATTATCATTATTATGCATCTCTGCCTTTATTTGACAAGAGCAGAAAAAAAAGGTGAAGTGATAAAGGTGCTACAATGGTCGAATTCATGGATGTTGAAGTTTACTACAGTGAAATACAATAGTATTTGGCCTTTAAGTTGGTGTAGTAAAGTGTAAACACCGATTAAATAATACGCGTCTTGTTCCATGTTTTACATGCATTACGTCATCCCTTTCCTGCCCCTGCTTCTAGTGACTTGTTTTTTTTGACTCTCATCTCTCTTTTTCTCTTTGCTTATCTGTGTTGTAGTATCCTGCTCCCCTAAATCACATCACCTTTTATATTTTCTCCCTTACCTCGTCCTCTTTGTTATTCCCTTTTTCCTCCCTCTTCTCTGCTCTCTCCACATTCCTCCTCTACTCGTCTCCTCTCTCATCTCCCCTCTTTGTTTCACCTCTGTTCTCCTCGCCTGTCCTTTCCTTTCCCCGGCCATCTGTTTATCCAATATGGCCGTCCCATCTCAGCTGGGAGCTTTCCCAGGGAACAAGACTTCTAATACAGTTCCTCCTCAACTTAATGGCCCTCAGTTCTGCTTTTGCCATTCCTGCTACATGCAGAGAAACAAAACCGAAAAAAAAAAAAAAAGACAGACAGAGAGGCACAAAAAACTGACTGGTTCCCCCCCAAAAAACTGTCCCTGGATGACTAAAATAAACAGCAAAGCCACATTTCAAAACGTCACATCTATTTTCCTGCTTGCTACACTTTTATCAGGTGGACGGACTAAATATATGTATTAAGTGTCACAGCGTTTTACTCCACACAGATTCTAAACTACATGTCATCTTTAGCATATAAGTGAGGTAACAATATTCCACCTCAGAGTCACAGACTTGTTTAATTGCTTTTAGGATTTAGACAAAATAATAGTGATGCTTAAAAATCTGTAAATAGAAACTTTAGGCAACTACTCTCCTCAGCCTAATCCTGCAAACACTGTATTATTCTTGCATGTGTTGGCATGAGTTGTAATAATTTTTAGACTGTTTAACATTTTTGTTTTTTTCTGTAATGAACCTCAAAAGTGGTTCTGTGATGTTCTGTGTGGCTCTGTGATGAACCACAAAAGGCCCTCTAGAAAACAAGGAACATTTATTAATAATGATACATTGTTTTACTCGGTTTAACATATCCGAAGGTGTGTTTTCTCTTAACTGTAATTTGGCTGAACTGTAGCAACCTCAAGGTATTGGATCAGCTTTTCTTTCCTAACCTCTTTTCTAACGTGGTAATTTCCGTTACTTCATCAACCTCTGTATGTTGTGTGTTGACAAGGCACACAAAAGTGCTCGCTGTCCCAACACCAGGCACACATCCTTTTTATTAAAGGGTGTAGAGAGGAAGGGGGCTGGGGTGGTGTGGTGAAAAGGGAGTAGAGTTAGGAAGGTAAGATATAAACATATGAATCATCAATAGTCCCGATTGCCCTGCTAAATTCTCCCTCTCATTGTGTTTGTGGTGGGAGTCTGGCCAGCCATCCCAATGCTGGAACAATAAAGGAGCACTGGACCAGCTACAGTATGACTCACCCTCACACACACACACACCACTCACGCACACTCGCTCTGTAAATACACATGCAAACACTTGCAAACAGTTGTCCACTCTCATATACGGCACAAACAGGAACACTAGAGGAGGCATTTTTAAGAATGCTGTGTTTTCAGTTTTCACAAAACATGACATCCTTTCTTAAATCCAATTGTTATTTCAATTCTGTCAACTAGAAATCAAACCACTATTTGTTACGCATCTAAAAAGTTTAATAATTTAAGTCTGATGTGTTCCATTAAAGCAAATAGACAAGACACTTACAAGAGCTGACTAATTTATTTTTACATTTTTCTTTTTATGCATATTTTCATTTTTTGTTTGTTTTCATTGAGATGTTTGTGCTAAGCATGATTATCATTTTGACAGATTTTTTTGGTTTCATGTCAAAAGCTCAATAGCGAAGAAGTGAGGTCAGAGACAAAGAGAAAAAAAAAATCGAATATGTGCATATTCCACCGTCAGATACCCTGAGATGCTGTCAAATCGTTGTTTGTGCTGTACATAAGAAATTCAATGTATTTATGAATCTTCATTTTGGAGTGTAATGTTCCATCTCCCTCATCCTGCCTCAAAAAAAGAGCATCCATTTGGCTGCATAAAATCAATTTTTACTGAGGCTGCAGTCAATAGAACAAACTGCTGTGTGGGACGTTTAATACCACCAAACAGCACAATTCATGCAGCCATTGCCAGCAGCTACGTTTTTTGGTGGATTTGTCCTTTAACGCGCAAACGTTGGTTGGTTGGCGGTTGGCACCAGGGTGGGCAGAGGGGTTCATGGCAGGACAGGGGAGGATGGGGAGGGGAGGGGTGACAGAGTACCAGCCCTGTGCTAGCAAATGTCACTGAGAGACAAACATGTGTTTCCCCCCTTAGAACACACTCAAATACAGGCATACTCATAAATAGACACACACACTCACGTACCGGATTAAGTACTGATAATATACTTGTACAGTGTCATTTTAAAATGCAGTTGTGCCCACTCCTATAATGAAATAAACACTGATCCTACAAAACATTTCCTGCAGCCCTGAAAGAATTAGGTAAATAACTACCATTTTGTCAAAGACATTAGTATATTTTGAATGCAAAAAACACCTCTGCAATATTTTTTTTTTGGGGGGGGGGGATAAATAGCAGTTACTACAGCATAGGTTCATTAAACAACAATCTACTCTTTCAATAAAAAATGTAATATATATATATATATATATTAAACAACTAATCTATATCTACATCTGTAACAGCATTATTATGCTTGTGATTAGAAACTCATATTAGGCCGAATAGACGTTGCACACATTGAAAATATAATAACCTCATGTGTAAGTGCAAACATATCAAGACAGACAAGCTTCAGACACAAATACACACATACACATCCACGCACGCACCTGTCTTCGCATTGCTAAAAATTTTATATAATAACCACAAGTGATCGTGACTCTGAGTCATTGATTTCAAAACCAGCGCACCAGGCCTGACTTTCCCTAATTGTCGATGTGTTAAACCAATCAAAGCCGGGGTAGGCTGGCGGTAAGAGCCCACCCCAACTTCTCGGATCCAAGGTGTTAGAAATAAACGTCCCTCACGTCATGCCTCATTCCCAGAAAGAGAGGGAGAAAGAGACAGGCAGCATGCCGCATTGGAAAAGAATGGGGAGAGCTCTTTAGAAGGTACTCCTAATGGCTAAATATTTATGAGTCCCGTGACCGAGGCCAACTTATGGAAACTAAATCTTTAAACACTTTTTTTGGCAGACGCTTTGCACACACCCTCCCAGCTTGGCTCTATTACCAGAGAAATTCTTTTGTTCTTACAGGGCTAATAATAGTGAGAGGGGCTGTGCGTTATGTGTGAGCGGTGTCTGTGTCTTAATGTGGGTATGTGTGTGTGCGTGAGATGAAAAGTGTATTTATAGCTTCCTACAGCGCCACACTGCTCCTGTGACAAACTTTTAATTCTACTCTGCTTCCTGTCTCTCTGGACCCAAGGCTCAACCTCACATCTAATAGTCAGATCTACATTGACAGGGAGATGTCACAGGTCAGGTGGATTCAAAAACACGATACCTTTAATTGAACTAGCAGTCATAAGTAAAACGGTTGGACACACACCACAGAGTGAGACAACTATACCATTTTAGCATCTACGGACATGAATCGCCTAATGTTGGCAATGTTTGTCATGCTTGAGCAGTATGAGAGCATTAGCATGCATGTATTTCTATGTATGAGCACACAGACACACACGCAGAAAAAAGCAGGCATATTAATGGGGAGATAAAGTGTAGGGGGCAGAGGTCGTGGGTGCATTTTTCAACGTAATTTGTTGAACTGCAATACATAAAACACACATAAAAGCCAGCACCAGCACAGAATTTCAACAAATCTACAGACACACTCATACAGACACATATAATTATGACTGATGAGAAACAAATCAAACTCAGTAAAGTAAAGCTCAGCTGAAAACCTTGAAGCAAACAATGTAAGGCAGACATTTTAAAACCAAATGTGTCACAACAATATCCACAATGCCAGTGAGAATGTGTTTGATATCGCCATGAGACAAATATGGAAACTGATCAGTTTGGCTAGCGCATAGTTTGCTTATTCTCCTCATTATCACCAACACTAAGCCTCGCTCAGCAGGCCTCACAGTGCTTACTAATGAGAAAGGAAAAGAGCAAGAAAAAGAGGATTGTGTGGGAAAAACTGTCAGAGCCACAGCTAGCACATTATTTTTTCCCCCTTGTACTTTAGATGGCTCTTTAAAAACAGAACGAGGGAGGTTCAGTTCCATTAAGTGAAATACGCCCCCACCTCCCCTGAACCAATGGGCTCTGTGCAACAGGAGCAGGAGAGGTTTTTTTTGTGGGGGCGTGCAGGAAGAGGTTTCTCCTGCATTGAGCCCAGGTCATTTTCTACCTTTGTAACAGGGGCCCAGCTCAATTACTATTAAGCTCCAGTAGTATGGGTAGTCATTAGGCAAACATAATGACATTTCATTCAGCAACAAATCAGGGAGTGACAAACACAAGTGGGTGAGATAATTGAATTAGGACGAGGGTGTGAGAAATAGAGAGGCTTCGCAGTGCAGCAAAAATGATCATTCAGAGTTAATGGGCAAACCGCACACAATTATAAGCTGTGGCCACACCCTACAACAAGCCTGTGTGTGTGTGTGTGTGTATGAGTGAAGTGCTGTGCACCCCAGATGAATGCAAATGCAGATCTCGAAAATGTCAATAGCGGGGACACGGCGCGTGCTAAATGTCAACATGTGTTTTTCAAGGACTCTTGTCTGTGTTGTAATTGGTTCTGTTTTTAATATTACATTTATTTCATGTGCTATTTTCCCCTTTGAAAACAAAATAATATTAAATATTTGAAGGGAATTTTGCAACGGGCCCAGGCCCATGAATATGCAGCTGAGCCTTTGGCAATGCGATGTGAAACAAACAGACAAAGGAGTCAGACAACGGGAGGAAAAACAGGTGAAGCACAGACTAATCAAATGCTTTTCATGTCGCTCCTAACATTAACCTTCATTCAGAGCAAATAAAGCCGCGAGTGTGCAAACACACACCAGGAACTCTCCCTTGGGCTCTGTGATGAATGAGCTGGAATTATCACATTTTTACAGTGAAGCATTGGTGGACATTTTCTATTGGTCAGTTGGGAATGACTGTGCTAAACACTCACAGAGTTGTTTTCACACTGTTTTCCAGGCTCACATTTTGTTATTTCATTAGAGCATATATACCTAGTGCAAATTCTTCGAAAGAATGTCCATCACAAACAACCAAAGGTTAAAAACAATCGATATGAATCAAAATCAATCATTGATTTGTTCCCGTTGTGACTCTATCATGTCTGTAATATTAAATTTTGTTTGACTGATATGCTAATGGTCAATATCTCTTATCATCACCCAGTGTGTGCCCACTTAGATCTGAGGAATATTTCAAGGGGAGATGGGCGGTATTCAGTTCACATAAAACCTTCAGACTAGGACCCTGTTAGTATGAAAAATGCCTGAAGCTCATAGTCAAAGTTTTCACAACCCATAGCCAAAATGTGTCACACACAGGGTAAATACGGCTCGGTGCTGAATTTTTGATCAGGCAGGGGGACAGACAGCGATGGCAGCTACCAGCAGACCCCCCCCTTCACCCCCCACAGCCCTGTGTACTCCGCATTAGTGTTGAGCCAGTGCATAAAAAAGGAAGATTAAAGGCCTGTTGAAGATAAAGGATTGAACAGATGATGTTCATGAACTGTGTAAAGTACTGTCAATTATGGATGACAGCGTGGTGAAAGATTTAGCATTGAAACAAAATGCAGGATAATTTATTAAAGGCCTGAAGAGAAGCTGCGAGAAGAATTAAAGCTTAAATAGCCGCGCTAAATTAACTGATAGGAATGTTGACCAAAGCCATCAAAATAAGGTTGTAAAAAATAACATTATTATAAAATGTTTTCCCACGTTCAAAGAAAATCCCTCTTTATCACATGGATCATGCAAGGCCTACCTTGAGCTCACGGAAAAAGATGCTGCTGCGTGCCCACTCCACGATGGAGAAGAGTGTCTGGTCGGCCATCTTGCACATGAGGCCGAAGGTGTTGAGCTTCTCGTGTTTGCCTCGACTGGCCTGCTCCTGCTGCAGGTAGGCCAGGATCTTGGCCTGAACCTGTGGCTCATCTGGCTCACATTTAAGCAGCTCTACGATTAGGTGAGGGAAGCTGGGCGGCGAGCCTGACTGGTAGGCATCGACGTAAGCGTAGCCCATGATGGACTCTGGCGAGCTGGTGTACGGGTCAGGGTACTCGGACTTGATGGTGCGCGTACTCTGGAAGTGTCCGTAGGCCGCCTGGTAGCCCTGCAGGCTGCCGGCGTGTGGTGGCATTGCCATGCTGACCGGCGAAGTGACAAATGGGCTGCGGTCGTAGTCTGTGGGGGGCAGGGCGGTGGCGTGATGATGGTGATGGTGATGGTGGTGACCAGTATGGTGGCCGGTGTGGTGGCTCAGTGGAAGGCCCTTGGATGCAGCCGAGTGGATGTTCTGGATGGCTGAGGAGATGGTGAGGTCAGTGGGCACGGCTTGCATCACCTGACTCATGGCCTCAATCTTCAGGCCGTTGGCCCGGATCAGTGCCTTCTTTTGCTGCTTGAGAGCCCGGTCACGTTTGTACATTGGGCCGAACTTGTTGCGACCGCCACGCATGCGGTCTGCCCGCACAGCTGACAGACGTACGGAAAGAGAAATGAAAAAGGAGACAAGAAAGAGAGAAGACATATATTAGCTCTATAGTATGTAAATCTTGCATGTTGCTCTGCCTTGACACTGTTCCTGCAATAACAAGTCATGTTCAGTACTAACTACCTTTTAACATATTCACACTTAAACTTAGCAATGAATTAATAGTTTGATCTAGGATGAGAAATCAACCATGGATGCAAATACAAATACAAATTTCACAACCTGAAAAGATTAAAAACTAGTTTGTTGAGCAGAACAGGTGCAAACTCTTTTACAGACTAGACCCTCTATGTTTTAGCAATTCTATTAAGATTTTTAATGTATGTATGGATACAAGTATGGTGTTATGGATGTGAACTTCTCATTTGTAACTTGCATGTAGGGCAAAGGTTTTGCTGTGGTGATTACACTTGACATTTACCTTTTGACTCCTAAACCCCACAGGTCTAACAGATAGTGTTGTTACTCATTGACCAGAGACACAAACTTCTGTGAACCGCTCTGCTAAATGATCACTGTACAGCTGTCTATCTCTGTCTACCACTCAGAAAATGCACACCTCAAAAGCTAGGTATTTATGTAGACTCAGACAAAATTCTGTTTCATTTAAAATGCTATCTGATTATGCTGCAGCTATCTAAAGCTTCAAAATTTCACAGTCCATTAGCAGAAACCTTTCCCTTTACAAAACCCTTGAGGCTGAAAATGCTGACAATAAGCAAATTGGGTTTTATTTTCTGATGAACCAAACATACCCATGATGCCCCCTGCCTCCCCCCTCAGTGCAGGATCCTGCGGTGAGGATCACAGCAAGTCTGTGCCATGGGTATTTCTAATGAACGTGCCGGGCACAAAGTGGACTGCTACGAGGACCATGTGTGATCTGGCCGACTCCTGCCATGGGGAAGCTGCTCTGCTGTCTCCCAGTCGGGGGGCACTGGTGTTAATTATTCATACTTAATTACCTCTTACTCTGACGAGGCTCGCAGAGCCCAGCATGCAATGAGCTAACGGACGTCTGGGAGACTATGCAATAGAAAAACACTCACCAATTCCAATAAAGTAGAGCATTTAACACTTATTGTCACTGCATTTAATGAGTTCTTATCTCCCTCTTTATAAGAAAACCACATATTCAACTGTAAATGCAAATAAATGCACATACATTTGCCCTGATCACACACAGTGAATAGTCAGATAACATGGCGAGTAAGACTGGGTCCACTCCAGCCCATGATGTCTTGATGGGTGAATAAAAGAACAGAAGAGGAAAATTGAAGAGGGGTTGTGGAGGGGTGAGGTGGGGGATAGGAGTTTGGGGGTGAGGAGGGGCGCACACCCACACAAAAACACACACACACACACACACACACACACACACACTCCGTGCTGCCTTGGGAGTGATTTTAATGACCTCCGTCACAAAAGTGTCTGTCACTGATCTGAGCGTGAGGAGGCGAGAGGGGAGACACACACACACACACACATACAAACACACACTCACACCCACACGCCGACTCTTCCTCATACATTCTTGAATAAACACGCACAGACACACACTGGACACCATCACACAGTGGTCCAGATCACACAGAGAGATGGTAGCAGTCCAGACGCTGCGCCCACTTTAGAGAACCCCCAACAGCTCATGTAATTTACACAAGACAGACAGACAGACACACAGACAGACAGACAGACAGAAAGACACACACACAACCATTTCCTAACATGCTTGAGGTCAGCTCCGGTGCCCACTTACCAAGGCTCAGGATTACCATGACCGTTAAAAAATTGATCACACATCAATGTATCCATTATACATTATTGTAGGGCGACTTTAACTATTAATGATTTCTCCACAACAGCGTAATTAATGAGCTGAGAAACTAATAGTTGGCCCTACTGGGAAAACAAAATTAGTCCCTGACTGTCTTCTTGCTTGCCTCGGACCCAGGGACCCACATCACATCATGAATATCAGGATTGGGGGATGTAGGTCTCACCAGCACCAACAACACCACACACACACACACACACACACACAATAACACACACACATAGAGACACACAATCTTACTAATTAAACAAAGTGATTTGCATGTATGTAACACAGATTAATATGGAAGGGGGAGGGGAAGAGGAGGACAGCGTATGTGTGTGTGTGTTGGGGGAGAAGGTGAATGTGTGTGTTGGACTGATGTGACGAGATGTTAATGGGTTAGATGCCACAGCATTGAGCACATGAGGACAACGTTATAATATGACCCTGCAATTTAAGAAGGTTAAATGATGTAAAAACAGTTGTAATATGAGCAAAAGGATGTACATGCTATAAAAACAGCAGTAATTGAATTTCCCTTTCATAAAAGCTTTCATAGTGTCACAAGTTACAAACTCGCGGGTAGGTCTTTGAATGGTGTCAAGAAAGTGAATGTTATTTGTGGCTTGTTTGGCAAGAACAACTCAAACTGAGTGGCTTGCATGGCAGTGACAGCCATGCAATTTCATGAACAGAAAAAAGAAGAAGAAAGACTTTGCACAAAGCTTGATTGGCAGCTATGTGCAAAAGGAGAGCAAAGGTAGAGGCTGAAAGAAAAAAAAGTGGAAAAAATGAAACTGTAAATTGATGAAATGAGGGGAATACAAGAGGAAAATTCATATTTGAAGAGAAAACATCACAAGGACGAAGAGCACTGCTCGGATATATGAGAAGAAACTTCTATTAGACTGAAAAGGATCTGAGTTGGGGGATATTATGGGTTAGCAGTGAGGCTTTGGGGCTAAAGCCAGGCTGAAAGGCTAAAGGACTGACACTGTCTTCCACTCTGAATTCCCCTGAAATACTGTCTGAGCGCACAGAACACTCAAAAACACACTTGGGCACACGCACATCCAAAAATATACAAACTGACCCAACCAAACCCATGTTCCTCTTTCCCAAAAGTACCTGCACAAACATAAACAAGCACACACACACACAGCATCTTTCATACACACAATTTCTATGCACACATAGCCTCTTACACACTCAAACACATCACACACACACACAGCCCTCAGCCCTTATATCCTCTGATTTATGGTTGTTTAATATACAGGAATATTAAGCGCACGTAGGTGAGGATCCCTGTCGGCCGCCGGCATATTAATGGCTCCCGCGGAGCCTTGCTGACACCCTGTTTGTCATGTCGGGGCCCCGGCCCCTGCTCCGGATGCGCCCTATACCATGCACACACATGAATACCTATGATACCTATGCATAAGTAATGGGACAGCTCCCTGGCTTCCACTGCAGGTACTGGGAGGCTGATGGAAGACAAATCAGAGCGAGAAAGATGGAGACAGGGAGGAAATAAAAAGTGTAAGGAGAAGGAGAGGGATACAGAGAGGAATATATAAACACTCAGATGGTGTCGCTAATTTGCGCCGAATGGATCTATAGAGGTTTTGTATTTGTAGTAAATAATGAATTTAAATTGGATGATGGATTAACTGCATGAAAAAAAAAACAGTTAGAAGTAAAAATCACCAGAAAAGAGGTAATCTATTCAGTTATGCTGCAAGTTAAAGCAAAAAGTCCAATAAAAGTTACATTTTATCTCATGTCTTGTTTAAAACAAGACAGTGCTGGCTGGTCAGCGTTGAATCAAACCAACTAATCTTGGTTTTTGTTAAAATATCATTCATCATTACCATTTTTCATGCGGCGGCTGCCACTGTGACTTCATTTTCAAAGGTTATTTACAAAAAAAAGAAAAAAAATGTAACGCCTGCTTCATTAAATAAAAGGCAGCCAAAGAGGAAACCGAATGTATTCCAGCTCACAGTATCACAAATACCACTGTTACACTCTGTCTTTAAGATGATACATAAGTGAGGGTAATATTAGGCAGCTCAGTGAAGCATATGATGCAAGGCAATTTCTAGCGAGCATAAAAAGAAAATCATACCAGTGGGAGCTGTTCAGATACGGCACGCTTCATCAGCTTTGGTGAATGACGTGCTAATGGGTCAAACCTTAGTGGGCTGTGGCTTTTTTTTCTTCTTCTCATTGAGTCAACACTGGCTGAGATGCTACAGTGCATACCAAGGAGCAAAGGATTTTTACAGCACAGTAGCACGTGTGTGTTTGGGTGGTTAAAAGAGAGTTATGAAAGAGAGAGTGTGTGTGTGTGTGTGTGTGTGTGTGTGTGTGTGTGTGTGTGTGTGTGTGTGTGTGTGTGTGTGGTGTGTGCCTTTTTTTTCCTTCAATACTGTTTGACACAATGGCACGTCTGGCCCTGACAGTAACTGGAAAAGATAAACCAACAGATTAAACAAGCTTTTTAATATTTTATATGAAATTATAATAAGTCATTTTTTTTGTGCGGCAAAAGCACACAAAGCAGAGCATCATACACCTCTGCGGCCTGTGCCTTCACAGTGCAAAGACAGACGTCACAGAGATGAACTATTTCTGTTTTTCTTATCGGTTCAAGATAGCACGACAGATCTCCGAGTGTCGGGACGGGGCGATAGAAGTGTCACGACACTCTTTATGTTGCTCTGATGTGCGCCTGTCTGCCATTTTCGCCTTGTTTCGACTGCATTCTGTCAACTTTAAAACATTAGCAACAAACCGTAGCAGACCACGCTACAGTGATAGCACCCTCACAGCAAACTTAAAACTGGTTGGCACTGGTTGCTTGGCAGACTTATCAACAAACAGAGAGGGCACTGAACCACACCAGAAAGGCATAAGTACAGTTTTTTAAAAAAATTACAGTTTGAGTCAACTTTAATGTTTCCCTCACATTTCTGTCCACATTTGGTCTCCACTTGATATCCTGAATTCACATGTTGCTGCAAGCTGCTGTGTAATGGAATGATAGATCGCAATAACAAAGAACATGACCCCAAACCTCCTTTCCCCTTTCACCGCTATTGTACACACTTTTTAGATCAAATGACAGCTTCTCCCTCTTGCCCGTGGCTTTCTGAACACCTTTTTGGGCATCTGATGAATATATGTATGTGTTTACCAGGGAGAATTGGATGTGTGTGCATAGTGTGTGTATGTGTGTGTGTGTGTGTGTGCTGAGGGTTGTCAGCCTTTCTGTATGGGACGTCTCCACTGGTTGTGGCAGGACTTGCCCATTGGAGCCTCTGGCCCCTGACACAGCGCTGCAGGGCCTGTCTTGCCCCCGAGCTGAAAGCTACCGCCAGCAAAACAAATCAAACGCTATCCCCTCCCCACCCATGTCAGCTCGAAAATGACAGGTCAGGACATTCTGCCCAGCGGCCATTCACAATTAACAGCAATTAATTACACCGCACATGGCAGGTAAAGAGAGAAGAAGCCTCCGGAAAGATTTTAGTTAGGCTGTCTTTGCTCTACTTTCACCCTCTCAGAGTATTCTTTCTTCAACACATTAACTTTTCTGGATTGTATGTGATCATTCCAGCAGCCTAGGGATTTTGTAATTGGTTTAAATTACCAATGTGTGAAGAATTTTGTTTCAACGTTAGAATGAAGCTATGAATAACAACAGCGCTTATTAAAAGACTGCACAAAGTACAAGTGATATATGATATATATGATATTACCTTTAGCTTTCAAACCCTCTATTTTACATTTATCGGAAGACGACCTGTAGGCCACTTTATTTCCTCCAAAATTAGTAATTTCACAATAAAACTTGTCAAATAACACATGGAAAAATAGTTTATATTAAATATTTTCTTTGAACATTGGAAGAATGTTTCTTGCCCTGCCGTGCTGTCACTTCTGGATAGCCATGTTTGAACAAGCCTCTGAGCCACGTTCAAATTAAACAAAGAGGCCTCGAAACGGCCGGCCAACAGTATCATCATTACCATTCTCTCCCTGCCGCCAAGTTTAATATTTTATCTATTACTCTGTCTGGCAAGTTTAAGTGCAGAGCAGCTACCAGATACCCCCCAACTCCCCCTGACCCCATCTAAAATACTAATAAGCAATGCTGGATTTCAACGCTGTGGTAGAAGTGAAAGGTTTCACTTCACAAAGTTCTGGGTTTACATTTTCGAGAGCAGATATTACGGAGATGTTCATTGTTAAATGTTTAAATAAATATAATCTTCTCCTTCCATACAGGCAATCATTATGTCAGAGCAGGTATTAACCTTTTTTAAATAGAGGACATCTCAATTTGGAGGGAAACTATTCACATGCAAATTGATCTTGGAAGAATATTTTCACTCTGGGTTTCCAAAAAAGTGAATGTGCTATGATTAACTCAGTTCAACTGTGAATCAATGGAAAAAGACTAGCTCTGTCATCTCACTAGAACTGAAGTTTTTACACCTCTGTGGAAGTCCAGAAGCAGTCTGCGTCCAATTTAGGCTGCTCCATGTTATAATTTTTCCCTCTCCATCTTTCAGTAATAGTAATTGCAAACAGGCGTCATATCTTGAGAAATACGGTATATGATGCAGAACACAGAATGCAATAACACTGCCTGGATCTGCTTTTCCACTTCTGCAGATGTGTACTATAAGTTCTAGTGAGAAACGGGTTTACTACGAAACCTGCAAATAGACAAACGTCTGTGTTAAACTATTCATTGAATGGCACAGAAAAGGCAGTTCTGTAAGTGCCCTGTAAAACTGAAGAATATTCTCCCTGATTAAAATATAATTTATTTTAAAAAAAACACGATCTGGTGCATCTGGCAGCCCTGATACCTTCTTGTTACTGGTAGTACATTTACTCAAGTACTGTACTTAAGTACATATTTTAGGCACTTTACTTGACCATTTCCTGTTTCGGTCTGTGTCATACTTCTAATCTACCACACTTCAAAGAGAAACATCATACTTTTTACTCCACTATATTCACATTTTTCCAAGATAAATACTTTTACTGTTGCTAATAAATACATTTTGCAAATAATACATGACATTTTTAGTCCAGGACTTTTTATATTGCAATATTTCTATTTCTACTCAAGCAAAGCTTCTGAATACTTCCTCCACCAGTGGTCACAAGTTGCATATTCAGTACTAATAACAGCCATCTGTTCTGTCTGAGAGCCCTTGAGCAAGACATTGAAATCCCAGTAGCCAGTCCGTTATAATCTGTGGTTGTTTGGACATGAAACAACCATGTTATGCAGCAACCATATCCCATGTATCTATTTTGAAGAAATCCAAACTTTTGACAGCTGCACATTATCTACCAGCCACTGTTGCACTTTCAAACCTCATGTTAAAGATGGAAGCACATTTGAAGCACAGAAGCAAAACGCCAGCAAAACTTGTGAAGTCATTCTGCTATAAATCAAACACCTGAACTGTAAAAATGTAAACGTGCTGCTGTACCTTCTAGCTTCATGCCGACGGTGAGGCACTTCTGGAAGCGGCAGTACGGGCAGCGCTTCCTCTGGGTTTTGTCAATCTGGCAGCTCTGGTTCTCAATACATGTGTAGCGCTTGTTGTTCTGGACGGTGCGCTTGAAGAAGCCCTACGGAGAGAACCAATTAAGACGTCAACCCGCTTGACCCCTGCAATGCGATGGTAATTGGCCCATTCACACTCCCAGACAGATGGAGAGGGACAGGCTTTATGTAGACAGACACACACACCACACACAACACACACACACACACACACACACACACACACAGTGAAGTTTTGAAAGCTATACTCCAGCTGATATGGTGATGCTTTACGGACACTCACATGCAGAATATAAAACAGGAATACACACCTTTTACAAATGACATGATTACAATGATTACAAAATACTTTTTGATTAAGTGACACAAGAAAATGATTCATAAAAATACACTTAAATCATAAGCAGTGCATCATTTTATTCAGTCTTGACAAATAAGCAAAGCATAATTTCTTTGCTGACCTGCCTCACATAGTTTTTACTGCATTATAAACTACTTTATAAAAGGGCATAAAATCTGATTTGCGTCCTCTTGAAATTACATTTCCATTCTCAATATTCTCTGTTCACGTAAATACTCTAGAATTTAAGGGGAAAGCATCTTTTCAGCTGTCCACTTAATTATTGAAAAATATGAGCACAGGAGTCCAAAAGATCCAATAAATTATATCCATAATTCACAGTTCCGGGATTACAGAGATTCATACCTGCAACGTGGAATTAATTATAAGCAGCAGGAGTGAAAATCAAACGAAGGGAAGATAGTATTAACGTATTCTAGATCCATAACCTAGGAGGAGAATCCTTAAACCTGGTCTTTAAAAAAAATAAAAATAAAAAAGAACATGCTGCTGTCAATATCTCACCAAACACAAATTTAATTGACAATCTGCATTGCCTGATCCATCCAAAAAAAATCCACTGCACTCGGTTTTGGATTATCGACTTCTCAGCACTAAAAAATCCATGCTTCAGAGTGAACTTTCTCTCCAATTTTCCATTTAGTGCACAGCATGTGCTATAAATATCTGAACCAAACTGGATTCTAGCATGCTTTAAAGAAAACACACAATATCATGTCTGGAGATTAAGCGGACAACATTTAACTGAAAAGCAGTCATAGGAGCAGAGAGTTCAAATGAAGAAAAATCCCTCATTTCTATTTGTTAAGGGACTGAAAGTTTCTCATTTACGAAGAAAACACAAAATTGTTATAAACCAACATTAATTCTGAAATCATCACAAAAACCTAAAATTGTCTGTTGCAAAGTAAATATAGTGTCCAGTTTCAATTCGACGTTGCCTGTGTAACTGGGTATTCCCAACCTTGGAATTCAAGCCTACAAAACTGTGCTCGCTGACACACTTGCATGATATGAGCAACCAGAAAACTGATTTTACTAAATGTCAATACTGGTCAGTAAATCTGTGAAAGTAGCAGGACAAATAGAGCTCACATCACCACTTAATGTCCTCTAATCCCTGTCCTCCACACTTTTTACTTGCTCTCATATTCCTCAACTTGCTTTTCTTGTATTAAATTTCCCTTCATTTCTGTAGATTTGACATTATTCTTAAATATGTCCACTGTGCACTATGGATCTGACCTTTGACCTTAGTAGTTACTTCTAATGTTGTGAAGGTCACCCTGCTGTTGCTCTCTCAACTCATTCTCATGCTGGCACTGAGCCTGTTTGTGAACCACAAGGACCATGACGTCTGTTTCAACTTGCTGTTGTTTTTCCTACAGGTATGATGTGGTACCATATTTACTTTATGTGGGCTGGTGTGTAGCATGAACTAACAGTGTCTGTGTGTATGAATAACAGTGTGTGTGTGTGTGTGTGTGTACATATTCAGTACACTATCGTAGAGTGCGTATGTGTGTGTTGTCGGGAGGTGGTATTACGAGGGGGAGGGCAAAAGTATCTTTACTGGTCTGATTCACTCTTTCTGTGTGTGTGTGTGTGTGTGTGTGTGTGTGTGTGTTCCTCAGCCCAAAAGTGGCAACACAACCAAAGCTCTGACCCTGATAACAAATGAACAAATGCTTCCTATTCACAGCTGCCTTTTTGGTGTTCGGGGGGGGGGGCGGGTAAAGGCAGAAGTTGGGTGAGAGGGTGCAAGGAGGTGGTAGATGGTCGTTGTATATATTTAGATTCCAACTCTCTAGAAATTCTGAAATATTTCAAAAATTAGATACTTGGGAAGAAAGTTGGGAAATGTGAATCTTACTGTGGTAGTGCATAATAAAAACTGAAACATAGGTATTTTCATTTTTATAGAAAACTAAGAATAAAACTTAACTGCTGTTTCCACTTGCTGTTTTTATGCAGCTGTGGCCAGGGAGGAACCTCCATTACACTGGAGATGGTTTACACTGCCTGCCTGATATCGGACATTTATTGTCAAAATGAGCCTCTAACGTGTCAGCAAACTGATTTTTTTTCAGTCCAGCCCTGACAAGCATACTTTTACTGAATAGATTGCCTGCATTTTAGAGATAATCAATGATAAGCTTCAGGTAATTATCAATATTATTCATGCCTCAACAAGGATATGCAGCACTTTATAAAAGACCTCTTCATCTACATCCTGCATGCGCGCACACACACACACACACACACACACACACACGGACGCACTAGAGCGTGTGTTCAACTAAACTGGGAAATGTGTTTGTGGATTGGCTATCCAGCACGAGCCCGTGCTGAGGCTGAGAGGCAGCAGAGATGCCACTGACGTCTCCCTTCAAGCAACTGCTGAGCATCTCAAGGTCAATAATATGGGATAAAATCTATAACATCTGCTTTGAATAATGACCACATAGGCAAGAAATGTGCGCCGCAGCATCAATACAGTGAGCTGCAATTTTACACTGAATAGTGTTAACACAGAGACATTTGTCTTTGCTTAATTTTGTGCTGACAGCTTTACTGAGCTAACAAAAAACTTGGGTAATGCCTATTAGCTCGGCGTTGAGGAGAGCGGTGGAGAGAGGCAGACGGGGACAAACAGGTTGTTGATGGAGCTCAAATTAATATCAGCAACTGTTTGCTTTACAGTAGACTCATTATTGACCTGTGCGAAACATTTCGCAACCACACAATGTTGTTGTCCTCTTAATGAACTTGTGATGAGAGTTTTAGACAGAAGGATACAGGCTTGTACAAACAGAGACAGTATTGCTGTGTACTTTGCTTCCTGGGTTTAATCCTCCTCCTCCTCCCCCCCACCCCATGTACAAAAACCCTTTTGCACGCTTTTTGTACTCCTGTTACTGTTCCAAACCGTTTGCCACTTTACGAAAACCCTCTGACACTCACAGGAAAAGTTTGTTAGATCAGTTGTCACAACAATATCTGACCCCCGGCTTATTCACCTTCAGCTTTCCTGTAACGTTTATGACGAGGAACTGAGCGGTTACTGCACAGTTACACTTGTTGCAAGTCACTCTGGAAAGGAATGTCAGCTGAATGCCTGGTGTGCAAAAATGTAACTGCGAGAAATGCATCTCCACAAATGAGCAGAGGTTAATACACTGGAAGAAAGCTGCTGTAGAGCAATACAAGAGCCAAGCTATTACTGCATGTGGAATTCATTTAAAAAAAATTTGCACGATACAAATATGGCTGAACCTGCAATATTCAAGGAAGATAATGGCTTTAAAGTAAATAAAAACAAAAGACAAAGGGGGCATTAACTTTGCCCAGATTCACCATTGACTACAACACAATGATGATGATAATCCAAACCACGTTCAGCCACTGTGAACCAGACACTGACAGGCTTTGATGCACTACTGGAACTTCATTATGATCGCATTAATTAGGCAACTTTACATAATTGAGACTTCACCGCCGAAAACAATTACAGACATTAGGAATAATTCACATATCAAAGCAGCCACAGGCAGGACACCACAGCAGACACTTTTCTTTTTGCGTGGCAATATTGTTGTAATAGTGTCTAACAGCTTTGAGTGGGGAATGAGGGCACCAACCTTGCAGCTCTCGCAGGTCAGGAGTCCGTAGTGATATCCAGAAACCTTGTCTCCGCACACGGGGCACATCTCGTCCAGGTCTTCGTCATATGAGTAGTCCATCATTTTTAACTGGTGTGCTGTGGATGAGACACGGACACACACACACACACACAGAGAGAGAGAGAGAGAAATCTATTTCAGTGCTGAGAAATTTCTCTTCCAAAAGCCCACTTTCATCCTTCCAAGATGAACCAAGAGGAACCCCGCGACGCAGCTGAATGAGTCTTTTTTTTTTTTTTTTTTTTTTTTACTTCTTCTCCAAGTTCTGTTGGACTTTAATTTGAGGAGGGGCAAGACGATAAATAAAGTCGATTTTGGGATGAGTTGAAAGGACGCAAGCATTTATTTCTCCTTGTTGCCGCCTTCTCTTCGACATTCGTTGCAGATAGGGGCCAAGAAATACAAAAAAAAAAAGATAAAAAGCGCATGGAAGTGAGCCTCATAAATATGCATGCATCTAAGTCGTGAAATCGCTGGGGGAAATGGAGAGATATTAGAGTTAAGGATTGGAGGAGAAAACGTTACCGCCCACAGACAAATGAAGACACACAGAGAAGCTCTTATCTCTGCAGGCGAGGAGAGAAAACATCCAAAAACCCAACTTGAACCAACATCATTTTTCCCTTTCGAAGAATAACTCTCAGTGTTGTGGACCAACTGCTTTGGTTACTTTTATGTGATTTGGTGGCGCTAAAACAGAGCCAACAATTTTTTTGTGTGTGTGTGTGTGTGACTTTTTGTGCATGCGCTGGAAAAAATAGTCCAATTTGCAAGTCGTCAATGTAATTTTACGCAGTCAAATCTGTTATTTACAAAGCAGCTTCAGTCATTATTAAGAAAGAGGAGCAAACAAAACAAAAAAAAGTACTAATTAGTGCAACTTCAGATCAGTTTAGAAAAACCCGTAATTTCACAGCATTGGCACATTTCCCCCCCCCCATTTGTTTTAACCAAGATTTATGACTCAGTGTAGGCTACTGAATGAATTCCAATGTCATTGCGATGCATTTGTTGTAATTTGCCTTCCGTATTAGAAATATATGCACTGATAAGACCGTGTGTGACGCCGCTGAAGCGAAGCAGCCAGGCTGACATTTACGACAGTTCCAAAAGCATTTATGGTTTTAATCATTAAAAGCTGGCCAGGATCAAACAGGGAAAAAAAAAAAAAAAAAAAAACCTCAGCTGATGTGGCTGTAAAAGTGGAAATATTTTGTCAACTAAACGCCTTCCAAGGTCTTGACATATATTACTGCTCCACTTCAAAATCCACTCAAGTGTTCGCTGAGACCTTTTAATTAGACATGATTTCTGGTTTGTTAGCGCGTCGCCCTGCTGGGATGCTGCATATTCCAGCTGAAGCAACAAGTCCCAGCGAGCTGCCGCTTTTTTCCACACGAGCTCAAAGCAAAACTCCTTTCTCCGTAATTTCCTCTGCTATTAAAGCGCGCAGAGGAGAGGATCTGTGCGGCCTGCTCTCGTGACGCACGACAGCTGCAGATTTTGGACACATTTTTGATAAAGGAAATAAACATGCTCTGGGGGGAGGGGGGGCATTGTGGAGTTCTACAGTGGGTGAGGCGGTGGTGAGCAAATTAATTGAAATAAATGAGTACTTCGGGAAAGGGTCCTCCGCCACAAATAAAGAATATTCGTCTTCCAGGGTTTTATCCAGATATTTTCTCCTTAAAGTTATGCAATCTCTAAACCCAGTGCTCACATTTTAAGGAATGGTAATAGCAGGGGGGGGGGAGCTGGTTTATGTCTGTATTGCAAAAGATAAGCCACATTTTTTATGTAAAGTGGAAAAAAAAACTGATCTTAGTTCCTTTTTCGTCCCTCCTGCATTCAAAGTCTGCACGTTTAGAAGGTGCAGGGACACGTTGTCTCTCACCTGCTGGCTCTCACCTCGACGGCACCTTACTGGTGCAACTTTTAACAACAACAAAAAAAAAAAAAATCTACAAAATTTGTGAAAAAGGCCGATTCCAAGAGAAAACCTCTCTCAGTCCGGGCTACCTTGATTTAGCCCAGCAGAAAAGCAGATAACGGGCCCTGTGAGCAGCCACTCCTTGTCTTGTGTGAGTGTGTTATCAGCGTCTCATAAACCAGGACCGGGCTAATTGATTGCCCGTTTATATTGCAGTGAAATGACGTGAGGGGACTGAGGAGGTGCGCGAGTTTATCTTAGCAGGAGAATCAGTCCTTCTTTAAATTGTCCGCTGCTTTATGTGGGCTTTGTCGAAACAGAACAAAGAAGAAGAAGAAGAAGAAGAAGAAACACTTTAATGTAATGAACGTAGGGGGAATTTTAATAAATAATTATATATATATATATATATAAATATATATATGCCCAATCTGAAAACATTCTCTCCTCAGTCAAAGCTGCACACAGAAGCCTAAATTCGCACGTTCACAGATTATGCCCTAAATGTTTGATGTAAAATGTGGTCAAAAAGTATTATAAAATAAGTATAGATATATGAGCATGGCAACATTTAGTGCTGCTTTTTTTTTTTTTTTTAATTTAGTTCAACCTGATTTTGAAAGTTGCATTCAATTTTAGACCAGCAATTTATAACCAGACACTGTCTAGCAACATAAAGAAAATATTGAATTTGACTTGAATTTATTTGTCATCCAATCACGACCGTTTTTACGACGTCTATGAAGCATAAAAGAGGGATCAGAATTAATCGGCTTCTTAAGACTTACAAGTTCACTGGCCCGAGGTCAGCCACTAAATGAAATCTGTAGAATGTGTGCTTTCTTTTTCTTTTTGAGAAACTGGAAACGACTGTAACTTTAACCACTGTTGGTTACGCAGTCAAAGTCACCACTGCTTGTACACAGTCAGTTATGCATATTAGTTCGCGCACGGAGCTCCTCCGCTCTGTCTCACCGCTTTTACGCACCAGGCGCCCCGCACACCTCCAGCATGAGTGACAGCTGAGCGCAATCATTGTTTGATCGGGGGCCAAAACCTTAAAAGAACCGTGTCCAAGTTGAATCTGCACTCGTACTTTCTAGTTATTATGTCGAGAGTAGGGACTGAGTTATTTCCTCAAACCATTTTTTTTACAGAAATTCCAGAAGTCTCTGTAAACTAATGACTTTCAGAAGTCTAATAATTAAACACGTTCATCAGTCAAGAATTGCCTGTTTTGACAGCAAACCGGTTAACCGGCCTGCACTGTCCGCAGAAATGTGTTGGACATAAGCGTGTTCAAAAAGTTTTGGTGACACTGGGATACACACTGGTGACACTCCGTAACGCTCTACTTAAATGGAAGCCTATAAATATGCCTCGTAGCTCTGAGAGATAAACAAGAAATGGCACTTCTTACCTTGCATGTTCCTTGGCATGTGCCCTTGTTCTCCATACGATCGAGAGAGTCCCAGTGATTCAGTCTCGACTTTGGGCAGCATGTCAGCGCTGCCGGCCTGAGCTGGAGACTCCGCACCGCCCGGCGGAACACCTGGACGTGAGAGGCAGACGTCCCCCACAAACACAAGTGTCCCAATTTTTTTGAATTTTTTTTTTTTTTAGCTCTTTACGTCTCACTTTCTGTCCCTTCTCTGTCTTCCAATTATCGGACCATATTCTGACTATGAAGCCTGATTCAAACGATTCAGACTGTCTCCAAACGGCCGGGCTGCATAGCCGGTGCGTGTCTACTCTGATTTGACTTCACTAATTTAATTTCTCAAAATTACATTCGCGCACAGAAGCGCACCAATAACGCAGAGCACACGCGAGTGATCCCCTTCGATACTTTTCGAACAGTTGCGCGCCGAGTTAGGGAATCTGTCTCTTACTGAAACGAGAAAACTGCACAGCGTCCGGATTAAAAGACGATGGTAAGTTTCCCTTTAGCTTTTCCACAAGTCTTTTTTAGCGCGTCACCCATTAAAGTGGGACTGTCAGTGTTACTTTCAGCCTTTAGCAGACAAGTAAGCGCCGGCGGGGCCGCCCTCTCCTGCGCGTAAAGTCGGATTCGGTGTGTCGGTCGGACTGTCTGGAGATGTGGAGACCTCTCCTCCTCCTCCTCGCGGCTTTGTTTACTCCGCTCTCTCCAATCCGGGGCGCATGCGGTCGTCTGACATCATCTTTCCCCGGTCCAATCAGGCGAGGAGACCGGGAAATATCGCCTCAAACCCTCCAGTTCCGTCTCTCAAAAAATCTCAGCTGTTTAATCCCGTTAATGATGGACTTTAAAAGCGGAGGGAGAACAAGGAAATCAAGCGAAGTGATGCAACCGCGTGTGTGAGCAGACTCCCCATGAGCGCAGAGGCAGCGCGCAAGGTATGTGCGCGTAACATCTACGACAGGAGGGTATTGCAGCAAATGCACGCACACAAGCACGCGGGTACACACTCACCTCTGTACTTAAAAGTTGTTCGGATAAAAGTCTCCATCTTTATATGTGCGTTGCATATGTTGTATTGCAATATTCAGTTAAAGTCAATGATCAATTTTAGCACGTTGTTCAAAGCTTATGTGGTCATTTAATAACGATCCCCCTGATCATTAAAATGTCATGAGATTAATTGTAATAACCTTTCTTTCTTTCTTTCTTTCTTTCTTTCTTTCTTTCTTTCTTTCTAAAAGGTGCGTTTTCTAATGCAGGTGAAGGATGTAATAAATTCTGCATAAGACCCATATAAATAAAAAAAAAAAATGTAAAAGAACCTCTGCAGCATTACTGCCTTTCGGGTTATTTGTTCAATTTTGTGAAAAAACGTGAGCAGCGCCGGCCTCCGGCTTAAGACGGCCTCTATTTTCGGATCAAATCAGCCCCCTTACGCTATAAATTATACCTTTGCTTCTGAATTATTACCAGTAATTGGATGAGCAGGGATCAATTAGTGATCTGACGTCAGGCACAGACTATTTAGATTATTCCAAATTAAAAACACAAAGACAAAAAATAATTATGCGCCTCCGTCCCCATAAAGCCATGGGAAAGTCGCGGGGCAGACCGCCAGACACACCTGAAGGGTCGCTCCACACACACACACACACACACACACTTGGACACTCACAAGCACAGGCACACGCAAGCACACGCACACACACACACGCGTGTAAACACAGTCATACCCAGGTTACATTTTCTACCGGATTTTCTACTAATTAGATTCTTTAAATTAATCACTCTACGCAGTCCCTCTACATTGTTATTATTTCTATAATTTGTAAGGACAGAATTTAATTTCCAGGTGATTTTTATTTACTAAGTGTACATAAACAGTATTTATGGAGCGCTATAAGGCTGCTCACCCGATACAAACCGCTTAATCATCTCAACCTTTATTGAAAAACAGGACAATTACAGCCGCATTATTTACAAGAGTAGAATAGAAGTGTAAAACACAGACACAGCCCAACCTGTTGCACTTCGTTTCTACTGCATCAGTTGAAATGCACTTCATTACACATACACATATTTTACGAGTGCATAATACATTATGGAGCTTTAGAGATCCAGCAATTAAAGGGCATTGTTGGTGGGAGACTTTAGAAAGGCATACAAACACACACACACACACACACACACACACACACATACACATCTTTGAATGTAGCACATTTTCCCTCACATTATAATTATCCCCATATGCAATCCAGATGTTTTTTCAGGAATTTCAATAAAATCTACCTTCTAAAAAGTTTGTGTGACTAACGTGACGTTGGCTAATAGAAATACATGTTTAAATGAACATGTGCATTGAGCTGCAAATACAGTACCATCAAGTACAGCCGATTTACATAAAAGGCAAAACACCTTGAGCTCACAAAGAGCAGGCTTACTTGCCCTGATCGGGTCCTCTGCGGAGCAAACCTGATCATGTTGTCACAATTTTTTCCTCCTTTTCTTCTTCTTGTTCCAAAATGAACTTCTCCCCACTCCCTGCGCACACAGAGTGATTTCCCACTACTTTTTCTTTAATGACTCCACACTGAAAAGCTCCTATTTCACCCCTGTTGAATAACTTCCTCCGCAGAGTCACCTGGACTCTTTGTTTCTTGCAGCAAAAAGGGTCAAACAAGTCAGATACATGCAATGCATTCAGTGATAATACATTATGATAAAATAAGATGCAATTAAATGTAATAAACTAAACCTGCTGCGAACTTTGTTGACAGAGTGCAGGAGGTTCCACCAATCAGTCACATACTCTTAATGCCGGAATGTGATTGGTCAATGCTGGGTTACTTGCAAGCAGTGGGTTGTGTGGTGGAAGGGGGCGGGGCTGGAGGCTGACTGGGGGGATGCTGGTTAGGTTATAAAATGACACAGAGGCTGATAAGACCTTCTCTGGCAAGATAGCACTGCTGGAATGATTAACCTGTTTGGACACACAGAAAGAGAGAGAGAGTAAACGAGAGTAAGAGAGAGACATAGTGGGTGCTGTGACACAGAGAGAGAAGGAAAAAGGACAGGTCAATGGGTTTGAACACAGAAAGACAGGCGACAGACAAACAGTGCGGAGAGCACAAGGTTTGTTTATTCACATCTACAATAAAATCATTGAAACTCAAAAGTGAAATGAAACGGTGACTAAAAGACAGAGCGACAGAGAGAGAGAGAGAGAGAGGAACTTCAGTGGTACTTTATTGACATCGAGTCCGTTTACAGTTTCAGGTGGTAAAAGTCACATCAAAAGCGAGGGGAGCTCATGCCGACAGCATGACTCAAACTTTGGACTTATCTTCTGCCACGTTTAACTCCCAAGTTTGGATTTATCTGTGATGGCACACACACACACTGACAACACTTTCAGCAACAACATTGTGGGCTGTAAAAATAATATGTTTACATGCCGTGGGTGATTAAATCACATGTCATTGTCCATCATTTTTAATTTAATGAGGAACATCTACACATTATGTTGTGCGTGTGTGTGTGTGTGTGTCAAGTTGTAAGTGTGTATTTTACCATGTTGATACCTGGTGGAGACACGTGCAGCATTTCCATGCAGGTCTGTTTGCATGTCTGCATAAGACTATGTGTGTGTGTGTGTGTGTGTGTGTGTGTGTGTGTGCGTGTGTGCGTGTGTGAGTGTGTGAGTGTGTGTGCACACATTTCTGTTCATAGATGAGTGTACGTCTGCATGTATGACTGATCTGTTCTGATCAAATAACAATAGCCTTGGAACACACATACTCACACTAACATCATTAAATTATAATCAGCACACACTTGCTATTCATATCCCGGAAATCACCCCCCCACCCCTCTGATACACACACATGCAAACACACACAAACACATGCACATGCTTAACCCCCCCCCCCCCCCCCCCCCCCCCCCACACACACACACACACACACACACACACACACACACACACACCTACCTCTGTTTTCTGTATTGAAGATGTAATGTAAACAGTCATTCACTCTAAAAATACTGCAGGATCCAGCGTGCAGAGAAATCGCTCATAAAACAAAACAAAGAAGGTGGTGGTGTGACACAAACATGGCGTGACTAACACGAAAAGTTCTTCTGCTGCCTAGTTTAGAAGTAGATACAGGTGATAGTAGAGGAGTATAATAATAATATCCCCTCTTAAAGATTGTAGACTAAAAGTATATAATAAAACTAGATGGAAAACTTAAAACTACATTAACCATTTTTGTGACCACTTGCAACAAGCTATAAAAACAACACTGACATACTGCGACCTTATCAGGTGGCTGGGGCGAATGTGTCGAGAAACAATGTCCTGTTCCAATCCAGCAAGCTCAAGCCAACACAATTATTCATTTGAAGCCGGAATTCTGGCCACCTGACGAGTGGAAGTGCAATTTCCCCCCCTCTTTTGGCCCTGTTTTGGTCTCCACCAATTCCTGAGGGAAATATTTGGCTCTTCAGCTGCTAAATGCTCCACTGCTCATTTGCAAGTCACCAACTGTAGTATACTGTGTGTTCATCAAGCCTTTTTTGCTGAAAACAGCTCCCTGCTGTTCCTGGAAGCAAGGTTGATGACAGTAGAGTTTGCAGCAAGTAAAACTAAAAAAAAAAAAACACCTGAAAGAGATTTAAATGCTTTAGGGAAACCTAACTGTAGCCCTAACCCTACAAAGCCTGACACAGAATGATGTCCTTTTCTGTTTTAGGGCAACACCTGCAGCTTGTGATCAACTGTACTTACATTAAAAATGAATGACCAAAGAGGCAACAAAAAGTTGTCTGTCATAACTTCTGTTTAGTCATTTAGATCTAAATAGCTTAGCAGACAGCTTAGTTTTGCAGTTGAGAAAACTGACTTTGTATAGCCAGAGGGTCAAAATGGAAAGGGAAATGATGCATTTTCAAATTTAGCTAAGTCAATCAATCAATCAATCTTTATTTATATAGCGCCAAATCACAACAGCGTTATCTCAAGGCGCTTTACATGAAGAGCAGGTCTAAACCAAACTATTTAATTAGAGAGAGACCCAACGATTCATGAATTCAAAATTAAGGATTCAAGAATTCCCACATGAGCAAGATGTTATATTGAGCAGCAGTGGCAGGAAAAACTCCCCTTTAACGGGAAGAAACCTCGAACAGACCCAGGCTCAATGTGGGCGGCTTCTGTAGGGGTCCGCGTTGGGTGGAGGTTGGACAGAGAGACAGAGAGAGAGACAGACAACACAAACAGCAACCAACGTACTAACAGTGACTATAGCACTAGCAATAGGAATGTGACTAAAAGATTAGCAGTATGATATTATTGAAAAACATGACGAGGGTCCGACGATCCGCAGCAGTGATTCATGAACCAGAGAACCACATCAGCAGGACCAGGACCAGGATCCACAGGAACCTGAGAGATGAGAAAGCACAGAACGGCTCCGGGGAGTCCCCCGGCAGTCTGAGCCTATAGCAGCATAACTAGGGGCTGGTCTAAGGCCTGATCCAGCCCTTAAATATAAGCCTTATCAAAAAGGAAGGTTTTTAGTCTACTCTTAAATGTAGAGAGGGTGTAAGTGTGGGCATAAATCCTTAGACACTCTTGCCTTCTTTTTTGATCCTCACTCTGTAATTCCTCGGTATATCTGGTATCTCTTTGACTTTCTATTGTGCCCCAGGTCAACTGCTGTTACCTGCTGGTCTCCAGGTCTTAGGATGTGGACAGTCACTGGATTATTGGAGGAAACGGAGTCTGTCAACAGCAAGTGTTGACATTTGGGCTTAGCAGATAAACCTCACAAGGGATCAAACAAAAACTGGCCCTTTTGACTAAAGAAAAAGTGTGTGCAGGTGTGTGTGTGTGTGTGTGTGTGTGCGTGTGCATGTTTGTGCAAAGAAGTTTCAGTGGTGCAATTTGCTGCTGACAACTTTAAGTGGAAGGGCCCTGATATTGTCTGTGGGGTTTGGTTATCTCCATGTCAAACGACTGAGAAAACGTATAAGTGAGGTGAACTGGAGAACACACGTGCACTCACATTTTAATGATTTACATCCCTACAAAAGTAAAAACAGAGATAAAGATATAGAAATGATAAACGTGTATAAAGAGTACTTTCAGGCTTAACTGGCACCAGAATAAAATTTGGAAGATCCTACTGAATGTGTTGCATCGTTACCACGTCAGTTCTCAGACAGTTGTTGAAGATCAGCCCCTGTTGACTCATACTCTTCATGTCACAGTTTTAGCCCTTAGTAATATATTGCTAAAATATTGTTGATTCCTTTACATGATGCAACAGAAAGTAGGTGCCACTTCTTCTGCTACAAAAGTGTTTAAAGTTGAATTATTTCTCGCAATGGTTGATTGTGGAATGGGCAACATATTTGTCTTCTTCTGTAAATCTGAGGAGAGAACAAATAACATCATCTCCCTACAAGGGGAGAGGTTTTATGGGAAATGTGGCTAAAATCATTAACATCAACACTGGAGACACAGATGACCAATTATGTTTGCTAGTCTCATTCATTAGTGGTACTTACAGAAAGGCACCATAATTAATTGGACAATTATGTACTAATATGTTAGACAGAGCAGCTGTAACATTGGTTAACGGAGTGCAGTGGTGCAGGCAGGAGATAAGGCCTTAATAAAAAATACCGTGGGCTACTGTGACTTTGAGCAGGTCAAGGCTTAGCACTTCCACATGCCTGATGAAATGTCAATCACACTGGAGTGAGGGATGGCACGGTAAACAAGATGGTAAAGAAAAAGTGGAAGGAGAAAGGAGAGCATCAGAGAGAGAGAGAGAGAGAGAGAGGGAAGACGTTAATGCTTCTGACAGAAGGAGGGGAGCGGAGAAGAGGATGAAAGAAGAAGATCTACACAGAGCTAAATGTCCCACTAACATCTTTGACAGAAGGACTGAGAGAGGGCAGGGGAGATGTGGACTGCGAGGGAAGAGCAGAAGTAAGAGGAGAGAGGAAGCTTCCACAGGTGAAAAAAACCAATGACTTGTCCAACACAAGGAGGGAGTGGATGCAGATTTAGACTCAAAAAATCACTTCATGTTCCAAGCGCATCAAATGTGCAGATTTTTCCAGCTTTGCTGAATCCTCAGTTCAATCAACACACATGACTGGATGATTCTGCAAAACCTTACATTACATTCAAGTATTATTATTATTATTATTTTTACCTCCAATGCAGTGTTGTTGTTGTTTTTACACCAGATGCCAAAATTAATCTGTTTAATCTGTTTTCTCCAATATGGTCTACATGGATTGGGAAAGATAATGTTGGTCAAGGTATAATTGATGTTAGGCAACTAAAACAAGATTAAATTCCTTGTGTTTAAGATTAGGATGTGGTTAAGGAACTAAAACTCGTGGTTAAGGTTAGGAAAAGACTGTGGTCACAGTTAACAAATCATAATAAAAGCACAGAATTGTATAAAATGGATGAAATTCCAAAGGACACCCTGTGAAAAGTAGGCGATGGTGAATGAATCAGTGGGAGAATGTAATGAGTTTTCAGACAGGACACAGGAGGTGACCGAATGGTTTGATGAGTATAAAAAAGATGTGAAATCTTTTGGAAGACTGGTGTTTCTTCTTTCCGGTACAGTTCCATAATGCCAAAGTGCATTAAAGCCGTTCGAGCAGCTTGCAGTGGCACTAACGTCTTTTGTGGTTTTCTTTCTAATTTGTCACCCATCTGTTTTGTTACATAATCAAATGGATGTGGAACTCCAACAAATTGACTCCAACAAAACCTGATGACAAGTTGGATTATTCTGTAATTGCAAAAACTGGGCTTTGGCACCTAGACACAGGAATGTGACCGGGTAAATGTTATCTGATGGCTGAGAGAACTGATAACATAAACTGGGAATGGAAACCCAGAACAACAGTTTTTTAATGCAAATGCAACTCGACCCATTTATCAAATCCACTTCCGCCCCAGCATGTCAGTGTCAAGTGATGATCTCTTTCTCGTTCTGTCTTCCAGATAAACTGCTTTTGTCGTGGGAGACCCTGTTTGGTGTTAACTGCATATGCTTCACTTGCATTCTTGGCATTGCATGCATTTTACAAAGTTCGGAACCAGGCTGTCAGATGAAGAGCGCAGAGACACCACAGGACAGGATTACACGAGTAGAGAAGGGAAAGAAACAATTAAGGTTGGAAATGTTAAATATGGAATATACTGAAAGAGAGGGTTGAGGGGGAAGTGTGAGACAGCATACACACATACACACATACAATTCACCCTTGTATAAACATTATGCCCGGAGAATGTCCAGGAATATATGCTGCGGTAACTGTGACTCACACAACCTAACCACTTCTCCATCGTCTCTCTCTTTCTCACACACACACACACACACACACTAGCATGTCCAAGTTGATAATTAATTTGCCTGCTTCTTGGGTCTTTTCCAAGCACTTCTTAGGAACAGAGGTATAGCTGTTATATTTACTGTCACACTGCTGCACCTCTGACCCTTGACTTTCTTTCTACTTGTTTCTTTAATGAAGGCCAGTTAGATGTAACAACTCTTGGACAGACTGTGAATGAATTTGTAAAGGAGCATTAGGCCAATGCCTAAAATGTCAAAGCGGAAAATGAGGATATGAAAGCATTTTCCTGTTCACGATACAAATACCAGACACTACGGCCCATTGCAGGTTATGCCCTTCTGTAAAAGGAATGCATGCTGGGACCTGAGACCTGTTGTGTGACTTTAAAGACCATACGTTTTCCTTAATCTGTTTAATGGTGCTTTGAATACACACAAACACATTTACATGCATGCGTGCGACCCCACAAACACACATGCATACACTCATCCTCTCTGCTGTGCTTGTCGCTTGTTCTGTCCCTCTCTCTGAACACACACACACACACACACACACACACACACACACACACACACATGCAAGCAGTGAACGACTGCTAGATCCATTAACAGGTCATGTAACAGTCATTGTTCATTGCTGCATATAAGCTTCTATTTTCAAGAGCCAGCAGGAGGAACAATAGTACTCGCCAACACTGTCAGGTGTTCAACGAAAACTAAACAAACCAGAGAGTGAGGTCTCAATGGAAATACAGTATTTGCGTGTGAGAAAGAGTCCGTGTTTATGCTGTCATGTATGTATGGATTAATAACGTCACACACCTTATCAGCCCCTCGCACTCCCTTATCTGTGGATGTTTGTTTACAGGAGCTAGCATTAGCATCGTCAGGTGAAATTCCAAGGAAAGACTGCTCTAAAGTGGAGGTTCCCATAAGCGAGCGCAAACGCCAAGAACAGCTGCAGAAGGAATTTCTGCTCATGGCATTGTTTTCCTCAGACAGGCGTGCAGTGCCTAACGTGCATGTTAGTAAGTGCTGCATTTACTCCATAGCGGATGTTTGGCCAGGGCAGAACTGAGAGAATCATAGGACGTCTGTTATTGCTAAATGGGATTGGCTTAGCTTGGATTAGCTGCTACATATTGATTTAAGGATGCAAAGTTGAGAATCCAAAAATCACATCACCGTTGGGCTTAGTCTTTCAGAAAAGGGACACAAACCTTTGCTGTTCAATGTGATTGAACAACATGCCATAGTTTGTTAGAAGGCTTTAAATGTCTCTACTAATTTCAGCTCTGGAATTGCAAGGAAACCCAGTACACACCATCAGAAGTGCATGTTGGATGTTTCAACGACATCTAAAGACTGTGAAGTTTAAGACTGACTTTTCTTAAATTGGGTGCAGTTTCTTGCAAGATGATTAACAGGACTACAATGTGAGGCGAGGCATCACAGACATGATGTATTACTGAAATAGATCATAAGAGAAAAAGTTTCAACAAGCATTCTCGGAGACAGGGATTAACTAACTCAAGTGGAAGCAGTAGGCTGAAGCAAAGTGGGTACAAACAGAAGTAAACTGCATCACTTTATCACCAAATATGTAATGGAATAGTAGAGGAACAAGCATTACAGAGTAATGATATATAACAGAGAGTCTTTGGATGGATTTTCCATCAACTCCATCATTCACATTCCCTATGCAGACTTGGTGATTTCAATAGAACAAGGACAAAATCCTCTCACTGGGGCAGTTTCAGCTGCCAGGTGAGTGTGCGGTCATTCATGACAGAGGTACACTTACACACACAAACACACACACACACCTGACTCTATACAAACTGTTCTCTATTCACATCACTGTTAATATAGGTGAATCCTGGGTGATTGTGTGGGTTGTTAACTGCTTTACTTTTCTGTCGGAGACACACACACATGCACGCGCACATACACACACACACACACACACACACACAGCGACCCTGGGGTCAGTGTGCGGTTGGCTGTAACAGTCTGGATAGTGAAAAAGTGTGAAAGAGGATGGACTGCTCTTACTCTCTCTTTGCTTGTAACACACACACACACACACACATACACACTCACTTACAAATAGTGGTGGCTGGTGGAGTGTTGTCTGTGGTCGTGGAGCGGTCAGTTGTGACAGACACATTGTATCCCCTCTGGCTGACCTTTCGCCACTAACACACACGCATACATACATATACACATACACACACACGTACATACTCTCAGAACTGCGGCCAATGGACCATTTCCTTCTCCCTTTATCCAACCCCTGTCCCCGTCTACAAACCTGCCATACTATTCACCACTGCGCTAATGGCAAAGGCCATCTAAGAAGCACACGTCCACCTCTGCCAAAATGCATAGCTTAAGATGAAAGTCTTAGCTCCTGTATGCAGTCCTCATAGAATATAGAGAGTTGTTGGCGCATTTTGTTATATATTTTGATGTCTTTTTAGGTATGAGAGGGCGTATTTTTTTTTTTTAATTTTGAACGGTGTTTTATGACAGCTGCATATAAGCTAAAAATCACACTCAGACAGATAAACACTGCCAAAAAACTGCATTATCAGCAACCTTGCAAAAACTAAAACAATTGCAGTATGAAAGCCTGTTTACTTTTGGGATTAACTTTTCAAACACATCTTATTGTGATGGAACATTTATGTCTAACACAACTATAAAAACACTGTTTTAGTAAAGATCTCTGCCTGAAACATCTAAACAATTGGAAAAAAAAAGCTCTTGTTCATCCTCCCTCCGTATGGCAAACAACATTTCCCTGCATCACAGCCAACATATGGTCAGAAGTAGGACAGACACAGCCCAGCTGATCAACTCATTACTTCATGATCGCTATGTCATGTCACAACATTGATATAAATACAGGTCAACAAGACAATAACAGCTATGTGATCAGCAATATCCACAGTTAAACTGAATGAACAGATAAAGTTAGAAGCAACTAAATATTGTCTTCTTAATTTTTTTGCCACGACCCTCAGTGGGCTTACATCATCGTCTGCATTTTGAACCTTATAAACTTAGGAGAAAAAGCTCCAATTTGGTTTGAGAAAAAATGGCATTAATGTCTGGTCGGGGGCTGAAATGGAGAAATTTAAAATGGAGAGATTTAAAATTCAATAAGCTCAATATGGAAAACTCTAAGTTAACCGGTTTAATGTCAAATTGATCACAAATGTTTGTAAACATTATGCTCTATCTTTTTCCTGAAATAATTAAATCCACTGTAGAAAGTGCACAGTGAAAGGAACAATCTAATAATACTTATTTACCCATATAGGATGTAAAGATATCAAGGGTTGAACTTTTCCTTTAAGGTGATGCATTCTTACACAGCTCAAGGATTACTGCCATATTGCCCTAACAATCACCACCAAGACAATCCGCCCTGCACATTTACTGTTCTTGTGATGTGAACATTTCTGACCTAAATCCTCCACTGCTGCCCAGTGTGAAGGGCTAACACCTCCAATCAATGTGTTGCTATTCAATTAGGACAACTATTGTGCTGTGTCATTCAGAGAATGGCTAATAAAGCCTAATTGCAGTACAGAGATCCATAAAGTCAGGCAGGTGAAGAGGCCGAGAGAGCTGCTTTATGGGTTTAAAACAGGGGATGGGGGTGGGCATTGTTCTCTCATGATAAAGCCCCACTCAGCTCTGTGTGTGTGCATGTTTACTTACCTCTCTGTAGAGGCCTGAAGGTATAATTTTTGGTGATGTGTGTGTGTGTGTGTGTGTGTCTGTGTATGTTTGCTTACCTCTAAGTGAGAGGCTGAAGAAGAGGGTGATGTGCAGGTCACTTGTTCATTATGACAGCTTGGGTGTGTGTGTCTGCTGCTGCGTGCGCTTAATGGAGAGTAAATACAAAGATCCTAACCATTAACTGTGCCATAATGTTTGGTCATGGAGACACTAGGAAACATTATCTGTGGTCAGTTCCTCTCTTTGACTGAAGGAATTTGGTTCTGGAAATTTATGTTATTCTGTTCTTTTCCTTAAATCCTCCAGAAGTGAAACAACAGAGGATATAGTATAGTGTGGGAGGAAATCAACCATAATCCATCAGTTGTAGCAATTTTGTCCAAATCAGTTTTATGAAGTGGAAAATTTGTGGATTATTTTACTTCCTGCAAGGGGAATGTTACCCAATGTTATGCAACAGTGATGCTAAAAGATAACATACGTGTGAAATGCCACAAACATATAAACGCAAGCAAAGCAGTCGTCACACATATATCAGATCAGAATCAGTGCTTCCTTGAACAACACCTATCAGATGTGACTCATGTTGAGTGGTTTCTCTTGAAAACAAACGGAAAACAAAACAAGCATGAACAGCAAGAGCACCCACGGCTTAAGAAATGTAAGAGCACAACAAGGGAAGCAGAAAATCAAAGGTCAAACACGTGCATGTACAGTGAAGTATTGCTGCACTCATATCAAGGCAGTCTTTAAAATCTTAAACTTACTTTGACAGAACTTGGAGAAGTTAGTCAATAATAATCATAATATTCAATAATACTGCATCAGAGTCTCATACCATCAAGGGCGCTCCCTTTTCTCAATTTTTTTTTTTTGGAGCCAGTGGCCAAAGAATCACTTCAGTCTTTTATTTCTCTGGCAACAACTGCTCACCTTTTGAAACCACACAAGAGCAATTTGAAAGAAATAAAAAATGTTGCGCTTTCAAAATGAAGTGTAAAATGACTATAAAACCAGTTAGTATTTCTGAAGCACAATAAATACTTTAAACAATCACGTTACACTTTGATAATGTTTCTCTGGACTAGATCCACAGTATTGGAGACGTTACATGATACTTTATCAAAATGTATAATTTTCTCCATGTTTCTATTTTCTGGTCTGGCAGCAGCTGATCGCAGCATTAGAAGAAGCTCCTCTAACCTAAGGATCACCAATTAATTCCTTGCCATGTCACAGCTGTCAACCATTCTGTCTGTCTTGATGAATTGTCTTTGATCATCTTTCTGAAACCTCACCTGCTCACTCTGGTTAAACCGTCATCTAACTGCATGAGATGAAAAAATGTTTTGTTCCTCACTGAAGCTATTGCAATCATTTTGCTGTCTGAGTTGACGTGAGGAATGGAGAGAGGAAGTTGGCCAGTGAGATTTCTGACAGAAGTTTGGACAGAAGGAGAGTTGAGATGTGAGTTCATTTTATCTGGATGGAGTCCTTTCTGCATTAAATCATTTAGTCAGCCAGACGGTGAGGCAGCCATTGAGTTCACAGTGTGTCTGTCAGATGATTAGCCAGTCCAGGCATCAAGACTCAGTCATTTAGCCAACCCACCAAACAAGGAGGAGGAGGAGGAGTTAAGGAGATGACCAGTTAGCCACTGGGTTGCTTGGTAAGGCGCTGGTATGGATCAGCTTGTCCACCAACTGGCCAATGAGTTAGGTGGACATTAGGTCTAACTGGTCAAACTATCCAGATAGTTAATTAATTGAGTTGGTTAACAAATAAGTCGACCAGTTTGTTAGTGAGCCAGACATCCACACCCAGGCATCCAATCACTTAGTTAGGAAATAAATTCAACAGTTGGCCATCCAGCTGGTCAGCAAGCCAGTCAATGATTTGGTCAGTTGACGTGTTGGTGAGTAATTCCATCAAGTCTGCTAGTCACTGTGCTGGGTTTTCAGTTTGTGGAACCATTTATCAGTTAATCAGTCAGGTTATTCCACCAGTAACAACCAGCCAGTCAGTCATAGGGTCAGCAAATCAGTCAAGTTAGTTGATGAGTTGGTGAGTCAGTTACCAGTCAACAGTTAGTCAGCTATACATCTGGCCAGTTAGCCCATCTGGTGGGTTCCAAAACAGCCAAGTAGGTCCTTTGTATATTTTCAGAGCTGTGCAGGCAGATGTGTGTGCATGTGTGTGTGCGTGTGTGTGAGGAAACAAAAAGAGGGAAAGCGAGTAGTACATTAAATGTATAAACTGCGCAGCATATACATTAGGTACAGTATATGTGCGTGTGTATCTGTGTGTAGTATCTATGTGTAATTCATTGTGGACCACCCATAGGCCCAAAGTGGTTCTGGGTGAGGCCTGGACCTGGATTAATTATGGTCCCCGTATGAGGTGGTTTTGTGGCAGGTTGGGGGGGTGGGGTTGGGGTTGTTACACCTGTGAACTCCGTCACTGCAAACCTCAAGCCAGCTCCCTGACATGGGGCGGTAGGTATGTTGGCCAGGGTGAAAATGACTCCCAGCTTTCCCCCCTTTCAAGCCCGAGGGGGAAATCTCACACATATGGTTCGTATACTCATTTTCCAAAAGTGAAGAAACATCATGACAGAAATCCAGATATGTTTTAAGGAATGAAAAAATTCTAGCTTTCCAGCTGGATAGGGAAGTGAGAGCAATTTTCTAAGAAATGCAGGCAGAGTCCCCTGTTGCGGAGATATATAGGAGCTGCCCTTTACTGGGACCCCAGCAGATATAAATGGCGCTTCAATCTCGTCTTCCCGGCAGTGGGTCTTCGGGCGTTACCAAGGGTTTGAGGCGTTTTACCTCGTGCCGATGCCGATAAATCTGTCACCTGGTGGAATCCGTCTTCGGGCCCCGAGTTGGAGGGAACAAATTGTGGCTTTGAGTGAAGGGAGGGGGTGGAGAGGCAGGAGGAAGAGGAGAGGACGGTGGGAATGAGAGAAGGAGAGTGAAAGAGGGAGAGGGAGAGAGAAGTGACCTGTCAGCCCAGCCCATTCATCATCTGGACAAAATGGTCGCCTTCGTCCTTTTCCGCTGACCAGCCAAAACATCCTGTGGTAAGCAAGTTTTAAGGTGACGTGTAAGTGTGTGTCGTAGGGTTTCTTTTTCTCTTGTTTGCTACCTCTCTTTGGCCTCATCAGTATTACTAACATTTCCTCTTTTTTTTTTTTTCTTTTCTTGAATGAAAAAAGAATACAGAATCTCCATGCTTCCACTGTTTTCATCTGGCACAGTGCAGAGGCTCACTGTTGCATCTTCTCCCATGGCATCAGTATTTAAGAACACACCGTGGGTTGGAAATAAGATGAAGTCATTGAAGGTTGGCACCAATACACAGTCAGAAAAGTCGTGTGTGGTATTTATAGAATGCGGTGAGACGGCTTCTCTGGTCATTCTTAATTATTATTTTTTCATATACAGCAGCGAGCCTCATCATCCGACTTTGTACAGTTGTGTATAGCTATTACAAGTTGGCATGCTGTGGACCACTTTAATGAGGACCTCCAGTTGGAGCGGTCAGGTAGAGTCAGGCCTGTGGCGGCCAGGAAGCTGACAGCTTCATCCTCTGGAGAAAATGGTGAGCCAGTTTGGGTTTGGCAAGGCTCTGTACGGAGGAATTGTTCATACGGTATGTTCTTATATAGAGACACAGAGCGCAGACAAATGAATGCACACAAATGCAAACCTGGATGCGATTTCTCAAGTGTACACACATATATAGTCACGGACATTAGCAGTCACACGTAGCGGCTCTCACACACAAGCACAGATGAAGAAACAAATTAAGTTAAGTTAAGTTTCTCAAATGTTTCATTATACCCCTAATTAATTGGGTGCCAAGTGTTTATCCATAAGACAGGACAAAAAGTCTGCTGTCAAAAGGTGGGGCAAGGGACGATGAACTGTACATATGGGTATAAGGAGTTGGACAGTCTTTCTGACAGTCTCCGTACAAAGACACCTATGATGCTGTAGACATGAAAACATTAGGAAGTGAGTGAAATCTTAAAAACCTACAGACCTTGAGAGAGAAGTTAAAATCTAGCTTACTCTCTTGCTGCTATACATCTAGCCAATTGATACTTGATGTGAAAATACTTTTAAATCTTATCTGGACGTTATCTGGATGCAAAATTCTTGAAATAACAAGTGGGAATGAGGCGTTAGACGTTTCATCAAGCACTTTGTTTGATGCTTAGTATTTGTTGCACAGGTGTCACGTGTTTCCATCTATTGCAAACCGAGAAGCTCATGTGAAAATGCGTTCGAGTTTTCTATTGTTACCATGATCTGATGTATTTATGGTTGTGTGGGGAATAAAATTGTTTCTCAAATTGCAGATTTAAAAAAAACAAACAAAAAAACTATGTACCCTCCCTCTCTCCTACTTATTCCTACCTCTCTCTTCCCCCACTGACCAGAAAATTCAACTGAATGCAATATTTTCGGTTTTACTTGTACTTCTGTATTTTCTACTGCCTGTCCTTCACTATTCAAAATATACAGTAAAGCATCTAAAATACAGCAGGTATACAAATACAGGATGTATGCATAAGCTCAAAGCAAACCATCTGAATCACATACGCTTCCTAACAATATTCCATAAATCTCCACATTCATGTACAGTGTGTGATGACTGATGGGTTTCAGTGATGGCCTGTCAATAAGCGGCATGTGCAGGAAATAAAGAGACCCCCCACCCCACCCCTTTTCCCAATAGGCAGCAACATAAAGAGAGGTGGGGTGGTGGCGAGGGTGGGGTGAGCAGATAGATCATAGTAACAGCCAATAATAAATGGATCATGCTTCTATGTTTTTAAAGCCAGTGGCAGCTGTATTGAATGGGAAACCTTGTGTGGGGGAGAAAATAGAGGTTTATTGATCAGAGACAGTGTGTAGGGTGGAGTGTTTGGGGAGATGCAGGGTTTGAGGCCCGTCGACCTCCAGGAAAATGATGTTCTCTCTGAGTTTTCTATTTCATAGACAACCAAACCCCCACCTCTCCACACGCACTTCAAATCACTCATCTCCCTGTCCCATTTGCTCATAACACATACTCGGATAAACATAAACATAAGAATAGATGGGTGGATAATGAGGAGGCCTTTAGGCTGTAGCCACATAGAGCTCGTTTCAGATATTTGTTTGTGTTAAAGGTGAGGTCAAATAGGACTATTTTTGCACCCGTCGTTGTTGTTTTTCTTGTGGTTTCTCAGACTGCTGCAGAATATGGCAGTAAGTGAAAACTTCCACAGTGAGAGAGAGAAAATGGCTGGCTTCGGAAAGAAGCACCGCTCTCCCACCATTCTCCCATCACTGCTCACTGTGCAGAAAAGTAACCTTTTGATTATAAACTATTCAGGAAGTATACGCTACCCAGTACAGTGAAACAACCATTGCTCACCACAAAAACGCTGGCTAATCGGTCAATGTGACGTATCAACTACGTTAAATTACTTCAGTGAAAGTCTGATCCTTATTAGTCTTGCTAAGGTACTTGCCTTATTACTGTATTTAACTATTGTGGGATCACGGACACATTATACTGTGTTGACTTTGATTTTCATATAAATATCATGTAAACATCATAGCTAATCCATCATGGCTGATCCATTCACTCCTTGCTATTTGTCCGCTCAGTGTAAATAAACTCCCACTTTATGATTTTATTGTCCAAATTCAATGTATAATTTGGTCAAAGTACCTGACCAAAATACGGTAACTGGGGTACAAAACCTACATTCGTCTATATCAAGTATTTTGCTTTCTTTAAACACTTTCTCTTTTTACATGATTAGATCTACAAAATAAAAAAAGTTAGGCGCCACTCTCCCTACATAAAACATTTGACACACTGATGGTGTTGTGGCAATTTGATTTGCAAAAATGGGCTTATTTATTTTCTCAGTTGCCCTCGCCAAGCTCGAATTCCGAAAAGGATTTTCTCTCATTTGTCTCTCCTTTCTTTTCCTGGTATTATTTTTCAATCCTTCTCCCTCTCTCGCTTGCTCCAAAACCCCAGTCGCATGCAGACTGGGTCGCTGACCAATTTAAACAGCGAGGTTTTCGGCAGCTAAACGCCGGCTAGCAGGAGTGCTGTGGTCTCTGCAGTACTTTGTCTGTGGCCACACAATTAAGGATTTAGGTGTGGCGATAGGAAGAATGTGGAAATCGGATCCTGGCAGCCTACACCCTACTAACTCTCTGTTTCTTTCTTTGCCTTTTTCTTTTTTCTTTCACTCCACCATGTTCCTCCTGTCCTTTCTTGTCTTTGTTAGTCTTCATCTCTCTTTCTCTCTCTTGTCACTCCCTCTTTCCTCTCCTCACCCTCCTGTCTCTCTCTCTCTTATAGCCCTTTTCTTCCCAGATGCCTTTTCCTCTCCTGATCTCCCTCTATTCCCTCTGTTTTTTTCGGCAGGTCTTACTCTTTCTTTCCCCTATAACAATTCCCCAATTTTACTCTGTCACCCTCTTCCTGTCTTTCCTGCACTTTGAACCCACAACTCCACTCATCTGTCTGGAATGAGCTGTTAGGTTTTCCTCCTTTCTTCCGCTTCCTGTCCCCACAGACACTGAAGCTGGAGAGAACGATAAAGAGGAAGGTAGATGGTAGTGGTGGAGAGAAAAGGGAGAGCGGGAAGTAAAGGTAGGGTGCATATATTCTAGACTGAGAAAAGGATGGATGTAGAGGTAGAGAAAGCTGCAGAAAATGACAAACTTTGTGTATCACCCTGCTTCTTGACTTATCGAGCTTATTCTTGAAGTTAAAGTCGATTCATCTCACTACACTCGCAGGTAAATGGTTTCAATGAATGACTGATTGCAGATTGTTTCAATGCATTTGCTCGAAAATTAAAGTCAGAGTATTTTAAAACAGGTTTCATCTTTCAAGGTTTCATTTCTTATATCCTGAATTACGGCTGCCAAGTCTGGCTGCAACATAAAATCCCTTGCCAAACTTGTCATTTTTTCGCCATGTGAAAGGAAGGGAGTGAATATTTATATACTGTATTTTTCGTAAAACTTTTTCTCTCTAGTTGTCAGTATCCTACCTTACAAAATGCACGCACACACAGACGCACTTTAGCATGCCATTTGTAACCTGTGCAACAGCAATGGGAACCAATCCATCAAACAGGACCTCATGGGGCCTTCCTGTTACAGGATTTTTTTTTCCACATTGTGTTCACCACAGAGACACCCTGTGTTTAAACGGATATAGATTGCTTATTTAAACTTTAAAAAAGGAAGGATTTTATTGCGCACATACACAAAAGACATACGTGCATGTATCCATAGATGCACATGCGTGAACGCATTTTCACGCATGCGTGAACTCAAAAACTCACACACAGACACCAACGTAGGCGCTGATATATTAACTGAAATGTGAGATACTCACAGTGACATGGATCAGACAAATAAATCAATTTAAAAAAAACAAAAAACATATAGTGTCTTGGCAGAATGGACCACCATCCTTCATTCACCATATTCCCCCTCAAGAGAGAGGATTTGGGTCTTTGATAATAGTGGTGGAGAGTTTTATCTCCCATAGGTGGTCAGATGGCAATTTTGAAATTGTGAAGACCATAGAATATGATTCACATTATCTTCATACTCACTAAACCATTCAGTGACCCCTCATACTCTGCATTCACACTGTGTCTCCACCGTTCATATACAAATATGACATAATATAGATGGATCGACACACATACACACATATTTTTAATATTGTATTTGTGTAAATGTCTGTCACTGTACTCTACTAAAGTCACACTGACACATACATTATGTACACACACTCACACACAAACACACACACACTCATTGTACCTTGAAGGCTCAAAGGGACTTGAACTGCACATAACAAAATTCATCACTTGCTGACAAAATGCTGCCTGGAAGAAGCATTTCCAAAGAAAATTCGAGCACGGACCAAACAAACTGCTTCAGCTATGACTTATCAAACCCACAACAAGACCATTCTGCCTTTTGACCCATAAACTTTCCCCATTATCCCCCAGACTGTCAACAACTTATGATCCATGCTCCATAAAACCCCTTCATTCATCACCTCCAATTAAATCAATTATCATTCTGGGATCGGATCCCGACAAATCACAGCGGTCGATGGGCAGGTAGGCCCGGGCCAGTGGGGGCATTCGGACAGGCAAAATGAGACAGCGGACAGATAGAGTCATCCTTCATGCTAAGTGGGATTGTCCTGACGCAGGCTGAGATAGACCCCGAGGTGTAATGGACCTCTTTGCCTTGACTTCTTCTGGCCTCAGCGACAGTGTAGGGTGGAAAGCAGACCTGGGTCAAACAGCGGCTGAATAGTTTTGATCCAAGTGAAATAGCTGCCATTTTAAAATTACAAAATGATTGATGGCACAAATCTTAAGATGTGCATTCATTTTTTAAAGGTGCAGTATTAACTTTTCATATTAGATAGCAAAGTAAACAGAATATATTCGTAACACTCTTTATCTATCTCTGTGTATGTGTGTATTGCCTAAGTGTCCCTATGCCGTCCTCCTCAGAGTGGAATTTAAATGATATGTGACAACTGAGGTGATGCCAGCAGTCACAGAAAAAAGGGAAATCAATGCAATAACAATGGATGAATAGTAAAAGAGAAAAGTTTCTTGAAAAATTGAATAAATGTCCAGCAGATAAAAAAGCAGTTACTTCTGAAATCAATGTTTTTCATTTATTTATATTTAAATGAATTAGTATATAACAATATCTCCAAAGTTCTTGCACTTCACAAAGTCTTACACACAGGTGCGTCAGATCAAAAACTCTGTGAAAGAGCCAAGAAATCCTGCACACCGTTGATCACTTGTACTCACTTGTACTTGATCACTTTGTTAATGGTCATCTGGTCAAATTCTGTACTTTTTATTAGCACTAAGTCATTTCGAAAGTAAAATAAGGAGAGGTAAGTTACATAAGTTCAGTAAGATTTTAAAACTAACATTGAATAATGGACACAATAAAGGAATGTAAGATATGTACACAATATTTACAACATAGTTAATGTATGGTTAAGGTTAGGTATTGAAAAGACTTGATATGGAAAATCCAGATGGCAATACATTTCCTCACAATTAGTCAATATGAATTAGGTGCATATATGGATAATTCACGCTTGCGTTTGTGTTTTTGCTTTGCATTTGATATATCTAACCATCAGCTGCATTCAGGATATCCCTGTAAAGCAAACTTGGGGACACCTTTTGATTACCATGTTGTCCTCCAGCAAATGAAGCAGATGCCGGACTTACTCCCTAGTAGCTACCTGGGCCTGTATGTACCATTACTTACAGTGTAAAAATAGTATAAGTAATCCATTTTTTTCCCTCTGACTGAACACTGTTCGTGTTAAACTCATCTCAGATAATACCCGTAAACTCTATCCCTTCCATACATGCACTGAACTTATGCACACATTACCCAGAGAAGGTTTGTTTGAGAACACAAATCTCAGACTCAGTTGGACTGGACACTAAACAGACTTTACTATGTCAGCTCCTTTGTACAAAGTCCCTGTAATGTCTGATTGAGCCCATGTATAAATAGAGCAGATCATTGTCAGGAGAGTTCACAGCGAGCGAGTGGGTGTGATGATGATGATGTTTCTACTATGTTTCTATTGTGACTGGTGAGAAACCAAGCATCCATACACTTTCTCCCTTCTTTCGTTGATATTAGAATACGTCTAAATAAAAATAACATTTATATCAGTACAAAAACCCCTCGCCTAAACCAGAGGGGGTATTTCCACAAGGTGTGAATGCGCCTGACACGGACCGCTTCCTTTTGTGTGCTACATGTGTAAAAGAGCAACTCTGGACAAAGTCTGGACCTGATTCTCTGTACGTTGTGCGGAGTTCAAATGAGAAAACTGCTTTAGATTATAGTAATATTGTGTAAACTTATATGAACTCGTCCACTTGTTGTATTGCTATCTTAATAACAAAATACATTTGAACTATAAACCCAATATCCATCAAATTATTTACAGCTCTCTCGCTGCAGCCTCTGTGAAACTATATTTTAAACATGCTCTGGTCCATTGCTCTCTAAAAAGCCCAGCCATGACCCTCTTTTCTGAGTTACTATCGACCTATTTCAACACACTCATTCCTGCCAACTGTCCTGAAAAATGTTGTCTATACGCGTCTGATAAATTATAAGAGTTGCAATAAATTATTTTGAAAAAAGTCTAATCTGATTTAAGGTCATGGTGTATCAAACAGCTTTACTTTGAGTATCAAATAACCTTTACTTATCTTCTGAGGATAGTTACTGTTCCTATAGTGCTAGACCTATGTGCTGTATTTGACCCTGATTTGCTTAAATCCTTTTTTTTTTTTTGCATACACACATTTCTTCATGCAGAAAAGACCCTCATCTTCATCTCTGCCAGAAAGAGGAGATGACAGTGAGACAAAGTTCACAGAACAGAAGTCATATTTTTAACGTGTCAGATTTCCCACTAAAGAATCTAAGAAATTAATTAAATTGAGTTGAAAGTTGTTGCTCACACTGATTTAACCACAAGAGTCTAAAACATGTTAAAAAAACAAAACAATGGAACGTATTAAGAATTTTAAATTTCTGTGGGTTTTAAGTTTTCATCCTCTAACAGCAATCAGATCCAGAAATATCTAGATGGAATGGTGGGAGGACAAAAGAGGTCTTAAAATGCTTTCATGGGAATAACGGACAGGAGCACAGACAGACAGAGAGAAGCAGACAGGGAGATGAGACCACATGGGGTAAAAGCGATTTCCTGAGCCGATGGTATCAATACATTTAACATGTCCTCTCCATTTTACTACCCCACCACTGGGTTCCCACCCTTCTTCCCCACATAAAACACATCATCGAGTCCTTCCTTTCCTCGGCAGCTTGCAAAGATGTTGACGGATGTTGGTTCAGACTCAAGGATGGGGATGGTTGCCAAAATCTAAGTCTTATCTTCTCCTTAACCTGCATCATGTTTGAGAAAAAGAGAGGAGAAAAGAAACACTGCAATGATCCCCGGGCTACAATGTTTGAGCTCATTTTTTAACGCACATGTATAAATAACGATTTATTCAAAGTGATTTAAAAAGAAAAAGCAGGAAGCAAACCTCTAAGAGGCGCTCACACACACACACACACACACACACACACATCTTTGCAGGTGCTGCACAGTAATTATCAGCATCAGACTAAACTAGCCTGCTTGGTCATTCCTTATTCATCTTTTTTTTCCATGTTTAGACTAGAAATTATATTTTCGGGTGGCAAGTTTTTAGTGATACAAAAGATGGACACATCTTGAGGTGTCTAATGTGTGACCTCTTATTTCATGGATGCCTGCAATTTTCAGGTTACGATACTGTGGATGTATGTTTTAATGTCACATCATAATTCTTTTAGACACCTCTTTTTGCGCAATAATGAAAAAAAAAACACGTTGCAACACTGCAGTTCATTATTTTCATCCCGCACCTCACAAGTGTTACACGCTGGATTACAGCACACCGGCAGAATTTAAGAAGTATAGTAACAATATGCAAATATTGCATGCAAGTCTCTGCCACAAACACCTGTTTCAATAATAGGAAATGTTAATACTTTTCCAGGGTAAACCCCCCTGATGAGTTTTATAGTACCTTATGCCAACTCTCAGACATTTTAGCGACTAGTAGATGATTTTTTTCTTCAGTCTAAATATTTTCATATTGTAAAAATTATTAACTGCATTTGTATCTGTAATTGCTTTGGTTCCATTGGTTGTAACAAGTTTCTGTTCTTAGGGAGCAAAAAGGGAAAAGGAAAAAAAAGAGGAGAAAACAGAAACTGCCAGAAACACGGGAAGAAAGAAAGATAGAAAGGCAGAGTGACAGAGAGAGAGAGAGAGAAGGGAAAAAAGAGAAAGAAAAGGGAGGGAGAGTGAGGTTGAGGCCTGTGGTGGATTGTGGGCTGGGGCTGCTGCTGCCTCAGCATAGTCAGCCGACGGGTCTAGCCTGAGGTGATATGTTTTCCTCAGGAAATATCTGTGGAGGCTAGTGGGTCTAGTACTGGGAGCCCTGCCGGCTGTGAGCAGCAAGGGTGGGTGGGGGGTGGGGGCAGCGGGGCTGCGGGTTTAGAGCAGCCCCAGGAAAAGACTCCCTTCCTGGGGTAGAGACGGGAGTGAGGCATGCTGAAGCACAGAGCCCCGACATGACGGAGCTTTGACATTGTTTTCATGCAAGGTGTATGTGCTGAGCGGTGTAAATAAATTAGACAAAAGGAGCACTTACATTCTTTTGAACATATTTTCCTGATTAAACTCTTGGCCAGCAGAGCATTGCCTTTTTCTTCCAATAATGTTCTGTGATTTACCACAAAACCACAATGTTAGACATGAACGTTGTGCTCTGCTCAGATTGAATACATGCATCTGCAGTAAAAAGTATGTTCTTTCCAAACTTTCAAAAGCATACAGATTTTTTACTGACACATTTTGACATCCAACAACTGAGTTTTAACATGTACAGAGGTCATAAAACTCAACTCAACACACATCAGCGGTCAAGTAAACTTTCAAATAATTATGCAGTGATGTTTTTATGAAAATCGACTTATTTACATATTTTGAGCTCAAATATACTGTAGTTACATGCAGTTTGATCCTGAGCAAAGGCGAGTGTTTCAACACAGAAAAGAGCAGTGCTTGCTGTGCTTGGCTAGTTCCCAGTCCAAAGAAATAAACCTTAAACCCTTCAGTATTGAGGATGTGAAGCTCTTTCCACGTCCATGACTGTTTAAATGAAATGTTTACGATGCCACGTGACGAGTAATCTGCATTTTATGTGCAAATGTTTCATTCCAAAATGAAAGTGTCTTCTCTTACAAAATAAATAATAACAGAATATTAAAAGGGAGGTAACTGAAACTCTTGGTTGACAAAATGAGAATCGGATTACAGAGTGGATTTAGATTTAGAGACACTCAACAATAAATGTCTGATAGTGATTTGTTTTCATTTCAAATGATGTGAAACGTGCTGCTCCCAGTGTAATTAAAAGGATTTATTTTCATTTGATGAGTCTGAGTATCTAGACTATTCAGCATTATCTGGGGCTGTTCTCTGCCTGTCTGTGTAATGTTGATGTTTTCCAGCAAGTATTTTAATAGTTTAGAAACTATTTCCCTCTTGAAACACAGACCTAATAATTGATATGTGGATGTAACAGAGGAGAAAGGCTCCAGACTGGAAAAGAAAAGTCGTGTTCAGCAGAGTCTAAAAAAAACCTCTCTACATCAAGTTCATCTGTTAAGTCTGAGCATGTTTACATAGATACAGGTGTGTATGACAATGTGTATGCTTGTTAATGCTTGGGAATGGGGTGTATTTGTATATGTTTTACTGTGAGTGTAGTGAGAACATATGGGGACTCATGTCAGTTAGAAATCTGTGTGAATATGTAAAATGAGCATTTGTGTGTGTGTGTGTGTGTGTGTGTGTGTGTGTGTGTCCTGAGCAAATTCTCGCAGAAGACTTCCAGGATCCCCATTGTTGATCACAGAGGGATAGGATGGGAGATTATGCCTGGATTTCCATGTTTCAAACTTCATCAAAGAGCCAGCACAGAGTCCTGAAACAGGATGCACATGGAAACCAGCTCACACATAGACACACACGTACAGTCACAACCACACAAGCAGGAATATCCACAAATGGGGCATACAGTACACATTGTTATGGAAGCGCTCTGTGTTTGCATTTTGAATTCTGGGATATAATCATAATTTTCTCAGAGTATAAGAACCATATGAGGAGTCGGTCATATACCCAGAGCTGCTATTGAAGGAAAGCAGGTCACAAGTTCTTTGTTGAGAGGAACCAGCTTGCAATCAGTCTGTTTCACAAAGCAAGTGATTGGTGCTTTAGCATCAGTGAGTCACTGACACATTAAATATATACGTTTTTTTGTTACATTAGTTACCATGAACATGTAAACGCCACTTATGACAAGACTGACAGCCAGTAGTGGAAAGTGTGCAAGTACATTCACTCTTCTTTGATACTCAAAGTAGTTGCTGTACCATTCTGAGGTACTTGTACCTTATTTGAGTATTTTTATGTCACTCTATACTTCATCTAGTAACTTTGCAGATCCTGATTATTAATGTGAAATCTAATTAGCAAATAGATTATGATATAATATTATAGATTAAGCAGTATATACTATAAAGTAGATAGAACTATTCTGCCTAGACCAGCTGCAACATAATGACAATGGTAGGGGATGTAAAAAGAAAAAAAAAATGATAATAAAGGTAGTCTGTGGAGTTTTTGACCATTGGCAGCACCGAGGAGCAATGATTTTAAGAGTGGGTGCCCATTTTGTTTGTCATGTGCATGGGCAGGAGGACTCTCATGCATGCATGTATGCAGGCGACACAATGGATGCAAAGCACAGTCCTGTGGTTTCACATTATTCCACTGTTGAAGAAATGTATGAGTGCTCCAGCAGCAGAGCAAATGTATTACAGCCTTCCTTTAATGACTGCCTGAATGAGCAAAACAGCATGAACAAAGTTCTGGTTGATACTATTTAACAGGTGGTAAATATAGAACTTAATGTATAACACTTGCTCACACTGAGACGCTAACATCCACTCTAGAAACTTCTGCATCTGGAACGGGACAAAGGCTACAAGCTGTCGTGACCTGAGACTCATTTGTTTACACTAATTACACAAAGCACTCATAATTATATCCCAATATCCTCTCTGCTTGCCAAGCACTTCCCTGTTTCTAGGTGTTTCTGTTGACGGGTGTTTGTTTACTGTGAGATGGGTTTGGAAGTCAAAGCAGGTGAATGACTCAGTGATTGGAGAATCTTCTCATGCTGCTCAAACAATGCAACCAGCCAGTAAATAGAAAACCATCAGAAACATTGCCAGTTTTAAAGATGTATTTATCTATATGATAATGTGGAGGTAGTGTAATAATGAGGATTTTATGTCTTTAGTTTTTGGTATCTGTGTGTGGTTCAGTTTGGCTAGTTAGATTGTGTGTGCATCTGTAACTACCATCAATCATAACTTACAAAAAATGTTCAATCAATTGTTGTGCATTTGCAAATTATGTATTTTTCTTGTGATTTTGTCTTTGAGTGGGTATACAGACCTGGGTGAGTACTAACTAGGTAGGAAACAAATTACGCTGTCAATATTTGCTGTGCATGCGTAAGTATATGTGTTTGTGTTGTCCAGTTCCTCCAGGCTATCTCAGGAAGAGATAGAAAGTCCTGGTCCAGTTTTGATCGATGTGCTCCTGTTCAGAGGAAACGACAAGTGTGTGTGTGTGAGTGTCTGAGTGAGCATGGTGTGTGGAGGAAAAGGGGGGCAGTTATTTTGGAACTGTCCAGACGGAAATGGGACCGAACCCAAGGAGGATGCAGATAGGGTTGTCAACTCACCTACAAACACACACACACACACACACACACACACACAGACACTCACAAAACACACTTTTACAAGTATTCCCACATACAACAAAAAGAATTTATGAAACTACATTGTGGTTGGGCCTTTTTGCGAACAATGACCTCACACACACACACACACACACACACACACACACATATGCATCTGAAATAAAACAATTGGGCTGCTGGCCAAGAATGAAGTGATAATGAAAGATCAAGGAAATGTTCTTGGTAACAGCTCAATACAAATACCCCCTCACACACACACACACACACACACTCACGCACATATTTACTCTGACATTGTATCGTTCTCGTAACTCTTAAACTCACAAACTTCATGCTTGATGCAGGATAATGATCAAGTATTCATGCTTAACCTTCTGTCACCACTTAATCCATCTTTGTCTCCATTTAAACAAAACCTGTTACTATGTTTTAGTGGTTCCCAAACATTTTTTGTCTGCCTCTCCTTTTGTGGATAAAGACATTTTTTCATCACTGCGAACCATAGAATGATACTAGATGATATTAATATACTATATTTGCCGAACAGCTGACTTTCATTTCATTTTTTCATAAACTGTTTCTCTGCTCACAACTCAATCAGCTGACTGAAGGTGCGCACTCTGTTAAACCAACCAGATTTTACAACATCAAACTTACTTACAACTGTTATTTTGTCTTTGTAATTTCAGTCTCAGATAAACACTAATGGCAAATCTTCACATGACCTTTTTCAGTTTCGCGTTGTTGGTAGCTTAGATGATATGATTTCGACCATGATCCTCTCCCGGGGGATCCAAAGCCCACTGATATTCTGCTAGAAACTGCATCCTCCCCCTCAGGCCGTCAGGCTGTGTGTGGTGACTCTCCTCCAGATTATACATTGCAAGTCATGACATCACTCCAGCCCCGGACCTTTGGCTCTCCTAGCTCCACGAGCCAACGAATCAAGCAGTCCGTAGTGATCCCACTTAATATATGTGACTTCCTGTTCAAAACTCACTTGCTCCATGCTTGCCTGTGGGTTTCTTCTCAGGCTCCTTAGCAGATGAAACATCTTGTCTCTCATACTCATTGAGCATTTGCCTAATCTTTAGCAATCTTTGCCACCACCCAGACCTGCATGATGTCCAAGTTCAACCAGCCCTTCACTTCCATTTGCTAGCCCCTCTTTCCCAGCCCCTCCATCCAAAAAGAGCCCCACTGATCACTGATTTTGCATTTAGTCATAGTCATTGCACCCATCTTAAGCAAATGTGTCCAATCTGTGATCGAATACATCAATTTTAGACCCATTGCCTGTTCTTTTCCCAAATAAGGAAATATACTACTGTAGGAAATATACCTTTGTCAAAATCTTGCTTTAGCTTTCATTTAGAGCAAGTCCTCATTTAAAGCGACCTATTATCTCTACATTATTCGAGGCATTCCTGTAGGATTGGCACTGCTACTTCTGCCAAAGCCAAAGCTGAAATTCTGCTGCTGTGGTAAATCATAATTCATAATTCAAAGATAAGAAACGCCCTGGTTTTGTGCTTGACATCCCCTTTAAACAGGAAAGATACAAATATCTTCCAGTATCATTTTCTATGTAGGTGGCTGGTATTCTTAGTTCATTCATGTGTTCTTTTTTATTTGCCTTGAGAGAGGGGATCATAAATCTTTACAAGAAAAGTCAAACTGGAGGAGCCTTTCCTCTAAAAATACTCTTGGTTTCCCTTGTCAGGGGTAAGAGGGCTTCACGTGTGGTCTCACCTTAAAGAAAAGAGTTAATATCACAGCTGGAAGGTGGCGAACCTTGTGGTTAGTGCCCAAACAGAAACAAAATCTCACTTCTCCCCAATAAAGAGGAAAAGGAGATTCTGTATCTTTCACCCTTTTGGACAGCAGAGCTATGCTTTTGCATAGAGCTTTGAGAAGCGACACAAGTTTTCACATGGATCTTGTATCTCTCAAATGGCAGCCATAGAAAGTGTTTGCTTGCAGATGAACCCTCCCTCTCTTTGTCCTTTGAGAATCTCCCCCACCAGCATCTCTTCATATCCAGTCCAGCGTCATAAGTGGTGGTCGAACCACAATGTTTTCTCAAGGCGGTTGGTTACACTGTTCTCCTCCCGCGGTTGCTAGACCATGGCAGGGGAAGAAGCTTGTTCAACATGTTTCCCGTTTAAAAGAAATGTCTACTCTCTCCCTCCTTCTCCAATACCACCCAAGTGTTGGGGAGCCTCCTACGCCAAGTGGGAGTAGGCAAAATGTGTGTAAAATGAATCTTGTGACATCACATGATTTAGTCTGCTTCAAATACAGACTGCCGATGTATGTTGGGTGCCCCAAAAAGTAATTCACCTCAAACAGTGGTGGTCCATAATCTGGGATGCATTAGAAATATCCAACCACAGAAACAGAACTTAGTTCCACAAGACTTCAGAGAGGTACAAGCATTAAAATACACAGAAGAGAGAAGGTTCCTCAGAAAATATATTCTAAAGCTCATTGCTGCTGCTGTAGTTAGGTTGTTTTTCCGAGGGTTTGGCTAATGTAAATTATCTTTCCTTTTGACTAAATCAGTGATTTCAATTTAATCACTGTATTTTTGCAGGTTAGAGAACCCTCTAAACACAGCAGTGATACTTGACTTGGGATAGACTCAGGACTGTGTGTGTGTGTGTGTGTGTGTGTGTGTGAGTGAAAGATAACCCATGTAATATTCCAGTAAACTGAAGTTACTGTAAATACAGCCAACCGTTTTTCCAACTCTGGTCAATGAATTGCAGTTGTAAATTGTTCTGATTGTACTCAATACTACTAATAAGCCAATTTTCAGCAAGTAGTCATATTTTTCAATGATAAAAATATATACTTTGAATGTAAATAAAATGTCAGAATGCATTAAAAAGCATCAAAACAGAGCCTGTTTAACAAAAAAAAATCACAATGGGTGAGTCTAAGCCACTAATGTCTTCAAATCCTCGAGAAAAAAAACACTTTTCTCCCTTGTAAGAAGTTTAAAATCCATTTCATCAAGCTGCAGTCCAGGCTAAAGTGCTCTTTTAGTCTGTCAGCCAGGATCAGTGGATGAATGGTATTAAATGCAGATGAGAAATCAGCAAAGAGGCCTTGGGTAGATACACAGGTGGTGCAAAAGCATATAAATGGCATCATCTTAGCATAATAAGCAAATTGTAGGGGGTCCAGGAGATGCTTTTGAGGGTGCCCCTCATAAGGGGGCATTCAAGTCTGGCACAGACGCTGGCAGCGTATTCTTCATAAAGGCAAGTACACAAGCTTTGTATTCAGACAGATAAGGGTTTGTTCCAAGTTCATTCATTTTTCCTCTGATTGACTACATGTTGGCAAGTATAATGGAAAACTTTTATTTTCCTCAGTCTGTGTGTAGCACCCTTCTCTTCCTCTTTCGTCCATTTGTAAAAAAAAAATGACCAGAGATCTCATAATGGATATTAGGAAAAGCCTCATTCTGCTCTCTGCCATGAAAAATGATATGCTGCTGGAGGAAGTCTCTGCTAGGTCACAAGCTGGGTTATTTTCAGTGTGGATTGCAAACAAGATAGCTCTTGGCAATAAAACAAATCAAAACATATAATAGTGATCACTAACAACATCGCCCAAAAAAGTAATCAGCAAAACAAGACACACAACAAACTTCTGCTGCTGGTCACCACAGTGCAGTACCCGTACACAGCAGCGTACTGAATATTGCATGCACTCATTTGCTATTCAGAGCCATAGAAGCTATCAACTACAATGCTTTACCCAAAGCATCTGTGTGATTGTCGTGACCAAAAAGGATAATAACAAATTATATTATATGTGGTCAAAGATTAGTTATCTTTGCTACTATCCTCTGCAATCCAACATAGCCCCTCACCTGCCCACCACACATCACTGACAGACAGTACCTGCTATGTCAACCAATTGATGATGTTGACTTGGAGATGGGCTGCACAGTGTTTTCTTAAACTTTCGCTGATGGAGACCAACGTGGATTTGCCAAGGCAAGTTCAAAGGTTGATATCCTTTTGCGGTTTACTTGTGGTACTATGTAACTTCAAGCAGACTTCTGTTCTTCCCGAACAAATGATCTTGGAAGGTGGCCTGCATTTTTGCATGAGGTCATAATCATACTCTAGTGTTGTGTAGTTGGGTGTCATGGCATAAGTAAGTATTCAGTTTTGCTCCTTTAAGTCTGTATTAGAGGGATAGGGGTCCAACAATTTTGACTTAATCTGAAATGGGCCTTGAAGCAGATACATTAAATAATTTTCTAACAGCACAGATGGAACCGTTCATCTTCATCTCTCTGCAACTTCTCGAGTCACTGACGCTCTGGATGACGGGTTAGGATTTTGACGTGAGTTCATCCTGATTTAGCTAAACAAACATGCCTGATACAGTACGCCACATTTGTTCATAGCTCCAGAGTTGCAATGGTGTGATCTTCATTCCCTACTACACCCCAGTGATGCAGGCTATGTAGCGATGCAGACATTAAAGATAAGATACACCCCTCCTCCCTGGCTCAATCTGTCACTGTAGTTATTACAGTCTTGGCCACAATGGGACTGACCTTCACCAAAACTCAATGGATCTGTGTGACACACACACACCAATCCATCCACAAAATCAGCAGGCTTTTTTCCATCAACAAACTCATCGATTGTATTGCCTTATTATCACATGAAAAAAAGACCTGTGGTGACACTACTAACACATTTGTAGATGTGTGTATGTACACAAATTGATGACACAGAAATAATTTCTCCATTTGTCAAAAGATGGTACTTGTATTGGAACGAATTGTGTTAATTGGTGGAAAAATTTAATGTAATGTACACTTACAAATTAAAAATGGTGGGTTTAACCATTGTAATGCCCATAATTACCCTTTGAATTAAATGATGTTTTGGGGTGAAAACCTCTGAAGCAATTAAAACAGCATTTGGGCAATAGTAGCATTGGCTTACATTATGTTTGGAGGTACTTTGGAAGACATTAGGCCTTTAAAGGAAGCCTAAAGAAAAAACAAAATACACACTGAGCAATAGTAGAAATGGACTGATGTTTAATAACAAAAATACTACCCGGGGTCTGTGGTTACTGCATAAAATGTTCAGTCTCTATCATTTTAATTAATTATCTCCAAAGCAAAATCCGTCTTACAGCACAGTATACCAACACTAACAGGTCAAGTTCAGTCAACGTTTCCATTTGTTACTTCATCAACATTAAAGCTGCAGTAACCACCAATTCCACAGTCATTATAAAAGAGACCCTATCTATTTATTACCAAGAGTGCCTGTGACCTCCACACCACAGCTCAGGAGACGTTGGTATGATCTTCTTATTTGGATGAAGGAAGTCAATTAATTCATAAATACTTTAGCACGTTTACAGTAAGGCGAGGGGAAGATGGCTATTGATTGATCCCACTAACACAGCAGCCCTCCCCCTCCCTCCATGTGGAGTACCTTAATGAACCAGGGGCTTTTCTTAACCAAGAATAGTGCAATCATAAAACAGAAGAAAACATAATGATTTTTTGCCTCAGTTAAGTGGGGAAGGACTTGGAGTATGATTTGGCTCACTGTAAGTAGGATGTCAGGGGCTGGTAATTGGTATCTGATGAGCATTTTTGATGGAAACTCAAGATGAGGGCCGAATTTAGAGTTTTTCTTTATGTGTGAATTTTGAAGTTAACTGCAGACTGATTTTTAGGAGCTTGAACCAAATAAGATGGAGGGATGTTTCATGGAAGACAAAGAAGAAGCTGGGTGGCTCGGGATCCTCTGTTCCGACCTTTGATAAAAATTTGGTGAAACAGCAGGAAAAAGTGACCTCATTTTTACAGCACGAAGGTGGTCACACCTATGGCGACCCAAATAGACCTGAGCATCACAGAACTCAGCATTTCACAGAAGTAATTTTCACTCTCCGGTCACAAACAAGAAGTGATAATGCAGAATCTGTAAAAGAATATCTTCAAGAAAAAAAAAAGAAGCTTTTCATCATCTTTCTTCTGTCTGTAGGAAAACAACCACCATATTTCATAGCTGGTTGACAGGGAAACTGGTAATTGAACAGATTAATGTTTTAGCTCAGCAGTGGAGAAACCTCTTCCATTGGAAACAGCTTTCCTATCAGGAAAGTCCATGCTCATCTGGCTTTTACCCCTACTTAGGTTTATGAATTACCGGCATCCCATCAACCAAGCAATATCTCAATAGAATAAAATATGAATGCACTTTGAAGCCGATTTTATGCCATTTAAAAACCCCTGCAGATAAATGGACGTGTGAAACACTTCTAAGGCTGACTAATGTGGGAAATATTGAGCTAAGTAATTGCAGCTGTTTCATCAATAAGCTCGGTAAAGTAGATCATTACAGCGAAATGTGATTAACACTGAAGTTGTAGGGTAGTACGGAGAGGTAAATGCAATGAAACAAGTGTTCTACATAATTTACATAACACAAATTACTGTTGGAAAAAATGATGAGAGGATACCGATCGAACATGATCTGATGGTGACTTCAGATTAGTCAGTGCTGCCGGAGAAAGTGCAATGAGCTTCAAATGTGTTGCTGTAATAGAGATAGTTTTTGTGATTCATTTTCCACCTGATGCTGAGGTTGACAGCAGTACAACATGTAAAACACACTTCAAATAAAGATTAAAGACAAGGAGTTGAATTGAGAAACAGTAAAAACAGTGCTGGACAACAAATAAAATGATAGCAATCAGAAATCGGAAGTTGGATGTAAATGTTAGAGTTCTTTGTCTTGGCAATTCAATCTTCAACTGGCTTATTTTTCTTGACCAGCCCCAGACTGTGAGAATACATACTCATCTACATTAACTCTCAGGACTGGTGCGCCACCGGGGTACTGTCTGAGTCCCCTATAGCCTATTTACACGACTGTGCTGACAAATATGATAACAATAATGTTTTTTTATTTATAATTTGCTGATGACACCACATTGATTGGACTGATACGCCGTAGGGAGGAGAGGGCCCACAGTAGCAGAAGCAGAAGACCTAGACCCAATATCTGCCTTAACGTCAATATGACAAAAGAAATCATCGCTCACTTTAAGATGGATCAGAGGTAATTATACTCCTATTTTATCAATGGGTGACCTGTTGAAATTGTTAGTAAAGGGAACTGCAGCTCTTGTGAACTTTTATGATTCTACTAATTTACTGGATTGTAAAGACAGCAGCCAAAATCATTGGCACGGAATTACCCAAACCTGTTCTCCAAAAACAACACTCACGGCAAAAAGAAGGCTTATAACATTATTAAGGACTCCAGCCATCTAAATCAAATCAAACTGTTTTTTTTTCCACAGGCACACAGGCTGTTGAATAGCTGATGCTACCACTTTTTTTTTTATAAATATGCAGTGTTGAATGTAAGTGCACTGGGTTTATGGCCATGTGGTTTCTAAGTGTAACTATTATGTGGGCTATGAATGTTGTTGTGGGCTTTAAATGTGTTGGTTTGGGTGGTCTGTATTTGTTCATGTACACAAAGGATGAGAAAGCCGCGGCACAAGAATTTCAGAGTGACACCATCCTCCCTGACGCTAAGGCTTCATCTCCAAGCAATAAATGATGTGAGGGCCTTCTAGCTGACTTCCCAACTGTACCACTTGCCTTTAAATGATGTGTAGCAGTTTCTCATGCTGTCCGATCCAATGTATGAAACCCAACAAGTGGCATAAAATAGTAGCAGTGTCATCATTTCAAGTCTCTCCTAATGATTCAGTTATTCACTTGTACTTGCAGTGCATGACTATAGATTGTATGGTAGATGTGTAATATTGAAGAAATTTTCTTTAGTACCAACCATTTCAATTTTTTTTAAAGACTAAATTCAACCAAATTATGCTTCGCATAGTAGCCTGCATTGATTAAGAGATAACACACATCTATATTGAGTAAGCAGTTCAAAATTCAACCATATCATCATATTTGTGCCATCTTGATATCATAAATTGCAAGGAATTACCTCATTTCAGAGGCCAACAATAAGTATAAAAGTGGGCTGACTGTGTGGGATTGCCTTTGTGCATGTACGAGTTCTTGTGGGAGTGTTTTTATAAGGTTCATATACCTCAATTTTGATCAGTGTAGCAATTGTTTTATATGCAGATTTTAGTGTGTTAAAGTATTTGTATTTATTTGTGAAATATACAGTTGGTGTGAAAGATTGTAAAATGAGGGAAGAGATGTTCTATGATATAGGTGTCTGGGTGTGAGAGTGTGTAGACAGGCAGGGGCCATTTGTTCTCCTCAGGGCCCCCAGAGCAATCAGTCCGTCAACTGAGGTGGAGCCTGGCTAATTTCCCACCCCTCTTCCCACCCCTCACTCGCTCCCAAGACGGATGCTCTGGGTAATAAGGCTAATCAATACACTTCCTCACAGTCCTCCCCACCCGTCCAGACCCAAGACGTTTGTCATCAGGAACGTCACTTGTTCTTATCAGGCATCACCATCTTGTTTACATGGTAGTACGGCCTGCCTCACACACAAACACGCATAAGGTGGAACATGCAAACATGAACTAATCCTAATATACACACATTTTAGCCCTACGAAATACTCACACACAAATTTGAACACAGACAGTGACCACCTGCCTCCTACAGTACATGCTTATACAATTTGTCTTGCACCACAAAATTATACACAATATTGTGCACCATGTCAGCATAGGCACACACACACACACACACACACATATCCCAGGCAGTGATGAATAGACACATGGGTGCTCTGTGACAGGTTACACATGCACAGTGGTGTCACGATCTATACGGAGGAATTAATCAACAATGACAACAGAATCAGCGGCACACCTCTCCCAGCCCTCAGCTCAACATGCTGTAATTTCCCCTGTATGATTACCCCAGGGTCCTGGGGGCAATTGGCACCCCCTTCTTAATTAATTAAGCATTGTGCCAGCAGGGAAGTGTCTCAGGAGCGCTGTGAAGAGGCACACGCAGTGTCTTTACCTGATGTCATCTTTTTACATAAGCCTTGTCTGAAAAGTTATGCTGCTACATCTTAAGACAGAGAATGAAGTATGGATGTCGTTGTACTGTATATTTCGATTACATAAATCAATCATCCATGACTTCAAAAATGTATAAGGAAATTAAAACAGTAGTTAATCAGAATGAATTTGTGTAGCATTGCATTTTCAGTTTTTGGAACGTAATGGCAGACCTATTATCAGTACAAAGCGATGACAAGTATTCACAAAATGATCGGCAACAGCCTTGTAGGATCACTCACTCTATTACAGAGAAGGAAAACTTATAGTAATAGCAAGTAAATTGTGAGTAACATTAATAAAAAAAAGTTAAATTAATGGTAAATATTCACAGTTACATTCAAAAACAGTGTGCAGGTCAAAGGGCATTGAACATTGGAAATATACAGTTGGCAAATCAGAATGGCGGCATTGTTATGGCACAAGTATTATATTATTGGTTTCTAAAGTGGATTTAGGTTGAATATCAGGATGTCATTTATTGTTCATTCCCTTGGTTGAATAAGTTAATGACTTAAAACTTAAACAATATGTATATATTCATATATTTGTAGTGACACTAACTGTACCACAAGTTTACTTTGCTCTGCCTTTTAGCTGCCTGTCACTTCAATTGCCTTAGGCATTTAAAAGCAGTCCTTAAGCCTGCAGACAACCGGCAGAGATTCACTTTATTGGAGTGGTAGCTGAGTTTGGAACAGCTTTGGTCCCTGCCAGGTAGAGGTAATAAGTGGCCCTCTCTTTGATTTCTTTTTTATTCCCTCATGGCATGTATGCTGATTAGTTGTGGGGGTGGTCCATTCCCAAGAGAAGACAGAGATGGGAGGAGGCAGCAGGTTGACAGTGTACCATGTGACACCATTGTTTGCCTCTAATAATGACCAAGAGACTCCTGATGATATGGGAGCCTTTGATGGATGACTCATTTATCAGGAGCTGTCTTGGCCTAATGATGGTTAATGATGTCACTGGTGGCTTGGCTGGGGTTAATTGTCAAAGGGTAGGTGACATGTATTGTTTAAAAATATTTTTTTTAGGTTTTTGGGCAATAGATAGAGTGGAAAACTTACTTTACAATGTATGTATCGAAATTGAAAGTTGACTGTTAGCCTTGACTGCTAGTCTGTTAGCCTTTTAACAGCTGCAAACAAAAATAATTAGTTTCTTCTGAATCAAAGTCTGTGCATAGATAACGCTCAGTTTGGTTGCATGGAGAAAACATTTAGTGAAAACTTTCCATTCAGGATCTATTTAGATTTCAGCTAATATTCACCCTGGAGGCTGAAGTATTTATACAGTATATATCTGTTGTCACCATAATCATAATACAAAACAACAATACGGCTATAACTATCTTTCATTGTTGGTAATTTGAGACCGGGAGCGCATGTAGTTAAAAAAAAAAAAGAAGCTTACTTTCAACAAAAGGACTTGATGTCTCCGTGGTGTAGAGACCATACCTTTCATCATACAGTTGTTCCAAGGCCTCTGTGCCATTGTTCTCTTAGCTATTCCTCCCTGGTTGTGGACCCCACTGGAAAACAGGTGAGGCAAAACAATCACGCAACCTCCCATCACTCTCTCTACATTCGACAATAACACTCTGACTGTATCTTTCAGTAGTAAACACGGTTCTCACATGCAGACGCCGGGTGAACGTCGCTCCGGAAACAAATACATTGTTGGAGGCAGAGTAGGGAAATAAAAGACAGAGGCCAAAGCGTATTGGAAATCGGAAAACAGCCCTCTCCTCCCTTTGAAAGAGTCATGGCGATGAAAATATGTAATATAAATAAAGCTGTGGACGCTTTGAAAGCCAAAGCCTTCCTTCCTGGCCCAGTCCTCTGTGGGAGGAAACGCCCACTTCTGAGCCCTTGCTCTTAAATTCCCAAAGACCACTCTGTCATCAGGATCCCAACTGCTGCTTTCAAACATGTGATGGCTACACTCACTTCCCCGCCTTGCTTTCTCTATCTGCCCAGCTCTTAGTCACTTTCGCCCCCTCACTTCTTTTATGTCTACCCCCCTCCCTGGACAGGATCTTTCCTCGTACTTATGTCTGCTTAAATATCCTCAAACAAGCTCCAATTATTTCACCCGTGACGTGTTTGTGGCGAGTGAGTGTCACGACTCCGATCTCTTCGTTGGTGCTTTAAAGTGCTTCTGATATTGGAACCTGAAAGGCGGATGCAAAGAAAGACATAGTGACAGATGACTGGCTGATGACTGGTGACAATTATAAAACAGCTAATTAAAGCAAAAACCACAATATAGGTTTGTTTTGAAACGGACTCCAGCTCCTTCGTTTTTGCACACTGTTATATCACTTAACTGTACCCACAGAGCACTTTCATGTTTACTGCAGGAAACACCTGCTGTCTTGTCAGTGTTTCTTGGGATTCTCAGTGTATAGTAATCTTTATGTACCATGGCTAAATCAATAAAGAAAAGTGTGTCATCACCTGAAACTTAAACTGCAGCAATCAAAGAGATGCACATCACAAGGATCTCTGGTGAAAGGTGGAACTGCAGTGTGCTTTGCACCAAAGACAAAAATAAATAAAATTAAATAATACCTTTGTTCAATGTCGTTTTCATTTCTCTGCTGTTGACTATCGATAAAGGCATGCAAAAATGTTCGAAAACACATCTAATAAATAAATAAATAAAAAGCCAAAGAAACTACAATTCCTTGACCCGTGACTTACAGAACATAAAGTAAATATTCTTTCAATTGAATGTAATTTTTACATGTACATAACTTTTGTTGCTTTACAAGGAAACACCTCAGAACCCCTTTAAGCAGCATCGTGGAGATGATGAGGGGAAAGGTGTTTACTGAGAATTCACGGTGCACACATTTACACTCATGCACATACACTACACAGCACAACAGTGAGGGCACTGGAGGGTTTGTGTGTGTTTATGTGCAACATTGCCCAAAAACCTTCTGATCATACATCAAATTCAGCCCAGGACACAAACTGGGCCTTGTGGTGACCCTCAGTAGCAGGGTCCCTAATGACATCCACCAGCTTGGCTCAGACAGGGCAGTGGTTTCTACTGAGGACAGGCCTTTTTGATCTATCTGCTGAGCTGGTGGACTGCGTGGGTCAGGGTGAGAGACCTGCTGGTCAGCCCGCTGGTCAGACCTGTGATGAACTCCAGTTAATTGCAACTGACTCCACGTTCTACCTCTTCAGTTTTTTGGTCATTTCATCAAACAGGTTTTTTCTTTTTTCCACCTTATATTTTGCTGCGTCCAGCTCAGAGGTGGTCTGGAAGCAGAGGGTTTTTAACTTCAAACCACAAACTTGGATGATGTAGGTTCAAGTAATAATTTTTGTCTACACAGTATTTAAGTAAAAAAAACATGAAAGCACATAATCCATTATCCAGAAGATACTCACTACTGAGTGATGCAGGGAACTCCTCTGCTTGCCCAAGAGACTTCATTGGTTTTTTCCTGTTTTGCTATCACTTTGACAAGATATTATTTTCCTCATTATTACAATGGGCATGGAAAATATTATTGTTGACATTATATTCACACTGAGTATGCATTAAATAGTAATTATTATTGGCTTAGCAATTACTATGTCTGCAAATTTCATCAAGAATCATGATTCACTTGTTTATAAACCTGTACATGCTGCTCTTGGTGTTATGTTCTTATATCATTCTGGTTCTGGTTTGTCAGATGGACCAACAGAAACAAAAAAAAAAAAGACAATAACTCGAAAGTCCTTTATAGCTTCCTGCAAGAAGAAACCATTAAAGTGAAGCACATTGTCTGGGGGTCAGGCTGAAAATGTGTGAGGAAGCGCATAGTCATCAAGTGAAAGAGAAAAAAAAAAAAACACTTCGTGAGAAACAGACGTAAATAATGGACCAGGAAACGGGAGATCAAAGCTTCTGAGTCGGGCCCCCGTTTGTTTTCATACTCACCCAGGCCTCGCAATAAAACACGCAACAGTCGCACTTCAGAGGGAGGGGGGTGACGCAAGGAAGTGCTGAAAGCGGTTACGTCCCATCCTGAGGATCCCGTGCCACTATCCCCATGTTAGGGAAAGGCGTCAGGTACAGCACTGTTTACCAGGAAAGGGGGCAAGGCACAGAAAAATGTTCACATCAGAGGGGATTGTCACTGGCGAGGGGCCATCTTGTTAAACACAGACTGTGTGTGTTTATGAAAGAACCCTTTCCTTATCTCTTAATGCTATGGTGGATACAAAACACAAAGCGTGCTTTACGTGGCACAGAAAGCTCAAACTTAAAGCCAGGACATCAGTGTGTTTGCATATCTTCAAGTAGGTGAGGTGGCGTCACTGGGTTTCTAAGAATTACTCATGATGAGTTTACAGCCAAGACAACACAACAGAAACATAGTAATAGTAGTAATTTCGTCTGCCACAAACAAACAAAACAGCTGTTATTCTATCATAGACAATGCCCGCTAAATAAATAAATACTGCCCTTACATTGAGATAAATGCCACTCAGCATTTCATGAAAGAACATTTCATTATCAGACTCTTCATAGTATAATGAGTGCTTCATCTTTTTGAAGGTCAAATGCTAAACGTGGGCATTCTAGCTGGTTGGTTTACAGATAAATCCCCAAGGTTTTGGGTACAGATGTCTGTCTCATCTGCTCTTTCTGAAGACACTCAACCTGTCTTCCTCCATCTTTACCTGTCTTTAAATAATTCCTATGTGATCCGACTTTGCTCAAAAATCAACTCAATAAAATGTGCTGACAATATGTATCAAGTTATCTTTCATCTAAACCTATCTTCGGTGCATTCCACTTTATCAGTAGATAAACTGTGGGATGAACTGTGAGAGAGCATCTGTCTGGGAGAGAGAGGATGGCAAAGAGTGACACACAAGTGTGGTCCACAGCTGAAATCAAACTCCCCACAGGGCACAAACATTTGCTGCAATTAATTAATAAGTCAGTCGAGAGGCACTTTTTCATCAAAACTGCAAAACAACATGCTTAGAATTAAGTGAGATAGTAAAAACATTTTAATTGTGAAATATTGTATAATAGTTAAATTACAATGTGATAGAGTAATATAACTTAATGTAAAGGTGAGGATTAGACAACAAAGCAATAAAAACTTTTTTTGGAAAATGAAAAAAAATGTATATAATACTTTGCAGTGAACCTGGTCAGCACAACAATACAAAACCAAAGTAAGGAGAGTGCAATCTAAAGACGTAATCAAGTTCCCTGTATAAATGTGTATTTGTCCATTTTCACAGCACAGATATGTGGCTTAGTTGTTTCTGCCACTGGCATCATGTCCATCTCCTCCTGAATGAACCAACCTTATAGTGAGGTAATATAGCAATGTCCAGTAAATGTCTTTGCACTGAATCCCATTTCCCTGGGTGTGTATGTGCTTTCAAAATCAATAACATTTTGGCCCCTACTTGACTCTGACCTCAGTCTTTTAATAGTGTTTTGATATGCAGGCAAATTAATTCACCTTAATGGAGTACAGGGGGTCAATGGACTTTGATCCCATTTGGGCTAAAGGCTGGAAAGATTCCATTTAGCTTGCCACGGTATTGAATAGATGTGTGTGGGTGTGCGTGTGTGTGCAAGTGTCAAATTGTGACAGGCAAACTCACTCCACTTCCCAGGACCCCTGAATGATCCCCTGGGTTCAATCCACATAAAATAATAGCTATATTAATCACAATTTCAAGATTGGACCTGTAACGTAGATTAATTATTTTGCCTTTACCATGACATCCTGTTGTACAAATGTGTAAATATCCATCTTAACCAGCTGAATTTGTCAAGTACTTCTATCACTCCCTGCAAATAAGTAATACAGGCTGAGAGAGCAAGTAAAATGGATTTGGTAGGGAACCCATTGACATCCAGATAAATTCAAGTTTGGGGAAGGTTTTCAGACTGTACAGTGAATCTAGCTCACTGCACCCTTTGCCTCTCCAGTCCATTCATATTGATTCCAATCTCTCAGCGTTTTCCAATAAAGCTGGGTTCACGAGTTCATTATTACAAGAATGGGGGTGTAATTGGCTTTCAGGCATATAAGAGGCTATTTGCACTAATCTATCTGGTGGGGAGATGTTAATGGCCACTTTGAATGGCATAGTGTGAGCAAACTTTACTCTGTGATCCTGTGGTTTTGGAGCTATCAAGTCAGTCAATAAGCACATAAAAAAGATATACTGTAAAACCAAAGGTTTACTAACCTGTCGTGGCATTTAAGAAAAAAATTGTCATTGCAAAAATTATATCTAACAAACAGCAAACTTAAAAAAATCTTTTTAAAAGAGAAAGATCAGCAGGGTTACAGGTTAACAACAGAAACAGCAACAACAGAAATAGGAAAAAATAGGTGAAACAAGGGAAAAATGCTTTGCGAACATCATATACTTCATGGCTGGAGGTGCTCACAACTGCAAGATGAACATGCTCTCAAAAAAAAAAACAACGCAAGCAACGCAAAGCTAGCCCTGACTGCAGAAAAAGAAATAAGACCAGTCATACAGAAGACCATACAAACAGTTTCAGAAACTACTACAGACATCTCTAAAAAGGTCACAATTATACAATGATATAATGATATAACACTAAGAAGACCAATATACATATAAAATTGCATCATCTGCATAAAAATGCATATTATAAGTTTCTGTTGGAATAGTCTGTACACATGAAGGCAGAATCTGTAGGAGAGGGATACGATATTGGTATTTGAAGCGCTCTAATTTCCATTTGTAGCTGGTTTGAAGGTTGTGTCGTACTGATGGATCATGTTTGAGCAGGCAGCCTGTGTGGTGAGCAAAAGAGGTGAAATGCATTAGCTAGAATGCCAGAACCCATCTGCTACAATTTAGCTTTTTATTAGCTGTTTTAAAAGATTATCCTCATTCACATTCAGACATCTGTTTATACAGAATAGCCAAAATGTAGTAGAGCAGACTGAGTAGAGTCTTGGCCTGGATATCCATCATCTGGATGTCTGCTCGCTACTGTGGAAGCACTGACACATTGTCATCAGGCGATAGTTGATAGAATTCCAAGACTGTTGTTGGAGTGATAAAATCTTTTAGCATGGTGGTCTTTGACCACTCAAGTTGACTGCCACTGTAGATAACATAATTGAAATAATTATGCATGCAGTACTACAGCGGTTGAAGAAGAAAATGTTGAGGCCTCTACTGAGTGATTAGTCCCATTCGTACCTCTGTACTGCTGTTGGTTGGCACTGACAAAGCCAGAGTCTGGACTCACACATTTGTAAAATTAATACATGATTTCATGGCATAGTATGTAACTTTTAAATAACTGTCCACCAAACAGCAGGTGTTACGTTCACTAATGTCTTAACAACCACCTCCTGTTGATTTCTATTCCCAGTGCAGACACAGTGTGGGCTTGTGCGAGACAGGTGCAAGCTGATGATCACAAAGGGCAGCCAGCACAGCTCCACTTTCCACTTTTAACCAGCAAGATAGAGTCATTGAGAAAGATTCCTGGCTTTTGAGTAGTAGGACTTCTGTAGGAGGGTGGGTGGGTTGGGTGTTTGAGGCAGGGGGAGTAGGAGGAGCAATGGATAGATGGATGAGAGCTGGCGGAGGGAGGCCCCGGCGGTTGTGGAGACTTCCTATGATGAAAAGGTCAGTGGCACCTGTAAATCTGAGCAGCTGGAAGAAGTATAGGAGCAGGAGGAGAAACAGGAAGGAGTTTAGCTGCTTAGCCAGCTCTGCACTGCCCCTGCTGCTTTGCAAACACACACACACACACACACACACACACACACACACACACACACACACATTTTTGCGCTTTTATACACACACTCACACACACACACACACAATGGAATGGAAGTACTAGGAAGTGACTGGATGTAATTTGTAACTGTACAAACTAGAAACTGAGGTTAATAATAGAAAATGTTTTACTATTTTAAAAACATCCCTGCTGTGGGAACATGAAATACACTGTTAAAGTTGTCACGCAGTCAAAGTGATAAAATTGTTGATGTATTTCAATCAGCACCCCACACATACACTAGGACAACACTTCATACGAGTGCAGGTGCAGATACATGTGTGTGTAGTCCAGCTGTGCTTGTGTGTGTGTGTGCTGCCAGTGTGGATTTACTGCCCACCCCTTCAGGGCAGCTGGGTGGTGGTGGTATGGGGCAGAAAGGCCTGGTCAAGGCTGCTTCCGCCTCCTGCAACCCAAAAGGATACAGCCTGCTGACAGATACCTGCTCTGAGCTGAAAGAACACTTCCTCCTCCAAAATATGTTCATGTTACTTTTAGCTGACATGCTGTATCCAGACTGACTTAACAAATGCACAGACAGGCACTGTTGGTGCTGCATTGAACCTGTAATGTTTCACATAACAGCTACTCCTGTAAAGACAGAAACCCTAATGTTGATAATAGAAGGATACAACTGTGATGTTAAGTCAGTTAAGTTTTGTAAATAAAACATATTTATGATAATCTTAATACATTTTTAAGAAATGTTAATTGTCCCACCGTATTTGGCCACACATATATCATACAGATTTTAGAGAATCTTCTGATGCAAAATTAAATTAACTTTTCTGTCTTCTCAAGGCAGACAATTAGTCCTGCAATTTATTTATCATTTACCTGGGTACGATGTTAAAGCATTTGTTTTTCATCACAAACAGAAACATTGCAAATCACTGCTGGAATCATCTGATATTTTGGCACTATAACTGCATTGGTAAATATTTAATTATTACAGACAATTGCGTAATATTTCACTTAGCTTAGGACATTAAGAATTTAAGCCTGTATATAGCACTAAAGTATATGCAGCAACCCCACAGTTGCTGGCAGCTTGTTGTATTGCTTGCTACTATATTTAATCCCTGGATTGTCCTCCATGTGCAGACTCAGTGGTGGCCTGGAGTTAAACTGCATTCTGAGGACGCACCCGAGGACAACGGACCTTCTACATTTTCAGGTATCAGTTGCAAGGAAACAATTCATCCTGAACTTTTTCACTTTATGACACACAACCCACCAAGTATCCTGAAGTTGTCACGTTTGATTATCTTTAGTGTTTATCTCCCCCTCCTGCTCCTGCTGTGTTTTATTTTTTGGTGGTTCGGACTACATGCTCTTGGTAATGCAATCCTCCCACTGTGCACTTCAGCGTCATGATGCCTCATGTCTGTCAAGAGAGCTCTGGTCGCTGTCACAGGAGTGCATTGTTATTTTGGAAGTAGCATGTGTTTGTCTAACCGAGGCTCGGGTTTCCTGGTGCTCCACTGCGACTCCACTCGCTTTGGTCTGCATAGGAGCCATGACTGATGGCGACCCCAGCAGCCGCCATGTGGACCCCCACCCCCCCCTTACTGCCCTCTCCACACATTCCCATTCTTATTTATTAGGGCCAAGATGAACAAGAGGGGTGTGCAGTGCTGGTAGCTGCGGTTAACTGATCAGATTTCAGCTACTTGAATGAGGCTAATTTAAGTTGGAGCAGGTGTCCAGGTTAAATGTTGATGTGATGGCCGGTTTTCCTGATCTAATACAATGATGTGGACTGTTTTCACATGTAAGCCAATATGGTATCGAAACTGATTGTTCAATATAAACATCCATCCCAGGATTTAGTCTAAATCGCTGAAATATGGAGCACAAGAACATTAATACTGGAATTCTTCTACTTATATAAATCAAGTAATAACTTCCTAATTTATTGAAAACAGTAGGATATCTAGTCTTTGCTTTCCATGGTGTACTTTGGCCCCTGAGAAGGAAATAGAGTCTGATTGGTCGAGATGAAATCTTAAGTTAGTAAGTGAACGTGAATCTGCCATGTTATGCTTAATTTGATAATTGATAGAATGGGTTAATTGCCTTGATCAAAGGTCAGATGATTTAGTATTCTGAGGTTAGGCTGTAGGATTTGAATTGGACATGTTGAATGTTTATAAGATGAAAACCTAATGCAGTCATGGGACTCTGGCCAATTAAGAACATTAAGAATGTGTTTTTCTAATCGACAGTGATATCAGTTGCAGACATCCACATTAAGCCTGATGAATATTCATGAAATCTCTTCTCTGAACCTATCGAGCGCATATTAATTTCAGAAACGTGTGTCTGGAGTCCAGAGACGTGATCATATTTCCCACTAGCATCAATCCTAATATGCAGATGAATGCTCTTTTCAACCCAGCACGGGCCACTGAGGTACATTTGATATTTCATTCATGTGAACGACTGTGGAAAAAAGAAAGGAAAAGGAAATGGCTAAAACAAACAAAAATACCCACAATACCCCAGTGTGAACTCTCCAGAGGTTGTGCATAATTACCCTGTGGAGCACCTTACCTGCACACCTCTGGCTGCCTGTCAGCGCTGCATACAGACTCACACACACACACACACACACACACACACACACACACACACACACACACACACTCACGCACACACTCTCTCTTTTCCTCTCACATACACAGTCGCATAACCCTCCCTCCTCCTTTCTCTCTCTCACACACATACACACGTACTAGCACACACACCAACACTTAGACCAGCGCATCAGCAAAGAGCATTGCGGCTCTGCGGCCGACCACGACGTTCACAGGGGAGAGATCTTCAGCTCATTTCTGACCTGGGCTGCCGAGGTGTTAATTGCCCTCCTGAGTTGGCAGAATTTTCAGGGTAAAAGGTGCTATCCTTGATGGATCAGCACTGTTGCCACCAGTGACTGGTTCTTTCAACTTGGATGTGCACTGTGCATATCCTATATCTCATTAAAAGACTGCGCAGGTTAGGGATAGAGGGTGTGTTAGGGGGGCACAGTTTTGTAGGTGTAGCTGGGCTGATGATGCACTAGAGCCATACTTAGCATGACCCCTCTTTTAACACTATATAAACACAACATGTTCTCATTCCCAGGCCATCAAATACCAAGGCTTTGTCGCGCAATTGGACGTCTAATAACAACGCACAAGCCAACCTTTGGCATCAATATCAGAGCAACTGGTCATCCTTTCATTCCAAACAGTTCTCATTCCCACTTGTCAAATACTGATCCCCCTGACTGTCACAGTCACGATACAAATTATTTGGTTAATGTTCTGAAATGGTTCGGTTAGGTTTAGGCACTAAAGCTATTTGGTTGCATTGATGAAAAGATGATGGTTTGAAGGGTTAAAATATCAATGTTACTCATGTAACTTAAGTTTCACTTTTGGTTTCACAAAAGATGGAGAAAGGGCATTTCATACAAACGCTGACTGGACCACACAACCAATAGCTTTCCCTTGTGAGCCTTCTCACACTGCTCAACTGAAACAAATAGTGCTAGTATATTTTAGTGCTATAGTATATTAACAGAGGGAAGGTGCTTTAACTCACGGACACATCACTGTAGATGAGATACCCTGTCTAACTACAGAGCAGTCAACACAAGCCATAGTAACTCTGGTTATAGAGTTTGGTTGACTGCAGTGAAAAAAGCTTAACTGGTAACTTGGCTAGGTTAAACTAACAGGGAAATAGCAACCCCCTAACTAAAGAAACAAATTCAGCAGACATAGACAGAATTGTATTGCATTGCATGGACTTTGAAGAACAACTTTGAAATCTGAAAATCGAAACATTTGCTTAGTTAAATTATGTTTTCGTCAGCAATGGCTCCAAAGGCTACCAGCCTGGAACCTTAAGATATTTTCCCATCCACATGTCCGGACCTTAATGTTCTCAGCTCTTTTTACTATTAACAATTAAAATTGTTAACTCTTTGCACTCTTCGAATACCAATTGATTGCAGAATACTGACTACTTATAGCATATTTCTATGCCTTGACTTCTAAAAAGTAACCAGTAGTAACTTAAGCAGTATGCACTGGGTAAGAACAATATTATCTGAAATAAGCCTCAAGCCTATGTGCTGTATTATCACAGTTGGTCCTTATATAATTTTAGGTAGCACATGTTCCCAAAGCAAGTTTGATGTGATCAAATTAGCAGTATTTCTCCCTTGGGAAACCAAAATTCAGAATACAGCACTGCTACTGTTTCTCTCCCATACTGATTCACAAGTCTTTAAACACAGCAACTGATGCTTAAATCTGTTATTGATGTTTTCAGATTCAGATTTTTTTTAAATATATGTCAAACCCTTCAGTTATGTATGAGAAACACACACACACACACACACACACACACACACACACACTTAACATGCGTTGTGTTAACATGTGACACAATGCATACTGTAACTAAAAGAATACTTGCCTATCCTTGATCCTGACCTTAACCACTGCCAAACAAACATTTTGACCCTTTTGATTCTATCAATAACAACAATATAGTTTAGAAAACATTGTTCTCCTAGTAATACAAGAATAATACACTAAGTAATACAAGAACTCCCTCTCACACACACACACACACACACACAGACATACACGCGGACCCACACACGCACATGCACATACACAAGCTTGGCTCAAAACCAGTCTTTAGGTTCCTGATTCAGGTTAATCAATCAAAAATGTAAATGGAAACTTCTTTTCTGATAATGAGTAAGAGTTTCGTTCACTGTTCTTCCATTATTGATTGAGTCATAAGTGCCTATTTATGATGGTGTTTCCAAAGGAAATCCACATTCTGGACTAATTGAACTCAAAGTAATTCCAACATCCAGTTTATAGACATTTCAGTGATGCAGTGAGCAATATTGTTTAATAAAGTGTGAATGTGGCCTTGTAACAGCAGCAGCAGACTAGACAGAGAGGCTTTGGTAAAGACACGAATTCTGTGTGGAAAATCTTTGTGTGTATATGTGGGTGTACGTGCTTTAATATATTCTGTAATAGAAGTTCAGTACACAAATCTACCCAAAGTTTTTCATTGAATATAAAAGATCCACTCTGTTAAAATGTCTCATAATTTATGTATTAGTATTTTTTTATATCACTTTTCTTCAGATAGCAGTTATGATGATTATGATGATGATATCCTTGAGCATATGTGTATGTAGATTAACATGTCTTTGACTGTATGTTTGCATTTGTGCATTTCTTGGTATGATGAACGTGAATGTGTGTGTGTGTGTGTGTGTGTGTGTGTGTGTATGTGTGTGTATGCATGGATGTAGCGTTCAATGACCATGTGTCCATGTCCACACAACTGAAAAGGAAATCACTGAGCCCATGAACAACTGTATCACACACGCACACGCACACGCACACACACACACACACACACACACTCTCACACACTCTCACACACACACACACAGAATCCACACTGAGCACTGGAATGTACTCTAATAATAGACAACACATTACACGTACTGCCCACCTTTGTCTGTTTGTCGTAAATGTTTATGGGTTTCCATCAAACCAAACTTTATCTTTGTTCTCTTTTTCATAGGAAAATTGTGTTCAAACCTTCGTTGGTAATATGTCCCCATGATAAATGCCAAAAGGGGTTTCTCAAAGCATTACAAAATGACTCATGATCATTTTGATCTGCCTCCCTTATTGTTAAGTTATGATTAAGATTAGAAAACTGAAGTAACTTGATCAAGGGAAGTTTGCAGTCATGCTTAAACAGCAACATGCACCTTACACGTGTCCAGCACATTTTCAGAATGCACCCTAATACAAACAGACGTTATTATGTATACATGGTGTATGAATAAACACAAAATCTTCACACACACAAATATAGAGACAGATGGACGCACAGATGTCTGTGTTCACGCACACAGATACACACAGTATCTGTGTATTAACATAACAATTTGCACGGGCTGTATTATATACCGTTCTTCCCAAAGCCATTCAATATTATAGAAGAAAACCTGGCATCTTCAAAACCACACATATATTTTCAGATCAATTTAATTATTGCTTTTTGAGCTTCAGTTTCACATTTTATAAAATCACACCAAAACCAATGAGTGACAACCTTTAATTTAGCTGGAAATGAGAATAAAATCCAGCTGTAAAACAATCCAAATGTTTGCAGAAATTCTTTCCCAGGACCGATGTCAAACATTAACCTTTCCTTTTTTCTATTTTCTTTCCTTTTTTTCTTTTTCTTTTTCCACCCAAAACCTCTTTTCCCAGTTTGACAGGAATCCCACCCTGTACCTTGTCTGGGTATTACTGAAAACTATATACCAAACTATTGATAATTTAACTGGCTTTAATTTCTATTGCTCATCATTTAGTCTAAAATGAAATATCTATTGATTAACTGAAGTGAAGTTGCTAGTATTAAATGCAATAGGATAGACATAAATGACTTGAATATAAGGTCTTGAACATTTAAATAGTATATAGTCCAGATATGAAAACATTTGCTTTGCGTGTTCTACAGCAATCATGAGTGATAATTGTATGCAGTTGCAGACATTAACAAAGAAGAGTTATGAATTACTTAATGAGGCGAAATTATTATTAAACACCAGTGCTGCTGTATGTTGTTGTATATTGTGTATTTTGAAATATTGAAAGCTGATACATTCACTCAGCACTGACAGACATTCATACAACATTCATTCTGGCCTTGAGGATACTTTTTGTCTGATACGATTGATTTAAGTGAGAAATTAATCCAGCGGTGCACCCAAGCTTAGCAAAACATAAAAAATTGACAGAGAAATTTTTAGCCTGACAGATAAATGAAGATTTAATTGGGTGTAATTGTCCAGTCAGAATCATTTAATCCACCAACCGGATCTTGCTCAATTGTTATGAATGATGCTGCGCTGTGCAGTGTACTGTTTTAACTAGAGCCCCACCTGTTTCTCAGTAGTCAGTATTTAATTTCTTGCACACTGTTTATCCATGTTGTCAGAAATAATTATCATGGGAACTGGACTGACATCATAGTAGTTATATTTGGATTAAGAGTGTTCTTAACTGGTTAAAAAAACAATGAAACCTTCATGTTATTTAATATATTTTTCTTTACTATCCAAGGGAGACAAACTGAAACACGCACACATACAAGCGTGAGAAAAAGACAGAGACAGAGAATGTGAATTCAGGTAGATGGCAGCCTCTTCCTCTCTCTCTCTCTCTCTTACACACACACACACAACACACACACACACACACACACACAGCAGGGGGCCTCTGTGAACCGGAGAAAAGATATATAGCTTCAGGTCTACTCCCAGGCTCTGTGGGCTTTAGGGACTTCACTTACTGGTTCCTAGGCCCTGTGTCTCCCCTGTCACCAGTAAAAACAAGGAAGAGTCCAGTAAAACACCTGTTCTACACATCTAGAGAGCAGCGGCAATGCGCAAGTCAGCTATTACAACAACGTGTAGAGATAAGTAAACCTGGGACTATGGACTAATTCACTTGTTCCTCCATTTCTGGTGTAGATCTGTATGTGAAAAAGGCGTTATTCATATGTGTTCCAACTCTTATGAATAGTTTAAATAGAGCTATAATCTATAATCAGGAGATGTGCTGCTTTGGCAGATACACATTGTAACTGTGATTCAATCAGCCAGTACATGAATGTGTTGACATTGTCTATCTTACTGGAAAACACTTGCACTTAACCTTTTTTTCTGTGAAAACTCTTTAGGTGGATTGGAAGCAATACATTTAATGATTACGCACTGGAACAAATGCGATATGAAGGGGGTAATTAGCATTAAAGGTCAAAGCCACCATGAGTACTGACAGAAACAAGTTTGATAAAGAGAGTAACGCAGGTACAATATGCTTCGGTACTGGCAACAATTTTTGATTCACAAGTGATTCATGGCATGAGCTCTACAGAAACACGGCACATATGTTAGGACTGTGAAATGTCTTTGTGTCAGTGGTACCTAGAAGTGAAGAAATGTGACATAAGGAAAGAAACATAAAAAAGTGTGATTAAATCGTCCTTTTGAACAACTACAGTAAAAAACGCCTGTGGTGTCAGACAAAATCATTTAATCAGTAAGCCCTTATAGACAGATGTAGATATAATACTGAATTACTACCCAGACCAGAAACAAACACATAACCTGTCAAATTTACATCTTAGGTGCCTTCTGTATCTGCTACCTAATAAACATCTCAGCACAGTGAAGCATGTGTTAACAGACTCATTATGGACTGAGTGTTAAACTGATCTATGTATAGTAACAATGGCATTCCTACAATTTAGACCGCTTTAAATACGCTTGAGCACGGCAAACTGCTTAAGATCAAAATAGAAGAAGACAGACAGGGAGGTGATTTGGGACAGCTGAAGTATTGTGACTTAAAAGAGAAGCTGCAACTGTTTGCCATTGTCAAACATACATCCTCAGTGTAGATAGTTTGTTGAGAAATCCAACAGAGCTACAAAAGAGTATTCATTCAATTCATAACTGTTACTCCAAAACTGGCCTTCGTTGCTGTTACCTTGAGTTTTTTTTTTTCAAAAAGAGGAACCTTCTCTCTTTCCAAATAGCATCTCACTACTTTACCATTGAGACACAGTCAGTGCCATTTTTTCTGATTTTCTTGGAAAATAATAAACCGGTTATTAGATTTTACACAGATCATCACAGAAAGTTATGAGGTCAGACCATTAGAGGAAAGAACGGGTACTGATGAATTTATAAAATTTAGTTACATAGATTTTTTTTCATGAAACATGTATATGATAAACACACACTTCCAAACCTAATGACAAAATCACATGATAGACGGAAACTGATGTTAGAGAGTCTGATAACCTGCCTGTCTTTACCAACACAATACTGCCATCTAATGACAGACAGACCACACAGACTACATAATCCACACTGGACACTTTTACTTCAGGTTCTATTTAAAATAACACATATACACACGCATACAAAGACAGATGCTGTCCTCACAAAGACGATTTTTATGTTATTGTGACTGAGGTCAGAGGTCAGACGGCAACCAACAGTATTTTAGTATTTCTCTATAGCTTTAAACACTATTTTAGGGATCCAAATTTCTTTTTAGGAGTTTACTTCACACACACATACATTTGTAATGTAGAGTTTGTATTTCATGTCGAAGGTTTTACATTTTACATAGTGTGCTTAGTGAAGTGCAGTGTTGATTTTTACAATGATTTCTTTCTATTTTAACTGTGGGTAGGAGCAAAAGGTGCACAACATTTGAGTAGGCATGTTGTGTTTTGGAGGAAATCATGTAAAAGTGTTTATCTTATATGTCAATGATATAGGATAATTGTAACACATTTCCAAAATAAAGTCTTAAAAGTATTCAGCTCCGTTATTGTCCTACATTGTCAACAAAGTTTCTCAAAAGGTCTCAATTTTATGTACATTGAATTATCGCAATTGTTTTTATATAACTAATTTCTTTATTCATAATTGTAACATTACACTCTGACATTTAAAACATATTTTGTTTAGTAACTATAAATACAGGCCAACACAACCCTTCGTCATTTCATTCTCATTGCAAAATACCTCCAAAATCTATATACCAGCGACTAATGATATGGTAAACTGTGATAGATGCACCAGGTTTATGTGTTTAGCTGAAACTAGTAGAAGTAATAGTAACTCAAGGCATTAAACTGAGGCACAGGGTGACCTTCAAATCAATGTATGACAGTTTATTTATATATTTTTATATAGTTATTATAGTTTGTTTTATATTTTAGATATCTGAAGTGTATGGACATAATGACCTTTCATGTAAAACTAATCCTTTTGAGCAAAAGGCCATAATTCTCCCATTTTTAAATATTCCTCTTCTTACAGCATGACCTTTACTGTGGTGAAGTTATTGCTGCTTCAAATTTTAAAGTGGAGTCTCCTCTATATTCCCCTGGATCCCACTGGCAACAAAAGGCGCTGTTCCCCAAATATAATCCTCAGAGAGGAGTTAGCTGAGCCCCTCTGTATTTTGATCACATCTGGGAGTCAGTGGTGCAGTTCAGGCCATTAGCGAAACACATGTGTCATCCCAACTGACTACACACACACACACACACACACACACAAACCCAAACACACACAGTTGCAATGATCTGAGTTCACCCTTCCTCTTTTCTCTCGATCCAGCCTCCTTCCCATGAGATTCAAAGATGAAAGCTCCACAGCAGCTATCAGGCTGCTGCTGTTCTTTGGATTTTGTGTCATTGAAGTTTGAATTTCTGTGGATCTGGCTGCATTCTGGTTATTTGCCATGGTGTCTTCTTGCTGCTCCTCACTCTGTAGGTTGACTTACAGCACTACTGTGATTTAAGGATTATGAAACAGTTGATAATGTGGCATAGAAAATTTTGATTAGACATTGCACTGTTTGACAATAAGGCACGTTAAAGATGCAGTGTGTAGGATTTTGTGGCATATAGTGGTGAGGCTGCAGATTTGGCTCACCCGTTCCTTTAGAGGCGTGTAGGAGAATCTACGGTGGCCAACAAGGACTCACGCTCCCTTGCGTTTTCTTGCACTAAATAATAAGTAACAATGAGAATGATCCACTTTTTAAAATCTGAGCGGTCAAACTCATTCACACCAACAATTTCAAGCTGCCACGTCAACCTAAAAAATGCAAAAGGCCCATTTTATCCATTGAGGCATACATTAGAAACATGGCGATTGAATGAAAATATAGGGCTTGTTGGGATAGAGGGGCCAGAGGACAGTATGACATAGACCACTTCCTAACTCACTTCCCTCCTGTGTTACGGTGTGTGGAGCTGCAGGTGGAAGGTTAGACAGCAGAGAGCAGGTGGAAGGACAGCTGCTGAGAGAGCAAGGAGAAGATGAGCCATTCAGAGCTGGCAAAGGTCACTGGTAAGGCAGAAACCTAAACCCTCTACTGGCCCAGGTAAAGAAACATGGAGACGGGCTAAAGAGTTGATTCCTCTGTGTCTGTTTCACTGCTAACAACTATATTCATGCAAATTCTAAATTTACAGGACACTTGGGTGCACAAGCACACCCAGGCCAATGTAGATAGACACATACATAAAGGCAAAAACTCCCCGACCACATCACCCCGTGCTCTGTGAATGCTTAGCTGTTAATAACAAATGAGAAAAGAGACACAGCTGACCCCGAGCCGCGGGTCGCTGTCCGGTCAGCCACTCGCTAGACCGTCCTCCTCTTCGCGCTCATCTCCTCATCCCTTTCATCAAATCCTTCCATTTTTATTTGCACTATGATTAAATGTAAATTTGCGGTAATAAAAAGGCAGGTCATGAGGTGATAAAAAACATGAATGGACCTGTGCTTTAAAAAAAAATATCAAGAAGGTCATAAAACACATTAATGTCAGCCACTCATCCCCATCTTCATGTGTTATGACTCACTATGTTTACTCAAGTATCGTATTTCTTTTACATTTACTGCTATTTAGATGTTCAAAATTCAACCAAATGTTTTCCCAATTGTTCCACTATGAAATATGTTTTATTCCTTATTGCATTTTGAATACTACTGTCAGTAAAATTGTTTTGTTTTTGTAGTTTTCTGTTTTGTGTATGAGGTAGAATTGCTGATGTGAAGTTACTGTATTTCCTATTGGCCTGAAAATCCCCTGAGTATAACTTGTGGCTCTTAGGTGCAGCTGTTATCTGTATGCTTGCTGCAGCTCTCCTACACTTCTGCAACTCATCCCCCAGCCTCCATCTCAATCCTCTCACCTCCATCCCTCTTTTCTCCAAAGAGACTGTCCCCTGCTTGCAGTTGGGTCCTAAGGGAGCTTGGCCACCCATTGGGGACCCATTAGGGGGTGTGGGGTGGGTGGGAGAGCAAGGAGAGAGGCAGCGGCAGGTCAAATAGCTTTGTGGCCGAGGAGGGCTATCATTTACTGTAATTCAGGCCCTGTCAGACTGAAGGAGAGGGAAGGTGAAGTGGCGTGGCGCGCCCTGGTTTCATCTGTCTCTCCCCCCACCCCCACCTATCATAGACAATGGCTGGCTGGCTGACTGGTGGCTGGTGCGTGGGAGGATGGGTACTATAGAAGATATTACAGCTTCAGTGAGGTATATCTATTTTGTTGTAGCTGAGCATTGTTCTGTGTCATTTTACCTTCGAGACACTTCACTGACTGACTTATTCCTTACAGTGAGCGAGCAGGTAGGGCTTCAGTGCCTTGCTCAAGGATCCTTTGACAAGACGAGTGATTGCGATTGGAATCAATCCTGCAACTTTAAATTTCAGGCGTTTTAACTTACAATGAAAAAAGAAAAGAAAAGAAAGAAAATTACTTACATTTCGGTGGTGACAGACACAGAGTCAGTGATTAACCTCTCCTGTTCATCACTGACGACGGGACAAATATTTCTATCTGTCTTTGTTATGTTGCAGTCTCTGTCTGTCACCTCTTGTTTATGTCCCAGTTTGGTATTTAACCAAAAAAAAATCTGTACACCAAATTTTCTGAGAAATGCCCTGACTATATCTTTAAGGTAAGGCAACATATATGTACAATATAATGTAATGTTCTCTATTAAGGTGGAATTTTAAAACATTTATAAATTTAATAGTTAATTATTACATTAACTATCCCTATAATGTCTATAGTAAATGTCTCTAAAAGACAATAGTGTAAATAGAAATGTAATGTACTGAAAAATAACATGAAAACAAGGAATTCAAAGAAGTCAGGTAACAACTTAAGTTCCCTTGTTTTTCTTGTTACTCAGTAACATGTATGTTTTCAGTGTTTGTCGTTCCTATCAATGCAAATTATTGTTCCAGTGACAGTAACTTTGTAGTGCAGGTAGACATTATACGCAGGTCATAAACATCATGTCTTACTGTCAAAGTTTGGTGTCATCCTAAGACCTTTGCTTGCAAAACAGACTCATGTTGAGCCACAATGTTTTCCAACATTGGATTTATTCCCATCGGACTGAAGAATCGAAGAGTTAAGCTGCTATGACGAAATGTGTCACTAGAGGACAGCATCTTCCTCTTTAATAACATTCACCAGACCAAAGGAAACGCCCTTACAGTCAGAGGCCATTGGACAGTTTTCGTCTTTTGCACACTGCCTCTGAGTGGATATTTCCATTTTAAACAGGAGCTGAGACACATCCTCAATCCAAATATGCTACATTTTGATCTCTTTTTAAAAAAAAAAAAAAGACATAGATGATGCTCTATCTTGGGGTGCGTTAGAATGAGTCGCCAGGGGATTAGTGCCTTGCTCGTGGACATGGACACAACAAGGTCTAATGAGCCGTTATAAAACAAATAAAATCACAATTGCATGGTGGTAAAAGAGGTTTCCAGTCACTGCGTCATGATGCTGATGTTCACTCATGGGTTGTGCAAAATCAAGGTGTGTCACAGTCAGAAAAATAAATGTGAATAATGAGTTGTTGTAGTAACACTCCTATTTGTTGAGTAAAAAGGTAAGATGAAACCATCGGCTTTGCAGGCTTTTCTTTATGAGTGCACATCTGATGTAATTATCCTTTTGTGCCACTAAACTGGGATGAAGCACCGACATGAAAAAAAATAGCTTTGATGTCCAAAGACACAAAGGAGGGTGATAATGTTGTAGTTATGTTGGTTATAAAAGGTAAACCATGTACATTTACACACAAATCATGGATGGATAATTGTATTGAAGCACCAGCACAAAGCACATCTCTCATATCTCATCTCAGTTGACCTCATTCTGAAACAGGCCTAATATCTGAGTGCATTATGGCAATAATGAGCTGTCTGTGTAATTCACCATCCTTCCACAAGGGAGAGATGTTGGCCTCAGTTTGGAAATTTGTGACTTTTTTTTTTTTTTTCCTCCCCTAAATCATCACTTCATTAAATAAAACCTCACACAACCGTCACACCAAATCAGTTACTGTCAGCATTTAAAGAGTAACACAGCGACAGATGAGTGCAAGGCCTTTGTCTGCATTCCACCATTCAACGACACAATTCTAGCTTACAAATCACTTCTGCTGCCTTACCGTCAACCTGTTTTGTCAGTCGTCAAGCAAGCGAGGTTTGTGGAGAAACCAACACGTTCCCGGCCCAAAAATAAGCACTCTATGTCTCCGGCTTTGAAATGGGATCTTAAAAACAAGAGCTTGGCCCAGCCACACTCTCTAATTAGAGAGGCCCACAGATGCCTGCATGCTCCCACACACACATACACACACATAGAAACCGCACATGCACACATGCAAACACGCACAAATTAGAGAACGACCAGAGAGATCAAAGAAAAGAACACAGTACAGTAGTTTGTGTATTTACAACACCCCTTCCAAAAAAATGACAAGCACCAAGAGCTGTTTTTTTTTATATTTTTTATGGCGAATTGATGCCGCTTGTGCACAGAATGCCATGAATGCTGCCTCTCCCAGATATTATTGGCACACCCATTGGTTTCTGTGTGCGTGAATGAGCTGGCTGTCATTTTCTATCTATGCGCTTTTTCAGTAACGTGTCACATGATCAGCAAGGCAGCCCTAGCCAGCCTTTATCATGCTAATGTTTTTCAGTTTCCCCCCACAAAGAGCATACATAGCTCATACAAAAGATGGCTTCAGACAGACCCGTAACTCTGTCTCTGTCTCTCTCTCTCTCAAACACACTCACACTACACACACTCTGACAGAGTCCCGTTTCAGTGGCCAGATACAGTCATTTCTTGTCTGGTGCACACACTGACGCATTGAGATTCACGCGCAGACTTTGTGAGACACACACTCGCAGGGTCGCACGTACACAAAGAAACAGGACCCTGCATGCGGTTCTACAATCTCAGAGAAAAACACACTAATGCACAAATGCACACGCTTGTACTCATCCTCACAGCTGGTCGCCTCTCTGAATGCGAGCAAGTGGATCTTATCACTGGTACTTATGTGTACACACACACACACACACACACACACATATATATAGTACAGCATAAAAAGGCCTCTCCAAATCCAATTCTGTCACTATCAACCTTTTTTTTCTTTCTTTCTTTCTTGCTTTCTCTTCTCTCTCAGCTGGCTGTCCTTGTTCAATCCCTAAATAACCACATCCTCTCAGCATGTTAACAAAGCAGCCCAATCAAGAGATAAATGTCTTTTTTGTATTTTCATTATGTCTCTTTCTCTCGCTCTCTTCCCTCCTCCTTCGAACAAACAACATTTACCCATTCATCCCAGCTTGGATTTGTTCTTTCCACCGTGAGTACACAGTCGATACATTAAAACATTATCTCAACAATTAACACTGTGTAAGGCTCACTTGCAAAATTGCTGAACCAAGTAAGTGAGGTTTGGGAATCTGCTGGTATTGGGAATAGAGTACAATCATATGCACGTTCTGCACGAGTGAAGCAGTAATATGTTTGCATTTCATGTTGATCTTAGTGCTGTTTAATGTCTTGATTAGTATTTAATGTGTTGTATTACAAACTGAGGTATCCACCCTTTGCTCCTATTTGCCAAATATGACAAAATCAAACATCTATTAACATCTGTTAAACACTCTTTTGGATATATTCAGTTATGCAAGGTAATGTATTCGTTTTAAAATAGACTTGTAGTTAAAATGATGTTTCATTGTGCATATTGTCAGATAAGGAATGTGAAGGACAGTTGTACTATGAGCATACAGTTCTGACAGTCGACCTAGCTGCAGGCTATTGTTGTCTCATAACGGACACACACAAACACACAGATGCACACATACATATGCCGAATCCTTCTCCCCCTTTGAATAAATCAACACATGAAGCATATAATTCTCCATGTAGGGGCCGTTTAAGGGGGCATTATGGCCCATTTTAAAATCTCATTAGCAGGGCAGCTGCACTTTGTACCCCAAGCTGGTGATTGGGGCTCTCTTTTTGTTTTGGTTTTTTTGAACTGAAGGCCCAAGAAGAAACCTTACCCCCCCCCCCGAGCCACCTCCTTCCCCACCATCAATCCCCAAAAAGACATTGTGGCACGATCAATGGCAAACACCCGGGCAAAGAAGACAATTACACTGCACCGTCTGATTTTTCCCTTCAGAGGAAACACAGATGTGATGTTTTATAATCAGTGTGAACAGTAAAAAGTGTGCGTCTTGTACTTGAATACCTAAACTGGAATTGGTCATCATTGTCAGCTTACAATAAATCAATTTTAAATTCACCTGAGTCAAATAGATGACCTGATTGGTATACCATAATAATCATCACTTAAGTACACATAATATAACTGTAATTGGTAAAAACTAAAGAAGATATGATGTTTTTTTTGTTATTGTCAGGGTGCAGATAACATATGCAAATAAATATCCAGTTAATTATATTCATGTTGTTGTAATTTAGGCCTCAGTTGTTGTTCCATCTGTGAGGATTCCCATAATGCAGTGGCAGCAGTTGCAGTTATGCCAACTGCTTGTGATCTGTTATTTTGGGGATTTTATTCATAAGGTATGTGCTCACTGAATTAAAGCTGCACCCATAAAGTTAGTGAAAGCACCCCCTGTAGTATTATAATGATAAACATATGCAGTTTTCTCACATACCTAAACAGAAATAAGTCACGCGAAAGGACGACAGTTTCCAGGGGAAAGAGGATACTGAGTGCAGTCATTCTGCAGTCATCAGTTTTATTTTTCTGATTTCCTTATTCCAAAAATATGTTAAAACAGAAATATTCCCAGCGAGGCGCTGACAGGCTGGTTTTCATTTAGATTAGTCAAAATTAGTTTCATTTCAAAAGAGTGTAGTTTATTCACCAGCAACCATCAAGCCCATTCTTCTCCCCCGAAAGAAATATCATAGTAATACATAATGATAGTTAAAACCGACGGAATAACATCTTAATAGTCCTTGAATGATTATAGGCTGCTCTGACACACCATATATCCTCTCCACACTGTCCCACAAATTAAACTATGATACTTTTTGCACTTGTTTTTTTTTTCTAAATACTTATTTATAACAAAGAAACAGCTAAACTCTTTAACTAAAACTGTAACTACTACCCTGCTGTTATGTTTGACTATTTTTACACCATATCACTAGTTTCCAGCTGGACACCAATGATAGCGATGCCAGAACTCGATAAGAAAAGAAGGTGTGTGAAAATAATAATTTCACACCTTGTCTCAGAGCATTCAGCCAGTTCCCTTTTCATGGATTTTTGTGGAAAGATAAATCTCAGAGTGAGAACTTTGTACTCCCTGAAGCTTGCTTTTGCACTATGGGAGCTTTGTATAGGCACAGACACAAACTCTAGAAGTGCACAAGCATGGTAAGGGTAAACATGCTAGGTGGTTGGTACACACCTTTGGGCATATTTCTGGCACTCTGTCTCTACAATATGCAATGAAAGGGTTAGGTAAAAGTGCCAGAGTTAGCAGGAAAGAAAATGAAAAAAAAATCCCTCACTGTCGAAATAATTCAGCGTAGTGTAGAATTTAGCAGGGACTATTTTTAAACTGGGAAAAAACCTCACAGCCTGTACTTTAAGAGAAGGTCATGCAAGGCAAGATGGAGACGTGCCATGAATGAGGTTCTGGCAGATGTGCCGTTTTGTCTCTTTTTCTCCTTCTGTTTGCTCACTTCCTCCGTTTTGTTTCAGGGACTGCTGGTGTGTTTCTGCACTCCCTTCCCTTACCGTCTTCCCCCACTGCGTATGTGTGGATTAATTGCTTATGAGATAGCTAAAACTGATGAGTTCTAATCTTGAAATAAAATCATTTGCATTAATAGCACTTTGAACTCTTCAGGAATATATGACAATGTTTTCAGCAACCTGTCACAAAATGCTCTACACTCTTCGCTGTATTGGCAAATTTTTGGCAAAAAATGAACGTACAAATGGGAGATGTGATGTTTGCTCTCTGGTGTTCTGAGTCAATATTGCTTTAGTGGTTGCCACTGTGTGCCAATAGTAGGAGAAAGTAAGCAAATAATGTTTGTATAATCTTTCAGTGTGCAGAGACCTTGAGACAAATGAGTTATTCTGTGCTGAATTCTTGTGTCAGTGGTGTCAAGATCATCTTCAGAATGCTGACAGAAGAATTCTGTTGTCAAGACTTATTTCTACAAAAAGTGGAACAATGTGCTCATGTCCTTGTTTCAGGATGGTTCACACAATAGATAAGCCTGATATCAGCAGACCAATTTGTAAATATGTATTAGTCAATCTCTCAGTTAGTTTTTAATTTTCCCTTTTGGTCGGCTGCAAACTAAAATGCATAAAAATTGGATAGACCAATCAGAGCAAAGAAACATTTGACGTACTGCTGAGCTTAAATTAAACTTTTACCAAGTCCTGTTGGAAGTACAGCAAACACAACTTTATTATCAAATATGAGCTTTAGATCAGGGGTGTCCAAACTACGGCCCGCGGGCCAACTGCTGCAATTTTCATTGGCCCGCAGGAACTTATGTATTGTAATACGGCCCACACATGGAACTTGCGCTGGACTGTATTGTACTTCTTAGTCTCACCGCTAGGTGGAGTAACTGTCTTGAACGAGGCAGCTTCTCTATAAAATGAGTCACCGAAGAAGAAATGTGCTACAGGTGACCCAAAATGGCAGAATTAAGGAAACGTAAGAGAGCAAGTGAGTATAGAAAATTTCAGACGCAGTGTGCGATGACAGCACAGCTAATAACTAATGACGATCACTTTTGCATTACGAAGGAGCTGCTTGATGTTAGCAGTCTAAAGAGCACCACGACGGGTGAGGATGTGTTTGAAGCTGTGCCAGATGCAGTGTGCATGATGGGACTTAAATGGGACGAGCTGTGTGGAGGTAGGACGGATGGGGCTCCAGCTGGGACAGGTGAGCGCAAAGGAATGGCCTCTACGGTGTCCGCCGAGGGGCAAGAAAGTGGAGGTAAGGCTGTTAATTCGAGCACCAGGGCTCTAGCACAGACTATTTCAAGCTTCCCTCTCTGATGCTGATGCTGATGGTTGGCATTTTTAGTGGATCTCACTGATCACCTTAACACACTGAACAAGAGCCTACAAGGCAAAGACCAGCTTGTCCACTGATGGAAGCCCACTAATGGAAAGGCTGTTTTTTTTCTTGAATCATATTCAGTTATCAAGCAGAATTTACCTACATTTGATTGATTTTGCCAACTTTAATCCACTAGAGGTGAGGCGATATACATCACCTCTAGTGGATTAAAGTTAGCAATATAGCTCACTTCTAGTGAGTGGCCGAGCCCTTTGTATGTTTTTCTGTATGTGGCCCTCAAGGAAAAAAGTTTGGACACCGCTGCTTTAGATGCAGTTGATTGTTCCTCTGTTCCAGAAAATATTGCATTCAGTTTGTTGTTAGCAGATTCAAAAGAACGTTCAATGTCAGTGACAGCCAAGTTTGTTGTTCGCAAAAATGCTTCAACAACGCTCCTCTGTACAGTGATTCTGGACCATTACCACGTCGACGTACGCCTGTGGTGTGCTGAATAGGTGGAATCTGCACAACATTTCACAGTTACAGTACCCGCAGAAAGCAGCTTTTACGTCACTTTGCCCATACAAATGAAAACACAAGTTAAGAGAGATTGATAAGGCAGTGAATTGATGAATGCCATTCAGGATTACGTAAAATCATGCTGTGAACCTTACTATCCATACTGGCAATTACTTGTCAACTTGGAAAGCTACTGTGGCTTTTGCCCTGAAGGCCAACAATGTTGTTTCTTTTGTAAACTGACAATTACACAGCTGCTTCTGCCAGCTGACAGATTACACTCCATTTAAACAGTTTTCCCATCCATCGCTGTTATGTGTTAAGCAGTGCACAGGTGAACTGAAATGAAGCAGACCCAGTCATTGTATTAAAACGACCTCATATTTATTAGGCAAATGGTTGTGATTGGCCCGATTGGGCCAGCCAGGTCAGCTGAAAATCAGTTTGAATGGAAGTCGGACCAGATGCATTGATCTGAGTAAATAATACATGATCGCAGATTTGTTCCAAGGCTAACGATAGACGGGCCCATCATTTGTTGGAAGCTACATGTCCAAGGTTGCTTATGTGTCCCTTTCATCGTTAATTTATCAACATTGCTACATTAGAGGTTTAAAAAAATAAAAATCTTCACTTGCTAAACACTTTTCATTAAAAGACCTTACGCTCTCTATGACTTTATTTCTACACACACCTCATAAACCATGTAAGATGTGTGTCTCATTTCCCCAGTAATTTACTGCATGTCCTTGCCATGATGAATGTAAAAAGAGAACAAGGAGAACATCAGATATCAGTGCGGCTGTGTCCTCCCTACACCAGATCCAGCCAGATCCACTGATAGACGTGAGGCTGACGGAGAGAGTGTACGCCCCAGACAGGATATTAGAATGGACGTTTCCTTCTTCCATACGCCACAGGCAGGGCCCTCTCCCACTTGTCTCCTCTGTAGAAAGACACGGAGAAAAGATAAAGACGTGAGCAGAGCTGACAGGCTGCTGGAGCCATGGTCTCCTTCGCTGTTTGCATCTTGAGCCAGTTTCTGATTTGATCCTGAGAGGATGATTGTGATGGGTATTTCTTTTTTTTTTTGGTATGTGGACAACAGATGGCAAGGGATGATGCAGATATCTGTGTCTGAGTTGGTGGGAAGCTATTTAATGGTGAAGAACAGTATTTGTCTTGTTTTAATTTAACCTTTATTTAATCATGTAGTCCCAGTGAGATACGGGATCTTTTTATTCGAGGAGACAGGGTCAAGACAGTCACATCATGATACATTTATTGTTGTAGAAAAAACAACAAGAGTCAAAATGAAAATGCAAAATTCCCAACACAGGGCAAGGGTTAAGGGTGTCACTTTCCTTGGAGCGGCCAACATCTACGGACATTGTTTATCTAAAATTCATACACCGAGGACTGGATTTACTAAGGCTGCTTCGCCTGTTTTTCTGAAACGCAGATGTGACTCATTCCGTTGCATGTGCACTGTATGTCACAAACAGAAAGACCAGCTCTGACTCACTGTTGTGTGCCATTTTAACAGTGTTCGCACAGAATTCTGTCTGTTTTAATGATAATTTACCCCAAAATTTGTCTGAATGTATATTCATCTTAGTCAATATGCCAACCATCAATCTTACACAATTGCAGCTTTATACAATTACATTATGGGCATTTGTCCATTAAACAAGCTGAATCAGTAGCAAATTTTAAGACCAGGGTCAAAATTTGCAGTGAAATTTTGTGGCATTAGAGAGAGCTTGATGTTTCTATAACAGTTTGTAACCTCTTTGACAGCAACATTGAAAAAAAAGAACAGTTCAGTGATATGATAAACTTTGCATGACCATCAACCCACTTAAGTTGGCAGGAACAGTATTTATTCAAAAGTGTGTTTGTGCATGCCAATGCATCCATGCGTCTGAATCAGTGTTTATGCATGTCAGTGGATGGGCATTCCATATGTGTGAGCATGTGAGCATGTGTGCATGCATGCATGGTCGATCCCACATGACCTCCTGTACCTACACACTGAGCTCTGCACTCTCCCCGGTGGTACGTCTTTTGATGCTGTAAGCGTTATGTTGCACTTTGAATCGTTAGTTTGTAAATTAGGGGCTCTAACCTGTAGCACCACCGCAACAATCCTACGACATTTTCCTCGGCTACCGAAGACCGAGACATCCTCATGATCAGACCACTGTTCCTCACTGCGACAGTGTTTTATCCACAGCTTTATTCTAATGTGACCTCATTAACATGCAAAAGTGGATCCATATGTGCGTGTCGTGCTTGTGCATGTGAACTGACACATAATTTACATAGTTAACAAGCAGCCGAGCGTGAATAAAACATGTGAACCATAACGAGATGGGCAACATCCTGCAACATATGTCCTGATCGGATAGAGGCTCGGCTCTCCCCAGCCCACCCCATTTAGGGCCTGAGCAGAACACCTCAATGCCTCCAGTACAAGAGCTGAACCAGATGTATGCTTTTTTTTTTTTCTTTTTCTGTGTGATAAAAATTATTTAAAACCAGTTGTAGGGGAACAGCGTATGCTGTTACATTTTATGGCACTTTGTGTGGTGGTGGTATGTCAGGAATGGTTTTAACTCTGTTGTAAATCTGGATTTAAGCTGCACAGGATGAAGCTAGCCAGGAGATAATATACATATAGGATTACTATCTGTCGGATATGGCACAGACTAAAGTGCATAAGTATAAACAGGGTGGACTTATGTTGGACGAGAGTGTGAATTTATGGTAGCGCACAGTCGCAACTGGCCTCTTCTTTCTCCGTCTCTCTCTCTCTCTCTTGCTCTCTCTTTATCCCTTACTCTCAAATGCTATGTATGTGAATTGGTAATTGCCTGATACACTGGGAGTTTAATGAGAAAATGTCTGGCAAAGGCAATCACCAGTTCCAGGCTATTTGCTTTCAGCACAGATTATTTCAGTGAGTGAGTGCACAAAATTGGATCATTATGGAGTGGGTTTTATAATGCGAGAATGACAGAGAGCATTAGAACGAGTAAGCATGATGCTTCCTTATTTAACTATTTCATCCATTTTACTTCCGCCTCTCCGCACGTTAAGATGCCGCTACAGTTTTAAAGGAGGTGAATGAGAAATGATAGAATGTGATTATTATTGTGTATTTGTTGAATGTTTACATGTGCCGAAATTTCCACTGAGATCAGGATTTTTTATTACAAATGATAACACATTTATTTGGAGACTGACAGACGACGAGTAATAGACCATCTAAAAGTGAGGTGAGAAAGAGGAGAAGGAATGAGAAACAAGTAGCAAGAAAAAAGGTGGGAGAAAGACAGTTTTACAAATGGGATGATATTTGTTTTGTGCTGATAATGATGATGACAGTGATGAATATCAAATGGCTGGCATTTGTCACTGGCTGGCTGCGGCTCTTTTGGGTAATTCCTTGGTGAGAATGTGTATTGCACTCGGTGTGAAGCAGGTTATTTCTAAAAACAACTGTGTAAATGCACATGTAACTATTATAGGTTGATAAACGTTATAAGGTGGAAAAAAGGGGAAGTAATTCATAAAACACTTCATGTTAATGCAGACCAAGACAGGGTTTTTACCCTGACTTTATCCTCCATAACATCCTTAGAATTGAGTGAGCCCAAAGGTTCCCTCAGGCCTGATTTCACCAGAACAGACATTTGTGTGGTTAGTATGGTATGGTTCCTATTTCCTATATACATTACTTTGAATGTATGGGCCAGACTAAGCAGACAAAGCTAGTCTATGCAATGCCAGCAGGACTGTACATAAACTCCAAACCTGGTCGATCTTTCCATCCAGAGAAATCCTGGAAGCTGTCCCAGACTTACGGTAGGTTGAGGCCACTCGTGATGACTTCAGCCTGAGACGACCTAATTGGGAAACTGTCCTGACATTACAGCTAAAGCCCACTTAAATAAGGCTTTGACTTTGAATCGTGCTGTGAATTATGGTCTTAAGGAAAGCGCCTATTGGGATTTTTTTTTTTGATTAATAGTGTCAGAGGACGTATTAAAAAATGGGGCGCGGGTCCGCGGACGAAAATGTGGTGGATCTGTGAATGGGTAATCACATCTGCAATCCCAGGCCCTGCCACCTAATACTGACGGCAGGCTCCAAGGTAAACACAGCTGTGAAATGTCCTGAGCGACTGCACAAATAATAAATCTGAATGGGAGCAGTGGGCGGCTGCTGGGCTGTTTCTCCTTCAACCGTCTGTCTGTCTGTCTGTCTGTCTGTCTGTCTGCCTGCCTGTCTGCCTGTCTGTCTGTCTACCTGTCTGTCCCAGAGGGACAGTAGCAGCCCTCAGAATCAGCAGAAGAATGCAGTGACTGTGTACGAATGAAACTCGGCAGCAAATCAAGATGGATGACAAAAAAAATGACAGCATGCATGCTTTGGAGGTAGTTTTGGCTTCATCCATCCATTCACATTTACTCCCAGTTTGGAGAAGCTGTTTTGTTCACAGCACTGTGCTGCTTAGAAGTGTGTGAAACATTATGAGACAGAATTCATTCATGTGGAGGGAATGCAATGTCCTATTTTTAAATCTGTATACAGCAGGATTGGTAAAAGGTTACATATTTGGTGGAGGTAAGTATGAAGCCATATTATATCAAGGATTACCTCCTTTCGGGAAAGGGTTGTTTTTTTTTTTTTTTTTTCTTACCATGGATTCAGATTTTTCAAAAACATAAAAAAGGATTGCAAGCAAATATGAGTCAGACTTTGTTGGTGCATGAAAATCAAGAAAAATACAGTTAATAGCTCAACTAAATTTAGGATATATTGGATGCCCAGAGAGAAATTAATTTTTGACTTTGATTTATTTGTCATACCAGTCTATTCCCAGAACTTTAGCCAAGAAATTCAGCGTGTCACTCCTGACGTGATTCATTTTCCTGACTAAAGAATTATAGTGTAGATCTGGACGGCTACTGTTATGTGTCAAACAATGTTTGAAGCTGGCTGAATGCAAATGATAAGTCCAGTAGAGCCTATATAAGCACTGTACAGATGGTTACCAGCCCAGCAGCCTGTTAGTTACGAGTATAATAATCTGTTCCTGTTTTTACCTTTTAAAACTTTTAAGGAGTAGGTAATGTGCTGTGAATCATAGCTGAGCTGACAACAGCGCTCTCTGTCCCCAGGGAGGAGCTCCACTGCTTAAAGCTACTGCTTTGGTCAGTGACAATGGTCATTCAGTATAGTCAGCTCATGTTGAAAATTCTTTGATAAGAATTGGTTTGTACATGCACTGAGCACCTCAAGAGCCTGCCTCCCAGCCAAATACGAATATACATGGACATACTGTAGGTAAGAAATAGCAGTGGTTGATTTAATAGTTCCAAAGATTTCCCCATGGATTAAAGAGATATATATAACTTTGTTTAATATTGGCACATGTAGATTAAGGCCAATTGCACGAGCCATTTCAGTTCTGTCTGTATACTGTAAAACATACTGCCAACGTTTTATCAATAAAAAGCTACATCTGCTGTTATGTCATTGCTGACATCCGAGGAACACCTCCTCCTCAAAAATGTGTTAATTTGTTTCTGTGGTGCCAACTGGCACTTAAATGGTCATGATCAGGTTTTTAATAGGACCTGGCAGTAATACACTATGTCAAGATATATGTGCGTGTGTATTTGTAAAAAGAAAAAAAAAAGAAAGAAATTTGAAAACAAACTTTCAGACTGTCACCCTAGTAAACAAGTTAGGCAATGCAGTCGACCAGTGTTTGTCTGAGCCGTTCTGTCATCTCTTTGTCACCAAAGTGTGGAGATCTCCTGGAGGGGATTCAGGGCAGGTGTAGGAACATTGATTTTGTCATCCCTTTTACTTGTGTTCTTCTTGTCAGGAGGTGTTGAATACTCTCTGTATGTGTCCCAGGGAGTGAGAGTGGTAAAAGGAAGCCAGGGAGTTTTTCCCACTCACACAACACCCAGAGCGCCTACCGGTCACAACATTGCTGTCGATGTCAATAATGTCAGATGCAAATGATGTTTGACTGGCCAAGAAGGGATTCAGTTTAACCAAATTCTCTGGCGCTTATACTGCCTTTCATCTTTGAAATATGCAGATATATTCCAGTGCCTTGAGATAGGTCCATCTGGATCTCGCCAATATCCACCAAAGGTTCTGACACTGAACACTTTTTAAAAGAAACAGCTTGCACCAGCAACGAAAGCTGAAGCTGCATCCACAGCCGTCCATGGCTGCGACCCCTCAAACCATGGCCAAAATGTTCTCACAACGTCCTGGTGACACACCGTTTTCCGCTCTATTATATATAGAATCTTAGGTTTCCACATATCGCTAAGAGTTTGAAATGAAGCTGAGGAGTTTCTCCTTCCCCACAATGTGCAGCAGAGAAATGTCCTCTGCTGACAGCTGTATAGTTATTACAGAAAATCCCTTCAGTGTCTCTGCTTTTCCTTGCATTTCCCTCCAATATGATCAGTCCAGCACCACAGCAATATTTTCAGGGCACTAAGATACTTTTTACTGTTATTTTTTTTTTATTAGTAGGACTGAATCCCCCTGTCAAAAACAAGCATGAGTTTCACATGTTGACCTAATGCCTCAAACCAAATCTGTAGAAGGGTTTCTTTATTCATTTATTTATTTATTGCTGAAGCTGATCCCGGGCTCTAATGTGATCCAGAAGAACATGAATAATAATATATAATAATTATGAATAAATAAAAGTATATTAGGGGGTACTTTCTTAATGTACGTATTTACTTAATCATACATAGTCCTATAGTTTATTATATAGTTTGCGGTAGTTTTACAGTGCTGATGGATGAAGGTTACAGCATTCATGACAGAGTGCTAATATAATAAATGCTCAGAGAGGAGGTAGAATATTATATAGGTAACGGTTGCTGTAATAAGCTCACTTTCATGAAAGCTAGCGAAGCACGAAACATTCCTCTCATATCAGCCAGTGTTTTTTTTTTTTTCATTTAAGAAATATGCCTTCACAGAAGCTGCTGCAGCAGATTAAATGACTTATGACGGTGTGACATACAGTACTTGCAAGTGCTGGCTATGGGAGAGACTTGTTCATCAACACAAGTATTGAAACGGCCATATAAATTAAATATAAGTCTTCAAATAAAGGGTCACTGCAGCTGATTTCCACCTCAATGCCAAGGAGCCATTTTGTCGGTCACGGTAACTATCAGCATTTTGCTGTGCCTTTAAATGTACTTTCATACTTGTTTATGAAGATGTGTGTGTGGGGGGCACTGTTGTGTTGATTGAGTCACATCCAGCAGTGCTGCTGTGGGTGCAAAACAGCCTCCGGTATTAGCATGTATAAACAGGCTTATAAATGGAGCACTATTTGGCTGTTCATTTTCATCCTCTTAACAGTAAACAAGGCGGAACAGGCCCTGACACCCTCAAATAAATGGAGACCAACGCACGCAAATTCAGCTGCAGCGGAGGGTTGTTTGAGTTAAGGTCAATCCTGTTTAGATTGCATTGGTCGTAGGCCGATTTTTTTTTTGCTTTTTGTTTGTTGAGCTTTTCTGCGAGGCAAATCATGTATTCATGTATTCTGAAATCTGATGTAATGAATGTGACTGTGTTTGCTTGCGTTAGGGATGGTTTTTATGGTGAAGTGTGTGTGTTTTTGGAGTTGGGAAGGTACAAAGGATTCAGTACAGTGGATGCCCTCACATATAAATAGAGGTGCATTCTGGCAGAGGCTCGTGGGTGAAAATGGACTATATATCTAAATTTATGGGGACATGTGTGGATAGAATTGGTTCTGTCATACACAAGTCTTCAGAGTGAGTGTCTATTTTTTGATATGGATTAAACCATTTGAGCTTTGGCTGAGGTCAGACTGGGTCAGTTGACCTTACATTAACAATAGCAAAGCTGTTGTAATGATTGAGTCAGAATCCACAAACAGGCTGAGTTCATGCTACCTGCCCAGCACACCATAGTGTCATCAAGCCTAAGAAAAGATTGGAGCATCTCGCAAAAGACCTAGATGCCGGTGATACTCAGTGACTGCTGGATCCGTGATTCAGTAATCATGGATCTGTTTTCTTGTACTTATACTTTTCTCAGCTAATCGTATTTGCTTATGACTCAATATGGTGAAGCAGCCACATTTGTATCTTGTAGCACAATAAAGCAGTTAAGTAGAATGCTTCAAGTCTAGTACAATTATTGTCTTGAAACGTATTACAATGGTACTTAATTAAAGTCACATAAAAATTAGTTGCCTGCACCATTGTTGGACAGATGTTCATCTGAATCATTTGGATTCTCATTTAAATGTTATATTATACAAAGGAGTTGGACAGTCCCCATAACCATGCAATACAAAGGCGGAATTGAAGAGACAAAGCAGTATTTTTACAAGTCATTTGACACGTTCATTGTACACTTTTCAGTCTGTCTCCGTTGGACGAGGTGTCTTGGTTTGGATAATGCCACATTGCCGCAAGGATAATGGTGATTTTCAAAATGGTGGACAGGTTATATATGAGAACTCCATTCATTAAACACTATCCGCAGTTTCTGAAGAACCCATTTAGATGAGCGCACGGGAGACAAAGCAGCATGTCATTGTGATAGGTTCTATCTTGGCTTTTTAATGCTTTGCTAAAACAAAGACAGGATTAAGAGCATGAATGGTAAACCACCCTCAAGTACATTTGTTTCTGTAACGCAGCACAGTCTCTGCGCTCGCTGCGTCGACCTGCTCCAAGTTATTTATGATGTTGAAATTAATCTCACTTAGCGCGATGGGCTCTCGCAGAGGGGCCCTCCTTCTGAGTTGGCCGCCGAGCGAGGGATGAGAGAGAGATTCAGGAGAGGAGAGAGAGCGCGGAGCCACCGAGGACTTATTCAAATCCTCCCTCATAGATTAGCAATCGCAGCTTGACAAGCCGCCCTGCAAGTTATTATTTATATAATTTTTTTGAAAATCGAAGCTGTTTCTTACCAACATGTCAGAGACAGGGGGTAATCCGTTTGGAATTTAGGAGTGATGAGACAGGAGACAAACTCGCCAGCGTGTCACAGAGTACCAAGGATGCAGGAAGTAAAATATGCAAATGAGGTCTGCAGGCTTTAAAGCAGCTGTCTGTTTGATTGCTGCTCTCTGGCATTGTTTGCCTATGATAGATGGAGGCTTTCATTACAGGGCCCATTAAGAGTACAAATATTATGGTTTATGATTACACACAATCTTTGATTGTGAATTGATATGATGCTCTTTACATGTATGGTATGATATCATTCAGAAATATACATGTGGAACTAAATATAGACTAAAATTCAACAAGACTGTTCATTTTAATGTTAACTGGATATTAAAATAAAGGTACAATAAAGACTGGGTAGTGACCATAAAAGTCCCAGTAAATTAAAGTGTACAAATACAAAAAAAAAAAAAACAACTCACAACGTCAGCGTCAAATTGAACACACTCTGCATTTTCTCTCCTAACCGAGACTTAATCTATTAAGATAATCTTTCTGTTCAAACAAACAGAATGTGACAAGGACTGTCTGAGGGAATAAACACAGCTCCTTTGTTGCAGCTTCCTCACTGGGACAGTGTTTTAAACAGGCAAACAAAGCGTGCAAGTGCATACCAGTCACCACTGGCACCTCTTACTGCAAATGCTGATTGTAATAGAATCAGTGGGGTTCAGTTGCTTATAGTGCGCAGAAGAAACTACTATGCGAGCTCACAGTGACACCTAATTAACAGGAAATGTCTTGAATAATGTTTGCCAATGCACATAAAATATTCTACTCAAGTAGAGCTTTTGCTGAACTTTCATTTGATTAAAAGTAAAACTGATGATGTCTTAATTCATGTAAGTAAAACTAAAAGGGTGCTTATTACATAAACAGAATGATCGAAAACTTGAAGCGTTTTATGTTTCCTAAAATACACAAAGAAGAAGGACACAGGGATCATCAGCATCATGTTTTGTTAGCCGAAATTCAGATTCATATGGTATGATGAGCTTCCAAATGTTGTTGTCAGTAACGCATGCCGTTAAAGCACCCAAAAACTAAGTGACAATACAAAACAGCAACTCAATTGCAGAATTAAGACCAAAGTGAATATTTTGTGATAATAATCTGGAAACTTTCACCTACCTGTGACAGAATAGGTGATAATGATCTGATCAAATCAGATTGATTTATATAAATACAGCTAACTTGTTTTGTAGAGCAAGAGAATGTGCAACAAGATAGCTTTGAATATTGTTTTAATAGCCACAGTCACACTAAAGGATTTCAATAAATCACCCGTCTTATTATAGCTGGGACCCTCACAGAATATGCTGGCATCATTTGGAGGCCTCAGCTCTGTGACATTTATAAATATTTGACAACAGATGAGTGGGCTCCGTGGGATGCCACTCCAAGCACCACTGACAAGTCTGCTAATAAACCAAAGGCCAACACCAGTTCTTATGTTGAAGACCTCGCTCAATAGCCAATGGTCGATATAGCAGATAAAACACGCACACCCCTGCTGATGCACACGTTCGTGAACACCCTTACCTCGCGCAAACTCAGCCACACACACATATCTACCCTAACACACAAATATGTATGCACGTGCACGGCTCTGCGTGTCAGTGCAAACGATCAACAAGTGAGGAGAGCTACTGAGGGACTGTTCAGTGTGTGCCAGTCAATAGCAGAGCAAATGAAAAAGCAATTAGATGCTTTGTGACCGACTGTGATTTCAATGATAATACTGTGCATGAGGAATGCTGTGCCTCCAAACAATTTGCTGCTACACTTGAGACAAATTGTTGCAAATAAAGTATCATTGTGATGGTCGCACTGTGGATAGGCAAGGAATCCTCACTTACGTGATGAATAACGTGTGTTTGTGTTTGTGTGTGTGTGCACGTATGCGTGTATGCGCACGTGTGTGTGTGTATGCCTGTGTGTGTATACATCAATCTTCTTCCCAGGCAGCTGTTAACCTCCAAGGTTTGAATGAGAAACAGGTGGAGGGGCCAAACACATGCTCTTTGCTTGAAGGAAACACCAAAACAGTATAATAGCAGACATGTTGCTAATGCTGCACTAAACATTGCCTGATGAGGTGATTTAGTGTGTTTTGTGTACTGTACATTTCATCTCCTGCCATGCTACACATGAGTAAAACTCTAGCAGTCCTAATGTATGCAGCGGTTGCATGTGATTGCCTGGCTTTCTTCTTTCGCCTTGCTTCTTTACCCAGCGTGTATTTTGACATTGAATTAATGGTTTTTGAAACAAGGTGATAGTTATACAACACCCTGTGCATATGCTGACACATGAGTAAATACGGCAACAGAATAAAAATTGCAGCACTATCTGCTGTCGTCCATAGCTTTTCATTTTATAATGCAAAGCCTAAATGTGTTGATGGTGCTATTTCTATTTCAAAAGAATTAGAGAATATGAATTCTTAGAGAATAAGAGCATGAATTCTTTAACACAGTTCAATGTTGTCTTGTGAAATTTTAGCTCTCGAGCTAAAACTATCAAACTTTTACCGCTTGTGTGCCACCGTAATGTTGCAGGGTGCACTTTGCCTCTCGCCATCATTTTTTATTTCTGCTTTTATTTTGCCACATCTATCACTTCCCCCCCTTCTTGTCGGCCTCTTCATCTGTGATTATTCTTCGTTTGTTCTTGCTCACGTCTCTCTTTTCCCCTTGTTCCATTCCTCCATCCCCCCCTCTCTTTTTGTCCATCTGTATATGTTGCTCTCTCTACGTTGGCACGTGCATCGTTGTTCCCCTGTTGGTTCTTGGCCAGCTCCCCCACTCCTCTGCTCTCGCTCTTGTTCACCCACCCCCACCTTCCTCCTCCTCTTCTTCTTCCCATTTTGCATGTGTGCCAGGGTCCGGGGGGCTCGACACAGTGTACAGCCCAGTGGCCTAAAAGTGAATACTTACGTAATTGCCAACTGTCTCCAATCATTAGGGGCAGCCCTTAAAAAAGACATGCTTCGCCGACAGCTGCGTCCCCTCGCCTTTGCCAGCCTTTCAGATCGCATTTGCTTTAAAGGGCTCGTCCACATTATATTTAACCCCAGAGCACTGTGTGCACTGTGAACGACAGGGGGAAAAAGAGAGTATACACAATTTATGCAGTCAAGTTCTACATGAAGACAACATGAAGTTCGTATGAAAACAGAATAGATTCTTTCAGAGTGTGACGTGGTCTAAGGTTGATTATGTTTATGTTTAATATTACGCTAACACTGTTTGTGACCTGACTTTGTAAACACTGCACCCCCCAGTAATTACAACAGCATGTGCAACAAAAGTACGTAACAGTGAGCACACCATTGCGACAATGTGCCACATTGCATCTTTCAACCTCCAATAAACCACCAAATCTATCCTGCTCACAACATAGAACGTGGTTGAAAACATCTTTATTGCCATCCATTTACATTTTACTCAGTTAATGTAATCGGTGAGCAGGTAGGAAATTAGCCTATGACCTTTCACCATTCATGTACAACAATGTTTTGTCAACCATCATGCCTCACTGCAGCGCATGTACAAAGAGCTATAGAGCCAAATTTTGTTGCTTTTCCCAGTCCTGCATGCATTCTCAATTAAAGTCACCAATATAATGGAAGAAATTAAGGTTGAACTTTGCTCAGAAGAGACTCATTTGTTGATATTAACTACTGACAATTCCCTGCCAGTTCCTGCTGAGACATGAACATACATTTTATTTCCATGCTTTCAGAGAGACCTCCCACAGTATGGTTAGTGACAGCTGGGTCAGGTCCCCACATATTGGGGACACAGCTGCCCTGCAGACATGTGCTCTCTCTCTCACACATACACACACACACACACACACATAGAAACACACACGTACACACACGCACACACTCCCATGCACCAGGCAAACAGGAACAGGAAAGCAGAGCATCTGAACAGCCTCGGAGCAGAAACATATGACCACATTTCTGTTGTCTGACAAAAAACATGTATCTGCAAAAAGATGCTTCAGTAAAAGAACAAAAGAATGCTTATTTTCCCATTATTCCCCCATGTGTTCTTGATACAATTTTATTGTAGTAGATGTTTCAAAAGGAGTGATTTCAAAGGACTGTAAACGACAATGAAAATGCTCGATTTAGGAGAGAGAATCATTTAAAGTGATCCGTTTAAAATGTCTGTTTGTCTTTAAATTTACTCCCAACACGTCAGCATGTTTCAAATGTTTGTGCATTTTACTCAAAATGAATTTTGTCAGTGCAACAATAGGCCCCAGACAAACACAGCAAACTCTCATTTGTTGCTATTGTCGCTGATCAGATACCAGGTTAGAGGTTCTGATTGATTCATGTTGTGTTCAGGTGAAACTAATTCAACATGCAAAGTTGAAACCGACCAAATACAATAGAATTTAACAGGTTTATTGTTGCCTCTTATGAGCATACCCTATTTCTCATATATGCACATGCTATAGACAGTCTTGAAATGCCAGGCCTAATTTTGCACTATGCCAGTGCAGCAGAGAGATTATGCAAATCCCTTCATCATTCTCTTACCGATTAAAAAAAGGTTTTGGGTTGCTGGAATTTCATAAACTGAAACCGCAAGGCTTAATGTTGTAAATATTTACACAGGAGCAATGTTACTGAGGTCCGTTTGACGTAAAGTATGACTACTCTAACACTTGCCATAACAGGTTGACAAAATACAAGAATGTCTCAATTAGATGGCTAATGTTCACATTTTCTCATTAGACACTGTGTCTGTGGTAAAAGAAACCGAGGGAAGACGCAAATGAAGCAAAATGCCAAATTAGGATCATCCCTGCAGTCCACATCCACTGGGTGAGAGGGTAAGCTTAAAACTAATCCTCCAAACTAGTCCTCCAAATTAAACAACACACATAAGCTTTTTTTTCTCATCCGACGGCAGGATGGCGTCATTTGTCTGTGCTGGTGCAAACTGTCACTGTTCCATTACTGTCTATGTGACATCGCTGTGGTTAAGGTTTGGTTAAGTTCATGCTTAAAACAACTAGGTTAGGTTTACGGAAAGATCGTGGTTTGGGTTAAAATAACAACTATGTTGTCCCGGTTACAATAATGATGAACATGTTGTTTAGGTTATGGAACCATTATGGTGTTTCAAAAAACCTGACTGTCGATTGGAAATGGGAAACGAGCAGCAATGTCCTGTGTGAAAGTCCGATGTTTCATTGACTGACCCATTCACCCCAATCTGCTGACTTCCTTCTTTGCTCCCGCCATAATTACTCCAGCCACAAGAAGGCTTTGTCACTTGTTTTCACCATCATTCCAAGCAGCTAAGATTTAAGTAATAGCTCACGACAGGCCGTGGTACGTTGTGATTATATCACAGCTAAGGGGCACCCCTTCGTTGTGATATAACCACAACATATCACTGGCCTGGAGTGAGCTATTGTTTTTGTAAAACAGTCACTAAGTATGCTAATATTAAAGTAATAGACACACTCCAGTCTAAATATGTATCTGATAGAGAAAGGCTCAGAGTGAAATTGGGTTCTGTCTCATACAAAGTGTCATGTACTGTACATGGGGGGCTTTTGTGGTAAGGTGGAGGAACAGAAGGTACATATTTAAACAGTGTCTAAACTGTTAATTCACTTCATCTAATTTGGATGTGAAACTTGGAGTGAACACATTCAAATCATAATTGTACTTCCTACTGTATTACAAAACATAGAATTATCCAAAGTACTGTTATTCAAGGCTGAAACAATTTCTAATAGTCATTTAAAACATTGGATGATAACCAGTGTTCAAGTGGTTTAGATTGAAACTCAGTCAAACTTCAGCCATTTATTTTCTCTCATTTTTCCCTTCTCACATATTCAAAGGAAGGGGTGAGGGGGGGGGGGGGGGGGGGGGGGGGGTATTGGGCAAGAGAAGTTCAGATAGCTTCAGCATAAAACATAAATTGAGGTCTTGATACACAAAATAACTTGTTTTATCTTGATTAAAATGATATGGTCTTCAAATTTTACAGCCCATTACTATTTAGCTTGGACTGTGGATAGAAATACAGTACAGTACAATGTTTCATTGTTTCAAAGTATGAAAATAGATGGCAAAGAACTGAAAGCTAGTGGAACTGAGGATAAGGTAGGTTTTAGATTATAGGTAATTTTTCTCTACCCTACAAAATAGAGTGAACTCAGTAAGTATTTTCAAAAAGTACCTGCTGAAAAAAAATCACTCTTTCTTTGCTGAGACTGAGGGAATTTGGGTTCTTTAGAGAGAGAAAAAAAAAAAGTGATGAGCAAGTTAGTGTGTCAGGCTGACGGCTTGTCTAAACGGTCCCTTAAAATAAGCTCACAGGTCCATGAATCAACCATGAAGGATAATCAAATCAAATGCAAATGTGGTTTGTGTGAATTTTTTTTCTGTTGCTGGTGCTTGATGCCCCGAGGGGCCCTGTCAGTTGTAAGGGGAGGGGCCGTACATAATGAGGGGTCACGCTTGAGGGGCCCTTTGTAAACATGCTGAGTGGGAGCCCTTTTCTTGGGGACAAGATTGTGGAATTAGTCCAAGACAAAGGGAGGTGTGAGGAAGGAGCACCCTCATCTCCTTGCACACACACAAACACACACACACACATACACACCAGTCGCCTCCTATCATCTTTGTTCTTCTGATTCTCTGTCCTTGCTCAAACCCTTTTCATTCTTGTGACTGTGTGTGTCTGTGCGTCTGTGTGTGTGTGCGTGCATGCGTGTGTGTGCAGCATCAAGTGAGGTGCCCAAGGGAGCTGACTAGGGGCTCCCTGGCTTTTGGGGTGAACACTGCATTTTCATATTGATATACTACATTTGGACATTCCTGAAAATCGAGGGAAAGGCTCCAGAAATACATTTAAAATGGATTTTTTTTCTTCCTTAAAGCAGAACTAAGGATTTTTTTTAAAGTTAAAATATGATTTTGGCTAAAAGTTTGCATGGATCATACCAGCCTTAGAATAGAGACCACAAATGCAAAGGGGTTTGGTCCTTGATATGATGTTATTTTCGATATTTCGAAACATTCTTTTTTAAAATAACGGACGTCTAAAATATTCTATTTAAACATAAAAATGTGAAAAGCAGAAATTTTGTTGAGGCAGCTCCTCTGGGAAATGAGACTCACCATGAGACTAACCTTAACCAACACAAAACCGCCAGCCTCCCAGACAGCAGGAGTTTTTTTTTTTGGTAGAACATGAGTGGTGTTTTTTTTTTTTTAGAAGAGGCTTTCACACTGACACACCTGCTGAGCCGAGACTTCACTGGAAGTCATATCAGAGGTTAGTGTTCAACTGAATGTCTTTGTGAACCATTTAAGGCATTAGGTAAAACAGCAATGGGATTAGTAGTGTTGTATTTTGAGAAAGAAGGGATTGATGAATCACACTGGTTTCACAAAGACACACTACTTGAGTCATACAGTACAACTAAAAGTTAAACCACAGAGACGGACACACTACAGTGACTCCTACTCATATGCATAAGGGTTTGCTTAGTAGATTGATAATTATTTATAGAATAATCATCAAGATAATGACAATGATTCAGAGAGAAAACTTTACTCACATACAGTTTTGAAAGCCATAAAACACACAATAAAGCTGAGGCTTATTTCCACTGCAGTCCACCCTCAGACATTTTATAGCTTTTGGAAGTCACATCTGAGGGTGCTTGTGGCATACATAGTAGCGCGGTGGGTAGAGTGTGTCATGCCCCCCAAGCAGAGGAAACCAGACAATATGTGAAAAATAGCTTTGAGCCTCCCACCTGTCTCCTAAACGTCATGGCAGGACAGTAATTTTAAGAGGGCAGGGTGATACAAAGTCAACAACAGGTTTTCTAAAACAGCTGAAGCAAACTGAACACAGTTGGAGAAGTTGAGGCCAGAGTTCATATTACTGTACGGTCACTGGATTGCGAATATGGCATCGGGCCTCACTGACGCCATATACAGTACGCTGATGCAAGATACAGTAGATGTCGTTCTCAGAATGTAAACTGTCATGATCTTTCACAGAAACTGCATGTACCATTTTTGTTGAGTAACATCAACTTACGTAACACTTCTGAGAAACTGTGTGTAAACTGACTCACAAGCGTAAAACAGAATGCAGTTTACACCCATTCGACCTTTTCAAGTTTATATGAAAATGCATAACTATTTGAAAGGCACCTTCACTGACTATGGTATGATATCTATGATAATTCTATGTGGTTGGTTGTTTTGTCACGATTATGCCTGGCAATCACAAAATAGGACATGCATTCATTCAATGCAGTAATCTATATTCTTCTCTTGTTAACCAGCTGTATTTAAAAGAGAACAAGATGTCCTGCTTCTGTAAAAAAAAAATTCTAACTTGCAAATGTGACATGGAAAAAAACTGCAAATCATAATATTAACAAAAATTAATTGAAACCAAGATTAGAAATGTCTGCTGTGCGGTCTTTATTTACATGTCCTTGAGTCTTAGAACAGGCGCCTTCAAGGAGCTAAAAGCAATGTGGCCAATTTATTTTGCATTCATCTAATATTTAGAGGGACCGCAGCTCATTTGGTTCATATAGCTAAACAAAAGCTTACTTTAACAACGTGGCACGGGTTATTCACATGCAAAACAGAAGGCCCTCTTTCAGAGCCATGTGGAAGAAGGCTTGTGCGTAATTACAGAAGAGGGGTCTCAATAGCATCGTAATTGGAGGCAACGCCCCAGTCCAGAAAGGGGCCATGGGGCTCTAAACATGTTGAGAGCTTTATTGCAATGAGGTCGTCAGTCTACTAGTCTTTAAAAACCACAATGGTGGAGAGTGGGAAACAATGGTGTGTTAACATGATTGTGCTTGTGTGTTTGACTAGGCCTGGGAGCTCCCTGTTGCCTTTTCTCCTGCTCTTCCGGTGAGGGGGAAGTGAGGCGTACTGATGACAAAAGCGACGGGTGCTTGGGAGCATAAAGGGGCTGGTTAATCATGGCCCTAAACTACAGGAAGTGTCTATTCATTGAAGCCTCAGGCAGCCAAGCAACGATGCAATGTGGGCACTAGGGTGGACTGGGCTTTAGCAGCTGGAAGGTGGCAGCAGAGGATGAACTGAGTTATGACGGGTTTACAGCATAGAGGCTTTTGGGGTTGTTTTAGAGTACAGCTGACTGAAGTGCTCCCACATTTGTTTAGGCTACCTATTAACATTACAAATGTCTGACTCTTACCGGTGTGCTTACAGTAGATATAAACAAACATATAAACGAATACAGAATCGGACATGGCTGAGACTGACATTCGTTCAAAAATTCAAAATACGTATTTGGCACCACAGTTTCACTTTATTCTCTGCTGTCATAATTCATATTTACACCACGAGCCATTTATATCTCCTCTGACTTTGAACTCAACAGGGACAGATGTGCATTTTTTCTGCCCTCAACCTCATCCTTGACATTTAAACACAACACATTTTAAGTTCTTTTCATGTTTGCGTGCCACTGCAAGAAAAATAAATAAAAATATATATATATATATAAATGAAAATAAAAATGAAGACAGCAGAAGCCATTTAAAGCAAATGTTTATTATCCAGTTTGGGTGTGCACCCATCCTGACTAACTGCTAAACAGATTTTCTGAGCTGAGAACATATTAAAATATCTTTCTGATTCTGCCGACTTGCACTAGAATTTGTAAGGCTGAAAATAATGAATTGCCTATGCCTCACGTACACAAATGCATCTCTAATGAGTAGTGTCCTACTTGTTCAGTTCATTACAGAGATTTTCTGACGCTTTCATCTTGTGCACATGCCTCCGTGTGTGACTACAAACCTTGTGTGTCACAAAAGTTGTCCGTGCTTGGTATGGGTGTGTGCACAAGTAAAGGAGGGGGGCTTGGTAGTTTGTACACATTCGTATTATCTCTTGCTGCTCATCCGGCTGAGAAGCTGGCCTTAATTACAGCTGTCTGTCTGAGTCACTAGCATGCTCCCCTACCCACACAAATAGACAGCAACAACAGGCAGCATCTCAAAGGAAAGGCAAGAGTGGTTTCGCTCGTAGCCGGAGGGCAACTTCTCCCCGCCAACGAGATACAAAGGTACCGTGGGCTCACGTCCAAATGGATCCCAAGACTCTTTTCCCTTGGGCCTTGTTGACTTCCAATTGCTGTGCAGGGGCTGGAGTTTGGATGAGCTAAATCCATTGTTTATTTTTTTTTTTAGCCTCTTGGTTAACTGGTTTTGTCCTCCCATCTCTTTCTAGCCTTTTGAAATCAGCGATATCAAATCAACTTTGAGATTTGAAATGGTGGCTGAGGACTGGATTGGAATTAGGCTGTGCGTTTTCAGAGAATGTACCTCTGTCTAATTCAGACAGTGATCATCCCAGAGGCGTTGTGCTATATCTCGTCTTTGATAGAGTCTTCATGTGTAGGCAATTTTTATTTTTCCTTAATTCGCTCCCACAGCCTGAAACTGTCGACTCAAATGAAAAACTTTACATGGGAACTGATGGGGCTTTAGTTAAACATCTGGAAAGACAAGGCACAGCCCAGCTTGTGTGGAAAGCGGGTTGAGACTATAAATAAATTCCATACATTTTCTGTGGCCAGAGCTTACCGTAGCATGCAAAGAATTTCATTTGATGTTTCCATAAAGTTATAACAAGGCTTGGATTTCAGCCAAAAAAATCTTGTTGGTTTCTCAAAATTGGCAATCTTCCTCAAACACAATGTTTTAGTAGCTTGTACTGGTCTACTTATAGCCAATAAGACCACCATAAAATGACAAACAATGTGATGACGTGCGTTTATGGAATAACACATAGAGTCAAACATTGTTTGCCACAAACCAAAATGTAACTGTTGACAAACTTAAAACAAAGTCAAAAAGCTCCCTTCGAGCAAGCTCTATCATTTGCTGGTGTTAGGAAAACAATTTCTTACTCTTTATTCCTCTGTAGGTTAAATTCTGATTTTTGTATTCATCAAAGTCTCTAAGTCTAAGAACTAAATGGGAAATGGGGGGAAAATACTTTTGCATTCTGCCAAGTAACCTTTGCATTCTCTTGCAAAATTTTGAGATTTGCCAGATAAACTTTTGTGTTCTCCCACAAAATGTTTGCGTTCTTTCACAAATGTCTTGTTGTGGTTGTTCCCTCTTTCCATGGTGCTGACCTGATCCTGAAGTACATTGACTTTAACAAAAAGTTATGCAAGAGAATGCAGACAATTTGTGAGATAATGCAAAATTTTGCTCTTGAAAACACACAGGAATGTATCTTTTTTTTCACCCATTTATTTTTTTAAATGATTTTTTAATGTATTATATTTGTCCTACCCAATTTCATCTTAGGGACTCACATTGTGTGTCTGAAGCTGAGGTTATATTTTCTTATCATCAAGAACATTTCTAGTAAAGTAACCCATGTGTAATGGTCACAGTGCTGCCGTCTTTGCTTCTGAATGCAGACATATGTCTATTTACCTATGTTGTTTTTTTGCAGAGTACAGCCTTCATTCACATGACCACAAGGTAAACATTATGAGCGAATCACTTTAAGCCACTTCAACAAATGACCAGTGCTGAAGTTTTCCTGGTGAGGACAGTCTTTCCCTAGAGCTACAGTATGCTTACCAGTATGCCTTGTATTTAACAATTTAGCTAATAATATATGATTGTATCTATCAGCGTTACCAACATTATCGATATTCTTTTTTATACAGTCTGACTTGTCTGTCAATACATGTAGCGTCACCTTGTAAAGAGCATGTTTCATGTTTCCTTATCGTTTTAATTATAACTGTAATGAAGACCAGTTTAGTCCGAGTTGATTCGAAAACCTGAGTTCTTTTCATGACAATTAGATTTGAAATCATTTTTGCTTTCCAATCTAAAAATAACATTCGAAGACTTTTATCAAGAGAAATGTACATATATCATCTGGAGTATATGTTTATCTTACTGATATTAAGACACTGGGAAAGTAATCTGGAGACCAATGCCCTCTTTTATACATTCCTCTGCATCTGTATGTGGACACATCTTTAGGAAATGTTACACAATTAAACCAATCTAGTGCATTTTATAACAAACCTTTACTGTATCTCAACCAGACAGACTTCAAACTATTCTTTACAATCATCACTGAAAAGAGAGCAAAGCAGACAGATTCACTCGAGAGACAGAGGCAAAGTGCAGCAATAGCTCAAGCAAGCAAAGGAGTAATAAAATAGGACATTCAAGTTCTTCAGATTAGAAATACGATTCTGAACACAAAATAGCATTACAAATGCCACCGTTCTGCAAGCCCAGCACCTAGAGCCGCTGATGCTGTGTTATTACTGCACAGGATGGAGTTCGTTCAGTCAGTCACCTGGTGTGAGGCGGCGGCTGTCTTTGCTCGCCCGGTCGCTCCTCTGCTCCTCTCTCACTGCATTAACAGCAGGGAGTCGTCTCCCAAAGCCTGGAAAAGACACACTCCATTAAGTCTCCTACAGGACCCAGACACAGCTCAGATACATGACGAGAAACAAAAAGAGAGTGAGAGAGAAAAAACCCAGCTCAAAGGAAATACACTACACTGTCTTTTTTGATATGGACTTGTGCTGTGTTTATATACAGCTTAAACACAACACTCAATTATCACTATGAATGTATGTGAGTGTGCAGATGCCTCTGCCAATATGTACTGAACTGTCGATACAGAGGAAAGACAGATCATGACAAGGTAGGTATGGCTTGTTGATGGACAGGCAGACAGGGAAGGTGTGAGAGTGTGAGAGTGTGTATGCATGCAGAGTATCAAATACAGAAGATGTACCGCATGTGTTGAGAGAAAAAGAAAAGAGTAATGCAGCCATTCTTTTTTGAGTTGTGTATTCCACCAGAATAGTTCAAATGCATAAGACCAGGACTTACTGAAGACATGTTACATTTAAATTTGCATATTTGAACATTATGACAAACACTGACAGCCAGTTACAAAATCTTCTATCTACAGTATGAGGAAATCCAACGATATTTCACATCAGCGTAGAAGCATTGGTTGCTTATTTTGGTTTCTTAGAGTGAAGTGATGAGATTTATCCTCTAATTCTGACTGAAGGCTTGGCATCACCCATCTCTGTAGCTAATTGCATTATTGTGGCCTGTGCACTGTTAAAAAGTTAAATAAACTACATGCCATTTTGTTGTCACGAAACTTCTATGAGGTTGACAAAAGCTCCTTTCTTACCCTTTAAATATGTAAATAAATGAACAGAAATATAAATTTGATCTAACCTACATAAGTTCCTAATCCTTCCACTTCACAGACACCGTTTCCTTGGTGTGTTTTGAACTCATATTGTCACGCCGGAGTAAACACAGTATCTTAATAATGACCAGAGCTGTGTGGATATTGATTTCTCCTATTTTGCAGGAGGGACAGAGGCAGAATCAACCTCTTCCTCATCACATGCGATGCATCAAAATAATTGGCAGTGCCCAATTATCCTGTGATCCGTGTACAAGAATATCTGACGAGCTGCCTGAAAACGAATCTCTAATCAGGAAGCCTCGGGTATGAATCACAGATGTGACGCTGGCAGGTCAAACTGTTTGGATAAAATAGGGCACCGCAACTGGCAGAATAGCAAATATATATATATATATATATATATATATATATATATATATATATATATGTATATATATATATATATATATATATATAAAGATGGGCAATTGTTTGCATCCCTTTTTAAAAGGCCACAACAAAATTCAGCACAGAAAAAGAATTCACTGACAACAAGTGCGTGCTTACGTGACTTAATCCACTGTAGTGCATCAGCAGTTACTTAACAGTCAATTACAACTGTGACCATTCATGCTTAAGACTCCACGAAGCCATGGAGCTGTGACACAAGTAGCTGTCACATCATTGACGTATCTGAGAATAAGCCATAAAGTACAGACTGCATATCATCAGGACATTTAGTACCTGTATACAGCTCAGCGTTACACCGAAGCTGATGACCAACTAAATTGTTACCACCGAGGATTGCTTTTTTCAGCATTAGAAAAATACATGTCTATCTTAAAACTAGGAAGTACAGTATTAATAATAGGCTATTTCTTTCCAAGAAAGTTACATGACTTTAGACAATAGATTATGTGGACTCTGCTGCTCATTGTGTTTGTGAGACAAAGAATGGTCAATAAGGTGAAAAACTTTCAAGTAATTAAATCTACTTTCACCACTTACTATCAGTGATGGTTTGGTTGAAGTAACCGTATAACTGAAAAGGGACACATTTATGGTTTGAGAATGTGAGCTAACAAGCTAACAAGAGGACACAACAAACAATGGCTGTGTGCGATGCTATACGACTTGAAGGTCAACTGGAAGTAAAGCCACTGACATATCAGTTTGTGGTGCCAACTACCTTTGTGTATTTTCTGACCTATTCCAGTGATGGACAGTCAAAAAATTGGCATAAAGAAAGAATGTCTCAAATCTAAACTCACAGATGACATAAAACATCAAGAAAAATGTTCAAACACTTCATGGGGGAAGGACATGGTGATAGGTCAAGCTTGAGACAAAGCGCTCAGAATGAATGCCTCACAACCATGAAATGTCGTTGCTGTCAATCAGTGGGTGAACAAGATCTAAGCTGGCATCGGCCATGTCACAAGGTGGCTTCTGTTTATGTGGACTTTTCATCCTGCTACTCCAAACAGGAACAAATTGTGAACATTGTGACAGACTATAGGGTTCAAATAGCAATCGCTCAAATTTGTTTTGGTGAACGTGACACACTAGATATATGAGATGCTGTTAAAGGAATCACGCCAGTATGATGTGTCTTTTTGTATGCAAGGAGTTAAAGTAATGTTGTTCTCCAAAGTGACTTGTAGGTGCTTGTGCAGGTGCAGGGTTCTTTTGGGCAAATAAGCTGGAGTTGATGATGAAAGATTAACACGTGACCTTGTGATTAAAGAAAAACTTCTATACCAATTAAGCTATGCCAACATGCTGTCAGGCTTTCATCACACATTGGCCAATTAGCATTTGTAAATCATTCTTAGTGGATGGTGTGACCTACTTGGAGGACTGGATGGGTGGAGATTTGCATCAGGATAGCCTGATGGCCTACAGCATGATCAGAAAATGGGTACAGAATAAAAATGGCATTGAATGTTGATAAACAATGGCTGTGAATTAAAAAAAAAAAAAAAACTGAGAAGGCGAAAATCATCCTTGATGGTTTGGAGTATTAAGAGTTGTATTTAGTAAGTCATAAGCTGATTTAATAAAATTGGGACAGAGCGACAACCACCTTCATCCTCTCTTTGGTCTGCTGCAATAGTTTCCCAGTGCTGCAAAGAAGTGTGGGATGTGTGGTAAATTAAAGCAAAATAGATCTTAGCTGTTCAAATAAACTGCATATTTGTCAGTATGTGAAGATTTAATATTGTTTCATGGTGTATTTGAACAGCCTCAGAAGGGATAAAAATGCTTCTAAAAATCAGATCAAGGGGGAAAAATGGCCCCCTTTTACCTTAAAAGCTGAACACCAATGTTCGTAAAATCTTCCCATACTTAATTGTCTTCTGTGGAAATCTTTGTCCATCTTGTGTCCAAGTATAATAAGTGAAAAAAAATTAATCAAAAAATCAATTGCAGTAAAAAGAAAAAGACGTCTTGTGTACAGAAATGCTAATAAAGAATTAAACAAGTGACAACAAGGTAATTAAAAATTCTTACTGCTTATTTTTCATCACAACCAGAAGCCTCAGCTTTTCAAGAAATAATTCATGCCCTGTGCTCCCTTTTCCTCCCTTGAATCCCACCCCTCTCCTCCACATGTTCCTTCCCTACTTGCTCGTGTTGGACTAAAAAATACACCTGCCTACCTTTATTTAAAGCTTTTCTTTTCTTACCTCCCACTTCCGTATTATAAATTGAAATTCAAGCAACACAGATGTGTAATTAAATTCATTGTCTGGCTGCCTGTGACTCTGACACTCCTCAGTGGCGGTTGGGTTGGAGAGCTACAAATAAAGCTCATTCTAATGTAGCACTCATCCAAAGTTGCTCTAGTTAACAGCCTCAACTTAAGTCGTTGAATCTAAATGCATAACACAGTGGTTAACTCCAATACATGTAATGCATACAAATATCTGTTGAGACTGCCACTGTGTGACCCTCAGTCTGAAAACATTGAATTTTCTTCCAGCGCATTATAAAACCCATCTGAGATAAATGACAAACTCTGAGTTGCAGCGCCAGGGAGGCAGAGGCTACATCGGCTTATGCTTGAGCGAGCATGTAGGCCATACGCCATGGATGCACCACACACCCTGAGGTGAGTGGAGCAGAGCGTTTTTTTTTTATATACACGTCAAGCAAGCTTCACTGCATCCTTGTGACATAGCCCCTGCCTCAGAAAGGAGTCAGCCCTGTGCTGAATAAAGTAGGCCTGATAACAGCACGGAATATGGTGAATTGTTTAGGATCAAGATAAACTGAGAAGTGGAGATCTTTGTGCTGATATGATTTTATTTTGACAAATTTCAAGTGTGCAATGTGTCCGTAAATAACCCTGAAGTACGTTAGTGGACAATTTTGAAACTACTTATGATTGATTATGTTGGGATTTCATTGTTTTCTGAAACATATTTGTGAAATTATTCAAGGACATCATTACACAGCGTATTAGTGGAAGTGACTTGCAACAAGGGAAGAGCAAGGAGTTAAATAAGATGTGATCCATCATAATAAAAGTCACACCTAAATTAAAACTAGAGACCACACCACACCAGCAGTGACGCCAAATCATGACATTGGAGAAACAGATGAAGTGTTGTAGATTTATTCAATATGCCAAAAACTGTGTTTGATAAAACTTCCAGAAATCATGGTCACTAATTTTGACGAGTGAAATGGTAGGATGGTAGGAAACGACTTATTATCTACAAAGATGTACTGCCGTGTAAATAACGGTTGGTTGCTAAAGGCTGGTATCAAAAATAAATAATTATTCTTTCAGCATCCACTACGTTACTCTGTGACTAAAATCACGTGGTAATGGAAAGTGCAGCACGTGCAGAGGTTACAGGACAATCTGTTCCTATGAGTTTTCATCTAGTCATTTACAGTCACCACAACTAACGCTAATTAGAGACCACCTCTATTGTATAATACAGGACGATCACGGCACTGAGTATGCAGGAGGTGCATCAGCAGGTGTTCAACTATCATTAACAAAACAGTAACGTCTAGCGGGAACAAGGTGACCAGATTTTCTGCTTTATATATAGGACTACACAGCATTTTCATCCTTTATCCTTCATCCCACATATGGAGACAATGTCCCAAATTCTGATTGGCTCTTGAGTTCAAAAGTCAAAAACCACTGCAGGACAGATGCTTTTCTAAAAACCTGATGCTTATCCAGCAGCTGTGAAGAAAGCAGGGAAGGCTGCTGTATACTTAATTGTTAGATATCCTGAAGCATGAAGCGTTTGGAAATGGCAGCCTCAGCAGAGTGCGATGCACTCCTGACGCCTTCTGTGCCCTTCCACTGTCAACAGGAAAGCCAGTACAAGATCAAGGTGCTAATTGTGTCTTTCTCATGCTGTTATCTCACCATCAGGCGGCTCGGTCCAAGAAAAAGTCATCCCTGTAACCTCGAAACATACTGAATATTGTTATACAGCTCTTTTAATTAATATGATGCACATTGGAGTGTATTTCGCACACATTTACCATATCGTCATCATTAATCATCACTATTGTATCTTGACTAGATGCTAATTAGAATACTACACCTTGAGCAAAAGTGTGCACTACCTCTCCGCAGTGGTATCGTGTCTAACATTGTCTCATACAAATGTATTCTTTGTCACACATTTGGTTTGTTGAAATCTAGTCACCCTAAGTGTGAGTCAGTGCTAAAGCTGAAAAGCTAACTGGCTTCCTCTTTCAGGGGTGTGTACTAACTTAGCACTATATGGGCTTGTTGAAGTCTTGTGTTAAAATGATGCTTCAGTCAGTAACACACCACAGTCTGTCTGTCCTGTCAGCATCGGAAAAAAAAACTCATCCAGAGGCTCGAAACTTGGATGTTTCCAAAAATATGTCTAAAACAGTTATATTTTCTTTTGAAATATGCACCATAGCCACATTATCATTATTGTGTTTATTCATTTACACACCAGGGTAGAAGAACTCAGTTCAGTTTTACCCGTGGCTAACCATAGTGCAAGGCTCACAGGTCTAACTCCAAAAAGTGGACCACTCAACTTGAAATAAAATTTTCTAAACGTAATATAACAATAATGTGGGCTGTGAAGTACTATAACATAAAGCCAGAGAAAATATTTGAATCAGTTTGGAGCACCAAGAGTGTACCAGGGCAGGTTGAAGTACCTTTACTGATGCAGAAGCCACAGCGCCAACAATCGAATTAAACACATTGAGGTAGATGTGATTTTCTCTGTTGCTGGGTGATGTGACCTTTCACATCTTTTGATGGGAAAGGCAAGCCAATCCTGTTTCTTCGCTAGAAATCTGTGGCGAGATTAGATGTGAAATTTGAATATGAACAAGGATATCTGGGCTAATTATAACCCCCCCCCCATCCTCCTGCCTCGTCAGCACTAAGCGACATTCAGTGGAGTAAAAAAAAACTCAGGGATGAGACGAGGAGGAGGAGGAAGGAAGATGAGAGAGGAAGAGAGGAGGGAGGAGTCAAGAGATCAATCCCTAGTTTGGGATTACGTGTGCTCAGATAACATCCTCCACCCCACCCACCGCTTCCTTTCAGGGTGAGTGTTTCAAGACTGCACTGATGCAGTGATTCCCTTACCATCTCCACACACAAACACGCACACACACACACACACACACACACACAAAAGCACCTTCGCTCATACCCTGCCCCCCCCCCATCCATATAATGCCGCCAGCCAAGTTTACACCTAGCTCTGCCGCCACGGTCTCCAAATGCGATTAGCGCTTATCTGAAGGAAGACCAAACTACCTTCATCATCGAGTTCATCATCGTCACATCCATATTCATGCTGTTCAAATCCCCTCTGGAGTAAAACTAAAGGGATTCAAGCACCTGAGAACATGTAGCGCTTAGCGGAGGAGAAAGGATTCCAGATTTCTCTATTGAGGTCACAGCACTGTATAAAAGAGGCATTTGAAGAGTTTTATTCCACAATGAGATATTCACCATGGCAAGAAAGTGACACATCTTCCCATAGAGTGATTGATTGTGCATAATGAGAACCAATCAAGTTACCTTTAAAATGATTTGAGGTGACGTGAGACTTTGCTTTGACAAAAATAATAATCATTCAACAGTCATCAGATTTTTTGAAATACTTAAAAATAGGAAAATAAAACTTGAAAATGAATTGCTTTCTGAAATATTAAAATGCTTTATTTGCAGGATTTCAAAGTTTCTGTAGCTTTCTGCAAATAGAGATGTGATTTATTTTCCTCTGGTGCATTGGACACAGAGAAGGTCACTGGTTGGGTTTAATTAGTTAAGTGAGGAAGGTGTTTTAAGCCTTCACAAATACAGTTGGTCTCCTATATGTATAGAGTCTATATTCAGACTGCAGGCTGGATCCCGATAGGTTTTTCCGCTCACCGTGTGTGGCAACACTGCTGGAGACCAGTGGTGAAATGGAAAAGAAAAACTCCAGAGAGGAACAGCATTATGAATTCATAAATGATACATTTTTAAACACTCTAAAATTTAACTGAACGATTACTCTTCTTAATATGTTAATATGTTGCATTGGCAACATATTAAGGGCCAATGCAGAAATACATTCACGTGGGGTGTTTCAGGTTTGTTGATGGGTTTCTTTCCACATTTTGGCGTTAGCATCAATTGTTTATTTGCTGGCATTTTTAACTTCTCTATTATCAGCCAAAATCTCTATCAAAAGTGCTTACTTTTTAAACAGAATGTTTAATTTTTTTCTGTAATATATTTTCCAAGTTCAGTTAGATGAACACTACTAACTGCAGAATGGGCACTGTTGCAGTCATAGTGAATGCTAAAACTGTCTGTAAAGGCTGCTGATGAGTGACGTTCTCATAAAGTTGAGCTCCAGCTAATAAGAAATGAGTGTACTGTGTCACGCAATGTACTCTACTCACAAAAAGTTAGGGATATTCAGCTTTCAGGTGAAATTTCAGGATGAACCACCACCAATATATTTCCTGGTTCAGTTAGAATTGGTATTTAAACAGTCCTCCTCATCATGCTGTTCACATTCTGACATCATGAGACCAAGACGACACCTAACTATTGATCAGCAGCACCTCAGCACTGGAGGCTTCAAACAGGTCCTCAGACAGAAGTTTTCACTGAGCTTAGAGGGTCACAGAGTGTCATCAGGAGGTTGTAACAGAGATACAGAGACTGGAAGAGTCACAGAAAGGAGAGGAGTGGACGTCCTTTGGCCACGTCCCAATTTTACGTTTACCCTCGTTTACCCTCCACTGTTGTTAGATTTTCTTTCAATAAATTGTTTAAGATGAAGAAACTACCATTGCATGCTGATACTTAAATGTCCTACTTTCATGATATAATATCACTGTAGCATTCACTTTTTACATTTTCCATAAATTTCACCTGAAAGTCGAATATCCCTAACTTTTTGTGAACCCTGTAAAACGTAAAATATGCTTATGTGGCTGAATTGTGATATGAATGCTAAAGGAAACACGTGTAAGGTTACTCATTTTACTCATGATGTATAATGTTGAATCGTTGAACCATCCTTTGTTGTTGATTTAAAAACCACAAGTTAAACGTGCTAAAAATACAACTTCTTTTGCTCTTCTTCCTCTGTCTTTGCACTAAATATCCAGTGTCTTCATGATTCTCCTTTTCTCTATCTTCCTATGTGGTGGCTACAGCTCCTCTCCCCTACTGTAACGAATGTTTCCCATCATCAGCCACACAGCCCTACCTTCAAAACCACGGCCTCAACGGTTCCTCACCACTTCCACCTCCTCGTTCACTGTGTGTGTGTGTGTCTGACAGACAGACAGAGAGAGAGACAGAGACAGAGAATGAGAGAGAGCTGTAGGCACACAGCACACAGCTGCCAAAAAAGCAGTCAAAAACTTGATAGCATCATCAAACAGGAAAGACGTTCATGAGCTAAACACTAACTGGCGCTGCTAAAAGTGGAGGAAAGGGGAGAAGTGGGGTTAAGTGCTAATCTGTCTCGCTGTGGATAAAACAGATGTTCAGAAAGCATGGGAACTTTTCAAACTGCTTCACTGTGGCTACTTTGTGGATTTCAGGATGGCACCGTGTCCTTATCCAAAGTTTGTTACCACTACTAATTAGCTAAGATGGATGCACACAAGGCATATGTACAACCAAAAGAGAAAAAGATGAAGTTACAGCCAGAGTCTTAAAAAAAAACATATACCCTAAACATTTGCAGCTTTCGGTGATACCTTACATCTGAGAGTTGTTTGATGGTGGATTCTTCTTATTCCTGCTGAAAACTCACCATCAATTTGATGTCATGTCAACATATCTCCTGTGTAGACAGAGTTTATAGTTTAAATCATCAGTGTGTAGATGTCTGCCCTTACAGAATCCGACTGACATACTGCAATAATGCAGGTGGACCAGGCAGCACTAGGGCTCTGTGAATTAAACTGGTATACTGTGTTATCGTTTTATTGCAAGATTACTGTCGCTTTACATGAAAAAAAGAAAAATGTCCCTCTTAAATGTAGTCTACTAAAATTGTTCAAACTCTCAACAAGTAGTAATACCAGTACTAGTGCCATTATCAGAAAATGTACAATACCGTCCACCTCTGGTGCGTGAGGATCTACTTTTCCTTGAGCAGTTCAAACATAAACCTTTGTGCTGCTGGAGGGCTAGATACATACACTTCACCTAACTGTTACATGCCTGGAGTTTGTTTCACAGTATTTACATTATCTAGATATATGCTAATTTGTATATTCTACATGCAATTCTCTGTGCTGTTTCTTTATTTGGCTCCATAATGGAAATTTCCCTTCTAAACCAAAGTCATCCTGACTTCTATCAAATTTTAATAATTATTCCCAGGGCAATAGATGCATATCTGTCCACAATCTAGTTTACCAATCAGCTTATCTAATATGCTGCAAGTGAACTTTGTTCAAACCATGCATGTGCTATCCTTGTCACCACCACCACACCCCTCCTCCCCTCTTCCCTTGCTCCATTCCTTTCATCACTCTACATCCACAGGGGAGATGTAAAGCTTTTGGAGTAAATCATAGCTTTCTCCTTCATAAACGCCTGTGCAATTAACTTAGCTCCTTCTCTCACTGATTTACGGCAGCCATGTTGGAGACTGGAGTCAGTCAAGCCCTCTGGGTTTCAAAAGGGAAGGCTAGTTTGCTAAGTTTCCCTCTCTCTCTCTCTCTCTCTCTCTCTCTCTCTCTCTCTCTCTCTCGCTCTCGCTCTCTCTGTGTCATACACATGCACACACACAAACACACATGCGCGAGCGCACACACACACACGCTTTCAACCGCAAACACGGTATGCACACACAAAGACTCATTCACATCTGCTTCTCTGAAAAGAAAATGGTGAGTGAAAAGGAAGAAGAGAAAAGAGCAGTGAGTGAAATGATGAGGCATAATGGCTGAATGATTGGAAGCCGCAGCGCAAATTGATCTGACATCAGCCCTCTTACAAAGGTGTGCATTCAAAGTCATAAAACATAAGTAGTAAGGAGCGCTGGAGTTTATATTTATGTCTAAAAACAAATTCACTGTTAATGACACATTAACCACACAGTAAAAATAATTTTACCCTGGATAAACATTATTCCTTTTCCTTTTGTCTGAAAGTAACACAAAGACACATCTGCGAGTTTTAGTCAAATCCTTTCAAACAACAAACTCTTCTGGCAACATGCTGCCGTGCTGCTATGGGAGTGATGGTACACACTATTTGGAAAAAAACTAACCACATCATTCTCCAAGTGGTTGGTACAAGTTGGAAAATCAGGGTTTATTGGTTGACCCAGAATTTTCCCACACAGACAGTCCTGCCCCTTCCCTTTGAGGAAACAACTGCCTTCCACAGACTTTGAGTGTCTTCATTCCTCGTAAAATCTCGATCTAGCGATGAAATATGAACATGGATGATGATAAAATTCAACGAGCTTAGAATTTGTAAACATGTTGAACTACACAGCTAGAGAGCACCTGCAGTTTGGTAGTTTTCTTTCTTGAATTAAAACCTGGGTTTCATGAACTTTGAAGCTTTGTACTACAGCCCACTGTATAAACCCCCACTATACTTTACTATGCAGGAAAATGTAGTGTGGTTGCATTTCATCGACCCTGTAAAACATCATTGTTGTGGTTTGATCAACGGCTGCAATAATTTTCCAATAATGCATTCATGCAGAAGAGAGGAAGATGTAACGTAGAAATTCCAAATACAACAAATTGCCTGAAGGAATTAGAGCTATAGAGTCAAAAATAACATACAGACACCTGGATGGAAAGGGGTCAGAGATATAATCCTGTAAACATCACATTTTTAACCCATACGAAGCGCAGAGTGTCCTGCTGAAGCATCGTTGAGCGAAGCACAGTAACATCCTACCTGCTCACTCAGTGTAAGCAGCTTCGGATAAGAATGTCAGCTAAATGGCTTAAAAGTTAAAAGGCACACTGACATAGTGAAGTCAGATTTAGTTTCATAATCTTAATCACAGTTAAATGTTGGAGTAGAAGTATGACTGTGACAGGTTAAGAGGCTGACTCTAAAGTACCTTCAAAAATTAGAGCAAAGGGGAAAAAAAGAGATTTTAAAGGCATAGTTCACCAAAACTGAAATTTCATTATATACTCAATTTAAGTTTGTAAGATTTCAATACAATTAGCTTTTATAATCTAATCTCTATCACTATATATATATATATATATATGTGTGTATATATATATATATATATATATATATATATATATATCTTTCAATAAGTTGCTTTTGTTCCTTTAGTATGTTATTAAAGGGTTCGTCTTTGTACAGCTACCAAAGAAGAGTACAGTCATCCAAAGTAACATTGTCCAGATGATCTAGACAGTAGGTTTTAGGCAGTATATGCCCAGAAATCCAATAATTATGCATTTCCTATATTTTCGCTAAAGCTGAGATAGACCTGTGGGTATTAACGTGCCGTGTGCGCTGGTTCGCTGGTTCGACAAGAAGGTGAGCCACAATGACAGAATATTCATATTGCATTCAGTATTTCTTTAAAGGCAGTTTTTGGCTCGAGTCCGCTGAGTGCTGCTTTTAGACAAGCTGCTAAATTTAGCATGGAAACATCCATGATTTTAATAATGTATTCGCAAACTGGCCTGTATAGATCAACTCTCACATTCTTCATGGGCTTTGTACAGTAGATGCGACCACAGATCTCCTAGTTTGTCATAATTAGACTGCCAGAACATCTCAGATTCTATTTGTGACTCTATTTACTGAACGCATTTCAGACGTATATGTCAGGGCACCTCCCAAAACCCACTTTTCCAAGCCCTATGCATCCCCAACACACACACACACACACACACACACACACACACACACACACACACATGCCCCTGCAAAACCCCGGCCCTGCCCTTGTCTGCTGGCTGCCTCGCTGCACACTGGCTCCATTCTTCCAGGGGGCTGGTGTGTCTGTGTGTGCATTTGTGTGTGTGTTTAAATGTGTATTGGTTCATACAGTGCATAGAGTGTGCTGGAAGGCCAGTGTATATGTGTGCTTGCGTGAGGCCGTGCATCAAAGGCTACAGTTGTGTGTGTTTCATGTTTTTTGCAGCGGTTATGCTGTTAACGTGTGTGCACAAGGCACAGACTGCAGATGGGTTTAATGCATGTGGGAGGCTAATGTGTGCACGAGTGTTTGCATGTGACAGCATGAGGGAGGGAGACAGATGGATACAGCATCTCAGGATGTGTGCAGAGTATTCAGGCAGATGACCCCCTACACCCCCCAATCTAACTCGCCATCCCTCCACCCTGTTACTACCCCCCCACGAACCCATCCACCCCACCCATATCTCCACCCAGCCATGCTGAGGCCTGTACAATGTTCTCACTGAGGCTGGCCTGTCACCTACTGGCATAGGATTGCAGAGTGGATGTCATTGGTCAGGGTCAGTCTCAAATAATGTTTTCACCTATAAATCTGAATGATGACAAAGTATTATGACACAACTTTATTAGTTCACATGGAGGGATTGGATTTGAACAGGGATAGTGGCAATGTGAACTATATGAAATGTGTATTGTGTATTATAAAAAAAAAAAAAAAACATGCCCACAGTTTCACACACATACACTTTGTCAAATAACAATTTTAATTTTGAGTTGTAGGTACTAAATGTGACATTTTGTGTTCCTAAAACGTAAGAGAAAACACATCTCATTACTGTGACTTGGCATTACTTTGATGATACAGAAGAAGAACTCTTGATTCAGGCAAAACAAGTTCTGATAAGAGGATAACTATTACACTCCCTCTTGTAACTGCACAGGGAAGCTATAATGCTAACATGGCGGAAATGGAAAAAAGCTGAGTTCCATTTGTGTTTTGTGCCACAAACAAATTGGCCTATGTGCTGTAAAGCACTGGAGTTGATTTACAACCAAATGGGATTCAGATGCACACAATGTACAGCTGACTCCTTGACAAGGCATTCATTTTTGATCATAAACGCAACAGAGACTAAATTTAACTCCAGAGTTCAAGAGTTGAGCTCAGATGTAAAACAGCTATTTATAAGATGCATTTTTGGTTCATGTGGAAAAATATAGTAAGGGGTAAAACTGTGGATGCACAGGCTTTGATCACTTGAATGACATAACCACTGAAGTAGTTTATCATCAAAACTAAAATGCACAGTGTGATGCAGCACGGCATGGTGCTGAAACCCCAAACCTGAAAGCTACCTTTGCCTTCCACTTCTTGCTCCACATGGGCACTAAATCACAGAGACAGGAACATAACAGCAGCTTACCTTTGTGTCAGCCCAAGGCACCGAGCGCTCTCTCCCTCCCTACATCTTCACTTTGTAGCCCATGCCAAACACTGTCACCCCAAATCTCCTACTAACCTGCCTCCTTATGGCAGCAGTCCTCAGAAGGCGACCGCGATGGCATGGCTGAGCCACACGGCACCATCTGCTTCAGCGGGGCACGTGGTGGAGGAGAGGGACGGGCTTCCTCCCTGTCTCACCCTCTCTATCCCCTCTACTTCCCTCATCCAAATCCTTCATCTTATGTCCCGTAGATCACCCCCCCCCTCCACTCCTCACCACCACCCCTCACCCTCCTCCCAAAAAAAAAAAATCCTCCTGATAATTTCAAGGAATGAAGAGTCCCTCAGCGCTTGGATTTATGAACTCCTGAGGTAGCCATGGCAACCGTGGGCAACTTTGTATTTGAGGAGGGGAATAAGGGGGGTGAGAAGGGTGTTTATGTGGGGAGGGTGGTAGCAAGATGTGTGTGTGTGTGTAGTGGGGGGTTGGTGGGGGGCCAGAGAAAGAAGAGGTATTGTTGTGTTGGTATTCAGGGTGTCAGCAAACCAGAGTAATTGCTGGGTCTTTATAAAGGGGAAGAGGTAAAAGCTTGTCTGGGGGGTGTAACTCTCTAAATACTCCCAGCACATGGCTGAAGGGAATAAACACTCACTCTGTTTATATTGCCTGTTGACGGAAATTATTTTTACAATTTTTTTCTGGCACAACAGTGACGGAAGGGTCAATTCAATTTGGCAGGCAGCAAAAATGTTAAATGCTAAAATGTATCCTTGTTAACACAGTGTACATTCACTATGCTTTTAGGTGCAAAGATAGAAGTTAGCCAGCCTTTTAAAATCACCCTACGCTAACACCTCTGTATCATATGCCACATGTAAATCCTAGAAACATAATGTATGTGATCTGTTTACTGTCTCCCTGACTGTGTATCTGCAGCTCACTCCAGGATGTATATATCTGCTTTCAGCCTCTTATCAGGCGCTCACAGTGTTCCCTGTAAAGCACAGACTCAACCACTATAGAGTCGCACTCACTGTGAAAAGACAGCGAGAGAGAGAGAGAGAGAGAGAGAGAGAGAGAGAGAGAGAGCGAGAGAGAGAGGGGGGATGGAAAAAAAAACTCCTGACACCTCAGACTCCACTTCACAGCCAGTGAAGGAAGAAAGTGAGCGAGCCGCTAAGCCTTCCCACCCCGCAGCCGCCTGCAAGGTGGAGATATTACCGTTCACATTTGGACAGATGCGAGGATCCCAGTGTGGTGTGTATGTGTGTGTGCATTTGTGTGTGTATACAAGGTTAAGGCCTGCAACTGTCACTGAGATTTCCTCATTTAGTAGATGATGTTGAGTTTGATTTTTGCTACGTAACATCTTTTTCAACTCACAGTCTAAGACAACCGTGATTTTGGCACTGATTCAAAGAAAATCTGAAGACGTGTCCTTTGTTCTGAACTTTGGGAAGAACGTCAATTTCTGTGCGGTTGTGGTTGAGGTAACTGTTTGCATCTACCTCTGGGGGAGATAGATGTTTGCAGGGAAGAATGGACAGATGCTGGGTTTTACTTATCCCAAATGGTCAATTTAGATTGCTTGTAAACGGTTTTGCTAAGGCTATATTTCTAAACCCACAGCATGATTATTTCTCAGTGTGAGCTTTGAAAGGCTTTATGATGGAGCAGCAAGGGGGAACAAAACAAACATACTGCAAGAGACAGTGGCCCTATTGGGCCTAATACTGTGTACTCAATGAGACAATAAGAGCATAATCAAACATGACATGATCTCATTGCCCCCTCAAATGTCAACTGCTGATAGCAAACATTCACGTCCAACGACTCAGTGAGTAGCCAGGCAAAAGAGAAAACATTACATTGTGCACGAGGCTGAAAAAGCTTCTAAAAAAATACTCCAAAAAAAAAAAAAAAGCTCAAACAGCTGCAGTCAGCATATGAACCCACACAAAATGAATAACTAGGAGGAAGACTGAGTGACTTGTCCAAACCCTAGTCTCATGTCTTATGCACTTTCATGTAGCATTATATTTAATTATAGATCATACCGGGGCAGCCCTTAACAGGGCCTGCCTGCCTCACAGGTACAAACAGTTGAATAATTCAGTAGCCGGCGTGTAGGATAGGATGTGGTGTGAGTGCAGCAGGAGAATAAGCTTACTGTTACTCAACTCTCAGCTCCATCTTGCTGCGGGACAAAATGGAGATTCAGTGAGGTTAAATGGCAGATTTTTACAAGCCGGTGCAAGGCTTAAACCAGCCAAGAGACCTTTTAGGTATCAAAGAGAAAAATACCAATGTTATAGTTTACGAGAGACTGACAGCAGCTAGCTGCTGCTGTTTTATTTTTAACGCCCGTGTAAGTCATTGGCAAGCCATTTATCTGAAAATCAATTGTAACGCAGAACAAGTTGGAGAGCATTAATCCAGAATCACGTTTTTACACGGCACAGTTTATTGCAAGTTGGCAGTGGATTGCTATCATGTCCAACCAAACCCATTAGTGTTATCTTTCTATTATCCTGTGCCCAATATATTTTTACACATGCCCCATTATGAGAAAGCAAATTGCAGGTGGAGCTATAAATAAAAAGAGATCTTAGCGCGGTTACAAGGAGGGAGAGACGACACTCATTTTTGAATTTCTCTTTACAGCAGGAATTAATGGACTCTGGAATGACCTGAATGGAATTGCAAATCCCCGTGCGTCCTCTATATATCATGAAAGACGATGAATATTATTGAGAACAGACATTTTATGAAAAGAAAGGCAGGCAATTACATAAGAAACACAATGTATTTAGAGGGACTGTAATTAAAAACCAATGTTTTTGACCAGCGTGCCCAAGTTAGACCGGACAGACAGCTGTTTCTTTCATTTTCATACTCGTTACTCTTTGTGAAGTCCTGTACTTGAAGTAAAGTATGATCTCATGTGTTTGCATCAGTTGCAACTGGTTCTGAGTTGCTATGAGTTGACTGAGTGAAAGAATGAATTGTTAAACATTTAGCAATGTGTCTGAGCTAAAGCTATTTAATAATTTGTCCGATTTTTGGACATTTGAGGCACAGTTATTGAGAGAAACACGAAATCAGATATGACCTTTGACCCAAATGGTGTAGATACATATTTATGCAAATTATTATTGATATACCCATAGCAGCACGCATCCCCTTCAAATAATGTTTAGTTTGCTGTTGTTCAATACCTTGGCTTTAGTAAGGTCTTGCATGTGACAACTTCTCATGCGCAGATGGTGTCAGTGAACATGCAAGGGATAAACTGCTTGCTAAGCCGACAGAGTAAACGCAGTCAACACTGTAGCAATACTATACTGTTACAATTTTACAGTACAGGCACTATTTGAAAAATAGGTTACAGACACAATATCAGAATAAAGAGGATGCCTGTAGTAGCATTTTAATATTTCCAGCTGCTGTCTCCGCTGATTGTGTTGAAAGCAGGCTTTGGATGCACAGCAGGAGTCAGGGGTGGTGGGAATGTGTTCTGCACTCTGCGGTGGTTCCCGCTGAAACTTTAAAATGAATCTGAAAACTTTGGATATTCGTGCCACCATCTTTCTCAACAAGTAAGGTGCCAACTAGTGACAGGAAAGACGTGTTACCTCATCAATGGTACGGGGGATATAACTCCACTCTAGGTGTTTCAATCCAGGTCAGACATTAGCAGTGGGAATTTTATGTGATTAAATACCACATGAAAATCATACACCATGTTTTTTTATGGTGTTTACACTTTGATTTGAATTGTGTTTTTAAATTTGGACTTAGTTTGTTCTGCTAAATTCCAGACAGACGTAGATATTAAAAATTAGTCAAATATGAGAGAAAATGAGGTGTTTCAGCATGTGCGTGAGAAAACAGGGATGGTTTATGGGACAGGCAGAGAGTAAAGAGGTAGACATGCAGATGGGGGGTTGTGTGGGTGGAGTGACAGATAGAGAAAGAGAGAGGAGTGGATGCAATGAACAGGAAGCATCCGGAATGAATTCCCAGAGATGGCCACGCATGGCTGGGCTGAACTGGCCTGGATCCGGGAGGTGGAGGCTGGGTGGGGGGTTGAGAGGCTTCTGCACGTCCAGCTGGACAGAAAGAGAGAGTCAGAAAGACGACAGAGAGAGCAAGAGAGAGAGAGAGAGGCCCCCGGGCGCCGACAGGTGTAGCCCTCCACTCCAGCTGAGGCCTCACAGCTGACCTGGATCTCTGGATACTTCTCTCTACATCTCTCTGTCTCTCTCTCACTCCCCCCCCCTTCAAAACACATGCATTAACTTGGAGGGTTACACACACGACAAGCTATGCCATGTTACACCATGTTCGCTGCTCTTCATTTCATATGGCAAGTCTCCCAACGAGGCTGCAGCACAGCCACAACTCATCGCACAAAAGTTAAAAAACTAGCACCCTTTGCTAAACACTGGAAAAGTCTGTCTTCATGCATCCATCGTACAACTTGTAGCAGATAATTATCATCACTTCACTGATAGACAGTAGAGGTGCACAGCAGAGTACAGCGACTCTTCACAAGGCAGTTAGCTTTCCACAAGAGGAAGTGAGTAAAACATTTTTTATTTTTTCACCAAAGCAATTCCTCTAAAGATCAAACACAACTCAGCAGCAAGCATCCACAGTAATGAAAAGTGGGCCCTCTACAGCGGTTAGATCTGTCTCGCTCGTGAAAGCAACCGTCTGAGCAAAAACAGAGAGACTTCCTTTAATTTTTGCCTTGGTTGACAATGGTGAGCAACAGGAAATATAGGATGACATGAAAAAGGTCTTTGGCTGGATTCACACACACACACACACACACACACAGACAGGACATTGTAATTAAATGACTTGGCCCTCCAGACTAGACACCAGGAAGTCACTGAATGTAATCAATGTGCAGGAATTCAGCTGCATGCAATTGCAGCCGAGACATAAACCTGATAGATAATAACATGATGTGAGGTTTAATAGAGGACCCACAAACTAAATTAATACTTCTGTATTTCTCACAACACTGGTATTGATTGTTTTTTTTGGTATTGATTGATGGTTTCTCAAAATTAAAACCACATCTCCAATAAACTCTGTTGTTGCTTCTTATCACAAAGAGAAAAGAGCCTCCCCAGTTGATGTTTATGTCCCTTTGGCTTCACAAAGAGAAGTGTTTCTATCATTTAGCCGGCCCTCACCTCACTAAACTGCATGGACAAAATAATAGAAACACCTGCCAGTATAACATAGTACAGTGCAGCATCACCGCAAAGTACATCCTCAAAAATGACCACACAGTTGGATCTACATAATAGTTTCAACAAACATTACAGACCTTCATAAAGGGAGGATTTATTGTAGAGCTGTTGCATTAGACTGTATTGGTTTTAACTAGGTGTAGCTAATAAACTGAAAGTAGATTTACCTCTCAAAATCAATGATTATGTGACTGAATGATTGCTAACACATAACACATTTAAAAGATACAGTTAATATGGTGTGGTGGTTAAAGAGACTGCAAGATATCACATGGTGCATGAGACCATCTCCTGGTCCTCATCTTGTGCAATATTGTAATATTATTGTATTCTAATATAAAAAATTATTCTTCCCATCTCAAAAAACTTTTTTTTTTTTTTAACCAATTAGTCTTTCTATCATCATCTGGACCTTTTGTCATGTACTGTTATTTGAAACATCAACCCGATTAAAAGTAGCCCAGAATTAATTTAATTTGCCTCACTGACTCGTTACGTGAGGCGACTCTTAACATGATGAGTAAATGAGTATTCCAATATGACAAGTTAAAATGATAAGGTCAGTGCTGCTGAACAAAGAGGGACCATTTTTTTTGTCATTCGCCAAAGGACTAGATTACACTCATGTTAAATAAACAATGAATTAGAGCGAGTGAACGAGAACAGATTGATTTGCTGTTAGCAGCACGGCAATTAATCTTACACTGCAAATGAGGGTACCGAAAAAAATACAAAGAATGAAAAAACTACAATCAGCACCATTGTGAAAGCAGCATTGTTTCATGTCTTTGTCAAATGTAGTGAATGTTATGTGCTGTACTTTTTAACTCTGCCTAACAGGGGTTTCATACTCTGTTGTATTAAACATGTATTTCCTTAAAAGATGTACGACAATCTGCGAATAAAGATAAATTCATTTGTTATTGTGCAGGTTTTTGTTAGAGTATCAACACTAAAATGAGACAGATGCTAAGTTAGCATAAAGTCACTCACTTTACAATATGTTTTTTCAAACAGGGCTACTTTCTTTGAAAAATCAAGATGTCAGAGTTCAGTTCTTGATTAAATCATTTAGTCACGCAGACGTTTTTGCAGAATTGCAATTTATTTGTGTCTTTGTAAGTTTAGTTTTTGTGTTGTACCACTTATGATCCCTGAGAGCAAATTGCTCATGCTCATGAGGAAACATATCTGTACGGACGTCTGTGAACATTTGGCACCGAACTGCTCAACTTTTAATACTTAAGGGAGAGGCATTTTTGTTGTAGTAGTGAGTTGTGATATTTGACTATTTGGGCAAACCAGCAAGTGTGTGCATCCCTGCATGCTCCCACTCCACCCACACACACACACGCTCGTATCCCCATAATCGAGCCTCTCCTTCTCAACACACACCCATCCGTCCAACCACACATACACACAGACACTCATGTGGATATTATCAGCGGTGCTCAGCTGAGGCTCCAGGCCTGTCCGGTCCCCACGGCGTAGCGGTGACCAGGGGAGGAAGGGCTTATCTCGGCCCCAGGCCCCTCCCTCGGCCCCATGCCTTGGCTCCAGGAGCTGGGAGGCAGATGCCATGCAGGCCCCCAGTGTGGCGTGTTTCTGTGGCCAAAGCGTATAGCGTTAAATGCTTAAGGGACAGGCTTTTGAACCAGACAGTCTATCTTGCCTGAATGTTTGTGTGTAAATGTGAGTGTTTGTGCAGGCCACACAGCAGATGGAGGTAAAGGCTTTTAGTATGACCAACCCCCTCTGGCCCACCTGGACCAGATCAGAGCATTTGGTAGTCTGACACACACACACACACACACACACACGTGCACACACACCCACACACGCTTTCACACATGGACTTAAACCGGCTGTACTCCCTGGATAATAATAAATGGGACTGAATTATAACCAGGTGTACTGTTATTCCAGGAGTATTTGCTTCCTTTACATGATCAGTGGGATGTAGCGTTAGATCATGTGATGATGAAGATGAGTGTACTAAAGCTGAAGACCGCAGATATAAATCGGGCGATGCAGTATCAGACAATTAAGGCACTTTTTAAACCCTCACATGATTTTTAAACAAATTTCAGATAATAGCAATTCTCATGTGAGCAACTGAGAGAATCAACCACCTCCTCGCATCCAGCGTGTTCTCACAGTCACAGAGCAGCAAAACCTCCATTCATAACAAACTATTTCCTCGTTGAAATGGAGAGTATTTCATAGAACGACAAAGGCGGGAACAGGTGTTTTTTGGAATGCGCGGCGGAAAAATGAAATGAATTTTAAAGAGACGAGGTTAACAGCTTCGAAAAGCTCCTTTCGTCTCAGCGAATTATGCTAAGTGTTCGCACAACATTGGTCTAAATATAGGGCTGGAACACGCCGCAGATTAGCTTGCACAGTGATGGGTCTATAAGACGGCAGCACAGAGCTGTCTTCCCTTTTTGACTGGCACAGCTTTGAACCCCACTGCTCAAATTCACCCCACAGTGGATAAATATCTACAAGTGTGTATGCGTGCGTGTGTGTGTGTCAACCTATTAGCTTGTCTGCGTATACTCGTACACGAAAGCAGAGGTGAATGATTTTTCTGTGTGTGGAGCAAATCCTATGTGCTCAAATGTTTGCTTGAAATCGCTTACGTACAAGGCATGCAGGGCACTGCGGTAGAATGAAAATGACGCTACCAGAGTTTATTTTAGAGCGAGAGTACCTTCCTCTGGGCTGTTAAGAGGCATTAAAGAAAGACTGACACTTCAGCTCTTGGGGCTAACTATATCATACAGGCGCGCAACCCCTGAAAACACTGAATGGGTAGACTTGCTCAAGTCCTGTTTCAGCGAAGACACCCATGGTCTAATACTGAAGTCTTGCCTTTGATGTATAATCACATATGCGCATGTCTACCACTCACACAAGCACAATACATTTGCTGAGATAAAGTGACTGCAGTGTATGACCCATTTTGCAGAGGCAGGGTTTTACTTTCATAACGATGGGGTGTGAGTGAGCGTGTGTGCGTATGAATGCATAACCAGTATCTTACACCGGGATGATGCAGCACGACAGGCTTTTAAATCTTGAAAAGGAAGTGCTAGGCTGGTTTCTGGTAAAAATGCCTCTGTCACACGTCCAGTCATAATGCCGTTAGCCATACTCCCCTGGGGCGACAGGCAAACCAGTACTGAAAGTACTCACAAGTGGCAAGAAAAGGGGAAGCGTTATCTTGTGTCAAAAAAAAAAAAAATCAAAAATCTAGTTCAGGGGGTGTGTTGTGAAATATATTTCATGTTCCTTAAGTGTGGCGACAAGCCTCGAAACCCCTGAACATGCTCCTCAAGCAGTTAATAATCATTGTTTCACGGTGTTGGAGGAGTGAGGCGGAGATAATGTTTTGTGTCGAGATAACGCGTTGCCTTATTCCTGCCGCCTCCCGTTAACGCACGAGACAAATGGAATAGGCGCATCGCCTTAGAGCCATCCAAATGAGGGTGTCTGCCGTGAAGTGAAGTGAAGTGAAGTGAGGAGGAGGAGGAGGAGGAAGAGGGAGGGGGACAAGTGCCACAAAAATCGGGGAGCGGCTGCTCGACCCTCGCGGCGCATCACGGCAGCAGTCAAGTGAATGTGAAAACAAGAGAAAGCTTTGCGGAATATTGATTTAATGCCGCAGCCTGGGCAGGGGAAGATGCGCGCTCCAGATTACATGCGCTCTATTTCCCACCCATACAGAACCTTGAGTTCCTCTGCCTCCATACTCCAGAGAACCAGAGAGAGACAGAGAGAGGATGTTCTTTTATGTGCTATGTGCCCTCTGCGAAGTCCAACTGTGTAGAGAATCAAGAAGGGAGGACAGCATAAATATGTAAAACATATCATGCTCCCTATATGATAAAAGATAATATCAAGGGAGCTTTTTGCTGTAACCTTGCACCACAGCTGCTATAGATTGTACCCCTTCCTTTCAATAAGCTCCATCTACTAAATAATGAATTAGCTTCAGAACTTATTAGGATCAAAAAAATGGTTGTAAAGGTTGGTTTAGGTCAAAGCCCCACTAACTACACTATTGTAGGAAAACACCAAGAAAAACATATAGTCACTGCATATGTTGTTCTCGTAGTAGAGTCATTTTAATGCCAAAGATAGTTTTCCCTGTTTTGTGGAGCTTTCTCTCCCCTTTTTGCATTTTCACTTCCTTTTCTTTTTATATCGGTTTGATATCATCAGTGTGTGAAAATGACACGATTCCTATTCCTTGCATTTGAGCCACGATGATTGCTTTGTTAAGTGTCTTATTAATTCAGTTCCTGATCCACCTGCATCGCTTCATTATCCAGCACATTATCCAGGACCACAGTGTAACAAATCAAACGACACCAGCCGCAAATGAGACAATTTCATTGTCGCTGTTCTCGCGATCGTGTACATAACGTCAGCTGTAAGTCTGTTACATCACATTGAAGTCAGATACAGGGATGTGTTTAAGTCACTGTAAAACACTACAACTGTGTTTTGTCACTTTGTCAGTGCAACATCAGTCGAAAATCAATCCACTAAAAGGAGCTTTCTATCAATGGCATGTAAGGGTAGACGGTCAACTGCCTGACAAGATATTATCATCTGGACCATGTATCAAACTGTTAACTTGATGGTTATTGTAGTTAGTGCTCCTTTGTTGCCTTTTTTTTTTGATGTGATGATTTTATTTTTTTTTTATTTTCATTTTATATTCTCTTCTCTTCACTATATTGCTGGAACCCCCCCCCCACACACACACACACACCCACACACACCTAAATTAGGTTCAAGTGTCCATATCGTCAGGTTGACACCCACTAAAAAGTTCAACTCGACTCACCAGACATTTCCACTCACTCCTCTAGTCAACAGAAAGGAAACAGAATGTGTGCAATTCTCCCAGCTTCCTTTGTGTGGAACTCTGTGTTGTAGATGACAAAAAACTGAGGATCTTTGGAACAATTTGTTACTTACTGCCCCCCACCACCACCACCACCACCACCTCCTACCCCCCCCACCCCCCCCCCCTCTGGCTGCTGAAAATTATGAACAGTGAGCCGCACTCACATTCTTGCGCACAGCCAAGTGAGGAGGCGCCTCCGCTCCGGTCCTGGACCAATGGCGCACGGAGCAGCCTTATCATACTTATCCCCGGCTGGCCAATGGCGCACCTCTCACCGGCTCACATGACGCCTTTCTGTACGCTCCCTCTCCTCTCAGCGCTCAATCCCGGCGAGTGCAGGCATCACTGAAGACCCGACACCGGCGGAATCGGACGTCCACTGTCCTCTGCAGAATTAACCAGGTGTTATTTTATATGCAAACCGCATCTCCATTAAACGAGTCTGACCGTCCCTGTCGATCAGAATGACCCAGCTTCGCCGGAGGAACAGACTTTTTTTTTCCGTCTCCAAACGGCCGGAGAGGCGCAGGGGCGAGACAATAACGCCCAGAAGTTATTGAATTGAATCGTAAGTAGCTCTACGTTTTATTTTTTTTTCCTCCTTTCTAATCGCGTATTTAACGCAACCATTCTGGAAAGCGCTCGTCATATTTAGCGACTATTATTATTTTTTTTTTTTTACCACGACTTCAGTTTTAAATGTACGACTGCATGTGTCACTTTTGCGCCGTATGCTTTCTTTCCTTTTGTGTTTACACTCAAATGAGAATTAAACATTTAAAAAAAAAAAAAAAAAAAAAAAAAAAAGCTTTACAGGCTTTTATCGCTACTAGAATTTGACTTAACTTGGTGCTTGACTTGAGTTCATCTTGTCCTGTCGACTGTCTTTGTGCGTCTCTGTGAATTTTCTCATCGTGGATGTGCGGCTGTCTGCGTGTGCAGCGCCATAGCATGAAATATAGATAGAAAGCACACGGTAAACCCGCTGACCCCAGCCAGGCAGCCTGTGCAACCGGTCCACACGGCTCAATGAGGACAATTAGGGGGGTGCAGAGAGAGAGAGAGCGAGAGAGAGAGAGAGAGAGAGAGAGAGAGAGAGAGAAAATGGAGTACTTGAAGCGCACTAAAACAGAGCTGCACTTCACTTCAACTCTCCAGGCAGGATAAGGGTGGATCTCCAATAACCTTATGTGACATTTCCAATGCAGGATATGACAAAAAGAAAAAAGAAAGAAAGAAGAGAAAATGTCTGAATTTAGATTCAGAGAAAGTGGGTTGAATTGAAAACCTTGTTTTATTCATCATTCATTTTTTCAGAAATGAGTTGCTCCGCCAAACAAGCGTTCCAATGAATTTGACAGACACGCCATGAGGTCATGTCATTCACTGAACCCTTTTATTGATTGGAAATTAGGGGGTTGAAAGATGATGGCAGGAGGTGGTGGTGGTGGTGGGGGGGGTGGTGGTGATGAAAATGTACGTACATTTGAGAGTCAAAGCACAAATGGGTGCCCTCTGATTTTCCGTAATTTCTGCACAATCAGAGGGAAAGAGCGGGGACCAGGGCCATTTGATGTTTTGAAAGGCTTCAGATGGCTTTAATTAGGACCTATAAAATCTGTCTGCCCCACTCTCTGAGGCGGCGCTCTGGAGGAGCGAGAAGGGAGGGGAACTGACTAAAAGAAAAGAAATAGAGAAGGAAAAAGCAAACCGATACAGAAAGTCACTTCGGCAAAGGATTGTCTAATCAAAATTTTATAACCCTCCTTTTTTTTCTTCCCGTTGCCCCCTCCCTTGCCTCCCACCCTCCCTTCCTTGATGCTGGTGGTATGTAGGCAGCCCTCTTATTCCCTCTTTGTCTGGCTGCTGTGTTATCTACACTCACCCCCCCCCCCCCATCCTACCACCACCCTCAACCTAACTACCGCCTACATTCGACCTGAGCCCAGACACCTGAACACTAGACATAATGATCAAGAGAAGTTCCTGTCTGTCTGGAGCACAACTAGTTGTTTTAGGTTTTCTTCCTCTTTTCTCCGTCTCCTCCTCCTACTTCTTCCCCTTTTTGTCCTCATGCTGTCCTGGCTGGCCCTCCTGGTGCCTCTGCCTCTTTTCCCTTTCCCTCCATCCACAATCAAGACGCGTTATGTTGTTAGTGAGTTTGTGTGTGTGTGTGTGTGTGTGTGTGTGTGCGTGTGGTACAGGGTTGCAGTTTCATCGCTACTGCTACTGTTGCTGGCGCTGTGTAGCCTATATGGATCTTGGATGGACTGTGGGTGACTCACACAGCTGCAATACACACAATCATGAGGAAACATCAAAGACTTCTTCTGTGTGTGTGTGTGTGTGTGTGTCAGTGTGTGTGTGAGAGAGAGATTTCAGCTTTTCTGACGCGCGTCTGCAAGAATATAAGAATGGTGTGGTGCCTGTAGTTAGTTCTTTTTTTTTTTTTTTTTCTATTTTGTTCAAGTGCCTGCGGTTGAATGCGCTGTGATACTCGGCTCTTTTTAAAATCTTTAAATTAATTGTACGATATCGGCGTTTAGATTTTGTCTGTACCATATGCAGGAGGCTCTGAACCTTCATGTTCTCCTTGTTTTTGGAGTCTTGATCTTAGTGTGCGAAAGGATAGAGTCAATAAAACATTACCCCATTGTTAATGAACAGGAGTTTGATCTTTTGAGGTTCAAAAATCAAAATACAATTCCATTTTGAAGATTCCTTTTTGTTTGTACCAGAGGTTTTAAATGAGGCCCTCAGACGCTGTCTGTCACATCTCGACTCTGATGGCGGGTGTCTTTGAGTTGGGGCTTAAGCCGAGGTGGCTTTTGAAGTTGAGCAAAAGGAAATACAAAACACTCATTAAAGGTGGGAGTTGCTTCGATATGTGTATTTCTTTGACAGACATATTCGTCTTCAAGAGCGCCTTCCTTTTGAGGAGAACATGTCTTTGTTTTCTCGATGTGTTGGTTGGGGGTTACATCATTTGGCTGCTGCTGGGTTAGCTGGATAATAAGCTAGCTTGCTTTATGGAAAATGGCTGGTTGGACTGGAGTCTTTGTTTGGCATCTTTGCTTGACAACACGGTGAAAATCTGAACAAGTCGAGCGGCACGTAATGTTTTTCTGTCTCCAGTCGAATGCGCCTTATCGTTTTCATTGTGCACATTGAGTTGTTTTTCTCAACGATGTCCATTTTTTGATAAACTTGTTTGTTAGAGGATTATCCCCCAACAGCTGGAACGGTCTCTCTCTGTACCCTCAACCATATAATCTTCTCAGATATGTTGTTTTGAAGAACAAGTGTTGGTAAAATGTACACAGGGCTTCAGCCGGAATCCTGCCTCTTGTTTGTGTGTGTGTTTTTTTTTTTGAAAGCTGACTCTGTGTATCATGGCATCAAGGAGATTGAGGATGTCTCTTCCTCTGCCACCACCCTTTGAAGAAGGAAGTAATAAAAAGCTCAATGGGTGCAACAAGCTGTTCTTCTCTCCTACACTTTGAGGCTTTCTACCTGGAGATGAATAGGAGGCCCCTCCATAACGAAGGGGGTGAAGAGAACATTTTATTGAAGGCTGAGGATGTGGGGGGATGAACCATAGCTTATAGACACTTGGTGTGAAATAGTCCAGTTGTACCAGTTTACAGGTTAAGCACTGCCTACTGAGTTTGGCACAGAAATAATGATTATTTTAGGTTCTATGTAGCCATAATATTCGAAATCACTAATCTGTCAACATGTTTGAGTACAAAGTATGTAAATCTATTATGGTTTAAGTAGGTCAAAAGGGTGTTATGTAAACATTAACAAATTGTCCTGTTAAATCCAGCTTGAAGTAAAATACTGTTTTCATGGCGTGATAATGCAACATCCATGATAATGATATTGGACAATCACAAAGCCACAGATTAGGATTTTCGGTAACCAGATTTCTGCGTGAAGGAGTGAAGTCATGGTCAGGAATGTAAATGGCAGAGTCATTCAATTACCACCATGCCCTTTCCTGGGAAAAGTCCCCAGCCGTGAAGAGGTTAATTGTTTTTTGAATCTCCATCTGAGGGGAGAAAATGGGCGAACGGGAGGGATAATTGAGCCGCTGATAGTTGAGTGGATTATGGATTACTGTGCCTTTCCAAAGGAGAAAAGAAAAGGAGGTGAACGAGAGATGAAGGAGAGAAGGAAAGGGAAGGAAGGGGTGTGTGTGTGTGTGTGTGTGTGTGAAAGGCCCATGTTGTGCGATGCAGCCGCAGGGGTCGTCTTGCCCTCTTAGGAAGAGGGAGAACTCCAATCCTGTTTAGCCCGCAAGGTGACCCTTGACCCCTTGCATGCTCCTCCCTGCTCCAGGTGCAAGCCCTCACTGCTAGCAGCTCACACACACACACACACACACACACACACACACTGCAAGCTAATTTTTCACACACTCTGTAAGCACTGGGGGGAAACGCCATATGAAAACGCAGATCCTTTTCACATTTTCACCCCCCTGCTTCTCTTTCTTCATGCCATTCTATTGTCAGGGGTTAAAGATCCAAGCCTGCTCGCTGGGGTGGGGGAGTGTTGTGATAATATCTGGCCTCTTTTTTTTTTTTTTTTTTCTTCCCCTGAAATATTTTCTTGCCAAGAAAATGAATGACTGTCTTTAAACCTGGGAAAAAAGATGATCTGACATGGTGCAATAATCACAGGAGTGTTAATCAGAGGGATGTCATGTATAATTACTACAGTGTTTGATAGTACCATAGCAAACCACCTCAGGCCATTAGCGAAAGTTTCCCGATGCTATTAATGGGTGTTAATAAAATTCAAGAAAACCCGGATGGAACGAGCCCTCTGCATGGCCCACTGGTTAAAGCACTGTAAGGTTAATGAACCAATTTACATACTTTCTGCTGCCATCTGGATGGAGTGACGAGGCAGATGCTCCCTATTCTGGACTGTTGCGTTGTGCTGTTCAACATAGAGGAATGTGTCCAGTCCACAGAGGTCGTTGAGCACGTTTTACATTAAGCCTGTGGGCAAAAACAGCCACGAATGAACTGAAAATTGGTGCTTCTGAACAGTCCTGAAGAAATTCAGCAAAAAACAACCGCACTGCTTCTGTACGATCTGTTTGATGAAATTAAACGTGGTAGCTATCAAACTGACTGCCGCTGAAGGTCTCTCGCCTTAGCTGTTGTTCTTAACAGAAAGTGATGCTCAAGTGTGTTATGCCCTGACCCCATTAAAAGAATACATAAAAAATGCCAGGGAGAGGGGAGTCATCTGCGCCTCAGACAATGAGAAACTTGACAGGGGCGATCCACAAGAATCGCCATGGACGATGCTGAGGACTGGAGGAAGAAGGGGATTAGTGTCTATCACCTCTCTGCCTTCCTCATCTGGGTGATCACATTACAAATAGGGCATTCTCGGAGCACTGTTTTAGCAGAGGAACACAACGAGGTCTGAGGGCGATCAATAAAGCAGTGTGAAAGCAGAGGGATATACTTAAAAAAAAATCAAAGGCACTGGCTTGCATGGCCGTCATCTCGCCCTGTCTGCTGGAATCAGATAAGGGAGCGGGGCCTTGCAGGAAAGGTTGTTCGGCCCCAGGGCTGCTCGACTTGACAGTTATCCCTTCTACTGGCACCTTTTGCAGACTGATTTCATCTGCAAATGGGACGAACCAAAACATTTCTGCATCTATCTGGTTCCTCTCTGATAATGTACACGTGGAGGAACAGCTGAATGGATAGATGGGTAAAAAAGAGCATAATATATAATCCCCACAGCGTGTATGGGGAGAAAATACGCAGCTATTTCTCTAAACCTTCTGTTGTCCTCTATGGATGATGGCTTTTACCTCATGCTTCACTTACATGATTTAAAGAAAATAAAATCACCCTGGTTTTGGTTTGACAATGTGTCAGAGCTGGTGCGAGTGTTCGTCTCAGATTAGCTCTTTGTGCCGTGAGGAGAGAAGAAAGGTGGGGTGGGGGGGTCAGGGATGGGGGAACAATACCTCCGTGATCCCAGTTGAAAGAAATAATTTGCACAATTTTATGAAAGCTGTATTTGTCCGGTCGGATGGTTCTATCAAAGCCTAACAGCCACGGTGGAACGTGATTTAAATGACGGGTGAGCTACAAAGCCGGCAAGATGTCGGGTTAGAGTCATTTCTCAGCTGAACGCTCTCCAGGTAAATGCAGATAATGCGCTCTTGAGTTTTTCTTTCTCTTTCTTAAAGAAGTATAATTTCTACAGATGGCTCTGAGCTGACACCAGCGCTGCCAGAGCTTCTGTTCTCAGAGCTAAGCTTGTACAACATTTATGTGGTGAAGATGAAAAGACATCATGGCTACACTTTACGCCTGTAAATTCATCCCTGCAAAGCTAGTTTCTTTAAGAGTTTCCCGTTCTTTAAGTATTATCAGTGATTTTTTTTTTCTAATTTCATCGCATTTCCCTTTTCTTAAACCTTCCTGTTTCTGACTTTGAAAACTTTAAATACCAGGGTGTTAGACTTGCATAGGATTAGAGCTCAGGTAAGTGCACAGGAGATGTAACAAGAGCACGAATGCGATTTCTCACATTGAAACCTGCTGTCGACTTGCAGTGCAGATAGAAGATTTGTTTCTACCCATATCTGTTGTCTTCAGTTTCAGAACCCCCCACAGTATTTCCTGGTGACTCACTTATTTCCGAGCCATTTATGCTTGAAAACTTCCTAAGGATGAACTACACATATTCTGGCTTTTACTGTCGATGAGGGACCATTGGGCATAATGAAGTTCTGTTTCCCAGCATGGTTTTGGGAGGCTCATGATTACAAATGCTCTTCTCATTGTCTCCCATCATCTCTTTCCTAATTGAAGACAATATAATGAGACAATGGGGTCTCGTTCATCATTCTGCATCAATGGCATGCTCTATGGAACGTGCCAGTCTGTTAAAAGTGGGGTGGTGATGGTGGGAGGGGTGTGTGTCTGTATGGATACTTGAATGCGCTCGAGCTTGTTTAATTTGGACCAAGAAGATGGACAATTAAACTACAGCTCCCGGGGGGGCTGTTCATTTTGGTCAGCTTCCCCACTTCATGGCCGTCCGCCCTTGTAAACGCTCCTGGATGTGTCTGGGTCATGCGTTAGGGGGTGGAGTAGGGTTTGCAGGCGGGAAGGGGATTGGGGCGGGGGTCTGCTCCTGGAGGGGTTGTCTCAGATGATTAGGACAGCCAAGTGGGGAGAGTCCCTCAGTGCCTGGCCTCCTTCACCTCCCTAATATGCTCTGAATAAGTCCCCCTCCGCTGTGCGTTTGTTGTAGGGTTTGACGGGAGGTGGGGGGGATTATGTCTGGCCATGGTTTAGGAGTGTTTGTCATCTGCCCCCTCGAGGCCTGCACCGGCTCCTTTGTCTGAGCGTCAGGCGTCGGTGCAATGTCAAATCACACAATGTTCCTATGCAATCAGGGCATCTCGGGTTAGGAACTGACACAGGATTTCATGTCTGGATTTGCCTTTTTTTTCAAAAACTTAATTTTAGGGTTTAGAATTACTGCAGCCAATTTACCCCATACGCTATTAGAGGAAGTTTTATTTTGATGGTAATTGCATATTTATGCATATTTTAACCCTAATCCTAACATACATACAGATTAGAGCTATATAAAACCAGCTACAGCGTCACATCCCATCATTTCCACGAATTACTTTGCGCGACGTAAATGTGACGAAGAATGGCCATAATCTCTAGAACATTATAAGGTAGATGCAGATTTTACAATGGATTTTGTTATGAGTCACTCAAAATCTTAACAAGAGCTCTGCCATTTTGCACTGATGTTCAACACTCATGCAGAGAAAAATCAATCAGACAAAGGGAAGCGATCCTCATTTCTCTACAGACGTATCAATAAATCCGAATGCTTCGCAGCCACAGCTTGCATCTTTGCTAATCTTTGATTACTAGTGTGAGAAATTCTATCAAACTCTTTAACAGCTTTTTTCTATTTGAATAACGGCTCTATGACATTGTCTGTCCCCCAGTCTCACACTGGTATCACGAATATACTCTTCTCCATATGTGAAGGCTCTTGAAAAGCATCTCGAAACATGCAGAATACCACTAAAAGAAGAAATGACAGTATTTGCAACACTAAACTAAATGGCCTTGATAAAGAAGGTATGATAGAATTGGCCCCAATCAATGGTTGATAATTGCTTTACATCATTTTATATATAGTGACCAATTCCTGGTGTCTTCACGGTCTAATTTGGTTTAATGGTCTCAGAGGTGTTTCTATGGCTTCACACAGTGCATCTTTGTATGAAATTTGAAAGAAAGATTCATTCATCTCCACACAATGGCTAACAAAGAGGGCACTGAGCCCTGGCCAAATATCACAAGTTACATAGAAAACAAACAAAATGGTCTTGCTGCATACTGAGGAGGCAAAACCTCCCAATGACTGATAGCAGTTCTGGAGAATTTAGGTGCTGTAGGAGAAATGGGTTCTGTGGCTTTGCATTCAAGCCACTTTGCCATTTGTAGCACCAGGAAATGACACGCATTCCTCCCTCCCAGTAACAAAATAAACCAAAATCAAGCTTCCTACTATTTCTTCACTATATGTACAATTTCAATATTAGTTACTTCACTAGATATCGTGAAATTGATTTGTGATTTTTATCAAAATCTGGCCTTAAATACATTGGACCATTTGATTAGAATTAAAGGTTTCTTAAACAACAGCATGCCAGTGGTTCATTCTAATTACTTGTCATGAAAAAAATAAAATGCACATATTATTTAGGCATAGAGTGTTTGCTGAATACTTGATCAAACACACACACACACACGCACACACTCATTACATCCATACTGAGACAAAGCCTTGTCAACAATATTCATGAAAAGGCTTGTAAACTTTTATTTTAAGAGTTTATTAAGAACTTTTTTGGGGTGGGGTTGTTACTTATGGGACACTATACTTTTTAGTCTCAACTTTTTTCCAAGTTGAACTTGTAGCTAGTTCTGATTCACATACTGCAAATAATAGACTAATAGTATCACATTCCCTTGTCACAGCGTGCTACTGCTCATAAAAGTCTCCAATGGCGTAACCTCCTACTTTCCAGATGAGTAAATACACTAGGTAGATGAGTTTTGATGGCACCCAACAAGCTATTTTTGATCACTTTAGCCTTCACATCCTCTCTGTGGCAGTTTCAGGTGTTTCTCGCATAGCTGCGTTCAGAGTCTCACAGGCTTTTTAACTGACAGAAAATATTTCAAACAATTCACTTGATCTGCCTCGCTTGTGGAAGGTGCTTTTTTTTTTTTTTAGCCTCTAAGTATTTTCCACTTCATTTGACTGTGCCTGAAGGTAATTTAAAACCATTTTCATAAAGATTCTTGAATAAGCCCTTGAGACATTTTTTTTATAGCCAGGGTTTTAAGGAGTCTAGATAGACACATCAGTGGCTGTTTGTGTGTTGAGGGTGAGACTACAAATAATTACAGCTGTGTGTAATTGAGTTTTCCTGGATTCAGGGTGAAAGTCTCCTCTGACCAGCGAAAATGTGCTCCTTGGTACATTTCTTATTCATTTACTAATTTTCTTTTAGCCTGGTGTTAGATTATAAAAAAAAGGGAGAATAGTTGTGGTATCAAAGCAGGTTTAATGTCGGTGTGATTTTAGTGGATATTAACCGCCTCCGAAATTAGTTGCACCAAATGCCACTACCCAGATTCCTCTAAAGGTGAGGTGATTATTGAATTGAACAAACATTTAAAAACTCCAATGGGTTTCTTTCTTAGGTCTTTTTGAGATGTGGAAGAGCTTGTAGGAGGTTAGGGTTAATACACTGGCAAATATATCAGTCCATGCAAATCATCTATCAAATGGAGTCTGGCTTTTTTCTGTTTGGTACAAGAAAGCAAATCTGGCGTGGATGATCTCTGTGTGGGCAGGAAGCTTCGGAGGTTTGCATCATGTCTGCCACGCACTCCCCGAGGGCATTCCAGCCTCCTTGCATGCAGAAACACACACACACTTGCGCACACGCACGTAAGTTACCGTTTTTCCTCACAACACGGCAGGAGTCTGTCTTCATCTGTCCTATTGATTGATGAAGCAGGCTCAGTGGGGTGTCCGAGAGAGGCAGAAGTCTAGATCAAGGCTGTGCGCTGCATCACTGGGACTCACACCACACACACACACATGCTCACACATTCGCTCACACACACACACACACGCTCACACATTCACTCACACGCACACACGGACACGCTCACACACTCTTTCACTGTCTCTGTCATGTTCTCTCTATGTCTGTCACAGAAGACACTGTAGACACAGGCAGCCATGACACACAAGTATACACACACATGCATACTGAGAGACATGACACACACAGCAGTGCTGACACACACGCTGTCATAGCTCACAAATAGACCATACACACTTAAACATGCACACACACACACACACACACACACACACACAGACAGAATGAATTAGCATGGCTTGGCTGTGCTGGTGCCCAAGCTGGACAGGCGTTTTCTATAAACATAATGTTTGTAGATTAGTTGGGGTTAATGATCCGATTGCCTCGGAGCCGGCTCGGCGTGTGTGTTTGTGTGCACATGTGTGTTTTTGGCTAAGGAGAAAAGGAACTGCTCTACTGTGCTGTCTCCCTCATTTCTAAATGAGACATGCCCCAGGCACCATTACAAGAGCAGTATTTATGCTATTAGAGAACTGGGTTTGCTGCGCTAGCAGTGGTACCAGAACCAAACAGCTAAAATTATGTCTTGACTAACCTCAATGGGCAGGTCCACTATTTTCTTTGCATAAATGAGAAATTACAAGTTGTGTACTTAGAGGCTATTTTTACAAATCGCCTGTTGGCATATCACGCACATTTTTTTCTGAGCCATGTAAATGTAAAAGCCAAAGGAATAGAGCTCTTTTTTATGTTTGTTCTGTCAGAGCAGAAATAAGAACTTTTTTTAAAGACTTTTTTTTTTTTTTCTTCTCCATCTTTGCTTTGGTGTTTAAAATTAGCTTCCCAGTCCAAACCAGAAATAGTCGTCAGCAAACAGCTTTCTTCAACTTCAACTGGAGTCGGTGGGTTCAATGAGGGTGTAGACCCCTGAAACACACCTCCCTCCGCCCGCACAAACATACTCTGAGAAACCCCTCACATGTAATGCTGAATGGACAGAAAAGTACGGGAGTGAAAAAGAGAGACAGAGTGACTATAAGACCCCTACTCTTTTTTTCCCCCAAAGTAAGCCCCCCTCCTCCCCTCCCCTCCACCTACATATTTTTCTCCTGTCCCTCTCCCTCTTTCCATCCTTCGTCCCCCTCCCTTCCTCTCCTCCGGCGTTCCTGTCAAGGCATGCCTCCCTCCCCGCCAACCAGCATCGTCCGAGGCAGGGCGAGGGGGCAAAAAGAGGGGGGCGGGGGGGGGGTGACACAACAAAGGAGCACTGTTGCTGTCTCGCTGGGGTTTTGGGGAGGGTCGACACCAGGCTGGAGGGGTGCGGGTGGAGTGGTACAGACGGAGCGAGAGTGTGACTGAGGAGGTTTATCATTAAGAATGGAGATTAAAATGAATGGGAGGGGAGTAGGGGTGTCTGTTCTGTTCACAGTAATAAAGAGGACAAGCAGTGCCAGTCATTTTTTCGCACGCACCCAGACACACACACACAGTTTCCACACACTGCTGCAGATAGTGTGACCGTGTGTGAGTGTGAGAGATACGGGAGGGATGGGGATGGTTCATTGTTTCCTGGCCATTGTACAATATTTGCTTAACCCTGGTGCTTTATCTGTGCAGCTGTATGCTACAAATGAGATGGGAGAAGAGTGTGTATGTGTGTGTGCGATGGCGGCTGTCACAGCTGTTAGCAATTTCATTAGTGCACTGTAAGACTCCATGTACACACACACACACATACACACACAAACCCTGTCATTTTACGAAACAGTATGGCCACGATAACATCATTCTCAGAGCAGCACAATTATGCGTTAACTTAGTCTCGGCAAACAAAAATTGAACGATGAAACGGTCACAGTAACAAGCCAACGCAGGTATACAAACTAGAAACGGCAATCATGCAGCCATATAGAAAGAACATAATCATCATCCCATGGCTCCTCTGTCACTGGTTGCCAGTCAGTGCTCCCTGACCGCAGCTTGAACCTCGTTCCTCCTTAACCTTAAGCAATCTCGCTCTACTCTGCAAATACAGCACTGTTATTGTCACTCAGGATATCTCAGCATTGTCAGAGTTTCAGCCGTGTGTTACTCAACATTGAATGAATGCTTTAAACTGCTTCTTTAGGTCATGAACGGTATTGATTTGTAATCTCTGCGCCTGTCAAGTTCATACATTCTGTCTACACACCAAGCGAGACACTGCTTTGAAAAATAACTGAGTTTTAGAGGCAATAAACGGAATCCCATAGCATGTGAATGGAGTTTTTTTTTTTAATTTATTTTTCTTGACGTGAAGTGCTGGTAGAGATATCCCTATTCCACTCAAACAGTTTCTTAATGGTTTGTTTCCCCTTTCGGTCTCTTTCGGTTTCAGGTCATGAAAGTAGCTGGCAGAAGCAGAAGAAGAAGCAGAACAAGCGTTAGCAGCGTTAGCCTTCAACCGCAGAGGGAAGGGAAGAGGGAAGCAGAGCGCAACGAGGAAAAGACAAGAGGGATGAAAGAAGTAAGAGAGCTCAGTTTGCCCCAGGGGTGTACATCGTCTCGTGCGTGTGTGTGTCTGTCTGTCCTCTGTTACCCTTCCACCTGATTGCCTGAGTCAGCTGTGTACCTGGGGTGTTTTCGCTGTTTGCATGCATGTGTGTGTGTGTTTTTGTTATGTGTTTGAGCGTGTCTGTGCTTGTTTTGGTGCGTGTCCCTGGCATGGAGCCACAACTGCCAGGTGAAGAACGATCATCCTTGTCCGAGTCACCTCCTGCATCTCCTGCATCCTCAACTTTTTCTATTCTTTTTTACGTCTCAGTCTTTTTCTCTGTTTAACACACATTCAACTTCTCGGTACGGCCGAAGAACCCACCAGCAATTCTCATTTCTATGTATGTTGAGATATTTCCTTATTTTATTTGATTAGGTCTCTTGGAAATTGAGGAAGTGTAACTGGTTAACAGGGACTAATAAGTGTGACTGTGGCTTACAAACGGATGACACCTTTTATTAAATATCATACACTGGTCTGATGTTTTCACTTTCAGTAAGATAAGGGTTTTCTCACTGCTCACAGCTGCTGAAGGACAGTCAGAAATTACATTTCTTTGCACATGTCAGTATTCAAATGAAATAATTAGGTGTTTTATACTTGTAATTCTGAATTTATGAAGAATGTTACTTAGTTTCCATTAATATTAAATAGGTAATGAACGTCACTTTGCATTAAGGAGCCATTAAACCTATAAAAAATCAAAAGAGAGGAAATTCTAAGGATAACACTCAATCTTTGTATTTCATACAAGATGATCAGTATTAATCTTATTGAACCCATATCCTAATCATTACTGCACATATGTTTAACCGTTCCTGTTTAGTGTCAGAACACTGAGAACCCATTTCATGGCGAGAGGATGTGATCTTTTCTCTCTAGCATCTGCTAGAATTTCACGTTCAACATTTCAGGGATACAGGGAGTCAAAAATAAAGCATTACCTTGGAGAACAGCATAGCCAAAAGGTAAAACACAGGAGTGAATCTGGGAAAAGAGCCACATTATTGTCTTAACTGTGTTTCAGCTGTTCCCAAAGTGAGCAGTTTCTCAGAGAGTCCCTCTCTCTGCGTGGGGCTAAAAGCAGCAGTAAATCATTTTGTACTGTGCAGGCATGGCCAGAATGGCTGCCATCGTACATAGATAGATAGGGGGATGGTTAAAGAGGAGAGGCAATGAGAGGAAAAGAAGATGTTGCTTTTCTCAGATCCTGTCATATCCTCAACAATGACGAGTCTCTCTTACTGTCATTCCTCCTTCACCCCCCTAATTCTTCCATAAGTGTATATTCTTCATATTGTGTTGTTGTTGCAGACTCTATGAGTTTATGAAAGCTGACGTTGTTCCTTCCTTCTTTCCTTTGAACACCAAATGTAAAGACTTCCATGCAGTGGATGTAGGTTAAAATATTATCACCACACACCAGTTGGTCATAAAAGGTCAAACTAGGAATGTACAATAAATTAGAATATAGGGCTCAATGCTCAAGGCACTTTTCCAGAAACACTGAGGAAACACACCTGTGACTCTTCTATTACATGACCTAATACTTACTGCCTTGCTGGCATGTCCTGCCAGTACAAATGTCCTTTTTCCATCACTCCTTTTTTTTTTTTTCCTCTGTCCGCCTCTCAGCGCAATACTACAACATGAACTGTACCCCACAATGACTTTACAGGAGACAGAACGAATTCAATTCAGCTCATTTCAGTTCAACTCAACTCATTTCATATCAACCGAGTCCAGTCGAACTCAATTCTCTCTTCTAGCTCTTTATGTCAGTCTCGCTCACTTATTTTCCGTCTGCCTGAGCCATGCAATCTTGTCACATTTTCAACTCCCTTCGGTTCTGTCTCTCTTGAGCGACCACAGGTTCATAACCCTGCCTCCTTCACCCAACGCCCCCCCCCCCCCCCCCCCCCCCCCGCACACACACACATACATTTCTTTTGCATGGCTCAATCCTTTTACCAAAAAAAGGGTATTCCATAATTTTAGAATACAGGAGATGATGATGAAAGAGATTAGGGGGGTTGGGGGAGGGTTTTGAGCAACCATTTTAAAAACATTGGGAAACTATTCTCCAAAGGATTGTCTAATGCCAGTAATAATCTCTTTCAAGTTTTTGGTATTGCTCACATTTCAAACCTCTGTCCAAATCACCCCAGTAGGACAACGCAAAGTTGTTTTTAAATGGAAGTGGTTTTGAACTAGTTTGAGTTAGAAATGCCTTGCGTTTCTTCTTTCGTCATTCTTTTGATGGATGTACTATACTATATCCACCAACTGGGATTGATGGAAGTTGTACAACTATACACAACCCCATTGTTTTTGGAAATGGTGAAATGATGCAAGCAGAGTCTGGGGAAGACAGAAAGGAAAAAAGGTGGAGGATGTTGTAAGCAAGTACCCAGACATGCCACTGCTCTTTCTTCTACCCCCTTTTTCCTCTCAAGTGTGTCTGTCCTCGGCTCCGGTGGAAGACGGTCTTTCAGAAGCAGCCGAGTCTGTCTAAGCTGGCTTTAAAAGCTGCAGGACTCAAGAAGCACTGAGATTCTCTTTAGGTGTCCATTTGTGTATAGGGAGGCGGGGTTGCAAGGCTGAAGCCACAGTGTGTCACACGGTTTCATATTTCAAAAAGCGCATATGGGAAAATGACAGGCAAATGATTCACTGCAAGACTGGGGGACAGAGCGAGTAATTGTCAGTTTCACGCTCACGCAAAATAACTGGCAAATGATGGACAATGGTTTACAATGGTGGGGTGGAGGGGGGCATAGTCAGTTTGGGTATAGGCATAAAGGCCTGATGGACAAGTGTCGAAAATGGTAACATTTATGTCCACACAAAGGAAAGCATAGAACAGCAGAGTGCGCCTCTATCAAAGCCTTTCACTCCCCCCCCCCACCCGAGACACCCGTCAACCAGCAGAGGATTAAAGATTAGAATGAGAGCTTTTTATTGAGTTTGAAGCCACAGCAGTTTCAAAATGGATGGATGGATGAAAGATTGATGGGCTTGAGGGGGCAGAGATAGGAAAATTAAAATGGAGAAAGAAGGTGGTGGGCAGACAAGATTTCAAAGAGAGTAGGAATCAACAAGAAAGCAAGAGGGATGTTGGTGAAGAAGATTTCAAAGTGAGCGTGAGAGCATTATCTATGGGAGAGAACCGAAAAGAGGTGAGCTACTGTAGAAGTGGTAAATAGGGAAGTGGGGGTGAGGGCCAATGGAGCGATGCTTCTAATGTCTTTATAAGGCTATAAAATAGTGCACTTCCTGGCCTCTCTAATTGCTGCGAGGGATGGGTTGGGATGGGGTGGGGGGGGAGTCTTGACTTTACCTGCCTACTAAATGAGGCATCTAAATCCTCTCTGCTTGGCCTCGGGGGCTTTCTTCTGGTTTGCCATGCCAGAGAGATGCAGAGATGCAGAGAGGGAGCAACTCAAGGAGGGTCTACATTTGAATATTCTTTATCGTCCTTTTGCTTGAGATTAAAGTTGAGAAACGGTGTGAAATGCAAAGAAAGATGAGAAGAGAAGGAATAGGGGAAAGTTCTGTTCTCTAATGATCCCCTTAGAGTTACCTTGCTAGAAAATAAAAGTGAATGGAGAATGACAGAAAGGGGAGTAAGGAGGGAAAAATCCAAAGACATAGAATAAAATATTATGTGCTTTAGGCTATTTCTAACAATGTCTACTTGAAAATAAGGTTGAGAAAGAACACACAGCAATAAAGAGGTAGAGAGAGAGAGAGAGAGAGAGGATTTCATTGACTCAGCAGGAAATGGCCATAGAAAAGTCTATGCTTCCCCAAGGAGCTGTATGCTGAACTCTTAAAAATGAAAAGTAACGTTTGCCATCATTGGAAAAGAAAACATTTTCATTTCATAAACTGCTTGTCTAAGAGACCCTGCCCCAACCTCTAACCCTCAAGTAAGCACAGTAACTAACAGAGCCTTCAGAGGCAAAGAAAGGCTTCTTTTTTTTTTTTTACAGTGTGGAAAAGGGGGAGAAAGGCACAAACTCACTCTAAACTATGCCCTACATACCTGCAGATGTACTCGAATGGAAGAGCCATTATATCAATATTTGTTTCGAAATGAGACGGCATCAATTTGAGAACTGTAACAGTCTTATGAAATGTTTGGGAGCGTGAATCCTAAAAGATAGCAAATGGAAAGGTTCCTGCCAAAATAAAAGCCTTTAACTACATCCAGATTATATAAGTAGACTAATCATATGTCCAGAGATGTGTTACATGCATCTGCGGGCAGAGTGGTAGAATTAAATGTCAAATGCTTCGATTGAAATGACAACAAAAAATGCTATATAGGCACTTATAATGCACATTAAAATTATTCTTTAATGATGTAATTTCTGTATCATTAACGTCTCATCTTTGCTGAAAGAATATTTTAAACTATACTTTATCATCATTCTGGGCACATCTTGTGTTTTTCCCTTTCCATCCAGTAGCCCTATATGCTGTGTATTCAAAATGAATGGTAATTTCAGGCATTGTGACTTTGTTTTCTGAAATGTAAATTCCAGCGTTAATTTTTATCTTTTGCCGCTGACTTAAAGTGAGTCCATGAGCTGCGCGCTTAACTTTTGCTTATTTTGATGGTGGGAGTGCGGGGGTGTATTGTGTCTCAACTTGCCACGCTACAGGAGCGGCATGACAGTTGCCTTTTTTGTGTCGGGCTTTATCAGTGGGTGAGAGAATGAAAAGGAGTCAAAGGCAGCCCCCTAAGCTTTCCATAATGCGTCCCGCGAGGAGACAAAGGCCTGCATTTACTGCTGGGTGTCGATAAGACCTATCATCAGTCTGCCATTGGAGGTATTACCAACACACACAAACACACTTACAGTATATGCACACACACACACACATATACACACACTCACATATACAGAGAGTGCAGTAGAGTACTTATTCCTGTGCCCATTCTCTTTTTCCACATACTCACATAAATATTCGTATGCGTGCCAGAGGAGTGAGAGAAGTAGCCGGGCTCAACTTGAATCGAATAAAGGCAGAGGAGTGGACCCCCTGCTGCTTTCCCATCACAGCAGAATTCACTCAGCCTCGCTCGGCTGGGGCATCCACATGCCGCTATACATCATCTGTGCATGTGCGTTCCACCATATATGGATGAAAACTTTAAGTAGGCGATGCCACAACGAGCTAATGACAAAGAGTGCACGAAAACCTGAAATTGCTGTTTATACATAGCACATCTTTACTGGTAAGAATCTATAGGTTAGAATAATCCTGGTTGATGGTGGTTTAATTCTACAAAACTGCAGTATATAAGTCACCAATATCCAGATGACTGATGACTTTTATTCTGGCACAAAAATGATCATTCAATTCATTCAATGATTCATTTGCTTTTTGGTGCTGGGAGAATGGCATCGTTGTTATGCTTTGTGCTGTAAAGGATTTGCTGCAGTTTAGCATACCAGCAGTCAACAGTCGACAAAATGCACACATGCTTAAAATGCAGTCAGAAGGCCAAGAGAAAGTGCCAGCTGTCCTGATGATAGAACTCCTTGTTTACAGTAATAATACCAGTGTCTCTGAATTAATGTGGTATTGACCTATTGATGATAAAACGCTACACATAGCACATTTACTTAACAAGACAGGAGTAAAATGAGGTGCAAGAGAAGGAAGATGGCTGGCTTTCCTATTAGGGTTTTCCTGTGTGTGTGAATGTGTGTATACACTCAGGGGAGGGGAGGACGACGGCACTGCTGTCTAGGTCCTAAGTAGATGATGGACCATAGCTCGTATTCCCATTCCCTCTCATTAGCTCAGCCCCCCGAGAATATATGAGGTTACTTACCTTCCCTTGCTGCGAGTACCCGGCCAAACGGCAAGCGTCGGCTGAGGGTCATTAGCCTCGCTGCTTGGAACAAATGGCCTTCGATAGCATCTCGGCTAAAATACAACAGGAGCAGATTAACCCCTTGATCCATGAAGGATAGCATATTGAACAAATTAGAAAGGATTTTTTTTTTTTTTTAATGTCAAGCCTTTTTTGTCTTAAATTAGCATCTTCGTGCTTGCGATTCTTTTTGCAGCAGCTTTTAAGAATCCTGCTTTTTTTTTTTCAGCTTTGGAATCTCATTGCACTTCAGCTAAACATCACAGTTGTTTGCCTGAAAACAAAAACCGCAGAGAGAGAAGTGGGCAGAGGATCAAAGCCCAGGGAGGATTTGTCTGGCAGATAGTCGCTGGGGTCCTGCCTGTGTAGACTCTCTCTCCCTCTATGTCCTCATGTCTTCATGTCTCTCTATGTGCACACCACTAGGTTGCCCCCTCACACTGCCAGCTTGAAAATTATAGATCATGAAAAAGAACAGTGCAGTCACAACAACCTCCTCCCAGGAGCAGACGCCTCCTTATTACAAAGTGTGTGTGTTTGTGTGTGTGTGTGTGTGTGTACGCATTGTCTTGTATTTTCTTCACTTTCATCTAAGTACCTGGCTTTGTGCAGGTTCTGATATTATTGGTATTTCATCCCACCTCTTTTGATATGGTAAACAATTCACCTCTTGATTTCAACATCCTGCAGCTTTTGTTATCAAAAGACCCTCTGCAGGAACTTTTACGGTCTGGGATCATTCACAAGTGTTCCAGTACAGGAGGAGATAATCCAACAACAAACAATATAAAATCAGATAGTCTTTGCAACCTCAGTAAAAATAACTCCTCACAGTATTGGATAGGTTTATTTCCATCTAAGGTCAATGTGTTCACCAAAAAGTTCTTTCCATAAGGCCTTGGTGAGGTTTGTGGCCTGTTGGTGGGGGGGTGGCTCAGATGTCTGTTTTGGGCTGAAAGACACGCCCAGAGGATGGATATAATTAAGACTAGTGACTTTTTTTTTTGTGAGAAAGGAGGGTGTTTGGGTAACTGCTCTGGGTGGTCTAGCTCTACATGTCTGCGCTAGTTTTATTACAAACAGGCATAATATGGTAAGAACACAGACATATCCGGACAAAGCACAAAGATCTGTGTATATAGTTTGTTCAGACATAAAAGGTAAAGAAATGAAAACAGCCTTGTCACTTGTTTCCTGGCCTGGTACCCCTGTTGGTTGTTTAGACATGGCAGAACAGATTAAAAGAAAAAAGAGCAGCATTAAAAAAAAGCAGTTGGCAGACTTAGCTGACATTTGTAAAGGTACACATACAAATGATTGAGTTTACAAAGAACAACCTGTGAGTTAATGCCCTCAGCTTTGACTTCAGCAACTTTTAACATCAGGCCGTTTATCTGCAAGCCTTCATCTAAGCATCTTACACTTTCATGCTGATCTTTATTTAAACATCGACCTTAAGCCATATGATCCGAGGAAAAGGCGTATATGTATGTACATAAGGTTACCAGAAAGACCACAAATGCTTGTCTTTAAGGTTTTTTTTTGTCCATGTGCACTTTTTTTTTAGCTCAAATAACCTGAGACAAAAGAAAAAAAAAAAAAAAAAACTTAATTGCAGGATTTTTCCAGTAGACAGCAGGCATCTCTTACCCTATCGAGTATCTTACATTTCTACTCTGGGTGGCCCATTAGAAGTCGGAACTCTTGCAATGTTGGTGTTGTTCTTTCCCCATTGAGCTAAACAAGACCACAAATACAGAATGTGCCTTTAATAGGTGTTCATTAATAACTTCTCGTTGGGTTTATTTGTTTGATCCTGCAGCCTTTCTGCGGAGAGAAAAATGTCAACTGGGTCACCAGAAATAGGGTGTTAGCACCTTGTGACTGTGCTGTAAGACTTCAGACACACTGCTCTGTCATTCCTCTGATACAGCACCACACAGTTTAGACAAGGAATGTATGTTAAAGGTAACTGTTTGGGGGAGAAAAAAAAAATCAGGATATGAAAGATTCAGTAACATTGCCTTGGTTTGTCTTGGTTATTTGTTAGGAGTCAATATAAAAGTAAAACACATCAAACAGGCATCTCTTTTCTGACACATTTGGAAACAAACTGTAACTTATACAAGACTTCATTTACTTTGTGGAAAAAGAAAAAAAAAAACTGCAAGGCCAGTCAATCCCACAACAAGGGCTTTTCAAACACTCAGTGCTGATTAATAGCATCTTCGCGTTAACACATAAACACCCTGTGTACCATCAAACCCTCGAACGCTGTTAATTTCCAACTTCTTTTTTTTTTTCTTCATTCGCGTGAATTGGCTCATTTAGTCGGCAGAGAGAACACAGATCTTCATTGTTGCATTTTGTTTTGAGTGGGCCTAACCACATGGGTGGTCCCGGGTTTTTTAATGTACCGAGCAGCACATGGATCCGTTAATGAGAGCGTAAATTGGTGACGCTGTTCCAGGACCTTAATGATGGAGGTGCCCTCACTGGTCTCAGCAAGTCTGCTTACTGGAGCAGAGAGAAGGAGAGATAGAGGGATAGGAGTGGGAGAGAGATAAAACGAGAGAGAAATGGAGAGATGGGGGGAGGGGGGGGTAACGCAGGAGGTACACATAGCGATTTTAGCAAGGAACACGCCATAGAAATGAGCATTAACTGACGGGTACATTAGCTTGGAAGGACAAAAATGGTAAATTGCATGTATATTCTGGCACATGTAGGCAATTGAACAGAGGGGAAATTTAGAAAGAGAAACAAGGGGTGAATTTCTCAGGTGGCATAAAAGGTTTAATTTCTCCTCCGGCTGTGGAGAGCAGCTTTCCTGCGCTGCTCTGTTTCACTGTATTTAACATCAAAGTGAAGTATGAACAATTGAGGCAATTTTTCATCTGGCCAAGGTCAATCATTGTTCTTTCTCTGTGAATGTAGATCCGGCTGAGAAAAATCCAGAGGAACCATATTTCACTGGCAAGTCTATTTTAGCATGCCACCTTTCAACAACCTTTTGGACAGTTTTTTTTTCTTCTTCTGCTTTTTGCGTGTTTTCAATTGTAACTAGGTTTTCAAATCGTACATATAAATTCCAGACATTTTCAGGCCCATTTATCATTAGTGTGGGTTTATCTGAGCTGTCTCAAGATGGCTTTAAATAAAACATGGGAATCAAAAGATAACTTCTGCATGTAACACAATGTCAAGGTTGAATTTGGCTTTGGACTCTGCACCCATATTTACAGTTAAGGATTGGGGGCCTGGTTCTAGATCAAATTTAAGATCCAAATCTCCACTTCTGTTTTCAACACAAACCAAAACTTGAACTGGTTAGGACATATTTGACATGTTTAAACACGCACATTGAGACTTATAGATATCTTTAATAAGAAGCGTCTTCTACCCGCCAACTCTAACTATTGCTATTCCGACTCGCTAGTGTTTTTGCAAGGGATCAAAAGGTACCAAAAAAGGAAAAAAGAACTCTGAGGGATTTCTTAAGAGTACAAACAGCAGGGTGCTCAAAGGAATCATTCATACTGCTAAAGTGGCCTAAAAAAACATTGATGAATATGTCTTCCACAGGAACTTTAATGTGCTTATTGACCACGGTGAACCCGCAGCTTAGAGCAGAGTACACAGTGTGTCTCATTATTAGTCACAATGGGAGACCAAATGGCAGTTGAATCAAATTATATATCAGGGGATGCAGCGAATAACCATGACTAATGGAAAACTATGGTGGGATCTGCCGCTACTACTACTAATGATAATATGTGTGTATATATAATTGTTCCCTATGATGTTCCCTATTGGGTATCTTATAACTTTCGAACTTCCCTGATGCTCCAATAGGGATGTTTTTATAATGTAAATTAGACTCAGTCTGACTTTTGATTGTCCAGTGGTTTGAAAGTGTTTTTTTAAATTTTTTTTTATGGGGCACTCAAGTAGAATTATTATCAGGACCATGAACAACCAGTGATCACTTTAGAGCTAAAGTGAGTCCATTAATCGATTACTCAATTGAAAAGAAGCAAAACAAGCGATTTTAATATCTCAACTTGGGTTTGGAATAAAAGATTAAGAATGAAAATAATTGTTTGTTACAGCCCTAGATCACCTTTTTTCTCCCTTATTCTGACTTTTTTTCCCCTCTCACTCTGGCAGAAAAGAATATGAGGAGGGAAAATGCAGAGTCAGTTTATACACATGGACAATGTTTTATCCTTTTCCACACTGATACTCTTATAATGCTCGGAAAAGAAGTTAAATGCATGTTTGTCAGTTTGCTAACAATGTCTGTATACTCAGTATCTTCAAAGTCAATTATGTGTGGGGGTTTAGTTGAATACCAGGAAGGCTACATTAGTCTCCAGGTTGAACTGATTTTTTTTTTTTCTCCCTTTCCATCTGGTCAACTTAAGATGTTGTACTCAGAAATTCTTTTTGATAATTCATTCTGTCTCAGTGCACATCACTCCCAGCCTCAGCACGCTGTGGGCATGTCAGACACTCAGCGCTATATTGCATTACAGTCAGTCATTATCCCGAAATTCTTTATTGTGTTTAGGGCACCACATAAAAGCACATTAGTGACATTTCAGCTTTATTAGAGGTGACATAACAGCCATCTCAACACACAGTCACATGCATGTTTATCAAGATCTGATTTTACCTACTGCAAAGTGGCTTCAAAGGCTGATTCCATATGTTTGTGTTAGTGGGGCTCTTGTTCTTGAAGCATCGCCGTTATTTTGCTGTTAAACCTCCTAGCCGACATCCAAAGTTTTTTCTTAAAGATGAATCATGTGTTAATGTACGCACATGGTGGCTCCTTGTCATTGTTTCTCAAGACCACCCAGAGTGTATATAGGAATTGGGTTGTGAGTGGGCTGGTTGTACATATAAAATCATGTGTGAGTTCTTCAGAGGGGAAGAAGTGCAGACTTATTATAGCTAATAGTTACACACATCAGTCAGTGCTGTTGAATAATTTAGGTGCACGCAGTGTGTGTGTGTATTACATTTTAATAACACGGTTTACCAAACAACACCTGAATTTATCCTGTGCTTTCTTCTCCTCTGTTTGTTTTCTGCCCAGGTCCAGACATGAAGGAGGCATGTACGCACACACACACACACCCATACAACGGCACCTAGGGTCTGTCTGCGGTCTACCACCATCCTGCCACACACACACACATGCCTGTTACGGTAAGAATCAGAGACCACCGAGTTAGGGGCATAATAGTGGCGTGAATGTGAGAAAACAAACTCATTATCCTGCGCTGTTTTCTTCTCTGACTCTCTGACTCTGACAGGTTGACTTGTTGTATTCCTAAATGCTCTAAATTCGGTCAATAAAAAAAGAATGTGTGTGTGTGAATTTAAGTAGTCTAACATCACAATTCACACTTTGCTTTTAAAAAAAAGGGCTATAAAAAGAAGGGTTTTTTTGGGGTTTTTTTTTAAATCAAAATTGGAATCACTCCTTTTGGAACAAATTGTAATTTATGCATGCATTATATGTTATATAAGGAGTAATTGTATGTGTGCATGCATTTTTTTTTCTGTTTCCATCAGTCAAAACCAATCTCCACAAGTCAAGTTTAACAGCCACACCACAAATCCCACAAACCCCCATATCCAACCCCCTCACCCTGTGCCCCTCCCAGGCTTCCCAGCATCCTGCTTCGCCCTCCATCCAAAAAAACATGCGTGCTGAAATTACAGTGTGTGAGGCGGCATTTTGGGAAATCCTTCCCTCCCTCTCTCTCGTGGTATTTGCCCTTCTTGTCCCTCCTTATCTTTTTCTCATTCCGTTACTGTTTTGAATGGGTTCGGGCAGTGTTTAGTTTGATGTTCATTAAAGCGTCAAACTGCTACCCATGTTAATTTGCATCTACAGTAACAGTGACTTAGGTTCAGATTGAGGTTAACAAGGTATTAATGCAGTTCTAAGTAAGATTGGCCTCTTTGTATTGATTTATTTTTATTTTTTTTAGTAAAAATTACTTGGATGATAGTTTTTATTATGAGTGAACGTCAATGCTTGTGTGCGCTTTATGAAACGTGGTGTTAAAAGGTGACCCAATGTCCTAAACTTCCTGTAACCATACAAATCAATGCTTACGAGTTTGTTTACTATTACTAATGGACATAACTCACTAGTATTTAATTTTTATCCACACTTTTGGTTTAAACGCCTAAGGTCTGGTAGGTCCTTCCCAAGGAAAACGTTTCCCCTTGGTAATAATGATGAGCAGTGGTTGCCAGGAAATAGGGTAAAAAGAGTGTCACCTGCAAAACGTTAAACAGAAAATCCAGCGTAAAACATTTTGGGGTAAAACGGTGATCTTCGAAAAGTACGCTGCAAAAATATTACAGAATGGCAGAATAAGAGCAAAATAAGACAAATTAAATGAAAGAAGAAATTCTGAAAGATTTCTGCTTGTGTGAAAGCTACTTAAATCAGACAGCAGCCCCGTCCTCTTGGTTTCTAGCTTCAGGTTAACTGATGGCACCTCCCTCGCAGCAACCGTGTTACTAACCGGTTGTAATGACACTCCATCCGTCCGACTTTGCCTGCGTGGGGCTAGCTTGGTTAACAGTCGGCCGAGGTGCGGCACAAGAGTGTGTGTGTGTGTGTGTGTGCGTGTCTGTGAGCCAGCTATTAAAGCACTTGAGAGTCAGAGAGGAAAGGACTCGCACTGCTAATGGATGTGTCTATTGATGTTCCCATTTAGCAGAACACTGTAAACGATAGGGCAATGATTGTGTTGAAGACGGAAGGAGGTGGAGGAGGAGTGGAGAGCGGTTTGGCTGGGCGATGATAATGACAAGGAAGGTTATTATTTGGCACCCTGCGGAGTCTCTCTCTGCTTTGTGTGTGTGCGTGTAGAGAGAGAGAGAGAGAGGCACTCTTCGACCATCTCCCTCACTCCTGTCGCTCTGCCTGCTATTGGCTATTATTCTCTTCTCGCTTTTTCTCCCCAGTCCACTCCTCTCTCATGACATTATTCACTGCCTCTAGACTACATCCAATTGTGGCTGTCTCTCTCTCACATCCACTTCTATTTTTTCAGTGACCCTCGCTTTTTTCTTTAATTTACCATGCAAATATCTTTTGTGATGGTAGATAAAATTCCAGAAAAAGAAGTCAGAAGACAGAATAATGCTGCAGAAGTAGCAAAATAGTTTCTTGTTATAAAATTTTTAGGATAGCAGGTTGCCCTTGAAATATTGATTCACTCTCAAGCAGAAATTTTTTTTTTCCCAGCTGTGTATGTGTGTGTGTGTGTGTGTGTGTGTGTGTGTGTGTGTGTGTGTATGCGTGTGTCCGTCCTGTCAGTTCCAATCAGTGTGTGTGTGATGAATATGAATACAGTCAGCCTGCCTGCAGGTTTGGCAGGAGCCCACCTCCAGCTGGACTCAGACCCCTACTCAAGTGTGTCTGTGTGTGTTTTGTGAGCGTGTGTGTACACGTCAACCTGCATCTGTCAGTGCCGTGACAACCTGAGGATGAAATAACGAAAAATATACAACATAATACGCCGCTTGGCACACGATGCATCCAAAGCCTCTCTACAGAGAGGAAGCATCCATTTTCAGCACGAGTGGGGATCAAACCTCTTGCTCTGCGTATTGAGATGTGCATAGATCCTCTAGAGATTGAAATGTATTGAAATTAGATAGAAACACATGTTTGAAACAGGTATTGTTGGTTTTGGTAAATGCTTGCAAATGTTCAGAGGTTTATGTTCTTGTTTCAGTGCACGCACAATCCTGCCTTCCTCACTTCCTTTCCGCCAATTACTGTAATCAGCCCCATTCTTTCCAGTCCAGCTTGTCAGTCCTTGTGTGTGTGAGTGTCTGTGTGTGTGTGTGTGTGTGTGTGCGCCCTCCTGTTTTCCTGTTGACTGCATATTGTTTGCAAGAAGATTAATAGTGTTTAAATTTGTAAGTATCTTCTCAGCGTAGTAAAAGTCCATCTATCATTCTCTGTGTTTGTATTTGTCTGTAATCGCAGGGCAACAGATAAAGAGGGAGACGCCATTCCAGCTGTGGGGAGACCGAAGAAGTCACATACACAAATACACCTACACCCACACACACACACACACACACACAAAGAGCCGGAGGCGCGTGAGCAGGTGAGCATTAAGTCAGGCAGCTAAACAGATCACGTCGCGGTATGATATCTGCAGACAGGCAGACAGAGGAGGCCGGTCTGTACCTGCAGGCAGAGAGCATCAACTCACAGCACCCTCGCCAGGAATTTCCTCCCCCTCCTGAGAGAGAGAGAGAGAGGGAGGGAGAGACAGTGAAGGAGAGACAGACATAAACTGGGGTTTCCATTGAAGTGTTTTTATGCAAACCAAACAGTAAAGTCTGATTAGAAATTGGCTGGCAAATTCTTTTTTTTTTTTTTTTTTTCCAGATACCTTTTAATGTCACAAAATAATTCAATAGCTAAGCATGTCATGAAAGCATTTCAAAACAGAGACATAAATAAATTGTTTAATTTTTGTGCTTTGGGACTACTCAAAACTGTTGTCTCTGTCGCATTAAAAATAGTGTTTTGGAATTTTTTTACCAAAATCAGCCTACAATAAAGGATCCTAACACCGTGACATTAATGTCTTCATATCGAGTTTCTTGTAGCAGGTTAAATCGTCAAAGGTTTAGAAGGTTTTTATATTGAATATATATATATATATATTAATATATTATAATATATTATATTGAATTTCAGCTCATTTTCATTGCGTCTCACAGCTACATTTGCAGTTCCACCTCTTGAAATCTCTGAGCATGCCGTATTCATATTCAATCCATTTTATGATTTCATCCACGTTTTTTCCAAGCAATATTTTCCTAGAATTATCTTCGTGCACCTAAAAGTGAGACAGTGAGATAGAGGAGTGGAAAAAGTAGCACAAAAACTGTTCCAATACCCCCCCCCCTCCTTTAGTTGGTCACATTTTTAGCCCAACATTCTCCCTTAACCTGATGAAAGGATATCCTTTGACATCAAAAAAGAACAGCACATTCACACGCTACTGTTATATCAAGTGCAGATGGTTCTTTTGTTATTTAGGAGTAATTCGATCACGTCCTGTATGATTTGTCTTTCTGCAATTACTAGTGTGTTTTGACAGGCTCTGCGGTACTAATTGTGAAACTTTGACAGTATCCATTACACAAACTTGTTCTGCTAGTTTGCTTTTGTTCGCGCTCCTCTGACATTTTTATTTTCTACTTTTTATAGCTTCCTTTCATTCACAATCTGCTTAGCATATGTGGCCTTTATCTGTGGCGTCCTGTATCACATTCATAGTGATTTCCCTTTGGGAGATGCACATTACAGTTGTGGTTTTCTGCCGAGCTGCTTCACTGAACCAACTGTGGGTTATGTTGTTGCTCAAGAGAGGCTCAACAGTAGTCACTTAATAAGAGAGGGCCATCAGTTCACGTCTCCGGCAATTTACTGCCCCTTTAAGTCACAAACTTGATTCTTGTCCTTGAATTGAAATTGAAGCTCTTTCACTCATTAGGCAGATCCTCCATTTTCTGTGATCTGTTATTCCTTAGCTGAGTTCTTTTTCTTTTTTTTTCTTGTGTTTTTCAAAGCTTTTTATATTTAGCCAGAAGAACGCCTCCTGAAATTTTTACAAGTCACAACTTTCCCCACACAAACTACCACATCCACTTATCTAAAAATGATTCAGTGGTTAAATGTCAGAGCTGTCCGTGCCATTAAGGCCAGCATGTTTGAAGGAAGGACACCCTTGCCTGCCCTCCTCCCCCCTCTGTCTCTTCTTATTCCTCTCGCTCTCTCCCTTCTCCTTCGTCTCTCCCCTTAGTTCGCTCCTCATCTACGCCCCCACCCACTCAACCCAGGCTGGTTTGAGGGCTGATGTGCAGACCTTGTCATTCAGATTAGGGCCACATTGTCAGCTTAGAGCCCTTCTCTCTCTAGTTGCGTGTCCCGGATCTTTCTTCCTACTGTCACCCTCGTCCTGCGGCCAGAGAAGACCTTATAAAGCAACATTCCTTCTCATCCACTTCTGTCAATTCCAACACTGTCACTCAAATCACCGTTCGGGAGAGTGGAGAGAGGCTGAGTTAGCGGTGTCCCTCGCAGCAAGGACTGTGCTTTTTGGTCTAAGCTTGGGTGACGTGTCAGCATCCAGCCAACAGTTTTTTGATTGAGGTATTTTGAGTTATTTTTGTAATATTTTTGCTCACAACTGACAAGCTCTCAGATGAATACACTGACTGCGTTGCAAGAGGAAATGACAAAGTAGAAGCAGCTCTGTGATCCAAAGGAGAGAAGAGAAGCAGCACACTCTTCAGTGTCGGGCATGGAGTAGAAATTCAAGTCTTTAGAAATCTACAAAATGCTCTTGCAACACTCATTGTGTTTTGCTTAATAGTAAAGGCACAGTCATATTTATCAACGGTTTTCTGTGTGAATTGAGTATTTGGCACAACACTAGATATCCATCACATCATCTTAGTCACTCCTTATTCTGCACTGCAAAAGAGTCCCAGCACCATATTTATCATCTAACCACATCTTGACTCACTGCAAGTTTTGTTGTCGTGTCGTATCTAATTGCTGCAGCAGCTCTGTGGCATTTGATTTTTGAGCTTCTCATAAATTCTGCACTTTTTTCTTATGACGAGGAAGAGTGATTCAGCAGCATGTATTCAAACCTTTCATGCAAGATGGTGGACAGTTTCTTTCCTGGTATTAGCACAAGCACAGCCACAGCGCCACATCATAGCAAAACAGCAGACTCTATTGATCTGGATGAGTCGACAGTTTCATACCCGGCGTCTTCCTCATCTTCCACCTTGCATGAAGCCCTTGAGGCATGTTGGTGCCTCTCTAGAGGCCGCGCCGCTGTGCTTCAATACAGCATATGATGACTAGCTGCAGCCTCCACCCAGGTGCTGTTTACTAAAACCCGCTATGAGTCAAGAGTTTCAAGATGACTTCCCCCTTCTAACTGCTAGTTGCAGTGAAATAAAATGTGCTCCCATGCACTCACACTGTCTTTGGTGTCATAATAACCATGTGTCATGGAAGTTAAGAGTGCATGCAGCACTTGATGCCATTGCCAGGAGTTAAGAGGAGGTGGAGCAAAGTCTGCTCTGCTTCTTTTAAAAAAAAAAAAAGGCTGCAGTACAAGAAATCACAGGGGCCAGAAATTGTATTAATAATAAATCTAATAATAAATTGTATTTTATATATATCTCAGCATGTTTGTTCCTTCGTATTAATCTCTTTTTCTGTCTTCTCTCCTCAGATACAGTATGTGAATAGATGATGAATATATTTGAAAACTCTTGGACCACTAATGTAAATAGAGAATAGATTCATTTTAAACATTTGTAGTTCTCTGATAAGCCTAGATGGATAGCGTTATCAAAGTACGGTAAAACACTCATGACTTTTTCAGTGCCCTTCCCACTCAGAGAATGAAAGAGGGATGTAGTGAAAGAGGGTGAGAGATAGAAGCTTCTCCACCCACAGAGAAGACTTGCTCTCTCTGCATCTCTAAGCAGACTGTCATCCCCGGTGACCATCAGGTCTGTGCTCGCCCCAGTGAACATTCAACGCTGTCGGTGAGTTTGGGCTAAATTGAAAAAACCATCGACCGTTGATTGTACCCTGTGGCCAGCCTCTGTCGCTCTCAAAACAAGGAAAGAAAAATAGGTAAAACTTGTGCAGAGACAATGACTTCTTCAACAATCACACGAAGACCACTGCATTCATCCTCCATGAAGAAACAAAAAAAAAACCTCTAGCTTCCAAACCACAGCAAAGGTCACAATCAACATTCATTGCTGTCGGTGGGTTTAACTGTGTGGAAGAGCTCACTGAACGATGAATGCAACTGTGTCCCAGATTTCATCCAAACGTCAAGAGGAATAGCGTCACAATATGCTGATGATGGCATTATTTATTTCTTTGCCTGTCTCACCCCTTCGCCTCCCACCAACAACAGGCACACATGGGCGGCGTGAATTGACAGGCAGTTCAGATTGCATCTAGATCACACTTTGAAGCGGAGGGGTCCGAGTCTGGCTACAGCTGCAGAGGAAGGAGAAAAAAAAAGATGCAAGAGATAGTTGGGGGAAGATGACCTTTAAAGAAAACTACTCTGAGTACATGGCTTGCATTGCATCTACAGTCTGATTCATGATAATTGTAAATATTACATGAAACATAAACAGCAGGGATATGAGCAGATGCATTCCAACATGGCAAGTGACCTTTTTGGATTAAAAAGAAAAAGAAAAAGATTTAGACATTAAAATGTTATCACCTTGTTCATGATAATAAATGAGATCAAATGCAAATCTGAATATTTTTGAATGTCATCACTTTTTAGATGTTGAAGTCAGTTTGGTAGAACCGATTCTTTCTAATAGCTAAACAAACAAAGCTGCTTTCAAGTCTCTCTGGCGAACCAATCAATAACCGGTAAGGTGTAAAAGTTTTCATTTTTCTGTGTATTTGTTATAATACTACATGCTTGATTTGTTGTATTTTACTGTTGTATTTTGAATAAATTGTCACCAGTTTAGACTTGAGTGGAGTGTTTTTCTTTGTTCTTTAGCTCTGTGGTTTGGTTAGATGTCAGAGTTGGATGAAACAGTCAAAACCCAGTACTTGAAACATTTAGAAAAGTAAGAAAAAAAATAAAACCATGTGCTGTAGATTGATGCAGTTCATGAAAGCAGCACACTATTGATCAAATGCCTATTTAAATCTAGTCATCATTGCCTTGGACTTTTTGTCTGAAGTGAATGTCAATGGCTCTGACTAAAATCACATTATACTGCAAGAAACAATACTGAACAATTAATTAACAAAATAAACGTGCTATTTTACATTTTCTTTACATTCACAGTATTTCTTCATATACATTATTACTTGAAATACTGTAGTGCAAGTGGTCCTGTACATTTTTATTCGTAAGGATTATGCAGACGTTTCAGAAATGTCCAGCAGATTAACCAAATTGCATATATACAATGTATATAGAACATAACATCACAGTTGTGACAAATGCAAACACAATCCCCAAAAAGCTGTCTTATCAGTCAGCACAGTTAAAAACATCTTGACTCCACGTGTGACAATGAAACTGCAAACAAATCATGCTGTTTTTGTCACAGTTAGTCCGCCCGAATTCAGTCAAGCATTAATGCACCGACATTTATTTATTTACTAATATTGTTTTAATTATTTTAAATGATTTATTTCTACTAAAATCTAAGATGAGGGATAAAATGTAAATAAAAAGAATATGAAAAAGTTTTAGTTGAAGCCAGCTGGTTATCCAGATTGCCTAATTGAGAACATGTTTTGCAAAACACAATCTGAGACACTGTAAGATTCTGGTACATGAAACTTGAGTCATTTGTATTTTCAAGAGAAAAACATTTTAAACTACGTCTAGACTGTGACCCTGCCTTGTATGAGTGGGAGTGTGCTTCAGCTCAGCTCATTTGTCCTTTTCCACCACGGCTGGCTGATAACAGAAACACAGCAAAGTTTGTGCCTTCATGTTTACCTGCTGGTGTAGTCTAGTTCCGTCTAAAAATGATAAAAGTGTGCTGATAAAACACCCATGCATAATTAGATACCGCCAGTTTTTCAGTCTGCTAAGGGCCAATATGCTTGTTTCTGAAGGCTTCTGTCCCGTCTAGTTGTGAAAGTACCTGCACAGAATTTCAATGAACAACTAAATAGTGCTGATTCTGTATCATAACCACTGCTTGACCAGCAGAAATGAAGAACAGTGCTGGTGCAAGTGGAAAACCCCTCTTAGTTTCATTTACACATCACATGGTGTGTAACTGTAATTTTAACCTCTCAAAATAGCCATGCATCATAGTACTGGAGATGCACAGCGTTTTTTTTTCTCTTCCAAATGTAATGCTATTCATGCCATTATTACACACTATTTATTTTGCACATTTAAAACCATTATCTCAAGAGTCCAAATTGTGAAATGTGTGCACGGGAAAGCAAATATTCAGATGAGATATGCAGCCCTGCTCAGGCAGGTAATGTAATGTCTCACTGAGCCATGAGGCTGACATAAGACATGAGTACATTCAAGAGGACATCCATGCTATTCATTGTATAAACCACATTGATGCTTGTAAGACAAAAAAAATAAAAAATCAGCTAACCACAAGCAAGAGGCTGTAGATCTATGAAAGTGAATGAGTCACGATAACAGTAATTGAAAACCATTGTTTCTAAATCAGACGTCATCATTCAAGCAACAAAGAAAAAAATCATCTTATTGTTGCAAAGCAAACGGCTTTGTGGTGCACGAAAGACAAAGTGGTAAACATTTGACCGCACTGTGTCTTAAGAGATTTACAGATATTAAAATAAACTTAAGGTTGTGAACACATTGAAATGGAGTGTTTGAATATCTCTCTAAATAGGTGACATTAGACTTAAGCATCACATACATCTCTCAAAGAAATATTAAACACAACGCAGTATATTAAACAGTAATGTTGATGAATCATACGGAATGAAGACCGGGGCTGAAGAACATTAATGACTTCCTTCGTCCACTAGAGGGACACCAAAGAACAGGACATGAAAAGGTCAGGTTTGTCATTTTTTGTATTTTACTACATTTAAATAAATGCATATTGCAAAAGGGACAAAAAAAAAAACATAGCAGAAACAGTAGAAGTTAATGATAACAGTGAAAAGATAGCATTTCAGTGCATCTATGCACAAATTATTACATGTATGGTTACACATGACTACTTTTGACAATAAAGAAAGCATATCAAACATAGATCACAATAACGGGGCTTTATTTAAAGAACTATGAAACCCTGAAAACTGAAAATGTGTTTGCACGTGTAATCATTTTACAACTAATGGTTTTATGGTTTAACTATTGTAGGAAATTTTCATGAAATTAATTTCATGATTAAAAGTAACTGTGTTACATTAGGTGTTTTATTCCCGTATATGATCTTCTGCTTTGATTTTTTTTTTCAACCAGAGGATTGGGATGTAAAAAAAATATTATAAATTATCTTTTCATTTGTTAATTAGAAAATATTTGCACCTTCAAGATAATTGATCAAGTTAACCTGAGGAGAATGAGAACCACGAGATGAGATTGTTACACAAGTTTTCAAGAAAACAGTGACTTCAGTTTGGTATTTCTTTGACTGATAAAGATCCCTTTTTTTCCACTGATTTTACTAGCTGACAACATTATGTAGATTATGACACCAAATGATAGCTGTAACACAATGATGTGAAACACAAACTAGTTCTGCTACTAACTTGTTCCGTCTACCGATCAACAGTGTAAGTGCTTATGTACTACAGACAAAACAAACCATACTGTTATCGACATATCAACTTCTAAAAAACATGTATATTTGCAAAAACCTATCACTATTGGCAGCCATTATATAGTGCTAATGCATTTTTAAACAATAAAACAGCACAAATCCAGCCATGTAAACAACTGATATCACATTTTACACGGGACGTTTCTAAAACTACACACAAAACTGTTGATTTATCGAGACCACTTATCACGCTGTGTACCAGTCACCAACCTCATCATCATTTTTTTTTTTTTTAAACACCACAAAAATAATCAGTCAATATCAGGCCTGTTTTGTTAATAATCTCCCAGCTCCTTCCTAAAAATATTTTTAATGCATAATACATAAGCCTGTCTATGTGCAATGTGACACCAGCTAACTTGATTATGCCGAAATGCATTTTATATTGGTTGTGGATTCACTTGATTAAATAATTAGTACTACAGCAGTCGGAGGCAAAGTGTCCTACTGGGAAGAACGTTTTTGGAAAATAACTTTGTCGTGCTAGTTTCTCAAGACTTCTGAAAAACCTGATTTCCACATCATCTTCATGTTTCACCCACTTTGTCCCCCTCAGTCTATAGGCTACAGACCTATCATCACTACACCCTTAGGTTTCTTTTGTGGAAACGTTATTTTTGTCACATGTGGGCCGATAAAGATACAAGTAATGCAAAGTGGAAATGTATATAAAGCATTCACACGAACCAGGATTAACTGTCTACTGCTGGGGGACGGACAGATTAGAGTTCATGTATAGCAGGTAGACAATTAAATGATGGGTAACAGCTCAAGGAATCATGGTTTTGTAAACCTCACCCAACTCCTGAGCAAAAAAAAAAAAGTTTATAGAACGAATGCTTTGTACCCTGGACTAGTGGTATATTTCCCCCTGTGCATTGTCATTTTGCTGCTGTTCATACCTCCTCCGGTGGAGTCACTACTGTCTGATGTCTGCTGGTCTGAGCTGTCTCTCACCCTCGGCCAGGAAAATCTGCATAGCCCGGTAGAGCAGGTGGACGCCCAGCTCCCGCTTCCTCTTCACCTGCCAGTTGGACACCACCCCATAAAAGTCCCCTCGCTTCTGATTGGTGAGCATCTTCAACCCTGGGATAATTGGAGAATTACGGAGGTTACTGACATGCTGGACTTGTATGAGATTAATGATTGCGGTTTCATTTGTCTTTATGTAGGGATGTAGGAAAACAAACAGCCATGCATCATACTTTCTAATATCAAAAGTCTGCAGTCTATCAAAATTTAAATTCAATAATAATGGGCGAGAGCAGTCATGACATTACAGGTGCTTGAGCTTCACATTTGATTTCTTGACAATGGTCACACTTGCAAGTTTCAAAAACACAAACATGGATTTAACCAGTGAAATATTGATGTGTCCTCTAGAAGTCCCTCATGTTGCTCTTCACAACCACATCCCTCTCCTGAATCGTACTCATTTAGCTGTGTCAATGCAGTAAGTAAGTCTAGACCAATGCCCTGATACAAAACAGACGGGGAATAAGTATTTCAACAGGAGTTTTCCAGCAGATTACATCAATGTTTGTCATTTAACAGAGGTAAGTGGCTTTTAGTTTCACCGTACTCACCAATGGCCTCCACCATGCAGGCCTCTCTCGTGTAAGCCTCCACTGGAATGACATTCTGGAAACAATGTAGGGAGATGACGCCCTGCTCGGCGTTCCACACCTGAAGGATGTGCTGCACTTTGGCGCACAATTTCTGTCATACAGAGAAGAAAAAGCACAAGGTTTTGTATACATATTTTACATTATATTTTACATTTCTTAATAAGATTGATCGGTGTGCACTGCCTTACCTTGGACGTCTTGTCTCCTTTGTAGTAGTCTAAAGCCTCATACAGGTGACTGTAGGGGCGGGAGCGTTTTCCTTTGCCCACATAAAATATAGCATGGACAAATGTCTGGAAACACTCCTGTGGAGTCATGGTGTGACTACGAAATGGGAGGTTTTTCGTCACTCTGGCAGAGAAGAGAAACAAAGATCCATTTCATCAAACTTGGAAGGTGAAAGGTGTTTAAGCGATGACCGATGTTCAGTTCCTAGTGTCAAGTCTTAACTACCCACACTATTGTCATACAGATCACGTTTGAGACACAGTTATTACTGTTGATTTTACAAACTGTTTGTCCTTGTGTCCATTAATCTATAAAATCAGCTGTTTTGTTAGTTTTAGCTCTGCTTGCCTTATAAGAACTGAGCCTGATAGATAAAAAGACACCTATGTGGAGATTAGTTTATATTGCTCTTTTGAAAAAGACACTTGCAAATTTCACTTGCATTTTAAACTTTTTTGATCACCCCAGTGACATTTATGATAACTGACACCTGACAAAAATTGCTACTTTCTGATTATAGGGCAAAATATCAATGTATGAATTCCCAAAACAAATCCCAAAATGATTCTTGCTCGAGATCTAAACTCGAGACATCTCATAATGGCCGTTTTTCATTCACAGCACGGCCTTGTGCCCTAATTACAAGCATCGGAATTGTAGAATCAAAATCAAGCAAATCATCAAGCAAAATAAAAGTGAAAAATTGCTGTGAGGTTCACACCATCTTTCCTTGGAGGAGTTAAAACATTGCTAAGAATAAAGCACTGATAAACACAAATCAACATGAGACACGGCAGACCTTGGGTCGAGCAGCAGGTAGTTGAAGCTGGACTTGATGATGCCCTCCCTCCACTTTCTGTTTTGATCCGGTTGGTCAAACTGCTGGCACAAAGCCTGCTCGTCGGCGTGGCAGTGAGGCAGCTCGAATGTCCGCAGGGCCCGACACAATTCTGGACTATAACCTAACTCTCCAGAAATAAGACAACACAAGAAAATGACTTGCTGTGTCAGTGACAGCGATGATAAGTTGAGTGTATTAATATGCATCGTTCGTTCAGTGGTTCTAACCTAATCCACCCACAAAGCGGTGCCTTCTTAAATCGCCAGTAGTGCTGAGCTTCAGCACAAATAATGAGTTTATTTTTCCATTTTCATGCTTCTGTATAAGTCATTTTACAGTCAACTAAAGGCCACAAACATTTCACTACTTCACAGTAAAAAAAAAAACACTTATATAGTAACATAATTATGAATTTAGCATTAAAAAGCATATGTGCCATTTATAGCCTCATACATTCCCCATCTCATCTTAGAACTGCTCACAACCCAAACCGCAAGTTCAGAAATACAATCATTACCTAATCATAGCTAAATAGCTAAATTAGCTAAATAGTAATCGAAAGTGTGAGCAAGAGTGTTACCCGTTTGTGGCTGGTCTGGCTGCTTCTGGTGACGTGGTGATTGGGAGTTTGACTCCAGCAACAGACGGCACAGCTTTCGCATGTAGGTGGGCCTGGTCCGACTGCAGATAGGGCCTGGGCTCTGCCCAAGCTCTACGAGCCTCAGTCTCAGCTGCTTGTCAGTCATCCCTTTGGTCTCTGGCAACAAATCCTCATCATTTCCCTCCTTCTGTACCACCATCTGGGGCTTCTGGTTCTCCTTCTCTCTGTTCTTCATCATGTCAGTCTGCATGGAGCGCCAGTCATACAGGACGGTCTCCTCACTGCTGCTAGCGCTCATGCTGGAGCTGAGCGAGGTGTTTGCTGTCGGCGGGACATGAGTCTCGATCAGCTTGTGGCCATTTTCTGTATCAGTGTAGAGGTACTCCACTGGCTCTTCCAGATCCTGAATGAGTGGTCGCCCTCCAGGCGTGTAAGACAGGTCAGCCAGATGCTGTGGCCTGCGGCAGCTGGACAGACGGCTCATGCTGTATCTGGGGGTGCATCCAGTGCCTGGAGTGCAAGAAAGGTCTTGGTCCTCCCTGGACCTCCTTGGGGAAAAGTAGCTGGAGCTGGATGAAGATGACACAGAGTCCGGCTGAGAGCTGCAGTCCTCAGTGATCCAGACATCTTCATTTTTTAAGCTGCCTATTTTGTCCTTACCGGGGCCATCATTTGCTATTCTCTTTGTTGCCTCGTCTGTACTTGTCAGATCATCAGTCAGAAAATCTGCGTCTTCAGCAACACCGTGGCCTTGCATGGCCAGTATAATCTCGGCAAGGTTTCTTTCATAATCGTCCAATGAAGAGTCCTGATTTTTCTCCAGTACTACTGTGTCAGATAAAGTCTGCGATTCATCAGCAGAGTCAGTTACGCTCTTGGAGAGAATAAGAGTGTCAGCTTGACTATTGCTGACACTTGAACCTGCTCTGAGGGTGCTGGACTGCGTGTCCTGGCAATCAGCAGACAAGGAGCCTCCTCCTGTGCTACTCCCTGAATAGGATGGTGTAAAACAAGGTGCATGTGGTGAACTGTAAAAGTCCTCGCTGCTCTGAGACCTGGGTGTCTGGCGGCGTGATCGAACTGGTGTCGGGAGTGTCTCCTCGAACAAAGAGGACGTGAGGAGGACGTCTGGGGTTCTGCTCGTTCTCAGTGAGCAGCGACTCAACCTCGAGCGAGTCCTGCCTGTTACAAAGGGACTTGGTGTGAATGGAAGGCCAAAATGTTCCTGTGTCGCTTCCGCTGCTTTATTCACGCCACCATTATTTGAAGTCTCCACTACGGGATCACAACAAACTTCAAATATGTCATTGCTTGGATATTTTACTTCAAACAGAGCCTGCTTATCAAGCATATTTGGCGAATGCTCTATAGTTTCAGGCTTTGAATCTAGCTGGGATTCTGTTTGAACAAGAGTCCCATCTTGCCTTGTAAGCTCAGAATCAGAGTCAGTAGAAATCGGAATCTTTTTGTTAGTTTCAGCCCCAGCAGAAACCTCCTCTACTTTGGGGAGTAAGAGACGGCTTGGGTGCACAGAAGCATCCAGAGCACTGGTGTAATGGTCGCTCTCGCAGCTACTATAATGACTACTGCCAGTCTCACTGCCGCTGCTGGCGACACAGAGACGGGCTGGTTGTTCAGGTATATTCATCTGGGCCTCTTTAACATCTTTAGCTTCCTGTTCATCATCACTTTCTTCCAAAGCACAGTAACTCATGACTGTTTTCTCCATGTCATCTTCTGTGCTCTCGCTGCTCTCCCGGCAAAAAACGTAAACATGATCCGGTGACGTGACGTCAATGCCCTGCTTGTGTAAAACAGTGGCCATCCGTTCTGAATCCAGGAAGTCAGAGTACTCAGACAGGTCAAAAGGTAAGGTGCTCTGGCTGCCAACAGGCTGCTGTTTGGAAGGTTCTGGACTGAAAACAGGGAAATATTCATCCACATCTTTGAAGCTCACGCTCTTGCGGCTCGCTCGCCTGGAGGGAAACGCTGGGAGAGTGTCTCTTCTGGAGGGGCAGATTCTGTTATCAGTTGTAGCAGGATGTTTATTTGTTTCTGATCTGAACACGTCATCATTAGCAAATAAATCATCCTCTTTAAGAGTCGGCATTGCGGCTGCAAGTCCCACTGCAGACATGCGAGTGCTTGATAGTATGGAGGGACCTTCAGGTGCCCAATGTGAGGACGAAGGATTCAAGCCCTGGCTGCGATGCCTCTGAGTGTCCATGTCAGAGAGTCTGTTATATGGTATTCCTCTGCAGCTTGGCCTTCCATTTATGTCAGATATGTTGAAAAATGATGAGCGCCTCGTGCTGCTCAGCGGGGCCTCGCCAAAGTCACTTATCATAGACGAGCAGGAACTGAAGCTGTAGTCTGATTCAGGATAGCCGGACGTGTCTGTTTGGTCTGAATACACAGCTGTGGAGAAAAAAAAAAAAGAGAAACACAGTTAATACACTTCCTGCACTGGCGAAAAATCACCACTAGCCAGACCAATTCATGAAAACAACATGGCTGCAACTTGTCTGATTTCATTTTAATACACTAATAAAAAAACTACATTATGGCAATATACCTTGAGTTAGTTTTTTCTTTGGCTGGGAAAATAATGAATGCAAATGCTGTCAAATTTTGAAGTATAAAGTATTTTTGCCTTTGTTCTAAAAAAAAAATTTAAGACATCAAATTCAAGATCAATACTGGTAGAGTCTCCATGTTGAAATGCTATAAACTATTCAGATAGATTAGTCAGATACGTGTTTTTGAAATTTCAAGGAATTTATGGAAGTTAAGACTTTAGATTGGTTTATGATTAGTACAACAACTGTGGTATTACTATGATATGACAATCTCCTTGCAGCCAAGCACAATGTGAAATACTTAACTTAACTTACTACATTTTACTGTGCCGGAGATACAGTACTACTGCATAAGTATCGTTATCTCCACGTTTTTCTGTTATGAGACAACACAAACTGGACAAAGTACCTTAGCACTGACGTGGTATTTTTCAGGAATAAGTTATCTCTAACATGATAATGCCTTCAAAGAAACTTTCTTACAGTACTGGAATTGAGGTAAGTCGTCCTCCTCTGTGTCCACTGAGCTGGCCTGGTACTCCCGAAGGAGCTGGGAACATTTGCGATTCTCCTGTTGCTCTGCAAGCTGCCCTGGTGTATTTCCTTCCTACATAAATGAAGGAAAGAACAAGCACAAACACTTAAAGCCAAACATCGGTGGATATTTTGACACAGCTTGGGTATTTTCTGTGTATTAATTCAGCTGCAATACAGACCCATAACAAGATTTCAATCACTTATAACAATAGATTCATCTAAATGTTTATGTGAATGCATCTGTGTGCATTTAACTATGAATTGACTACCAATGTCCGGCTCAGCTGTCTGAAACTTGGTCGATGTAGTTACCGTATGAAAAATGATTAATAACATTCAACAGTTCTTACATTATCTTTACTGTTTGGGTTCCCTCCATTCATCAAAAGCAGCTTCAGATTTTGATAGCAACCCCACAGTGCAGCAACGTGAACAGGAGTCAGACCGTCTGATGATCTGGGAAAAATACAAGAGAACAAAACTTAACATCACACATAAAAAAAAAAAAACATGACATTACCGCCATGCTCAAAGACAGTCAGCAGTATCTTGTGTCTTTATTTAACATATATTCAAGGGGGACGGGATAATCTGGAAACCATGATGGAAGAAGTCACTGCAGGCTTACTGGTGCTGCATCAGCATCACTGACAATGCTGAGGAAGGTGATCTAACTGTACCTGATATTGGGGTTTGCTCCGTGTTGCAGCAGTATTTTCAAGCAGCGTGTGTTCTTCTCAGTCTCTTTGCCAACAGCCAAGTGTATTGCAGCCACTCCTTTACCACCCACCAGGTCGGGGCACGCACCTTCTGAAAGTAGCAGCTGCACAGATCTATCAAGGAAGAGAGATCTGTCACCATCTGATCATACTGTGTATTGTTTTGGGGCATACAGCTTTAGTGTTTAGGAAACAAAAGTAACTTGTGATGTTGTGTAAAACATTGTAGTCAATAAATAGCGGATTAAAAAAAAGTATAACTGTTTATACAAAAGCCCTGTGGGTAAAGCACCGAGCAGTGTTAATAGAAAGTGAGCGCTGACGCATCTCATCAACAGAAGGCATGTGTGGACAAAACAAAGAGAAAAGGGGGCTGAGCTTCACCTCGGATCTCCATCGTTCACAGCTTTACAAAGTTGGTTTTCGAGCCTCCTCGTCTTTCGATCCATGACCGACGTTATATTTTGAAACTTCCCTCCTACGGTCGTGTATCAGCATCTTCTGAATTAGCCCATAGCCCGTCCGGCGTGCAGGAAGTTATGGATAACTTCTAATCGAGGCTAGCAGGCTAAGCTAACAGCGACCGAAAGCGTGCAGAAACCTATTCAGTGCCTGCACACATTTAACTACGTTTTTATACACAGTTACCAACAGCCAGTGTGGGTTATTCGTAGTTTTGTCCCGTGAATACTTGACAGCACGTGTTGTTTTAAAGCTGTAGTCCAGTTTTCACGCAATGTTTTGGGGAGCTGCACGACTATTTTGATTAAATTTCCCTCCAATCACACAGACCCGCCTCCCTGCTGGCAGCAGGCGGAAGTCCCGCCCACACGCGTCTCTGATTGGACAAAGCGCTCATCTCCATCCAATCAGGTGAAACGTTAGGTGAGAGTGACACGAACGTTTCAGCCGATACTTGGGATCAATTTTCTGTATCACTCCCGTCACCTTTGTTTACCTCATGTTTCAATACAAGTATCACAGCCCATACAATGAAGCGAAGCTCAACTGAAATATAGATTCTGCAAAGAGTCATTTTATTCTGGATTTTTGTTGAAATGCTTTTAGACAAGTAAAATTATCCCATAAAAATGTTTTTGTCAATGTATTTTGTATAAATAATGTTTCAGCAAGAAAATGACAATCCATTAAAACACTACAAGTAAAACAGACCAGCCTGAATAGAGATACAAAAGCGGCAACATGCTCTTTCAAATAGCTTGACTGGGGTAAGAAGCACCTAGATGTAGGACGATTCGCTCACTAAGCTTTTGTAAGAACAAATGAAAATGAAGTGGTAATGTGAGTGAGTTAAAAGGCCACGAGGGGCTAGAAATAGATGAAGGAAATGATTTGTTCACTTTTGAACAACTGACTAACGCATTAACTTGCACCTTTACCTCAAACACGGTCTTCTTATACATAGCAGAGCGTATGTCATCTTAAAAACATGCTTTGTTCAAAATATATCAAAGGAAATTACAACTACATTTTTATATAAATATACTCAATGGAGTGGTGAAAATAATGGATCTAATGATAACAACACATCTTTCAACGATAACAACCTACTGCTCACAACAAAGTTATCTGAACAAGATGAAATCACTTAAAATGGCAGTTATCTCAAAATTGTGCAACAATACAGCTCTTAAATTCCACACTGAAAGAACAGTGTAAAGTTTCCTTTTCAGCCAAAATGTCAGATATTCCAAGGTCAGGGCGACTTCTCCCAAGCTGCCATCTCAGACTGAGAGGAGGGAGAGGAGAAGGAGGCCCATCAGAAGGAGCAGCAGGCTGGGGTGGATGGAACCAGCGTGGTCTGGCGAGGGCAGTTTGCAATCCTCGTAGGGTTCTAGACATGCTGCATACGCCAAGACGTGGGCAATGTAGCTCTGCTCCTGGACCCCGTGGAAAAGGTGTGACATGGGACCTTTGGCAAAGATGGCTACATCCTCTATGCTGTGGGTCTCTGAGTCGAGAGGCACAGTAGCCTGCTGACGGTAGTTATTATCCGCTGAAGAGGAATGGAACAAAGCATCATATTAGCTATATCTGGGTTTTCTGGCACACAGGCAAGAGGGGTTTTTAAAACAAGACACTCTCACTTCTTAATGATTATAGAATAATAGTGTTCTTTCATATAGTATTATGTACTATATACTGTGATATCTTCTCTTTTTATTTGTGGTTGGAAACAAACATTTACGACATCTGCTGTGATGTCGTCCTCCTCTTCCCCCACCCGAAACCTCAAAATGTTCTTGCAAATAACTATTAAACAGCTTTAGTCCAAAATATCTCATTCTCATTGCAGACAAACAATATTTGGTACATTTTCTATAGAGGATACAATTAATAAGGGTGTTAAATTATCGAGGAAATGTTTGGAGTTAATTGCTATTGTTAAAAAAAAAACAAAAACGAAGCCAACGCTTGTTTGGAGCTACAATAAATGCAATTCTAATTCTGAATGAGCTGGTGGAGGCTCATCATCTCGCAGTTTCTATGACATTCATGGGACACACTCTCTGATGCTCTCCACTAGATATCCTGTTACACCACAAGGTGGAGCTACTACATTACTTGGTCTTCTCTACAAAGCTTATGAATGTACACTTACATGAAATTGTCTCATTCACATCTGGGCGAACTCCTTTGACAATCTGGTAGCCTGGTCCATTTCCATACACAGCAGTGGTGAAGCGCTTGTTGTCGTCAGCTATTGAGCGAGACAACCCTGTATATCACAGGATGAATAAATTAATATCTACAGGTTTGTTCAAACCTGGAACATCAGATGATATTGACTTCTATCATAAAACTCCCTCAGATCAGTGCTTATCTAAGAGATTTTACCTAACACAGAGTTTCCTCTGACAGAATATCCTCCAAAGGCAAAGACGTGGGAGTGGTCAGCAGTGACCACAGACAGGGTGTCCAGCTCACTGGTGAGTTCAGCTGCTCGCCCGATTGCCCGGTCAAACTCAATAGTCTCATAGAGAGATTTCTTGGCCCTCCCTCCATGGTGACCATGGTCAATTCTCCCACTTAAAGTCCAAGAAAAAACATTTGATAAATGAACATCTGTAACATATTCTTCATCTTAGTAAGTGAGTTTATAACTATAACATAACCTGTAAAGTTTATTCAAATCTCAACTACAACCAAAGATATATCCGAATGACTATATACACTCTTTGAAAGGTGAAACCTCAAAATAATCACTGGTGCTGAAATTACCTGGTGTTAAATTAAATACTTAAGTTACATTTCTAACTTTCAGTGTTTTGATGTTAGAGGATTTGAATTTTTAAGAATTTATCTTCTGGTTTGAAAGGGACAGTTGTACTGGTAGTTGATTACGTGGTTGTTTGCTGTCTGGGAAACACACACCTACAGAAAACAATAACACTTATCTTCCACAAAGAGGAAAAATCCCTTTGGGTTCTTGCTGAGAATCTTAATTGCTTTTTCCATCATCTCCGTAAGGGAGGGGTCCATGGTTGAATCACGTTCCAACTCGTAGCGGCAGTCTTTGGGCTCAAAGAGACCTAAATGCACAGAGACGCAGCATGCATCAGTTTGAAGAACTAAACACATGCCCGTTTTTTAAGATGTTCCATTTGAATAGAGCTGGCGGTGTTTGTGCCATGTTGTGATTAAATGTGCACAATTCAAGTTTTCCTGCAAAATCCTTGCAAATCACATCTGTTATCTCTTCTGAATTGCAAATTGCAACAGTAAAAGAAAAGATTATCTAATGCTTTTTTAATTGAGACCCTGTTTGATTCACCCTATTTACCCAAGGACACTTCAGGCATCAAATATTTATTGGTTTTATTTATCTAGAATAATTAATTGATTATCAGAATCTCCACCGATTAATGGTCAATTGACAAATAACTTTAGCAGAGTTAAGACGCAACAGCTGAGTGATTTCATGCAGTCAGCATCCAAGTTAATGATAATTCACGCAGGAAATATGTGTTTTATACAAAGTCCACAGCCACAGTGACAAACTGTTGTTTTCTGACTTTGCTGACTTTGTATGTGAGTTCCTGTTGTCCTTCTACCACATGTACAGTGACTGAGGAGAACAGTTGTTCTTACCCATTAGGAAGTCTGTAGTCGCAGGATTGACAGCATCAAAATCAGCTTTGTTCCATACATATTTAGCATTCTGTAAGCAGTGGATAAAAACAAAAGCAAGTCAATTGGAAGTTTTTGGTACAGTGGAGGGAGGGATTGTACATTTATTTTCAGAATGTCATGAGTTGCAGCCAGGAGGAAAATGATATTCATTCACACTCAAACTCGTAAACTTGTAATATCCACCACTTACCTTTTTGTTCTTTGTCCACTCCAAAACAAGATTTCTTCCATCAAATCGTTCTCCTCTATGAGTTGGATACTCTGGATCTTGCGTAGTGTTGGGAAACATGTACCGACGACCTCCACCAAGAATAACCTGAATCGAGAGGTGTTCATTCGTTTTTTGTGAGTTAGTCATTAGATTCCATGTTGTCTGGTAATGTACTCCATTGACTGGGTGGTCTATTGTTATGCTACTAAGATACCATTGCATTAGGGCTTACATTTATCTCTGTGTTGTAAACCAGCTGGTGAGCAATGTCACGGCAGCCATTTTGGACGGCGTCAGAGGAGAGATCAGAGTCAGCGTACCAGCCTCTGTTGGCAGAGTGAGCGTAGGATGCACTAGGAGAGGCATGCTGCACTCTGGTTGTAGTGACAATTCCCACTGATTTTCCTAAAACACGGAGTAGCTTTTGGTCATAATGTTGTTTTTTTATGCTGTACAGTGACATGGATAAAGAAAAGTTATACACCGCCAAAACCAAGAGTGCAATTTCTTTTGAACCATATTGAAGAATAAGATTACTGAGTGATACTGGTTTGAGTCTGACTCATTTAAACAGCGCCACAGCAGATAGAAATCTAATGTTTAATGTCTAATCTGAAAGCGCTATAATGTAAAGGTGCGTGGACCTGAACCTACCTGCTTTCTTGGCACGGTGCAGAACTGATGTGACTTCGTTGCCACTGGTAGCACTACAGTTGTACCTTGGGGTGGAGGCAGTGACACCTATGGTGCCGTAGTTAGCCTTCACACCACACAAGTAAGCTGTGGCTGTGCCAGCGCTATCTGGCATCTGCTGGTCCACATTGTATGTCTGCAGAAGCCAAATATAATCACAAATAATGAAATAATAATGCAGTTTGGATTAACGTTTTCACTTTTGGAATCACATATTTGTGCCAACGATTGAACTCTAACCTGAATTCCCATAATCTAACCTGAAGCTATATTATTTTGCTGGACTAAACTTGATAAACAAATGAAATGGCCTGTCCATTTTGGGCTACCATGATATATAATGGAGATGGAATATAATGTTCACATTGCATTTTAGAATTCACTAGCATCTGAAATGTGATGAGATCGGTATAAGATGTGCTACATGCCAAGTCAGACCAAAGAAGGGGTCATATTATAAACATGGGAGCTTCATACCTATGACACTATGCGTGTCCTTCTTTACCATAATGATTGGTCAGTGTACATTGTCCAACACTGAATCGGTCCATGAGATCATTTTCAGAGGCACCATAGATGCATGTGTGGTGTGTTCATTCAGACAGTTTCAATACACATTCCTATGCAGCAGTCTGAATGGACTGACCTTAGACAGCGCCAGGTAAGGAAAGGTATCCATAACCAGACTGGTCTCCTCCCCAGATTTTCCTGCCAACTGGCCTTTGAGTATCCGTGCAGCAGTCACTGTTGGTACCCCCATACCTGGAAGCAGGTGGAAACACACCTGAGTGCTAGATAACATCATCCAGGCAGGCACAAGGCTGCCATTGTGCTCCATGAACCTTATAAGTCTCAGATGATATGAGTCTCAGATGATATGAGTTTAAAGGGTGGTGAAAGACATCAGAGTTATTTACAATCTCAAATAGGGAAAAATATGCAAAGCAAATACAGCAGTATTTCACTTTTTCACGCTCTTACAAACTTAAGCATTTTTATATGTCATGTAAAATCCAATGTATCTTGTTCAACACTCCACATGAGAGCTCATCCTATATTTGGGAATTCTTTGAAAATCCCCAAATTTATAGTCGAGTCAATTGTATCTCAGTATGAATCTGAAAACTGCTTGGGTATTAAATCAATGTCCGTTGAATAAGTCATTCCTCCTCTGCCTGTTATTGCTACTTTGTCATTAACAGGAAGAGCTTCCTTTTCAAAAACATGTCACGTGATTAAACGTTACTGATCAATCCCAAGCACTGATAAAATCTTACATGTTCTGCTATCAGCATGTATGTGGGCAGGGGTGGAGATAACTCATCCATAAATCCATAATTAGCCAAGTGGAGTTGCCAGATGCTGATCTTGGGTCATGGAGTAAGCAAAGTGAACAGCAGTGATTGTTTGGTCTGTGTGTGAGATCCCTGGTCATGGCTATATGGAATATTAGAAAATATCAGCCCATCTTGTTGCATTTTTTTCCCTTTTGTCTTTCATATAGTGGAAAAAGTTCAGATTGTATCATTTTTTGTAGCTATTCAGTTTTATTTTAACACAGCTATCAGTAAAACAGAGCGTTTAATCAGAATTAACTTTTACAATGGTGATCTGGTAACCAGTCGTCCTGTCAGTTTAAAGAATTTAGTATCAAGGGGAGCTGAAACTTGTTTACTGATCAGCTTTTAAAACTTAAGCTATGCTACATGGAATTATTTGAGTTCTTTGCGGTGGTTTACCTTCTATGGTGTTCAGATCAGTTAAGGACACATGGGGAAATAGCTACACATGCAGTGTAGACTGTGGTTTAGCCTTGGTTCACTTTGTTATGCTTGGCCTTCCAACCAGTAAAAACTGCTGGTGATCAAATGTCAACATCCATCTCCTTCTACCCATAAACCAATGCTTTTTAGGGTCACATGGTGCGTCTGGTTTGCATCGCATTCTCTCTCTTTCTCTCTCTCTCTGTGAACTATACCACAATGGTGATGAGACTCGCACTTTCAAGCTCCAGTGGCTTCTTCTCACCTGAACAAGCGAACTGAACTGAAAGGGCAGAAATGCTCCACAATTCAAAGAAACTGCTTAAACTGTGAGAAAGCTCCACAGCTTTTCTCAGACTCACCGTCCCCCAGGAAGAGGATGAGGTTCTTGGCTTGGTGGATATTAGGCTGAATATTCAGGGCAGCATGAAGAGCCTCCTTCCCTAGGTTGTTCCAATAGCTGGCATGGAACTCTTCCTCTGTAAGCAAGAAAAAGGCAATGCAACCACAACCAGCAGCAGCTTATTTGATGTACTTTTGTTACATTTTAAATCTACATATGCCATCCTGCTTTTATTATACATGTGTGATTTGCAACAAACACCAATCCTTGCATCACTGCCAATTACAATAAGAAATAAAATGAGCAAAGTCTTAAAGGCCAGGGAATTTTCCCATGATGAAAATCCAACTTGATGTAGATCAAGTATCTATAGCAACAGTAAAGTCGCATATTACATCAAAAGAATGAAAAATTATGAATTCTTCTTCTTCTTGTCACATTTTGCTTTTTTCTCTGTTAAATTGGAAAGTTTATATAAATGTGCACTGTATGCGTGGCATGTCTTGGTGTTGTCATTGAAAACCAGGTGTATAAGTCTAAGTGACATTGGGAAAGTAAGCTTTCTGAGTTTCTGGAGGTACCTAATGACTGTCCAACAGAAGTGATATGCAATAGATCCTTACCTGAAACAGGTGGAGCAGACAATGTCCACTGCACCGAAATGAAAATCAATAATCCAGTAAAAACGAGTTTGTGTCCGCTGGCCATGGCTGTGACTACACTGTGTTTTATAAAAAAGCTGAGCATTTGTGCAGACCCTGAGGTCCCTTTTTACTTGCAGCTAAGGTACAAAGGGCACATGGAAAAACCAGGTTGTATACAACACACACACACACACACACACACTTAGACACACACACCCAGACACACATCCACCAGTGGTGGAATGTAACTAAGTACATTTACTCAAATACTGTACTTAAGTACAGATTTCAGGTACTTATACTTCACTTCAGTATTTTCTTTTCATGCCACTTGATACTGAGGGAAATATCATAGTTTTTACTTCACTATTTAATCTATTGACAGAAAACTAATTGGTAACCATGTTGATAATTAATTAAGTAATTTTATGGGCAACAAACATTTTATGTTTGCAGCTTCAAAAATGTGAAGATTTGATTTAACTTTTAATTACCTAAATTCATTTCCAATAATTTTGAGTTTTGTAATATTGATTGAAAAGAGGCGCTCTAAGTCACTGTGATGGCTTTTCTTACTTTTCAGAATTTTTTACACGAAAAGTACTGTTTCAGGCTTATACTTTTACCTAAGTAACATTTTCAATATAGGACCTTTTACAGTGTTGTTAAGTACTTTTACTAGAGTTAAGATCACGTCCTCCACAGTCACAAAAAGTTAACAAGCTCTGCTTACAAAATCTCAGCATACTGGGAAATGATGTTTGTTATCGGACACAGCTGGAATACAGAACATTATCTGGTGAATGTTGACCAGGAGCAGCTTTAGGCAATAATAATACTTATAGCCATCATAAATCATAATATAATGATGATCGTGATTAAAGTATTTTAGGTGCATCTCGTATATTATTTTAAATTTTTACAAATCTCTACAGCTCGCGTTTAAGCAGGCTAGGATTCAGTCAGTGGCTGGCTGGTTGCAACAGTTTTCTAACAGCCATTTATTTGAATTTGCGGCAGAATTAATTGATAACATGTGGGTCTGTGTGTGTACAGGTGGGTCTCACTGTACATCTGTGTGATGTTTTTCAGCCATGTGGTTAAAAATCCTCAGCAGTCTTACACTGACTGGCCTTGTGGTTCAGACAGACCGACCATTGCAAGGTCAAGTTGTTTTTGTCAGTATCAGCGTCTGGACATCTTACAGCAAAAGATATTGTGTGAAATGAGAAAGAATCCTGAAAGGCAGAATTGAATGACTTTCTCCAAAAGGTCGATATCATTTTTGTTATAACGGGTTGTTACAGAAGAGTCAAAGGGTCAGTATTTGTGTAAGCTGTGTGATTGAAATATCACAGAAGTGAAAATGAGCTTGATGTTTTTCTAGATGACTGTGCTGTATTGTTCACTTTCTCTTCGCCTACTGTTTCTTACCTAATATGTTGATGCCATGATTACCTGATTGTTTTTTTTTTTACATGATCTATGTTCATGCAGAATTCTAGTCTATTAACAGGGTTTCCAAATTATTTGGAATTTGGAAAGTACAAATGTGTTAGTACATATCGCATGTTTACTTGCATGACATAAGCTACCACTGATCCCATAACAACGGGATGATTCCCTGGTGTCAAGTGTGTGTTCTGGTCTGGAGGCTAAACGCTTTGCTTTTTTCATGCTTATATTTGACTTAACTGTACCAAGCATTCTTCAGCTAAAGGGATAAAAGGGATACTTTCTCAATTTTCAATTTGTGTCATTACCAACCAGTGCGCATGTGCGGAAGTATATATGCTGCCTGTTATGATCGCTCCTGCTCGTTTTCTTATTTTTTCTTACTTTTAACTATCTTTTTAATTATTTGTTTTACTTTATTTGCTGGTATGTTTTTAAGACGTTCCCTCTCCAATACATGCTGGTGGAGAGAGCTCTTGTCATCTTTTTGCTGTGAAAGTACTACTTTAACTCTGCCGGGTGCAGCAAACATATGGCCGTTGGTAGCCGTTGGTAGCCGTTTTGGCTACACGAGTGATCAGCTGATCGCTCTGAAACCTGCTGGCATCTTGACCACGAGATCTTCACAAATTCCAGAAGAATTGTGGAAGAAAACACACCGAGGTTGCAGAGCAAAAGAAGAACCAGCGGAGGAGAGAAACCAGAAGGAGACAACGGAGGCGTATGGAGGAAAAGAAATATAAACCCTGTCTCCCCATCGTTACTATGGGCAACGTGAGATCGCTGGTAAACAAGATGGAGGAGCTAACAGCGTTAGCCAGGAGTCAGATGGAGTACCGGGAGTGTAGTTTGGTGTGCTTTTTGGAGACATGGCTGCATCAGGACATTCCCAACGACAATGTTTCCATTGGTGGCTTCCAAACTGTTCAGGCAGACAGGGACTGCACCAGGAGCGGTAAGCAGAAAGGAGGGGGGCTGTTCTGGTGAACAACAGGTGGTGCAGTCCTGCTCATATTACTATCAAGGAGCGCATCTGCATCCCGGACATTGAACTGTTTGCTGTTGGTCTTCGTCCACGTTGCCTGCCACGGGAGTTTTCACATGTTGTCATGGTGACTGTTTACATTCCTCCTTCTGCCAAAACCAACTTCGGCGTGTGACGTCATCCACTCTGCCATAGCCCGGGTTCAGACTCTACACCTGAGTGCACTCACTGCTATCTTGGGTGTCTTCAACCATGTCACCATGACAAAGGCACTGCCCAACTTCACGCAGTACATGAACTGTTTCACCAGAGAGGAGAGGACCCTGGACTCTGGACTCACCTGATTATTATTATTGTTATTATTATTATAATTATATAATACAGCTCCTCACTCTGATTGTACATGTTGTTGTATGTTATTATTATTATTATTATTATTATTATTATTATTATTATTATTATGTAATACAGCTCCTCACTCTGAATGTACATGTTGTTATATATTACTATTAGTAGTAGTGGTATTATTTGTATCATTATTATTATTATCATTATTATTACTTTTGTGTTTGAAGTTTATTCTTATTCTTTTGGAGCTGTGTGTAACAAAAAGCAATTTCCCCCTGGGGATTATTAAAGGAATTCTGATTCTGATTACAATGTGGGTAGTAAATGTAACTGAACAATGTTAAACTTTCCTTTGTGTCAAGTGCAGCCAGAGCTGCTCCCCGCTCCATTTTGTTGTCTGCTACTTGACCCGAAACACAGCATTTGGCAGACATTTACCAACTGTACAGTTGCTTGAATGAACAAAAGTATTGTAAGGGTAATAGTTTCATTGTTAAGTCAGTTATTTAATCAAACAACAGTCCTAGAGCAGGTAAATGTCTGCCAGATGATAAAGTACATATACGAATTACGCTGTAATGATAGAAAGCAAAAATCAGCAAGCCCTTTCTAAACATGCCCCGAATATCAGTTTCCCTCTAGGAAATCTTTGTGAAACTCAGCGGCCCATGAAATAAGGCGCTACCAAGAGGAATTGTTTTCAAATGAATTGGAGAATGGATCAATTTTCATTCTTATTTAAGTATCATTTGTAAAAACACAGTATAAAAATACATTGACAATATTTGCTTACAAAATACATTCATGTACAATCCAAATAGATTACATATCAAGTGACAGACAATCCGACAGAAAACTATCTGAAAATCATGAGGTCAAGATACAAACTTGATAAAAAAAAAAAAAAAAGACTTACAAGCTACATATTTTTCACTCCTGAAAGAGTTACAGCATATTAATGATTTCTTTTTAAGGTCTGTTTGTGTCGCAGCTTGGCTCAGTACGATGGGACACAGTTCAGGTTTCTGTTACCATCGAATATTCACTTATTCCATACGGATGGTGACGATCATGTAGACCGACAGCTGTGTGTCCACAAGCTGAACAGTGAGCCTTTGACCTTGCTTGCCTACTTCAAGTTATTCTGGCTAAAGCCTCAGGTGAATGTGTAACTAAATTACAGCTCTTTGCAAATATTTAATAGCTCTGAGTGAGATCTGTGCTAGGAGAGTTTGTATTCTACTTAAGAAAATAAGAACAGGATAAAAATCTTACTAATGAAATAACTAGTTAGTGCAAGTTAGTAGTCATGTAACAAGTACAAGTTTAGAATAGTCCTCATGAAGTAAATGCTGATAACAATGTCATGGAGTGTCTCTTAAAAAAATGTTTGTGTGAATTAAGATCCATGTTTGCATATTTGCACGTCTAGCCTGCAATACCTGCCTGGATGTCGGTTTGTATTTGAATAAGGACTACTACATGCATATTTGAGCCTGAAATATTCATGCGTTGCAGCTTTCAAGCTCCCGTAAATGTACGCTGTGTGGTGGATGTCAGTATAGTTTTGTTAACACATTCAGTACTCATCAGTACTGTAAGTGTTTATCCCTGCATTCTGACTGGTCAGTCTGTGTGCATACAGTGAATATGTGTGCATGTTTAGTGCATTAAGTGTCCGTATTGCTGCATGCATAGAATGTGTTTGTGGAAGCGTGTGTGTGTTGATGTTTGCTGCATGTTTAGGGGTCATCTGAGTAGCCAGAGGAGGCTAAGCAGGCCAATCTGGAGGCACGAGGGTGTGTTCAGACAGCCGCTCGAGGCGTGGGTGTGTGGGTTAGGAGGGCAGTTCGTGTAGGGCTCTAAGCAGGCAGCGTAAGCCATGACATGTGCCACGTAGTTCTGCTCTTTCACACCATGGAACAGGTGAGCCATTGGGCCTTTGGCGTAGATGGCCACATCCTCCCCTCCATGCGTCTCAGCATCCAATGGGACGGCGGCCTGCTGCATGTACTCCTCATCGTCTGGAGAGAAATAAGCAGAATGTAACCAAACTGTGATTGCTTTCTCCTTGGATTGTCAATTATTGACACAAAACTTATGACTGTCTTCATAAGTTTTAACAATGATGAGGCATAATGATGGAGAGGAAGAGGAGGATAGAGAATAGAGAGGAGCCCAGTGCATCATGGGAGTCTCCCGGCAGTCTAAGCCTATTGCAGCGTAACTAGGGGCTGGTCCAAGGCCTGATCCAGCCCTAAACTATAAGCTTTATCAAAAAGGAAGGTTTTTAGCCTACTCTTAAATGTAGAGAGGGTGTCTGCCCCCCCGAACCTAAACTGGAAGGAGATTCCACAGGAGAGGAGCCTGATAGTTGAAAGCTCTGCCTCCTGCACTACTTTTGAAGATTTTGGGAACCACCAGTAGGCCTGCTTCTGGGAGCACAGTGCTCTAGTCGGGTAGTACGGGACTATGAGTTCTTTAAGATATGACTGTTCATTATCACAGTATCGCTGCTCACAGCCCATACAAATATATAAATATATATACATATATATAAATCTTTACTAAAATTGCAAAATCTTTGCCATTGTTCCATCAAATAACTTTTGCCATTTCTATTTCAACAGATTGCACTGGGTTCCCCTTGTTTATCAGCTCAAATGCCACCCACACCGGAGAGCATCCTCGGATAGCTTCAAGATTACATTTGCCTCAAAGATGTTTTTGAGGTTGTTTTGCCCACAAAATAGCGTTTTGCATGTCTTCTGTAATTTACCTAATTAAACTTAATTACAACATTTTCAAAGCCTGAAGGTAATTAAGCCCTTTCATAAAATTACAGCATTTACTGCCTGACCTTTCCAATGTGAGGTGTACTGGCAGGTTGCATAACTTTTTCCTCCCCAAAACTTTCAATACTGGAAGGATGGCAAAGTGTTCTTGGAGTTATGATGTAAAATGACTGCAGTTTTTGGTGCGCTCTAGATAAACGGTCCTTATCCTTTATTCTCTTTGGCTAATCATACTTTTCAATAAATGTTACACAAGTGTTTTGGCCTCGTAGTTTTCATTAAAATACAGATGCTGATTTTGCAGCGCTTTGCATTTTGTCCAGATGGATACATAACGTTTTAGAAATGAATCCCTCACTTGTGATTGCATGTTTACTTAAAGTGCCAGATGGGTTGAGTGTGCACTTTAGAGACACAACTACTGGTTCTAAAAACATAAATTGATGCCAGGCCATTCAGAAAGACAAAATTGGGGGTTTTAAAAGGTAATTCATCCCTGGATAGAGGTGTTTCCATCTTCAAGTATACACACTGCAATGACTAAACCGAATGGTGCAGAACAAGAGGAGGAGGAACCGGATCATTGCTGACCAGTGTTCCACAAAGACATACAAATAGCTTTTTTAAGTGCAGATACAGAGTGAGGCCTGTGAAGAGAACAGAAGACAGCGTAATGAATGCCATAAACACCATATTTCATTTTTGATTTCCAGAGAAAAACACAGGCATGAGTCAGCCGCAACCACATCAGTTCACGCTGTCTGTACACACAGCAGCACAGACGAGTGTTACATCTGAAAGACATTAGATCGTACTTACAGTAATCCACCATTGTGATGTTCCCTCTGGTTCCATTTATATGGACATACCCGGGGCCGTTGGCATATAGGATGCTGGTGAAAGGCATTTTGTCATCAGCTTTCTTTGGTGCCAGACCTGAATGACAAAACATAGTGTAGAAGGTCAGTAATAATACATTGGTCACAGTGACTTTTCACAGAGGCAAAACAAGCACACACTATATAGTCATTCTTGGTTAGGTTTATCTACATTTTTATACAAATACACTTTGTTATCATTATTTACTGTTTCTCCTGCTGTGCTTTCATGTAAATTTCATGGTTCCGACTGAGTATGATTGTCATGCCATCTTTAATCTAAACTGATCAAGTTTTTGCTTTACTTTGAACCATACCAAAGATTGGATTCCCTCGGGGGGTGTTACCACCAAAGGTGAAAACGTGCGAGTGGTCAGCGGTGACCACAGTGAGAGTATCGGATTCTCTGGTTAGCTGTGTAGCACGCTGAATGGCTCGGTCAAACATCACAGCTTCTGTCAGTGCCAGTTTGGCAATGCCGTCATGGTGGCCGTGATCAATTCTCCCTCGTAACACAACAGTACAAAACAAGTAATTAGAACCTTGCTCACTACCTCTGACTAGTAGGTGTTGGGTGCAATAGGCTAAACAGCCATGCATTCTTTAAATCTAGGTTAGAATTTTTGTACCGATCAGTCCTTTAAACCACCAAAATATGTAAAAATAGGGCCAAGATTTAAAAAATATACTCTGGTGTGACCAAGAGCCATAAAAGTCACTCAAGTTATAAATGACCATAACTCTTCATGATGGTTATAAAAACATGCTGGATGAAAATTTTAATTTGAGGATTGTTGATGTAGTACTTATCTTCTACAAACAAGAAATATCCTTTGGGGTTCTTGCTGAGAATTCTTATGGCTTTTTCTGTCATCTCCACAATGGATGGGTCACGCGTGCTGTTCCGGAAAACCTCAAATCTCATGTCCTTTGGCTCAAACAGACCTAGAACAACCAAAGAGAATGAAATGGTAACGCATAAAGTCAAATCTTAAATGGCAGAGCCAAAGAACACAGTGAGAGAAAACACATGACAGGAGGCCAAGTGAGAGATGCAAGAGGAAAATACTTGAGCTGAACATCCAAGCTGCTTCCAAGATCACAAATGACATTTATTTACTATTAATAGTTTGAAAGGTTGATAACAGTGGTTCCGCTTAGATATTCAACATGTTCAGACAAGCCATCCATCCAAAGTCCATACCCCTTTATCCTTAAGGGTCGCTGATATTGGGCGAGAGGCGGGGTAGACCCTGGTCTCTAGTCAATCACAGTCAATCACAGGGCCAACACACAGAGATAGACAACCATTCACACTCACACCTACGTGGTAGCCAATCAATATAGAGTAGCCAATCAACCTACCCTGCATGTCTCTGGACTGTGGGAGCCGGAGTACTCGGAAGAAACCCACGCAAGCTTCACACAGAAAGGTTCAAACCACAAATCAGCCAGTCAGCGGTTTTGAACCTGGAACTTTCTTTCTGTGAGGCGACAGTGCTAACCACCACCATGCTGCCCATAAGCTACCTAACTGATCAAAATGATCATTTAAATATAATGTATTCATATATATTTTTTCTCTCTCTTCTTTCCCCTCTTTTAAATGTAGTCAGACAGTAAACATCTAATATAACTAATAACTAATGCATGAAGGTAATACAACTGAGCAAGGCAATAACAGTTCTATTGCACCTGTATTACTGACATACACACATCGCATTGAGGAAAACGCCCTTTGGTTTTTATCGCTGTAGATAGCTGTGATTCCACTGAATTTACAGTGCACCGTCATGACTACTTCACATGGCTGTAAAGATGAAAGCTGACTTCAGTGGAACCCTTCTGAGCCACTGAGAAGGTTTAATAAATTAGATAAGAAGTTCATAAAATGGAGTTCATAAAATGAGTGTGTGGCACACGTGTTGTTATGTATTACATTTTGTTGGTTTTTTTTCTATCTGGCTATCAGTCAGTCAGTGTACCATGTACAAGTGGCTGCTTATTTGGTCAACCTGATATCTGTCTGTGTTAACACATCTATACCCACCCATGAGCCGGTCAGTAGTTTTAACATTTATCTCGTCAAACTCCTTCCTGTGCCAAACATAGCGAGACTTCTTGTTCTGAAAAACAAATCATTGGACATTTTAATCTGCGACTACTAGCGTAGAATATATGAAAATATCTAACCGCAGAGTTGATTAATCCTACTGGTTTAGCCTTCATCCACACGTCAATGAGGTTCCTCTTGTCTTTGCGGTCCCCTTTGCGGGAGCTAGAAGTAGGGTACTCTGGGTCTGGGGTGCCTTTTGGTGTCATGTACATCCTCCCTCCTCCAAGAATCACCTTAAAGGGACACCAGACAGAATGCAGTCTTTATATTTAGAGTAATATGTTGGTCATTGCACTGAAGGATTATACAGCCCTAATAATAGAGGTGTCTCTGATTTTCTAATCTAGCAGGTAGTTAACTTTATTCACCTCACATCTCATAAATGAGTTATTCTTATTATATGGCTTGAAGAGTTCAGCTTGCTCCTTTGTTTGTGGCCAATTGTGACGAGTTATGATTTTAAAGAAGAAAATGCAAATCATATGTGTATATTAGGTGCCTGTATCTTTGGTGTGACCTAAGTAAGGTTAGAAAGGATGTCTCGAAAATCAGGTTGGTAGCTTCCTCTATTTAAAAAATGCTATTCATCAATGAGTTATATTCTAATATTCTAAGTAAACCACCTCATTTGATTTATTTATGTCTGAACAGTATTCTATGAAATACATTATACATTAGACTATTTCCACTAACTGCTCCTTATTCATCTGAGAATGAATACAATCAAGGACATACTACTCCGGTGTGTAAACACTACACTTAGTTTTACTTGCACAATGAGCAATAAAAGATCAGTACAGTAAGTTTCCGTATTTGTCAACTGAACTTGATCCAATTAATCAAATAATATTGTTTTTTATATCAAAACATGTGCCAAAGAAAATTGTTTTTACATACGTCAATGTCAACATTGGTGACAAGTTGGGTTGCAATGTCGACACATCCCTGTCTACGGGCGCTGACAGGAAGATCTGCATCACTGTACCAACTTCGGCTGACAGAGTGGGCGTAAGCAGCAGCCGGGGAGGCGTGCTGGACACGGGTGGTGGTCACTATGCCAACTGATTTACCTGGACAAGGCAGAGTAAGACTGTTAAGGCAATCACGCACAATGTTTTATGTGACACTGGTACAAGTGACTAAACTATACAAGTAACAGTGTGACTTAAATTATGCACACAGAGCTGCTCTGGAGGAACAAATAAGGACACTAACTCAGTCATTAATGGTCTCAGAGTTCATCCTCGTTCAGTAATGATGCCCAGTGGACGAGGTAAGGGATACGAAAGGTTCTAGTTTGTGAGAGTTATAGCTTCTTGCTTCTTTGTAAAGGTTGTTACCACAGCAAAGAATGAGTTAGAAATGGAAATCACTGCGCTTTACATATATTTTGTATTTCAACCGTCTCTCCCGTTATCAGTGTTTGGTGGTGTAGATGCCACATGACGAAGACGTGCCACATGTGTGACGTAACACGTTATGACATTATGACTGGCTTTTCATGGCAAATTGTATGGATGTCATGTGTTAGCCCTGCAGACTACGATTTATATGGGCAAGTTTTTATTGAAGAGAAAGAAATTTACATCTAATAAAATGTAACTTAAATTACATCAGCTTTGTATAATGAGTTTTGTTTGTTTGGAGTTAGGGGATGTCCAGATATGGTGGATTTAACAGTTTGATGGTGAGAATAGGATTCATTTTAACAGTGTGTTACATGATGTTACATGATCATTTATTAGATTCTTCACTGAAATGAAGAATGTCTGTAACGAAGCACTGATATTTAATTAGATGAAGAAGTATCGGTCCAAGACTGCAACAATACACTTATTCACAGCACAAATTAAATACAGAATTCAAATTGCTTCAGTACACTTTCTGATTTACAGCCAATCATAATGTCATAATGTGTAGCGTCACCAGTAAATCCAGGACCCAAGCGCCAATAATTTAACTAAACTGCCAATTAACTTTCCCTTAGAAACATTTAACTATAACAATAAAATACTGCCTCCAAGAAATCTTATATAATTAAACCTTTATGGCTCCATGAAAAAAAATATTAAAACAAACCCTCCAGTACTTTTTAACACAATACAACATCTACAGTCATATTTATTTAACTCCCTTATTCTACAAGACACTCTAGTAATGTGATTGAACCACTCAAGGACTGTACTACTGCATCTATGGTACTCTACCATGTAGTGCACTGAGATAATGATGGAGGCGCACAAAGACTTAAGATGGGAAAAATAACACATAGCAAAAATAACTGACATTGAGCATAATATTTGTTATTATCGACACTATGATCTCTCACACATGAATTATTGCACACAAGTGATGTTGTGAACATTGACCTATAACACTCAAGTAGCAGAGAACATGTTTATCAGATGATTGTTTTACTGCTCATTTTCTATTTTATGGCAGATATGAAATATATCTAGATATATAATGTAATTTAAACAGGCTGACCTTTCCATTACGTTATCTTTACCTTGTGCTTTAGCACGTCGTAGTACTGAATAGACCTCATTGCCGAAGGTGGTGTTACACTCATAGGCCACTGCGTTAGCGCTTAGCCCCACTGTCTTAGCGTTGGCCTTCACCCCACAGTGGTAGGCTGTTGCCGTGCTAGCGCTGTCTGCTACCTGCTTATCCACACTGTAGGTCTGTGGAGTAGAAACACAAACACCATTAAAGTCATGAAAGGAAATAAAGACATAATAAAGTTGTATTACTCACTCACACGTAAGTCAACAACTGAGGGACTATACCTGGCCACAAAACTGGATCCAACTTATCTGTCATGCACAATGTCAGCAATTTAATTTTGATTGTAGATTTTAGGAAACTCTTCTCACACAGAGGTTTGAGTACTTCACTCAGAGCTGTTTGGTATGAGGCAAGATGCAACATGCTATGAGAACAAAGCATGTGAAAAATGGACACACACATGCTAAGCCACCCTTCTTTATGCTGGTGTATTCATATGTAGCGCCTCTCTCTCTCTCTCTCTCTCTCTCTCTCTCTGTTTTTCCTCCCCGTCACTCCATGTGTCACACTCTACTAACTTTCCAAGCAGACACATACATAAACATGTACATGTGTGAATGACATACCTCACAACCAACAACAGAGCTTATCCTTGGAGTCAATCCACAGATATCAGTGTTTATACTGTGTGTGTGTGTGTGTGTGTGTGTGTGTGTGTGTGTGTGTTGATGAATATTTATATTTACATCTTAAAGGCATTTATTGTGGAAAGAAAGTACATAGCACAGACAAGCATAGACACGGGTACTAATCGGAAAATATTCTCTTTTCTGAGAAATCAGAAATAATTCAGGAAGTTATATGATGAAACCCTGCTGGCTCTTTCAAATTAGAAACTGTATTGCAGTCCACATTTTGATAATTCATTGATGAATAATGACAGGTCAACACTGTGTTGTTACCTTTGACAGAGCCACATATGGGAAGGTGTCCATGGCCAGCATTGTCTCCTCCCCGGACCTGCCCTCCATCTGACCTCGCAGAATTCGAGCTGCCGACACGGTGGACACACCCATCCCTGGGGGACAATGATTGACAGGTGAAGTTCACTGACATCAGTCTACTGACATAATGAATGACATATCAAAGACAAAATGATTTAGAAATCTGTATTCTGAATGAAGTTTTGCCGTTCTGACCTCACAGAGCTAACAGTACCGTTCTCTATCCAGTTTGTGACCAATTCAAAAATCCAGACCAGAAATAATAATATGTGTTTATTTAAAAAGCTCAGACTATAACTGTCAGATTGAGGAAAAAAATTGATTTGGTAATCCTCTAAGCAAACAAAGTCGAAGCATGGCGAGGCCATTAACGTCATCTGAATCCACAAATGGGCATTGAAAGCAGTGGTTTTCTAGGAGAACCACATTTTCAAACAAAATCATCACACAAACCAACACTGACTCTTCCAGGCAAGTATTTAAACCACTATTGGTAGAACATGTACCATGTAAACATACATAAAGATACTGAAGAATTACTATTTGGCATATAGTACATAAAACATATGCATTACATGCCTTTTGATCACTTTTTCCAAAGAAAAATTAAGGGATCTGTTTCATCTCTTCCTGTGGTCCACTATTTCAGCGCTGACTGCAAAAACCGTACTTAACAGGGCCCATGTCACTGTTATGGACTCAACTCTTCTTTTAACATCACAGTCATAAAAGTGAGAACAAGCTCTGGGCAGGGTATTACTGGAGAGATGCACAAAGAAAACTCGACCACCCAGAAATGTGACTAAGTAAGTCTGATTTAAAGCAGATATTCAAGTACTTAACAGTAAAAACACTCTTAAATCTCCGAGCCTTTAAACAGCTCCCCTTACAAAAATGACTCTCATGCCTCACCAGTTGCAAATATCCACACAAGTGACAATTAATCTGAAAAATGTTCCAATAAAATCCGATCCAGATGGAGACTTTCCTGAATTGGCAAAGGTTGTCCCTTTTGATAGACAACAGAGTCACTAAATGCTACATTACACTTCTAAAGGAAGACACGTGTGTGAGAGGTGGATCTTGAGGGTGACAGCTCGCCCCTGCGCTAATTTGAATTGCCACTTCAAAGGTGCACTGTGAAGTTTTGGATAACTAGTAACATTATGAAGCAAAATGATTTTAAGAGCAGGTCCCCATTGAGTCGTGCACATGCATGGGAACATATAGGCACGTGCACTAGCATGCGGATGGCACGACTCACATCCTGCAGTTAGTTTTCACGCTCAGCAAGTCGGAAGTTCACGGTGCCAAAAAGCGTAGTGAAGTGCCAACAAAGGCATTGAAGAAGCAGATTGCTATCCAGAAAACATGGATGTAAATATTGCGTAATATAAAATGTGAAAAAAATTGCTTTGCAAATGTTTTGTGAGGAAGAAAACTCAAGGTGCTATCAAATACACTTGTCTTTACACTTGTTTCATACAACCCCTGTACTGGGGACTGTAAAGTAATCTGACCATTTTCTGTGGGCCAGTCACCTTCTTTTTTTACAAGCTTTGTCAATTGATCCATTTTAAAATATTTTTCAGAGCAGCTTTAAGCAACAACTAGTTAAAGTTAAAGAAAAGGTCAAAGTTAGAAAAAAATCCATCATCATGGCTGTTGTTGTGAAATATGAACTCCTCCTGTCTAACAGATTAATGTAAAACTGCTTTTGCCCTCCTACTTCAGTCATTAATCACACCACAGGACTCCGAGAGTTTGCTTGTCATGTCCATGTAAATGTAATTCATTTTAAGCATTTGAACAAATCACTAAAGCTGTCCAGAGTGTTATTATGACCACTGGATAATCAGCCTGTACAAATCTAGACATATGCCTGCACAAACACTCGCACATTCATTCATTCTGAGCACAGAAAAATGCACTGCAACTGCACACACTTGACCATTTTCTTCCACTGCACATTGAGCTCTGTTTATCACTCGCTTTTTCTGTTCAAACTTCAAGCATAACCAAGTCAGTATCGAATGTATGTTACAGATTCGATAATGATGGCACGACCTACCATCACCTAGGAACAGGATGACGTTCTTGGCCTGGTGGTCCAGAGGGCGAAGTTTCAGCGCAGCATCCAGTGTCGCCCTGGCCTGAGCATCCCAATAGGCTGGCTCCCTCTCAATTTCGTACAGCGCTGCTCCGTGGAAACACACACATAAATAGAGATGAGATGGGTTGTTTGGGGAGTTTAGGTGGATATGAGTGAATCTCATTGATCTACGGAGGCAGAGAATCAGATACAGGGTGTGTTTGAAGCTGACTGCTTAGTATGTGTGGACGTGTGGTGTATGCATGTGTGCAATGGTAAAGCTCCAGTATATATAGATGCTTCAAGCGAATTCTAGTATGTCTGTGGGTGCCTTCACACTCTTGTGTCTCTTGTTCGTGCCTCTCTATGCCTTTTTCTGACACCTTGAATGATATTTGGCCTTGGGTTAGACAAGAGAAGAAGTACATCTGTAGAGGTGTAAAAATGACAAAAACAGCCAAGAGGACACAGTGGCTTGTTTCAGTTCATACCCACTGAACTGACACAAGCCTTTTCACACTGAGGGAAGTCATAAAAGAACTTTCCTCCGGCCACACACCAAAACAACGGAAAGACAAACAGTCCATCCCAAATTTTACATAAACACGTAGACATAGGCAAAAATATACTCACGCACGCTTTTGTGCATCTACACTAACACACACACTCTCCGTAACACCTACACACCTGAGTTTGTGCTCATGTTCTCGAGCACAGTCTGTCCTTATACACTCACCATTTCCCAGGTTGAGGTTACCTGCATGAGTCTCCCTGTGCGTCCATTTGTCTGCCCACAAAGTGCTACTAATATCCCAACCGCGGGCAGCAATAATAACTCTGTCGTCTCCTCACCTTGGCTTTCCGTAGCGGCCCGGCCCACAGCCAACAGTATGGGGCCCAGAAGCAGAAGCAGGAGATTTGGGGCCCTGCAATGTAGCGTCTGCATCTCTAATCCAAGCAACCTGGAGGCTGGAGAGGTTGACACAGCCGGCTTTCAGAGCAGCACACCGACACCAAAAGACAGAGGCAAGAGGCAGAGAGTGTGTGAGGCTGCTGAGACCTCCAGCCCTGCCTTTTTAAAGCCCCACTGGGTGTGTAGTAAGGAAGGGCCCACGCCAGCTCATAGGCTTACAGCCACAAAAGAGGGAAGAGAAAATGTGAGAGGAGGAAGAGCCAGGGGAGAGAGAGAGAGAAAAAGAGACAGAGAAGCTGGGACCACACAAGAGCACTGTAGCATCACAGCCCCTCTACTCACTTTGATTCCTGAAAATGCACCCCCATTTTATTGTTTTAAAAGGTTGCTTTAATTTAGTTCCCCTTCTTTTCCCTGGCTCCTCCACTCTAAAGTGTGTATGATAGAAATGTGAATGGTCCTTTGATGTGGTGAATGTATAATGGGTCTTTTTATGCAGCAGTCCCTTTAACAGAGAGAGAGAAAAAAAAAAAAAGGCTACCCAATTTGTGTTGGCATCCATCACGATACAAATCATAACTGTGTCTCTTTCCATTTCTATTCCCCCATCCCCTAGAAAAACAGTCCAGGGGAGGAAATGGAACGAAGTCCAACCTATTCTTTAGAATATCATGATTGAGATTTGATGTGCTCTGCTTTTCATGTCAGGAAAAATGGTCATATTTCCATTTCGCCCCACTGATTTTTTGCATTTAAAAGACCCCAATATTTTTCCTCTCTCACCAAGTCAACTTGGCTGGTTTTTCCGTGGGAAGTGAAGCAGGGTTAGCATTTTTCTTCTGTGAGGTAGTGGAGACCGCCTGCAGAATGAAAATGTCTCTCCTCTACGCAAACACAACGGTTAATGTGTGAAATGAAGTGAGTTGGGCCAACTTTGTTCCACATGGCCAGAAGAATCAAATTCCCGGTGAACGACTCTCGCCTCGTGAACCCGCGAGGCTGAATCTCGTTACAATTCAGAGCTCTGGAAGACCTCTGCTTTCTGCCAACCACTCACCCATTGCCAACAGGGGCTTGGAGTTAGTCACATGTGCCTAATCAAGACTGCAATAAAATCATAGCAGCAATCTGGGTAAAGAGGCCTCACATGATGTGGTCCACACCACATGAACTGGAAATACCAGCGGCAATGTGCAAGAACAGGAGAACTTGTGGAGGCATGTCTGCCTGTCCATTTGTTATGGGTTTGCTCCTCAGAGAAAGTCTAGCTTATGCTGGGAAAAAATGAGTTTTCTTGCAAGACAAGTGTAAACACCTGGTGGCTGTTTAAGGTCTCAGGGCGGATCATCCATCCACCAAAAGGTGCTTAGTTGCTTTTGTTGACTGATTATATAGCAAGCTTGAATTCTCTTGGGAATGCAGTGAATCCTGGGAATTTGGAAGGCTAAAGTAAATAAAGCAGAGCACGTCAACAGTTTAAGGATGTGTGTAACTTCTATACGTTCCAGTTATATTATCAGTTAATCAATTTCTGATGTCCAACATTCAGTATATAGATCTCCTGGCCTCTGATGGAGAGCAAGTGTATACGGGATATTTATAGTGTAGCAGATGGTGACTTGTGTACACTATTGAGATCACGAAGCAGAGGAAACTGTACAGTGGGGGGTTTAAACAGATTTCCTGTCCTATCCGACCAAAAAGAGCACCTGTTCGTGAATCTCAAAAATATATAGAGTCCAGCCTGGTAAAGAATAATTACTATCTATAACGAGGAGCAATAAAACCAACTGTTCTCAAACTAAAACACTATATGGTTTGTTTTTAATCTGTGACATCTATTGTCACTTTCAAATGGTGAAAATTTTCATTGTGGATGGACTTGTATGAAAATCTTTGCCCCCAGAATCTTTTTCTTTTTTTTTTTGCTGTTGTTTGCACCATCGAGGAGCAACAGATCAACTTTAGTAACTGCCAGTTCTTTGAAGGAGCTCTTAAATACAATTTCCTTGGAGTTTGTCACGGAAAATGTATCCTCTTAATGTCCCTTGAGAAGCTGTCAATTGGCATGTGGTGTGTAAGATGCCAAAAAAAAGCATTTTAAGAAATAGAAGAAGTGGGCATTCTGGAGGACTACTAGAATTAAGACGTTGACCAATTGCTACATGCTCAGTTGCGTGGGTATTGTGGGTATTGTGCAGCTGTCTACCACGTCAAAAAAAAACAAAAGCTAAATAACACAAAGATACAAACAAAAAAACCCTAAAATTATGGAAGAAATCTATATACAGATAAATGCCCTCAGATTCATTACAAAAAAGTTTCTTTCAAGGGTTACCCTGTGTGGTTGATATGAAAAGAACTTAAAACAGTGTATAGAAATATACACTGGTTTTACACACACACACACACACACACACACACACACACACACACACATTCCAGCATCTGGATCCTGAGTCAGAATCCCCTAAAAGTAAATTACAAATGCTATACTCCCCTCTGCTTCCCTCCTCACTACTCTTGAAAAGCAAGACTCCTTTAACCTACAGATTCTGTAAATTACAGTGTTTAGCCCGATTTTGCGTCTAGATTACAACTCATGGAGGGAAATGTTTAGGTTCAGGTTGTCAAAGGAAATATATGTGGGCGGTGCCAGACCACACAGCCACAATTTCAAAGAAAGAGCCAAATTCTTCCCCCTGACTTTTTAAAGATGACTTTTAAGCGAACGTTTTGAGATATGACAAAGGAAGAGCAGAAAGTGATTGGGCTAAGGATATTGGCGGGGAAAGTTGTAGATGCTTTAGATGGTATCCTAAAGAGGAGACAGAGTTAGAAATCCAGCAGGGAAAGAAATATACTGAAGAGACAGAGAGACTGCCAGATCTTAAACAGAATAAAAACAGAGACAGCACAGTTGGAACAGTTAAACTAAGTCTGCAATGATGCCTGTGATCTATTTTGGCTTTGTCACAAATATGACCCCCCTTTCCCTCAAACACACACTCAGAGTGACATCCACAAGACAGATGAAGAATATATCTTGATCAATTTAAGGAGGTACCCGTAAATGATGTAACCCCCTTTTATGTGAAGTGCTGGTGACTGAGATCCCATCTTAGAACAGTCGAAGGCCAGTCATAAAAGGTTTTACTGCTGGCATGCAACTCAATTGGGGGACAATTTAGAAGTGAAGTACCGAGAGACCCACGTCCCAACTCAAGACAGCTCAAAGCAGCTACAGCGAGAGGTTGTTACCTCGACATCAAACAGTCTGACAGCTTTGAGAAGTGGCCCCTCTAAGTTTTTAATTGGACTCATAAAGGAAATATGGAGTTTACCCTAATTAAGCTATGGCTGTACGTGTGTGTGTGTGTGTGTGTGTGTGTGCATGTATGTGATATGAGATGAGAGAGCGAGAGAGAGAGAGAGAGAGAGAGAGATTAACTTAAAGAGACTGGTTTAGCAAGAAGCACAGAGCATGTAAGCATTAAGGAGATTGAAAGAAAAGTCTCTATGTGTATGAGAAAGATTGTGTGTCTGTGTGTGTCATTGTGTATATGTTGTATATGTATATAAATATGCCTGCCTGCTGTTCTGTGATGTGCTATAATTGTACATGGTTTCTCATGTTTAACTTCAGACCTAAAAGTTATGACATGGAAAAAAAGTAAATTGCAGTAAACTCATATCCAGGCGTATAGCTCCACTTTTACTGTGTGCATTGAAGAATATATTGCATTTGACATCACGTCATATAAAAATGCTTTCATGGCCACATAATGACCACATCAAATATTTGCTTATGTCTGCTGGTTTGCTAACATTTTTCTCGCTTCCTTGGCAACATCACAAATACAAAATTCTGACTCACCTGCGTGGCCACATCCAGAGAGGAGAAGGAGGAAGCACGTCAACACTATCATCTTGCCTCTGAGCCTTAAAACCTCTTCAGCTGTTATTTCCCAACACTGTTGGAGTTCTCTCCACTTTCCCCTTCTTGCTTCTCTTCTTCTTCCACCTCTCCTGATTTCTCAGATCTCCAAATGACCGGTGATTGCAGTCTGGTTGTTATACCTCCTTCTGTAATGGCGGGCGAAGTTTCTCACCTCCAAGGTATTCAGAGGAGTAATAAATGAAATGAATGGAAAACAAAAGTTATTTTCCTTCCACCACTACCATTTTGTAGCCTTGGCTTGCATCTTTTGTTTGAGACAGAGGCAGAGGAGGAGGGGTAGAAAAACACTTATTTGGACACACACATACACACACACACATATCTGCACCACCAGCAGCACTCACCTTTTTACCGGTTTGCGTCAGAAATATCCATCAAATCAGAGAGCTGGCCCATTTCCCTCCCCACACTGCCCATCTTTTTCTTCCGCCATGCAGCGAATCAAAGGGTTTTTCTCTCTTGGTCCTTTGTGACAGATGTCTGTCAGCACCTCACACAGGTTGAAGCTTTGTAGTTTGCTGCAGAAAATGTCTTTGAATTGGTTTCAGAGGAGTCAACCTGGGACAAGTGGTTCAAGGAATGCAGGGAAGTAAACAAGTGTGTAGATGCTGTACATTACCAAGACTGGCATGTGAAAGTAAACTTGTGCTAATGAGCTAAATGTTCATTGAAAACCAGGACTATGTGGGAAGACAGAGACCATGGAAATCCAAAGAGATGCATTCGCATTCAGGATGGTTGAGCATGGTCTGATGGGAGACAACAAGACTTTTAACACACAACCACGGCGTACCTGCCTCATATTCCTCTCCTCCCACTCAACTAAGCACTCTCCTTACCCTAGATCTCCTCCACATCAAAGAGCACTCATTACAGAAGCCATCACACATGCACAGAAAGATTTCAGGAGGGAGAGAGAAAGAGGGGGACGAGGAGGGGGAGCGGAGGGGGTGAGGGAGTGCAACCACACTCCAACTGCATACAGAAGTATTATTCAATATAAATCAATTCCGGCAACTATTTGCTTCACCTGGCAAGACCTTGGACAAGACCAGGCAGAAACACAAGAAACAGCCCAGCAGCTGCCAAAGAACAATGCGCTAAAAGATTCCCAAAACAGTTTTGATTTTAGCCTGAGTGAAAGAAATTGAAGGCCAAGAAGATGAATGTTTATAAATCAAGGAGTCTAATCACTGCGGTGGGACAACAAAAAGAAATCGTAGTTTTGCTCTTCTTCGTCGTGGATTTTGCTTTCCCTTCCACAGGATGCCAAATAGAGTTCCCCTCTCCTGCATGGCCACCCAGGCGTGATGCTCGCGCTTGTGGGAGGAACATTGTGTCAGGTGGTGAGGTCGGGGGAGACTCCGCAACTGGCGCTTGAGGTCAGACGAAGGTTTATTTTCCCAGACAGGCCTCTGTCCAAAAACATCCTCTGGAGCGTCCGCCAGGTGCTGACCAGACCGAGCCGGTCAGCAACGCAAGGAGAACTGCTGCGAGATGGACAGCTTCTTTCATTCAGCTGGTTTGGCTGTATTCATTTATTCATTCATTTATAATTTAGGCGTTCAGGTCACACATTTATGCATGGATTACCAGTATGCCACAGGGTTGACCTTTCTTGCGGACCACACTGGACCACCCAGGGGACAGCATGTACTGTACATAAACCAGGCCACTGCTTCATCTGTGACCTGTATACATCGCATCAACAGTAACCTTTTTGTTTGTTTCTGGCAGTGTTCGCTTGCATATTCACAACAGATGAGTAATCTACCAAGTTACAATAGAAATGTTTAGTGAGGAGGTCTCAACCTTCACTTATCCAGAAGGAACATTACTCAGGCAACATAGATATCCCGGCATTATTTTTTTTGTCTTTTTTGCTATCTGTTCCACTTGTACTACTACTGTACTACTGACAGTCCTAGAAAATGGTATCAAGCTCTCTAAGGACTTTCATGGATTCTTTATATGTTTAGACATGCAGGCTGTGTGGCTCTGTGGATGGTATTTTGTACAGACATGCGTGTTCCCCAGAGGGTGAATCCTAATGACATTGATTACCCCCTTGATTTACACTATGGCACCAACATGAGGTTCACATTTTCGGTTATGAGTTAAATATCTTGATAACCACTGAATGGACTACTGTGAACTTTTATAACACATTCATCTCCCCATCAAGATGACGTGCTGTAACTTCACTACCTACTTTAATACCTGCAAAACTAATGATATTCCAATTATCGTTAGCTGTAGTTCATGTTTACTGCTAATTTTAAAATATTAACATGCTAGCACAGCGCTGAATCACTACGTATGTCACAGAGCCACTAGATCTCTGTAGACTCTTTGCCTTGTTTATTAATCTTTTATGGGAGCTTTGCTTCTTTCTGATTCAAAAAGGTCAGTTGATGTAGATGAGTAAGCACAAAAGGTTTCAATATCTTACTCAATGGGATGTCACAAAAAACGGCTTTTTTCTGTGGGAAAAAGTCCCTCATACCTAAACATCCTGCTGCCCCCAGCCCAAATCTCCAGATGCTTGTTGGGGTAACATGCAGCTTGGTGACAACAACATTCAGGCTGGGAAAAAGGTTCAAGGAACCAACAAAGTACTTTGTGTGAGGAAGCTGTTTTGAAGCCATGTTTTTGACGTGTGATCGTGGCATGAATTAATTTCAATGCATGCAAAAGCTGGCAAACTGACTGTAGAGTGTCCCTGTGGAGTACAGATTGTTCCAGTCTTTTGTTTTCAACATTTCTCATAAACACATCGCCAAAACTTTATTAAAACCATTTTGATCTAAGTTGACCTTGGTCTGTAAAGGCCCTGAGTCAACTCAGTTGGAGAATTTCATGAATCCCATGAAGGAATGAAAACCACCTCGATCATGACCCTTCTATTTCTGGACATTTACCAATTACTGCCATTTTGTCTATTGCTTTCAAGTTTGTTTGTTTTTTTTTTGCTCTCTTTCTTGCTGAACATCTCAAAAGTTATGTAACTAAGTAAGGGTTTGTTGTCCCTAAGGAAGAATTTCTGTCAAGCTCCTGCAGTACCAATATATCTGGTGTCACTGGAACTGTTTTGCATGCGACACCATTTTCAAATCCAACATCAGTCAAGACAAAATCCCACAAAGTAGATGAATGTAGCTCATTTTGACACTTATCCTCATCAATCACATTTTAAAAAGTTGTGCTATGTTTGTTCACCATAGAAACAACAAAAACAAACAAAAAAAAAGTTTTCAGCTGTTCAGGGATTTAGAGAGGCTCAGAGACAAGGAGACAGACTCAGCACAGCCACATGAATGTTGATTTATACCATTTCTGGTGGATGTGTAGAAGGTGTGTAACAAAGTCTGAAGTACGTGCTCAAAGATAGTGATGATGCATAGAGGACATTGGATTTACACAACTCTCATTTTATCAAATCAGCCCTTAACAGAAGGAAAAATAGAGGACAGAGATTGTATAGCAGAAGTGAGGCTCAGGTAAGGATGAAAGGAAATTAGCAGCAGCATAGCAACTTAGGAATGTGTTACCACAGTCTTATCTTTGTCAGCTTTGCATGATATGTGCAGAAATGTAGACAAGCTTGTGAACCTCGCTGTCAGCAGCTACCAATAAGGCCTCCGTAAAAGGCCCAATCTGTCTTTTTGTGGCCATATAAATTTGAGGTACATTTAAACAAAAACTTTGGTGTAAATTCTCTCTAAATTTCTCTCAATTGTCTAGATTATTACCTCAGTTGAAATAGAAAAAACTATGGTTTAAATTACTTGTAACTGTAGAATTACCTCCTTAATCCACAACCTCTCATCTTGTTCCCCAGTATCTACATGTCTGTGGTGGTTCTTACTGTACTGGTACACCGTTAGTACAAATAACAATGAATAATAATAATAAAGTATACATAATAGTCATCCAAAGCATTACTGAAAACACAATGAATGATATTACAGGGTACAGTATGACCATGAAACTGAGCAAAATTCTGGATGTTTCAGGAAAGATGGAGTAATATCATTTGTCAAAATGACCATATTACCAACCCACTACTGTTTGGGTGTATGTTGAATATTTTGAAGGTAAAATTGTTGAAACTCTTTTCCCTGCCAATTTATTTTTTGTGTTGGACCAGGATCACAGTTCCTCAAGGGGTAAACGTACCTTTTTCCAGCTCTGTGCACAGCCTCCTTTCATCCCTGGAAATAAATAGAAATAAAGCAAGACAAAACACAGGGTATGAATCACAATGCATATATTTATGGTTAATATATTCTTCAGACGGCAAACTGTGCAGTTAAATTAGCTTGTTCTTCCACGTTTTGAGGAAAGTAAAAAAAAAAAAACTTTCATCCTGCTCTCTCTAGTCACAGAATGAATCAAATAATCATGTGGTGGTAGTTCTCCCCTTGTTGCATTTAGTTACACCACTTGCCTGTTTATGGCGCAAGGGAGACCAACGTCCATGCTGGCTTCATTTCTCAGCCCCAGAGGTTACCTACCGCTTAGCCACAAGCTACATAATATAGTATACATACACACTTAAACTAAACACAAAACACCTTTCTTAATCTTTTTTAATGTCGTTATTAAGCCGGACATCATTGGTGTTGGAGTCCATTGTAACACAGCGCTACAATTATCCCCAACCGTATCACCAATGACACAAGAGGCTACACTGCAGGCTAGAAATAAGGAAGCTAATATTTGACAACAGAATGGTCCTCAAAACTTCTACTTTGAATTCACATTAAAGACAGTATGAGGAAATTAAAGACAGTATGAGGAAAATACTGTAGAGGAAAAACAATTCATACCTCAGAAATGAGTCATGGCAGAAAAACTTAAGTTGGACATCAGACATCAGTTTGGCGGGCACAGAGGGATCACCGCAGTCACAGACCACGTGTATAATGTTTCCATGGTTCTGTCTCATTTCTGATGTTATTGGAGGTGTTACAGTTGCCCCTGGGCACCCCTAGTTTGCGTGTTTGTTGGTACTATGGTAATTTTGAGGTAATTAGATTTATTAAGTGATGCAGACGTCATTACTCCATCTTCCCTGAAGCGCCCGGATTTTTCCTCAGTTTTATGGTCATACTGCATCCTTTAATAATAACAGAATAGGAAGGCTTACCCAGCAGTTAAACAATAACAACAGGATAATTTCTCTCTTCCCAAACATCCAGATTTTTGCTCAGTAGGTCATACATACCCTGTAATAGTAGGTACACAGTAGTTATTTTTAAGATCCTGAGTGGTTATGCCCTTATTCTATAACATAATCATTGTTCTCCATTACCTGCATACACTGTATGTATTGTTATGGAAGCGTACTATACTGGTACACCATCAGTACAAAATATTACTAAAGATTACACCTGGATCACTAAGAACGATTAGCAGACCGACATCATCCTTTTAACTAACCCTCATTGCATAGTTAACCTGCTCCAGAGCAGATTGAACTCTGAGAATCAGAGAGATCAAATTGTGTAAAAACCCCACGTGCTAACCAATGAAATTTTTGGGTACCCTTTGTTTACATTTGGATTATAGACTGTGAACTTGAGACATGAAACGGAGTGAAGCTTTGATGAATGAGTTGAAGCACTGTTTTTTAAGTGGAATGATTATATTAGACAGAGGCATGTGGGACTGAAAGCACGGGTCATAAGAATATAACTTGTAAAAAGACATCTGGAATAACAATTTCAAATTGTTGTGAGTCAAACTGTCTTAAAGTGAATGTAATTTGATATATACAGTAAATTAGTGGTCAGCAGAAGAAGTTTCTCCGACTGGTGGTATGCATTTCTTCCACTGTGTCAGTGAAGACAGACTAATGACCAATGTAATTATAAATGTTATTAACTGGTGAGTGTGTTTTTGTGCAGTTTGGACTTGAAACTTACATTCCAAGTGTAGGGACAAGTGCTATTATGTCATTTGTCATGTTTGTATCTATTCTGCCTGCATTCTCTGTACTGTTTCAGCTAAACTTGAACGAATTGTTTTACACAGGTTGCCTCTCAAAGGTCTTGCTTTGTTCTTTGCACCTTCCAGTGGCTGAAATGTGAATTAAACATTTCTCTAAAGCTGGGGAGTCACTGTACAGCAATCAGCTGCACAGGTTTCTGACAAATGGTTTTATCTTTTACCCGAGGCAATAAACCAACACAGAGAGAGAGATAAAATATATTCCTTTGAACTGTATTATAGCCCTGTTAAATAGTCAATGCTCCTTAACAGCAAGAACAGGTATGGGTAACTGAAGCTTGCTTTAAAAGCCCTCAGAAAGGCTTCATTTAAGCTGGGTACTGTACTGCAGATGAGAAAGAATATTGTGCTAAAAGAAAAATGTACAAGGTAAACACAACAATTGCAATTTTTTACCAGAAATAAAAGAAAAACAAGCATTTCTAAAAAAAGAATCATAATGAAATTTCTCTATCTATATTAGTGGAATAAGATGTTAAGGAATTCAATTCTTGTGCAAGCTATAGTTCTCAGCAATTTCATGTAAAGGAAATATCAGTTACATAGGATGAGAAAGGGTAAAAAAAAAAACAGATCGATAATGAAACAAAGCTTCTTGTTTTTATAATGCCTCAAATATTTTGATGCAAAAACATCACTTCTTCATTAAAATGAGCTCAATTTTCTGGGATTCTGATAATGAAACTTGCGACAAAACGTGCAGGTAAGAGTAAGGTCACGTGCTGTTTAACCATGTGAAGTGACTACAATAGCGCAAGAACAAATAAGGCGAGGTGTAGTGGTTCAAAGTCCTCTAACTGAATGGACCTTCGTCTTATCGTGAGGCATCATCTGATTGGGCAACACTGTCTGAAATAAATTCAGTTTTTTGCTGAAGTTGAATAAAGTGAATAACAGTATTAATTCTGGCAGAAATGCCGCTGAGGCAGATGGCATGATCAAAAGACCAAGAGTGGGATTGTGTTTGTGTGTGTCTGTGTATTTGTGTGTGTCACAGTCACAGACGTTATGATGAGGGCATGTCTGGGGGCCCTGCATCTGCCGACATTTTCCATCTGCCAGTCTGACTGTGGCTGCCTTCAATTAACCCCTAACAAAAACCACAACTGGCTTACTGTGAAAGCAATCACACATGGGGCAAACATTGTCTCTGACAAATTCTTAGCATTTTTAATAGAGTAATTTGATGCATGGAATTACGCAGGAACATGGCAATGCAGGAAGAGCGTAAATGGATTTTAACGTACACTCACTATGTGATGGTCTGAACTCCTCCACACACATCGCACCACTATATATGGCCCGTGCATGAGGCACCTTAATATCCATAAATTAAGATAAGTGCATTGAAAGTACACTAACGTAATAAATGTTAGCCTTACACTTATGTAGTAGTGTCGACGATTCATTTACAGAATGAAGCATTTTGCTGTTTTCAATTGCATTCATTGATGAATACAAAACAAGGATTCAAAATAGCAGCTTTCCAGTTTAGTTTGTTTGATCAATCTGTAGCTGTCTGATATGTTTTCCTGGTTTAAAATGAATTGAGCAGCTGCTGTTGGAGGAAACCAGTCTAATTAACTACTCCAAACTCCAGTCCAGCTGGTGGCAGTAATGTGCCAATAAAAAGAAAAGAAGAAAGAAAAAAAAAGAAAGAAGAACGCGGAACCTTTAGTTTATGGAACAAATGTTTCCGGTCGACGCTATTTTGAGTGAAGACTTGGTTGATTCGCGCGTTAACGTCTGTGCACTTATTTGGGGGGCTTTATCGTGTACAATGGCGGACCCGGGTAAGTGGTACATTTTATATATCATGTTTTCACATTTATGATCACTGCAGTTTATTTTGGAAATCTAATGACAGTCAGACTGACAGAGAAACACGATGTGGCGCCACTTCAGAGGTTGTTAGCCAGCCACTAATCGATGCTGCCATTTAAACAGTGTCCTCTTCCAGACAAGAGAAAGTGTTTCACCTCTAAAGTACACTGTGCTGTATTTGTTTCTTACTACATGTTTAGTTCAACCACCTACAGGGCTGTAAATAAGCAGTGAGCTAGCTGAAGTGCTCGTGCACGACTGAAAAGCGGAAACAAATTTAGCTACGAAAAGTGTGAAGTTTTAGTTTTGTCGTCGGCTGTTGCTGCAGAATTAGTGAACAAATCTCCAGACGTGTTTTGTATATTTTTTTTAAGAGAAAGTAAAGAAGAGCAAAAAAAAAAAACCCACATGAATGCAGTTATTCGACTTAGCTGCACATGCTAACGTTATAGCATATGTTGCATATTAAACTAATTGCTTTGTTATTGGACATCCACTTGTGCTTGTCTATAATCAATTCCTTAAAATAACTTTATTTAAAAAAACCTTTGTCTCACAGGTCCTAATAAGGACAACATCAGAGCTGGGTGCAAGAAATGTGGATATCGTAAGTACATCAAGTTATAAGAGGTTTTGTATTTATGTGTGTGTTTTGCTATTAGTCCCTATATTAATCTGAATAAATGTGGGTTTGTTAGAGTCAAGATAGAAACGATTGTAAAGATACAGTGAGGATTTATGCAGCTCTTACAGATTGAATCAGATTTAATCCAGGAATCTTGATGGTAGTAGTGAGTATACACTGATTCAGAGTTATAATCCTAAAATGTGAAAAACCATACTCTACTGCTTTGTCAGCGTTGCTCATCCACTCTCTCTTGGACGTTCATTTTCCAGCGGGCCACTTGACCTTCGAGTGCCGCAACTTTGTCAGAGTTGACCCCCAGAAGGACATTGTCCTGGACGTTAGCAGCACCAGCACTGAGGAGAGTGAAGAAGACGTGGGTCCAGCTCAGCGCAATGAGAAGCTGGGGCGAAGTGGCCAGCATGGCAAAGGTAAAAATGATGATCCCCCTTAAGCTTGTTTGAAAGTGTAGACTGATTTATATAATACATAAAAGGCAATAAGATGAATTTAAAACATAATGCAGGGAAGTAGTTTAGGATTAGGTAACGGTATAGATTCATTAAGTAGTTTTACACTTGGTTGGCAATGAGATATTGTGAGAGAAGACGTGAGAAGGCCTTACTTTGTGATTTTAGGTTAAGCTGGAAAAAAAATAAGCTCAGTTCTGCAAGTGGTTGAAGTTTCAGTGTTGCTACCATTTGGTGTACGGAAGGATTTTACAGATGTTGCGTTACGTCCCTCGTTGCTTTATGAGCAGCTTCCAGTAAAAAGTATTTTGACTGTTCTGTCTGGGGTCCTGCGCAGGTTCCCATGATGACGATAGCGAAGATGGAAAAAAGAGACACAAACAGAAGAAGAGCCGAAACAGAACATCGAGAAAGAGGTAGCCTGCGTTTTAAAAATGTCTTTCGGTTTCTCGTTCTGACCCTTAATATCATATTTTAATACTTTAATACAAATATATCGACAACAAAAACAGAGATGTTTGAACATATACAATGTATGGATAGCTCTATCTAATGTATATTGTGTGAGAGGATATTAGATATTTAAGACAGACATGTACTCTAAGTAAACGATTGTTTCAATGCTAATACCTGACTCATATTTTAAGTTAGAGTAGGTACACGTATATTTCTGTACAGGTCTGTACACATGTAAATTATTTTTAGTTATTTATATTGGGCAACAAAATAGCAAAATGTATTGTTAAAAAATCTGGTATTGTATGAATTATCTGATTATATAGATCTGTTTCGTCATCGAGTGATGAGGGGACCACAAAGAAGAAAAAGAAACGCAGCTCCTCGTCTGATGAAGATGAGAGGAGAAAGAAAAAGAAACTGAAAAGCCACAAGAAGAAAAGCAAAAAGAACAAAAAGGACCACGGGAAGAAGAAACAGAAGAAGAGAAAACGCGAATCGTCTTCCTCTTCTTCCAGCTCCAGTGAATCCTCAGACAGTGACTGAGACAGCTGAACTGTTCGGTGTCGTAAGGAACAACATATTTATTCTCCAGTCCACGAAAAAGTTTGTACAGCAGAAATTGAGTAAAAAAAAGGCACCACATCTTGTCCTGTATGAGTGTCCATCACAGAGACATGGATTTAAATCAAAAAAACACACACACACATCAAAAACACAGTAAACTGTACACCATCTTGCAAAATTAAAACATCTGTTTGTCCGAAGGATTTTGGAAAACATGTACAAAGCCAGGGATCGTGTTCAGATTTACTGTCCTTCCAGTCTTCACATTTGACAGTGCTTGTTGCTTATGGAGGAATCTTAAGCGACACCTGCTACAGTCTGTTGTTATACACATTACTGGACATCAACTTAATGGGAAAAAGCTCGAGAGATTTTTTTTTTGTGTGTGTGTGATTGATTCCTGTAATATATTTTTGGATGCTTTTGTTTTTTGTCTTTTTATACTTCTTTTATGTCTTTGGAAAAAAAGGTCAATTTGCGGATTCCAAACATGATTCGACCCCAAAATATCTGGTTGACTGGGAATAATAGCTATGGGTAACATTGACTAATGCTTGTGGCTGATTTATGAGACGGTGTTTACAACAATCAATGAACTTTTAGCTAATTAGTTGGAAAAATGGTCTTTTAGTATATAATTACTTAAATGTTCATACTTTACTTTGCTGGCTTTATAGTATAGTGAGATTCAGGGAAGTTCCTGGAAAAAAACCAATGCTAATAATGTGATTATTCTCAAAGAATGAGTTACTTTGATGAAAACCATCTGGGCTTACAGTTAAGTGTGTAAATGTGTCATTGACTGAGCCTCTTCATACAGTTTTGTTTATTTCCTGTCATTTTTTAACCATTGCTTCGGTCTTTTTGGGTCCTTCAATAAGTCAGATTACATCACAATAAAATATATATTTGTATCAAACTATCACAAATGTCTCAGTTTAGTTTAATTTGTGATTACATCAATACAAATCATCATAAAAGCTACTCTATCATGGTCATGATGCCAGAGAGACCTGCTGACATCCTGCTGAGTAACAGCAGATAGAATTCTTTTTTCCTGTAGAGGGCAGCAACACACCTTAAATGTGTTAAAACCTGACCGAAATCTGAACAACAGATGATAATCTTTAAATTGTTGATGGTGAGAGAATCTGTGGCTGAGGCAAATATACATCACCTGCTATGTATGAGAACACATTCAGTGTGTATGTATCAAGCATCAAACACTGCTGGAAAGTGGTTCCACAGCGGTGTGTTCTTATCTTTAAAAAAAACATTTTAGCCTTTTGTTCCAAATATCTCAAGTTATAACATGATTTATTCACCTGCCACAGATTTTATTGAAGAATATTATGTTCTTTGTGTTGTATTCCTAATATTTGTGTTTACACTGAGGGTTTACTTCTCTTCAGGTGTGAAGTGTAGTGACAAGCTGGTTCACTGTCTACAAACCGTTAAGATGTTGCTGTAGTTACCTGCGTAGATCATGAGTTTGTGGTTTGGGCAATGGGCTACCAATGTGAGCGGGCTGTCAGTCGATAAGAAAAAATTGCTGAACATCCTCGTTAAATCCAATAAAACTGATTTGCATCAGGCACTTGTTTTTTACATAGTTAACATGATTCCTCAATTAAAGGACAAAACAGAGTAAATAAAACAGGGCAAACAAAACACAAAGGACGCTTGATGAGCCAAACCCTGAATAATGAATGATAACTCTGTCTGGACTCACAGCATCTTTCATTACGCCACCTTGTGGTCGTGGTGTGAACGTTCAGAGACTTGAGCTCAAGCCATTCAAGTTGCTGCCATCATTTTTACTGATAATGTGCAACGGAGACAGATACTTATAGAGTGTTACAACAGTTCCTGGTACTTGTTTGATTCGCTACATAATGATAAATAGACTACATAGAGTTGCAGAGGAACGATAGTATTTGGCTCGCCTCCTTAATGACGGAGGAACCTGTGCCAAACATTAATCTCACTTACTGTAGTAGACCTTCAGGGGGAGTTTGATAAACAGAGAGTCATGTGTATCACGTCCTCACAGGGAGACTGAATCCACGTACATGTACTAGCACACAGACGCAGGCAAGACACGTGCATAAACATGTCAAATCACTTTTAGATTCAGAACTATGTCCACACGTTTCACTGAAACATCAATCACATTAATATTCGGTCCACCTACAGAATACACACACACACACACACACACACACACATACAGACTTCCCTGTCACAGCCTGCAGAAAAGAAATGCCACAAAGCTTTGGGCAGTTTTCAGAGAGTATCAGAGGCACCTCAGGGTGAACCAGGGAGACACTGCTGCTCGTGACCCAGGCAGGAAGGCCGGTATAAGCTGAGGCAGCACGGTGACCCACAGACAGGTCCAGCAAATCATATGAAGCATCAGTTTACTGGGATTATTGCTTCCATCTCACTGCTCTCTGCTGTCACCTGAGCGTCACTCCTTGTCAACATATGAAACTGCAAAAAAAGTCCTACAAAAAAGGATCTTTTCGCCCTCGTGTTTTGTTCGATCTGGGCGGCGCGACAGATGTGCACGATAGAGCCATTAATTTCACTTTGCCTTGGGGAAAGTAGGATGTATCTCCAGAAACATCTGCAACATCCTGACAGCTACATGCACGGCTGCTGATCGCAGCCTGGCACAATGACAACACGTGTCTTTATCTCCTCGAGGTCCAGAGGGCAGATTTATCAAATTTCTCAAAAAAAAAAAAAAGCCCAACAACATTCAGCCTCTGCTGACAGCGAAGTGGTCGGTAACATTTCTGGGAGTAGGGAGCGTGTGATGTGTGATTCCTGCGGGAGATGATGGAATTCCTCTGACCCTTTGAGTCCGTGTCCTCACTCAGTGTCTGAACATTTCTGAGAAAGATCTTCGCAGCAAATTGTTTGTTTGAAGATCTCATTCGGTAGCAAAAGCAACACCTACCCCCATCGTAGCTGAATGAGAAAGTTTGCCATCTATCCACAGACACTCTTCAGCCCTTTTAAAGGAATAGTACAACATTTTGGGAATAAGCTCGCTCAGGTTTTTACAGAGAGTTAGACAAGATAAACAACACAATTCTCGTATTATTACGCTAAATATTAAGCTACAGCCAGGAGATAGTGAGCTCATCTTAGCAGAATGACTGAGAACAGGGGCTCTGTCTGGGGGGCAACAAATTCACCTACCAGCATCTCTAAAGTTCACTAATTAACATGTCTGATTTCATTTTTCTCTAATCTGTATCTGTTGCAGTTAGAAAGTTAACATGTCCATGCCTGTCCAGGAAAAAGTACATTACAAACAGACATATTCATGCTTGCTGGTCACTACTGTCCACATGCTTATTAATACATTTGATTAAGGCTGCAGTAGAGTGCCGACAAAAGAAACTTCTTTGAGTGCAGGAAACTTCGTAATTACCCAGATGGTAAGAGGACAACTCGATAGAAAGGCGCAAATGAAGTAGGAGTGCCGCCATGCGCAGCCACGTTGAGTAAACCATATGCTGTTTGCATAAGACAACTAGGTTTTCCTGTTTTCATCAGCTCATTGGCTTTTATTGAGCCTGTTGGGCTGTAGGAAAACAGAAAGCAAATGGGACTCCGCTGAGCCATTTAAATGAAAATGAGACGGTCAATGTCATCACTTAAAGAGTTTCGCTGCAGAAGAACAGCAATTCAGCCCTCACGTAAACATCTTTGAGGCACTGATCTCAAACTTAGCAGAAATCATTTTTGCAAAATGGCTGACCAGAATGAGGGTACCAAAGCGGTAAATGATCTCTCATTAACATAAGGTGTGCTTTTCAATTTGTTTATATAACTTCAGTAGCTCACGCTCAGGCTTGTGTGGGCAGCCTGGTAGCCTCTGCACTGGTGTCTGTTTTTAACCTTTCTTGGAGATTTGAGCACACATGCTCTTTTTTTCCAGCAACGCCCTGCTTCACATTCACACAGTTACATTCATCCAACCTGGGAGCGGCCCAGTACAACCACAGTCTCCTACTGAAGCCAGTGCACAGCTCCACTGGGGATGCAGTCAAATGCTTGGCTCATGGGCACCTCGGTGGTTCAGCTGCGGAATGAGGACAGAGCATAGCTCGGTCTGTATCATCAGTCAGCCCGGGGATCCATACCTGCAACCTTTTAGTCACGAGCCCCGCTTCTCTTAACCTTAAGGCCACCACCACCGCACAGCAAAGCATAACATCTTCCCAGAAATAAAATGAAAATCCCTTATGCTGCACTTTGGTGGGAACAACCCAAGCTGAGAGATGGCGCCGGTTTTGCGTCTGTAACCACTGTTGAAATATTATTTCAGAGGCAAGCCGTCCCCGCATCTTGGAGCACGGTGAGCAGAGCACTTGAAAAACGCATTAAGGCCGAGGGGCAAGTTGGAGGCTATACATTTGCTACCAATTTAGTTCCTGCATCTTAGATTTCGTTCTTCTCTTCCTCTCCTGGCCCCGAAACCAGGACTAATGTAGTAAATGACCTCTAGGATAAATAGACAGCAGGCTACATGACCCCAGCCATCAAAAACGGAGGCTGTAATAAATACTACATAGCTTTACAGGAAGCGTGTTCGACATTCTCCCAAAACCTGCAAAGAAAGAAAACGAGGGGGCGAACGGGGTGAGTCTCTGTTCACCGCTCTCTCTTTGGTCAAAACCTTTTTTCCTGAGGTCTGTTATTACCGGCCTAGTTCCTGGGTTCCCATTCAGAGTGGAGCTTGTTCATATAAACCTTGAGGTTTTGAGGCATCACTGGACTGACTGGGTGGCTTTCACCAGGGAATTAGCACAGGGTCACATTGGATCATGATCAGTAGGCCCTCTACGGCTAACCTGTGTTGGACAGGGCTGCTTGTGGAGGTGGTGGTGATGAGGACAAGTTTCCTGGCTCAGGAATATGGGTCAGTCAGAACCCAGGATGTGTAGGCCTTGATCCTGTAAGTCATGGATCCTTCTGATGCTTTTCTACTTACTGTATAGTTTTTAAATCACTTTAGTTAACCACCATTTTCCAGATTAGTCTTGATGAGATTGGGAATCTACACCTCTGCTCTAAGACCCAGTGTTTTCATAGCTGAAGGAAGTATAGTGTATAAAGTAAAGTAGTATGAAGACAGTTGTAAAGATAGAACAGTCTGAGGTCAAGGCAACTTGTAATAATTGTGAGGCTTACTGATGTAGTAATGATTTCTAGATCTCAATAAGACAGAGAGGTGATGTAAATGATTGGGAATGTTAATGACATTTATAAATCTACTTAAGGGGTAAAGCAGAAGGAGATGATAACTGGTCTTTTTCGCTTATGTACCATTTAATGTTTCGTTTGATCGCTTTCTTTAGCACCACATAACAGGGTCTAGAAAAATAGTATCTTATCTACTGATTTCACACCATAAAGTTATCAAGGCAAAGAATTTAAAACAGTGCAGACATGGGGCTTTATTTTGAAACAACACAATGCCACATCCTGCCCCATCACAGCAAAGTCAGTTGTTACTCAGGAGCCAGGATAGTATATATACAAATATAGATATAAATACACTATTGGAACAAATAACAGCAGTCTGAGCGGGCTTTTATCTGCCTTTTCTTTGAAACATTTTTTACCCATTCCATACAGCCTCTCATGCATGCAATTTTTCAACTTTCTGTCTCTCTTTGTGGGGCCTGTCCTCGTGTGATTCAGATCATGCCTATTTGGCAACACATGAAGTTTTTCAATGACCTCCTGGATCCTTGTTCCTCACATATGCTTTATAGTTTACATCTGTAATTCAAAGCCTGCTCTGTACACACAGGTGTTTGCACGTCTGTCCGTCCTGGAAGAGGGCTCCCTCCTCTGTTGCTCTTCCTGAGGTGTCTTCCATTTTTTCCCTCGTTAGAGAGTGTTTCCTCATCCGAAGGGGGTCTTAGGGTAGACAGTGTCGTATGCTGTACAGATTATAAAGCCCTATGAGGCAAACTGAGACTTGTGACTTTGAGCTACATAGATAAAATCTGACTTGACTTGATTTGAACTCTAAATGCCATGGAACACCATTCCAGCCCAGTGACACCTTTTCATGCAGGTGCACAACATCCATTGCAAACTTGTTGTATCTCGCTCTTGTTTCATTCCTCTGCATTCCACCGTAGCTTTTTATCGCCTTTTATTATATTTTCCCTTTCAAGGAAGCTTTCAGAGAAAGCCAGGTTTGTGAAAACAGTCAGGTCTTAGTCAGCGTTCTCAGCACTGAGTGAGACCCCCGAGAAGACCTTGAAGCAAATGTTAAGTATAATTTGCACGCATCATTTGGATAAGGTCTATTATACACACACACGCACACACATGCTGTTGATTTTGTTTTTTTTTTCCCCCGACTCAATCCATCCGTCCCGCTGAGGTCCAGAAGGTGGCAGGAGTGGCACTGCTGACAACGCACCAGCAGAAAACAAATTACAACCCACCCAACAGCTTCAGCACCACAGAGCCTTCCCTCTCTGCTCCTCAAAATGACGATAGACGTTTTACATGTCCCCAACATCAGACACATGTGGCTTTTTTCAAAGACAAACGACATGGTGTCATCTCCGCGCCGGGCACATCTGCTCACTCTTACTCTGGTTTTAGTGTTCTTTCCACTTCACATTTATATGGAAAGTGTTGTGAGCCTTTGTTCTGTTCTGTGGGGGGTTTCTGTCCCTTTGTTTGAAAGAGACATCAAAAGGGACCAGAGGGGCACATGATGGCTTGAACATGATTGAGATGGTTATTTTTTGTTCTCTTACATTGCCACGAGCCTCAGCTCTCATTTTTTTCTTGCTTTTCTTTTGATGGAAAACTTCATCATAAGACAAACTGGCACAGATGTCATCACTTTTTTTGGACAGATGTTAACAAATGTTTTCACAGTCTGTTGGATACTTTAAGTGATGTTGAAGGTGTTTAGTCTTAGTTTGGTATTAATTGTTGGACATACAGACTTTCAAAGGCTTTTACAAAGAATGCATCATTTTTAGCACAGCCCACGAATGTTCTCAGTACATTATGGTCTATTTTTTACATATTTGAGAAAAGTCACAGAGGTTGTTGTTTTCTTGGTATATACCATTTTATGTCCTGGATCGGTGATGATCCACTGGTCAACTGGAGCAGATAGAAGGTTTAGTTCTTTGCTCAACACCACCAACAGCATGTTACATGCTTTCCACAGACAGTTTCCAAGCTTGTATGGGGACACAAACCAGAAACCATTTTGACAGTGTTTCTTCTCTGCAGCACTTCATTAGAGCAGTTGGAAATTGCTTAATAGTGGACATTTACAGATTTTGAACCCAACTCTATATTATCAAGGTTATTATTGTTTGAAGACGTAGTCAGTAATGCTGTTTGAGTTATACCACTAATACAGTTACACTTTTTTTTTGCAAATTGCAGCTCAACTCATTCTTCTTGTATTAAGTGAGCAGGTTACATCTGATTAGGATTTTTCCATTTTTTTTTTAGATGGTTAAGGGAATACATTTAGTTGAGGGGAAAGTGAAACAGACTACAACTTAAACTTTTAACTTCCTCTTTTTTCCCATCCCCAGAAGAGTGCCATCTGCTGGTGTTAGACATTAAAAGCCAACACTCAGCCTCTGAGGAGCACTTCATTGCGTTTCCCCCAGGTTTTTGAAGCTCAGATGATGTTAACTCCGTTTATGGACGAGGAAAGTCATTGTGAGAAGGACACGTAGACAAATAGATATCAAATTCAGTAATGATCTCTTTTTGCCCTTTGTAAAGCCTAGCTCACACTTCATACAAACTCTTAATGATTCAAAATCATGCCATTACTGTTTCTCAAGAGCAATATTCATAAATGGAAAGTGATACGATCTGACCACTAACCTCAAGGTAGAGGGCCTTGTGATATCGACACCACGTGGAGCAGTGTTTTATGAACAGCTTTTTCTGCTCTTTCATGGCTGAACCAAATTGGTTCTTCTAAAGTGTGGTATCTGGCCCATAAACTGCCAAAAGTTCCCAAGGCAAAATGAGCAGACGTCTGTAATTGTCTAGGTGGTCGGGTGTGTGTACGTGTTTGTAAGATTGGAAAAGAGAAAAAGAGGAGATGGCAAAGGAAGGAGGAGGTGGAAAGCCTATTAGGCAGTGGGAGAAAAGTAAGTCCTGTGTGGGTGTGTTTTAGCACACTAACGTTTTATTCAAAGGATCAATTATTCATTCAGGCATATGACGAGCTTGTGCTTTCGATTCCGAACATCAATGCAGCTTAATATTCTCGGAATTAGGAGGCAAATTCTGGGCTAATCATCACTTTTTGTCCTTTGCAATATCACAGGGTGCAGCTCTGTTGGAATATCCTTGTTATTCACACAATTCACAAAGAGAAAGCTGGTTTGTCTTCAACTTCAGTGGCTTCCTCGAGCAACAATGGCGCTGCTCATAAAGAGCACGACTCTATTATTACCTGAACCTGGAGGTGTCTCATAACCCACTGTCTTAATGTGGGTTTAAGGACAAGCGAGGGCACAAAGTGTTATTAATGCAAAACATCCAGAACCAGGGTGAGACAAAAATTTAGTCAGACTTACAGTCCTGTATCTGCAGTTTCCCTAGTGCTTTCGACCAATGGACATGACCTTCTTTACCAGATGGAGTCTTTCCAGTTGTCACAGGGTTTTAAATTTACATTTGTCTGTAAAGGACTCATCCATGCTGGGTTAGAAATATTGATTGAAAGTCCATTTGGCTGCAGTTCTGAGGCTTTCAATCAGCAGAGTTCACATTCTTGGAATTAATTTGTAAAAGTTACGGTTAAGGAAACATCCTGGTTTGGATGGAAACAACTACTTTGTTCAGGTTAGGGGACCATCGTCATCACAGTTACAATACTAACCATGATTAAGGTCAGGGAACAATTGTGGTTATTGTAAAAAAGGAGCCAGTGTTGACTCTCAGCTTGAAGCAGGAGGCAAACAGTTGACTCCTGCGTCAAAGTCCGACGATGTATTGACCCATCCAGAAATACCCGGTCCAATTTTCATTTCAGACCTGCTGACCTGCTGGAGCAGGATGCATTTATTCATACAATACCCACGACTAAGATGCTATTTTACACTTAAATAAGCACTAACAATGGTTTTACCAGACCTATGTAACAACGATATAGAAAATGTACCATTCTGTGCCAGTGTAGCTCCTTATGAGGCCTTAACTTCTTTCCCAAGGACTTTAACATACGCTTCAATGAGGCTTTTGATCATAGGAAATAAGGAGCAGGAAGCCTGAATGCAGCCTGGCACTTGCATTCAATACTTGTGTGAGGTTTCTAATTGCCAGTGTGAATAGCTCTTACCAACCTGTTTCTTAGGTCAGAGCTAGAGTATTGTCATTTTTCATTCATGACTTCAAACGGGCCAGTTGTAAAAATTGGTAAGGAGCATAGCCACAGAGACGGTGGTAACCAGAGATGTTTTCTCAGTAATTCCCTTTGGATTTGGGTATAACCACGCCTGCAGCACATGGGAAAGGCAGTTCACAGCAACAGTGAGAAAGGGAAAAGGAGAGTGAGACAGAGATAATAAAGAGCACTGGAAGAAAAAAAAAATCCATGAAAGACTGAAACGAAAGAGAATGAGAGCACAGAGGATAAAGAATGAGAAAGCTATTATGTAGTCAGACATGGAGTGAAAGTGGTGGAGAGAAGTTCTGCGTCCAGGTTCAACATCTCTAGACAGTGAATGAATCACATATGATCCATCCATATGTGATGATGAATAACTTGATCCTACATTAACAGGGAATTCCAATATTTGCAGATCCAGTATTTGGAATCTATGATGACCTTTGGTGCTTTTTTATTATGTATATATCATTTTGACTGTAACTGAGAGTCACATTAAACTGTATATGGATGAAGAAGTCACTGGCACCAAGTGTTTACATGGGTAAACTTACAGTGCATCCACTTATGAACCTGGATCTATTTTTTTCCCCACAGGCAAAAGGCGTGTGGTTTCTTTATGATGAGTAAGATCATTGATAATTCATATGCTTGTATCGCTAATGAAAGTGCAGAGAGGTTTTGTGTATAATGGTTTTTATATAGTGGTTATTATATTTTCACAAATATATTTATTGAAAATGAGCAAAGGGAACATTCACTGCTTTTTATAGCAACCCTGCAGTGGGATGGCCAACTTTTTCTCTAGGTGTAAAGAAAATACTTTGGAAAAAAGATGACAAATGAAAAAAAATGAAAGATGAAACACAAACTTTTTTCTTCATTTGTATATAAAAGTAACATTGACGAGTTCCACCCTGCTAAAAATAAAACAGTTGGACCTGAATCATAATAAAATTGGCCCCTTTGTCGCTGAATGGGACTGATCCAGCTATAGACCAGCTAGAGCTTGGACGGTATTTCTTCTAGGAGTAATTAGAGGCTCACTGATAGTACTTAATTATATACCTAAGGCATGAAACATGTGTCTTATTTATGTCTCACTTTTATTGATTAAAAATTTCCACTTCCAGCTGCCAGCTGTCATGTTTTTTCTTCCTCCTCTGCGGTGATTAAAGCGAAACCACTGTGAATTGAACATGAACCAAAAACCATCGAAATGATTCAATTCCTGACTTTTCCACTTCATGTGTCACCTGTCACGAAAAAAAAAAAACCCAACAAAAGTATCAGATCAACGATTATATGTACTGTGCAGAAGGGCAACATACATATGTATATATAGCCTATATGTGTACAAACACATCCTTACCTGGCATTGATCTTGACAGGGATTAATCAGTGGCTCTTTATGCTAATAGCTATCAAGCTATTCCACCAACATGAAGTGTGAGCACTTCGATTTGTTTATGTGCCAGTTCAGTGCTGATGTGGAGAGAATGTGGGCGGACTACTAATTAAAGGTCTCCTTGCACGTAAATGACCCACTTTGAGAAATGTAGTGTATTTTACCATTGATTGGATGGGTGCAATAGATAGGAGGACACTGAGCACAAAAGGACAGGGTCAGTGTCAAACCTGAAAAACTTATTTTTTAAGATTAAGATTAGATTGGGAAGATGTTTCGTGATGCTGTGCTGACTTGAAGATTTTCAACATCTTCATGTTTTAGAGAGTCTTCCCACCAGGGTTGCTCGTGCACACAAGCGAATGGATTTGTACTGTACTGTAGCAGCCACATGTTTGCATCAGATTTGTGTGTGTGTGTGTGTGTGTGTGTGTATGCAGAGGGGTGTACAGGCCAAGGTCATTCATCAGTTCAGGGTGGGCTTGGTGCTGAAAAGGCCAGTGTTGAACTGCTTTGATTGATCTGCGCAGGAGATTGGCCATGGCCTGGAGAGGGGCATGTCGTCCTCTGCTTTGGCTACGGCCAATTATATCAGTGGGGGTTTTGAGTAATGCAGTAGTTCAAAACACACTCTGCTTTTCTCTTCCTGGGAAAAAGCCAGACCTGCAAATCCAGCATGATTTCTTACTATGTACACTCATTTTTCATTTGGATCTTGTTGGCTGTTACATAAGTACCTTCTGCTATTGGGATAACGCTGTGTGCACTGCAGATGGCATGGGATCAAAATCTGCAATCAAATTCTTTTATGTCCTTGCCGTTCTACATTTCAGCATTTTATGTTGATTTAAGGTTTCAGTGTACTCTCAATACAAAATTGTAACTATAATTGCAATTGTAATGATAACATAATAAATAGAAAAATGCTTCTCAAAATAAGAAGAAAACAATCATTTCCTCGAAGATCGTGCAATCAGAAATATGTGGAACTTACACTGAAGTATTAGAAATGATTAGAAGTAAGAACTTCTACCCCATCTGAATGTGTGCACTAAATGTTGTAAATGTAAATGACAGTCCATCCTGTAGTTACTGAGATATATGAGATAGATTGATGAGAGGTCTGGACCAAAGTAGTGGACTAACTGAGCCATGTTGTTAGAAGTGGAAACCTTGACTTTGTAATGTGGAGTAGCGGCTCTAAGTCTCGTCTCCACAGGTTTTATCAACTGCATTTTACATTTTCAGTGTTTAGCTTTTATGTGTGGCAGCTGTTGTTTGTATAATGTTTGATTAACAATATGAACTGACGTAATTCTTCTTCTCCATTCTGGTCCTGTCGCCATAACATCAGGAACTGCACCACAGTAGAGGAAAGCGTGAGAAATGGGAGAAAAAGGGGGAAGGCTAGGTTGAAGAATAGGGCTGGGGTAATAGATGGCTGTGTGTGTGCATGTGTGTGTGTGTGTGTGTGTGTGTGTGTTCAAATGCGTGACTCTCTGCTGAACCAGGTTGACTGGTTTCACCCTGCTGTGCTTACATTGTGCTGGATGTCTGAGCTGTGAGAGTCAGCGCCAGAATGGACACACTCCTACACACTTCATTCCCCTTAGCTTGGTGTTTGCCCTTTAGGCCACTCCGGATGACAACAAAAGTGACAAAACAACAACACAGTAAGTGAATTATGTTTTGGGAGGAGGTTGGTTCAAGAACAGAATATATTGTGAGACGTCACTGTTTGGAAAAGGTCACGGTAATTGGAAACCAAAGCAGTCAACCTTGAGTTTTTTTTCCATCCTGTCTTCCCAAAATCAATTTAAACAATTTTAAATTGATGATGTCACTATTTTGACCACAGCAACAGTTTGATCTTCAGGAGACATGCTGCCAACTCATACTTTAAAGAGGATTTTGCACTCAGTGAGGGGCACTTGAATCAAAAGATTAAACCTGTTTCCTTTGGACCCCAAGTTTGATAGATTGAAGTAGATTTCAAAGCGGCTGGTGAGGGAATCATTTCCCTTTGGCAAGACAGAGCAAATTGAAAACCTACATTACTTGGTTACCGACAGAATCTCTGATCTCAGTTCAGCTGGTGGGTATGTTTGTGGCCTGTTATCCAGTCAGCGGCATACAAGAACAGTTCATTGAGAGGACATAAACTGATTAGTTTAGTAAGTCTATTTGAGGTGACAAAATTCAGGTAAAAGTGTAGTAAGTTATGTCAACATTCAAAAGATGTTCCAAAAATGGAATGGATATCTATATTTGTTTGTAAAAAAAAAAAAAAACTTTAGAAATATGCTTTTTCTTTTGAGAGAGTCAATAAAATATGTAAGTGAACAGCAAAAACTACAATCTAACAATGATGAACACCTTTAATTAAACATAAAGTCCGCCATTTGCCATTTCAGCTCTATGTACTTTGACATTAGCAGAATATTGGCAATGGTTCTCAAAACTCTACTTAACACTAGCTCCTGTTAAGGATTCAAAGACTAGAGACAGGAAGCTCATCTTAACTTTTGCCTCCCACCCAAATTGTTATGCTGTGGGGTGTGGGGGGGTCAAGGTAGAAGTCAAGGTCATTATCCAACCCATAGACAGCAGAGCCTGTGATCTGCCCATTTCAAACAAAGACAGCTGAGTCATATTTGAGGAAATTGTGACCGATAGAAAGACAGAAGGAGACTAGGGAACATTACTGTCAAACACTGACTGTAACCCCAAACAATGACTTCATCAAAGGAAGGAGGTGGTGGACTGTTGCTCTGTGGCATTACATCAATGTCAGATGATCTAATTCAATTTGAAATGATTTTCAAAGCAAGGAAATTTGACTTGCAGACAAAAACATTGACTAAAACGGATTAAAAAAATCATCCTATGTTACAGTCAACCGTCAGCTGTTAGGGTTAAACCCAAAGAGGAGGTAAGAAATTTCTCCACTCAAATGACAGCCCTCACTCAAGATAACCCCACAGCAACACAGAGGTCAAAGGGGGATTTTTTATTATGGGGCACAAGTGCTGAGGAACAGTGTGTGGCACTGTACATTGGCCTCGAACGTGACACACGTGGGCCGGTCAGATCCTTTGAGGTGACTCAGCTTTCAGTATTGGATAGTCATCACACATGGCAGTGAGTAGTAGTAAGATACAAGTGGTTTCAAATGCTAATTTTAGGGGAAAAATACTCCACAGTAAACCAAAAACTTGTGTATGGGAGTCAAACCCTGATATGGAACATTACGGCTGACCATGAACTTCTAAAAACAGCCATTGGTGATATATCTGGAACTTCTTAGCCTTATTTGTTGCTTGACTGTTTTTAGATGCTTGTGTTTTAGGGTGTTTTATCTTAAGAATCTTGAAAACAAAACCCTACTTTGGTCCAGACTGTAGTAACAGTAGTTGGGTCAAAATCTTTTCACAGGCATCTGGGCTGAAGGCCCAATGCAAAAACATCCCTCCGCCTTCTTTGCAAAGGCGATTTTTATACCCATGAGTTTTTTTTTTTTAACAAAGCTCTTGGAATATGTTTTTTTTTTACTCAAGGTTATGATCTTTAATTGCCTTTCCTGGATGGGTGCTCCATGATTTTTGGTTTCCAAACAGTAACAGGCATATTCATTAATGCAAAGTATACTCAGGATGAGTTAATTGCATCATTCTCTCCCACGCTCCCTCATCCTTTAAAAGAGGGCTTTATGTTAGAGGAAACCTAGATTTTCACGAGGACTGCCACAGTTTGCCAAAATGAAATTGTGCAATTAAAAACTGGTACCTCTTGCAACATGCATTTATTTAGGCATAATTTTAAGAGAAGAAATCAAAGTGTTTGATTACACAGTGAAAAAAAACAGATGTTAACCCTTTAAACTGTGACCTATGACAGACTGTCAACAGAGGTATGCATTTTTGGTGCAACTTTTGGTTTGCTAAGACTAAAGGTGATACCTAAAGAGATCATTGATAAAATTAAAGCCCCCATGTGCAGGAGAGCTTCGTGATAAGTGAATCTTCCTCCTCATTTCCATCTCCATATTTCATGGAATATCCTCCTGTTTTAGAATGCTTACCTGCTACTGACTGAAGCTACCCCTTCGTCCGCCTATAACTCCATAACTCCCACAACCTCTTCTCATTAACCTGGGGCCTCTATGTTCATCATGAAGTCAACATCTGTCCAGCTTTCCACCTTCACTGCCAAAGACCAAAGGCTTTTCCATTACTGCCCTGGGAAAGTAAACAATTATTTGGGCATCAGCAGTACACATACTTGTGTAATGTTTTAGATACTTAAGGCTTTGGGAACTTTTTCTATTAAAATGCATAGGCTGCATCTGTGTCATTTTACTTGCATATGAATATTGGATTTCATAATGCTTTGTTACACTCTTGGGATCTTGGGAATGATCCATCAAATCAAAGTGAGGACTTTTTACTGTGGAGTATCCTTACCTTCTATCCTTTGGGTTTATCCTCTTTCTTTATCCTACTACAGGCAATAGGATAAGAAGTCAACAACCTAAAGATGGCCAGGGATTTCCATCTTGGTAAGGAGATGACACCGACACCCTTGTGAAATCCCCTTAGTGATAAGTGACATCTTTGGTTATGTTATGATGTCAGTCTGACGAACGTAGTTATATATTTATATATAGGATCACACTCCTCAAGGGTTCACTGTCTAATTATAGCAGTGTATTACTGCGACTGTCATCCGGATACGATGGGTGATTCCCACATGGTATTCCATCATTAGCAGCATCAAATTAGCCTGCTAGCTCTTAGCCAAGCATAAATCCCCACGTGAGTGCACCAAGTTGAGAATGAGAAGGCAAATCATTCTTGAATATGTCTCTGCAGCACCCCAGTGTCCACGCCTGGAGATTTATTACAGGTCCCATTTGCTTTGTCAACCCCTCCAGGACCCCGAGTAAATCACCAGGCAAAGGTTTGACTTAACAACTAATGATCCAACATGAAAAGAGAAAGAGGAATTATGTCATTTGAAACACTGGCTGGAGTTGTTGACTGGGAAGCCTCGATGGCCCACTAAAGCTTAGGAGGGTGAGAGAAATACAGCAGCCAAAAGACAGATGGGCAGGCCTGCAGTGCGTCAGCTTCTGTACTTCCTGAACTATGGGAAACCCCTTCACTCAGTGAAACATCTTGAGGATTCCCTGCTAGCATTTACCTGCCCAGCACTTTGCTGCTTCAGGGAGCTGGTTTTATTGTCAGATCCCATGTTAAAACTACTACGCTGGTTTCTATTTTTGGGGGGCCCATACTGGGCAAGGTATTGCAATGTTGCAACCAAAATAACTCAATAAACTTTTAGTGGGAAAGTTTAATACCTATGCGGCTCTTGTGTGGTCTCCTTTTCATGATAAAGGCCTCATTTTCCACTCAAGCTCTGGAAACTCAATCTCTAACGCAAGCTCTACAGTAACTTCAGTGGAGTTACATGGTCCTGCATAGAGGCCTAGTGCCAAGTTTCTGAAGAGAACCTACTACTGGACAATCCCTCTGCTGGCAGATATCCTAACTAGGCTGAGAAAAAGTTCTCCCCTGACTCCCAAGGCCTCAATATGTTATTGTGATACTGAGGTTTCACAATTCAAGTCAGATTATAAATATGAAAGTTAGGTGAATTACTTCTTTCAAAGGCGCTTTTATTACTTCTTGTTTCCAGTTAATCTGGGTCAGGATTTTGTGCACACAATCAAACAAATCCGACAGATGAATGCATGATGTGTTCATGAGATTGCAGAATTCCACCTTGAGGGATAAGAGTGGTTTACCTGCTTGTATTCTCGTTATGCAAATGTCAAGACTTTCATCATCATTGAGCAAGAGAAAGTAAATTAGAAGAAGAACGGTGATACTGTTAAGTAAATAAGTACATTAAATGTTTCACATCACACAAAAGCCAAAATGCACCAGACAACTGTTCTCATCTCATTTTGATTACAGATACAGTGATTTATAGAGCAAAGATATAGCTCAGAGATGCAAAGATAAGGACTTTTAACACTGTTTATTTTGATGTATAAACAAGTCTGTCAGACGTGTCTTTACCTGCTTATTATAACAGCAGATTAGAGAGAGAGGTTGGAAAAATGCAACTGAGGTCTCTTACCATCAGATAAACAGACCACTTATCATCAATCACACAGAGGAAAAACTTGCCCTTTGTATTATCTCTCTGACAGGTATAATTACATTACAGTCCATTAATCTTTCACAAAATAAATGGGACATACAGTATGTTGATTGCAAGTTGATTGTTGTTTCTTGTTATTTCTTTACCGTACGCTGAAAACCCAAGGTGTCACTTCTTGTAAATCATCTTGACAATAAACGTATATATTTATATGGTGGAAGAACTGTACTTGACAAGATAATGTGTGGTACGTTTATCTTCATAGCATTTTTAACACAAAGGACACGATTTATATCGGATATGAAAAACTTTAAATCAACAAGACACACAATTCCCCTACATACTACATCTGTCTTAGAGGTAAGCATGTCGCTGCAGCATCTTGGACTTCAACCCAGAAGACAAGATGATGCGGATGACAACAGCCCAATGATGCCCAAAGAATGATCTTCTCCCATGCTGCCACGCTGTCCTGATCCAGAATCACACTTCTGGATGATGGATTAGTTGCCCAATTTATCACTGCTTAATCTGCAAGGTGTTACGTGTGTGCGCATGCGTGTGTGTGTGTAAGTGAAAGAAAACACTTTTAATAATTATTTTGAAATCCTAGAAATGCCCCTGCTGTTCAGGTCTTATTACGCTGCAAAGGGATGAAAAAATGGGATGTCTTAAGAGGCAGTGTGAAAATAGATTAAAACCCAATGTATGGGAAAGCTCTCTACTGCTCCACTCTACAGTAACCCTGTGTCACATCTGTGCAGTGACAGAAAGGCAGGAAACGAGTCCCTGTTAAAGTGTGCTGTACTCATAATGGATTTCCTGCGTATAGCCTTTATGTGTCATTATCCACAATGCTTTATCCACACAGGTGTCTAATGGCAAGAGCTGCCCCATGATCGTAGATGATTCAGATCATCAGTCGAGAAGCTGTTGAGTCGACTCGCGCTCGTGCTTAATGTTAAACTACTTTTGGTGGTACAACCTCCTCTAGTATTGTCACAATATGACAGATTCACTGACATATTCCTTTCTGACTGATTTAGTGCCAACATTGTGTTTGATATAGTAAAATTTGGGTTCACATGGTACTGTGACATATTCAGCTACACTGCAGTAAACTGTAACACAATGCCACGAGCACTCAGTTGTCCCACACTGTATCCATAGCAGGAGATATTTGAGTCACAGCAAAGCAGTCAAATACTAGAGCAGACCTGAACCTCATACATTCCGCCCATCAGCATGCATTTGTTTTGATTGCCTTCAAAAAAAATAAAATAAAGTGAAATACAGGCCACATTCTATTTTAGATCTGGTTCCTTTTCCATTTGTGAAGTTAAGTTTTGCCATAATCTTGATTTGCAAAACAGCCCTGTAAACTCAACCTTTATAGACTACAAGTATTTATGCACGAGCAAACGGGACACAGCATTATTTACACCCATGGGACATTTCTTGTAAATTTTCTTAGTTACTTCTTGATGACCTCAGCATCAACACTGGTTGCTCCCATACTGAGCTTCTCAGTGATTCTGTCGAAGGCTCTCCACACCTTCTAGTGAGTTTGTAGTTACCCAATGAATTGTGACTGCTGCCCACAACTTGTCTGCTCCGCCGCAGCCTGTGGGGGGTATCAATAGGCAAAATTAAATACCAGTATTTCCACTCTTGTTATCGTCAAAGCTTTCCCATGCCAGTCATACCCTGGTGATTGTCAGGCTTCATAAAATCAATGCTTCTTTCATCCATATACCTGGATATGGCCAAACATATGGAATAGGAAGGAATATTGAAAATACTCCCAGGGGAAGACAACTCCTGACATGCCAAAGTTGTTTGCTTCAAAGCGCTCAGAGGGGTAAAAACTTGGCTTCATATCGGACCTGTGCTTAGGTTGCAATAATTACTATACATATATTCATAAAGTGCTTTGTATTTGGGAGGCAGGCTATATTTTGAGCCACAGACTTATTGGATGACGCTCAGTGCTGCTGCCTGGGGGTTCAGGATGCCAAGGAAATTAGCATTCCCTCCTGTAAAGCCTTTTGGTGTGAAAAAGCACTGTAGATTTCCTCATCTGAAGTGGGGTGTTCACACACACACACACACACACATTTCATTGTGGCGTGAACGCACAAAAGATCCAGTATGTGAAATTTCAAAATGACACACAACTCCCACTCTCCAAACTCTCAAACTGAGGCTATTGCGACATTATAGATCACTGGTGTCTCCTGACGCACTGATTGCAACAACATATTTCAGTTGCATAATATCTTTTTATCATCAAAGGTATCATTTCCTATATCAACATGTAGGGAATGGTGACATTGTTCATACTTCAGAGTAATGATGAACTGTGATTTACCTGAATTGATTACTTCAAGGAAGCCTGTTTGAAGTGTTGCCACTCACAAGCTCTTGAATGGTAACTGTTTAAGTAGGTGAACCACCATTAAAAAAAGTAACACACATGCTCTGAGGTGAGTAATCAGACAAGCTAAAAGTTGCTACCTCAACATTAAATGCAGCTTCTTTTTGGCTCATGTCTGAAAAGACAACAGAACTTACTAGCATCAGGGCAAATGGTGAAGTATAGTAAGGAAAGTATGTGAAGTATGTTAAGGATGGCACAATGTTGTATGTGTACACCTGTGTGCATGTATAAAGGCATGTTAGTCTGTGTGAAAGTGTCAACAGACAGTTCAATTTTCATGATGTCAGAGATGTCAGAGGTCAGGCTGAGCAACAACAGAGACCACGGTGCTGTTAGGGATTCACTTTATTGCTTAAGGACACCTCATTAGGGTTGACTTGCTAACACAAAGGCTTGTTGAAACAAAAGTAGGCATGATGATACATACGCACTATCCAATGGACTACGGGATGGCACGTACAGTATGCGCAACCGACGCCTACAGAGGCTCCTTTGTAACAAGAATTGATGACCGTGCCTCTACAGCATGACTGCCTCTTCTCTGTCAGGTGATGCAATGATGCTCATTTGTGAAACCTGACAGTCTGTGACCTGAGACAGTGCAGCAGTAACTCAAAAAAAGGGGGAAAAAAAAGATTTAGACTGCTATGTGTGTTTAACTAACAAGCCAAAGCATCCATCTGTCTGCCCTATAAAATTACATTTTGTTATTAGTAGGGGTCCTCCATAATTGGAGGTGGAACCTCTTCTTGCACCTTATTCACATGCCTAAAGAGAGTTAACTTTTGCATATGAAAATTAGCTAGCCTCCTTGATTAAATTAGTTGTTGCATGATTGAGTCACAATGTTCCACATCAGTCAGACCCAACACAAAGAAAAATGCCAAAACCACACAGTTGAAAGGCAGGGTTTACATGACCTCTGATATGAGTAGCCATAGATATTCCCAGCACGCACCTCTCAACAAAAGGAAATGGGGGAAAGAATCCCAGCTTCTTTTACTTGAGGACCACTGGGCTCTGGGTACAAAACAAGGCGACCATTAAAAATGAATGCCAAAAAGGAAGGAAAAAGGGGGAAAATGTGGAGAATGGGGAAAAATACCCAATGACATGTTGCGCCAAACTGAGAGAAAGTAGCATTGTTTGGATCTTTTTGTTTGCAACAGCAGGGGTAGGCTTCCAGCAAGGACTGAGGCACATCACGTGCTTCGCTTCCACCTCTGAAAGACCAAAATAGAGAGCCAAAACTCAGCCTGAACAGCTCTAGGAGTCTTTGAAGTCAAATAAAGCCACCTCATCGATCACTGATTCAAAGACCTTTTTTTCTTCTCCTTTCTGCCTCTCTCTCTTTTCACTCTTTGGAAGCTTTTGTTTATTGTACAAGTGAACCTGTTATAAGGCTCCTTCACTTCCCTCGAAAAAAAAGTTAAAACAGAAATTCTCAGATGGACTGGATTACATGAATCTCTCATTTCAATGTGAAGGCATGGCTAGTCAACAAACCCTAAAATGAATGTACTGACACAGCTTAAGTATTTCACCTCAATATACAACTTCAGTGTATTACTGACTTCACATCCCCATCTGTGACACCAATATAGTCTTATTTGGATGGTGGTTAACTAGATAGAGGACAGTGATTTTATAACATGTCTTGACTTTTCATGCAGGTGTATTAAAGGTGTATTCTTATGAAGTTTGGTAAGGTTTTGTTTACATTGTAGTATTTGCATGCATGGAGTAAAGCCCACCTGCTGGGTTATAAAACTGCTTTCCATTCTAGATATCAGACTCTGTTAAACCTGAAGTTCAGAGATTAGTTTAAAATTTCAAGATCTATTTAAAGATGTGTTACAAAAATTATAAAAATCTCCTTGAAGGCATATAATTTACGGCCAAACACACCTTGCGCTACTTTTATGATAATAACTTACTTGATGGCCAAGCCTCTTTGTATATTTTTAGCAACAAGGAAACAATTAAGTGTTTCGACGACATTAAAAGTAGGTTTAACATGGAAAGATGTAAGTTGTGAGAGAGGCTGGTGGGTGGGAATGTCGGGGGGCGTTAATTATGTGTCAAATGATTTACTAAACCATCCTGTGATAATGGAGCCCAGCTGCACCACTGCAGGAGCATTACCACCTGCTGGTAGGTAGTCCAAGAATGAGAGTTATAAATATAACTGCAGTTTCATTCATCTCTGACGACGTGGATATCGCATCATGTATACATCTAGGTGAGACATCTCTATCAGCAAAGTCATGCATCACCTGGATGAACTGCGTCTGCTACATCCTAGATCTTTTCTTTGAAATATTTTTTGCGAAGAATCTTAGTGTTCATCCACAATTCACAGAAACACAGTCACAATTATTTATTGGATTGTTTATTTGGACTGTGTTCTCCCAGTAGATAAGATGACTGCTACCACAGGATTACCCAATATCACACCGATCACATAGAACCAATATATTATAATAACCCTAACCCTAATATACTGTGCACACTGAGGACCATGTTGCTGATTCACATATATCTGCCTGGTTAACCTCTTTCAAGGAAACACAGGAGGTGATATTAAGGTGGCCTCCAACACAACGATGCAGTGTGAGCAATCTCGAATATTCCCATCAGGGTTTTAGCATAAACCATCCTGACTGACGCACAAGGCATGCACATAGATGATGGCTGTTTTCAGTGACAGCCACTTCAGATCGGTTTTGGTTGAAAGGAGGTTGGCAGTGATGTCCAGCACTAAGGATAAGTCCAAGAGGGGACAGTTTTCGAATATTGGATTGTAGCCATAGTGCACCCTTAGAGCTGACACAACCTGCATGATGATGAAAAAAAAAAAAAATTACCTACATATCTTTTATAGAAATGGCACATTGGATTCATTGCCCAGGCCACACTCATATCCAGGAGCACCTCTGGTGGTCAGAAGGACTGAAGTCTGATTAGTGTACTTATAAAGCCATTGCCTCCTTCAGCATAAGATGAAAGTAACTGAAGACGTCACCTTAAAAAGATCAATCAGTGACCCACTTGTGTGTGCTGACAAACCCCATTCAAGAGTTTTTCAAGAGTGGATGGAGGTGTGCAGCATGGATGCAACACCTGTTAACATCTCAGTAAACTGGGGGTTTTGTTGAATCTTTTATGGTAAAATGTCAGCAATATGCATCAAATGCTAACTTATTGGTGATATATTGCGTCGCTACTCGCAACTTCCTATCATGTGCCAACTGATTTAGAAAAAACAATTCTTACCCAAATTACACAAATATTTAAAATCATGGAAAATGGACTGTAGGTGCAGAAAGAATGAATTACACAAATTTAAGGCTATGAAAAGCTGGGAAATTACAATCAGACCCAGTTAGAGCTCTTTGACTATCGCTGCAGGATTGGACTAACAGTTCTTAGGGGCTGAAGGAAAATTCATTCATTGTGCCATTGAGAGGAAAAACGGGGACCATGATCTAATACTTTCCATACTTCCTCTCTCAGAATATTCTCACTGGGCTGCCACCAAGGATTTGACCACTTTTAGAAAGACAAAAGTGGCACCTGAAACGTACAATAAGCCGATCGGATGCAGTGGCTTAAATTCATTTGCAATGGCTTTGCCCTCAGGAACCACTCCTTAGCCCTTTGTCGATGACCTTGACTGGGCTGTTCAGAGTTAATTGCCTAAGTCATGTTTTGGTAAACCTGAACCTCTAATCGCTCTTACTCACTCTGTCTCGCTTTCTCCGTTTCCACTCCTCCCTTCTGTTTCTATTTCCCCCTGCCTGTGGCTTCTTGCTCTTTTCATTCTCATCCTCTCCTCAGTCTTACTGCAGTTTTTTGTGAGTGCTCCCCCACCCTCCTCCGAGGGTGCAAGTTGTTGGTAGGAGAGCTCAGCCAAGGGTCACTGGTGTACTCCTGCTAGCTCCATCCCTGTGTACCTCTTATTTTCTCTTCATCTTTTGCCACAATCATCTTCAAAGATCTGAGCAATTTCACCCTCAATCAACAGCAGCCAAGCTACTAAGGACACACAGCGTCCTGCTGCTTGTGCAGCACATCATGCAGGTGACAAACCCCTGATCATTATTAGACTAGAATGATAACAACACCCACTCTTCTCAAGTGTTTCTCAGGGAGCCACATCAAACCTTTCATGTCAAAGGCAAAGAATGTAGGTATAGAAATCAAAGACCAAAGTTAGGATTAGATTTTCATGGGAAACCACTTAAGGTTAAAGCCCTACAGAACTTTTCTGTCAATTCTTCCCTGGAGAGGTCAGGTGCTGACACAATATTTTATCAGTTACTGCAACATATCTGGCATGGACATGCTGTCCTTGTTTAAAGGGAGCAGACACTCCTGGCAATCTAAAATATTCACTTAAGAAGGGTACACTTCTATACTTGGAAAGGAAACTCATTGTTAAATGGAGAAAAGCATTTTATAGAGACTGTTATGTACTGATATAACTCCTGTAATGGTTAATGTTTTATTATGACAGAGAGTAGGGCTCAATCAAAACAGTATTTTATGAGTTTGGTTTTGCTATAAAGGCTTTCCAAAAAGATGCCACTGTGAGACTTGGGGTAAACACTGCAGATTATGGTTTGATTTAGTCCAATCTGTTGCCAGATGCTAGGGGATCCCCATAAGGGTGAATACAATGAAGTCCGGAAAATCTAGACAACCACTAAGGGATGTTTAAAGGTCAATTTCATATACTTTTCCAAGACTGACAATTTACCTGAGGCTATCAGAGTTGTCCTTATGCTGTAAATATCAGCCATCTGGTACATTAAACTTAATGCTTGTGGAAGAGGAGAAAAGAATAAACTTTCCTTTCACTTGTGAAATTAAAAGGCTTCATTTCCACAGCTGATGTTGGTTGCTTAAAAGTCAAGTCCAACAGGGCCTAAATCAATGAACAATTTTGGCATTTGGATTTGCTTGTTTGTTTCAGTAGATTTTCTCCACATATTTATACATATACGTATTGGTTTTTAAAGAACATGGACATTGCAGCTGATCAGGCTGATCTGATACTGCATCACAACATTGATGTCAGTTTTATATAAAAGTGGAAAGACAGAGATTAGATGTTTTTGTTTTCTAAGTCACTATTTAGTTGAAAATTAGGGACCTGTGTTGTGTGTGTTGATTAAAAAGGAGAGGAGTTTTTTGTCTTTCAGCAATTAGCACATTTCAATTGTCTCTTGTCATTTCATTTAGTCACATGTGACACTCAAGACATTCCAATCATAACCTTTATCATTGAAAATTATTTCCAGAATATCAATAAATGTGTAAGCTAATAATTAGCATGTGCATTCACTGTGTGAACAGTGAAGTTTTTTGACTGATCAGTATAAATACAGAATAATGCTGGTTTTTAATAAACGTGCAGATGTCTGTCAAACAGTTTATTTCAAGGGGGAAACTGAGAGAGACTTTAAAAAAATACCGCTGCACTGGTAGAGGTTACAGTGCACCCTTACACTATTATTATCTGGAAAAGCATATAAATGCAAATACAAACTCCAAACCACTGAAAGTCACCGCAGAGCTGTAAAATCAATAATCATCAATCAGAAACGGATGTGGTTCAGATGATGGTTCATTCACTGTCTTCTCACATCTTTTCCTCGCATCTCTTGTCACTTTGTCGATGCAAGGGAATAAAATGCAAGGAAAAGAAATCGTGATGCAATTGAGGGAATTGGCATCGTCTCTCACAAGGATCATTAATTAACAATTAACACACGCATTTCACTCACAGACATAATATAAAAGTGTAAAAATGCCCAAAACACAAGTATTCAGCGGGGAACAAATACACAAGCACAAGCCAAATGATATGAAATCAATGGAGAATGACATACAGGTGTCACACCGTCAAAAATAACAGATCATCCCAGGCAACAAAGTTTCATATCAAAAGTGATATCGATCATCTCCTAGTATGATTAATTTTGATTATTATGAGTATGATTCATTTTCACAAAAAAGTTCATATGTTTACATAGAGTAAGTAAAATGTTGTTATAGGACTCACCCCACACTAACCATTCACACAGATCATACATGTTTCAAAGGAGCTGGCCTACAGACTGTCTGTGGTGGGTGTCCAGGTTGTCCCTGACAAAGTGGTTTCACAACGAGTGGTGGGTGTGTGTGTGTGTGTGTGTGTGTGAGAGAGAGTGTGTGAGAGAGAGAGAGAGAGAGTGACAGAGTGTGTATTGCGGAGTAATCAGTGTACCAGTCGTGCCATAATGGCTTACATCTGTTTGAAGCAGACTTCAAAACATGCACCCCTCAAAAATCATCCACTAATGTGAGTAACTGATGTATTACCTACAGCCACTTCTGGCATAAAGTCAGTATATATATATATATATATATATATATATATATATATATATATATATATATATATATATATATATATATATATATATATATATATATACACACACACACACACACACACACACACACACACACACACACACACACATATATATATATATATATATATACACACACACACACACACACACACACATATATATATATATATATATATATATATATATATATATACATACATATACATACATACATACATACACACACACACACACACACACACACACATATACATATATATATACACATATACGTATATGTATATATATGTGTGTGTGTGTGTGTGTAAATATATATATATGTAAATATTGTCAGACTCGACCAGAATTTACAACATTTTCAACCTTATTTGCAAAAATATTATTGTATACTTACACATAAGCCAATAGTAAATGTGTGTGTGTATGTATGTATGTGTGTGTGTGTGTGTGTGTGTGTGTGGCCACTTCTTCTATTCTCTGCTGTGGGGATACACTTGCTTCAGCCATGATTTCATACTAACTGGCAGGAAATCAAACAGTTTCGATAACGTCTGTAATTGTTGCTTTAACACTGCAGGAAAGATTAGGGTATTTCAGAGCTGGTTTTTGATAAGATTACGGTACGTGCGTTATCCTGCATCTCTTTTGGCTGAGCTGGCGATTCTGAAAACAGGTTTTGATGAGGAGCGCTTAAAGTTGATGAAGTTAAAAAAACAATTTAAATCTGCTATGGACTACTCAAGAGCAGGTCAGACACAGACATACAGCCACATAATAAAAAACACCCGTGCACACACTCACGTAGCACATGTACACGTTTCAGTTTATTACTAAAGGGTTCTGTGAACTATGGTAAAAAAGAAGACTTTTTTTATTGTTTCATTTCTAATGCCCTTACAAGAAACCGAGAAAACAACGTTTCCAAGTTCATTTGTGGTGACATGTTGATATGAAGCCGTTTGTATTACCAGTATCTTCAATAAAAAACAAATAAATCATCATATTTAAAATCTACAGCGTTTATGAGCAATCTATTACATCGAGATATTTATGTCCGTCTCCATCAACTTTGAGCATCACCATCATCCGATGGAAACAAATGGACGTCTCAATCAGTAATTCACACCTCTGTGCTTTCCAAAAACGCAGCCACACCATCCAAAAGTCATTAAACCAAACCAGGAACTTGGCGGCAGCAGCACAACTGTTAAACATTACACTTGCTCGAGGAAAACTGTTTATGCCCTTACAGGGTGAAATACAGTCCAGCGTGACATCTGAGGACACGCTCCAGGTTTCAGTCAACACACCATAAAAGTTTGTGTAGCTACAAATGCTACAAACATGTGTGAAATTTCAGCAGGCATGTTTCATGCGCTACTTTGTGAAGGTGTGAGGGGGGGAAAGTCACTGTTAAATGGAAGCTCCTCAGTGTGGGTCATTTGCATTTCGTCATAGTTATAAATAGAATTTTGGGTGTTCTGCAGCCAGCCTGCCCACAAATAGGAACAATAGATTGACTAGATGGATGCCAGCACACGCAAAACCAATCAGTGAGGATAATTAGAGTTATTGTTCTTTCCTTCACACCTCCTTACACAGCAATGTGATTGGCCTGCAGTAATCATTTCTGGTAGCACTGTTAAGGAAATGTAGCAGTAGTCTGGCACTATTTACACAAATATACATGCATGAACTCTTAAATTTGCATCACTGATTCCTGTATAAAGAGAAATTCATGAATAGAAACATCAACTTTGGTTTTAACCCATATATATATACACATAATACATATATATTATTATTGGGGTTTTTTTTTTCCAAGTAAGTGATGGGTTTAAAAAACATTGCTCTAAAAATACTGTTTTATTTTTTTAATGTTAATACTAGATGCATACATTTGTGGATACCTGTGTAATTTAAAGATAAAGCTTAAAAAAACCTAGCCATATCCCAGAGTCTCCACGCAGACTCAAGCATCGTCACCCACATTCGCATGCATGTGTCCTTTGTCCTTCTGTAAATGAGCAGGTGGGTGGCAGCAGCTGATGTGGTGGTGGGAGGTTAATGACTGGACAACAATAACCTGAAATGCACACTGACCCTTATCATACACAAACACACACGAGCTCTGCTCTCACACCAGCCGCCGCCTTAGACGTCACTGTGACGGCATCCCACTGTCCCACTTGCCAGTGCAAGGCATCGTGGGAGTGATGTATGTTCTCTGGGGGGCAACACCTTTTCCCAATTCCAAAAGGTAGGAGTTTCATCTAACACATTTCAACATGAGCTTTTATATCATGATGTGCGTAAGTTTCCAATCTCTCCTACTCCTGACTCACCAAGCTCCTCGAATGGTGCCCTTGCGGCCATTTACCTTCGCAGTCTCTTGGGGAGGGGGGTGGGGTGCTCTGGATGGCAATGCCTTGGATTTATACTGGGGACTTGACTATTATTCATCCTTGCTCATTCCAGATAGGCAGCCTTTTAAAGGTTAATTGCACTGGCTAATTGCTCTCCCTCCCTCTCGCTAACGAGGGTGCACTCCTCGATGATGTCATTGAGTGGCCGAACCAAAATACCTCTCCAACTACTTTGGCGGTGGCTCCTCACTTCAGAAGGGCAAAGCAATGTCTAACCTGTTTTGCTGTGGAGAGGCAGACTTTGGCAAAGTGTGGAAAAAAAACGTGCATGCAAAAAACAATTTTCCTCTTTCACTCTAGTTTAATGGATTATCTTAAAAAGGCCCAAGTGACAATTGAAGCAGCTGTACCATAACTCACAACATCAATCACAAAAAACTATGCACACATCATCTGCAACTCAGTAAATACAAGCACACCATACCTCTGTGAGAAAGAATTAGCAGCACACAGTGTGCCCTTCAGGTTTTCATTCTCTCTCTTCATCCTAATGCGTCATTTTAGCATTCAGAGAGAAAATAAATAAATAAACAAGTGAATCGTCAAGACATTTCTAGAACAAATAATGAAATACGTGTCGTACACCTACCATTAATAGTATAAGAAACACACAAGCTGATAATATAAAACTCACAGACATTCAGCATACATGCCCATAATAATAATATTTCTCTTAATTGTCACATAACCCATCCATTAGAATTGGATATCAACAAAACAATAAGCAAAATGCATCCTTTTTGAAATTTCTTCTGAGTCATAATTGCAAAACTGGTCTGTTTATCTTTACATCCAAACCACCGGTTAAAAGCAATATTTTATACCTGAGCTGGGCACAAATCCAGCAGGCCTCTTAGAATAATTTAGTAATACCATTAAGGACTTTCAAGATCTATGCTTCTTAAAACACATTAAAGCCTCTCTGAAATGCAATGATGTATCCTGTCCAAAGACCGCGAGCGTCCCATATTAGTAGTTTCTTACACAGCCCTCTGTCTCACTAATTCATACATTGCAATTCATTTCGCCCATTGACGTCCTTAGTCATAAACTTCAAATCCCCATTTCCCTATGCCATAACACTATATCAAAGGTGCGTGTCATATCTGTGTAACTTCCTCTCAGACAGGATTTGACCTGATAAGCAAACCACCTCTGCTTGATGCGTCAAGACTCAGGCCAAGTGCATTGTTAAATCAGGTAACAATGTCCATAGTCTTAGTACCCTGAGACATCTGCCATTATAGTTCAAGAGTTAAACTGGGCCTATGACCAATTGAAATGCCCACACTGGCTTGCACGAGCTTTTGGGCACAACAGAAACTCAACTTTAACAGTCTTCTTCGTCTTGCAGGAGGTTCCCAAGAGCTAAGTTCTTAAGCACTTCTAGCAGTACATTAATGTTCAGAGAAAATTAATGTGCTCAGCAAAATCCTTCATGAGGATAAAAAAGGAAAAACTGCACGGCTGCACGAGACCTGTTATGCAGGTGCTTCATGGGCAATGAGTATGCAGTATCCATTTATGATGGTCATAAAGAGGAGTGAACCCTGATGGGCTTCTCCGCTTGAGGATGATGTTATCTCCCATTACTACTCACCACATTTATCGCTCAGACAACTGTGCCTTCCCCATTTCAGGCAGCGGGGTGGCCTAGTGCGTGGGAGTTCACATTTGCTTTCTACTAATGTCAGCAGGTCCATCAACAGCCACGTGTCCCACTTCAAGTGTGCAAGCAACCTATTCATTTGGATGCTTATGAATAGAAGCATACTATATTATAGTACCAGCTGAATGCGCAAGATGTGAATAGATGGAGGCAGGTTGGAAGAGTTTGAATATCAGATCTGTCCTGATTGCCACAGGTCAGCTGACAGTCAAGTCAACCAAACATTGCCTTTAGAGTGAAAGGATATATAGGCAGTTTCAGACAAACTCTACCCAATGCATTACAACTGGAGATGATTGCTTCTGATCACTAAAGACTTACTGAAAACAGTATTTGAACTCCACTGTGGCCGTGGCTTTGACTCTAGCCATTGTTTTTTTTTGTACAAAGTTACAAAAAACTCACTCTACTGATGTGTTCTGATGCATTCAGTCACCCAAAATAAGAAGATCACAGCTACAAGGGGCGAGTTGGGAGGATATTGTAAATAAACAGTTCTGAATGCGGTCAGTTGTTCAGTGGCGTTTGTGAAACGACATGGAGAGAGTGTCTGCTTCGCCGAGGGTTAACATGTCATTGAGATCTGACAGAGCAGTGCATTGTTGATGTATGAATGAGAAAGCTTGAACAGCTTGCATGGGTTACACAGACAGTTACTGTTCACTGTCTTCAGGAAAGTCCTGCTGTCAAGAATGAAATTTGAGTTTGACGTCTTAAACAAGCGGGAATGTACAACATGGCTGACTAATACGCCGGCACACCACCGTCATCGCCTAAGCTGTGCGTCACAATAATGGGTTCATCAAATCAAGGTGTCTGCTTCTCATAACCGGCAAATTTACCAAAAATCTACTGCTGGTTTACTGTACTTTCGCATTACTTGAAAATAAATTGAGTTTGAAGGTCATAACAACGCATTGGTGCTGTATACTGAGGTGAAACACTGATTATTTACAACTTTAATCTTGTGGCCAACCTTTAGGTGATTATATCAAGAGCGTGGCTGCTTTAGCAAAACTACACTTCTGAGAAACTGTTTGACTCATTACACACATGGTTTACATTTCAGTAGACCGTGGTGATGACCAAGCACACTGACAGTGATGTTGTATTTAACAAATGCTACACTGAGAAGTAAAATTGGAGCGTTGTATCAAGTGAGACAGTGCACTTTGTCATGTATCGGCCTGGATCAGGCTGCAAATCAAAGTAAACAGTTGCACAAAAAAAAAAAAAAAACTTTACAGATATGGAATCTGCCACGTACATGTAAAGAAAAGTACCTCCTCTATAGACAAAACAATAATGAACTTCACAGCTGCAAATGACACACAATCAAGACATCTATTAAACGTGACAGTGGCGATATTATTGTACAAGCAGACTCCGTGTTTTATCAGTGGACCCTCCCAGTATAACCAACATGATCAAACAGCAGAAAGGGGTCATGTGGACATGTTCCAAAACATTGTTAGCACCAGCCTGCCACTGTTTCAAAGCTCTCTGAGATTAGATTCAGCAGGTAACTCCATGGAAACACATGACTGGGTTTAGGGGCCGTGAGGTTAGGAAAAGGTAACGTTGCAACTGAAAACCCGATGTGACCAAAAGTTAAGACCTGTGAGGTTTTTTCCCAGGGAGGGAACAGGATGGGAATGGCAGAGATGGCCTATTATTGCTATAAATCCCCCAAAACACAGAGTAGGAAATGATTTATGTGCATAAATCTGCCTAGTGGGGAAAAGATGGCGGATCACATTACTGTTTCTGTGTTTGTGCATCTGGAGTTCACGGGTGGTGCGTAACAGATCCCAGTGTACACACCTAAGGTTTTGCGTGGGTTGGCAGAGACATCTCTCACATCATCAGATCATTTGTCCTGCATATGCAGTGATTAGTGAAAGCGCCCTAAGTTTAGAGAAAAAGATAAAGATTTTGATGCAACATTTCATGTCTGTTCAGATATAATATGACACAGTTGACAGGTGTTTAAGGGGTAGACTTGAAAGGGCCTCAGGGTTGTCATACCAGATTTGGATAAGGGGTTGCCTAAGGCTATAAAAGTTAAGTGGACAATTAAACTCAAGTTGTGAGTCTTACAATAATTATGTGAAGGAAACAAGTATGAAAATGTATGTTTTTTCAATGGCTAATTATGCACGCTCCTTTTCACCAGAACTCCATTTCCATTCACTTATAAGAGGAAGTTCCCTTAAGCGTGTGATGAACATTACCCTATCTAAAATCTGAACTGAAGCTGATTCACATGAATGGGGTTTTCAAAGAAAAGCAACATGGAGTGCACCTGTGTATCTTTGCCTTTGCTCACGATTGTAATGATGCCTGTGCTGTTGCGTTATTCCAGAAGCAGTGACTCTCAGGCCTTGCACCAGCAGCCACATGATTGTGAGTGATTCACGTTTTGCTCCGTTTTCCTCATCTTCCAAGTTGCTTTTTTGAAGTGGAGTAATATGTGGTCATTATTGATGGAGGCAAACTTCCTCCATGAAAATATATAGCTCACTTACATGAAAGACATGGCTAGGTTCATGCCTAAACCATCCTGCAAAGAATGGAGGCCAGTGTGTGTATGGGAGCAATGTAACCACTGGGGTATACAAATGCTGCAGGTATGGAGGTGCTTGCACAGGCAGCTACATTTTGTTGTCATCATTTGTTGACAACAAAGTTATTAGCTTAATGAATCAGCATGAGTATGTGGGAAGATAAAAGTTTGTACTCTTTTAAGAGGTCTTTAAGAGGTTAACTTGGTTAAGTGTAGAGAGTGGCAGTCACGTAGAATGGAAGACCTTGGCATTATAAATGCATAAAAAGACATTACGGACAACAACCAATGCCATAAACTAGCATTTCATCCACTTTAAGGGGGCATTCTGCTCATTTTCATCCAATATGGTCTCCCTCTCCCTGAAAAGGATGATGATGATGATTAATCTGAAGTTAATGGCTGTAATTTAGTGATGAAAAGAACCAGCTGAGGTCATTGTTCGGCTTCTTTGATAGAAGAAATTCTCTCCACTGATCCCCATGGCTATGTCACCACGTCCTTCCATCCTCTTTCTTTTTCAATTTCTTATTGCTCTCCTTTTCTTCACCCCCACTGAGGACTTCCCTGCTGCTCAGTGTATTTACGTGCGGCTTTGTTTTGGCGAGACACAGAAGGGAAAAACAGAGTTCTCAGTGGATTGTGATCAGATGTAAATCCCTAGGAGGGGATAAATCATTCAAAGTAGGTAAATATAATGGAAAAAAAGCATAAAAAGTCATAAAAGAGAAGATTCTGGAAGAAACATAAATAAGCCATCAGTGCATAACGGATTTCTAGGAAATTATTAAAAACTGACATCAAAAATAAATCGTTGTTGTGGTGCAACACCTCTCACCTTAGAGCTCAAGAGCTGTGGAAACCAAATGGATTGGATATTCTTTTTATTATGCTGCAATATTTAAAAACATTTTATTCTGTGTTTTAGCCAGCTATTTTGATTTTAGAGAAGTCTTTGTGGGCTAATACAGTGTGGCGCTACAAAAGGATTCAGTCTGTTGAACTGATCATCAGCGAATCAGTCATTCCGTAAACCAAAGGCTTAGGTCATCTACAGTGTGATCTATTAAACAAACGCCGTACTGTAATCTACTATCAGTCACTGCGTAAGATTAAATGTGGAGCAAAAGTTATTATTATTCAGCCTTGCAGTGATAATTACTCCTCTGAGTTTCCTCCCCTGAGATCATCATAGCACGGTATACAAACAGTACACAAAAACCCAACCAAGACAACCGTTTCTCACTGTTGCTAACCAGCTTCTACTGTGTAACCCAAAGCATCTCCTCTGTTTGTGTCACCGAGCCAACCCCTAATTGGATGTCCCTCTCATTGCTGTATCAACTACAGTGATCGCTGGTGGGGTCGTTTCAACACATCACATTGGAAATATTCAGAGGCTATTTACGAAGAACATTTCTATCTGACAAACTTGAGAATGAGCTCACAGGGAACTGATGGAAGGAGTGAAAGCAAATCAGCGCCTGGGGAGAAAATAGTGACTCACTCCCGCAGTGTAGAAACACAGCAGTTAGATGATCCATCGGCATAAACAAATAGAATGACTTAACCTGTTTAGGGGGAAAGTGCAGTCAAGGAGAAATATGACATAGCAGATTTGTCACAATGTCTGGAATGTGTTTACTACACAAAATCAAATAATTAGATTGCACTGTAATAATATTAGGAGCAGTGAAAGCATATATAATGTAATCTACTCCTCTGTACAAATTTCTGGCAAAGATTTTCCAATTCAACCCAATTCAAATATATGTATGAATATCTAAAATGATAATATTTATGATGTAAATTGAAATCCTGTTAAAGAAAAAGAAGATTATATATAATAATGATACACTTTTGCTTTTTAACACAGCCATTTTGACACAAGCTTTAATTAATGACTTCACCATGCTGTGCTTGCTAGCTGCCAAAGGTTATAATTTCCGGGCTCTCTGTGAACGTCTCTCTATGTCAGTTTGACATAAATAATTCTGACAGTGTTAAATTTTAACTATCAGTTATCTCACGACACCTGCAGCTGCACCAGGCAGGACCTGCATCTCCTCCCATACATGGACTGGCGGACTAGCCTCACAGAAACAAAAAACAAATACAGCATCCTCTTTAACTCTCAAAGTCTTTTTTACCGTTTTTACAATGTGCCAGTTAGAGTGAAACTGGGCTGGCCAGGCCTTGTGATTCTGAAAGTTTCATGACCTAATTTGGGACACAACGGTACTGATATTGAAATAAATGTAATACAATATAGGCCACAAATTTGAGTTATTGTCCTGGTAAAAACCATTAACTTTGAAAACATCTTTTTCAGCTTTGTGACATCCAATGTGTGTTTAAATTGTTTATTCAGTTAAAGAAGTATGATATTTTTTCCTATGACCACTAACTCTATAGCTCACTCACTGGTCGATTGGGTGGGCACCCACAGTTTTAACCCTAGTAGGCTGATATTTGCCATTGAAGTCAAGTGTGTGTGCAAAGGTGCATGTTCGTGTTCGTGCCAGTTCGCAAAAACTGGGTGTGGCGGATTTACGTAAAACATGGCAAAGCTTTGGAACACACACACACACACACACACACACACACACACACACACACCCAGAGAGATAGACATACACACAGACACTTTCATTAGTGACGGTTTGCCCCACCCCTACACTTTAGCCACGCTCGCTTTCATAACTCATGAACTGTTTGTCCTGGACTCCTGTGGGAGGCATCATTGCACTCAGCAGAGAATAGTACTTTCTTTGGCCAAATATACAGTATAGAAAGAATTTCACATTCAAACAAGTACATAGTATTTTTCATGACAACAATACACTTTGATTTACTCAAAAGGATTGCACTAATCCAACTTTTTACAGTTGTGTCCAGCATTATGTAACACCAGTATTATGTAACAGCTGTATAAGACTATGCATTCGTTGCACAGCACAACAAATGAACAACACAGCAAAAAGTGTGTTTTCTTTTATATTTCTAACTAAGATTTAGTCCACGAGGGCTCCTGAAATTTGCTTTGCTGTGAAGATCAAGTGGTTGTGAGGTTGTGTGCTCCTTAATAAAGAAAAATCATTATTTTATCTAAAGAAATTCAAATCAACAAATTTGACAAGTGATTTTTATTTTTACTGGCAATGAAAAATGGAGATAGTGGTCTGTGCTTCATTTAGATCTACTAATAGTATGAAGATTTATTCTTATTTCAGCAAACATTGAACTTAGCCATCACAAGATCATCGAAACAAATGTTTCTCAGTAAGTATGAATATATTAACCAGTTTGCAATTCTTTAATAGTTTAAATCAACCAAAGGTTTTTTCTTACTCATGTGCAAAATATAGGTCAGAATAAAAAAAATTAAAAAAAAACTCAGTCTCAGACTTTACATTTGATCTGAGAAACAATGAAAATCCGCCCTTTCCTGGTTGGAAAGGACGTCGTGTCAGCAAGATGGACATCAAAGTTTCCCAAGTGTGAGAGGAAGAAAAGAGGAAATGAGATTTTTCAGGGCTGCTCGCTCATCTCACATTACACGAGAGAGACTGTAATGCCATTTCTGCTACATTTAATGATAACCGTCTCATCTTGTTGTATGTTAACATTTTGTTCTCAGGCCTTCTGCTGTTCTTGTTACAGGAACCCGCTATTGTCTCGCTTAAGGGTACTTCAGCGATGCAAATGAAAAATCTGTAACAACTAGAACCTGCAGCTCCCACACAACACACTAAGCTTTAATTCCAGTATAAAACTAATCTCAAAACTACTTCAGCTTTGCATTACATCACGGCAGAAGCGTTGAACTGAAACCATGAGGACTTTCTCATTTCACCATACCCACTAACTCAGTACTAACATGCATGTTTCGCCCAACACTGGCACACACCAGGAGCTCCAGCCCAATGACTTCACACAACACCAAATCACAGCTGTGGCTTGTTGGTCTTTGATGTCTCATTAAGGCAACTGCGAGGGAAAACAAGTTGAATAGCGAGGGAGAGAAAGGAGAGAAAAATAACATTTAGCTTATACGCTGGGGAAAAAAGTTCAACACTGTACAGACCCTGAGAGCCCTCCGGTGCCTGACTTTCCGCAAGACCACCTAAAAAGCAGCTCTAAAAACCCAGAAAGCTCTGAGAAAACTCAAGGGTTTTCTTTAATGGACAACGCCCTTGCCATGTGCTCATCAGGTTCAGCTTCTCTCTGAGCGGGGAACGCTCACACTGTTTTCATGTGGCCGAGCCCGGACTGTACGCAGGTATGCACACATGATATAATTATAGTCAATCATAGCCGTGCAGGGGATTGACGCTGCCCGTCTCCATCGCTTCTCTCATTTACATTTGACGTGTGAACGTGACGCCTGAAGGCAAATGGTCCTACGTGTGACTTTAACAAGATAGCGCTAACATCATCTCATCCCTGCACTTCTCTTCTAAGCAGAATAGGTCTGTGTTTACACTGTGCAGATGGCTAATCTAACCCGGCTCCGCACTCTCACCAAGCCGGGTCCAAGACTAACATTATGAAATGAGCAGCACAAATTACTATAAAAATAGAGGGCTGCTTTAAAATAAACCCAGCTGATTTTACATTTACTGAAATATTAGTTCATCTGAGCCCCCTTCCACATTTTTTCAACCACAATCTCTCTCTCTCTTTTCTTCGGCTTTTCAGTGAAAAATCAAATGTAAACAACTGACCAGAATCTGTATTATTTCTGGTGAATGGCTGAAGTAATGTTTCCTTTTCTCAAAAGATCAAAGAGCGCCGCAAGTGCACGGCCTGTTGGATCATGTGCACAGCCTACAAACTTCCTGACATATGCTGTAATAATGATATGTAAGGTCTTAATCGTTAAATGTTACATGTAATTTAGCTTAACTGGAGGCAATAGTAGTATAATAGTAGTAGTAGTGGTAGTATAATAGTAGTATAATACTAAGCTGTCCTTGCTTTTGGAGGCAATTGTTTTATCCAGTTGTGTCAAAAGGTGATCATAAATTCTTACATATCTTGTCTTCCTGGTTTGAAAAATAACTTGATTTGATTGCACATCCTCAGTGTTTGACTTTTGATGCTGAAACTTTATGATGACTGATAGCTTGTCAGGCTTTTTACTGGCTGTCTCGTCTTTGCTATCAACAATTACATAATAAGGATGATAATGAGAGGCTGAGGCTGTTTTTTTTTTTTTTTCATGCTTTCATTAGACTTCATTAAACTTCATCAACTTAATTAACCACAGTTGAATTTTCCTTGCTTTGTCGTCACGTATGATGCTGGTTTCCTGAGCTGCGCTGTCACAGATTAATCTGAGCTCATCACTGTTCAACAACACTCAAATCTCCAGATGCTCCATAGACTTAACTGCAAAACCCTTTCACGCAGAATTACTGACATAATGTAAGTGCCAGAGTTTCTGTTTTAGTACTGCTGCACATTTGCTTTCTCTTTCTTGCCCTCTTGTGCACTTTCACTATTTCTCTCTTTTTTGGACGTGTTGAGTAGTTGGCTAAATGTTTAATTGATTACACGTAATAGCAATTAAATTGCTATTCTAGCTTTAAATGCCTGTTCCAAGAGTGTCAAACCTGCATTCAACCATAGTGGGAGGATGATTGTGTAAATTAGACATATACTGACACACTCAACTAAAGCTCTCAGGCACCGTGCCAGATTTCGGGTATAGGGCAGTTTTAAATTCAAATAATAAATAATTAAATAATACTTAATTCAATGCATTTTCTCCCAGACAACTTATCAGGCCAACAAATCCCTGGTGTTTGTATGAAAGAGGGACAGTAATAGAACGATTACTGTGGATCTGGAAACATAACTGAGGTAAAACATCTTGGACTACAAATGAACTTACGGTATCTATAGAGTACAGGATGCATTTTAGCATTTTATGTGTAACAGTGACATTTACTGTTGCATAGTGTAGCACTATTGCATATATAAAGAGCACCAACCAAACAGCAACAAAAACTCAAAGAAATCCTAGAAAGAGTGTGTTGTGCTGCTGATAACATTTGATTGACAGCCGATCAAAGAGTATAAAAAAGGGGAAACCACTATACTTATAAGTATAGCATATAAGCATATAAGATTCTCGAATCCTTCAGCAGATTAATTTAGATTTCCTCAGCCAATCACGTTCAGAAATTACCTCAGGCTAAAAGATACTGAACAGGGTTGACACAATTCTACAGCATGTCCAAAAGCATTAAATTTCAGGGGAATTTAATTTAAAATTGACTACTTTTTAAGATGCTAAAAATACATAATGGCACAGTGACTGGAAAGTTATTTTGGGATGCAGCAAAGCTGAAAAATACAATAAATTGAATTCATACTTTCCATTTTTGCCCCGCTGCCATGGATAAGAAAACCAGGAACCCAGACCATGACTTAAGTGGAAGGGTATCGTATATCCAAAAGCGTCTGCTTTACAAATGAAGCTTTGTGTGTTTGCATGTTGCTCAGCTACAGAACGGCAGGGCCAGCGAGTCCTGTGCAAGGCAGTTGGAATATGGTCACATTTTTGTGCAAAGAAAAAGAAACATTTTGCAAAGTACAGACCCCCTTTGCTTGGTGGAAAATGTGTAGCAACTGCCATAATCATGTTCTAAAAATAAATTTATGTCAATCTCTGAAATTATTGCTGTTGGACATCTTGGTTTTCTTGATAAATGAAAGTGGTGGCGCCGAGGGAAATGGTGGAGGGAAGTGGGTTATACTTCACTATATGTCACTATATTTGTGTAGTAACCTCACTGTAACACTAACACAAATGCATTTTTGGTGTTGATCTGTTTTCTGAGGTCACTATGTAGGAATTTTTAATTATGTAAAAGACCAGAATGGCATCATGGCAAAATGAACAGCCGGGTAATTTGGGCAAAGGTCAATGTTTATCTGATTGAAGAGCGCTGAAAATCCCAGCAGATGCTTGTGCTGGAATACCTGTGTGAAATTAGTTCACCTGCTCCTGGTTTCACGGGGCAACAGAGCAGAATAGCGCAACTATAACTAATAACTAAATGAAAACTATTGTCAAATCAGTTTTTACTTGGTACGGATGCTTATGACATATTTAATCTGCATACCATAGAAAGGTAAAATTGAATGGGCGGTGGAGGTGACGTCATTCAGCTGGTCAATGTGTTAAAATAAGAAAAATAACTTAAATATATGATAAAGGTTGTGTAGTTTACTTTACACTTCCTAATCCGTAGAATTTAACATCGCCAATTTCCAATTAATATCCTTTACTCTGTCTCTGGTTAAACTGTAAACAGGTAGCTGTGAAATGGCATACACTCTATATGAATATGTCCATAAGTTAAAGAACTACTTGCTGAATAGAGATTACTCATTACTGTTTCCACCCCTGGCAGTAATGCCATGAGGTTGGTTGGAGGTCTTCCGTTGTCTTTCATCCTTTATCTATCTCACATTGTCTCTGTTTCTCTCTATCTATTCTGGTCTGTCTCGGTCTCTAAAATAATTGCCAGCTGTATGGCTTCAGACTCTGCTATGGTAACAGCCGGAATAAAGCCCAGTGTTAAAATCATTATGGCGCCATGCTGATGAGGCGCTCAGTGTTACTTCCACTCGGGAGGCATTCCAGGTGTACCGCCACTCCCTTGGAAAGGTTTAATTATAGCTGCATTTCAATCTGTAATTGCATTTTCTTCTACGTTGTATTTCCCAGAAGCTCCCTGATTCGTCATTGTTCACTGGGCATCAGACGTAGGTTGTGAGTAGAGTTGTTCTCCTCACACATCAGAATGGGGCTATAAACAGGTCCTTACAAGGCTGACTCATGTGATCTTATTGTAGAGTGGAAGTTAAACTTTGAATTGATGTTTTGGTTCTCCATCTTGAGTAATCATCCAGGTTTTTATCCAAATGTAACACAAATTCTATTCTGAATATTCAGAAAATTGACATTGACACTGTTATATACTGGGAATAAAAAAGTTGGTTCATCAAGATAACCAGTTGGTGGCGCTAATGCTCCAGTCAGGTGCTATAAAACAGTGTTAGAAGAAGAGGGTGCAACAAGATGATGTAATTAAAAGTGTCTCTTGAAACTCAAAACGATGGAAAAGGACGTGATGGAAATGTAGCATTTATGTTTGTCATTTATTAATTTGACGAACGTTATCAACTTTTCCATCTCAATAAAGGATGAAAATGTTTTAGCTAAAGTTAAAGTTTGTATAGATATTTGTAATTTCCGTTCAGTTTTTTATGCAAATTGAAAATACAAATAATTAGTAAAGTAATTGAACTCCAGACAATTATATATGTAGTTCAGTTTCAGTATTTCTGAAGAATGTGCTGTGAAAGCGAAGAAGTGGAGGCATCTAGCATTTGGAATTTCACTCTGGCCACCATAATTCCTCTTTGGAGATGACCTGACCCTGGAGTCAAGTGTGTGGAGCCTTGATCAGAGGACACACATAGCAAACTCTATCCTCCCCTCAGTCACTTGGGCCCGCGAGCACCTCAGTGAGTGTCATTATTCTGTGGATAATGACATTTGACCCGCTTCCTGTGTTTGTTGGAAATCATCCAACAGCAGCAACAACAAAATCAAGAATAATACAGAATTATCATTATAACATGGTAAAAACTGTCTACCAGTAATTTTTGTAAGGCTGTTAAGATGCACTGAAAATTCTTTTTATATATACTGTGTATATATACATATACATATACACACACATATATATATATACATATACACATATATATATACATATATACACACACACACACATATATACATACAGATATATATAGTTATGATAATTTTCAGTATCTTGAAAATTTTTTTATTCATTTTTTTTTTTCATTAAAATATCAGACATTTTCCAACGTATAACTCTGCCTAAAAACATTATTAGTTTTGTTTGTACTAGAGAGTTTTTATTTTTCATTAAGGTCTGAATGGTGGGATTTTACTCTAAGAAGAATGAAATCAAAGGGCATTCATATGGAAAAATAACAAGTAACTAAGACAACTAATAAATAAAATTTGCAAAAACAAGCATTCTCATTGCATTTACAAATTATTAAGGTGAAGGTTATTAGAGGAGAACAATACGCAGCAAACATTAGTCGGATGGTGACATCAATACCCTGACCAGAAATGGTTCAGGTCGGACGCCAAAAGCGTGATTATGAGGTGGACGGCCAGAAAGCGACGTCGTGTCTACGTCCAATAATGGTCCAGACAATCAGAAAATACTGATCATTATATATACATTTTCACCGCTGACCACAATTTATTTTATCTTATTTACATTTTGGCACTATGTTCATAATCATGTATGCATTAATGCAATGACAGAGTCAGTACATGATTGTTTAGTGTGTGTAAATTAGGATAATGTTATACATTACACATTGCTAAAAGCCATAACAGATGTCTGGGTCAGACAGGACATTGGTTAGATCAGAACACATAGCAAATCTGTTAATCTGGACATATAGGATGTTTAACGCTGCTGAATGCACAATATGTAGGCCTATATAAACCTTGGTAGAATAGCTGAATAGGCCTGTTTATGGTAACTATGTATTTTTATGTTGCTTGAATGTCCAGAAAGGATGTCCACCATAGCTAGGTAATGTCTCCAATGTAAAATATAGTTAACCATCATGGAATGTCATGATTGGAGGTTCAAACATCTCAGTGCTAGGTACTGACTGACAAGCCATTACAATACCCATATATTGATCCAATAGCGTTACAAAACAAGAGTGAGATGAAGTAACATTTCCTGACGTAGCCCTTTTCATGAGCTGACTTGCTCATCAGTGGCTAAACTAAGTTGAGTTAGAAAAAACAACAAACAAAGTAAATGACAAAAGCAGGTAAAGATATACATGTTGAAGCACCACCAGAAGGAAGTTCTAAATGATGGCTTCACGTGATAGCATGCTTAGTGTTTACGCTGGGCAGCCTCTTGTGGCACCTGTCTATAGTTATCTAGTTCAGTTGGACCTTGTGACCCAGCGAAACATAGCATAGTGAAACCTGCTCCACATAGAGGGGGTGGGGGGGCATTACATCAGCCTAGCTTAAGGCCATGGTAAGTGTGGATGTGTACGCTGAGTCAGGCTGACATCATGCCGGACTTTCATCTGCCTGGTAGCAATGGCGCTGCCTCCTCCCATTGACCCCCCACATCCCTGTCCTCCTCACCCACCTGATTGCTTTCTTCTTGGACTCGGAGGCTTCCATCTGTCAGCAATCATCTACCCTTCAAACCCTGGACTGGGCCATTGTTCGCCAATTGGCCCCACCTGTCAGTAATCTTCCCCATAAGGCAGTGGCGCTGGTTCCGAAATCGGGTCCGCCATTTGTTTCCCCTCCGATGCTAATCACCTGTTTGTTGAGAAAGTCCCAGTTCCCAGTATAGTACATGTCAGGAGACACTGTGCCGCTGTGTTTGGGGTTGAGATCAAACAGCGTAATGAGCTGGGCCACGATGGAGACTGCTTGAACTGAACCGACTCATTCTTGACCAACTGATCACAAAGATACTCTCTAAATGGCAGAAACTGCACTGCACAGCATGTTTTGTTTTTGTATTTGCAGACAAAATAAAACCTGATAAAACCGTTTAATAACAATAAATCCATTTTACATTACATACATTTTGGTGCACTCATCGCATTCACATCAGTATAGGGCAGCAGTGATTCAATCTGAATTTTCTTCAAGAATACTGATGAGTATTTATTGAGTCATTAGTAGTTTTTCATTCACAGTCTATGAGGAACGACTCACCAAGCAAATCTTTACCTAATGAGTCATTAATATAGTATCACTCAGTTTGTTCTTTAGTAACTCATCATTACCTACCACTGCATATTGTCTGCAATTCAGATTATTCAGGAACTGATTGATTAATTATCGGTTCACCTCTAACTCTTTTGTGTAGATATTAGGTCTCAATGGCTTGAAATAAAACAAAGGACAGACATAACAGTGCCATTCATACTGTTTGACTGACCGGTGATTTCCATGAAATGCAGTGCTGAAAGATAGAGGATATCACAGAATCTGGCAGATTATCACAGGCATTTAATTAAAAAAAAAAAAGCCCTAAACTTGCTCTACTTTCCTAAATCACCACTGCAGGCAGTACTAAGTTATACTGTGTCTGTAGTTCCAGGATTACAGTGACAGTAAGGAGCTGGAGAATTGCTGGCAAAAGCAATACAGTACATATGATGACAGTAAGTTTCATAATGCAACACACATCTTACTATTAAAACACAAGTATTAAAAAAAATATTGCCGGATAGTTATTTAAATTATTAAAGCTGGATATCTGAATCTACATCTTCACTGTGAAAATATCTCTTATATATATTTAATTTAGTTGTATCCACTTTAAGTAAGCAAGCATAAAAAGAAGGAAATGAGAAAAAAAAACATAGAAAGCTATTGAATTTTATATCCAAACACAATTCCATTTCCCACAGTTATTCCACACTGGGAACCTATTTTGAGCCATCAAATTACTGCAGTGTGTTTCATACAGTGCAAATTAATGCTGCATGCAAAGAAACACTTCTGCTTTTACCCCAAAACCCACAGGTATTGGGCTTGGATATCCCACTTGGCTGAAGAAGAACCTGCAGAACCATGCTCTGTGAGGGTTACGTCATTAAAAGAGCACCAACCGAGGTGTAGTTTGTGGCTGTCTGTATCATGGAAGGAACGGTGTGAAGTGTACAGCCGTGGATTAAAGCTGTGTTGTTCACAGAATTGGAGGGATTGGCTTTAAAGGGAATGAGCATTTCTCATCTTCAGCCTTTGAATGCGCTAAATTGTACATTTCATCACATTCCTGGGAAAGGAGGGAATTACAGGGTATATTAGCCAGCCTCAAAATCTGAAAATGAGCTTTATGTTGTGTAAATGTGAATGTTTAAAGCCAAACCCTACGAATTTCCTTAAATAAATTCTTCTAAATGACATATCTATGATAAAGAAATTATTTTAAATTCCTCAGTGAAGCTCAGATATTCATTTTGACCATTTTTTTCTCATATTCAGGAGTAAATAGTCTAATTTTACAACTGCAAGACGGGAACACTGAAAACAAATTGTATAATTATTATCAGTACACAGTGCTCCTGCTGTGCATCTGTTTTTCTTTTTCTTCCCTGGCATCACTCATTTCACATATGCTCTACCATGACATTGCCTACTCGCAGACTTTGAAGCAGAGCCCATATCTGAAGGTTTTGACTTTCCCACATTTAATAATAAAAACCTACTCATTTCTGTGCTTTGGTGAACACGGCCGGCATGATGCCAAACAAGTAAAGCCCCAAATAATGAGGAAAGTGTCGTAAAACTTGCTAAGCATCTGGGAGTGGTTGCGCAGGACGAGGCATCGTCAAGGGGTCTTTGGCATGGCTCATCTATGTTGGAAACGCATTCTTTCCAAAATCCAGAACAAAAACAAAACAAAGTGCTCTGACAGTACTACAGGCTCACTGGGGAAACACCACCACAAGCAGTCGCCTCGTGTGTGTTAGCACACTGAGTAGCTCACTGTTGAGAACACGATCAGAAAGGTCTCAGGTTTTTACAGGTACAATGGTTTTGATTTGGAAAGTGGCAAATCCCACAATGGGGGGAACGATTTCTTGAGAGGAAATTAACCTTGATCACATTCAAATGTTTTGGTATATTAATTTTAACAGCTTAATGTGCGCTTGTCTACTTCACTGCTGGAAAAACTAAGCAGGCTTAAAGTGTCGATAATGAAATGGTGTCTGACTTTTATCAGTTTAATAAAGGTCTGTTAAAATCCTCCCCACGAGGAATGAAATGGCTTGCACACTACTAAACTAGATGATTCCAGAGATTTAGAGCGTATTTTGGGGATCAGGGGGTGTATTTAAAGCCCCCTTCAGGAATCCTGTGGTGAATTTGGAGGAATACAAAAAAAAATCAATGGTAGTTCACTATCTCAATAACACAATGCACATGCACTAAAGCCTTATTTATCCTGGCGAGTTTATTCCAGTGGTCTGTGAAAAAGGCTGTGACGGTAGTGTTCATTAGATCAGTTAACAATGCCTTGCTCAAGGGCAACTCAGGAGTAAGTGCTGACAGAGTGGAAAACACATGTTCCTGTCCCCTACTTTGATTTTCCGTGTTGCTCCATGAATCTGACACATGACCTTTAAAGTTACAAGCTGTCTTTTTTCTATCATAATGATATAATGAATGATCACCGAGTGTGTTTTTCTCTGCTTGCATTTTCCTATGTGTATCTATAGTGCACAGTCTGATTATGTTTATGTGAAAAAACAGATTGCTTGGCTGTAACTACCTGTTGTATAATCCGTAGTTAATCACTGGAACTCTTTTTCTTGGACAGCAATAAGTTCCATTCAGTAACACAGTTAGCAGATCCCTGATGCTATCATATCCTGATAATGGACATATGTGTTGTTGTCTTTTTTAGGCCCTGGATCCAATCAATATCAAAAGATATTGCGGAGATAAATTCCAAAATGCTATTCATATCCATTTTGGAAAATGTTTTCCTTGAAATGTATGAGTGTGGTTTCTCTAAAATAAAGTGGATATGACTGCAAAATGAGGTAAAGCGCTACAATCGCTGTATGTTGCAATCATCACTTTGTAATGACGGACGTCAACTTTTTCCTAATGGTGGATATTTCGTTTAAAGAAAATCTAATTTCCATTCACAAAATCCAGTGCTTCAAGGGATGGGAATAAGTAACCACTGCTGATGTATTGTAGAAACAAATTGGCTTCAACAACTCAAATGAAACAGCACCTTAGTCACCAAAAGACGTGCTAATTCTGAGTGAACGTATCCCTTTAATTTGCTAATATGTAAAGCACTTTGAGTTGCCTTGTTGCGGAAATGTGCTATACAAATAAACTTGCCTTGCCTTGCCTTTAAGATACTGGCATTGAAATCTACACAACAAAAGGACCCGTGAGTCTCAAGGAAGTGGAGCAAGCAGATAACAGCCATGTGGCTCTGAAAGCTTTGTCCTCCACTCCAGTCTGGTCACACCCGGGACCTTCTGACTTTGTTCTGCGGATGGTCGGATAATGAGTGTGAGGGTGGATCAACTTATTCATTGCCTTTATCGTGGCCTGCCATGCTGCAATCTTAAAGATACACTTATCAAAGGACTGGAGACACGAACACCGTTTCACGCCGTGTCTGTTAATCACTCTTGTAGTCTAAAAAGGTCCCAAAATATAAGCACTGTCTATGGTTGGAGAGAAAGTTGTAGAAGTAGATGCATCACACATCAACCTGTACAGATATTCTAGTTAATGTGCAGCTTTTGCAGCCTAAAATATACACCGTTTCATATTGTTAGGCTGCCAATTATGAACCAAGAATATGAGCCCACTGACAATGAAAACTGTATTTGAAAAGCAATTTTATTATTTTATTCTGGCTTGTAAATGTATGTTTGATATTGCCTTCCTTTTTCTGTAGTTCGGCCTCCAACTATTTATAGAAGCTTCACTGGTTTTAAAGTGCTTCTTTGCTACACAGCCTCCTTTAGTCTCACAACAATCAGCTTTTTCCATGTGTTTTTCTCAAATTTCCGACACACTTTATGGTTACCCTTAATGACCTGATTATTTGTCTTCCAATATCAAAAACAGATTTCGACCCAACAAATTCTTTCCCTTGGAAGCCAAAGGGTGATTCCATCAAGGCTGCTTCTCAGATGGGTTATTAAGAAAGAAAGTGCTGGTATCAATTAAAAAGCACTACAGACTTCACACCAAGGGGAATGCGCTTTGATGTAGCTACTTATCACATAACTCATGCCCATTCTTTATGTTGTTAAAATATCTCACACTTAAAGCAAGCTACGCAAGCCTGAAAGTGACTGTATCCTCCGTATTTTCACAAAATGTACTGTGTAGTGTGTGTGTGACGAGACAACTCTGCCCACATACACACTGACACATTTCACCACACAGGCAGCAGCAGGATGCAACTATTTCCGTGTGCTGCAACCCAATGAACCAATAAAGAAGCATGCATTTCTGAAGTCTTCCATAAAAGACATCAATTAAAGGCATGAATCATTATTTCCTCAGTGCCACTGTTGCCCGTTAAAGACAGGGATGGAGACAAAGAGGCCCCCACAGCTGGCAGGCAGCAAACTGATAAAACCAACATGGCAACCCAGAGTCTGGTGGCATTCAGACACTTTGCACATAGCACCTCCAGTCGAATCCTGCTGAAAGATCTATCAAAGCCTGCCAAGTTTGATAGCCATTACATATGTATTATTCACCGCTGACAAGGACATATAGGAAATCCTTTACTGACTCTACCAAGGGCGTTCAGACTCATGTTACAAAGCTGAATGGGGGGTAATGTGAATGACAAGGCATTGTACGTGTTACTCACCAGCCAGTTTGATGAGCAAGTGCTAAATAGCTTTATGACATAAAATCATTAGGTGGGCCTGTATATCATTACAGAAAGGTCAGTGACTTTCCTTAAACACTGTATTGAGCACTTTCTGGTAACTATGAGAGGAAAACAATTCAGTTCTGGGCAATTTGATTTCCATGCAAATTTAAATTCCTTGCATGCAAATCATGGGCAACCCCTTGCTGGAGTGAATTACAACAACTGTCCAAAGAGCAAACACACTTTAACAAAAAACATTTGCAGGGGAAAAACGGAATCCCCTGTTAAATGAGCTAAACTGCTGAGTCTGTAATAAACAAATGGCAGGTAAGGGTCAAACACTGCACGAAGGTGCCTGGAAAGAATGCTAACATTTAACAACCACCAGTGTGTGTGTGTGTGTGTTTTTTCTTCTTCTTTCACCGCAGCCTTCCCGTATCTAATGTAAGTGCCACTGGAACATGTAAACACAGAGCAGTGAGAGCCTCTCAAATGCCACCAGATCTGGAACTCCTGTTCCTTCAAAGTATTGGAGGGGCTGCAAGGAGGGGTTGTTTTTAGGCGCCAGAAGTGGAAAATCCAACTAGGAGGCACCCCTTGTTGAGCGCATAATGAGCAAAGAGCAGTTGCTGTATATTTTGGGGGTGCTTCTGGAAATGTGTAGTGAGGCGAGGGAATCCCCCGGTGCTCTCAGAATGAGAATACTCCCTAAGATGCCATTTCAGCAGACAGATATCTGGGCCTACTGTTGCTAATCAATTGGGGACATCTTTTCAAAAAAGTACATTAAGAAAAAAAATCACGACACAAGACTAAAGGCCTTCCCAATATCCACGAAATAGTTACATCTTGAATAGAAGTTGAAAACAGCCATGCAGAACCTAAATAAAGGGCCTATTCATGACCACAGAAAGCAAATGTAACCTACATACTGTCAAACCTGGGGTTGGATCCTACATCTTGCCACAGCAGGAACCCGATATCTAGACATCATCTAGACATGTCATCACCTATTAGTATCCATATCTAAAGTACACATTTGGTATAATTTAGTTTCCTTTGTCGTCGTTTCTGCCACATGAGTTAGGTAATATTTTCTCATGATAAAGAGCTGAATGTCAGAGAGTGCAGGTAATGCAAAGAAAGCCTGGGTGTGATTATGACTGAGCCTTAAAAAAAAGACCCGGTACATGAGAATTAATGAAATATATATTGAGAAATATGTTAATTCCATATGTGAAGGAAATAGATTTCACATATGTGTCATGTTAGTTTAATGTATTTCCCTTCTACTTCTAAATCTACTCCAGGGTCTAGAGTCATATGTAAATACAGTGACTGGATTGTAGCAACATAATATACAAACAGAGAATGTAAATCCTGTATATTGTTGAATCTGTGTTTTGGGGAAAAAGGGGGAAAAAAACTCATAAACTGTAAAATATACATTTTTATTAATGTGACATTGTTTTACATCATTCAAATTTGACTTTTTTCATCTTTTCTTTTTAATTTTACTGTTAGTATGAGGAGCTCCTGGCACAATATTGGCATCAACCACCCAATTTCAGAAAACTTGAAAGTAGAGAATGCAACAAGGTTCGACAGCTCTGCAGAAGCAAAGCAACAGTGACAGCGAGTGCTCCATGTGGAGGCTGACTTAATGTAGGCATGCTGGTGGTAATATCAGGATAGAGTTGTACCTGGAAGGGGTGGTTTTTAGTGCTCAGGGTTTCTGAAGTAACCACTCTCAGATTCTCTGTCAATATTGGACGATTTTGGCAACTACAGCGTGATGTTTTGATCCTTGTTGCGGCAACAATGCAGCTCTAAATGGGCTACAGCTAAGATCTGCACCTTTGACTGGCTTCCTCTCCATTGTGATGTCAGCTGAAGCTTATGAGTATCATAGACCTACCACCAAACTGTCAGGAGGAAAATATTACTTCTTCAAGCTAAGACAATTAGAACTGATGGTGGAACAGTGACAACTGGACTTTACAAAGGTCAAAATACCAGCAACCATTTTGCAACTCCATTACTTAAAAGAAAAATTGTAATTCCATTTTTAAAAATCATTTTCACAATATTAGAAGTGTCGAATAGATATGTAGGTTTCTGCGAAAACACACGCATATTTATAAATACATATTTAGAATTATGCTTGCTTATATAACAGTATTAAAGATAAAAATATCCAGCATGTTCAGTGCATTTAGTCTGTTTAGATTAATTATATCAAATTAATTAAAAATAATTGCTTGTGCATCTTCATTTACTTAATGAATAAAACCAGTGCAAACACACACAAACGCGCACACACACGCACACGTGCACAGATCCATCAGACCTGTTTAAAGCCTGTTTGCATTCAAGTGGATAGCAGCCACAGGGAGCACTACCTGAGAATTAAGTGAAGGCAGATTGGAAGCCTGACGAGAAATTTCCTACTTCGAAGGTTGTATGGAACAAATTACTGTTCCCTGTAATGCCTGCAGATCCCGAAGATATTCTAAGACTCTTTGCCCTGATGAGGTTCTTGGATCACACACATGACGCAGACTAGCATGAAGGACTGACCGGTGTGCATGTTCCCTTTGTACTTCTGGTAACTAACCACAAAAATGGAATACACACCACCCAGACACACAAACACACATTGAGATCACACAAACAGAGGCAGTCAGTTTCGAAATGAGTCATCATCGCACGAGTCCATAGGGAAATCTCAGTGAATCAGCACTAATTTTCCTATCAGCACTAATAATGTGCTCACCACTAACAGTCCGGTCTTACTGAAGTTCCCTAGTGGTAAGTGGCTCAACATGCTTCCAATGGTTTGGCGTCTGAGGTCACATCCTTAAAGGAATTAAAGGCAGGCTCATACCCCCAACTCCACATTGAAATGCATTGATCTCACTTCGCCAAAGGCAAACTTACAAGCTTGTGACAGAAAATGGTACACAGTTTCACAGTTTTTTTTTGTAAAAAAAGTGACCAGAGAAGTGTTGTGGGCCACAGGTTTAACAGCTGCCGATGAAAGAGAGATGAAAGCACTGAGATTTAGTTCTGTGACCGGAGTTAGAAGATAACTTTCAGTATCATGCATCAGACAGTTCACAAGTTCCACCAGCAATTTATGGAGACAGCATCTACATTAAAGCGATCTGTAAGCTATGTTTTGGAATCAAAGCCATATTTTCCATGCACATTGCATATTTGTTTTATATTATAATAATAATGAATATCTTGATTATTTTGCATTTAGTAAGGATAAGCAGTAAAGAAGTGAGGAGGGAAGCATGTCAACAAATAAGCAAATAGCGCTCTCCCCTCCACCATCAACAGTAATAAACATGGGCAGCTCTCAGAGGGGATTACCTGTGTCTGTAGCTGAGTGATCGTGAAGCACTCTGTAACTAAATAGGTGTGATGCATGGCATTGCCCCAGGTAAATTAAGGTTAGAAGAAACCTTTTGATGTTGCCCTGTAATGTGCTGCAAGGATTTTTCTTGAGTATTTACGTGGCTGGATTCTAGCGCGTCATCCCCTGCTTTCCTAGATTTCCTCTCCTCTCATGGCTGCATGTGTATTAGACAGACACTAATTTGTGTGAATTACTCTGCAATTAGGCCCATCTCTTATACTGCTACAGTCGCCGACAGCTGTGTCTCGTTCCAAAGCTAGACACTGGCATGTCCCTTTGAGACAATCGTTTTTCAAATCAGGTAATTAGAGCAATTAGCCACATTGTACCTAATTACCTGCTGTCGTTTAGCCTAATGATATTACTTACAAACACTCTTTAAGGGAAGATAGAGCTACTTACTGAGCCTCCAACTTCGATGTTTAGGCCAACAAATGAGAGCATGCCAGCTGTTCAGCAGACTTTGGTGCTCATGGTTTTGAAGTACTTCTGCCAGGCTTCTTAACTTGTAATGCCATCAATGGTGGATTTATTGTATGCTTTCAAATGTCATAGTGAGACACAGTAAAAGAATGATTGCCCATACAGACAAACAGATTATTCTTGTTGCTGTCCATTGCCCATTTCAATTGATGAACAGCCTCCATGAGTGACGAAAGAGACAAGCTAAAGCTCGAGGATTAGTATCTTGCCTATAAAAGTTGGCATAGTGCAGCAGAAAAGGGAGAGAGAAATGTGACCTACTGACAAACAAGACTGCTGTTGAAATGTCTTCATATCCATAGGGAAACTATTATATGTGTTTTTCTGCCATCTCTCAGCAAAAACAAACAGGTAATCTGTCTATTGTTCTCATCCCAAATGGAACAGATTAGAAGTGGCATGTTAAGAGTGTTAAAGCTTGGAAAAAGGTGGGATACAGACTTCAGTAGAGCCAGAGTTCTGCCCAGTTGAAATATAAGTTGTAAACAGTACTTAATTTACCAGTCGCACTGCTGTGGAGCAGTTGACTAAGACTATGAGATTCATGCCAGGCAAGATTTTCAGTCTCTCTTCGCCTGTTCACTAAGCGGTAAGCACCAAACACTGTGGAAAGTGTTTGGACAGGATGGATAGGATGACAGTGGTAGCTTAAAGGATAAAGCAATAGTCTTGTGACTGAAAGGTCACCAGAGTGAATTCCTGGATAGAGTGGTCCTCAAAAACAGCCAGTAAGGCCATTATATCTTATGGCGCTCACTGCACTTAGGGGAAAGTCCTAAATTGTGAATATTTGCTAGCTTGGTACCGAACATTAGTAAGGATGTCCAGCCAATCCATTGACTCAGTAAATAAAAGTTAAAAGTATTCAAATCTTTTCAGAATTTTCTAGTAAATGACGTGAATCCTCAACACCAGACTCTACAATTCAAAACATAAAACCATGCAACTGAAAAAAGGGCCACAATATAGTTGTTTTTTTTCTTAAATCACAATCATTTCAGAAATAATTGTAATAATCATAACTCATCCCTAGACTTTAACTACAAAATATCCTCTGTTTGTCCAGAGTTTGGCCAATCTGTGTCCAAATAGAATTACAGTAAACAATTACAGCTATTGGCAGGTTCATGGCTATGCACATTTCATCAGCATAAACACAATCACAGTCACTCCTTGAGTGGCAAACATACAAATATTGTTGTATAGCCAACTGCTAAAATAGGTTCAATTTAGCCACAACTTCTTGCAGACGGGAAAAGGCTCAAGAGAAAAGCAGATCATTCAGCATCAACAATACGTGGACCTCTGGTGGTAAAACTTGGATATGCTGTTGACATTTTGCATCGGCTGTGTAAAATCTGTGGGTAAACCATATCATTTTTGGACTGCTCTGTGACTCAGTGTTGATACGTTCGAGCTACACTGCTGAAGTCATCAAACATCATGCTGTCAGCCTTAAATGAGTGACCTTCCTGTGTGTCATGTTGAAAATGACTTAGACCAGTGACTCTCCAGTACCTCGTACAGATCATTGTCCACTACCTTTTCCAGTCTGTTTTGAAATTATTTGTTTGTTTTCCAGGTGTTGTAGGTTTGCAAATATAGGAGTTCAAGCATTTTGGGGTCTTGTTCAACAATTAGGGTAAAATGGAGCATTGGATTGACATGCAGATTGGTGCAGCCTCAGTAGTAAAGCATTGTTGTGGACCATTGTGTTCATTGCGTTCCAGCCCTCACCTGTGGTCACTGGCCTCGGGTAATGCCAGAAAGAATGAGATTGCAGATACAAGCGGATGAATTGAGTTCCCTCTGTATAGTGGTTGGGCTCACCAGTATAAGGAGCTCAGACATCAAGAGGGAGCTGGGAGTTGGACTGTTGCTCCTTTGCGTTGAAAAGGGGCCAGTTGATCGATTGAGGTGATCAGGATGCTTTTTTTTTTCTGTGGGTTTTTCTGGGTAGGTAGGAGATTGCAGGGAAGAGCAAGGACATGCTGGAGAGATTATATATCTCACCTGGCTCGGGAATACGTCAAGATCCCTCTAGTAGGAGCAGCGAGCATTGCTGGGTAGAGGGATGTCTGAACCACCATGCTTGGCCTGCTGCCCCAGATGAGGGCCAGAAAATGTATGGATATGTACACTGAACAAGATTATAATCCATGGAAACAAACAACTGTGACAAAAATGACAAAAAATTCACACAGTGAGATTACTCATGAGCTTTGGCTTATAGTTCCTATTTCTGCTTTAAAAATGACATTTTCCTGCCAGTAAACAAACCACACCAGAATTTCAGGGCGATCTACAGGGTCTCATTGTAAAGGAGATTCAGACATGTGTCTTGTTTTCCTTTTGATTTCGCTGAATATGAAAATGTCAAGATTTTACAGGTGATACATAAAGACCTTGATGCCGCTTTGAAGTTACAGGGTTGTCACACAAACTTTTAAAAGTAGCATATGTGCAGGTTTCAAGTGACTTCACTGATGGTGGTCCCTTTCCCCACTGAGCAGCCCTAAGCAGTGTACATGTTTTTCAGTGACAGCTGCCTGGAGTCCTCTCCTCCGTTGAATGCTAATTTCCTGAGAAGTGCAGTGGCAAAACAGAAATAAAGTCAGTCTTTCGAACGAGCCTGAAGAAGTCTCTCGCACTTGCAAAGACATGGAAGTGTACACAAGTGAAAACAACACAGGGCCTGCTGCCAACTCACTAATCATTATGAGAGTGCAGTTTTGCTCGTAATCATCCTGCAATCTGAAGGGGCTTGCTAGTACAGAGCCAGGAGGTCTCGTTACCATAATCTAGTGAGAAAAGACCCCAGCCAGACTTTCTCTCTTTTTATCAGCCCTGCAATTTACTCTGAACTCTTGGTACTTAAGAGCACTGGTCACTACACTGTAAAAAAATTGAAAATCAAAGAAAGAGGAACGATTATTATTCTGATTTCCAGAGGGATGTTTGGAGAGCCTCTTTGGGAGGTACAGAACTGTCTTTAAAGAACTACAGTACATATTATAGATTTGTGATAAATAATTCTGTGGGACTCATTGGTTCCCTTTTAAGAAAGCCAGTTTATTCCTTTTTGGAGTGTCGGCTCCCCGCTGACAACACTGAGAAGAGGGGAGGGTGGAAGTCATTATTAAGCCTTTTTTTTCATTTCAAAGTACTCTCTCACACTATCACCATACTTTGAAAGGCTTTATCATTAAGAGGTCAGGGGGTTGGAGATTGTAATTCCCCTTGTGTTTGACTGTCAGTGAATTTCTTATTAGACTTCTACATCCACAGATGACTGAGAATATTTGCTCTTTTTCACACTGCCCTACTTCATTTACACCCAGATGCGAACATTTTATTTTTAAGATTTTATTTTATTTCTATCATTTAAGATGAACAGTGTGCGCTTGACATTTCATTGTAGATTAAGACTCACAAATGTTTCTTTTCTGAGCTGCTTCAGTCAGCTCTGACCTTTAGACTGTAGTTCTGTTTGTTTGTTCCACTCAGTTTTGACATGATTTGAAGTTCTTGTGGTGAATTTGAGGGTTTTCCTTTCGATGCTGCCAACCAAGATGCATCCCTGATACTGTGAAGCGCTCTTTCATTCTGGAATCACACTGTTAGATATGACGTCAAATATGTTAGAGGAACGAACACGCGAACACAGACCGACACAACCATGAGATAAGTTCAATGTCTGTCCCTAATTTCGTACAGATACATTTTGCAAGCCAATCCAAAGATATAACAATAAATAAGATAGATAACGGTCATGCCCAAATCAGGGCAGAAACCCAATCAATCAATTACTTGAAGCTAAAAGAAGTTAACAACGCAAAAGGAGTAGTCCACCATTTTTTTGGTGTATCCTGGTGTCAGATTATGAGGTGCTGACCCTCATCCCAACTGATCTACAAATAGCTGCTAACCCTGGTGTATGCTGTAGGTTACCCACCAATGAGGTTTTCAGCAGTTCAACATGAATCTCCTCTAGTCACATTACCTACTACTGCAGAGGTCACCGATTACCTCAGTGACCATTGGGCAACTCACTGAATCCCAAGTTGCTCCTAATTGACGGGTCAGCACCGTGCATGGCAGCTCTGTCAGTCAAGGTAGAAAAGTGCTATATAAGCGTGGTCCATTTGCCATTTACCTCACTGCTAATCAAAGAGTACCATGGGCTTGTCTTCCCGGGTTTACCAGGTCTGTTCCTTCCTAACTTGTAAGCTTAATGAAGCAGAGTTACAATGTAGATTTTGTGTTGTCAAATACTTCCAGTAAACTGATCTCACACTCTAATTTGACAGTTTTTTAAAATAAATACCTTGCTAATAATATAGCAGGTGCTTATACTGTCATGCAGTCAACAGGGTGGCTGATCACACAGTAAGGCTATTGCCCTCAAACTGGCTCACTTTTAGAGACATCTGAGGTCACTCAGTCATCCAATGCTGAATGCCCTACAGTTTGAGGGCTTGGTTTACTGGTCATTCTGTATACCACTGAATAAGCTGTGATAAAGTGTTCCTAAACCACGTATTCACACACACACACACACACACACACTTCCTTCTTTAATGAGTGTGGGTCACTAAAAGACGTGGTCCCTTTAGTGCAAAGCTCCACTCGACTTGAAGTAAAAATAGTACTTCAACCTTTCTTCCAGTTTTGTGGGGAAGGAAACGGGCAGTGTTCACCTAATGGCAAGCACAGAGACTGTCGTCATGGGAGTATGAACAGGGAATTTGTGTCACCATACCCTTCCTGTTGGCTGGGCCAACAGCAGACCTTAAATCCCAAGATAAGGACTTTAAGCAGCCCCAGCTCAACTTTATTGCTGCAGCCTAATGCAAAAACCAAAGCACTTCATAAGCTGGAACTTATGAAGTGAGCTTGCTTGTGGTACCCAGGCAGCAGGCCATTTCTCCTCTACCCATCGCATCAACAACACGTGACAGGAACGGAAGCTTCAAGGGGAATTCCTGGAAGGGTCGCCAACGGGGAAAGCCTTGGTCTGTTTTACATTACAGATGTCTGCCATGTTTTGGCAGTTGACAACAGCCAAGGGAAGATGGGACAAATAACAATTTGAGATTCCAAAACAAAGTAGCTCTACCCAAAGCCACACCTCCGCTGGTTCCATGGTGAGCTGGAGGTTTGATTATCTCATAAGTTTACGTTTGCTGTTGAAGTACGCCACAGCTTGAGCCACATTGGTGAGTCATTAGTTACTCAGTGGATGGCAGGAATGGTAACCATAAACAGAGGCGCGACGTTTGGGTTGGGTTGTGTCATTGTGTTCATCAATGTTCCGAAATAATTGTACACAATCCTTATTTGAATGATCATTTTAGACTTGTTTGTCACATGTATATGCATTGAACAGACAATGACAACATTGGAAAAATATTTTGTACATATCATATCCTCAAAGACAGCTAAATAGAGCAATTTTAATATGTCATCCATGTTTGGAAAATACAATTAACTTGCAGGAATAGATACAGAGGCAGGAAAGACTTAAAAAGTTTATGCTATCAGACAAGACAAATGTCAAATAGATAACTAAAGATACGGTACACCGTTTGCTGTTTTGTGTGGAATCTACAGTAAAGGAATGACTTCCTTTGTCAGACTGCCACTTTTGGCTCACTCCCAGTGGAGCACATTACATCAACAGGCAGGGCAGATCTTGATTTTGAGTGACCGGGGTTAATACCAATTAACTTCCTGTGTGTAAAACTGAAATCTGGATTTGAGATTAAAATAGGAGTGTCCATTGGCGACACAAGTCCTGCGTCTAAGTCTCCAACTCTCAAGTTTAGACACACATCTAGAACCAAAGCACATGTCTTCCTTAAGGGAAAATCTGATCAGACCATCAAGAAGGAACGCTACCGCAGGTCATTTCTCCCATCAGCCATCAGACTCTATAACACCAGCATCACTGGCTGATGTTAATATACTGCCTACCATCCATGTCATTCCATTCCTGTCTAAAGTGTAAATATCCTATGGTGTAAATATTTATTTCATTTCATCACAACCATATATTTATATTTATATTTATTTTTGTCTTTTCTATTGCTTTGTTTTTTTCACTCTCCCTGTTTATATTGCTGCTGCTGTAACAAGAAAATTTCCCCCTATGGGGGATCAAATAAAGAAAGTCTCAAGTCTCAAGTCTCAATTTTGATTGGTTGCATAATAAGCACTAAAACACACAGGGTCTAATGAAATTGCATATGTACAAGGTACGCACAAAGTACACACAGACTGTACATAATTTAGGTTTTAGCTTATGCTCTTATCCATTCATTCAGCCAAATACAGAACTAGAAAAACCAGGGCATTAATTCATTCATTCATTCATGAGTTCAACACTCATTTGAAGCATTAGGTGGTGGTGAGCAGTAAGTGCAACAACCACAGTCATGACAACCCAAATTAATATTGAATGTTAGTGTAACACCGGCACCAGAGGTTAACTAGAATAACAGAGATATAAATCATGCAAGTTGATAAGAGAGAGCAAAAACACACACAAGTGATTTTTTTTTTTTTTTCAAGATAATTATATAGCTGAATGAGAAGCTTTAAACAACAATGCAGCTGTTAACAACAGCACCAGCTGACTGATGTGAGATAGTCCCTCTGAACACAATCAGTGAAGGGAAAAAACAAAATGCAACGAGTCTGAGTGAAGTTTTAAGTGGCTGGTGACTGTTGCCCAGTGTGGTCTGCCGCATGTGTTTTAATATGGAGCTCTGAGGTCGAGAACAGCTCACCTGGGACACAGTGCACACACTGCGAGAGGAAGTCGTCCTCTGCCAAAGAAAGCAATAGAAATTTCCAGCTAATTCACCAGTCTGCTGAGCCCCCCCCCCCTCTCAATCCCACTTTTCAACACTTTCCCTTAAAAAGGATGAAAACAATGTCCCTAATATGACATTCTGATAATGTCCCTAATTGGATATTTTGAGTGTTTTTATACACATTTTGTGTGTCAGTAGATGCTCCTATCACAGTTTCATGCTACTCGTGTGAAACAAGACTTGTATAGCCATATTCAGATGGTCAGGGTCTTTTGTGTCCTTGAATATCACCTGATATATACCTACCTATACCTACCTACCTACACCTATATCAAGGCATGATATGTTCCAAAGATGTGTTTAATTGCTGCTTCAGACACATTTATCACAATTAACAAATATACGCAGATGCGGTTTGCCATGTTAATGCTTAAATCTAGATTTCCAGTTAATTTCCTAACTTTTTCATGTTGATTGATTTGCTCTTCTTCATTGTTTCTCAAATAAGAATCACAACCGCCCTTGATTGTGGGTAAATTTGGATCATATGATTTTTTTTTTTTGGATACATTTTTATGTCTAACAATATCTGCTTCCTATATTATTTCTAACTATTTAATGGCATAGTCATAGTACATTGGCTGCTGTATACAGTAACAGATAAAACGATTGTTTAGGTGATAAAGTTCATTAAAGAAGTCAGGTAATATGTTACACATACAGTACAAGATTACAAGCGTGTAACGTAATGTTTAAGAGCAGAAAAACATATGCAGCATCTGCAACTTAGATCACATAATAGCCATTATGATGTGATTTGCAAACCCTCCATTTCATTGCTTTTCCAATATTCAGTGTCAAGCCGCAGAAGTAGAATTGCCTCCAAGTGAATATTGGCTATTATGCTGCATTCATAGGGAGGGGAGGAAAAACATTATGTCTCCTTGGCTTATCTCATGGAGTTCAAAATCACCACAGGCAGGTTAGTTAGAGCTGCAGCCTCCCTCTGATTCCATTAAAATATCTCATCTCTATCTTGAATAGTCCAGTGCCTGCACCCATTTCCACGTGTGGCAACCAGACAAGTAATAGCGTTCATTTATTACCATGCAAACCCACAGGTTGAATTCCGACTGAGTGTCCAATAAAATTATTATTCAGATTTTTATAGGCTGCATCTGTATAGTCCATTTGTTTAATGACAAGTGCTTTATTTTTATGGTTTGGTGGCATTGTGAAGCCTATAGAACTTTTGTTATGTTGTGTCATACTGCGGGGATGTGTCCCTTTCTTCCCCCCAAGGTTTAACCAGTTCAACAGCGTTCAGCTTCCTTTTCTCCATACAAAATTCTCTAATGGAGAAAGTGCTGATATGGATTTTTATTTCTTCTTAAATGTGGTTTGTGCACATGACAGTTTGTATAACCTTTTTGGTGGTTTGACATGTAAACATGCAGGCAAGCCTGAAAATGAAACAATATGTACACTGCACGTGGGTGGTGGTTGGTTTGAGACAATTAAACCCTCATCTGGAATGAGTGGAGCAGTCATAACTACAATGTGTCAGGTGCTGCAGAAGTCAGAGCACTCTCCGAAGTTTATTTTGATAGGATTAACTTGACTGTGAATGCAGACCCCGACCTGACAAGGCCACGAGGGAAAATGTGAAGCACTGTTACAAATTCTCATGGTTCCTTTACAAACTGCAAGTTGAACTTCATGAAGTTCTGTTTCTGTTGTAGTCTTATAGGTTTTTCAGGATTTAATGATAAAAAAAAAAGTTTATATATCTGCTGGAATTTCAGACTAGATTATGTTTTAATCAAACATCTTAAACAAGAGAGACCTGAAAATAGTGCATGTCTGGTGTGCTAGTAAGCGAAAGATGAACGAAATGTAGTATAATAACACATCAGCAGTGCTACTCAAGACAAGGTTATCTAAGGCAGCAGAAAATGAAGTAAAACAAGGTGGGGCAGGGTGAGGATAAGAGTTATCGGAGTGGCCCATGGTTCTCCACCTCCTAAACATTGTTGAGGTTCCTGATGTGTAAGGCTTTGGTGGGGTTTTTCCTGTCCTGTATCTTTTAAGGAGGGAAACACAAAGGGTTTGCTGTTACTCAGGCATTGGTCAGCAGGTTGTGTTCAAGGGCCTCTAACTGTGGTCCCAGAAGTGATCGCAAAGTCCAAAAATATCAGAGGGCCTTGGTATCTTGGCAAGCCTTTTACTAAATCAGGGACAGAAACCAACATAATCATTGCTAACTGGAACTCACACCTCACTTTAAATAGCCTATATGACCTTAGATAAAGCGATGATTTAAAAAAAAAAAATAACACACACACACAGCTGTTTCCTCTAAAACTAAATAATCAAATCCTTGAACTGAATGAGCTTGATAGATCATATGAGTTTACTGTTAAGGAAGCTGCTCATGCTGACCATTTCCCCCCACCCTCCAGCTCAAGTCCTTTGTTTCTGGAATCAAATCTGCACCCCTCCCAGTGAGAAAGCACCCACTTATCTTTGAGTCAAATGTTTACCTCGTCATTTTTCCTGAGGATTTTGCACAGAAAGACCACCATGTAATTTCCCCACAACCTATTATGATGTGATTAACTGTGAGACAATGATGATGGTCGTAATTTTTCCGCATCAAAATGTTATCATTTATTATTAAATTATTTATTCAGACTTTCAATATGCATGAAATATCAATCAGAGCTGAACTTGTGCTGAGTTGGCTAGAGGTAGCAGTGCCTCTTCCCTTCAAAGAGCTGAACTATATCTTTCAATACATTTCCAGGGTTTATATAATTTGTACTGTTGCATTCCACTGTGGGAATTTCAGTTTTTCTGATTGTAGAATGATTTTTTTTGTCCCAGATGTCACATGTCCTCTCACATACTACTGTAGCTTGTAGACATTATTCCATGTCATGTCGCAGGGGTTGTGATCAAACAAACTACAATGACTACAATCTTAAGTAGTTTTAAGTAGTTCAGTGTTTTGCTACCTCACACTTCTCTGGCTATTGATTGACAAAAGTTGCCATTTAGAGCTGATTTTGATTGTTATGTCCTGGTAAGGTTTGACCTAAAAAATATCTTTCATGCTTAAATGCTTTTTCTTAACAACAACAAACAACACAAGACATTAACAGACATTAACAAGTCAATATTTCAGAAACATATCCTATTTTCCCCATCACTTTCAAAAGCAACTCATGGTCTATTCTAAATCATTCAAATAAATCTAGCAAACTTCTTTTTATAAGCCAGATATTAACCTATGATGCGTTCAATTTAACACCAGCAATCAATGAGCATCAATTGTGAAGTAGATGTCAGTTTTACCTGCTTGATGTCTTTGAATCAAGATATTACTTATACCGGCAAATGTATGATGAATATAAATGAGTGAGAAAGTATCATTTGATTTAACATTAAATGTATTCTGCAGTTCTTTTTAACTGATGGATAATTATTCAAAGTCAACAAAGCGCCCTTGAAAACTCTTGCACTGCTTGAATTGTATCCATTAACCTAAAGTTATCAACAGAGTGACCAGTGAATTACAGAAACACAGTTTGTCCAGGCATACTCTCTCTCAACACACACACGCACACACACACACACACACACACACACACACACAACCTGTATGCCACACCATCACCCATGTGTTGGTGTGGCTTTCTGTTTGTGTGAGTGGGTGTGTGGGGGTGGAACACGAGCATAATTGGAGTTGAGCACAGTTCTCTGAAGCACATTAGCACAGAGCCCACAGTGTACCAGGTTCCACAGACGGCAACACAGCTGCGCAAAAACAGGTATATGGAAAACCAAGCTGATACAAAACAGAAACGTCTGAAATGAACAACAAGGAGGGGCGATGGATGGGGGGGGTGGGAGGAGGGGTCTCCAACCATGATCGGGGACCACCTCGAAATGGACCACCAGAATCCAGTGGGAAGAAAAGCTGATCTTCTGCCAGTATGCTACGGGATTTCTGTGTTGCCCTACACTGAGGGATTGTTACAGCATGCTAGTAGAAAAACAAAAGATCCATCTTGAGTCAGCAGCTTTGATGAGACATGAGAGATGGTGACAGACTGATCTTTTAGTTTTCTTTGCCTGGAGGGTGTTCGGAGTGTCGCTGTGTAAATCAGCTTGGTTTGACTTTCATTTGGTGCTAGTTGTTAAAAGGAAGATGGACATGCTTTGATAGTGATAATAGTTTCCTGAAAGCGAACGGTGTGCACATTCATCATTTAGATTTCATCATTCAGATGTGTGGCAATTCTTAGCAATTATCGCTACCTGGTTACAGATAAGTATCAATGAATCCACTGTGTTTACCAAAGAACCTCGTACTTACACTTTCCAAATCTCTTGTGCAAAAGTTTCAGCATCTGCCCTTGTTAGAATGGACCACAAACGTATGAGCACAACCGTGTATGCAGATACGAATTGTAGTTTTAACAGAACTGCACGCATATCTTGCTTTCTGCATCCATTTTGGACTGCGTGTGACCCCTGGGTATGGGGACATCTCTCTGTCCCAGAGTCAGACAATGGCACCACAAATTAGGATGTTGATATGATAACACAGTTCACCTAAGGTCATAAGTGCATTTTGATTTGTTGTCCTGTTGTCCAGACTCTGTTTTTGTTTTTGGCAGCGGTGATTTTTTTCTTTTGAATAAACAGTAGAAAAGTCCTGCAGTCCACAGACCTATGGTCACCTACAGATGCTTCATTGGCATCAACAAAAAAAAAAAAAATCCAAGGAAAAGACATCACAGCACAAGCCACATTGTTTGATTGACAAGTGAACACCACAGCAATGAACGCTTCACACCAAAGATGCTGCCAGAATAACAAAATAAGGATCCTGTGGATTACCACTTGAACTTTTAACCAGATGAGCACAAACAGACACAAAAACCAAATGAAGTGCATTTCTTTCAGCTTGTTATATCATCATTGCTGCCATAACCATATGCTCATGAAACCAGAGTGCAGCTACACGTTTTGTGATTACACACACATGGTAGCAATTAAGCTCATGCCAGTCAGGCTAGCCTCTTGTGGCTAGACATTGTAGTAGTCACACCAGTTGCACTGAAGTCATAGTGCCAAGTGTGGTTAGTGTCACAGCAGATGATTTGAACCTGACGCAGCCATGTCTTCTCAGAATGAGCGCTGAAGCTGTCTGGTAAGCTGTATGGTTATGTGCCGGATGATGCTGAAGTCAGATTAGTCTAATATCATTGTCTGAGTAACAGTTTCCAAAGATGTTTGATGAGCTTTTTCCTGCTGTCCGCTTTCCTGCCTAAAGGTTGTGGTTCACCAAGGAGGGCGGGACCAGAGAGTTCGATTTCTTTGCGACAGGCACTGAGTCAATTGAAGTGATGCAGCTTGGCATATTCATCCAAGAGTGCGGTGGCTGAATACGTGCTGATTTGCAGAGGCACACCAACATATCCTCTCCTAAAATAGCCTGCCTCTTGAATAAGAAATGTATAATCTTTCTTCCCGATCATGAGCTAGCAGAAGGATGACCAGCTGAGAGTTTGACGTTGAACAACTCTGCCAGTGTAAAAAGTCTTTGACCTGTCTGCAACTTTTGAGAACTTAAACCTAAAGAAAAGTTCAACCAAAGTTGAAATTGCTTTCAATGCTCATGTTAATTTCAGTCAAAAATCCACAAGTTAACCCGCATATATCCATCTCAGCTCATCAAAACTATTGGATTTCTTCATTTCTTCACACAGAGCTGGTCCTCTGCTACAGAATACATCGTGTTGAATGGCCATGTGTTTACATACTGTATGTCTGTGTACTTTTCTACCCTATATGTTTTAGTATGAAGACAGTTACAGTTTTGCCTCTTCAGTCCTCTGAGCTATTCAATAAGTAAACATCACCCTTTGGTTAAACTGTTAAACTGCAATTCACAGACATAATGCAACCTGTGACAAGGGGTTGCAAGTAGATATTGTTTTTGTTTTACAGGTTACATGCCAAAAAGTTTGGGAACCACAGCCCCAAACTGTAGAAAAACTGTGATATCACATCTATGATATCACACATAGGTAAGGGACTTTTGGATGACTGGAGTTGGGTTTAAAGTTTCCACCATCATGGTCTCTTAATTACCTGGAAATGCCAGGAAATTCCAAATTATGCTATGAGAATGGAGCCAAGATGAGTGCAACTGAACTTATTTGGAGGGCCAATATTTATCAGCCAATTGATTATGTATTATACTTTTGGTGTTGTAAATATCTTCTAATGTGTCTGCATCTCTGGGCATTATAATATTGTTTGATCATAGCCAAACCCAGCTTGGACATTTTTTCATGCCTGAAATTGCTGTTGTTGTTTCTCCTCATTCAAACGAGTGCGGAAAATTACCAAATCACTACAGTATGGAGACAGAAGAGTAAATAATACAAACAGGAAAAGGTGTGACCCTCATTAAAGACAGATTTACAGTGACTCATTTCAAAACAACAGGAGCTGAGTGCCAAAGTGCTTAACAGAAAAACACATTCTCCTCTTAATAAAAAAACAAAAAAGCAATGGATAAGGAAGAGTTAATTGCGATTAAACCTAGAAACTGACTACAGAACAAACCACAGAGAGGGAAGTTGCTTGGTTATTACTTGGAGATGTGGCATGTTTCCCGTAGTCAATCTTTTAGCTCCCTTCCACAAACTTCCAAACAGTGTCAGCTGGTAAAACAGAAAGTTTGCTTTGATGCTTTGTGGTCTTAATTGTTGTGTTGACTCATGCTCCGACTCCTCGTGCCGCAAAAAAAAAATGCCACCATGCCTTCAGACTCCCCATCCATAACTTGTTTGTTTAATTTTGTTTTTGTGGAAAATGACATTGATCGAATTTCCATTTTCACATTTAAAGAACAAATGAGAAAATTTGTTCCAAAATTAGATAAGAACCATCTGAACTTCAAATGACTTCTTCTCCTCTTTTTCATTTACTCTTAAGTGAATGAAGGAATGATGTGCTTTACAAGATAGTCGCTTAAGTCTTTAGTTTACAAAAATAATACACAGACTGACAGTAGTTTCAATATTTTTGGGATGAACTTTAAAAATGTTTCCTTCAAAGACCTTTAAATATCAACCTTTTCCCCGCATGTGCCTTTTTGTTGCTTTTTCTCTCAATCATTTCAGGGCGACATGGTGATGATGACTTTTTAAGTTTCTTCCTTCGTCCTTTTTCACTTTGAATTTACACCCCCCGTCCATTAACTGATCCTTTCATTTCTTGATGAATGGCCTGAAACTATGGTAGCTGATCTGACTGGCTTTCAACTCTATAACAAGTCAAATTTTTGTGGCACGTCGGTGCATCACACAATGCACCTATTCATCTGTCAAAGCACAACATTACACAGAGACTAACTGTGCAGCAAACTCCATCACCCATTATATATCAATCCAAACTCTGGCAAAGATAACAATTTCCTCTTTAACAATGCTCTTCAGATTGATGCTTGCACAGAACACTCCAGAAATGCATTATCTAAACTAATAGTCTTGCTTTTAATGACACCAATCCTTTTATTTTGTGCCAAATTGCACTAATCAGACGCCTTTCGGGTGTTTCTTCCTGCTCGAAGGCACCACTATTGGGTTTCCAGCCCTTAATTTAGTTCAAATCAACATCCCCACCCAGAACAAACGGTCTACCTCAGATGACTCTCAAAACAGATCACACAGGATGAGCCCAGGTCTCCAACCGTGTTTCCTATAACCTTTGAAAGCCCTCTAAGGAGCCTTTCCTCGTCAAGTGTTTTAGTAGATCAAAGGCAGATCAAAAGATGTGATGTTTTTCTTTGCTGTGTGTTTCCTGTCCAGTCAGTTGACCAAATGACTTCAACTCAAAATGAGTGAAAATGATGAATTCACAATAATATTGTGGCGGGCACAAGAATATGGGAGGCTGATCAGTGATTACACAGGTTAAGATCCTAAACTACCATTCAGTATCACTAATAAGGGTAATACTAGTAGTAGTAATCATATAAGTGGCATCATATCTCCTAGCTCGTATCCATTTATTAGCACTCAATATCATTTAAAGATGTTGAATTATACTGAGATTTTGAAGGGGATAAAGAGAGATTATACAAACATTTCTCTGAAACAAAACTGGAGCTTGAGTTAAACCTCAAAACCACAGCAGGTGGATATAAAGAAGCACAGTCAGCTAGTGAGCTGAACATGTGACTGGCATTTATTTTATCTCTAATTTGTGATCTTGAAAGACTTATACTGTTGGCTAAGTAGGTCATGTAACGTATTATAGGTTGTTTTTTTCTTTATTTTTTTAGCCTCAGGCTTCATGTTCGCACCCTCTCCTTCTTCGTACATTTCTCCCTAGACACCAGTCTGACATTACTTAGCCAGAAAATTTAAGGTTTCATGGCTAGCCCACGGGGGTTTGACTCGACCGATAAGATTATTTCAAAACGTATGTATTTTATAACTACAACTTGTATCTGAACAACGGTGATTGTGCATAAATGTGCAGCCCAACGGGCTTGTCAATCACAGGCGAAGAGAGAGATGAGGAAGACTGGGGAGGAGGAGGAGAATCTCCCTCAGGGAGGATACAGCAGGGCAGGAGACAACATGGCAAAGGCAGCAGGAACACTCGAAGAGCATGGCCGACTGCCAAGAATAGTTTGGCGGACCTCGACTGACACAGCACTTCACTACAGCAACCACACAGGCTCTCATTGGTTTAGGCTTACAGGGCTTTGCACTGAAACAAGCTCCTTCTGCCTCATGCATGTAAACAGTGAAAACACATCAAGATCAGATGCAGTCAGACACCACAATATGCTTACAAAATCAATATGTGCACACTTGAGAGATCTGTATTAAGGTGGTAAAGCATCGTGCAAACACAGGGCATGCTGCCATATGAACAAAATCCATGCCAGAACAGACAGTATTAGACAAACCACACAAAAACACGCAGTGCACACCCAAACTTGCGATCATGTCAGGACTTTCATGTGATGCATTCGCTATGCAAACTCTAATCTCTGTCTCTAATATACCTAACCACAATCTGTACCTTAACTCTAAAACTAAAACTGAAGTGAGTATGAGTGAGTACTCCTGTAATGTACTGGTATTACGACACATTTGAGAAACACACACATTTCCATGTACTAGAGAAATCAGTCAAAAAAAAGTCACAGGTGATAATTTGCTGTCATTTGAAGCCATCCAGCTGGCTGGCCAGCCAGTAGCGGATCATGTCCTCAAGCTCTTCCTGGGGGATCCCAAGATAGCCCCAGGTGCTGTAAACTTGTATAATAAATAATCCTTCTACAGCATGTCCTGGGTATGTTTAGGGATCTCTTGCTAGCTGGACATGTCAGGATACCATGAACATGTATGTATCTGGGAAATATCCTGAATATATATCCTGCAAGACATCAAAGCCTGGATGACAACCAACCTACTCAAACCCAAGAGCAACAACACAGAGCTCATGGTTGTGGCCCCCAAGACGCTGCTTTGGAAGGTTGGAGATCTCCTTCTGGATATCGACGGATGCTCCATCTGCCCATCCCCCAAGGTCCGCAGCCATGGCGTCATTCTCGATTCCACCCTCTGTTTCCTATCCCACATCAAATTCGCCACCAAGTCTGCCTTCTTTCACCTTACAAACATCTCCAGGCACTGGTCATCACTCTCAGACTCAACCCAGCAGAAACCCTTATCCACGCATTCATAACCTCCCATCTAGATTACTGCAATGTGGTCCTGTCTGGGGTAAGCCCTGGTTGCACATCAACCAAACACGCATCCACCTACACTGGCCTCCAACAAATAAATTACAAAATCCTCCTACTCACCTACAAATGCCTCCATGCCCTCACTCCCCAGTACTTCTCTGCCCTGCTGCCCATCCCTCAAACCCATCTCCGTACCTTTGTGGAGAAAAGCTTTCAGTGTCGCAGAACCGACCCTTTTCAGTGTCGACGCTCCGACCTTCGGGAGCGCTCTCCATGCTGACATTCGCAACGATACATTTTTGGACATGTCTAAGAGAATCCTCCACCTGTTCACCACAGCCTACAACCTCTCCTGACTCTGCTCCTGCTCTTACTTTCTTTTTTATTTGCTGTACTATGTAAAGTGTATTTGGGTTTCTTGAAAGGCGCTATGTAAATCTAAGCTGTTATTATCATTATTTCAATGAGCCACCTCAACTAGCTGCTTTCACTGAAGAGTAGCAATTTTACCTCAAGCTACTTCAACAATTAAGACACCCTATCATCAAAGCTCATTTTGACAGGTTGTGATGGTCAGTTTTGAGATTTCCCCATCCTAATGGCCAGATTGCAGTTATACAATGCCATTTTGGGGAAATAAAGAACATCAAATGAATTTTGGATAATTGATTTTGTCACCAGACAGTGAAGGGCACAGATCGGAATTGGGCCCATTCACATTCACACTGAGGGCAACAAGCTCCCAGGCACGACCATCAAAGTCAAACCACCAACCCTGTGATTAGTGGACGAGTCACTCTACCTGAACCAAAGCCGCCCTCTAGTGTGACAAACGAGCTGCAGGAGGTCTGATTTCCCGAGAGGATCCCGAGCAAGCCAAGTTTGCATTAATTTTGGCCTAAACAGCTTCTCCTTTAGACTCACATTTTTAATACGTGCTACACAGTGCATGTACAGTGTATCATCAACTAGAAAAACAACTGCAGCGCTTGCAGCTATCTCTCTTCAATGAGCATGACAAGACAAGATAAACAGATTATATAAGTAGTGTATAAAAAACACTGTTTGAAGCCTGACAGTTTAATACTGTATGTGTCTCTAAATGGGGTCAAGTATCCGTACCGTACTGTGTTGAAACTACACAGCCGGCAGCCTGTCAATAAGAAATATGGATTACAGTAATATTTCCTGTGCTGCAAGTGGATAACAGGTACATTTACAAGGGTTCCAAGGAATAATTGCTGTGCTGTGACCTGAGCTCACCTTAGCTGTGCACACGTTGTGACGAACACAGCAAGGATGAGTTCTCATATTATCCAAATATTTACTTTAAAATCATTGAACCCACTTGACTGAATCAGCCTCCACATTTTAAGGAAAGTTTAGCGTCAACACTTCAAGTTTAACATAATCAATCACTGAGGTGACAATGCTGACATTAGTTTTAAATGAGCTGTAAAAAACACATCCGATGTCTCCAAATATGTTTTCCTTAGCCTGTGGAAGATAATATTTTCATTACCTGTTTCTTAATTGCAACTTTTATAGCTGCAGGGCAGAAGCTACGGGTTCTCTGCAGCAGAGTTGTTTGAGATTGGGTTACTTACTTTAGGTGGCCAAGCTGTTTGATTAAATAGAGGTCAGTTTTTTTTTTTGATGGAATTTGTCCTCAATAGGTTGGGACTCGGCATCCTGCTAATGGGATAACCTTGTAGGACATATAGTCAACAATGGCCACAGACTAGCTTTATGCTAACATGAACTCAGTAAATGGTGACATGGCTAGTTTGCCACTGAGGTAAGGTAAGCTAATATTAGCTCAGAGTGACAAAGGAGCAATGTTGTCACCAAACTGCTTCATGGCTAATTACATGCCAAAAGAACCTGACCGCTCCAGTGCTTGACACCACCATCCGGTGCTGCACTGTTTTAGGAAACAAACGTCCACTTCCAATTCTTGCTGCCAGCTGCGAGTTCAGCGACAAATGATGGCAATAATTTGGGAAAAAGCTCCTCCCAGATGTGAGGGCAGTTTCAGGTCTCATAAAGTGAAAAAGTCTTGCTTTTACAACCACCCACTCAGCATCCACCGAAAGGTTTCCCTTCCGTTCCACAAGTACATTACTTATTTGGAGAACCTAATAAGAATTATTATTAGGGTGGCAAGGTGGCCTTGTGGTTGCAGTTACCGTCCCATCATGTAAAGGACAAGGGTTCAATTGCAGTAACAGTTGCACGTCCTGGCCAAAAGCTCTTCAGCAAAGCGCATAACCACTCACTCAGTCACTGGAAGTCACTCTGGATATGACTGCTTGCCACATGTTAACATGCTCTGAATGAAGTGGTGTGTTTTTCAAATTTTCATATTAAATCTAGAATGTCAGACCCTAAAAAAACATTGTGACTCATCGAGCAGATAAACATGCAAAAAGAATTTATCACAACGCGTGCGGTCACTGAGCATTAATACCACATCTCATTGATGAGAAAGACACACTTTGTGGAATTAGTGTTCAAATGTGAACTAGGTGAAGGAATAAGAAAAATAGTGTAGGCATGTGTGTTTGGATGGAAGAAGATAATGTTTTTATAATATGTCAAATAGCTCAATGTCACAATGGAACAAAAATAATAAAAGCAGACATAGTCTTGCCTTACACTTTATGTAAACTGTCCTAATATATGTGGCAAAATGAAACTTTCGTCAGAGAGCACTGAGTAGGACAATTTTACACAATACTGACATCACTTTTCTCATCAATTGATGTCCACCCTATTTGCTATCAGTCATGACAACTCAATTTACGGTTTTCCTCAATGTTACATGCAGGTTATGATGTATGTATCAGAACTGAAACAGTAGAATTACATGTTTTGTTGATGACTTTTGCTATGTAGAATAGTGAATGTTACAGGAGAAGCAGGTATGCCATATATATATATATATATATACACACACACATACATATATACATATATATATATATCTTGTATCTTACTGGGCAATATCTTTCTGGGGTGACATACTGTCTGTTATTGGTCAAAACATACTGACAGATCACATTTCTACAACTACATCCAGTTTTCACTAATTGATCTAATCGGAAGAGTCCAGGGTTGTAGGAGGGAACCAGCATGTGGGAGGACATGCAAAGTCCACACTGAGAGAAAGAACGTGACCAGCTGGATCAGACATAAATCAACGACATTTTTGGGTAACGATGTAACCACTGCACCATAGTCTGACCACACTTTTCAATTACTTATGTAATGGTAATCAAAATACATTAATCTCTTTCATGCAAATATTTTGTTTACAAGATCCCAGATCCCTAAAATGGACTATGGTTGTCCATTATTGGTCGTATGGTCAAACTATGGTCGTCCTCAAGTAGACTAATTGAATCATTGAACAATGATACTAAAGAGATCCATCTCCATTGTGTTTGAATTTCTTACTGAGAGATAAGCTTTTTGTCCTTGAAGAATCTGGAAGAATGAATGTTTGATTACAGCATAGGTGTTGGCAGGGTTGCTGTAATGCCTTTAGGAAGGCATGTAAACTGGGCAATCAGAGCAGAGATACTGACTCAGCTATGGCAAAATAAACAGAGATGATATCTGGTTTTATTTCCAGGAGAATTCTGCAAGTCAGAATATGTGAGAACCTTAAACTAGATTGACAGGTGTTGAGCAACAAGGTAATCATTACGGTGCTGATCTTACACATCAAAAGCCAAGCAAAGGAGTGTGGAATACATTTTTAGAACGGCAAGATTGATATCTACCTGTTACCACTGTGCCAGCAAAATGCCACAATATAATTTCAGAGCCTGAGGGTACTACAGAGAAGGAAAAAATTAAATGAAAAGTAATGATAACAAGAGTGCTTCCAGTATTTCACAAATAGGAGTCTGGAAACATTTCAAAAATGGTTGCTTTTTTTTTAATAATTCATATTTAAAGCAAACAATAATTCAGTGTTCACATGCCCACAGGAGAGGGTAAATGAGGATAAAATTAACTAAGCAACAGCCACAGTCAGCAATAAGTAATTAGTGTATGGTGACTACTGTTTACATATTTAAGTAGTCCCACATTATGATACAGATCATCTGTTAAGTGCCCACGGTTATTATAGGGAAAAAGTTAATACAGATACTAGAGTTTGAGTTACTAATGCTTTGAAGTGGGTAAATGCTATAGTATTCCTGTACCGTCCACCCCCCCCTCCCAGCAAAAACAAAGAAATAAATAAAAGACCAGGACATTAGGACATTATTGGATTTTATAAACAACTGCAAAGCATGGGGCCCACTCATGGAAGAACAAGCATGATGTATGAGTTGGCCAATTATGAACATACAGTTGATTTGTGGAACATCACTCTCTCCCATTGATTTGTGCTTTTTTATCTGTTTGTTGTTTTAGTTACAAATCCTCCAGATTAGCTGGTAATGAAAAAAAGCTGACAATCCCGCTCAGAAATGGGGACGAAAGGAAATGCGGATGGGAAATGTGAGGTGGGCCCACGCCCTTGAGTATAATGCCTCAGACATGGACTTTATGGCCATTACCAGTCCCTAATTTGATTCCGCCGTACGATCCGGAACAATCAGGACCAGGCTTGTCTTTAAGGATGACTGGTAAAACCCAGCCAACGGAAAAGTCAGTCTGCATAGCAACATGGAGACGATGCAAAAACAACCTCGCTCAGACCCCTCATAGGTCAGCTGAAACGTCAGGAGGAAACAGACCTGACAGTGCACACACCTGATGCCACTACAATGGAAAATGGCAGGAAAAAAAATGCAGACAAACCCTCAAACTGCCCACTAAAACCCACTATATCACAATAATAGAACTATCTCACAGTAGAGAAGTCTATAAGGCAGTGCAATCTCCTTGTAGCTAGTTAGAACATGATGGAAACTTGTTCCTCATCCTCACTACCGTGGCCAGTTTAACAGCTTTTCCATGGGAACGCTCCCCAGTATACCCCAGCTGCCGGAAGGGAGCCAAGAGATGCAGGGTTTGAATGTGGGCTAGGGCGAGCCTCCATTAAGCTGGTGATCCCAGCATGGCGGTAAACCTCGGTGTGCTTCACTCCTTCCTACTGTAAAAGCCTGGTTAAGGCGTCAGGCCTGGCTAGGCAGAGACAGGCCTCTGCCCCTCCCTGACCAAATGTTGTACCTCCAATCTGATACTAAAGCTGGAGTAAATACTAATGTTTTGAACCCAGTTTTAATGGCAGAACACTGCTGATGTCTCAACAGTACTTCCTACTGTTTGTTCAGCTCCGTTAAAAGGAATAAAAATGGCTGAACTTGCAGTATACACTATGTGGATAGATAACTCATTCTGACAGCAAAGTAAGAATGTGGTTTGTTGTGCTTACTTTTCACTCGGCGCCATTAGTTTATTTACAGTGCAGCTAGTTATAACTGCGAGCCTCACCTGTGACTTCAGCCGTTTCAATTTCAATCCACGTTTCAGTACGTTTTTGTACTGTCAATGCCAACCTTAGAGAAAACATTACAGGGACATTCTTCCCTGTCATTTCTGATGGGCTGACAGTGTGGTGTGGTGCACAGGTAAGAAACATTTCAAGGCTAAAGCTTAGCTGCTCAGTTGCAGCACATTAAACAGCCTACAAGCAAATGATAAATTGGTCCGATGATACTCCTCAATAACCGTGCTAACAAAACAGTCTGCTAACGGCTTGCAAGCTACAGTAACATTTGTGTGCTTTGTCTGTCGCTCCCCTGCTGGGGCTTAGCCTGCCAGCTGTCATCAAACATAAACAATGTCATGCCACTCCAACAGCAGCTTGAAATCTTCCGAGATTCGACTAACAACACTAATCATATTCAATGTCATATTGTGCAAAGACAAAAAAAAATTGCTTTGAGGGTACCATGGATTTGCAGGTAAGAAGCATACATCTTTAGTAAGGATTATCCCATAGTTGTGAGTGTGACTTTATGTAGAGTTATTAATACATACCGCCTAGTTGTTCATTGAGCCACTCGCAGTCAAAACCCCACCCAATTTGTCACACTGGCCATGATCCTTTACTGCAATCCTAGATGAACTCACTTGCTGGTTGATGGCATGTTTGTGGTTACTAATCTATATAATGGTTACAATTAATTTGGATTGGGAAAATGTGTTATTCAGTATATGCCAGTCAGAGGAAATAACAAAACGTCTGTGGAAGAACAGTGGCCATTGTGTGTGGAACTGTCTTTGACCTCTGAATTATAATACAGAGGCAGAGGTCACCCAGAGGTTATGGTGCAGTTCATTCACAGCCAGTCAATAATATGTGACAGGAGTTTATGAGAGCTGTGCTTAATGCTACTTGACAGCAGCCTGAGTTTGCCTTTAATGTGGCAAGTTAGACTCCCTTTCATAGCGCTTGAGTTACTGTCTTCCATCCTCTCTCATTTTACGCTCAGCTGTAGAGGCGTACTGGGTGAAAAAAGATCTTTATTGAATTAGCTCCTGACTGTAAAGTTAACTGCCATCAAGCTAGGGACTTTTTCTCAGGTCTTAGGCCAACAGGTTTCTCTTGAAGCATAAGGATCCCAGACCTCTGCCTCGTCACTGTGCAGTGCCTTTCAGTGCAGCCATACACAGGTAAATGAGGCATTCATTCTGGTAAATCATACAATTAAATACAATAAACAACATTAAACAATATTACATCTGTGAGGTCCTGCAAGATTAAAACCATACATATTAAATGAAACCTGAGGCTAAATGAGTTTGAGCCAAATCCTGACTCCAAAACAATTTGAACGTGTTGTATTCACTAACACAAACACTACCTCCACCAAAGAACACAAAAATTACAGAATATGCTAATCACACACATACTGTAAATATAAAGAGTCTGTCTTTTACTCCATGCTAACTCGCTCATTATAGACCTGTGTGGCATTTGCGCAGGTCTACCTAACTTGACGTCAGAAATCACCCACTAAATAGGAGGCACATGGGAGTTAGGAGTGAAGGTTATTTTGAAAACCCCATTGCCAGACTGGCCTGGTTTGTCTGATTTTGATTGGACCTCACATGGTCACCACGCCACTTGTCAAATGTTTCATCTGGTTTGAAAATGCTGTGGTGTGCAAGTGGCCATCAAATCTGGCAGCTAGACTCTTAAATGCAGGTTTCAGTGAAAGGCAAAGTCATAATGGCACCTCATTTCCAGTCAGCCAGAACACTCTCTTACTTGTCTAACGTAGAGAATCTGGCAATCTGGCAATGTAGGTTATGGTGAAAAATCTTCAGAAAAATCTTTCAGTCGTATTATTAACAAACAAAACCCACTGCTCTCACTGACTGATTATAATAGGTGTATTTTAACATGACTGTACAGTGAACATATTGTCAGAAATAGTGGACACATGGAGAATAATCGAAATTCTTCGTCTTCTTCTTCCGCTTTGATATGATACGGCGATTGTTTGTCTAGGTGATGAAAAAATGTATCTGTAATTACAGTAACAAGTAATTTCTGTTATTTTTCAAGTAAAAGTGCCAAAGTTTCTCTTGTTCCAGTTTCTCAAATGTGAGGATTTCCAGCTTTTCTTTCTCACGTATGATAGATAAGTGAAGATTTTGGGGATTTGGGAATGTAGGATTTAAAAAAAAAAAAAAGGAATTCGTAGACACCACAGTAGTCATTGTGTCACCACATGTGAAGGGTGTGTGATAAAACATGAAGAGTAAGTTTTGACCCTAAAGTCAGTGTCGCAGGTGTCGGAGATATTTGTAGATCAGTTTAGGTCCATGTTCAGACAGACAACAACTGTGTGAAAAATCAAAGCCACCTCATTTTCATGGGACCGCTGCATTGGTACAATAACCAAATACATGGAGGCTCACATTCTTGATAATTTTCACATTGGTTCTTGACACTTTTAATACCTGGTTTTGAAACATTGGTAAAATGTCCAAGAGCCTTTGCTTGTGAGTCATTTGAAGCAGCTCCTGGGTAGAAACGTCAGCTAGATGTCCTAAAACCTTTTACCGAGCCTTTGAATTTCCTTTGTGGTCGTCCTGACACACATTCCATGTTGTTTTTCAAGTAGAGCAAAGTAGTGACCTCACGTGAAGCGTCTGCAGCTCTGGATTTGTAGTTCAGCTGATGTTGGGTTACATCACTCCCTGAATGCAGTTCAGTTTGTCCTCAGACATTACGACAAAAGTGAATTAAAATATTTGGTCTCACAGAAGAAGAAGTTGTTTTGTAAGTGGTATGTCAAGCACTTGTATCACACCTCTGTGTCTTGGCTGGCTCTATGTTTTCTTCTTTAATGACATTGCCTTGTGTGGAAATGTGTGTCAATGGTACCTGAGCAGTGAATACACTCACTTGTGTACCACAGAAGTTGGGGTCCTTTTGTAAGGGTGTGACCCTCCAGTGAAAAAAATACCATCTTTAATTTAAACCTCTGTGAGTACTCAGCAATGGATACAATTAACCCAAATCAAATGATGTTGAGCACAAACTGTTCAAGGGAATAGTCCAACCTATACTATGTAGTTGTCTATGAGTATACTTGTATGTACCCTGCTCTGCACCACTGATTATAGGATTGTGTTTCAGTGGAATGATGTGCAACTGAGTACAGCAGCAGTACATGTCATTCTGTTGAGAACAGATAAAAAGGCTGTTAATATTTGTGAAACCATGAATGACATATTTTACATCCTCATGACTCACCGTGAGTTTTAAAAGCAATTATTCATAAATAAGACATTGGGGAAATACTGTTCTCAAATAAAAAAAATAATTAGGGAAACAACTTTGTGCAGTGGCATTTGTCTAGCACTAGGACACTTAATTTACAGTCAAGCAAATTATTTAGGCCCCTGATCCAAGATTATATATCTGCGATGAAATGTCCATGTTTCCATGTGGTTTTGTCGCAGCTTGTGCCACCCAAACCCCAAACACGTGTTTTTCCACATGTGACACACCAGTTTTAGAGTGGCTTAGAAAACCATTTCTGCCACCAAGTATGTGTGGCAATGTTGGAGAAAATGCTCTTTAAACAGTCTGGATAATATTCACTTTTACTATTTTAATAGTGATGGTAACATTGGCAATGACAACAATAACACTAGGGGTGATTTTCAAAATCTGAATAATTATCATGATGATTGTAGCTTTTTTTCCTTTTTTAAATGATGCCATGAGGACAAACATGCTGTCACACTGATATCATTGGCTCAGCATTTGCGGATGTTAGTAATGTGTGCATTTGCAGTTATTGTCATTTCAACTGCTAAACACAAACCCAGTAAAATAAAAGCCAGACAGCATCCCTTGTGGTCCAGAAAACAAAATATCTGTGCAAGAATAGCTTTTGACCTAAGAGGGTTTTTCATATGTTCTTTCCTTTTGCCTCCAGATTGGAATGTTATTCAGGCTGACGCAATGTGCCATGAGAGAAAAAAAAAATTAAAACACGGGAAACAATATGTGGAGTATGTTTAGCAGAAGAGTTAACCATATGAGGCTGAATAGGCTACGTAGTTAGCAGTGTCATGCCATGCATTTTCTAAAATAAAATCTTTATAGGAATCAGGCACTGTTGTTCACCTCACCTTTTTTTGATGTCGTTTGGCATGCTTTGAATTTAGTTAAGTGGCAGCTGAGTGCAATGCCACGATTGTTTGATGATATCATGGGATGTTGGATCTCACAGACAATTTAAATTGTTTGTAGATGACTGAACTTTTTCCGCTTCTTAGTCATCTCAATGTCTGCTCAAAAATCATGAGTATATTTTGGTTATGGAATTACAATAAAGTAAAAACACAAGTGCATGTTTTGGAACGGGCAATAAAAGTCCATTGTTCATATGACTATATTCCACTTGTGGCTTCTTCTTCCTTTGTGTTTGGCTTCATGCATGACCAACACTGAACAATATTTTGAAGGGATTCCATCGTTCTGAGAAATTCATGTCATATTGTTACACCTGCATTACTGGGTCTGTGACATATACTGACTGGTATTCTTAAGATCCATCAAACCACATATGTGCTAATGTGGTTTTATAACAGGGATTCCTCTGTTATACAAAGCGCAGTAGCTCCCAAAGTCGGGTCCAAAGATCTCCAGGCATCCTTGCTTGTTCGTTAGGGGTGCCTGGAAATCACATTTGTGCTATGATAGTGACCTCTTTAAGAGTTTCCTCCGGTTTATTATCCTGTTGAGAAGAAATGAATTGATTTTTGACTGAAGAGCAAGTAAATTCATTTGTTGTACCAATAAAGAATGCAGCAGGCTGTTAAAAAATTCATACCTCGCACAAACCATGAGCTTAGCAAAAAGTTATATTACCAATAATAATAATAATAAAATATTATTATGGAAGACTCAGTGGTTGAGGAGTGGATGAACTGGTTCACTTTAGAATCATTTTCCCATGGAAAATCATAAAAAAAGATATATCCATGTCTGTATGTGAGATCTGACATGATCGTCAAATGAAGATTAGTACTCACGGCACCAACTTTGTTCATGTAAATCTTTTTTAGTCTCCTTTAGATTTAAAAAACGTTTTCTTTTTTTTTTTACTCCATAACAAGCAAATGCATTCCAAGCACATGAAAGATCTCTTGGTTCATTAAATCTGCCACCTAAACACAATGACTCAAAACATCAGAGTAAGAAAGCTTAATCAACCTCCTGAAAAAAAAAGCTAATTGTTGACCCTGGTATGTGTGAATACACGAGTCTTAAATATCCATCACTTGCCATTTAAGGCAAGCCTGTTGTTGGCACATGCGAAAGCCTTCAGAGCACTTGTGTAAAAAGCATTAAAATTCCCCACGCAATAAAACCGTTATTTATAGGACCGTAACAGCCTTGTAGTTTGTCTTACACAAACCCCAGAGGAGGAACCAAGACACTCAATCCTCCCATAGACACTCACTGCGAAGGCTACTGCAACACATGGCCCCTCGGCTGGTCTGTATAGCCTCCTGATGCAAACAAGTTGCTTAATTTTTTTTTTCCAGCCACATGAAAGCTAAAGGATTTATTGAAAACTAAGCAGATAAGAAATTGCGGCAAAGGCAGAGCGAGAAAGGAGAGGGCACAAAGGGACAGAGCAAAATAGGTGCTCTCAGTAACCCATGTGATGTCATCGGGAAAAGTGTGTAACATTGTTAAACTATCCAAAAAAAAAAAAAAAAAAAGACAAACTTGTGACACAACACTTGCGGCATTGAGGAAGAATGTGTCACTCACTTGTTAAAATTCAAAATAAAAAGGAATTAACAATCGCAGAAAAATGTTCTGCAATAACCAGAGACGTCGTCACGGACACGAGGTCGGCAGAGTTCACCGTGTTGCTGCTGTGAAAGTGAAGTTGACTGCAGCTTCAGTTATGATATGAAGTAGCATCCTCTGCTCCCTCTCGCTACAGGTACCTCAGAGTGTGAGCGCGATTTTCCACTTGCCGTTGCTGAAAGGGGCAAACCCTCAATTAGTTCATAGAAAGAACTCAATGAGACTTCCTTTCGTCATAAGTATGGGAAACAAAAGCATCTCTCCTGATGATAGCTGGCATTGCGGCACCCCGCTGCCACAAAAAGCTGCAATAGAGCGTGGAGTCTGTCATCTTTGGACAAAATCTTGATGACAGGGCAAGCCCAGGTCTGGAAACTTGCACTTGCACATATCAGAATTCTTCATGCGCCTTTGCATCCAACTTTCCCAGCTCACCACAAACATACAGTATTAGCATCAGTTAGTACATTAAATGTACAGGGATATGATGTGGTGACTGACGTGCTCTCTACTTTCACAGCATATTGTTGCACGAAAGAGCAACAGGCTTCAGCATGCATTGCAAGTAGACCGTTAACAAAAAAATATCAGCTCGTGGAAGATACTAAAACTCTCATCTGCTCTTCCAGTTAAATGACGCCGCTATGTTTCATGCAACGTACACTGCTTATGTGTCCGTGACAACAAATATGAGTCAGTGACAGTAGTGGCATTGTGGTGTTGTGTCACGGAAGGACATACAGTGTGACTCATGTCAGACAACTGCATGTTGCTGGTGGAAACAGTCGTCTTTTAATAACTTTTTATGTGTATTTTTTCAGAAAGCAAAGCGCTATCTGTGGGTACCACGTGTTTACTGCAGCAGCCTTCATTTGATTACAGACTGTTTAAGCTGAAAATCAAAATCAGGGCCACTTAGATCAGTAAGCTCAATAACTTCTGGTTAGAATTCCAGATCAGTGAGAAAATCAGAGCAAGGAATGAGTGAAAGTGTCAAAAATACCCTCGATCATGGCACATTAGCCAGAAACTTCCCTGGTGGAGGACAGCTCATACCAGGCAGGTTAATGTGTGAAACTGTGCCTCTGTCCGGTGTTAAAGAGGACAAAGAATAATAAAAAAAAAAAAAATAGAGTATGCATGTTCAGTAAACATTCTCTGAATTAATAAATTCACCTCTAATCTGCTGTTTGACGTGGGCCCTTTTTGTCCTCACAGACCCAGTTAGTGAGCAAACACGTATAGGCAGTTTTGGAAGTTGAATTTTCCTTACACAATCATTTATAGTCAAGTTCTGCAATATTTTCATATCAGTAAACGCCTGGTTTGCTACATACTGTGGCTGATTGATACAACACAATAGCTTTTCCCAGTTCACACAAGGTTTTTGAGTCTGGTCGAAGTGTCTGGTTGCTCTTTCCTGGGAAAATTCTGCCCAGCAATTCTTCAATTTAGTCCCGGGCATATAGGAATGAACAGAGGAAGAACTGGGTAGGCGGTATGAGCTATGATAATTACCGTGGCAGTGCAGAAGCAGAGGAACAGAGTGCCAACGAGCAAAAACTCAAATTTTATCAAAGAATTACGAGGAAGGCACCTCACCGTTTTATTCAGAAAATCGTGAGAGCAAAAATTAAAGAAGAAAATGTCACATGTGGGTGTGGGACAATAAAACATGATCCGATCCATAATGAGAAAATGAGCATTTGCAAATTGATGATTTTCCCTTAATAATAGAGTACTGTAGGACCTTCTGACTACTGGGGATGGCTCTTACTGTACAGGTGGCTAAAGGACGGACTCCATTCTTTGTTTTGAGTGTGTTATTGTGTGTGTGTGTCAGGATGAGAGCAATGTGTTCACCTGGTTTTGATGTTACCCTGTTAGTACAGTAAGTATCAGGTATTGGCCGATTTTTTAAACGATCCAGGAATCACTGCAGAAAAAAGACTATGTCATATAATAATGATAATAATAATAATAATAACGCACAGCTACACAATTTAATACAAAGCCAACACGTTTTCTGGATGCACTTGTTAAGGCTGGTAGAACTGGAATAGTCAGATAAACATGATATAGCACACAGAAAATTGGGGATTTACTGATTGCTGATCACATTGCATATGTCCTCACAGCCGTATTGGGATTTGAATGTACTCAAGATCTGCTCTGAATAATGACTTATTTTTACAGGATGGTATTGATCCAGTAAACATGTGACTGCGAGGGGCATTCACTTCTCGGCACAGCAAATACTGCCACTCTGTGTTCCAAAACAGACGGTGCTGCCTGAGATTGCAGCTCGGCTCTGCAGGACCCAGATTGCTCCAGAATCCCCTCCACACTGCAAGAAGTATCCGCTTTTACTGACTTTTTTTAAAAATTTTATTTCACCTTAAATACACAAGTTTCCTTACAGTCTGTGGGCGTAATGACTGAAGTTATTTCAATATTCTGTCAGTCAGTGACATTGATTTGACATTGATTGAGTGGTCTAATGTGTAAAATGTAGCTTATTTTAACAAATGGTGTTTCTAGAATATTCCTGCATTCATCAGTCAAGCTTTAGAAATTGGAGAGAAAAAAAAACCCAGAATGATCATATTCATCACAGTTTATAAAATAAAATTAATTTGCAGTTACATCTAATCAGATTAGAATACATTGTAATATTAAAGGCTATTAAACACCATCAAATACTCAAGCATCAATGTCTAAATGGCTAAATACTGTATCAGAAGATGGTTTTTTAAATGTTGTATCCTCTTGGTTCTGCTGTGGTGAAACATCTTTGTTTTAAGTCGGTTTGTTCCTTAACAAAGCCTCTTTGGTACCAAACAGGGTTTTTTTTCCCCTGAAAAGGTTCATTTCACTCTAAATCAGTCCTCTGTGATGCTATAAAAAGTTAAGATTCTTTCAAACACATGCAACACTGAAATATTCAAGAAAGATTTTTGTACCAGGAGGCTTAAAAATGTTCTGTTCCAGGCTTTAACTGTGCAATAAAGACAGTTGGAAATGATCCAAATCCATAATGTGACATGTCAGTTTTAAGACCAACACAGCAACATGTATTCTGGATCGACATTGTGGTGGTAATTATCATTAATATTGTGGGCAGGTGGCTGCCTGGACAGAGGCGCACACGCACACGCCTGAACACTCATCATGTGAGGCTGTGCCTCAGAGTAGCCTCAGCATGTGTCTGTTTTGGTCTGTGGTTCCCCTCTGAGTAGCTGGTACGATGCGACAGGTCTGAATAAGACCCACACCGTAAAGTATCTCCAAGATCCACAAAACAAATCCACATATGACCGAATGATGTATGCGATTTTGCGCACGTCACTCTCAGCCAGACACAACAACATTTCCTATAATGAGACTGTCTGCTTAATGTGAACCGCTTCTGTCGTTTGAACCATCAGATCCACTTAACTTTGACTGGACCACGGTGGCAGGTGTGGCCGCTCTGCGTAAAAACCATTTTTCCAGTATCCACTTTGCGCGCAGATTCTTAAATGTGAACACCAAACGCATCCGGTTTTTTTTGCATCACACCGCAAAAAGACTGCAACCATTAACCATTCCTTCCATTCATAATAACAAGAGCTTCATGAGGTTAAGTCACATCCCCTTATTTCTAGTATCATTTCACTTGATTAAAATGTGTTCGAGGAAGTGTTTATTACCAAAATGACGCTTGATCACAGACAATTCCTCCAACTTCTCTGAAAATAAGTTAAATTCTTTAAATCCAGCCGCAGAATTTGAATTTTCAATCCTCCTTGAAAGAAAACATGTCATTCACATTCTAGCAGTAGAATGTATGACTTGTTAAGATGTTTCACAGGGCAGGCGGCTGGCATCTTTGATGTCATTCCCCTGCCAAAGTCGCTCTTCAGCTCTCCGCTCGCAGCCTTTGAAACCACCTTCGATTTCAGCAGCCGCGTCTCAGCCAGAGGTCTAAAAGTTAAAAAAGTTGGACATTTTGATAGCTCGCAGCCTATCTCATTTCCTCCAAAGCCCCGATGACCGGAGCTTGTATCATTTAATTAATCCTTGGCATGACGTGCTCAGAGGCAGGTAGAGAAAACAGGGAGTTGGCGAGGAAGGAGGACCATTACGCAGGTTGTCATGACATCACCATGGGCTGGCTATAAAGCGGTGAGGACTAATACACAGAGTTAGAGGAGCACTTGAGGAGCTTTGGAGTAAAGGACGGACTGAAGCCTCTTATGTTTAACAGCTGATTGGCTGCTGCTTCCGTCCCTCTTTCTGAACTTCGGCGCATCAGGAATCCCCTTAAAAGAATACAAGACTTGTCAAAATGAACTTGTCGTACTTGGTAGCGTGTGGACTTATGGTCACCCTGCTTTCAGTAAGGATGGGGGCAAAACCTTTATCGCAGGCGCAGCAGAAGGTAAGGACAAATCACACACACACACAAAAAAAAATCCTTATTTAGGAGAGCTAAAGCAGTGTACTTGCTTTTATTTCCCAACTATTAAACGTTGGGAGCTGAGTGTTACCACAGGAGTGAACAGCTGTTCTGTGGTCCAGGCGCTCAAGACTGTTGTTTTACGCATCATGTTTCATCATTTCAGTCATGCTTAGCAATTTAGGGAGGACAGTTTTTCCACACTATGAATCCAAAACATCCCAGCAAATGCTTTTTCTATCACTTTATTTTAAAGACACAGCATGTTGTACATTGAGTGATGTCTAACTCATGTAGACATAATAACTACCGTATTTTGCTTTTTTTTTTTGTCAGTTTTAGCATTTGAGCGCCCAATGAAGTCAAGTCTTGACAAGAAAAAGAAACCAAAGCCTTAAGCCGGAAACCATTACAATTAAAATGGGGTTTCAGCAATACACGAAACGACTTTAAACGATGAAGATGTCTAACTTGCAATGCTTCTTTTTCAGTTGTGTGCCAAAATTTTGGTACAACACCCTAAACGCGTTTGTGCGTAAAATCACCTTTACGCATACATTTTGCTTGTAAAATCAACGTAACAACAGCGAATATTCGGAAATAAGCATTTGAAAAGACGACTTTTAGTTATTGGCTTTTGGATTCCTGCGAGTGGATGCCAGAGGAGCGGGCTACAGACACCTGCCTGCCATGACTTTTCACTGAAGGCGACAGCGAGCTCTGGAGCGTCAGATTTTCACATAGTGAAAATGAACGTGCAGAACCCTCACGGGAAATTAATGACGTGACCACTTTCCTATGAGGTTTCAGTCAAATAACTGCAGCACGTTATAGATCTATTCGAAAGATGATTTTTTTCTTTGGTCAGACAGGACCATTGTTCATCTCAGTTAATGAAGCGCCGTGCGTAAAACAGTGGCAAACATTATTACGTTTTCCCTCCGAAAACACAGTGTTTGAAAGTGCTTAGATAGGCACGAAGCTGAGGTTTCCCCCATTCTAAAATCATGTATTATGCAAACGGAGGATCTGCTCAAAGACGCACCATGCACGTATTCAGATTTTACCAGAAGCATCTCTCTGTGCCACGGATCTATCAGCGGGAGACATTTTTTTTAAATGTATTTTTTTTTTCAAATGTGTGTTTCAGTCTCTTAGAAGCTTGCTGGGCGAGGAGCTGGCGGAGTTTCTGGAGTCGGAGGAGAGGGAGAGGCGGCTAGACGCTGTGCGCTCTCGGATACGGTTACTGCGAGATTTACGCATGGACACCCGCGCCAGAGGGATGTGGGCTCGTCTCCTTAACGACCAACCCGCACCCAGGAAACACAAATCCGGAAACAAGAAAGGGGGTTCAACGACGCGGAGTGGCTGCTTCGGACACAAGATGGACAGGATAGGAACCATCAGCGGCATGGGTTGCTAGGGTTGGAGAAGCGCTGTGATGGTGAGTTTTCTTCAAAGCCACAGTTCCACTTCACACTTAGATCCGCTGTGACCTGACACACCGACATAGAAACAGAGCCAGAATGAGTAAAAAAACTGCGCAGAAAAGGAAGAGTGATTGATGGGGAGGATTTAAAGAGATAAGGAGGAGGGGGGAAACAATCCAGAGAGCAAAGAGAAGGATCTACTTTAACAGGGAGACAGGGAAAGGAAAGGGGGGGGGGGGGGATGGAAGAGGGACACAATTTACATTTTCTCTTTTGATGGTCATCTGAGGATGCCATGCAGGTGACAGATGGGAGGAAATTAGGTCCTTAATGGGTCTTGTGTATAGCTGCAGAGGACAGAGGGAAGAAAGCGAGAACACAAGCCAGCAGCAAAAGATAGAACAAATTAAGAAAAGATGATCAAGTAAGATCATCGATTGACTGGGTTTGTTCTGAATCCACAGTTTGGCCAGTTTAGGGGAAAAAAGCAAGTCTTAGTGGCACCATGCATGGTCTGTATTCTGTCAGGTGATGAATTCACAGTCTGGGTCAAAGGTCAGCTTGATGTAAGAAATCACACTGAGCACAACACATTCAGCTACATGACATGAACCTCAGCTGCCTGACTGAGTCTCCATTTCTGAGAAAAGTTGATATTTTACTTGACATTGAGCCCTGAGGACATGATTCATCAAACATGTGATATCATCAAACCTCGACCTATACTCAAGGGGATTCCTGCTCTAGGAGGGAGCACCACTTAAGACAGCAGGAAAGCCCACTTAAACTGATGCATGGGAAACAATCCAGAGGGTACTTATGAAGTCCACTCTTGTATTCATGCACATAATTATGAATGATTCCATCTGCTCCATCTAGAAACAAGTAGCATATGTCAAGTTTAAGAAAAAAAAAAAGAAAAAAGGATGACAGGGAGAGATGGAGGAGGGAAGAGGGGGCGCAGACAGGCTAACCCACGCACGTTATAAACACACAGCACCCTGCGGTGGCCAGGATGTTTCTGGGAAGCCCGCACTCTTTACCCAAGTGATTTCAACAAAAAACAACAAAGGGGCTGTGGCAGTGAATGAAGTAATGAGGAAGCTAGGTGACGCACATTTAGTCCTCAGGCTTAAGGACTTTTTGTGGTTGTGGCAAACTGTGAAATCCTGATGGGGGGTGTTGTGACTAAGTTGAGTGAGCGTGTGTGTGCGTGTGTCTGTCCTCATATGGGTGTTAGACATGTGCTCCTAATGGTGAAGAGCCAGAGCAACACTTCAGCAAAGGATGGGAACTTGGAATTTGGAGATCAACAGAATGATAGAGGGATATGCTGATGAGTACACATAGAATATGAGCTGCTAAACTACTGAATAAAAGAACTCGTGTGAAAAGAGCCGTTTCTGAATGCTCAGTCTAACCTTCCTTCCCCTCTTTCCTCTCTTTCTCCAGATCTTTGGACGATGGGTTTGGATGACGAAGGTTTAGTTTGTTCTCACCTGAGGGAAAGAAAAACTTCACCAACAGACGGATTTTTGGTACGAAAGTCACCACGACCAGCATAAACAAAGACTGAGATGACAATTCTACAAACCCTCATATAAATATATTATATAAATATGCAGGCATATATACATATAGACATATGTGTATACCATAGAAAGGTCAGATACAAACACAGATGCATACTACAAGATGGCGGACAATGGTGTAAAAACTACAAAACCGCAAAGCTGTATATTGTTGCTGCTGCTGCTGCTGTACATTCATGTACTTCATCTTCCCCTGCATAAATGTATTTATGTTTAGAAAAAACTATTTATATGTTTATAAAAAAGAGATATTTATAAATATGAGTTTTATTTATGTAACATTTTGAAAATGGATGCAAACTGCAGGTCAATTCTGTTTGTAACTTTTTTCTTTTGTCTCAAATAGTTGTAAATGTTTTCAAAAATGATAAAAAGAACATTCCATGTGCACTTACATGTCCTCTAAGGCTTTTATGTTTCAACAAAGTTTGGTAAACTCTACGCATTGAACGCGTTCGGCATTGGCTTGCAGGAGTTGTGGACATATTGGGGCAAGGAAAAAAGCTGTCTTGTTGTCAGCTTGACCAACATTAACTTCTATGGAGTTCAGATTTTGAGAAGGTTTTTTATTTTTTTATTTTTTTTTAGCAGCGAGTGTAAACAAAACTTTCTACATCAATTGGGGGTAAATGTAACAGCTAAACCACCAACCTGAGGAACGGAAACTACTGTATGTAATGGAAGTGCTCATACATCACACTCAGACTTAATTATTCTGGATAAGGCTACGATGGATTTCATTTTCCTCCATTGACCTGCAGAGTTGGATATGTATTAATGGCATCATGCTCTTATTAGGTGGTACTTTAAAAGTTAGTGGTGAGCAACTGGCTTTAAAGTTTCTTTAAATCAATATAACGCCCCATACAAAGCTTGAAATGGTAAATGAAAAAAAAACATGGAAATATGACATTGTACCATTAGATCTTATATTCACACTCTGAACTTGGCATTTAATATGTTGTATAAATTTGTTACAGACCACCATTTATGACTGGTGTAAGCTGTGGTCACCTGTAGATCTAAAAATTTATATTAGCACAAGCCAAGTCATTGTTAAAAGAACTGCGGTAGATATGTCCATGGTAAACTTATATACTTAAATCCAAATAATTCTGAAAAAAATTAAATAAATGATGTAAACAAAATGTTTACAGACAATAAAAATGCTCAACTAGTGGCTTCACACTGAGACCTTGTACTAATATACTCTGACACTAGAGGGCAGCATGGAGCTGAGGGAAACAAAGATGACACCTGTCGCACACACTAAGGTTGTAATACAACACACATACAGGCAGCCATTATTTACCAATCTATGAAAAATATTACATTTGGAGAGGTTAAGTAATTCAATGGGTGATCCTTCCGAAAACTACAGAGAGTTTTTTTTTTTTTTTGTCCCTGGTGGTTTTACAGCAGAGAGATTTTATATAAAAGGGTTTGCTCATGAAAATGTATTTTAGTATGAAAGACATCTCTCTCATATATACAAACACGTGATGAGATATAATCTGAAAAGAACAAAAATAATAGTCACCAACTGTGACATTAGAGGGTAAGTGCTACATTTATAATGAAAAACACAAACACACACACCCCTCACATACAGTAGTTGGTCTCCACATTGCAGACACACAAAAACCTGAGAAAGGAAAGAGAGCAGTGTGCAAAACACAATGACACCTGCCGAACATGGATACCAGCTTTGCACGAGCTGAACCCCACCGCCAGGGAAGGACAGCAATGAGCAGGATAGCAGCTAAAAGTATCCTAAAACTCAATGCTCCATCTTGAAAAATGTGTCAAAGGCCAGCGTGCAAAGATGAAAAACCTCATGTGAGAGTCGCATAGAGGCCATAAAGTCTGACAATTGCTGTGCATAACTGTATGACAGTGAAGGTATATAGGAGATACATAATTAAAGGATTCACTTCTCTCTATGGCTAAAACACAGTTCCCTTATAGTGTTCCCATATTCCATGATGACAATTAAAAAAAAACAAGCAATAGCAGGATGAACCACATCATGCATCAGTAATAGATGCGGTTCTGATGAAATGTATTCGGGTTTATGCGGGATGTCAGTATATTACGTGTTTCTGTTATTTTGTCCACCCTATGCGTCAGCTACATATGGTGACACGAATTTGTAGAACTGCTGGAGTCAATGATTCACAGCAGCAGACGGGAGTTTCTAATACTGAACTCTCTTTGCAATGTAGAAAACCCTGGCGAAAAATACTGACATTCTAAGAAACCAAAGATTTACCACTGTGTGCTTTTACTAACAATTTACAGTCAAATATAAATCTCACTCTCGTCTCTTTTGGGCGGGTGCCCAGAAATAAATGTGCATTTCCCTGTGATAAAGGAAATCCCTTCTGGTCTAAAATCCCAGGATGCATCTATTTCCCTCCCTGCTCCTTCGATTTGTTGGATACAGTCAATTTAATCCATCGCTGCAAAACAGCAGCGAGTGACAGGTGCAGACAGGGTGGGTGCAATAGAGCAGGAGAATTTCTTTGTGCAATCTGTGAATTCGGCAAGAAGACAATAATTAGGCGCGTGACGGTGACTGGACTCGCAACCAGATGCATTAAATTGCCAGGTGGAATACAAACCAAACACCGAAAACAGGTAATCATCTTTACATCGGATGAACACTGAAACGCACGGCTGATGTTGACTACGTGGTTCCAAATCACGCTTGCTGTAAATCCTGAAATATTTCATTCATACACTTCACATTACTGCCTGCTTCGACTGATCACATTCCCCCCCCCCCCTTGGGATCAGCTTTAAACTCCGCTGATCTACCATAAAACAGGGATTGCTTCATTCCGGTAACTATTTTACTTAGAAAAAAAACATGACATTGTACATGCTTGTAAAGAGAGAACAGTATAATATCCTATCACAAGTTGTCACATACATTCATGTTGCGCGTTACAACACATGAATGTGGTGCTATCCAAAAATATTCAAAGTATTGCAAGACAGATAAGGTGACAGCCAGCTTTTAAGGTTAAGGTCAGAAGACATCATCAGGATCAGTGACAAGTGATCCATGTGAAGTGTTCTGTAGAGAAGACACAAAGAAACGACCGTGAAAAAAGACAATGTAACAGGTGATTTCGGCCTAAAAAATATTCGTTCAAATGTCCTTTCAGTTAAAAAAAAAAAAAAAAAAAAGAAGTAAACTAATGAGCGACTTCAAAAAAGCAAAACAAGGTAGTTATATTACATAACATTATGGGTAGCCCTGCCTCACCGTGAGACTCCAGTAATGGACACAGTGACAGAGACATTTAGCTGGTTGATCGGTTTCCTCTTCCCTGTGAAATAAGTGGAGGGATGTAAAATGCAATGCTGCCTCTGTGTGGTGTTTAGGGTTAATTACTCAAATGTGCTGTTGGTGTCTCCTGGGAATCAACTGAGTCTTGAATGATGTACTGTACACTTTGTGTGTGTGTGCGCACACACACACACCCACACGTATGGAACAGCGACCAAGTGGATCTTATAAGGAGATTGTTTTGTCAGTCATTTCAATATTCTTCCTGCCGCAGCGGCTATCCATTCTGTGGCCCATATTTGTTGCGTTTGTTTCTTTTTATTAACGAAGGGCCAGCAAGACCTTCTCTGCTGGCCTAAACTCAGAATCACTGATTTACGTTTTAATATTTTCCCATTAATCTTTTTAGATTATTCCTAATAGTCTATGCTCTTCATTTCATAGCGTGTCTCTGTGTCTCTGTGTCTCTGGGCTGGGGTGCTTCCAGCAGTGTATGTCTATATTAGAGCTTTTATCCAATCATATTTCAGCCATCATGAAATCTGCCCTGAGGCCTTTAGAATCAAAAGTGCAGGCGCCCGTAGCTTAAAATACATCGCAATGAAACTGTTGCTTTAACCAATCAGATTTCGAGTTGGTGACCCCAGGGCCTTCTAGCAGGCGTACGATGACATTAGTATTTTCACGTCCTCTGATTGGCTGGTCAGAGAGCTTAGCCAAAGCTAGCGATTCTTATCTGTAGCGACCTGCACAAGCTAAAACTTTATCATAATCGTAAGTATTAATAGCAGTTTTTTTTAACCCACAATGGCTGACGGAGGAGAAGATGTTAATTTGGTCGCAGATCTACTTAGAAATCCATTTTCAAGGCGGACTTTCCAAGAAAAGCTGGACATTTTGAGGAAATGCCGGCCCACCCCGAAGCTAGCAAACCTGTCCCAGCCGGGAAAAGGGTTCGTCCGCCACTTTCAGGTCAGCAACTACGAGCGATACCTTTGGCTTACAGGCTCAGAGGTTCAAATTGTATTGCTGAGAATGCCTGGTATTGGCAACTGAACGACTCTGTGTTTGGAGCCGAGTCGGTGGTTAGAGTGTTTGATGTATATGGAGCAGGTGTGGCTGCAGTGAAAGGAGACTTGTAGCAGTTGGGTTTCTTGCTTTAGTGATGACATTCATTCTCCAGCATGAGATACCTGTCTGCGATGCAACGTCCTGTTATACTGCCTTTCTGTATAATATTGATGGTTTCTATAGCCGTGGCGTCATAATGATGGTATTAAGAGGTGGTTTGATTCAGGTAGGATGCCACTGAAGGCCTGTGTAAAATGAATGGCCCGCCACTGGAAGGATGAAACTAAGATGTTATGAAAGAATAAAAAGTAGGCTAATAACACAAATTAAAAGTCCTATAGCTTAACTTTACCTAAGCACAAATGCATAATGCTGCAACACTGGAGAAACTAGTAAGAGTACAGAGATTGTTTAAAAGTATCCAACTGAAAATATCCCACCTCTCCCCTCAGGTTTTCCTCCAAATCCACTCCCTCACAACACAACACGCTGACTGACTGATGTTGCTGCCGGGAGGACGAGTCCGCGACGACCGGCCATCTCCACCGAGTCCATCGTTTGCTCTGTACACAACCGCTGACTGACCTCTCTTAGTTATCAGTCAAACAAATAAAACAACTCCGTTAAACACCACAATCATTACAACACAACCAAAACAGTCACCTTGAGCTCACAGATGCCGCTCACCGGGCTCAGAGGCTGTGCTTTGAGCTGTTGTTGAGCTCACTAAACGACAGTCTGTCGCAGCCTGCAGCAGCTCTCGCTCGTTCTTCCGCTCGTGACAATTTTGCCGCACTTTGTCTGCCACTCTCGTGCGACTATCTCTCACAAGCTTAAGCTTTGTGGAAGACTCTAGTCATGTGAAGTCTGTGCACTTGCAGTGTGTGCGCAGGTAGGAAGGCACACAGGAAGACAGGCGGATCGGCCGCCCAGCCATTAAAAATGGGTCCAAATGCAATGATCGGACGACCGATTTGGTTATTACGCTCCAGAGACGGCCACAGACACCGGAATTTTTTTTCTTTTTATCAATTTTTTTTCGTTTAGTGATTGCCGTCAGGCTGTTGTGAGCAGTTCAGCCAACATAACACAAACTGCCTCCAGGATAAGTTGCAGACCCTGCCTTTAAATTACCCAAAGTAAAAGTACAAAGGGCCAGTGACAGCATTGTGCTCTTATACCACAATGTTTCTATTACTGATGCATTTGTGTTGACGTGGGTTTTATTGTTGTAGGTGGCTGACAGGGAACCATTTCATCGACTGTTAAGTAGCTTTATTCGGTCATAAGAGGATATGTGAAACCTTAATCTGCAAAGTAATTGTTACCAGTTGGAGTAAAGAGATTATTTCCTCTTAAATATTGTGGACAGTCGGTACGCAGCAGCGTAAACTGAAGGCAGTAAAGACAAGCAGTAAATCAAAGCCATAAAGTACCTCAGTAAACGCAGTTGCGCGCTGCTTCCTTGCACAGTTGGTTGTGTTCCGCGTGGTGAGCGGCATGTGGCTGATGGGTAATGGCAACTGGCCCAAACCACGTGTTTAATATAAACAGCTGCGTGGGTCCATACAGCCTGCACGTGCAGGGGACATAAAGATGCTTTGTGCCGTGTGGCCAAAGAACTAATTCAAGTCTAGTAATTATTTGACATATATTTCTCTAAACATGTACAATTAAATGACTAAACACAATATGAACAAAAACTTTAACCGCTAAAGCATTATTTAATAGAAGCTGTGAGAATAACACTACCACACACCTAACTGTATATTCATATTCACTACATATGTTTATTTATAAGCACTTTCGACAAAAAAAAAAAAAACCCTCTTGTTTCTGCAGACTAATACGTTTCTCATGGCCTGTATGTGTAGGCGAGGCGCGGGCACGAGGCAAATGTTCCAACTCGTGATTGGTGGAAAACAGTCACGTGGGCTGGGGGACGTGAACGCGCAGAGCAGGAGAGTACCGAGCGCGGCTTCCTCTCATCTGTCTTTTCTGTCCAATGTCCCACCGAGCAGGCTGAGCCACGTGTGTACGCATTAGCGCTTTAGTCACTTGTCTTCAAACGTCCAGGTCTTTGTGTTTCGTTAGAAACACACTACAACCAACCATGGTGAAGTTAGCAAAGGTAAGATTAAGTTACGTTCGTTTATTTTTTGGGGGGGTTTGTTAAAGCGTTTGCGGCTGAACGCTGTGTTTACGCACGAGGCCTGTAGGAAGAAGTTGCTGCGTTTGTGAGAAAAACGAAACGGGAAATGCCTGGTGGTGCCTCACGGTTGATGCGTTGTGTCCATTAATTACACCGTTTACGGAAGAGCCCGCTTGGTCGAAAAAATCATAGTATCGTTGCCCTTGTTCGAGACGTTATTCTCGGGTTAGATCGGCCATGTTTGTTCCTTACTGTTGGGTTTGTGGCCTGGCCTGCTAAAAGCTAATGCTAACAGCTAACTCAAAATGGCATTCGTGCGCGTTCTCGACTTAAGCATTGAGTTTATATGTGCACGGAAGAGCAGATGGGTTCAAATTGCATATCACACAAGCTTGACGAATAATACGAGCAATTAAGATATAATAAGAGGTGAAATGTGTGTTCTTCCTTAGCTGTCGTGTATTTGGGTAATTGTTAGCGTTAGCCAGTTTAAATACAGATCGTTCCTTCTAAGTGTTTGCATTGTAATTATTCAGTGTTTCCCTTCTAACTGGCGATACCAGTTTGATGTACAACAGATTGCGCCTCCTTCATTGGTCGTCCTTCGTGGTGGGTTTAAATGCTTGTGTGCAAACGGCAAAATTAGCCAACATGCTAGCAGCCCGACCTCCTGAGCTCCACGTGGGTTGTGCGCCTGCTCTGAGTGACACACGAGGTGAAAAGGCAGACCAGATTACCGCTCAGACACGGCTATAATTAGACCCGACTCAAGTTTAACCCACCTAGACCACTGTTATATTGATTAAATCACCAGTTTTGGTAGATAAGGGTTCTTGTGTTTTTGCCTTTGGAGCACCGCATGGTGTAAACCCCCATCTCGGCTAACACGGAGCACCATACCCTTTTAGATCTGATTCTGCAGCTAAACATGCGCTTTAACTAGTCCCAGCAAACATATATTTTTTTTAAATCAATTCTAAATTTGCTTTGTGTTCTTTTCCTCTCAGGCAGCAAACAAGCAAACAACCCAGAAAAAGAAAGCCCCTCCACCCCCCAAAGAAGTGGAGGAGGAATCTAGTGAAGAGGACAGCAGCGATGAGGAGGAAGCGGTACAGTATATTTGAGTTTGCCCTAGTTTTTAAGTATTATAGGGTATTTCTGCAAATTAAAAGTAATCTAAATATGTAGATTTTAAGTTGTGTGTTTTTTCTTTTAAGACTCCTCCACCTAAAGTGGTGAAGAAAGCCACACCGGCTAAAGCCACACCAGCCAAAGTGAAAAATGGCACTGTTGCTAAAAAAGCAGAGAGTGAGGAGGATGACGACGACGATGATGATGATTCTGGTAAGCAATGAAATATAGCCTACCTGTGAGTTGGATTAAAAAGGAAACCGACCTGCTTCTGCCTTTAGATTTGGTATAGATTAGATCAGACTGCAATGAAATGCATCACTAACATCTGTGGAAATTTAACATGTCACGTGACTCATGAGTTTCATATCATGGAACTGAACCAATAGGATTTGTGCTCAATACTACCACATCTGTGAGTGTCTGACATTGCATTCATGAGGTAGCTTGTGTTGAAGATTGCAGTTTCCCAGTCTGTAAAGACCGAAATATATATTAAAAAAAAAAAATGCAAGGAAATGGTGACGCACTGATCCTGGCCTTTAAATGAATTAAGCATTGGTCAGACATGACCGGATACAAAGTGAATTTTCTTTGAATCCTTAATTGTAGCAGTGCAATATCGTAAATCCTACAGAAACGTGGAGACTTTGTAGGTATATAAAGGCAGGCCGGGTAACAGGTTGATAATCATTTACTGTAAACATGGCTGCATCCTACACCACCTTCAAATATTGTGTGATGAAATTTTGTACTTTGTCACTCAACCTATAGAGGAGGAGTCTGAGGAGGAGGCCCCCCCACCAAAAAAGACCCCTGCCAAAGCAACACCGGCTAAACCCAAGGCAGCCCCTGCAAAGGCTGAGGAGTCGGAGGATGATGACGATGAGGATGATGGTAAGACACAGCTTGGCATCGCAGAGGATAGAATCCATGTTTAATTTGAAACTTGATTACCTTTAAAGGCTTGCAAGATTGTACTTGTGCTAGCCTTAAAGTCATAACAATTGGTTAAAGAGTTTCAACTCACCCTCCATTTCTTGGCATACATGATGTTGTTTAGTACTCATGTGTGTAATGTACGGAGGAAAACTAAATGCAGTGCTATGTCTTCGGTACCGGTGTGTATTGTTGTCTGCCGGTTCTATCCTCAATCACTGTGACATTCTCGCATTTCATGCCTTTTTGGCAGAGTCTGCCGAGGGTTTTGCAGATTACCTCAGATTACTAGCAAAAGTAATGATGATTATCTTTGCATTGTCTAGATGAATCTGAAGAGGAGACTCCACCACCCAAGAAAGCAGCCAAGCCTGCTGCTAAGCCCCCAGTGAAGGCTCCACCTGCAAAGGAGTCCTCTGAAGAGGACGACGACGAATCAGAAGAAGAGGCCCCCCCTCCCAAGAAGGCTACTCCTGCCAAACCAGCTGCCAAAACAGCTGCTAAGGCCAAGGTTGCCAAAGAGGAGTCTGAGGATGAGGATGACGACGATGAAGATGGTTAGCTACAATCTTTCATTGCGTTTATTTTTTTTAGACTGTGTGTTCTGTGACTGTAGCCCCCAAGTCGGTGACTACACACAGACTTATCACCAAAGATAAGAGTATATGATGATCAACAAGGGACTTAATACTGATTCCGTATGATGTCACCTTTGTATGAATCTGATGCAGGTCAATAGCAGACAATCAGTGGTTTGAATTTGGTCACCATGACGCTGATAACTAAACAATGTTTGTGGCTCCCCAGACTCTGAAGAGGAGATGGACACCACTCCTGCTCCAGTTGCCGCAAAAGCAAAGAAAGCAGGCATGGTCAAGGCCAAGGAAGAGTCAGAGGAGGAGGATGACGACGACGACGAAGAGGATGATGACGACGAGGATGATGATGATGACGAAGAGGGTGAGTTTTATTGATGGGGGATAATGTATGGTTCATCTACCAAAACATATTCAATCAAGCTAATTTATTACACATGTTCAAGGATGCATGTCACTCCTCCGTGTCAGTGTGTACTTTTTTCCAACCACCTGTCAAAGGGCACGTTAAAATGGCCGACTTGAATGATTATAACTAATTGGACTATTCACTAATGTCCATAGAAATGTAACTTGGCACACGCAAAATTGTTGTCGATTCATTACATCGGTGCACTGGCCAATTTTGTTCTTACCGCCATGCCTGTTTACTTGCCTGCTATATGCAGTCAGCATAATGCCGTGCCACCATTTCCTCTACATAAAATACATTTGCAGAGAGCTGTGTTTCTCAGTCCAGGCCTCTGCCCTGCATGTTTTAGATGCTTCCCTGCTCCAACACACCTGATTCAAATGAATGGGTCAATAAAAAACTGTTACATTTCAATATGGACATTCTCATAATCCATTGTAAAATGGGACTGGGTCGGTCAGTTCTTATAGTTGAAGGTTTTATTTGTGGCGGTAATTGAGGGTGTCAGTTTCATGGTTGTTAAATACATTTGGCCAAGCACTGGTAAATTAATGGTTTTAGATATTGTCTATTAAAGCCCTTTTAATGAATGCAGATTCAGTATACTATGCATTTAGTTAATCTGCCTGTTCTAGACTACTTTTTGTCTGTCATGGCTGAACTGATGTCTGACTTAAAGATGATGCAACACTCCTGTCTCAACAGAAGCCCCCGTGACTCCTGCAAAAAGGAAGGCAGAGAGCAAGGACGCACCTCCTGCCAAGAAAGCAAAGTCAGAAGGCGATGGTAGGAGCAAATGCACTGAGTCATCAATCACATTTTAACATTGTTATGATGATCAACAAGGGACTTAATACTGATGTGTGATGTCACCTTCTATTATTCTGAATGGTCTGGTATAACTGATAGGATTCATGTTTTTACCCCCCCAAAAAAACTCAATGGAAATTTACTATCCCATTTACCAGGATTCTGCCTGTTTGTTGGAAACTTGAACGCAAACAAAGACTTTGAAGAAATCAAAGCAGCCTTGCGGAAATTCTTCTCCAAGAACAGCCTTGAAGTTGCAGATGTCCGGTTAGGAGGATCCAAGTAAGCAACCTTACTTCACTCACCTGTATATACTGACAGTCACTACTCTGTAATGTACCATTTTTTTAAATGTACAATTTCCAATACCTGAACATGGGGGTTTTTAGATTATAAAAACTAAAAACTTATAGGAATGTCTAATGGTTCTTGCACAACTCGCCTCCACAGGAAATTTGGGTATGTGGACTTTGCATCTGAGGAGGACATGCAGAAGGCACTGGAGCTCAATGGCAAGAAGGTCATGGGTCAGGAGCTGAAGTTGGACAAGGCCCGAAGCAAAGACAGCTCACAGGAGGGCAAGAAAGGTAACGGATGCCTCCATCAGGGTGCATGTCTAGGAAAGTTTAAAAAAAACAAAAAAAAAACACACACCCTCCATTTCTTGGCATACATGATGTTGTTTAGTACTCATGTGTGTAATGTACGGAGGAAAACTAAATGCAGTGCTATGTCTTCGGTACCGGTGTGTATTGTTGTCTGCCGGTTCTATCCTCAATCGCTGTGACATTCTTGCATTTTATGGATTTGGTGGAGTCTGAGGTTTTGCCTTGACAGATTTTCTCAATGTGTTCATCTATGAAGAAGAGGGGAGCTACAGGGACATTGCCAGGCAGTAAACTTTGACAGGTTGAGACTGAAAAACAGTCCTGATACCCATACTGATCTTGACATTTTTCCCACAGAGCGGGATGCACGGACTCTGTTTGTAAAAAACCTTCCCTTCTCTGCAACGGCTGATGACCTGAAGGAAGTCTTTGAAGACGCAGTTGACGTGAGGTTACCTCAAGGCCAGAATGGTTCAAACAGAGGGTAAGGACCAGCCAGCACTTAATCGTGAAGTAACTTCTTATTTTTCGTCCGGATGACATAGATCACCAATCCCTTTTCCCTTTTGACAGCATTGCTTACATCGAGTTCAAAACTGAGGCTGAAGCAGAGAAGATGCTGGAGGAGGCCCAGGGCGCCGACGTACAGGGGAGGTCCATCATGGTCGACTATGTGGGAGAAAAGAGCCAGAAAGGGGCCAAGGTGGCAGGTAAAGCACCTCTTTTGAGCATTTTGTAAAGCTATGATGTGACTTTAGCAGGTGTGAAATAATTTCTTCTTGATTGTAGCAAAAATGTTTATATCTCACCTGTCTCCTTTCCTCTTCTCTCCTGTAGGCACGGCAGCAGCCTGTAAAACACTGGTAGTGAATAATCTGGCCTTCAGTGCAACAGAGGAAGTCCTGCAATCCACATTTGAGAAGGCCGTCTCCATAAGGATTCCACAGAGAGATGGCAGACCTAAAGGGTAAGTGTGTGTGTGTGGCACAGGATAACTACATTGATGGGTCTAGGAGGATTTTTCTAAACCCCAAAACTCTAGCGTTTAGCTCAAACTGCTCCACCTTCTCATGAGCTCCTCTTAATCTTACCCTTGATTCTGCATGGATTCGCACGAGAAGCAGAGCCAATGCACAGTTAGAACAGGCTCACTCTTCTTTCATATGGGTGTTGCTTATGTCTGTTGTGCAACAAGTAGAAATGTAGAAAAGGTTTACCCATGTCTTTCTATCTATTTTTTTTTTTCCCCCTTTACTAATGTTATGCTTCTTTCCATAGTTTTGCCTTTGTTGAGTTTGAGAGCACGGACGACGCTAAAGACGCCCTGGAAAACCTCAACAACACAGACATCGAAGGCCGGTCGATCCGACTGGAGTACAGCCAGAACAGCGGCGGCAGAGATGGCGGCAGAGGAAACTCGGGTAGGTCTTCAGACTTAACGAAATGCCCTCAGTTTGTCAGCAAGGCCAGATGTGATGAAAACTTGATCTCCTGAAACTCTGTGAGGAATCCAAGATAGTCAAGTCCTGATCTAGTCTGTGCATCGTGCCTGAAGTATCTGTTATTCCTGGTCTCAAAATCTCAAGGTTTTAATAATGACATCTCTCTGCTACAAGGTCCGACCAAAACCCTCTTCGTCAAGGGTCTTTCAGAGGACACAACAGATCAGACCCTCAAGGATGCATTCGAGGGCGCCGCAGCAGCCAGGATAGTCACAGACAGAGACACAGGCTCATCAAAAGGGTACGTTTTGAATATTAACTATTCTCTCTGGCTATTCTCTACTCTTCTCGTGAGCACCACTCTGTCCAGTAGTGACAGTGAGCGGATTCGCATGAGAAGTAAAGCAAACTTGCAGTTAAACAGGCAGCTACCTTCAACACAATTCGGGTGGATGGAACATACAGTATTGTGAAATGCAGCCATACTTTCATAGGTTAAATGCTAAAACACTTTTCTAATTTGATTTAGATTATTTCAACCAACACCTCAGTGTTTCCAAGTTGCTTTTCAGGGATGTAAAACTAAGCTCCTCTGTCTGCTTTCCCCCTCAGCTTTGGCTTTGTGGACTTCGACAGCGAGGAGGACTGCAAGGCAGCAAAGGAGGCCATGGATGATGGCGAAATCGATGGCAGCAAGGTGACCCTGGACTACGCCAAGCCCAAAGGGGAGGGCGGCTTCCGTGGAGGTCGCGGTGGCGGAGGATTCGGTGGAGGATTTGGCGGCCGCGGCGGCGGTAGAGGAGGCCGCGGCGGTTTTGGAGGCTTCGGCGGCCGCGGCGGTGGCGGCAGAGGGGGCGGAAGGGGAGGCCCTCGCGGAGGTGGACGCGGACGTGGTGGCTTTGGAGGTAAAAGACATGCACATTTGTTTGGCCTAAATGGGGGGGGGGGCTGAGTTGAAGTGGAACCGGCCAGTGAACTTAAATTGCTCTTGTTCTCCTTTTTAGGCGGAAGAGGTGGCGGTGGATTTGGAGCCAAACCCCAGGGGAAGAAAATCAAGTTTGATGACTAAATCCTTTAGTCTGTTTTACTTTTTGAATGGACTCTGGTTTCATCACTTTTCAGAGCTTTTGGACATTCCAGAAAGCGTCATTGATATATATTTAACTGTTAACGGGCATTTTAGCCCTTTATTTAGACCCCTCAAACCTTTTCCCGCCCTTCTGTGCCAGACTGGTACTTTCGACCTTCTCAGATAAAGTGCTACATGATAGCACTGAATGTCCCTAATGCAAACCTGCACCTCTTGCCCTCATTAGCTTACTTGCTTTTCCGAAGGAGTAAAATGGAATGGGTCTGGCAAACAAGTTTGCTGTGAAAAATATGCTCGTCTTTTGTCAGATACATCGTGTAAATTTAAACAGTTTGTATGATTTAATTTTACCTTTTGTAAAAACAAATACACTTGTATCCATATGTTTTGTTTTTATTTTATTTGTCATTTAGTTTGCTTTAGGTGCCAAGTTTTACTGTAATGTGCAAAGCATATTTTGATAGAAGATTTCGGTCAGTGCGGTCAGAGGTGGGTGTTAAGAATATGGCAAAGATGTTGTGTCATGTTTGTTTGGAGGGGCACAGTGTGTGTCGAGAGTCACAGAGGATGAGTGACCTCTTATCTATGTAACATAAAATATTTGTAGTGCATTGACTAATTTTTTCCCATCTGAGAATCTCAAGATTTTCACACGATTAAATAAAATCTTGTAGGTGGTGATTTTTAAAACTGTCCTCTTTGCACACATGTCTGTCTGAAATGCTGAATAAGTATCATTCCTGAATATGGAACTGCTGGTCCCTGTTGAACACAGCTGCCAAGTATGGCACACTTACAGATTTGCTCATTTGTTTAATGCCGCAAACTGCATCGAATGCGTTACAAGAGCCCTGCAATGACTTCTCCCTGTTGTAGAGCTTATTAAATTCTTTTCAAACTGTCAGTTAATTTTTCTCTCCAGTAATTACGGAGGCTGTGATTTGTGGCGCTGTTGAATTTTACCACGTTATGGTGAAATGTGTTTAGAATGGTGTCTAACCCAGCTGACATTAAAGGGAATGGGCAAATAATAAACTCTGGAGTTGGATGGAAGATGGTCAAAATTGTAAGCTCAAGCTAAAAAGTGTTGTCCAACCCAAACATTCACATCTTGGATTAAACATTATGTAACCTTTGTTGCACCCTTACAAATGCCTTATTACTGTTAAGACAGCTGAAAATAACTGATGGGTGGCAAACCGCTTTTTCCACCAGGTGGCAGTCTCAGCCAGGTAGTCTTTTGGTGTCATGGTGCCTCGGGTAATAGGCAGTCTTCTTTACGTAAGGATCCGCATGCGGAGTACTTCTGGTGATGTGAACCTGCATTTCCCCTCAGAGTCGAAGTCGCTCCAGAATCAGCAAACATGCAAGGGGCTCCCACAGACATTAAAAGCTCTTCATATATTGTTCCTGCAAATTCAGTTGGTTTGTACCTTGTAAGTGCCCACTGCAAAGGTGAAGAGATTATGGGGATGTGAACCTCCTTGATGGAAATGGAGAGACTTTAGAACAGGGGTGTCAAACGGCGGGATGACTTTGTAAAGTGTAGAAATAACAGAGAAAACACATTTCAGATTGTTATTAATGTTTTGTAAAAAGACAGTTCATTAAAGGTGAACATTTTCAGAATGTACTTGTACTTTTTTGCACTAAAACAAAGGGAAACATTTGTTATTTATAGGTTATGCTGATGATTATACTGGTCCCTGAACTAAAATGAGTTTGACACCCCTGCTTTAGAAGCTCGACTGTATAATTCTTGTGCTGTTGTCTGTGATCTATCTCCAGTAAGTGATGCTTTCTTGTCTTGCAACAATACAGACTTAAAAGGCAAATCTCACCACATGCTGATAAGGTCTTTAAGGTTCTTCGTACTGACAAACAATCCTATCGGCGCTTTAAAATGTCAGCCTCTTAATCAGCGTTATTGATCAGGTGTTTCCAGTTGTTGTCGACGTACTTGCACAGTGCCGAGGGCAAGTGTACAGGAAGACACGAGCAGCTCAAACAAAGACAACAAAGCTCAGTACACACGTAGCAATGATGCACAAGCAAGTAGATGGAAAAAACAAAAGCTACATTTACACAGAATATACAGGCCAAACTGTGAAATGTGCAGACAGGGGGACACTCAGAATGGTAATATTGCCCCTGAGCTCTCGCTAGCAACAGGACTTCATGTGACCCTGAGCTGCAGCACAGGTCTCTCCTGACAGTGACAGCACCAGACAGGGGACAGCAGTATGCTGTCATCCCAAGGCCCCTGTGGCTGAACAGGGATCTTTGTTCCTGGAGGTGCCTGGGCGGGAGGCACTGATGATGGCACCACTGAATACCTCCATTTAGAGATTTGTTGCCCCCCGCCTTGATCAGTGACAGAGGTCATGCTAGCTTTTCTCTGTGGCGTTATGTCAGCCGTCTAGAATGACAAGTGTGCTTTCTTTTCTGTTTCTGAGTTCACCTTTGAGGGCTGTCCTGCTGTTTTTTTTTTTTTTCCTTTTTCAACACAGTCGTCCTCACGGATACATGAGCTTCAGTATCTAGCTGATCAAGTCAAAAGCTGCCTAGCTATACTTTGTTATCTCAGTCTGATCATGTAAGGAAGATGGTTTATGAAAAGTAATAGGAGTATAGTACAGGGAAGTGAGGGTGCTGGGATTCCACCCTCTAATTTCATATTTTTGACTAATAAATGCCAAAATGTAAGTATGAAACCGCTTTGAAGCACGAGGCAATAGGGCATTGTTAAGAGGAGAGAGGACAGAGATACTTTATCTCATTTGTTTAGAGCTGGTCTAAATAGGGCCCTCTTTAAATGGGAGTATACTGCTCAGTCCTCCTCACAATGGATCTTTGTCAAGTACATGGTGTCCTATAGCACAGATGTACTATGAAGTGGCATTGCCGTTGGCCTGTTTTTCAGCGTGACACAGGAAGTCACTGTCTTTATGCTAATGTGTGGTCTTATGAATAAGAATTTACGTTCCTTACATTTCTTGGAAGTTTGTAACAGAGGAGAACGCACTGTGCTCGGCTTCATCAGTGCAACGCGTGTATTGAATCTATTGCTCTTACAGCCTTATACAAACACGCCAGTCGTTCCCGGTTTTATAAGCCTGGAATGAGTTGGACGTACGATGATATTCATGTTGTTTGCGTGTCGAGAGATGTAATCCGTTCATGGATAGCGTCGGTCTGAGTAACACAAATTTACATGTGTGGGTGAACATGTCATATCTTTTATCTTTTTTTAACACAGATAATCAGTGAGCTTCAGGTGTGCAATACAGATGGATTCTGTTGTTTGTCATCATTAGGTTGTCGTACGGAACAAAGGTCAACTTTGAAATGCTTGAAATTTTCTTTAATTGATTTATAAAGCTTGTAATGGCCTTGGTCCTGCTTCATTTTCTGGTTTGCTTTTTGCCCATGAACCCGTAGAACTCTGAGGTCTTCTGGTAGTGGCCTTTTAATTATCCCCAAAGTCAGAACAGAAGCCCACGCTGAAAACAACCTTTTATGACCATGGTTCACATCCCTGGAACAGCCTTCCTGAAGACCTGAGGGCAGCAGACATTTTCAAAAGCGAACTCAAGACCCACCTTATTAGTCTGGCTTTTAATTAAACCTTATTTATCTATTTCTCTGTTCATATATGTTTTCTAGTCTGTTTCACTGCTTTAGCAAAAGCTTTCCAACATGGCGCCCTGCGTGGCGAACATGTTTACTACGTCTTCTATGTGGAGGGAAACGAACAAAGTAAGAATTTCATTGCTCAGTGTCACCATCGTGTTCTTACTGTGCACATGACAAATAAACATCTTGAATCTTGAATCTTGAATCTTCTCTTTTATTATTTCATCATTTGATCTTGTTCTCTAAACCTTTCAGTGACTTCTTTTTTATCTTACTGTTCGGTGTTCCTGCTTCTGGAGATTTATAACGTTTTTCTCCATTCCTGTTTTTTGTTGAGTGCAGTAATAATTGAGCACAGCAATAACAGCAGCTGTTAATTAATTGCAAGTCACTTATGTGCTTTATATGAGAATGTAGAATGGGGGTGGTAATGGTTAAGCACTATGTTACATTTTGCATATCATTGAATCCTTGCATAATCTACACTAAACTATTAGATTTAAAATCTGGTGATCTGGTGACACTCGAGTGATCAGCAGTAATGTAATCTGCGGTGAACATGATTCGTATTAGCTGGCACTGGCAGGTTGCATGAGATGCCCTGTGATGCCTGAGCTGATTAAGAGGTTACAGTCAGCGGCCTGTAGGTTAAGGAATGTTCCTTTTAATTTTAGCCTCAGCAACAACATTCCCATCTTCGGCCATGCCAATGATGGTTCTCCAGAGGCCTTTGAAGAAAATAGAGGACTAGTGTGAAAGCCCACCCCCCCCCCCAGCAGACCCATTGACCACGCTGACATCAAAAGCTTCCTCCAATTAGTGTCAACAAATAGGCAGCTCCAGGTCTGCAGACGGGCTGGAAAGCAGGGTGTGTATTCGCATACAGTCAACTATCATCACCGAAGTGTAAGATTCAGACTGAATGGCAGTAAATTTTGCCTGGTGGTTGATAAGTCAGTTTGTTGTCAGTCTCTTTATGACCGGGAAAAATTCCCAGTTTACTTGAAAGTGAAGCACAGCTACATGATGCACCAGTGAAGGCACATGCTTTTACTAGCACATGTTTCGGTTGTGAGTTTGAGGTTTCTCTCCACTAACTGTTGCAGCCAGGGCGTTGAGGAAGTGGGTGAGAAATGAATCATCTTTTTCTCTCTCTGTTAACCCCCCTTTTGTGTCTCACACAATACACCACCGCAGTAGACCTAGTGCATCCTAATGTACTTACTCAAGTACAGTGCACATTTTGACGTTTATTTTCACTGCAAAGACATCTCAAAACGGTGATTTGATAATGATTGGTGAATTGGTTTTACAGCAATCTCTCCGAGGTAATATTATTTATGCTCAAATAGATGGTAAAAGTTTTTTAATGTGCCCTTGTTTATTCTGAATATTTTAATAATAGTTTAGAAGATTCAACTTATCTGCTTTGAATTTAGCAATTTGAACTGATCCATGAATGTAACTTTTGAGTCCAACAGGCTGAACTGGTAATATTAGGTAGGGCGCAGACATTTGGTAAGAATTAAAACTTAAAAGTGAAATAAAGCCCTGTGAAGAGATCAGTTTAGGTCAAGTTGGAGTAGACTGTACTTCCTTACAGCTGTGAGTGTCACACAGTAACAACCTCGTGTAGCTTGTATTTCTTTCGAGCTGTAGGATGAGAATTCATTTTCGGCAATAAGTTGCTTGTCGCCCCTGATTCACACCCCCATTTTGCCAAAATCAGCAAACCAGGGACCCAAACAATACAGAGCATTTAATCAATGAGCTTAGAGCTGTAAGTACATAACAGCTTACTACTGCTTCTTTCCCATGTTCTATTTTTTTTAAGTCTCTGCAATGTTAGCCCTTAAAAAATTGAAGAAATCATCCAAATTATCAACATCGTCAGGTTATAGTGAATTAACCACACTGATGAATATACAATAAAAGAGGTAATTCACCTCATTATGTTTATAGGTTCACTCTATATCGTGTACATTGTGTTTAACAAAGAGGACAGTTGAAAGTTGATAAATCCTCTTAAGCCATGCTTCTGTACAGGCGAGCGTACGCGTCGTGAAACACAATATAGAGAAGATCTAGTTTCTGTACGGCCTTCTTGTGATTGTCCTGAAAGAGATTGCGAAGAACAACAGGAAGGTATTTGTTTTGTTCTGCCGTGCCTTCTTTGTCTTTGTGGGCGAACTTAAGGCTCTAAACAATATCCTTACTGTTAGCTGGCAGTATCGGTCTCAGCAGTTTTGCTCACTGAAAAGTCACATAATATTTGACGGGGACACTTAACATAAACAGCGTGAAATGTCACACCACCACAGCAGCCGGGAGCATGTGCTGCTGCTTTTTGAAAACGATTACATAGACTGAATAGACTGTGGGAACGTTTTCTTTGCCAAATAATAAAGAGATTACTGGAGAAAGTTGTGTCATATTTCTTTTGAGCTTCTTTTCTTGTACCCAAATGGGACATGCATTGCGCAAAAGACAGGTCTCTGACTTGTGATCACCGGCAGATACTGTTGTGGAGGAAACAGAATACATTCTTAGGGTTTAATTGCTCAAAATTAATACCCATCAAAGTGAAAGCTTTACATATTGTTCAGAGCACACCATTATCCCTTACATGGCTGCTGGAACACACATGTTTTCTTTACTGTTTAGGTGTGTAACTGACACCCACATGTCAACACTGGACACTATTGTTGGGTGACTTGATATGGATTTTCACATCGATGTTCGATGCCGATAAGGCCGAACACAAAAGCAGCCAATCTAGGACAGATTTTCAAACACTACAGTATTGTAAAGACGTTTATTTACACAAGACTTTTCTATATACATTTTAATTTTTTTTTTTTACATATATTTACATCACCTAGACATAATCATCACCACTACGCCCACAACATTCAGCTTTATAATCATCAACATTCCATTAATATCCTCGTCTGATGCTTTAAATTAAATAAAAGAACCCCACGTTTGCCCCCTTTTATTGGGGGGGCGATTAAATTAGCACGTCAGAAACTCGTACCAGCAATAGTTTTAGTTCACAGTGTCATTGTAAACCCTCTACCAAAGTCATGTCAAGTATATCAGCACATTCAAATCCACAGACAGCATACAAGTAACAAGTTTAGACATTTTTCCAAGTTTCCAGTAGTATAGGAGTAGTAGACGTCCAGATCAAGTCTGTCACATTCCAAACAAATGAGTGCAAGGACCTCTACTATACAAAAATTGATTAAAATCATACTTTAGGGACATGTTACTGCATGTGAAGATAATGTTATCATGGTTACACTTAGAGCAGAAAAGGATCGATCGATGATGAATTCGTTTTTTTGAATCTCTGAGGTAGAGAGAGTTGTTTTTTTTTCTCACACTCAATGCTATTTGAAGCCACTGCATATGCCATATGCCATATTGGTCATATAAGTGAAGGCAATGCATAACACATAGTGTGCAATGGCTCTCAAGCCCAAGCCTCCAGGGCACCTGCTAATACCAAGTGCCCCTCTGTTTTCAAGATCAACATCATTTCCCTCCGACCTGATCTGAAAGCACAATATGCTACAAGCATATGAAACATATTCATGGCGTTGTTCACCAGTTGTCCTCGCAATTACATCTCAGAAGTGTGTTCACATTGTCACATGGTTCACCTGTGATGGGGTGGCGACTCGTCAAACACTTTGCACCAGGTTCCACAGCAGAATATTATGCAACAGTATAAAAAGCCTGTGATGGTAGAGCGATTAACTGTCTTCCTTAGTGTGCCCACTGATGCAGCATCTCAACTTTGGTTGTCGTCTCAGAATCTCAGAAAGTCGGAGTCCTTCAAAAAATGCCAATTTAATCACACAATTCTATGGCAACTTTTAAAAACTCTGCATAATTTACTTTACTTTTGGAGGAAATTCTCCAAAAATTGCACTACTGCACAGAAACAGTAAATTCAAAATTGTCCGTGGTTCCTCTCCACATAAAGGAGAGTTTAGTGGGAAGTTTGCCTTCTAGTCTCATGCATCATTCTAGAAATATCCACCGAGGTGCAGCTCTGCTCGTTGGTGCAGTCCTTACCTGGTGTTCCCATCAAGCTATAGGATCTCCACTTTCTGTGAGCAGACCAGGTCACTGTTGACCAGATTCCACATGTGCATGAGGTCCGACGGGAGCAGCTTGTGCACCACAATCATGCTCTTAAAGAAACAGGGTTCTCTATTCAACTTACTGTTCTTATTTTTCACCAAGCCAAACGTCTTAAAGGCGTTATGTTTTACGGGGGTGACCTGAAGCACCTCCAGACACATGCCCAAGAAGACATCATCGATGGGGTAGAGCTCCAGGGTGTCTGCCACCCAGTGAAGCCTCCTCGCCAGGGTCCCGTCCATCAGAAAGCCCCCTCCGCCTGCATATGGAGGGTAGTGCGTCTTATTATACAGAGCCTGGGGGATGTAGTATTTGTTTTCCTTTTTACGAATGGGCTTAGCCTTGAAAATCACATCCCCAACAAACAGGTTCTTTGCATGACTGCTGCTTTCCAGAAACTCAAAGATGTTCCCCACGCTGACAAACACGTCATCGTCCCCCTTGAAGACGTAGCGTACACCGGGGCAGTATGTGTGGAACCACTTGAGGAAGTGCGTCTCCTTAAGTGTGAGATTGAAGAAGCTGTCATGGAAGTCCCACTGTAGGATATCCCTGTAGATGAAGTTCTCGTACTCCACTAGCTTCTGGTGGTTCGCTTTCTCTGCTTCATTGGAGGGTTTACCAAGAAGGAAGAGGGTCTTTATCCTTTTGCCGTCGACCGCTTGTTCTTTGCCCCAGGTTTTTCTGATGACCTCCCTGCGGTCATGCTGTGTGGCCACAGATTTTATTACCATGAGCAAATATATGTCCCCTGTGCACTTCTCAGGGTGGTTGAGAATCATGGGAAAGTAACGGCAGTGTCGATAAAGCAGGAACTGCTTGAAGTTTTGCTCCAGGCTCCTGAACCACTCCTGATTTGAGAGGTTGAGGTTGGCGCTGCAGTTGGACTTAGTTACATCCCAGGTTCTGGGGCTGCCGTCCTCAGTGATTCTGGGCTCATGAGTGGTGGCCCGAGCTTTGGGCACCGGGTGGTGTTTGCCAGTCTTCCAGAAACCTTTTATCCCCAGGTAAGAGCCAGTCTTCACATCCAGAGCTGCTCCGGGCTCAGCTCCGTCGGAGGCGTCCATGCGAGCCTGCCTCTCGAGTTCGAAGGGAGCTCCCATGTTGATGTTCCCTCTCTGGACAACAGTCAGCGCCAGCACAGCCAAGAAAAACATGACACTCACCCTCTTGTAGACCTTCCAGCGATCTCTGTTGTTCATCCTGGGTGAAGACAAAGATCACAGATGCCAATCAGTTTGGGCAAAATTATCTGACCCAAATAGCTAAATAGAAAGCTAAATATTGAATTGTATTTATATCATGTTGGAGTGTTTTGATCAAGATCACATACATCAAAGACTAATGAGAGGTCCTTCAAGTCACTGAGTGTCAAACAATAACCTTAAAAATGATATTCCAGAAACTGAAACATGGGATGATGTGTTCTGCTTTTAACCCCCAACAAATTCAATTGTCATTGAATTAGGAGTGAGAATAACACACCAAATAAAACCCCCAAGTATTTCTTTTTTTAGTGCCTCACTTCCAGATTTAGAAATATAAACAGATGGGCGAAAATACATCGAAATGTATGATACCCTAGAGGTTAAACTGCATCTTTACATTAGCAACAGAAGAATATATAACAAGCTGTTTCTTGTATAGCAAGTGAAGCAAAGAATAACCTGAGGGGCGGTCGTCACTACACTGTGTCCTTTATCTGCAGCAGGGTTTTGAATCGACGCCATACAACGTGCTGCATGTGAATCAGACGATCAAATCTAAAAATGTAAATGTTCCCTCCCAGTGTGTTGTAGCGTTATTTTAAAACAAGTTACAGGCAGCAGAGATATGTCGTTGCAACAGGACCACAAAAAGCCAAAGCAGCACTTGTCTTTGTATATCTTAACCTGTGTCACTTCTGGAAGAACACGTGGAATGTACATTGAAAGTGAAGTAACCCCCTGGAAAGTAAAAAATATTCTCATATTTCCATCATGTCGTCACCCTCACAACCCCAGAGACACTCCCATGTGGGCCCCCTCCATCTTTGTAGGAGAGCTTTTCCTCCATAAGCACTAACTAACAAAGTGAATCCCACCCAACACTGAACACTGAACCAGGCTGAACACCTTCAAGTCACATCCGAGGAGCCACATCTTAAAACAAACCAGCAGGATCTTCTTTTTTTCTTTTCTTTTTTTTTTTTTTACCTCCACCTACTATTAAAGTACCTTCATAAGATCACCACAGCATCACCTTGAAACTTTTGGCTGCAAAATCACATTTCTCCCACATTGCTTCAACGGCTCATTAGTCTAATCTTCATCCCTGCTTGTTGTAGTTAATCCCAGCCCACAATCCTCATTAAAATCTTGCCCATCTAATTTCAAGAAACATTCAGAGCAAGTTAAAATCTTGACTTCAAGAGTTTGAAGTTTGCGCGTCTGCTGCGCGGACACGAAGCCTTCACTTGGCACAGATTCAACCAGAGGAGGACGAGCATCGTGGAAAAAAATAAATAAATTGTAAATCTAACACACAATAATGAAATATTACAAGAAGATGCCACTTACATTCTCTCTAATGCTCTGTGCTGGTGGCCCGGAGACCACAAACCAATGAAATACCGATTAACTGAACCCAGAAAAGTGGAATCTCTTGAGTTTAATTCTCAGGGACAAAATAATCCTTTCAATCGAGTCCGAAGGTTTTTTTTTTTTTTTTGCAAACCGTGTTGTGGGGAAAAGGGGTTTTGATGGTGTCTCAGCCCGGCAGATGCAGATGTGCGCTGTGTGATGTGTGCAGCTGAAGACTGCGCTCCTCCGCAGTGAGCCGCTTTTTAAGGCACGGCCGCAGTTACGTAGCGCGCACACGGCGCATGATGAATGAACTGGGAGGAAAAGAGTCCGCCTGTCGTGTACACACTGTAGGCGATGATAACGAGAAAGCTCCAGCGTGGATGAACAATAACCCAAAGAAAAAGCAAACATTGGATTTCTTTTTTATTTCACCTGCATTCCCTTCGGGTCTGCGGGATGAAGTAACCGAAAAAAGCCAACTGAGTCCCCACTGGGGATGCGTAACTCTAAAATCCTCCCTGAAATGTGGTGGTGCAGAAGTATGAAGTAGCAGAGAATGGTAAATATTTCAGTAAATGTGCACCACCTTAATGCTCGAGGGATGCTTTTAATTACTTTCCGCAAAACTAAATACATAAGAGCAAACTTTCCTCTTTTCAAATAATGTGCCAGAGACAAGAGTTTTGGTAATTTCCTTAACTTGATGGATACAGCTTTAAGTAAAGTTTAATATGTGAAGTGACCAAACCACCTCAAATCACAAGGTTTTGTCATGATATGTTTGAGAGACGAAAGTGGCACAACTGGAGGGCGCCATTACAACAAATCCTGAATGAGATATGAAAAAGGGAAGGATGGTGTTAAGATCTGAATGTTTGTCTTTGCACAATGGAAACTTGAGGAAGTGGAATTATGAAAATCTAAGGTTCATATAAACCTTCGGTTTGTAACGGTAACCTAAGGCGTCGGCCTAAATAACTAACAGAGCCACAATGATTTGCTAAGTAAGTGCTGCACAATATTATTCAGCCCGTTCAGTGCACTTCCTGGTTTGCTCCGGACGTCAGCGAGAGATTCTGATGTTAATGAGCTGCCAGAGAGCAAACACAGTCTTTTTCTTTCACACCCACTGTGTGACTAGCGATTCCATACATTTCATGGCTTATGGAAGTGAAACGTCTCTTTTGCAGGCCGCCACTTTTGATTAATGCGATCCTGCAACATGGCTCAGTCAGTTTTGTTTTGTTTTTTTGCTTGAGTGATACGATTTGAGAAATCACAAGGATGCTCCATCACCGATAGACGCGGTCACAAGACAAATGTTAAATGTTATTTTCTAATCAATAAGAGAGACCTTGGTTTGATTTTCACTCTTGAGAGCTCCCAGACATGAAAACAAACTGTGGACTGCTGATGAAATGTGGATTGCGAAGCTGTCACCATCTCAACCGCACTCAACCCATGCTGTGGCAAACAGTGCATCAGCTGAATCACTTCCGCCTCTTTATGGTCTGGGGAAAGAACAACAAAATGTCGCTCCGTGCTTCAAAACAGGAATTTTTCAATCCGAACACAGCTGTTATCCAAAGTCTCTCCTTCCTCTCCTTCTCTCTCCATTTCCTGCATCCAACCAGCCATCCTTCTCAGGGCCATGTGTATCCTGTTGCCTGCTGGCGGTGTTTTTTCCCGTTTTAACTTTTCCTTTTTCTTCCTCTCTGTGGATTCGGGGCTCTGCAAGTGTTGCAGAGGAGAGACGTGGTGATGGACACCATGGTCCCTTGTCTTTCCCTTGGCTGGAAAGGCAACATTCGTCACTGATTTCTAACAGAGGCATCCGCCAACAAGGAAAACTGAGCCCTATGAGCACAGTGACTCATTGTGTAACATGTGCCTGGTGTCAGGATATGACACCCACAGAATGATGAACCCACACGCGAAGCCACTGAAAATGATCACCCAACTCAACATTCCCATCAGCTTTATGAAATGTTTCAGTTCACTCTTTTGGTCTTTACAGACCACGATTTCAACATTTTGGTTCCCTAACTGTCAGCAAATAACCTCTAACACGCCAACATGCGCTCAGCATCAAACGGCAGAAAGTTAGCGACTAGCTGGTGAAAATAGCTGAGCATTAACTGTAGCGGCTAAAAAGCCATTTACTTCCCTCTGGTGTTGGTGGAGCAGAAAACAGACAAAAAGAGAGTGAATAACAACTTTATGAGGGAAATGATATATTGAATATGATCTATTTGACCCACGTGACTGAAAACTCAATACTGCTTAAACTTACATGGAAGTAATGTTGTGCTATCCCTGACCTTCAATTGTTAACCAACCAACCAAGATATTAAAAGGTTAATAATTACAGAAGTCTACTGAATTGTTCCCCTCTTGGAGGAAACTATTCAGTCTCATGATAAATTACCACCTGCATGCTGGGTTGTGAGAGGCGACGGTGAAATTGCACAACTTGACCCTTGTCACGCACCTCCCTCCCTTCGTCAGTCCACCAGTTATCATCTTCTATTCAACAGGCGCCAGCAGCCTCTTTTCACCTTTTGTTGCAGTTTATGCAAGGATCAGGAAGTCAAGGTGAGCTGGAGGGATGGGCAGTCGGGGCGGTAAGAAAAATAGACCGTTAATAAGAAATGGAAAACCGTGCTGCTACTTTTGGCTCAGAGGAAGTCGGTGTTAATCCCTTGTTGGGTTTAACACACCTGAGGGACTTGGGTGCGGCTTACCTTTGGTCTGTCTTATCCACCTCCTCCACTGCCTGACTGGAATGAACGAAGCCTCAGAAAATTCACGTGTCCCTCCTCCTTTGGATAAGTGAGGGGCCCTGACTGCAAACTCCTCAGTCACCACGAAAGAATTTACTGCTGGGGAAGAAATAAGTGGCTTCAGGGGATCTTTTTCTTCCCTCTCCCTCTTTTCCACTCAGCTGTCAACTGAGGATGTTCCTCTTTGAAAAGGCTGATAGAAGAAGGGCGAAGTGATCAGGGGGTGTTATGAGTACCCCTGTCAGCTGTGGCTATAAGTAAACACCAGCCCCCTCTCTAACCACCCAGAGGCCCCTATGGGTTTACCAGCACCCGGCTACAAAGAACAATGTGAAATACTCCAACACTCAAAAATCTCAACAAAAGTGTCTGCTAAGGTTTTTATAGTGCTGACACTCCTTCCTGTTTTGTTTCAAATACTGATTTCGCCCTGCGTCCCACAGGGAAAATCCCAAGATATTAGTGATTTCCGTGATGTTAAGATGATGTTCATTGTGTGATTTGCACAATTCAGCATCAAAATATTTCAAGTGACACAACTATGTTAACTATTGTCTGTGTCTTGTGCTTCTCACCAGCTGCTGTTTCCAAGCTGAAGTATGAACTATCAAGCTTAGCATTGTGCCCCTAGTGTTGCATCTTCTTTGCCCCATTGTGGTCCTCCAAGCTCTAATGGACTAATTACTTCCCCGTAAAGCTGGAGGGAGGAAAACACCCACTGATACCGGAGTTGTTGTGTGGGTTCTTTCCCACAGTGGCTACAAGGGGAAAACAAACTTAAACAGGGAGCTAATGTGAGATCCATTCTTTTTTTTTAGTATGTTTCAGTTTTGCAACTGACTTTCCAAAAAATGGAAAGTCAGAAAACGGACAGTTCCCCCTCACTGGGCAAGATTCATCAGCCGATGATGGTCATGTGGTAAGGTCAAAAGCTCCAGAACGAACAAAAAAGTGGCCCTTAAACTGAGATTATTAACATAAAGATGCTCAGTTCCAGAAACGTTGGTGTCGTCCACGGATAAGTCACTCCCGGTGCGTGCAAAAGGGGCCCAGAGGAAAGCGACTAGCGTGGCTTGCTGGTAAAGTGATGCAGCTGTTGTCTGTGGCAGTGATTAATCTTTTATCCCCTTCCTGCTCAAGAATCAACAGCCTTAGCTGTCCCACAAAACATGCTAACCCACGGCTTGGGTTTTGCTTTAGTGTGCACACAGGAAAAAAAAAAGTGCGAGTGCATTCACACTAAAGGTTAATGGACAGTTTGTGAGGACATTCCTGAGAAGGTCAAAAATGTAAAAGGTGAATTCCAAATAAGCCATAAGGTTTAGTCTGTTTGATGAGTGGCCTCTTTAACATTTAACAAAACCAACGCTTATGGACATATCCAACGCTCTGACACCCTACACCCCCAACACCCTCTGTCAATATGTTTTTTTTTTTTTTCTTTTCCTTATAGGTGCACTCACTCAAACTACCAAACATGGCTTGAAAGGAAAGACACACAGCCTCAAGTGTTTATGACAGAAGGGCAGTGGTGGGGGTCACTTCTATCTCTCTATTCCAAATGACTGGTCAGGAGGAAACAGGAGGTTCAGGAGACAGAGACACATTGAAGTGCTGTCTCTTCTTGGTTGGCGTCACCTTTTATCAGTAGTAACACATGACTGTCTACTGATAAACACATATGGGGAAGGGGTGCCAGCGATCCTGATGACAGTTAGGGCTCTTCAGAGGACGCTCCTGTTGTTGGAGATTTGATTGTCTTTAATACAATAAAAAAAATATATCACAAACTGGGTCTTGTTTTAGAAGTTTGGGCGATAATTCCTGCTGTTATGATTAGAGTTTCTTGACAGGTTGTGGAAGTAAAAGGATGTGCTGAGGCTACTAAACATCCAGAGCAAGGTCATAAATAAGTTTCCAAGTTAACTTTAATAATGAAACCACTTTTTTTTACAAGTAAAACCAAAAGTAACGGTTGAATTATTGCATAAGTTTAGAGTCGATTCGCTCCATTTTAATTTCATTTAACACTTCAATTTAGTTATATGTAACAAATGAGCACAAAACTGCAATAATGAAAGTCTTAGAAATATATTTTGACAGGGACTCTCTCCTCAAGATGAGTTAATAAGGCAGGACGCACCTAAAGGCTGACATGATGAAGGCATCATGTCAGCTTTCGGGTAAATTAACCCAAAACAAAAAGGAGGCTGGGAGCTTTGAGGGGTCTTGGAAATCTTTATATGATCTTTAATGATAATCCAGCCTTGCGGACAACATAAAAGCTCTACATCTTGTCTTGACACAGCCTTTTTAAAAGTGAACTGGCAAATCAGACAGAAGCTGGAGCTGACGTGTGTTGTCCTGCCCGTGGTGCTGCAAAGGCCCAGAGAGTCGTGAAACAAAGCCTGAATCGCTCCATTGTAAAACAAACACCACAGTAATGTGTTTGATTTTTTTCCATATCTGTAAGCCCCATCCCCTAGCCTTTATCCACACTTCTGTTTTGATAGAAGTCAGCAGCTTCCTCTCTGTCGCCGTTACAGCTGGACAGTACCAGCACGGCTCGAGCTCAGGGTTACGCGGCCACCTGGCTGCAAGTGCGTCAGTCTGTCATGTGCGGCCGGTTTCCTCACATTGTGCTGTTGCTTATTGGCAGCATCCACAATGTTGATTTCTGAACATCCCGTGGGGAACCGTGTGGGAGAGATAGTAAAACTTGTCCAGACTAGCTGTACCATTCCTGTGGCTTTTTACATCTCAGAGGGAAGCTGATTAACTGAGTTATTAAGTTGTTAAGAGAGTCTGCATGAACAATACAAGAACCCTGAAACCAAAGCATCTAAATGGAATTCAGCCATCATTAGTGGCATTATTTACTATTTACTTCAGTAGTGAAGTCACACACGGAGGGGGGGCAGGCAGCTGAGGAAACACCAGGAGAGCAGCAGTCTCTCTTACAGATGTCAAGATGGATCCAGATGATTTGTTAAGCTGTAAAGGCAGCTATAACCGATGCTACTACAGTATATTATCAGTGAATGAAATGATTATGTGACTGTGTGACAGCGGGTGCTTGTAGTGATGAACTTACAGAGAATTATCTCCTGAACCTGCAGCTCCCCTCAGCTTCGTGGAGCTTTACAGCAAGTTTCGACTCATTTTTAGCTGTCAGGCTCATAACTTTATTGTTTTGGCTCACTCCCACCACCCTCATACTGTAGCAGTGTTTATGGTCATAGCTGGAGGTGAAAAATCTCTAAAAACCCACCGCACGCCAGACAGCAAACAGACACAACTATTTAATCAGCGATTAGACCACATTTAGTCGCTAATGAGCCAGATATTTCTCAGTGGTTGGTAGAGGTCGAGTTGAGCTAAAAGGGGAGAGAATATTGGACTGATAATTTCCAGGTGGCTGGAAACCAGGCTCCAAAACAATAAGTTGCTGCTTAAGTGCTGGATGTGTATGTAAGCAACTGTTTGCTATTAAGTTCACTGTATGAACTTCAAAGGTGCTTATATGCCAATGACCAAATATCAGTTCTTGCAGGTTTAAAGAAAAAAAATTAACAGATCAGAAACTGGTAACATAACCCAAACATATGGAAGTCACCATATAAACTAATATATATTTCGTTTGCAGATTTTTTTTTTGTTTTTTGGACGAACAATCTGTCTCTGTATAACACTGGCTAACCTGAATCAATCAAACCAACAAACAACATAACATAGTTCAAAAGCAGAAGAGCGATAACGTCTCTTATATCAGGAAAAGCCTTCAGTTTTGTTCTTTGCTCTTCTTTCAGTTATGAAATACTCTCTAGTTCAGATATAACCAATGCTTTAGCAGCATCAGCCATCGTTGTTTTCGACTAAACGGTTGCTTCTCACCGTCATCGCACATAAAGCTGACGCTGATGGGTCCCAACCTCTGTTTGGCCGCAAACGCATAACTTGGAGCCTGGCAAGGTAGATATTCATGTGATGGCGATCTTGTGAGTCCAGCAGCCTTGCAAGGTAAATGCTGACTAGTGTATTTCAAACTGAGCCAGGCTCCATGAACAGGATATTTAAATGGAGTCTGGTTTTGACAGGCGGCCAAGCACAAGCTGGATTGTATTTTGTCAGTGCTAATGTGATATGAACAATGAGTGTGAGGCACCAGCATGCTGTAGCTGTTCCACAGTATGTCCTGGACGGTGATCACCTCTCCAGCATTTCCTTTTTAAGAGATTCAACAGTGATTAGTACAAAATAAAAACTCAAAAGAGAGAGTAAAGTTTCTACCAGCTACGTAAAGTCATATTAGTGCTTAAATATCATTAAACTTGGGTCTTAACTACACTACATTTGTCAGTTCTGTCCTTAGAGTGAACAGTAGTTTGATTTTATGCTTTTAAACAAATGTCACACTGTCGAATACTTTGAACAGTTCAAATTTATACAGTCTTCTTCTCAGGCTTTTTCACCTGTTAAGGATCCGTAAACTCAGAGCACTCTCTGTTGGCTGCCACCATCTGTTGTTCACAATTCAACCCATCCTGTCCATCCTGTTGTCGGGGCACATCTTGAATGCTAATGATCAGTTATTCAAGGGGACTTTAAAGAAGGCTTCAGCGTTACCCCCAGAACTTTTGTCAGGGTGCAGCTGTCAGGTGAGTTGGCTTGTGTGACAGCTTTCAGGACAAATCACGAAATGGGAGTCTTCCTGCTGCGTTGAGAGCTCGATGAGTTTAACACAAGTGAGTTTTTTTCTTTGCACAGTGGAGCACAAAGGCCAGCACACAACACCGTGTGGGCATGAGATCCCAAAATCTCACTAGCAGCAATTATGCAACAGGAGGGTTTAAGAGTCATGACTGAGCTGTTGATAGAACTTAAGCTAATTGAGATGTAGCATGGAGCTAAGAGCAAGAGTCATCAAGTTGAGAAACTCAACAACTGCATAGAAGTTAATGAGGCGAGCTGTCAAAGAACAGAAAACGGGTGACATGTCAAACATTTATTTAAAACCACTTTAAAAGTATCAAAATCAATTACTATCCAAATGCATTACAACAAATTTATAGCCATTAACATAAATATACTGTACATCACGACACCTGGAAAGCAGAGCAAATGTACAATGCAACCAAAACTGGATTAAGATGTGCACACATATTCAAGTTGTATGGACGGTAGTGTATATATATATATCGATGGCAGATCTTAATATTTTCTAAAAAACATACACTATGCGTCTTTTTTGTAAACATTTCCTGGAGCATAAGTTAAAAAAAAAAAAAAAAAAAGGAGCAGCTACTCTGATATGAGATAACGTTTTATATTTGAAGTGCAGCTGAAGTACAATTATTTATTTATGTGGACGGATATTTTCCACCCGGGTCAAAAATCAATATGTACAGTACGCGGTGAAATTCAGAAGATTATGGATTTGGAGATGAGATGAGGACGTTGCAAACGAGCTTTTGTGTCATATAAAAATATCCGTACAATCGATACAAAGACAGAAAAAGTCCTCGCCGTGCCTCACTTTAAATGAATTAAACTTTGTGATAATCACAGAAAGATTATCAAGCATTTAATCTCCGTATCTAGTCATGTCTTGTTGCCATAACCATTTTAAGTTTAAATCTTATACTGATTTATTCATTTTATTCTATTCATCAAGAAAAACAAGCGTCTCTGGAACTGCTTATCTCTACTGATGTGAAGAAAATGGAAAGGAATGTGCTCATGTCAGAAACCCAGTAAGCAGTTTGAAAAATGTGTTGCCATATTTTCTCTTCAACTGCCTGAACTCAGAGCTACGCTTCCAAATTAGAAAACATCCTGTCACGCATGAATTTTGTCATGGCTGGAGGAGGTTGCCCATATTTAGGTGAGCCAACCGTTACCTGGAGGTTGTGATTATTGTCTGACCTCATATCGTGTTACAGAAGAAGTCTGTGCTGAGGCAAAAGGGGGGAAAAAAAAAAAATGCAGAGCCACAATCCTTCACATTGTTAAAGCCCCTCCTCCTCCTGCCGCTGATCCTCCTCGACCATCTCTGTTGCCCTGACCCTGATCGCAACCTGCGGGGATGATGTTACAGGAAGCCCAATGCTCCCGGGGAGATAGTGCTACCTCATGGTGACAGCCCCCTCTTCACCTCCTTCTTGACTGGCTGCCTGATGAGAGACAGAAGAGGGAAGGAAAGAGGGAGGGATGGGGGGTGGGTGGGCGATAAAGGGGATTCGGAAAGAAGAGAAGGTATAGAACAGATTTGAACTCATCAATAAAAAGAAAAGAAAAAAAAAAAAAGATTCCCTCATGTCACGTTTTAAGACATTAAAAAATATTCTGCTTTCAATAATTTTTTCAAAATAAATACAAATATGTTAATAATTAAAAATCCTGAAATTGTTGAAAAGTCCATTCTCAAGTCATGTCTGTGTGCTCTGGAGGCTTCAGGTTTCCCCATCACACTTGTGTAAGTTGCATATTGGACTTGGATGGACCTCTAAGCTATTTGTGATGTCACAAATCATGTGACATCACATCGTAACATCGTAAATGTTAAAACTGTCTTCTAATGTCAAACTCTGCACACGCATCATTAAGCACAGTGGCTTTTAAACACTGAAGTGAAGTGAGTAAATCCATGTATCTACTTTTTGGGTTTGTTATTTCCCCTTTTCTAATTGTGAGAAAAGTAATCTGATTTCCTCATCACGTTTATCATTCAGTGCGAGTCCTACGAGACACGGCTGCACTTCCTCCACTGTCCCTCGCTGCATGGCAACATATCGGTGATCTCTCATCATGCGAATTCAGCCTCGTTAACATGACCTGGGAAGGATAATGCCGTTTTTTTTCCCCCCATCCTCTCAACATGGCGAGGCAGCAGTGACTCCCCTCCATGTTTGTGCTGACTGAGTGGGTGGTCAGCCACAAAGACGGCTCCTCTATCTTTCCTCGGCCAAAGGAGGGTCTCTGTCAGTCACAATGGATGTGTTTACCAAAAGTGGGCCTAAAAGGGATCCTGTCTCAGCATGTGGTTTGTGTTCCCTTCCTGCAGCCAGGCTCCACCAAGCAGCAAATATTAGGCATAATAACGCTTGACAGTCAGCAGAAGCTGCATTCAAGTAAAAATAAATTAAAATGATAGTGGCTGGATAGCAAAAAAAAAAAACATACTAGTGTGTTGTGTGCCGTGCCACGTGCGCGTGCTTATCGCCCTTTAAGCAGGGCTTTGATTAAGTAAGTTCCTTGTGAATCGATAGATGTCTGACACTTGCCAGACCTCCAAACTACAACTCACACACAGAAGGATGTGGAGGCTTTGACTAACCATTAGGCCCTATTACAGGCTTTATGGTAAGGGCACCCAGTCTAAGAGCCGGAGGTAATCCTTCATCAAATGCAATTTAGATGCGTGAGAGCATGGAGAGATGTTATCATCTAACTAAGAGCACCAGAGCGACTGACCAGGCAATCTTCCCTGCAGTGACTGAAGTTCTATGTTTAAGATGTTAAGTTGACAGCAGATACAGTATGAATTAGTGGTAGGGATGGGCTGAGTGGCTATACATATATAGAGATCTTTTCACCATATTACATTATGTCTTTTCAATTTTAGTAGACTAAAAAAAACTAACTAACTGCGGCTAGGGCAACTATAAACTATAGTGTATAAAAATAGTGTGAATGAATATGTAACTCTAGTGTCTAAATTACTAACTATTGTCATAACTGGAAAAATACTGGCTAGATTAGCAGATCTTGTTACAGAATTCTGGTAAAAGTTAGTCAGTGAGGGGTTATCTTATCAGGATACCTGATGATATTCCAATATGTAACTCAAGACGTTTAGGCTCAAGGGAAACTGGAACATGATTTGTCATTTTACGGTAAATTCCTCTCGTCTTGAATGTTATTGTAACTTTGCTTTTGTTTTCTGAACAAATAAGAGTGGGCACTTCTGGTCAAACCTGTTTTGTAAGGAGTGGGAAAATGTTGATATTTGTTCACATGTAAAACAGGTGAGAGACAGAGGCGGGAAAGAAGTCTGTCAGAATGAGAAACTCTCGTGAAGATAAAATTGTGAGTGTAAATGCAAAAATGCCACCATGACCATGGAGGAGCTGTCCAGGCAGATGACAGCTAACCCCAGTCCTGTAGTCACATGTTTACTGTTATTCAACTCCACCACTGTGATGTGATGGTTCCATGTCTATATTTTCCTTCTGCTGATGGCTAAATGTGTTAACCAGTAGGTCTATTACTGTATCGTATCTACTGAAGAAGCTTGATTTGTCAGGTATCTTCTGTTGTGGATTAGCCAGTTTCTTTGGGTTTATGTTCTGTGGTTAGTTAGTTTGCCGATGGAATCTCTGGATTCATTATTTCACAATATTCACACAGAAATATAAAAAAAATCATATTCTGTGATGTCACCATGTTACTCTCACTTAACGATGGTGGACAAGTTCAAAATGCATGCCGGAAAATGAAGCAGAGGCTGATATAAACAGTTACAGAAAAGTCACGTGTCTCCTACTTCGTTCATCTTGAATTACGACTGAGTGGTCCCAACCCCACTCGAACCTCCAAATCATGGCTGGTTATCTTCCAAGGTGGCTGAGAGAGTATACAAAGTAATAGCCTGCAGCCAAAATTTGCCAATGCTGGCCGGTGGCCATGTGCTTACTTCCACTTTGTCGTCGTCCTCCTCCTCCTCCTCCTCCTCCTCCTTCCGTGGAGCTGGCAGAGCCTGGCCGGCTGCTCTGCTGTGGCTCTGACTGAGAGAACTGGGGAGCCAGAGTCAGGCCTCGACCCCGCTGAGCACTGGTCTGGCTGGATGCTGTGTCAGGTGTACGGGGAATCCTGGGCTGGCTTGCAAATGCAGGAATATAATCACCACTGATGACACGGAAGAGAATAGGAGGAAGAGGAGGGAATAAATGATGAGTTTTGCTTTGTAACAGTGATAAATTATACTAAGCAATACCAACAAATCACAAATCTTAATGAACACCATTATAAAATAAAGGTGACAACACAAGATTGCCTTGTGAAAAAAATAATATATGAATATGAAAAACAAAACATCTAAGACAAAATAAAACAAGTTAACAGCACATCTACATAACTTATGTTAAGCCTCCGTCACAGCTACTGTTATTTCTCACTTGCTTGTGGTTAGAAGGATCATTCAGAGGGTTCATCCTTTTTTCTGATGAGCTGCTCAGTGGCAGCGACACACCACAGCCGTGAACAGATCTCATTTCACAGAACGTTTCATAGCACAGAAACCGTGGATGTCTTGGGCACAACCGTCATCCTTGCACAAGCCTCTTGGCCTTGACACTTGATAGCATCCATTTCACTCGTTTTGGTCGATAGCCTCCATTTCTGGTGATGGTGGGCCAGACTATTTTAATGAGGATACCCAGTCCCAGATTTCAGGATACCCAGTATACTCCGGACGTTCCACCCTCATATGTATTGCAAATCTATATTATGTTTCTTTGTGATTTCCGTTTCTTATTATCCTAGAAATTGCAGGTTTTGATACTATAAGGCACATTCACACAAGTAAGGTGTTTAAAATGAGAGGCAGTGTGTCGTACGTTTTTACGGTCAGCCTAAATATTTCTGAACGATCATAAATCTATTTCCAGTGACTCGTTATGCATAGTATTTAGTATGGAGCACCTTATTGTTCGTACTAGACTTTGCCAGATTATTATTTAAACAGCTTTTGTCACCAAGTTTCAGTTTCTTTCTATCAATCTTTGGAATTCAGATAGGGCCATAACTAAAAGTAGGAATAATAATCTTTATTAGGACTATATCCAGCATATCTAGGGATGAAGAATAGAGTTGTTGTAGAGTAGTTAATGTTAATACTTTTACATTTATATCAGCCATACTGTGAAATAATGCATAAAGCTAATGGGATAAATAGACACTGAGGCTAAACATTTCACAGGCTCTATTCAAGTAAATAGTATAATGCACACTTACTGTATATAATACTAGTATGTATTCATGCTTCATATTTGCATCCATCTGTGGAAATAAGCACTGGAAAAATACGCTATTATGTTGCTGAATTTGTAGTCAGGATCACATGGCTCTTCTGCCTCCAGCCACTCAGTGAAGGCCCAAACTTTGGTAATGTCCTTATCAGTGTGGAGCAATCATATACCATAATAGATTTCCGTCATCTTGTTCCTGTTTCTATTGACAGCGGTCACATTGGCTCCAACATCCCTGATATCATCTGGTATAACTAATGTTAGAAGCCGCAGTAAACTGAAGAGAAGGCTGTGGGGCCCTAAAATCCTATCCAACTTAACTTAACTTTGATGTCTGAATGGAGAATACCCTGGATGGCCCCCCAGGTATTGCCTCGTCTGAATGAATGAATGAGTTTGAAAAAGAGCTTTGCAAAAGAAAAAAAAAAAAAAGCATATTCACTAACCTAAAAAACACAAAGGCAAAAATATTTATCTTCTTATTTGCTATTTGCCAAATTGCTGTGTTGCTAAGATTCTTTTCAGCTAAATATAAATGACTGTGTGCTTGAATCTTTTCTCACTATAAAAAGTCCTGTCACCAGGCTGGCGGCTTGCAATAAGGCTACTGAAGTCTGTATTATAGAGGTGTTTTACGTTCCTGGGGGAAGGCAAGAGGGATAACTGAAGCGGTTTCCTGGGACTCATTACTCTTGGCGGGATTCGGGAGTCAAGTTCCTCTGGGATTTAAAGGAGAGGAGAAGCAGGGGAGGCTTGATTGAATGGGTCTCTTTGTAGGCGCTGCTCGTTTAAACGCATGTCACAGTCTCACAGACCAGCTTGGCAGTGCTGAGTCACCGATCGGTGTAGAACAGCGCTCTTGCCAACCTCACAGACACACAAATACACTGACACACATCTCAGAGTTTTACAGGAACCTCAGCTGACTTCAGCTTTTATTTGCATCACTGCCTGACAGCCTTAGTCTGGTTCAGTCCCTTTTTATGAGATGTAGTCGCCACCAAAACACTGACCTACAAGCTGCAGAAGTAAAACATGGAAGTTTGTATCTGTTTTGTTCACTTCCTAACGCACTCAACATCCGCTTCTCTACATTGTACTCTTTATCTTACATCTTACACTCTTCTGTTATCTCCATAACCCATTGCTCGCCCTGACTGAATTCAGTAGTTCAGACAGAATGATGGCCAGTTTGTTTGTAGCAGTGAGAGAGGAAAACTAGGGCGCCGCATAGGACATGGCACAGATTGATTTCACACAGGCCTCACTTTCTAACCATTTATAGTCTTGCCTCCTCACTTCTGTTGAGCAGCGAACTGAAAATTTGCAATTACAACAGACTCCTTTCTGGAGAGGCTGCATGTATGGCCACTGTACCGTAACTTATCATCCACCTACTTTCAGCAACTGAACCAGCCTTCGGGCCAAGATAGGTCCTCTCTCCTCCTCAGAAGTGACGATGCCTCTCTTAACACAGCATTACTGTGACAGCAGATCCTCATTCCATTTGCAAAGCCTGTTGAAGCATGCTGCTGCTGGAGTGCCGCCATAAATGCATTTTATATTTCATGTCATGTGTCCTCAGGAGGTGGAGCTGGAGCACAAACTACCTCTAATGCATATGAGTATGAAACATGAAACGGAATTTTCAAGTTGAAAGTGTCACACACGTTTGTGATGACACAAAGCAAAGCAGATCATGCAGCCATCAAGCAAGCTGCTCACACCAGCAGCATCCAGCTCTGCCTCCACCTGTTATCTAACAATGATCAGCAGGACGTGGCTCCTTCACACTTCATGCCGTGGCTTCTATGGAAAGCCCACTAAACGGTCATTGCAGTGGATGCGATGCCGCTGCGTGGTCTTTCGTCCGAGCCAGAAGGCATTTCCGCTCATGTTCAAGTTTTGAATGTTGATTGAAGAGCATGCCAGGAAGTCTCACAGGTCTGCAGTTTTTACCATCTGTGTTTTCGCTGGAGTGCGGGGGAAACTATAGGATGAATCTCTGCCTCCAAGAGCATTTCCCCTCAGCCTTAGATGGTGAGGACAATCCAGGATGATGTAGCCATCTAGGTTGTGTGTATAGTCATGGCTACTACACGACACACGTTCAGGACAAATGCCATGGGGTTCATTCGTTCCCATTTTAAGTTTCAGTATTAGTTTCAACACTGTCTGTCTGTCTGTGTGTGTGTGTGTATGTGTTGAACTCTCGCTGAGTTCAGCAAGAGACTTTCCCTGTCTCAGCCTTTTAAATTGCAGCAACATTCATGAAAACACACAGAGCTTCATTTTATGTGCGAGTGTGTGCAGTTAACATTTGTGTGTCAGTTTACCTGGCAGAGTGTCCATTGTGCTCCTCCTGGGAAGGTTCTTTTCTGGCTGGCCCTTCAAACGGCCCGTCCAGTTCTGACTCCTGGGACAGTCGGCCACACTCCGAGTCTGAGTGTGTTTTTATGTGTGATAGAGGGAAAGAAAAAAACTGATCCTTCATCACGCTCATTTTGAAATTATACCAAACTATTTCAATCTAACAATTTAGCAGCACTGCTGTACATTTATGGTCACCACTGAGCACATGATAACAATCTGATGCCACGCTGACACGGCCAAAATAGGTCATTAGCCATTCGGTCGCCGGAGCTTCCTTGCCTAGTGGACATTGGGCATCACATCAAATAAATTTTGTGCAAACCAAATACAGAGCAGCGGGTGGAGGGGAAATTAAATTGTTCCCACAAATATGCAGCTGATTTTCAGTCTGGACAAAGTGTATTGACTATGAATCATCTGACAGCAAACATCTGAAGAACAGCCATAACCTTTACACATGGTCAAAGACACATCATTTTGCTTTTTTGAAATTCTACTGCAATCAAATGTGATTATGTATTGGCAAATGACATTAAAAAGATCTGGACAAGTAAATAACATCCACCCACCAATGCTGTGACATAGGGAGTCAGTAGTGCTGGGGCGACTGCCAGAGCGTGTAGGAGGTCGGGAGTTGTGTTGGGAAGGAGGGAGGCTTCCTTCCTCGTTCTTCTGCCTGCTCAGAGGGTATTCCCTGTCCCTGCTACCCTCGCCCCCCTGACTGCTGGATCGATAATCCCTACACATGACACAAACATAAACAATACAGCTCAGGTGTTGTAAGATCTTGCATGAGGATGTTCACATTGGTAGATGGTAGAATTTTTCACTATCACACTCCTTTATCACATCTTAAAAGCTTTACCTTAACGGTTTTACACACTCTAACTACATATCTAAATGTGCAATATAAATAAAGATTAGCATTATAATTGGTTCTACTAGCAAGTTATAAAACCAGTGTATCATTTACTTGCTGTGAGTTGATGCTCCTTTATCTCCAGGGCCAGGTCATGTGTGGGACACACTGTCATATCCATTACTCTAAAATAATACTCTCTGTTATCCCTGTGATCTAGCTTACAGTTTTTTTTATTGACAATAATGTGCATTTTGGCACTAAGTGGTCTCAGTTCCAGCCTCCTCCTGCTGAATAATAATTTACTTGAACAATTCAGTCAGACTTTACGGTGATTAATGGCAAAATGTATCTGAACCCATTCTTTCTTTGACCTACTGCACTAGTTTAAATGGCTGTAAGACACTGGTTTAACAAAGAGGGTATCACTATCATTGTCAAAGTGACCTATAGGTCAGACTACGAACTTGCTAGGCTGTTGTAAACTGATCTGGCTTGAGTCTGTATTGAATTGAATTATTGCCTGGTGCTTTACACATCATCTTTAAATCTCTGCCTATTGTACAATGTACAACTTAAGTGCCCTAAAGAAACTGAACCTGCACGCTTCCTGTCAATCTGACACTCACAGACACCATGAATTAGCATGTCAACTTCAAAGTGAACTCCAGATTGGACTGTCTGAAACAGTCTGTGTGTATTTAACTTACACCGCGCTGACATTGCGATGAGAACTTGGGGTGACTGGCCGTTGTAGGGGCTCATCAACACTTTGCTGCTGCAGAGGGGTTGACTTCCTCTTCACTTTTGCCATGTTGGTCATAATCTACACACACACACAACACACAACACACAACACACACACAGAATTTACTGTATATACTTCATATATATCTGTGTTTGTTTTTGAACTTGTTGCTATCTCTAAACAGTAAACAGAGACTGTAGTAATGACGTCTCAAGATGACTGTCAAACATGTTGGCATGTAATACTGATAGCCAACACAGAATATGTGATTTGACATAGGGACACAGGGAAGCACTGTTTACACCTTTTCTGCTTCAAATCTGGAGGCCTTAAATTCAAATCAAGTCAAATAGATGCTCTATGAGCTTATAGGGTCAGTCATTAAGTGTAGATGCAGTTTGGTGGTGACATCAGTCGTAAAGCTCTTACCAATTAGGGGACTTGTCATCTGTGTTTATTAACTTTTAATCATCAATTATTGAAAAAACTTCCTTTAATGTGAGGACTTGCTTGTCTCCTTCTTTAACATCACCACATGCCACAGGTACAGGTTATATCTTCTGTAGCCATCTAACATTTAGCAGCACAATGACATGAAATCTTGAAATTCATAAAGGGCTAGTATCTAATGTCTCGTTTGCGTGCAACCATGGCGGTACAAATGCTATCAGTTCCCCATCACTTGGTATCATTTCCTTTAGCTGTTGCATCTTGAACCAGCTGGAACTGTGCGGTACACACAGGCACCAAACCTCAACAGCTGCTTATGTGCAATTTAAAACATGTTTATCTAACTTGTGCATAGCGAGGGGTGTAGTGTGTGTGTGTGAATGTGTGTGTTTTGCTCTTACTCCCAGGTACTCAGTGGTTAGCAGACTCTCCCCAGACAGTTCCCTGGGCTGTGGTTGGAGAACTTCCTCTATATCAAGGTCTGCCTCCATTAAGTCTTCCTGCCACAAGAAAATGACAGTAAATCAGAATAAGGACATAAGGTGTGTTTAAAAAAAAAAAAACATCTGAAACACTCTTGTCATAAAAGACTTCCTGAGTATGTGTCAGTAATTTGGATATTTTAACATTCTGGATTTCTTGAAAGAGCCGACATCATGATCTCTGCCGTCTTTTTGCAACTTTTATGAGAAATCTCCCACCACACTATTTAAAGCCATCTGAGGTGTGTTGATTGCTGTGACTATGGTAACAATGGTGGTGCCTGATTTACTCAGCTATATTAACTTGTTCGAATTGACAATGCCTATGAAGTAGGTTAAGCACAAATACAATGCTTGGCACCATGTCACACAGTACCAACAAGAGACCAGTGTAGTCCACACTGGTCTACATATATCAGTTCACCCTTATAGGCATGGTAAGCGGATAGCAGTTGAGATCAGAGGCAATGGAATAAGGGCACTCACACACAGGAATTCTTGCGACCACAAGGGGAAAAGGGGGACACACATACTTTACAAATACATATACACACACCTATGAGACTCCAGCCATTCTCACTTTAACTTACTACTATTTAGCTTATCTTGATAACCCACTTTCCCACAGAATCCAATCTACCGAGCCCATCACCCTCCCTATACACTCATGCACAGACACCCAATATCCGTGTCATGTTGAGATTGTCATCTACAGTTTTAGGAAAGGTGTCAAATACGAGGCGTTCTTTTCTGGTTGTCCTTCCTCTCACCCTCATTTTTCATCCAATTCTCATTTTTGTAAATATATGCCTGTAGTCGTGTCAAATTAATGTATAAATGAGTAAACAATATGGTGGTGAAAAACATCAGCAAATCAAATCATTACGTCATTGTCGTCTTCTTCTTCTTCATCGTCCGACTCTGGCCCTTCTTCATCAGCTGGGTGGAATACAGCCACGGGACGAGAATTAAACAAGTCAGTCAACTTTCTAAGAAAACAACAGCTGGGAGGTGTCACTTACTGCTTCATTTTGGAATAGAATACGATTCTGTCACATGCTGAGATTGCCATCTAAAGTTTTGTGTTATAAAATATAGTGTAATAACACAATAGTGTAATAGTAATAGTGTAATAATATTATAACATTGTAGTGTAAATATAAACGATACAAAAAAATTTTTGATTCAAGAAATTCAAGGACAAGTATCTCAAAAAACAGATTATTGCCACTATTTAATACATATGAAAACACCCAAATACCTCCAAGCTTTACATTTACATGCAGTTATTCAAATTAGTATAATATAGTAGTTATAAAAATGACTCAAGTACTTTACTGCTGTCAGTAACACCAGCTGCCCAAAGCCCTGAATTAGCACATTCTCACATAAGGTTTCTATACAGTATTTTATTCTTAAATGAACATATACAGTCAGTACATCATGTATTCATATCCATTGATAAAGTAAAACACATCTATTGTAACGTTAACTTTTACTAACCTGAGTTCAGCTGTTTAATGATGAATTCAATCTGTCTGTTGAGGTCTGGGTTCTCCTCTTTGCTGTAGCAGCGGAGAATCTCCTCCACACTCTACACACATGAGCGAAACACGTCACACACGTAACTTTACAGCTCAAAGTTAGCTTCAGAATCAAAATGTGTTACTGAGTGTTTAAAGGAAGTATATATCATAATAACCATTGGCTAGGGGTCAAAAGAGCTTACTTATGCCATAAAAGTGGTTATAACGTATTAAATTGTGTTAATAATGATCACTGATGTCTGAGGCATCTGCTTAATCCGATGTTTTTTGGACACAATGGATCCACCCCCATCCATCCTCTCCTGCAGCTCCACATATCATTACACGAGGGACAATAACATTTCCAGTCTGTATTTGAGTCAGTATGAAGCACTGGCACAAGTACAACCCACCAGCTCAGCAGTCTCTGGGTACAGTGACTGTGTCATACTACTGTTGACACCTGTTGTTTCCCCTCCAAACACTGGCTGTGTGGTGAAATCAAGAGACAAATGCGGAGCAAAAACACAAACTGTGTCTGTTTCCTCCAAGCAGGTGAAGACATTTCTGCAATCTCACCATCTCTTTGGCTTCCTGTCTCACAGAGGGAATACACAGGATACTATACAGGGCTCCATTCACATATGGTCGAATCTGAGGAGAGCAGAGTGACACAGACAGGCACAGCGTCTATCTTAATGACCTCAGGCCAAATGATAATAGCTTTTCTGAACATGCTGCAGCAAGGAAAAAAATGGATACCAATAAGGAAGAATGCTTATACAATCGATTCAAATACCAGTATTTTCAATAGATGGATATTACGTCATAATAGGTAATGCAATAATGGTAATAAAATCTTACCATTGGTAACACTACAACAGCTTAAAAACAAGAGTTAATGGCCCTCCAAAGTTGCTGACAACCTTTAATAAAATTGAATGAGACTCGTCCTAGTTTCATTTTACAGACTTTCCTAATGTGAGCTCATTTCTATCAGGAGTACCAACCATCCTGGAAGGCATCATAAACTTAAGCTTTATGGCAAGTCTGGATGTGTCTCCTTGAGTTACAGTGGTATTGACACTTGTGGCCAACGGGTAGTGAGGCTGTATTTGTGTATTTATGTGAATGCAGTTAAATGTTGAAAGCGGTGTGTGTTTGCACTTTGGAGTACGATTTAGTTAAGTGCTGCCAAATGTTGCCAACTCTCTTTTAATGAGCAAAGTTTTGTCTTTGAATGCGTGAATTTGCTCCTGTACTGCATGCATACTGCAAGTTATGAATGCTGCATCTGTGTTTTTCAACCTCTCCGGTGTTCTGTGTGCACATTAGATGCATTGTGCATGTAACATCTGTGTGCAAGTGTTGACGGATGTGTGAATCACCTCATGGTTCTCATGACCAAGGAGGTCAGTTAGAACCTTCAGCACATGCTTGGCGTTCTCTGCACACTTCCTTTTTCCTGTGCAAAGACAGCCATCCAGCACGCACACACGCACACGCGCACACACACACACACACACACACACGCACACACACACACACACACACACACGCACACACACACACACACACACACACACACACACGGTTGTTTGTTTACGGATAGGATGACTTTTCACTCAAACTAAAAATCAACGCTCCCCTTCAGCCCAATCATTTTTTGAATTGTCTTATCTATTTCTGTTTTATCTATGTCCGTGTAAGAAAATAAATAAATAAAAAAGCTGTGAAGTATGTTACTGGGGCATTCGAGAAAACGCAGGTGCTGGGAAACTGAGACAAAAATGAAGGAGGTACTGAGAAAGGGAGAATATCTGTGCCATTGGTGTTTGTGCAGTGAACGGGGCTGACATGAACAAACATACAATATCACTATGGTGTAGGAGGAAACAAGTAAAAAGGGGAGTGCACTGATAAGGACTGTATTTAGAAGAAGCTGGAGAATCTGATATTTTGTATCAAATGCAAAGCGAAACAATAATTGCCCTTATTCTGCCCATAATGAAATCATCCCATAGGTAATTAAGTTAGACAGAAACTCTATCCAACTTTGTGCGTCAAAACTACACACAACTAGTGGCTTTGTCAGTAGTGCATCTCACTTCATCCACAATTTCAGCTTTATGTCTCCAGAAGTGCCTAACATGCCTAACTCTGTATCTACCTGTCCCTTGCCCTTACCTTTTGTTCGCAGACACAGGTTCATAAGCAGAGCAGCAGAGTACTCGAGAGTGTAATCACTCAGGCAGTCTGAATCCTGCAGCTCATCAACCAGCCAGCCAATCAGATCATCTGCTATCATGGCGGTCTGCTGGCTCCTCCTATGAAGATATAATAATAAATTATGGACTTTATAGAAACTGAAAATCTATTTAAATTACACAAAAACTAACTTTGTGTCCTGTTACATTAAGACTGCTGGTGATTGGTTACCCTCAAAAGAAACTGGAAAGGCAAGGGTTTACCTGAGGCTGAGTTTCTGCAGGGCCACTAGCACATTCTCTCTTGTCAGGGAGTCTTTTTCCTCCTTCCTGAGCGCCTCTGTTAGAAGTTTCAGAAGAATGGGGATTTGGGAGAGGTAAACCCGCCCTGTAAGCATTAAATCAACACGGAATTAACATAAACAGGCAAGAAGTGGAATTTGAAATACTTACGGACAATGCGTCACTGTGCAACATCATTCTCTAGGCTGCCATGACACTTCAACTTTTCCTTGTTAAGAATGATTTTTAACAAATTACTGTCTTACAAAATATTCTTACCACAACCACTTACTACATAATAGAAAGTGCTTTGTGTCATCAAAAATCATACTTGTCTTTACAACATCTCAACGTCTCTTAACAAATGTCCATAGGAGGAGGAGGAGGATCATTAGTGGTTTTAAACTTAGATGGACAGTTATAATAAAAGCCATTGAGGTCTTCCATGAGTGTATGTCTCCAGATGCATCCAGTCAGACAGTGACTCAAGTTTCAAAGAAATAATAATGCTTAACCAAATCTAATGGTTGTTGGGCACTTACCATCTGCAAGGGAAGCGTATGCATTGATGAGACGAGCCATGTATTGGCGGACAATATCGTTGTTCGACCTCATTAGATGAAGCATTGTTTTCTGTGAAAAGACCATATGTTGGGTAGTTTAAAATCCTATCTAGAGCATTCAGATACAATCAGTAACATTTTACTGACAAAGTGTACAAAATGACCATAACTTATGTGCAGGCCACGAATGTGCTGCTGATGAATGCCGATGACTCCTCTGTTATCTCAAAAGCTGCTGAGATTTCAAGGTTTTTTAAGGGAGTCAGCCCACATCTTTCTTTTATAGTGCTCTACTCTCCCCTACTTACTGAGCTATGCATTTGGTTTCTTTTCCCTTCGAGTCATTCAAGTGTTTTGCCATCTACAAAGGATATTGATATTTCTGATTTGATTACAAGACATTAACACCCTTCCACTATTATTGTGACTCAGTACAGCAAATGTCTCTCGTGTCGTCAGAGGTGACACGGAGCACCACGGTAAGCACAGCCACAAAGAGCACAGGTGTGTGGTGAGGATTGTTTACTCTTCCGTAATGCTATTTCCTTTAATATGGCACCCTATGGCTAAAGGCTAGGTGAAGGGAATGTGAAAAGAAAATAAAAGAACAAAAGGAAAAGAACGAAAAACCATCCAAGAACGACATGTGGCTCACAAACTTCTGAAAGCCTTTTGAGACGGTGAAATTTGGAATATAATATCCTTTTCCTGCTCTGGCCTTTGGATAGATAAATAGGAGAAATTACTCAAGAGAATAGTATTTAATCTAAGGCTGGGATAAGAATGATCTAGTTAGATAAAATAACAAGTCAGAGTTGGTCTAGCTATTTTGCCTACATGTCCTATTAGTTTGTTCTCATCCTTGATAAGATATCTCATGTCTGATTTTTTCACTGCTCCCTTCTGATGACTGTTAATAAGCATTTTGAGTTTAGAAAATACCAATTCTATTTTTGATTTAATTAACCTTTTTTTAAAGAGACTTTTGTAAATCAATGGAGAGAGCTTGTCCTTGTCCTTGTCACCTTGAGAATAACAAAACATATCCCCGAATATCCCACAAGCATATATTGATAACTGAAATGCTTTATCCACTACAGCCTACAGTCTCTTCATCCACTTCGCAGCATTCAGCCAATAGCAGGTGAGAAAGACACCTGTGTGAAAGCCAGCGAAGGTGCCAATTCACCAGCTCAAAGCTGCTTGAAATTAGAGCCTGGGGATTAATTAGACAGTGAGGTCAATGAACTTTTTTTTTTACTTTGGCTCTGATGGCTGCATGAAATATAGGTTGGGAAAAACAATCCTCGTCATTTCAGTTGACATTTTGGGAGAAACGTGCCACAGTAACTACTTTAGAGTGTTAGACAACGCCACCATACAATCACATTAAAAACTGTAGTCCAATGGTCCCACCTGTTTAGCGCTATAGCGCTCCAGCAGATCGTTGCTGATATAGGCCTGAAGCACCGTGTCTCTTTGTTCGCCAGGGAGTGAGCGAGTCAGTCTCTAGAAAGAAAAAAAAGGAGTGAGTAACAGATCCACCAATGAAGACTCTAATGAGTAGACAAAGTGAATATGAATGGTGCTCTCAGGGATGAATCACAAAAGCTTTACTAAGGGTTATGAATTGCTTGGATTTGAAGATTAAGTGTGGATTACAGCCCTAAAACTATGGACAAAAAGAAGCAGCAGTAGTCATTTAAAAGAGCATGAAATAAGCACAGTAGTTACCATCATTGAACTATTACTATGTGCAAAATATGACACTTAAACTAGAATAGGAGCTTATGAATATACTTTAAATAAGAATATGGACACTCACCCAGCGCAGTGCCTGAAGCAGCAGGGACCTGAGTCTGTCTGGGCCTTCAACCAGGTCTTTCTTAAGCTTGTCATAGTCCAGCGAGGGGAGCATTGGTACCTCCTTGGGTCTCCTGAAGATTAATTAAAAAAAAAAAAGACAAAAAAATGTCTGCCATGTTTTATCGTGGCACTTATCAAACTGTCAAGGTTAGCAGAAAACCTCTTCAAATTGAAGACTTACTGCGGTGCTATGGATGCCCGTAGCATCGACGAGGCCTACGAGAGAGAGCAAAATTGAGAAAAGAGGTGCAGAGTATATTTCACAATATGACTGTTTCAGACTACATTTATCACATTCTTACTTCAAAGTGTGAAAAACATAACCCATGCAACGGTTCATGTTTTTTACCATCCTTACTATCTGGTCCCCCTACTTACCCAGTGGTGCTCTCCATCTAAGACAATCAAGTTAGCTACTGTCTAAAAAAGTCATTAGTGTTTGTTTGGACATGCATACGTCATGCTTGTGATACATGCTGGATCCCTGGACATACAGTATAGTACTGTTTGGCCCATGACATTGCCCATGCAGTCAGTGACAGGTAGGCTAAGGTAATTCAGCAAAGTACTAGGGAAGGCATGTTAGTGAGGAACAGCTATCCCTGTATTCGTTTCACCTCAGTGTACTAGCACTGAAGGCCTGCATGCTGTTGCTTTTGAGAAAAGGAAATTGAGGCTTCTGAACAGAGTAATCTCTCATTATGGTGGTATGGGTGTGTGCAGTGTTGAAAGGGGATTTTGAGCCCTGAAATCCAACCTGAAGCCTGGGTGGTTAGGTCTATAGCGGGAGCAGTGTAAGGTCAGGGGAGTGATCCGTGTCTTCTGAGGTATCAGGTAGTATGGCCACATTTTTGCTTTGGTGTGCAGTGGGCAATACGGAAATAGAGGAGAACATTGATATCTGGATTCCTTCCCAAATTCCTCTTTCTCTAAATATTTCAGTTGCCCAGAAAGGCCCAAAGGTTAAAGGGCAAGGAGACATGTTTCCCTGAGACATTTAACCTGATTAAGAGTGACATCCAAGTGGACAGTTATTCTCCATTGCTTTCTATTAACAGGGATGCCACATTACTACGCTGAATCCACAAATGGTGGGGTCAGACAACGACAGAAGGGAAAACAACCCTGGGTCATATCTACATTTAACTTTGATCGAAGGCCACATTCATTCTCAGATTTCAGTTGATCACCTATACAAAGCAAAGGCTTGACCTCAATTCTCTGACAATGCACAGTTTACATAAGAGATGCTTTTACTCTATTCACCGCTTGTCACCACTCTTTGATGACTGTGGGGACAACTGAAGAACATCTATTGTTGTTATTATTGTTGCTGTTTTTGTCTAGTAGTAGACGACTATGCTGCCTGGTCTCTTCAAGGTTTTCTCCCTTGCAGCGAGCTAAACAATAGCGGAGCGGCAAAGACAAATCTGTGAGATCTATTTCAATATCACGAAGGCATAAAGAGTCTGAAAGTTATAGTCAATTATGGTGTTATGTTACAATAGGTGGAGGAGTTAGTTATGTAGGTGCAAGTATGGTCTCTCAGCTCTCACTTACAGCTGATAAAAGTATTTTACATAGGTAACCAATAATGTTAACAACCATTCACCAGCTTTTGAAAAAAAAAAAAATCAACATTATCAGTCAAATGCTGATAGATTTTGGCTGAAGCTGTTTTTAATATTTTTACACTTAAAGCTCTTTCTCATGAAACAGTTAAAGGCTTGACCTGACCTGCTATTTGTCCTGTTTGATAACCTGAGCGTAACAGAAGTGTCATGGTGTCGGTTTAAATTCTTTCTGTACGATAAGAAGACTAAAGCTGAACAGTGTTCTCATTAAAAAAAAAAAAAGATGAATTGCCAATAAGAATTGTTGAGAGGAGGAACAACAACTGCTGTCTTTGAGAACAAATTAATATAATGATCAGGTATGCCCTGAGAAAAGATGCCCTTGTTTGGCTTAACAAGTGGCCTGACAAAGTAGGTTATTCTTACAACAAACGAGGCCAAACAATCCTTTAAACTAGGGCAATCTAGTAGGAACCAGAAGACAATGACTGGGAATGTAGACTTATGCGTGTGTAATACAGGCTAGGAGATATATCTGTGGTTTATGAAGTGCAGACATAAGGACAAAGAGAGGAGGAGAAGGAGGAGGAGGAGGAGGAGGAGGAGGAGACATGGCGAGGCACAAGCAAGATAAGAGATGGGGACCTGAGAGATGACAGGAAGTAAAGATGAAAACATAAGAAACTTACATAGCCATCATCATAGGGACTCATAGAGTAATATCCCTTTGTGGACAAAGGCATCACACACACGCAAAAACACACAGAAAGAAGTTGTTCAGTTCAAAACAGAAAGAAACAAGATTTTACAAACCAGAGCTCAACACCACAATGAAGGCCACTGACAGTAAGCATGATTGCTATTCGCCGTTTAATTTCAATACTTCCACTCTTCTGTCACTCGTTTAGCATGCAATCAAACACAAGGATCACATTTATTCTAACCATTAAACTTTAGATTTCCTGAGCCACCGTGAGTGATGTTTGACATTGTTAGTTTCCTGTGTTGTGTCATGTGCATTTAACTTTTCAGCAAGTCTTCCACGTGTGTGTATTGTCGCAACACCAGGATCTAATCACCAATTTCCAGGATACAAACTGCAGGATTACTACATGGCTTAGAGCTGGGTGGATGCAGAAGACAAATGAACCCTTTAAAGCACATAAACCCTCCTATCTAAAACATCTTCTAAAAATCCTTTTCAAACACGATGTCAAGCTTGCCTAATATCTGTGACGTGAGGACATGAGAGCAGTTTTTCTTTTAGGTGTAAGACTGCGGCTTCTGTCAACAGTTCCCCCGCTTTATGTTTTCCATACTCATCTTGCCTCGAGGCCTTGTGTCTTGTTATTCCCCTACCAGTGAGGTGTGAGGGAGAAAGAGAGAGAAGAGAGACGTCTGTGTGCTCTCACTCACAGTGCCAGGTCTGGTGAAGTCAGTGCTCTGCACCACGCTCTGCCTCATCTGACTGCTGAACAGGCGAACGCAGACACTCTGCAGGTACTCAGGGGAGATCTGCAAAAACATCACACGCCCCTTGAGCTTTAAGATACTGTGTGTGGGCAGAGGGAAGAAGAGCAGGGTTGCCATTTTTGTGTGTCCCTGTTCAACAGCATCTCATTACAAAGTGCATGTGTGTGCATATTGAATATACTTCTGTCCACCTTAAAACTATACTAAGTGTTTCTGTAAGTGTTTGCATATACAACTGTGAACTTAACATGTGCAAGTGACAGCCTAAATGAACCCTCTCTGTGTGGCTGTCCAGTGTTTGTGTGCGCTTCACTCATTAGCTCCTTTGCGGCAGTGTGTCTGTGTAGCTTGTGTCTGCAGCCTGTGTGTTAGAATGTGTGTGTTTGTTTTCCCCACAATCAAACCGACGCACCATTTTTCCGCTGACAGTGGCCTCCAATGAGTCGACCAGCTCGGCAGTGATTCCGATCAGGTTGTGGTAGTCGGCCTGCATCTTGTTGAACTTCCGCACGTAGTTAGCGATGCGCCGGTCCGATTCAGCCAGCTGGAGCTGTAACTGCTGTACGGCCTCTGTGTAGTCACGCGAAGGCGCAAATGTTGGAGAAAACAAACACAAACAAGTAAACAACATTCATGTCATGCTCGACATTCTCTGTGTAACTAATGAAAACTATTTCACATTGAGTCCACAAGTTAATATTTCAGAGTCAAAGTCTATGGCAAGCCTTTCCATCATTGCTTCTTTACCCTTATGGATGGTTGTCACTTACTCACAAGAAATTGACAGGTTTACTACAGGAAAGTTAACAAATTAGACATGGGAATGATACCAGTGATCTGGGTGACGTATATGACAAAGGTTGTGTAATAATATGGCTTTTCATTCGTGTTTTTGGGAAAGAGTTCTTTTTATTCTTTATCTGCAATATTTGTCCACCACGGTCAAGCGATAAGGAGGTGTGGTCTTTTTCATTTCAATGCACCCAAATTTCAATGGGTGCAGAGCTTTTGTTTCTTTTCAACAGTGGAATGAGTGTTTTAGGCATTTTCACTGTATAGATATTATATGAGGGAGGGAAAGATATAATAATAATAATAATAACACTAAAAAAGATAGATTTGAGAAGATTATTTACCTTTAGCACTCTTTCCTCCTTCCTTCTGTGTGATGCCCGTTAAAGAAAACACCCAAGTACTCAATTGGAGACTAATCAAACATTTCTACTGTAGCCCGTTTGTTTCCTTATTCAGTGCTCTCATCCACAGCTACACATTGTACATACAATGAAACATGTAAAAAAACGCAATTTCTTGCAGATATAAGACAAATACACAGTACGTAAAACATCCTGTTTGACGCGGGTGGATGTGTCACAGAAACCGTTTGTTTAGGATTTAATCATTTGCTATATTGTATGATGAGTGTGAGTATAAGATCAATACTAGTTTGTTTAAAGGGAGGGAGTGTTCGGTTTTAAAAGAGAACCCTTTCGTTGGCAAACACTGCTATCACCCAGGGTTTTCACATGCACTTAAGTTACTGGAATACAGTGAGATTTCTACAGCAGTAGAAAGTAATTTCCTATATGTCAGGCATACACGTGCGGACACTTGACAAATTTTTTGTCAGCTGTCAAAAGTGCTGCCTATTGAAGTGTTTGCACATTGAAAGATTATACATGTTGGATAATTTTGCTCCTTTATGTTTTATATATACACACATACAAGACTTTTCAAACAAGAATTTCTCTACTTAGCCCTTGAGATGATAGTTGCTATGTAAATCTGCTTTGATCATCGGCCAGTGGGGATAGAGTTTAGTTTCATGAATGTGCAAGGAGGAAAGTCGATCCACTGGGTTTCCAGTAAAAGCAACAATTCTTGTTATCCTTCACTTACCCTTCTAATCTGAAGAGGTTAGGGTGAGTCAGTGTCAGATTAGGTCCTGCCGTACTCAAACATGAAACATTTATAAATGCAAATCAGACAGGATTTGTTTGCAGGATATAAAACGTCCAGGTCTGGGCAACAATCTGACTCTTAATGAATTCTTTAGAATAACTACAGAAAGGCTTTTTATTTGAGATTTAAATGTGCAGCTCAGCCAGAAGAGGGAATGAAAACCACCCTCTGCTTGGCCCGTGATAAATCCCTGACTTGTTCCCTTTTTCGATTTTGTTGTGTTTTCTTCACTGGCTGATTCATTATTTCAAAGCCAATTTCTAGAGATATTTGTCTCCTTTGCAACTTGTATTTAATGTTATGCAGTTATGTAAGCCACCACTGTGCAGTTAAGTTAACCACTGGTAATCCAGTAGGATACCACTGCCAAATATCCACTTCAATGTCAGTGCAAGAATTTGAATTGAGCATTTCATCGATATTAGTTATTTTCCCCACTCCAACTAGCCGTGTAAGCAGTCTGTGTCATTTGTAGTATAGAAAAGCTTTGATGCTGTTAGATTTGCTACTCATATCATGTCAATGAGGAGAGCAAAGACATTAAAACAAACATATGATCATCTGTCATCTGTCGGTCATCTGTACTCTGACGGTTGTCTTAGTAATGACAAAGGATACATATAAATTCAGCAGCCTCGGGGTGTTGGATGGCTTCAGTGTCACTAACAGAAACTGCTCCAGCTTGCTCTTCAAATGTGGTATCCAGGAATCCTAAAAATACATAGAAACAAAATGTTACTGCTCATTCTGTAGCTGGTACGGAGTAATAATGTTACCCATGTAATAACTAGTTTGCAATAACAGATAAGGTCATTTTCAATAACTTGCTGAGAACCTGGAAAAGATCTCTGAAGGATGGATGGACAGTAGGGTTGGGAACAAAAGGCAAGGCATAGTAAGGCAGAAACTTCGTGGTCTGACTCAGTGCTGCTCCCCGTGTCTCCAGGTACTGCTTGAAGTGGGAAATCCTCTCCTCAAACTCGGCTCGGTCCTGGAGAAAAATGCAGGTTTTCCACTGAACTTTATTTCAAGTCAATAATAAAATGTCAATTAAGCCCAATACATAATTTAAAACAGTTCCTCTGTTGCATACACATGTTCTCTTCAATGATATGATTATGTCTTTTGGCCTGATACCACCACTGAGAAATGAAGGAGCTTCTGTTTTTCTTTTTCATTTTCAATTATCATTACATCCATATGAGTACAGAAACTCAATCTGCAATGACCCTTACAGCAAAAGGAAAATTACAGAGGTTAGAAATGATTGCTTGTATCATGCAACGTCAACGTCATAGATAGCCCACTGAGAAAAAGTCTGTAGCACAGCTTAGTGGACATCTTGAAGAATACCACATAATGATATTTAACTATAGGGCACACTAGGGTTGCAAGACATAGTTGGATTTTATTTGCAGATAATCCTAAAAAAAAAAGTAGCAGTCTTGTTACTTGAACAAGAAAACAAAGACAAAACAGAAAAATTGGATCAACATACTTGTCTGCCAGGGTGCTTCCTCAGTGGGTAGATGGTGAAGTGGATGTGAAGGTAGAACTCCAGGCTCTGGGCCTCAGCGTCTGTGTCTTTTACCTCAGAGGGAATATTGTCTGCCCACAGCTCAAAGAACACTTTGTGGTCTCCATCATCAAACGAGCTGAGGAGGTCTTTCTAGAAACGTCAAAGTTAAAGAGGAGTGGGTTAGGGAAAAACAAGAAGTCTAGAAATATGCCATCCACCAGCAAGAGCACTTATGGTATTTGATGGTAATTGAAAAAAAAAATACTATGAGCAAGAACTTTTAAAAAGATCCAACAATGTTTAACGTTTAGCAACAAGAAATAAAACTAAAAAAGAAAAATGTCTTTTGCTTGAGGACTACACCATAAACGTACCTGTTGAGTTACATAATATGAATATCAAAAACAAAGGCTAATATTTCTCATATTGCAACAACTGCATAGTAATAATTAGCAATAACTGAGCATATATCTGTTCCATTTTTCACCACTCATCCTGCCCGTCCCTGGTTGCCACCTCCACTAATAATGAACAAACCTGCAGGAACAACAGGTTATAAGAGCTGAAGAATTTACCTGAATGATACGAGTCTTTGAGTTTCGGAGATTACTTCCTTGAGGCTTTGAGACAAGCTTGCCTTTGCTTTTGCACTCCTTGTCGAAACTGTGGACAGTCCCTTCAAAGTCCTCAAACTTAAGGTACTGCAGACGACACAACACAAGCACAAGCGGCATCAGCATAACCACAGTAGAATCCAGCTGTTTTCCCGGATTGCAAATTAAACAAGCTGCACAACTCAAACAAATCTCAGACAAATCTCTATAGTATCATGCTATATCAAGAATGGCTTACTGGAGAAAGGTTTAAAATGTCAAGTATTGCCACTCATTCATTCACAAAATTGGACTTTGTTACCTCCTTTATCATCCCAAGAAGATCCGCTTCAATTGCCAAGATGTCCCCCATCCTGGATTCCTCTTGGGAACTCATGTGAGTGCCTAAAACCTTTACAACACCTGCGAAGACTTCTCCTCTCATTAAATAATGTTTATTCTTCCAGCAGGCACTCTGAAGAGTACCTGCAAGGTAAGGGTAGTACAAGGCACCGTTAACAGACATATGAGAAAGGGTTGCAACCAAAGAACTTAATTATTAAACACTTTCGTTTTATAATCCCTAATTGTCGACGTGCAATTGATTTTGAGAGTCTGAGTTTTAGAGTATACATTTCAGGTAATGCTGTAGCACAAAAGATAGCTAATGTAATAGAAATATCATCAATTAAATAAGAGATGACCCATTTTTTTTAAGCTGTGAAAACGCCGCGTGGGCACAGAAATCGGATTATTTCTGCTTTGCATTTAAACATTATGTCCATCGGTCGACCTCTGCGACAACATCAACTTAAGCAGTAATGTGGCAAGCTAGCTAGTTAGCTGGCAAGCTAATCAGTCAACGTTATCTGACATTAAGAGAGGACGACAGCATCACCCTCACCTTATTCGCACATAAGTTACTCGATGAATACAGGCTCGCATCGCTCTCAGTGTTTTCATCCACAACTGAAACTTGCACAGTCCATTTTCGGCAGGGCTTATGGGCTTCACTTACACAGATATTAAGCAGCTAGCCATTAGCTAGCAACCGTACACAGACAGGACGCTAGAACGCCTAGCAACCGAATGGTTGGGAAATGTAGGCTGGAAAGTAGCGGCGAGTGACGTAAATAACAACGTGCTGCAGGTTTGTGAACGCAACCTGTTCTTCTTCTTATCTCTTAGAGAAACCTGCGGAAAACAATTGCGATGTGTATGTAAAATAGGTTAATACTGCGCGGTCTCCCAGGAAAAAGTGCTTTATGCAGCTAATAACAAAACATTGTGATGAACATTATAGTAACGTGACGTAAACGTCAATAACGTTTTTCAAAATACTGTCAGACATAAGTAATAACTATTCACCGATATTTTCCAATAATACTATTATATTATATATAATATTTAGCTAACAATAACCAGAGCTGTTTAGTAGCACATAGACTGTACAGCAGCGCGTTTATATTTGCAAACCGGAAGCAGTTCTTGTGTCAAAGGTCGAGCACATTGTTCCTCCCATAGTGTCTCCGCGGTAGTTTGACTCACACAGCAATGAATGAAGTTTTACACGAATAAGATATCTACCTTAGTGCACAAGTTAAACACACCTGGCCACGCCGAGAGAGACCTGGTGACCGCGACTTTTTCCTGCGCTCAATATAACTGAAGAATTTCGTCTCACTCGAGGTAAGCTCGGGGAAGTGTGTGCACAACATGCTAAAGCTAACAGCTAACTAGCCTGGCTGTGAGAGTGCCGAAGTTACAGTTGTACTTAGATTTTATATCTTTGGCTGACGCTAAATCACTGTTCACGTCGAGTAAGAGCTGTCAAACACGTTTCAATATTACATGTTTTGCTAGATTCGGTGCTCATGTTTCAACGTTGAGTCCACTGAAAGGGACTCGTCCTCATCAGTGTGAGTAAAAGACAGTGTTGTGATGTAATTATCTTTTAAGTGTTCAGCTACCAGTTGGGCTACACACTTTGCACTGGCTTGGCGATATTTGGTTAGATTCAAAATAAAGGTCGTGACAAACGTGTTCAGTATGAGAAAGGCAGCATTCAGTGTCTGAAGATACACTGAACATTTACAATAAAGCCTCTAATTTAATCTAGCACTGTTTTAATTAAAACCCTACTTAGTTGGCATTTTGTTATATTGCTTGACACCTCATGCATAGATATGAACTCAGAGTGATTTAAAATGCTTAATGATAAGTCAGACAAACTATTTGTTGTTAAGTAGTAACTTTTACCAGTCGGCTGCCTGGTATATCAGTCCTGTGCTGATCTATGCTGTGTAACATGGGGAGTCTTCTTCTTCTTCTCCTTGTTGTTATTGTAGTTGTAGCAATGCTGACAATAGTTAAACCCGTGAACTCTACTATTATCATTTGTATTTTTATAATAAGAATAAATATTTCTATCCCTATAAATATGGCATGTGTTACATGATATTGATATTAACTGTTACCTATTAAAATAGCGTTGATTTAATGAAACCTGCAGACACCTTGTTTGTAACATGATACTTTCCCCATCACTAGATAAAATACTAGCACGGCAGGTCAGTTGTTATCATTGTTTTTCTTTTTTTTTGGCTTAAAATTGGCTTAATGTTTTTTTTTTTTTTCTTTTCCTTTTCCAAGTTCATAAACCAGGACAGAGATGGCTGGAATTCTGTTTGAGGATATCTTTGATGTAAAGGACATCGATCCAGATGGAAAAAGGTTTGACAGAGGTGAGGTGAAATTATAAAACAAGGTTGAAGAGGGTGGGCCAAGGGCCAAAGGCATGTATCTGTGCAAATGATTTATGCAGGGAACCGACCATCAGGCACCTTACTGTTCACAAAATTATATTATAACATTATCATCATTTAGCGTCTATCGAGACAAATTTTTTTGTTTGGGTTTTTTTTTTTTTTTTTTTTTTTTTTTTTTTTTATAATCTGGTGTCCAATAACACAGCTCTGTATTAATGTAAATGTTGCTTGTGGCCTGTTATTCATTGATGCATCTTCACTTCACTGTAATTTTCTCAGTATTTTAGTTTTAGTAATGTCTAAGTTTATTCATTTTACCTGCAAAAAGTATTAACTTGTATTCACATTTGATTACTATTATGTGTCCAGTGTGGTTTCCAAGTAGGACCTTCAGTTTCAAACAGCAAAATTAGCTAATGCAAACGCTACTAACGCTGACTATTTGTTACAGTATCTCGTCTGCATTGTGAAAGTGAATCTTTTAAGATGGACCTCATCTTGGATGTGAATATTCAGATCTATCCTGTTGATCTTGGTAAGGAGCAACCTTTTTGTCTTTTTGTGTATTTTTTTTAGGTTAAAAATGCAAAGTTGTTTAATTGTTTTTGTCTAACAATCATTTTCTAAATCCAGGTTGTAAACAGTGTGGTCAAAGAGAATTAGTTTTTTTTTCATATATATCACCAGAGCAAATGTATCTTAAATGTAAAGAAATCATTGTATCACATCACTTTCACTTAATCGCTTTGTTACACTCACTTGCATTCTCACTATCTGAATTTTGTATGTTAACTCAAGCCCACATATAAGTGAGGAGTGCACATAGTTCACAATATAAACCCACTCTGTTTGCATGTGTTTGTTTCATTAAGGTGACAAGTTCAGACTGGTTATCGCCAGCACGTTATATGAAGACGGAACACCAGATGACGGAGAGTACAATCCTCAGGATGACAGACCATCCAGGTGAGACATTTGCTCCTTGTATGGTGATGCATGGAACATTACCAACAACTGGCACAATTTGTGTGCACATGTTTAGTGTTACTGTCTCCTGCAGTGTTAAATATGTTTTAGCTTTAATTTGTGCTCTCATTGAACTTTTACCTTTCCAGAGCGGACCAGTTTGACTATGTGATGTATGGTAAGGTCTACAAGATCGAGGGCGACGAGACTTCAACAGAAGCAGCCACACGCCTGTGAGTGATATTACTGTTTAAATAAAGTTTTGAACTTACTTAATTCTTGTTTCATCAGTCAGCCTCCGCTTATATACTGTATGCTGATATAATAATTTAGCCAAATCACCTATAAATAACAAGTAGCTTTGCAACTGTTAATAATACATCATCAGTGCAATAATAATTTTTATCGTACTTTGCGCTCCTTCTTTCAGCTCTGCCTACGTGTCTTATGGAGGCCTCCTCATGAGACTACAGGGAGACGCCAACAACCTCCACGGATTTGAAGTGGACTCCAGGGTCTACCTCCTCATGAAGAAACTGGCCTTCTAAATCCCAACTCCACTCGCCCACTTACCCTTGTTGTTCCACTGCCGGAGTCAGCCTTAAAGTCCTACTGAACTGCATAAAGAAAACCATCATTTTCTCAAGTCTTGGAGCACGTGGTCATCTCCAAGAGCAGCTCACAGACAGAACACATGGAGGCGGAATAAAAAAAATATATATTTTGTTTTTTATTTTGGTAGTTACAAAAACATTTCCTCTAAGGAAATAGGCCACAGACTAAAGACTGTGACACTTAACTGCTGCAACTTCCATCTGGCAAACTGTAAATAAAGATTTCTTTTATACTAAATTATTCCTCGATGGGTTTACTTAAATTGATTTTTGTCATGGAGTGTTTTTTTTTCTTCTTTTTTTGTGTGTATTTTATTCCAGCCATATTTAGTTCATCAACTGATAAATTAGGCTTTATTTAACCTGCAAGAATGGGGAGGCTACTATTAATACTGTGTGCTATAGTAAAGATGGCGGGAAACACCCTGATAAAGAAGCTGGTGCTAACCGGGCCATGTAGCTCTCAGAGCAGTGGTCTTAAAAACTGCCTTGTCTGTGTAAAAAGATGTAATGTCAAATCTATTTTCATTACATTTACATTTTTTTTTTTTTGCCATAGATTGACTACATATACCTTTTGAAAAGTCTCTCCAGAAAATGGTCCCTAGTGAAGGGCCTATAGGCTCTATTTACACATCCAATGAAAACTATTCAGTAAGAATAGTCGCTCCAGAGTAACTGGAACATTGTATGCGTGCTGCTGCTTGTCTTCCAGCTGGGAATTCAGAGGACTGCTCTCTGGCAGGTTAAAAGTTAGCTCAAAAGTTTAAAAACTAAATAAATTAAAAAAAAAAAAGCTTGCAATTAACACTGTATTCTAAGGCAGTTATGTATGTAGATCATGGAGTGAGTAGCTGCTCTTTTTTTTTTTTCATCTAAACTGATTTTTCTTTGCGTTCACTAACAATCCCCAGATTGAACAGGGCATTCAAAACAGATGATAAGATGAGATGTTGACTCTTGGAAATATTTTAGCAAATTAAGACATTTTTCCTCCCAACTCACAGACTGAGCTTTATTACCCAGCATGCCACTGGAAACTGTTTTGTACTTGCTTGGATGTCAGCAAACTAAAATGTAGACACTCGGGAGACCGAAGATTGAATTAAAGGCGAAGAGGCAGCCTTTGTGTGCAGCACAGGCCTCTCAATGTCAGTGTGTAATGGATGTCACAGGGTGGTGAGGAACGCTGCCCATGACTCACGCTGACTGCTGATGTGTGCATGGAATGCTGCAGAATAACCTTGAAGCCCTAAAATGTCCAGGAGTAATAATGTATAAATCCAAGTTATTGATTTGATATAATACAGGATTGAATAGTATACTGTTTGTATTTGAAAGCCATTAGCAAGACTTAAGTACTACAGCTGCTGATTCTGTTGCAGGTTTTTTTTATGCTGATGATCTGTAACTTCACATGTAACATAATTTGTGCCAAACACTTAAAACTGATCCACCCAAAAACCTCTTGCACCAGAAACCTCTGTAAAGGTGGAAAAGTCAAACAGCATTTTTCATCATCATAGGACCCAAACTGGATAGTGTTTTCGCCTCTTATACATCATAAATAGTCGATGCTGTGAGTTATTTACTCACATCAGTCCACTCGGTAAATGGTCACGTACCTTCATGTAAATTGGTTGTTGTGACGCACCACAGTGTGCATTAAGACTGAGGATATAGAATAAGATATTCCATTTTTAAACAGGCTTCCTCTCCTCTGTCATTGCATATTGTGACATTACAAGATTCTCTGATAAACTGCTTTTGAACCTTCATTCAAAAACCAAACTTCACATCTTAAGATATTTCAGCGTAAAAATTGCTGCAGGTCTTCTTTTGCAAAGGTTTGCGTCTCTTTGATGTCAACACAAACTTATTATTGTGTGGTTTTTCTGTCTATTTACAACAATTTAAGAGCATTTTCTAAAGCTTATCATAGTTTTTTTTATTTTTTTTATTTTGAGATTTCAGAATATGGATTATCCTTCTAGTCATTTAATAATTTATTCTCATTAAACTGTAAATCAAATTATTCCCTGAACGATTAGGCACAGTGTTATTAAAATTAGATTAGCCTATCACCAAATGGTCACGCATCTTCGCGCACAAATCTGACACGCGTGGTGGTGGTGGTGGGTGTTCAGTGTGACGGACCGTGCAAAGGAAAGTGTCCCACAGTCCGCCGGAAGTGAGGTAGTTTGGCTTAAACTGCGCAGGATCATCCGGAGGGGGGACGTTTGCTTATTTGCATGTGCAATGTTTGCAGGTCCTGTCCGGTGTGACGAGCAGCGCTACCTGGTCTGAGAGTTTTAACTGCGCGTCACGGACCTGAAGCGGCGCCGCGCACACTCACCGCAGAGAAATGTAGTCCAGTGTGCCTTCCTTGTTTTAGGCATTTTCCACACTGCTGTCACTTCCTGCACTCGGCTCTTAATTGGAGGCACTGCATTTAGGATTATGTCTGCCGTGGCGTTTAGCAGAGACGCCAGATTGAACGCGCGTCTTGGGAAAGAATGAAGGCGATCGGTCAAAGCTTTGGAAGAAGATTATAGCAGCCCGACGCGATGGATAATCGAAGGAAAAGGAAGCTGACGTTCTTGTCCATTGGGCTCATATTTCTTCTCAGCGGCGTGGAGTATGGTAAGATCTGGTTTGACTTATTATTGTGGCTTCCCTTTTTTTTGGGTTTGGGTTTTGCAACACTGTCAGTGTTCAGTGTGTACACCTTTTCCTCAAGGCTGCAATTTGGACAACATGTGAAACACTGGATAAACGAGCTGCACAAGTCTGGATAGTTGGAAGAAAAAAAAAAACCCTGCTGTGTATCAATGTGTGGCTGAAGAGTGGGACACAAAAAAGCTTATTAGATACCAAATTAACCATTTTAAAAGTTTTTTTTTTTTTGAGGGGAGTTCTTCTTTATCCCAGACCAGAGTAGGCCTTAGACTCTACAGACTGCACATGCCCCTCTGAAGCAAAAGATTTTGGTGATTTTGGCCTTAATTTGACCTAAATGTTTTGATTTCTTTGACTACAACATAGACTCATTACACCATATTTATATCAAGCTGTTGTTGCATATAAAGTCACCATAATTTAGCTTTCATATTCTTAGACTGGTAATCTAAGGCTATGACTTGTGGGGACTATGGAACATATTGTACTGGAACTTTGACAGGTTCATTAGTTAGGTTTTGTTTTTTTGACATTGTTCTGCTGAGATGTTCTCCACAACCATTGTAGAAGCCTATCAGGGGCAGACTACTTTGGCCAGGGTTAACGTCCAGATATGGCCATCTAAAGATAAATTAATTCATCAGCTCCATTGTAGTATTACTTGATTACATCTTCCTACACAATGGTCTGCTCTAAAGTACTGACATTGACAATGCCATGTAGTTATCCATTGACTAGAGAGTTTGATCAATACTAAATCCTACGTCAAGGAGACACCCTGTGGAATGTGAGTGTAATTGTGCAATAGAAACTTTCTCAGGTTGTTAAAACTCCAAAATGATACCAAAGACATGACCTCAGTGTTCACCTGAATCAGGCTGACAAATAGGTTGTATTTAAGTGCAACCTGGGTGGGTTTAGCTTTTTTTTTTGTTTGTTTTGTTTTAAACTGACACTATGTGAGGTTTGCAGTACATTTGAAAAAAAAAAAAAAAAAAACCCACCATTGTCTGAATCTGAAATGTATACACAACATTCAACACACCGCAATACAGTACAATAGTTCTGAGACGATAAATATTGCTTACAAGTTAACGCATTACAGTGAACATGCGTTTTTTCATGGCCACTCACTGTAGGTGTAATGTCCAAAAAGCTGTGACGAAGAAGCCAGGTTACATTTCATTACATTTAGCTTTATCCCACTCTCATGCAGATGTCTCCGTCAAGGTGACAGGAACATTTGAGCAGTCATCTCCTCTCTGGAATTCTCTGAGAACACGATTTATTGTGCGTCCTCCGGCCCAGTAATTGAATTTTGGATTGTATTGGCTCAGCACTGTCCTTTGTCTAAAATGATAATTATGCTTGAGGCCTAGACAGGGAGAAAGAACTACTGCTGGAGCTGAAATTAAACTTCACAGTGTGTCCAAGAAGCTCTAACTTTTAAGTGTTTTAAGAATTAAAAGCGGACGGACATCATCTAACCTCTAGCTTCGCCCCTAGCCTCACCTTGCTTCTGCTTTCATTCACCACAGCATGCAACACGAGTGCTAATGCCCTAATTGTTGTCAGGAAGCTCTGATGGTAAATGTGTAGAGTGACAGTGTTTGTTTGGGGATATTGCACTGCCTTAACTCAGTGCCTCTGAGAAATGTCGCTGTATGGCTTAGGGGAGTCACAGGGTTGCAATAAACATTGGTGGGATGCCATGGGGATGCAGCCTCGGTGACGTACATGCAGCCCAACAGAGCTACAGTCTGGTCTGCTGGCTCCTTGTGGGCCTTATGACACAGAGGAGACACGGCGGAGGCTTGGCAGATTTGGAAGTGTTCGCCTCATATGTGTAGCGTGTATATATCTGTTTTTCTATCAAGACACTGAAGCATACCATTACCACCTCAGAAGAAAAGTCTACTTCAAGAGTCAGATAAAAATAAACTCCGCTTACTTCTGTCTCCCCAGCTGTAATCCTGCCCACAATATGGGGGTACTTGCAGACTTTAGACGCAGCACCTTACTTTCTGGGTTTGGCCCTGTCGGCGTTCAGCTTGAGTGGCCTTCTGTCAGGGCCGCTGTTCGGCCAATGGTCTGACAGAACGGGGACCACCAAGAAGATCATCTTGTTTGCCAACTGTTTTGAGATCGTCGGTGAGTCCGCTCCACCTCAATGATATTACACACTCAACTTCTCCAACTCTTTATGTTGTTCTGTTTGAGCGCCATCAACGTGTATGGCTCACTCTATTTTTCTACTCCTTTTTTTTCTCACCAGGTAATTTCATGTACTTCATGGGCTTCTCCAAGTGGCTCTTGCTGTCAAGCCGACTCGTGGCGGGTGAGTCTGCGCGAAGCAACGCGGTGGCTTAAATTCATTTGACAGGTGGCAAGTCGGTAGAATACACCTGTCATGTCGGTGTGGCTTGGCAGGATCATCACGGACACTCAACTGAAAAGAGAAAATGATACGTTGTCGCTTGAGTGTTTCATCGTCATTTGAGGCTTCTAATAAGTGATCAGCCTCATAGCTGTTCATTGTCTTTTAGTTGGACAAATAGATAAATAATGATAATAGAACATGTGCCTAACCAGCTGGAAAATAACCAGTAGTGTGAAAACACTGGGATGCAGTTTTAAACTAAGGAGGTTCCCAATAGGAGCCATATATTCACAAATGTCACCTTAGAGATGATGCTTTGAATATTTTCCCTGCGCTGATGCAGTGGAACACTTGAACTCTGGTCTTGTGTATTTTATGAGAGTTTACATGACATGATACAAAAATGATACACATCTTCTCTGGAGCTCCAGGTCTCAGCTCCAGTGTTTCAAGCGTTGTCATTTACTCATGGACTATGTGTTTTCCTCAGGCATCGGCACGGGTGCTGGTTCATCTATCTTTGGCTTCCTGACCGTAAGCACGGCCCCCGAGGACCGCGCCACTGTGTTTGCTGCTGTCATGGCATGTCGACAAGCTGGCCTTCTGATTGGTCAGTTGCTCCACTGCTTTCTTGTGACAAATTCTAAAGGCTGCCCGCTGATCATTTCTGTTAGATTATCATGAATCCTTTCTACAATTTGTTTTCTTGACGCAGAAAATGACAAAAAGCTACTGGGGCTGTCATGATTTGAGTGGGTGGATATTATGATTATAGTTGCTCTTGAGATTTATTTGCTCCTGACCATGATTATATAGAATGATTCACCAAGGTGTTTTAACTTTGTGTTTGACACAGGTCCAGCATTTAACATCTTCCTTAGGCTATGTGATTTCCACCTGGGTCCTTTTGTGGTCAATAAATATACTGCGCCAGGGGTGAGGACTAAAATGTGCTGCACAACAAGTTTCAATTTTGCAACACATGTTTTGCCCCACCAAAACAAAAGCTCTAACGCTCTTCTTCCGCCCCCCTGCAGTTGTTCATGTGCCTGCTGTGGATTCTCCTTCAACTGGCGGTGGTCTTTATGTACTGGGACCTACCGTCCCCGGAAAGGGGGAAGGCCAAAGAGGGACTGCCAAGCCAGTGCAGGGAGGAGGAGAGCGAGCAAGGGCTTGTGGAGGAGGACACTGACGAGGAAAAGCCGCTAATGGGGTCACAGGAGCTGGCGGCGTCCTACGGCTCAGTGGTGACAGCTAACCACACCCCCGCTGCCTCAGATGCCACATCGAATCATATCACTCCACCTTCCTCTCCTGTGCCACCAGACGCCCATGAGTCTTCCAGCCCCTTTAAGAATTTCAGCATATCCCGAGGTGAGGGGTTGACAGCGTCAGTATCATTCTCCATTTAAAAAAAAAAAAGAAAAGAAGACTGGAGAAAGCTTTAAAGCGCGTTCTCTGAATTTAAGGTCACAATCATTCAAATAGCAATCAGTCTCTGCAGCGACAAGCAGCCCTCGAAGTTCATCTGTTTCTGGCTTTCTCTTTGTCTCTGTAGAGTTCCTGAGAGAAGAGGTGGTCGTGCTGCTGGCTGCTCAGTTCATCACTCTATTCAATCAGACAGCACTGGAGGTGAAGGCACACACACACATAAATAAATATCATATAATACAATAATACCCTAAAGGAGAAATCTGCCTCTTTTCAAGATATTGATTTTTGTTTGCAAGTAATTCTGAAACAAGTGAAGGCGTACTGCGATAGGAGTAATGGCACACTAGTAGCATTTGACACTGACATTTTTCTCAAGAAGTTGATGTTGAAACAAACTCATTCATATGGGCGTTTTATGCACCGTGCCAACTTTTCCAACCATTCCCTCCTCAGACTATGGTGACTCCGCTGACTCAGAAGTACTTCAACTACGGAGAGCTGGAAAACAGCGTGATGTACTGTCTGTGCGGTGTGGAGGTGATCGCTGGCTTCCTGTTTGTGCGCTGGCTGAGTCGGCATGTTGCTGAGCGGGTGGTCCTGGCCATTGGTCTGACCATCTGCAACATCTCCGGTGTCTGGTGCCTCATCTTCCTGGCCAACCCACTAGGTTAGATTGCAGTATAGAAAAGTCCTCACTTTTGCTTGTTGTACACACCCACACATTCATCAACAACAGCTTGTGCTGTCATAGAAATCCTGAGCTCTATCTGTCTATCTGTCTATCGATCGAAGTCTATGACAAACAAGCTGAAGGACACCGACTCCCATCCTCACAATCATAATATTATAATGGCCCAGTAGAACTTGGTTGTATCATGCTTATTCACACAGTGTTGTGGTGTTTTCTGTAGGTGGTTTCCCATGGCAGCTGACCGAGTTCATCATTGGGGTGTTTCTGCAGGTTTTGGGTTTGCCATTTGTCGCTGTGGCTCAGGTTTCCCTCTTCTCTAAAGTTACTGCTGAGAAAACACAAGGTGAGAAACTTCACCCTCTAGTGGAAAAGAGAAAGCATTGTGCACGTTGAGTGCCATTTTTATCTTTTTGTAAGTCACCCTCATAAGCTCTACACCCTGCAGTGCTTGCTGCGTTCTTATGTCTTTGTGTGCTTTGCTTGTGTTGTAGGTTTCAGTCAGGGAGTGCGTCGCTCAGTGGGAGGTCTCGCCACCATCCTGGGCCCTCTGTGGGCTGGCGGCCTCACCGACAACATGTATATCATGATGGGGGTGATGATGGCACTGCTGGCGCTGCTAACGGTATGCAAAAAAGGAAATGAGATCGAAAGAGATAAAAACAAAAAGACTGAATGTGTCTGTCCAAATCATCATGGCTGTGGCTGAGTTGCAGATGGAGCCTTGCTTGTGGTGAAAGCTTGACGTGATGGAATGTGAGGGCTAAAACAGTCTATTTGTCCACCAGTCATGGCAGCTGTGGCATTATTGATGTGCAGTCAATCGAATCTCATTTATTAACCACGAAGGCTGTGTATTGAATCCTAATACTTTTTTTTTTTTTTTTAAGCAGTGATCCACATGTGTCTGTATCATTGAGAATCAGAGAGAGTCAAGCTTCAAAAGTTTCCATATCAAATGCTTGGTCAGTTCCTGAGGCCTTTTTACTTTTGTACTTGGAAAGTAACAAGTATGTCCTTATCTAAGATGGAAACTCTTAACTTTAGACTATATTTTATACAGGTGATGTTCTTTATTTAACACTGCATTGAGAAGTTTAATTCAAATTTAAAATGTTTAAATTGCCCAGACCGAGTTATGGAAGATGTATTGTATTGGAACCAATAGTGTCAAATATTCAAACAATACCCACGCCTATTAATTGCTTAAATTAAAACAAACTGAGCATTAATCTAGAACTAATCTTTTTTTTTTACAGAGTTATTGAACATGGTCAATTTTACAGGTCACTTTCAGTAACCACACAAATATATATTCAGCGTACAAAGGAACACTGTTTAAATTTTGCTCCATATTTGTGCCAGTTTCCCTCATTTATGACAATAACATTAATACCCCTGAAAACGTTGCTCTAGGTGGTAACTGGCTTTCATTTATTTGACATGAGTCGGCCAGTCACATTACATCCAAGCAACAGGGTTTCTCCCGACCCTTAAGCCATGTGCATCAAATAAAAGTAGCAGCTACTCTTTGATTTACCCTCGATTTCCACAAGCACAAGCCACAGCACTTGCAATGGTTAAAGTCGGGTTCCATGATTTGTGTAAATGTGGATCTCGTTACTGATTTTAAGCAAACATTGCATTGTTTTGTTTTTTTTTAACGGCGTGAATCCAATTACAACAAATAAGAAACAGGAAAATGACAGAAAAGGGTTTAAAGATAGGAATATGAGATGCAACTTGGCATCTTTATAGCTAGCAGTTCTTCTTGTGTTGAGGACAAAGAAGCATAGCAGAAAGTCTGTAATGTAAAAGAGTGGGCAAACCACAGC